>NC_087368.1:8645898-9974263 GCF_030014295.1 Loxodonta africana | reverse complement strand
TGGGGAGGTCACTTTGCACCAAGATCATACAGCTAGTCAACTGGCTGATTTGGCTTCAAACCCAGGATTCCTGGCTCCTTATCTTCCTCACTTCACTGTGCCCCTGGAGGTTTCTTGCCTCTACACTAAATGGGCCAAGAGGCTATGTTTTGGGGGCTCCCGTTCTGATTTCTATAGTTTTTCTGACTACTTCCTGCTATCAAACTTCACTGCCCAGGTGCAGGCAAGCTTGAACCTGCCTTTCTCCTCCCTTCCCTCTGGCTTCTAAACTGCCCCGGGGCTTAAAGGGCCCATCTCTGGCTGATCAGAATGGTGTAGAAATATGAGGAAGGTCGGAGTGCTCAGCTCTGAGGGCGCTTTGAGCTTTTAGTGAGGATGCAAAACAACTTTTTCTTCTTTCTAATGGGTTCTCTTCCCTTCTGGTTTTCTAATACTTTATAATAATTGCCTCTGTCTTCTTGAGCTGCCCTTTGAAATCTTCTGTTCACCTCTTTTACTTCACCATTTATAATGACACATGCAAAGACTTGAAGTTAGAAAACCGAAAGTGAAGAGCACACTCAGCATTTCTCAAGCCGAAAGAACTGAAGAAAAATTCAAGCCTCGAATTGCAATACCGAAGGATTCTACAGGGAAAATATTAAACAACGCAGGAAGCGTCCAAAGAAGATGGAAGGAATACACAGAGTCTCTGTACCAAAAAGAACTGGTCGCCATTCAACCATTTCAGGAGGTAGCATATGATCAGGAACTGATGGTACTGAAGGAAGAAGTCCAAACAGCACTGAAGGCATTGACAAAAAACAAGGCTCCAGGAAGTGATGGAATTGAGATGTTTCAACAAACAGGAGCAGTGCTGGAAGTGCTCACTCGTCTATGCCAAGAAATTTGGAAGACAGCTACCTGGCCAACCGACTGGAAGAGATCCATATTTACGTCTCTTTCAAAAAAAGGTGATCCAACGGAATCGGGAAATTATCAAACAATATCATTAATATCACACACAAGTAAAATTTTGCTGATCATTCAAAAGCAGCTGCAGCAATACATTGACAGAGAACTGCCAGAAGTTCAAGCCAGAATCAGTGGAGAACATGGAACCAGGGATATCATTGCTGATGTCAGATGGATTCTGGCTGAAAGCAGAGAATATCAGAAGGATGTTTACCTGTGTTTTATTGACTATGCAAAGGCATTCGACTGTGTGGATCATAACAAATTATGAGTAATGTTGTGAAGAATGGGAATTCCAGAACACTTAATTGTGCTCATGAGAGACCTGTACATAGATCGAGAGGCAGTTGTTTGAACAGAACACGGGGATGGTTTAAAGTCAGGAAAGGCATGTGTCAGGGTTGTATCTTTTCACCATACTTATTCAATCTGTATGCTGAGCAATTAATCCGAGAAGCTGGACTATATGAAGAAGAACACAGCATAAGGATTAGAAGAAGACTGATTAATAACCTGCAATATGCAGGTGACACAACCTTGCTTGCTGAAAGTGAAGAACACTTGAAGCACTTACTGATGAAGATCAAAGACCACAGGCTTCAATATGGATTACACCTCAACATAAAGAAAACAAAAATCCTCAACTGGACCAATGAGCAACATCATGATAAATGAGGACAATGTTGAAGTAGTCAAGGATTCCATTTTACTTGGATCCATAATCAACACCCATGAAAGCAGCAGTCAAGAAATCAAATGATGTATTGCATTGGGCAAATCAGCTGCAAAAGACCTCTTTAAAGTGTTAAAAAGCAAAGATGTCATCTTGAAGACTAAGGTGCGCCTGACTCCAGCCATAGTGTTTCCAATTGCCTGATGTGCATGCAAAAGCTGGGCAATGAATAAGGAAGAACAAAGAAAAATTGACACCTCTGAGTTATGGTGTTGGAGAAGAATGTTGAGTATACTGTGTACGGCCAGAAGAACAAACCGTCTTGGAAGAAGTACAGCCAGAATGTTCTCAGAAGCAAGGATGGTGAGACTTTATCTCACATACTTTGGACATTTATCAGGAGGAATCAGTGCCTGGAGAAGAATATCATGCTTGGTAAAGCAGAGGGCCAGTGAAAAAGAGGAAGACTTTCAATGAGATGGATTGACACAGTGGCTCCAACAATGGGCTCAAGCATAACAACGATTGTGAGTATGGCGCAGGACACAGCAGTGTTTCATTCTGGTCATTATGAGTTGGAACTGACTTGATGGCACCTAACAACAACAATGGGTTCTCAGCTCTGTTCATTTACTGAGTGTCTTAGGCTGGGTTCTGAGTGATATGCAGGCACCACTTGAAAGTGGACAGTGGCAGCACTACAGCCCCTTTCTGGAACCTCCCTGAAGGGCAGTGGTGAAGGGAAATCCTTCCAATGGGCAGAACTTTGAGCAGTGCTTCACTTTGGTAGGAGAAATGGCCAGATGTGTGATTATATACTGATTCATAGGCTGTGGCCAATGGTTCTGCTGGATAGTCAGGAACTTGGAAGGAACATGACTGGAGAATTGGAGACCAGGATTTGTGTGGAAGAAGTATATGGATAGACCTCTCTGAATGGGCCAAAGAAGTGAAGAATGGATTCTCTGAGTTCCAGAAACTGTAGTAGGCTCATAACCAAAGGTGACCAACCTCCCCAGGTGCACCTCGCCTCCTTTGCAAGAGCCCACCAGGCTCATCAGAGCTGTGCCACCATTCTAGGGAAGCCTTGACAATAACTCATCCCCCTCACACCCATACAAAGACAAGAGATCCAGCAGTGAGTGGAGGGCTTCTGCATGGCCACAGAACCAGGGCTGGCAGAGGGCTTGAGCTGCAATGCCCACCATGTGTGAACCAACCTGCTATGCAGGACAGCCATGCGGACACAGCCCGGGGGCCTCTAGTTGGGAGATGCTCTCTTTGCTCAGACCCAAGGTTGTTGCCCGTTTCTCTCTGCTTCTTTCTCACTCAGGTCTCTGCTGTAGCCTCTACTCCTTCAGCCAGCGTTTCTTGTTAGTTGCCATTGAGTTGCCAACTTTTCTATTAGTAGTCACGTGCTTAACCATTTGTGCCAGCCGGGGGCTCCACCCAAGCTTGTTGTCCGTTTCTCTCTGCTTCTTCCTCATGCGTATCTCCACCATAGCATCCACTTGTCCAGCCAACATTTCTTAACCCCCAGTGGAAACCCTGGTGGTGTAGAGGCTAAGTGCTACAGCTGCTAACCTAAGGGTCAGCAGTCTGAGTCCACCAAGCGCTCCTTGGGAAATCTATGGGGCAGTTCTACTCTGTCCTATGGGGTCCCTATGAGTTGGAATCCACTTGATGGCAATGGTTTGTTGTTTTCTTTTTTAAGTAAGCCAAGTGCAGAGGAGTTGAATACATCACAACATTTACTTCCCAAATCTGTGCAGATGGTAAAAATTAAGCTGGATAAAATTGCCCCAGATAAACTCAATTCCCCCTTCCCTGCCCCCAGTTCAGTACACAAGTATGTTCTGGAAAGTTCAACTCAGTGAGGGAGCTGAATGCTGTCTATTCTGTTAAGTTCCTGGCTTGCCTTTCAGAGCCAACGTCTGAGAAATGCCCAGGACAAGGCTTGGTGAAGGGGGATGAGCACAGGATGGAGGAAGGAAGGAGCCGCTCCACGTGGCAACAACACAGTTGCGTTTCCCACTTGCACTGGGTCTGGTGCCCAAGCTCATGGGGTAGAACGCGGACTGACTGTCCTGCACCATTCACGCTGTTCTTCTCTTTCTGTCTATCTCTGTCTCAGCCGTTCTCTTTCTCCCTGCCTCTCTGTCTTTGTCTCTATATTTCTCCATCTCTAACTCACCCTACCTCTGTTTCCCTTTTTGTCTTTCTTCTTCTGTTCTGTCTCTCTCCCTCTCTGTCATTCTGTCTCTTTGTGCCACTGTCCTTCCACAGCTCTCTTTTCTCTCTCTCTCTTGTCCTCTCTGTCTGTCTCTGTCTCACTCTCTTCCTCTGTCTTTCCAAGCACGAGCAGTTGAATTTCCTAAGTCGAATGCCTGAATGTATGCTCCAACTCCTTGTAACTACCCTTCAGCCAAGCGTGCCAGCCCAGGAGTTAGGAACCCTGGTCTCTAGCCCTGACATGGCCAGTATTTGCTATGTGACCTTGGGCAACTCACTTCCCCTCTCTGAGCCTTAGTTTTCCCATATGTAAAATGGAAGCATTGAACCAGATGAACTCTAAGTCTTTCCAGCTGTGACTTCTCCCAAGGGCTGCGATTCCTGATACATAAATGGACCCTCATAGGGGCCCAGGACAGGGACTGTCTGGGGATGGCCAGCCCAGTCCTCTCTTAGTGAGCAGCCCTTGCCCTCAAGCAGCTGGCCAGCTGAATTCCCTGTGGTGCTTCTGCCAGAAACCAGCTCCCCACAGCAGAGCAGCCTGCACAAATCTAATGCATAATAAAAGTTTCCGGGGCCTCCTGCCGCCGACGGCAGGTGTCATATTCACAGTATTTTGTCATAATTGTGGCTCTGGGATTCATCAACTAGGCTAGAAGCCCACTTCTGGACTATCACATCCCTGGGCGCTGTTCCAGAAGCTTCTGTGTCCACTGCTGCCAGATGCAGGACTATGCCCTAACAATCCGGGGGCCAAGGCGAGTCTGCCTTGAATCCTTCCCTGCTGTGTCCCCCACCCCTACTGCAGGAGAGGCTTTGTGGCCTCTACCCAGGGGCCTGGGGTTCTCAGTGTAAAGCAAAGGCATATGCATGTCTGGGGGCAGAGCCTAGGGTCCCACCGGCCCTGGGGTACCCCAAGTCTGCTGTCCAATCCCAAGACCTGCTCTTCAATCCCAAAAGCAGGGAGAAGAACAGGCTTGGGAGGAAGCAGGTGCTACCTTTTCACCTCCAGATTCAATGTTCTGTTTACTCAGGAGAGTCCTATAATAGATCTACTTAAACCCACAGACATTTATTGAGCACATACCATGTGCCAAGCTGTGCTGCTATACGGCCAGCATACAGCAATGAATAAGCCCATGGTCTCACCTCAGAAGGGCAAAGAGTTTTCATCGCATCTGCTAACGAAAACTGATTGGTACAGATTGCCTGGACCGCTGTGTTAAGAAAGACTCTGAAGAAAGAGTACCATGACATATTAGGATTGTCCTCCTTGAGTTGGCAGGAGGGGTGCGTCTGTACTGCGTACTTGCTGATTTTTTTTAGCAAAATCTTCATCATGAAACAACCACCACAACTGGGCTCAGTTCTTACCACGCATTGATGCATTTAGTGCTTACAGCATGACTCTCTCCATTTGGCAGAGGAAACTGACTCTTGGAGAAGCCAAGTCTCTCAGTCTGGGTCACACAGGTTGTACAAGGGTAGAGCCAGAGTTTAAAGGAATCTTGCACACATCCCTGTGAGGAGGTGGCCTCCTGGTGGCCATCTCACCCTGCCCCTGGGGGACAGTCTAGCAGGTTCACGACCACTCCCACCCTTCCTGCAGTTCTCACGCTCTTGAGGAGCAGAGCAGTTTCTCTCTGGCGTGGCCCTTCCCTGGCCTGCTGGCTGCCTCCACTCTTAACTCAAAGCCTCTGCCTTTGCACCACATGGCCTCTTCAGAGTTGGGGCTGTGCAGAGACAGAGTGCTGTTGTTGTTAGGTGCCACGGAGTCCATTCCAACTCATAGCGACGCTACATACAATAGAACGAAACACTGCCCAGTCCTGCATCATTCTCACAATCGTTACTATGTTTGAGCCCATCGTTGCAGCCACTGTGTCAGTCCGTCTCATCGAGGGCCTTCCTCTTTTTTACTGACCCTCTACTTTACCAAGCAAGATGTCCTTCTCCAGGAACTGATCCCTCCTGATAACATGTCCAAAGTACGTGAGACGAAGTCTTGTCATCCTCTCTTCTAAGGAGCATTCTGGCTGTACTTCTTCCAAGACAGATTTGTTTGTTCTTCTGGCAGTCCATGGTGTATTCAATATTCTTCACCAACACATGCAGAGATGGATAACCTCCCCAAAATATGTGCTGTCTTTCCACAGGCCAGAGCCATCACTGAGAAGTGGCTGCCCTTCCCAGACTCCTGCATAGAGATGGGGACATGGAACTGCTGGTTCCGCCTGGATGCAGAGGGTTCAAGCCCTGGGGGTGGTGGAGCCACAAGGTGGAAGGGGCCTGCATGCCTGAATCTCAGAATGGAGGTGAGCCACCCCTAACCAGGGACACTGAACTGTTAGGTAAGCAGAAAATGAATTTCGATTATAGTAAGCCACTAAAATGTTGATGCTTATTTGTTAGAACAAATGCAGTTACTTTAATCCAATGGTTCTCAAAGTTTGGTCCCTGGCCCACCATCATCATCATCGCCTGGGAGCTATTAGAAATGCAAATCCCTAGTCTCATCCCTGACCTACTGAACCAGAAACTCCGAGGGAAGAGTCCCTGGATGGCGTAAATGTTGGGCTACTAACCAAAAGTTGGGGGTTCGAACACACCCAGAGGTATCTTGGAAGAAAGGCCCAGTGAACTACTTCTAAAAGGTCAAAGCCATGAAAACCACATGAAGCAGTTCTGCTCTGCACACATGGGGTTGTCATGAGTCCCAAATCGACTCCACAGCTACTGGTTTGGGTTTTTTTCGGCGGGGGTTGGGCCTGGAAATCTGTGTTTTCTCAAGCTCTGGGGTCATCTGATGATACACACTAACGTTTAAGGCCATCTCCCTAACCGATACCGTCCTCAATCCCAACTCTAACAAACAGGTGAACCAGCCTTTCCCTGGGACTCAAACTCAGCTGCATGAGTGACAAAGCCTATCACTTCAGCTCACGGCTCTCTGAAGCGAGGTCACATCCGTGTCCTCTCCCGGTCTACGGGGCCCAAGTCACGTCTTAACATGTTAAGGCCTCATTACAAAGGCCTTCTCTCTGTAGAAGGATGGAGACTGTCTTTTCCAATTTAGACAAATGAGAACTGGCATTCTGATGACAGAGTGGGATACTTGAGATGGGGACATTCCCAGAAAGTGCGGACATGGAATGGCCATATTTATACACCATCCTCTACCACAATTCTATGAGGAAGAAATTTTGTTTGTCAGATGGTCAGAAACCAAGGCCTCGGAGATTAAAGTATAGCCTTAAGGTCACGCACAGCCTATAAATAAAGCCAGGCCACTGATTTTCACCGGATTTTGATTTCCTTTTCTAAATATCTGCTGGAGGGGAAGCAGTGGGGAGGGAATGGTAAACTCATTTGCTGAATGAGATATACAGGAAAAAATACCAAAACCAACCCCCTTGCCATCAAGTCGGTTCTGACTCATAGTGACCCTATAGAGGAGAGTAGAACTACCCTATAGAGTTTCCAAGGAGCAGCTGGCAGATTTGAACTGCTGACCTTTTGGTTAGCAGCCATTGCCCTTAACCACTGCACCACCATGGCTCCTATGCAGAAAAGGAGGATGGAAAAGGTGTAGGCGTGAGTGAGCGCAGCTCCCCCACAACCAACCCAAGTCCCCCACGCCTCCTCTTTGTCTCTTCCTCGACCCTTTCTAAACATAAAGTGGAGAGGAGAGCTATATTTATTAAACCCTGGAACCTACCAGAACCTGCGCTGGCTCATTCCTTATCTTATCTCTTTGAATCCTTGCAGCCCTGTGAAGCTGATCTCACCACCCCCATTTGCAGACAAGGAAACAGTGTCTCAGAGAAGCGGACTTGGTCAGGAGCACTCCACTACTGAGCCAGTTGAGTCTGCTCCTACTGCCTCGGTTTCCACTAACTCAGTACGGACCTAAATGTGCTGAAAAGCCCTTCTGGATAGGCCACCCGCACCATTCAGAGTGCTTCCCTCTGGGGAGTGGGATAGGAGGTAAGCTTTCATTTTGGACCTCGTATGCCTCTGGATTGGCCAGATTTATATTACAACAGCTGTGCATTACTTCTGTAATTTTGACTGGCATCTCTTTGGAGAGAAGGGGCTGTTCTCCTGTCTAGCAGCAAGGTGTTTGGTCCATGCCCTGAAGCCTTGGGAGAAAGGGAAAATCTCCAAGAAGAAATCGTAGGAAAAGCTGAAGTCTGTAGTTCCTGGGGACAGTCTCTTTGGTGGCACTTTGCTCAAAAGTCATTTCTCCTTGCCCCATCCCCTGTCTGTACCTTTGAGTCCTTTGTTTCTGTGGACTAGCGAGCAAGCTGGCCGAGGCCTACATTGGCAGAGCTCACACCCAAATATCTGACACCTCACCTCATGGGTGAGTGGTGAGCACACAAATGTGGAGGGCAGGATGCCTAGGGAAGAGCAGAGCAGCAGCAGCAACTAGACTCAGGGATCTTCCCAGAGACCAGCGGTGGAGGACATTCAGTGAGCCCTCAACATCCTTATTTGGTCCCCGCAACAACTCTGTAAGGTGAGTATTAGTTTATTGTCCTCATTTTCAGACAAGGATCAGGGAGACTAAGGGATGCACCTAAGGTCACACATGGTAGTAGAGCCGAGACTGAATACAGATATCTGAACCTGGAGACTTCTGGAGATTCTGCTGTCTGAGGAGGGTAGTGACCCCACCACCACCATCCAGACAGAATGAGTAGCAAACCTCAGAAAAAATGTCTCCTGAAGGAGCCAGGCAGTCCCTGCATGATGCAAGTGGTTAATAACATGCTCGACTGCTAACCGAAATGTTGGAGGTTTAAATCCACCCAGAGGCATCGCAGAAGAAAGGCCTGGTGATTGACTTCTGAAAAATCAGCCACTGAAAACCCTGTGGAGCACAGTTCTGCTCTGACACACACTCGCTCACCACAAGTCGGAATCAACTCGACGGCAGATCGTTTAAAGGAGCCAGAGCTGTTGCCTCAGCCAGCGGGGCTGGATGAGTTTACCAACACCAAGACAATGCCTGTCATGGATTGAATAAACCCAGTGCCCTCGAGTCGATTCCGACTCATAGCAACCCTATAGGACAGAGTAGAAGTGCCCCATAGAGTTTCCAAGGAGCGTCTGGTGGATTTGAACTGCTGACCCTTTGCTTGGATTGAATTGTGTCCCCCAAAACTATGTGTGTCCTTTTGGCTAGGCCATGATTCCCAGTATTGTGTGATTGTCCATCATTTTGTCATCTGATGTGATTTTCCTGAGTGTTATAAATCCTACCTCTATGATGTTAATGAGGTGGGACAGGCGGCGGTTATGTTATTGAGGCAGGACTCACTCTACAAGATTGGATTGTGTCTTGAGCCAATCTCTTTTGAGATATAAAACAAAGAAGTGAGCAGAGAGAGAGCAGAGAGTTGGGGGGACCTCATACCACCAAGAAAGCAGTGTCGGGAGCAGAACGCATCTTTTGGACCCAGGGTTCGTGCACAGAGAAACTCCTAGTCTAGGGGAAGATTAATGATAAGGACCTTCCCCAGAGCTGACTGAGAGAGAAAGCCTTCCGCTAGAGCTGACGCTCTGAATTTGGACTTCTAGCCTACTAGACTGTGAGAAAATAAATTTCTCTTTGTTAAAGCCATCCACTTGTAGTATTTCTGTTATAGCAGCACTAGATGACTAAGACAGTGCCTTTCAAGCCAAACAAAATTATACATCTTTGGGTCCCAGTTTCCTGCTTTGTAAACACATGTAGTAGACAATCCTGATTGCCTCCCTAAGTCCCACAACCCCCAACCCCTAGACTCGAACCCAGTTCTCCTTCAGGCTGAAGCTCATGTTCTCAAGGAAAGACCAGGATGCTCAGAAGTTCTGTGAGCCCCCTGATTCCTCATTTCAGCATGTCCTTGGGGCCTGCTGCTCCCCCTACCCCTAACCTGAAACTATCCCTGCCACAGAGAGGGTTCATGCAAGCATGACTCAATCAAACATGCATTTATCTTTGAATAGTTTATTCTTCAAAGTGGGAAGAGATCGGCCACTCACTTTGAAATCCAACAAGAAATAAGATGTATTGATATATATGTAATAAACACACAAAAAAAACAAACTCATAGCTGTCAAGTGGATTCCAACTCATAGCCGCTCTATAGGACAGAGAACTGCCTTATTGGGTTTCCAAGGAGTGCCTGGTGGATTCGAACTGCTGACCTTTTAGTTAGCAGCCGAGCTCTTAACCACTGTGCCACCAGAGCTCCAGAGTAAATATAGCTAGCAAATGTTAATGATTGCAGAACCTACATGGTGGGCATATTAATGAAGCCTGGACAATTCTTTCCACTCTTTTAAATGTTTGAAATTTTTCATAATAAAAAAGAATTAAAAAAAATTTAAACGGGCAACAGAGAACCAGTGGCATCTCCATAAAGGTTAGGGTTGAGGGTGGGCGGGGGCTAAAGCCCTTGTTGGCAAAGATCTGGGGCCCTGAGAGCCACACAGAGCTAGGACTCCAGGGTTGCCTGGAGGGGCCTGCAGCCACTCGTCACAAGCCCTGGAGCAGCACATGAATCCGTGCAAACAAACATGAGAAGGATGTTCTCTCTCTGCTCCCCATAGGGACACCTTGAGAAGAAAGAGTCTGTCCTAGCAACAAGGATGAAAGAAATGACATTGGCCATGATTTTATAGTTAAGTCATATATCAAAAATGACTCCTGTGTGTGTAAGATTCAAGGAGACCAATCCATGCTTCTTCCTTCCCGCAAGAGAATTTCGTTGGACCTTGTCATGGATTGAATTACGTCCCCTCAAAATATGTGTTGTAAATCCTGACCTCTATGCCTGTGGTTATAATTTCATTTGGGAATGGGTTGTCTTTGTTATGTTTATGAGGCAGGATTAGTGTAAGATATATTTTGAGTCAATCTCTTTTGAGATATAAAAGAGATTAAACAAGTGGACAGAGCAGAGTTGGGGAAAAGACGTGCCAAACCACGTGAAGGTCACCCAAGCGCAGAACCTCAAAGAGACAAGGACCTTCCTCCAGAGCCGACAGAGAGAGAAAGCCTTACCCTAGAGCTGGCACCTTGAATTCCAACTTCTAGCCTACTAAATAATCAACATCATGATAAACAGAGAAAAGACTAGAGTTGTCAAGGATTTCATTTTACTTGGATCCACGGTCAATGCCGGTGGAAGCAGCAGTCACAAAATTAAACAATGCATTGCACTGGACAAATCTGCTGCAAAAGATCTCTTTAAAGTGTTAAAAGGCAAAGATGTCACTTTAAGGACTAAAGTGCGCCTGACCCAAGCCATGGTGTTTTCAATTGCCTCATATGCACGCGAAAGCTGGACAATGAATACAGAAGACTGAAGAAGAATTGATTCATTTGAATTATGGCGAAGAATATTGACTATACATACCATGGGCTGCCAAAAGAACAAACAGATCTGTCCAGGAAGGAGTACAGCCAGAATGCTCCTTAGAAGCGAGGATGGTGAAACTTTGTCTCACACACTTTGGATATACTATCAGGAGGGACCAGTCCCTGGAGAAGGACATCATGCTTCGTAAAGTAGTGGGTCAGTGAAAAAGAGGTAGACCCCTCAAGGCGATGGATTGACCCAGTGGCTGCAACAATGGGCTCAAGCATAACAATTGTGAGGATGGCACAGGTCTGGGCAGTTTCATTCTGTTGTGCATAGGGTCACTGTGAGTCCGAACCAACTTGACGGTACCTAACAACAGCAGCCTCCTAAACTGTGAGAAAATAAATTTCTGTTTGTTAAAGCCACCCACTTGTGATGTTTCTGTTATAGCCGCATTAGATAACTAAGACAGCCCTTATCTAAAGGAAGGCATCTGCTTTCTGAGTTCAAGTTCTAATCTAACCAAATGGCATATGGCAAATAGAGAGGAAGGAGGAGACAATGTTATTAGGGGCCAAGGGAATATAAAGAAACCTCCTCGTGGCTGGCTAGGCCTTGGCTCTGAATTTGATTACAGTGACCAGCATCAAACAGCGAACGTTATTAAATCTTCCACTGGAGCTTGAGAGGAGAGGCCAAGTTTGTAGAAGTATTTGGGAAATCTGGCCGTAGGTCAGAGGCAAACGCCTCCAGCTGCATCAGGCCCACATGGTGGGCTATTTCCAACACCCACCAACAACTGTGCTGAGTGGAAAGACCCTGTGTTTCCAGCAGCAAAGTTTCCATGTCTTCCTTTTTCCACGGTGAAATTTTAGCTCTACAGGCTGGTGTCATTCCAAACCACAGGGTCCACTTAACCTCCAAAACTCTCATCTCTGCCCCTACCACGTCCAGTGTTTGTTGTTGAGGGGTCCACATCAGGGATGAAAGGTGGGTCCCTGGGAGCCCCCTGGCTACCCGTCAGCACAGATGGGCATCGACCCTGATGATCTTGCTGAGTCACTCAAACCCCTGGGTTCCAGATATCAGGAAAGTCCTCTGACCTGTTTGAACTCAATGGAGTAACAGAGCTTCTCAGTTGAGCAAGGTGGCTTTTCACAACACTATAATTGTGTGATTCTACCATCCTGGGGGGAAGCCCTGGGTAGTACAAATGGTTAACATGCTCAGCTGCTAACTAAAAGGTTGGAGACTTGAGTTCACGCAGAGATGCCTGGGAAGAAAGGCTTGGCAATCAACTTCCGAAAAACCAGCCATTGAAAAGCCTGTGGAGCACAGTTCTACTCTGATACACCTGGGGTCTCCATGAGTTGGAGTCAACCCAATGGCAAGTCTCCATGAGTTGGACCATTCTGGAAATCCTCTGATATCTCAATTCTCATTGCTGCTTTGGTTCTAACAAGCTTTCGAAGACAGAAAAATCCCTGCCTGAACTCCAGATGAGAGGCTCTGCTATACATGGTGCTCCATTTAAGTTTTTAGAATAGGTAATATTCACATGACTCAAAATTCAAAAAGTATAACTCTCTCTCCTATAGGGGTGCCCGCAGCCATCCAGTTCCTATGTATACTTCCAAGGAACATTTCATGGATTTACAAGCAATACGTAAATACACTATTACCCCCTTTTATTCAAAGGGTTGCATACTTCCTCTTGGTTTCCTCGCTTTACAGTATATCTAAGAGATTAGTCTGCATAACTATAAAATAGATTTGTATTTCTTTCTACGACTGTGTAATATTCCTTCATTTGCACCAACCATAATTTGTTCAGTCTGGCCCTATCGGTGGACAATTGGTTGGCTCATACATCTTTTCTGATGCAAACACTGATGCAATAAAATAACCCTCTGCACACAACTTTGTGTATGTCTGTGCATCCATTGGATAAATTCCTAGATGGCAGGATTGCCTAGTCAAAGGGCGTGTACATTTGTAACGTTGACACATGCTGCCTAACTCATCTCTACGAAGCCTCCATCAATCCACCTTCCCTCCCCCCAGGAGTGGATGAGGGTGCCTTTTCCACACGCCCTGGTCAGCAGAGTGTGAAGATAGGCTCCTTGGATTTTGCCCATCGATATGGGGACAACTATTTCAGTGCGGTTTTAATTTGCATTTCTCTTACAGTGAATGAAGCTGGGGACATTTTCACATGTTTTAGAATCATTTAATTTTTTTTCCATTTTCCATTGGGTTGTTGGTCTTTTTCTTGTGATATTGCCTTATTTATAAAGAAATTCGCACTTTGTCATGTGAGTTGCAAATCTTTTCCTGAGTTTGTTTTGACCTCGTGATTTTGTTTTTGCCATGCACAAACCTTTTATTTTTATGTGGTAGAATCTGTTGTATAAGCCTCCCCCCCCCCCCCTTTTTTTTCCTATGGCCTCTGGGGTTTTTCCTACATTAAATTTACAAAAAAAAAAAAAAAAAAACTCTCCCAATGGTTTTTCTAATGCTTTACATTTTTGTATTTAAACTTATTCTGGCATAAGATATAAAAGCTTGTTTGTGTTTGTTTTCTGGAAGATAGTTTACCTATGGCCTAAAGCAGAAAGCAAAAACATTCTTTAAACTATCTTTGTGTAACCTGCAAAGTCCCTAGGTGGTGAAGATCGTCTGCACTCGGCTGCTAACCTAAAGGTTGGCAGTTCAAACTACCCAGCAGTACCACGGAAGAAAAGGTCTGGTGATCCGCTACCATTACGATTACAGCCATGAATATCCTATGGAGCAGTTCTACTGTGTAACACATGGGGTCATCATGAACTGGTTTCAACTCGACAGCAACTAACAATAACAACAATGTGTAATCTGCAAAGATCAGCTATCACAACTTTCAATAATATGTACGGAGCAATTATTATATGCTAAGCACAGGGATTCAACAGCTGTAAGGGTTGAAATAGAATCAACTCAACAGCAACCGGTTTGGTTTGGTGTGGCTTAAGGGTTATTAATGTTTTTTCCATTTGACAGATGAGTAAACTGAGGCTCAAAGTAGTACCCTGGTAAACAGTGGAGTCATGACTTGAACCCAGGATGGTCATGTCCTTGTCTTAATTTTTCTCTTCTCATGCAAACTCCAACTTCTTGTGTACTCTAAGACACTGCCATGTGGTTCCATCTCTCCTCATTAAACATCTCATCTGTGTTATTTTAGCATCACAAATAGATTGACTTCCTTGAGTCAGGTTGTCTTAAGAATCTCCTTGTTCAATATAGTAGTCAAGTCTATAGTAAGAGGTTCAATAAATGTTGGTCATTTGATTGATAGAAAATATCTCAAACACTATATATCTCAAGTAATAAGCAACAAGTTGTCATTAAGTCAATTCCGACTCATGGCGACTCTATGTGTGTCAGAGTAGAACTGTGCTTCACAGGATTTTCAATGGCTGATTTTTCGGAAGTAGATTGCCAGGCCTTTCCTCTGAGGTATCTCTGGGTGGACTCTGACCTTTCAGTTAGCAGCTGAGCTTAGTAACTGTTTGCACCACCCAGGGACTTCTCAAGTAATAGTCATAACAAATTTAGAGAGAGAAGGACAGATTTAACACCTTAATAATAATAATAATAATGATAATCAAGATCTGAATCAATTCAGATGAATTTTATTGCCCCAATTAGAAAAAAAAATTGAACAAAATGCAAAGCAGCAACAGATGTCTATATGGCCAGAAAATGGAACATCTTTGCCAAATCAGCCACCATTTCCTGGAATTCCATTTGAAAATTTCACATTTAATAATCTCCCTCTCATTGCCTGGTGCACTCATGCTGGACCAGGCCTGGTGACTTGACAGCTGGCTGTCCATCTTGAAGAGGATTGAGACTGGCATCCCATACAAGGCAGATGCCCTGTGGACAGAGGGTCTGTTCTCCTGTCACAGATGAATTGGATACAGGAAGCAGCTTGTCCCACCAGCTTGATTCCACATTCCCTCCGCCGGGACAGGATTGCACAATTTCAAAACAGCAGACGCCCTCAGGACTGTAGTGTCTTGGGGGACTCCTAATAAGATCACCCATCTGTGGAGGGAGGTAAGAGGCTTTCTCCCCCACAGCCACGGGGAGGACTATGCTTGCCCATCAGCAGTGCTTCTTTCTGCTGATGACTTCAGTGTGGTTGAGGTATTGTCCTCAGGTGCAAGCCCTGCTTCCCAGCACTTGCAAGGCCAACGCTGGCTCTCAAGGTACAACAACAACTCCTGAGTATGTACACTATACTCAGAGCATGGCTAGGCCCTACCATGCTTTTTCATTCAATCCTCATGATGACCCTATGGATTGGGTTCTATTATGTCCCCCTTTTCCAGATGATGAAAACTGAGGCTCTGACATCCAAGGCAAGGTCTTTGGAGCAGAGACTCTGAGTCTAGGCTTCTGATTCCAAATCCTGGGCACTGGGGTGACTGCCACTAAGCCTCAGGATCTAGATGGAGACTCTGAATTGTGAAACTGGAATTGTCAGTGCTATGAGTAAACCTTCCCAGCCATCGAATAAGAGCAGGTGGGATGATAGTGAAAATGAACATCCTGGGAGAAGGCAAGTGTCCTGGATTCTAGTTCTCTCTCTACTATTTGGAATAATGTTTAGAACCGATAACAGAGCTAACTACATGTCAGGCACAGTGCAAAACCCTGTATGTATTAGCTCATTTAATCCTCATCACCATCTAATGAGGTAGGTACTATTATGGTCCCCATTTTACAGACGTGTAAACTGAGGTGTTGAGAAATTAAAGCAAGACGTTTTGGCCAAGGTCACTCAGCGAATGGGTCACGGAGCTGCCATTCAAGTCCAGAGCTGTCTGAATACAAACCCCAAGCCTTTACCGTGCATACCATGTGGATTCTCAGGTGACAGTGCTCAGAAGAGAAACACATGCCAAGACCCCTATTTGTGTGGGTGCTAGGTCTGTAAATTAACAGTAAGCAGCTTCTTAGTCACAAAAATCATGGACAGTCTAGGGTTGAAAGGACCTTTAAAATCTGGTCCATCCCTTCATTTTACAGACAAAGAAACTCAGGTCCATCGAGAGCAAATGGCTTGTCCAACACTACACATGAGTTTCTGGAATTAGCGGTAGAGCCAGAGAGATAACCCAGATTTCCCAAGTTTTACTTCAGTGCTTGAGAGCTGTACTGTAATACCTCTCTAAGAACCTGAATAAACAGGCAAACTGTTAAACCCACTGACTAAATGTCCCCACATCACCTTCCAGCTGGATGTGAACAGAGGAGACTTAGCGGGAACCACCATGGTGGCCAGCTCCTAAGTCTGTCGGGAGGATGCATTCTTAGTTTCAAGACCGCCCAGCAGAGAGAAGTGAGAGCTGGAGAGGCTGATCTAGATAATTGAAGATAAAAAACAAAACAAGCAAAAACAAAAGATTTACCTCAATTATCCAGATACTTTGGGGGAGACATTTCCAGGGTCTGAGTTGCTCGTTTCTCGGACCCTCCATGCCTCACCCTGTGAGCAGACGCAGAGAGTGATGGGCATGCCTCAGCAGACCCTAGTCTTTTCTACCATTAACTTTCCTTACCATGGCCTTGTCCAATGTAACGCTTGAAAAGGTGGATAGCAGGAAAAAGGGTCATTGATTTCACTTGGAGCCTTCCTGAATCCTGAACACGGTTGAGAATTCTCAACAGTTGAGACTGTGGGTGCTGAATGACCACAGAGAATGGTCTAGAAGTCTTTTGGGGACCACCTATGAGACCCATCCCAGGAAAGATGGTCTCAGGAACTCAGCCGGCCCCATTTGGGCGCAAAGGAGCTGCATAGCTTCAACTCCCATGATAATGACCCACTGCAAGACCCTCATATAAGGAACAAGTTCAAATGCCTCAACAGAACCTGGGTCACAGGGGAGCCCAAGTGTGCCAATAGGTCTCTACCAACAGGCTCACCATCATCAGTCTGTGGCCTTGTCTTCCTAGGCTCCCCAGGAAGCCCCTGAGACCTCTGGAAGGTCTCTCCTGGATCATGGGTCCCGGGAGAGAACTACCAGCAGCAGGAAAGCTCCTGGGGCTTTCCCCGAACATCTCGGAAGGTACCAACAAGGCTAGGTGAGCAGCGCAGGATCAGCTAGAAGGAGTGGGAAGTCAGAAGGGGAGGAGCTTGTTTGGCTCTTTGTGTTTTCTTCTCTCCTTTGTGTATTTGTTTCAGCCCCCATTCAATTTGTGGTGCAAAGCCTGAAGCAGCCAGGAGGCCTCTCCTTCAGCTGTCGCCAGCTCCCAAACTTGCCTCATGCTCCTGTTTATGTTGGTTGTCATGGAGACTTAAGTGCTGGCTTGAATGGAGCTAAATGCGCCAGGGCTGGGAGATGGAATAGGGCCAGGTGTATTTTTAAAGCCATCTGGGAAACCCGGTCACCACAAGGAAAGCCTCTCGCCCTGATCAGCGTGTTCTTTCCTTGGGGACTGGTTTACAAACACAAAGTGGGTAAAAGCTAAGCCTCTGCTTTCTATCCCACCTTTAAAGCTAAAAAGGTGTGTTTGGGTTTTACTTAGAGTTTTTGCCTTTTGACACAATGACTGGAAAACTGTCACGTCTCCACTGGTGCAGAGACCCTGGGAAGTTCTGGAAATAGTAACAGAAAATGTTTAGATACCGCACATTGTGTGCCAGGCACTGTTTTATGTTTAAAATTAGCTGTCTAATCTTCACAACTGCCCTGTGAGGGAAGTTCTACTTTTGGTCCCATTTTACAGATGAGAACACTGAGGCACAAGGTAGGTAAGTAATTTGCCCAAGGCCACAAAGGTAAGGGAAACACAGAGTTTGAACCTAGGTAGCATTCTAACCATTATGATATTCTGCCTCTGCAAGGTTGTGGGGGTCAGGAAGTCCTGACTTGGAATTTTGACTCTGGCACTGTGTGACCTCAGGCAAGTGGCTTCACTCTCTGAACCTTGGTTCCTTCTTGGGTAAAATGAGGGTACTAATGGCTATCCAGTGACGTTGTTGTGAAGATTAGAAATACGATATGTGAAGAGTCTAGCAAATAGAAAGTGTCCAGTGAAAGGTAGCTTTGGTAACCAGACTCAACCTCTGCATCACAGCCGGGAAGGGGTGCTGAGCTGTGACTGCTGCCGCTCAGAAGGAACAAGTGAGGCAGGAAATGTATCAGGGCCAGCAGGATCACAGCTGCTGTCTGAAAGTGTCTATAGCAGATGCTGGCAGTTCCCTGCCCATCAGCACTCATCAGTCCTCCACAAGCTTCCCACTTCCTGCCACAGGCACCTGCGACTATGCCAGAGGGCTCCTCTAGCTGTGGGAAATTGCTTGAGCAAGCAGGAATATGGGGTGATTAGGTATAAAGGAGGGAGCAGTGGCGGTTCAGGGACAGAATTCTCACCTTCCATGCCGGAGGCCCAGGCTCGATTGCTGGCCGATGTACCTCAAGCACAGCCACTACTCATCTCTCAGTGGAGGCTTGTGTGTTGCTATGATGCTGACCAGGTTTCAGCGGACCTTCCAGACTAAAGTGGACTGGAAAGAAAGGCCTGGAGATCTACTTCCAAAAATCAGCCAGTGAAAACCCTGTGGGTCACAACAGTCTGATCCCCCACTGATTATGTGGATGGCGCAGGCCCGGGCAGCATTTCATTCAGTTCCTTGTTTCATTCTGGTCACCATGAGTCAGAGGCTGACTCTACTGGCAACTAGCAACAACAAGGTATAGGGAGTTGGTAGATAAATGCTCCCAGTTGCCTGTCTCCCTGAGGTCTCCAGCAGAATGGAGCCCCAGTTGCTCAGAGTGATAATCTGCTCATTAACACACACACACACACACACGCACGCGCACGCGCACGCGCACACGCACACACAGACACACCCGGTATTGACTGCCTTTCTTTCCCAGTCTCACTTCCCTGCCGCCCTATAGTGCTTCCTGGGGCTACCTTCCAAATTAACTCAAACCCTTGTCCTTCTGGGAAGGAACCCACATGAAGACAGTATGTATGCCTGTGTCTTTTATCCTGATGTCAATTCAACAATGCACTCGTGGAAAAGAGAACTGTGGTCGTCTGAGTAAGGGCCCCCAAAGATATGCAGGCCCAGAATGCTCCTTAGAAGCAAGGATGGTGAGACTGTGTCTTACATACTTTGGACATGTTGTCAGGAGGATTGGTCCCTGGAGAAGGACATCATGTTTGGCAAAGTACAGGGTCAGCGTTAAAAAGGAAGACCCTCAAGGTGTATTGACACAGTGGCTGCAACAATGAGCTCAAGCACAACAATGATTGTAAGGATGGCTCAGGACCAGGCAGTGTTTTGTTCTGTTGTGCATAGGGTCACTATGAGTCGGAACCGACTCGACGGCATCTAACAACAGTCCCTGGGAGGAAACCCTGGTGGCGTATTGGTTAAGAGCTACAGCTGCTAACCGAAAGGTCGGCAGTTCGAATCCACCAGGCACTCCTGGAAACCCTATGGGGCAGTTATACACTATCCTCTAAGGTTGCTGTGAGTTGGAATTGACTCGATGGCAATGGGTTGGTGGTTAGTCCCTGGGACCTGTAAATATTACTTTATATGGCAAAAGGACATTACGAGTGTGATTAAAGTAAGGATCTTGAGGTGGGGAGATTATCCTGGATTATCTGGGTGGGCCCTAAAGGCAATCACAAGTGTCTTATTGGAGGATGACGGGAAGATTTGACACAGAAGATGACAATGTGACTTTGAAACGAGATGCTACGCTGCTGGCTTGGCAGATGGAGGGAGGGGCCGTGAGCCAAAGGATACAGGGAATGCTACCCTAAAAGCTAAAAAAGGCAAGGAAACACATTCTTTTCTAGAGCCTCCAACTGATTTCAGACTTCCGACCTCCATTCAGAGCTGTAAGAGAACAAATGTGCATTGTTTTACGCCACCAAGTCTGTGGTAGTTTTTTACAATGGCCATAGTAAACTAATACAGTAACTCAGGGACAGGCTACAGCGGCAGTTCTCCAAGTGTGGTCCCCAGACCAGGAGCAACAGCAGCACCTGAGCTCCTGTCAGAAACGCAGATTCTCAGGTCCCACCCCAGATGTCTGCTGCTATTTATAAGGTTCTCACTAGTCAATTTTTTCAGAAGTAGACTGCCAGGTCCTTCTTCCTAGTCTATCTTAGTCTGGAAGCTCTGCTGAAACCTGTCCACCAAGGGTGACCCCACTGGTATTTGAAATACCGGTGGCAAAGCTTCCAGTATCACGGCAACCCGCAAGCCACCACAGTACAAAAACCTGACAGATACACGGTAGAGGGTCAGCGAAAAAGAGGAAGACCCTCAAAGAGATGGTTTGACACAGTGGCTGCAACGACGGGCTCGAGCATGGCAACATCACGAGGATGACTCAGGACCAGGCAGTGTTTCGTTCTGTTGTACGCAGGGTCGCTATGAGTCAAAACCGACTCGATGGCACCTAACAACAACCACCACCCCAGATGTGCTGAATCTGAGCAGAGCCGGGGGTGGGCCCAGTGATCGGTGCTTTAACAAGCCTTCCTGGTAAATTGTGATGCTCCCCATAAACAGAGCATCCAGTTCAGTGGTCGGCCCTGGCTAGATGTTAGAATCACCGGAGAGCTTTCAACAGTGTGAATGTCTGATCCCATACCCCAGAGATTCTGAAATGCGTGGTCTAAAGTGCAGGGTAGACACTGGGCTTTTTTAAATTACCCCACCTGATTCTTGTCCAGTTAGGGTTGAGAACCAGTGTGATGGTATGAGAACCACTGATCTAGAAGGTTGATTTTCAAACTGAGCTTCACAGAGCATGGGGATTCTGGGAAGATGCCCCAGATGTCACTAAAGATGGGGAATGCAGAGGCCAAACCAGCAGGGCTCCTGGCCCTAGGGGTCAAAAAGTCACGTGTAATTAAAGAAAACAAGCCCATTGCTGTAGAGTTGGTTCTGACTCATAGAGACCCTAGAGGGCAGAGTAGAACTGCCCATGGGGTTTCCAAAGCTATAAAATATTTATGGGAGCAGCCTGCCACATCTTTCTCCCACAGAATGGCTCGTGGGTTCTAACCACCAACCTTTCAGTTAGCAGCCAGCGGAACACTTCAACTATTGCCTTCTATGTTTGCCAATGGCACCTTCCCCCACCCCAGGTATTTTTGTAAGGCGCTCTGCCAATTTTTCTTTTAAAGCAACATGTTTTTAAAAACTGCATAGCGGAGTTTACGAAAATACTTGGGGGTTGCAGGGAGGGCGAGGTTGGCAAACAAAACGTAGAAGACTCGTATTATTTACGTAAAACACAGTAATTCCACTGTAGAAACAGCAAATATAGGGATCCCTAAGGTCCCTGGGTGGCAGGGTTGGTGGCTAATCTAAAGGTTGGAAGTTCAAACCCACTGACCAGGGAAGAAAGGGCTGGTGATCTGTTCCGTAAAGATTACAGCCAAGAAAGCCCTAAAGAGCAGTTTTACTCTGACACACACGGGGTCACCATGTTTTCACGGCAATGGATTTGGTTTGGTTGTTGGATGTCGGAATTCATGAGCCTGAAACAATAATTCTGCAACTGCCTCAGGCCACTCATCAGCTGGTCCATACGCTACTTACTTCTAGTGATTCACAAATTGACGTTAGGGAGAGAAAGTACAGAACAGGCTAATTCTGCAAGGTATAAAAAGGAAGAGGAGATAGAAGGGTATACTCATTTGGCTGTTGGTTTATTGGGACTGAAGTTTTCCACAAGCATAACTTTTACTTGTGTAGTCTAACACCTCTCTGAGTTTTGCCATTTAGAAACGAAATACAAAAATTATAAAGCCAAACCTGTTGGGATTTTTAAAAGGAAAAATGGAAGTATTCCAATCGGACAATTGAAGTAGGTTTTTTTTGTGTATTTTTAATGTCAGAACAGTTATGTTTCAATCTGTATTTTGATAGCTACTGTCCCCAAAACAAACATAATTTAAATGTCATTTTAAAATGTATGGGCTGGCAATTTAAAAATTTTACTACATAATTAAGAACAATGGGTCAACTTATTAAGTGAGGAAAGCCGGCATTTGATATTATACATGAGTTTTAAGATTCTTCTAAATTTAATTTTTATAAAATCTTTAAGACTGTATTAATCTATTTTGACTTTTCATCACTTATTCATGACATACCTACCATATTGAAAATGACAAAATTTTTTTATTCTTTTAATTTTTAAGGAACAGTTATAAAATGAAAAAGGTTAGTGATTCCAAAAAGGTTGGGAAAAACTTTATCATGTGGGCAGAAGCTCGACTCCATCCACAATGTCCCTTCTATGGCTGAGCTATCAGTACGGAAAGGTCTGGGAGCTCAGGTGCGGTGAGTACCTACTACATCTGTGGTTTTCAAACTTTTTTGACTGCAACCAACCGGAAAAAAATTTACTTCATGCCTCAACCTGGTACACATACAAACACACACACTTGGCAAATGGAACAAGTTTCACAAAATAATATTTATCCTTATGATGTGCAATGTGCTGTGATATTTCTAGACTATTCTATTCCATTCCAGTCTATTTTGTTTCATTTCTTGTTGCTGCTTTCGTTGTTTAATGCTGGTCTTGACCCATTTAATTGTTTTCACAACCCTGTAATGGATTGCAACCTGTGGTGTATAAAACCAAGCATTTTACAGATACTGTCATCTAATCCTCCTAGACGCCCAACAGACATCTCAAATGTAACATGGCCAGTCTTTACTCCTGCTGTCCCTTTACCTCAAAAAAATAAAGCTGCTCCATCCTGCAGCTGTCTCCATCTCAGTAAGTGGTGTCTCTAGCCTCCTGGCGGCTCAGGCCCAAACTCTCTGAGCTATCCTTTAGTCCTCTCTTCCTCTCACCCCTCCCCTCATGGTCACCAGCAAATCCTGTTGGCTCCACCTTCAAAATACTGCATTTCATTGATTTGCAGACACTCTAGATATTTAAGATGCATCCAAAAAAAAAAAAAACCTGCCAATCATGTTTGAATATGCCATAGATTCTATGATATATCCTGACATCAGAACTGTTAAAATTCAGCTTCTCAAAACCTTCATCTCTCCCACCTGAGTTCGAGCCCCCTTCATCTCTCCGGATCACTGCAGTAGCCTCTGACCTGGTCTGCCTTCCTTCCACTGTGTTCCCTAGACTTGATTCTCCACACAGCAGCCAGAGAGAACCGTTTAAAAAAAAGGTCAGGTATGATCATTAAGATTGTGTGTCAGCTTGGCCATGATTCTCAGTATTCTGGCAGTTGTATTAATGTATGGGCTGGCAATTTAAAAATTTTACTACATAATTAAGAACAATGGGTTGTGATCACTTCCCTGTTGAGATTTGATGTGTGATTACCCCCATGATGGGATCTGCTGTGGGTAGCCAACCAGTTGAAACGGAGTTTCCTTGGGTGTGTGGCCTGCATCCAAATATAAGCAGACTTTCTGGCTTTTATCTGTGCTAGATCCTGCAGCTAGCTCCTGTTCATCTGACCTTCGGTTCTTTGGACTTGAGCTAGCAACTTACCAGTGGCCTTGCTTGCCAATCTTAGGATTTGTCAATCTTTACAGCCTGTGAGCAAGAACCCTGCTTTCTGACCTGCGATCATGGGTTGGTCAGCTCTTGCAGCTACATGAATCAGGAGAAGCCTTGTGGTCTTGCCTTCCAACCTTGGGATTCATCAACTTTCAACAGCCTGTGAGCAAAAGCCCTGCTCTCCAACTTGCCAATCTTGGGTTTGCCAGCCCCTGTGGCTGCATGTATCATGAGAAGCCTCTATCCTGATCCACGGACTTGGGTGTTCCAGCTTCTACAACCTCATAAGCCATTTCCTTGATATAAATCTCTCTCTATATTTCTACACTTTACTGGTTTCGTTTCTCTAGATAGCCCAGCCTAAGACATCAGTCCATGTCATCCTCTGCCCAAGCCTGTCAATGGGTCCTCTTCTCTTTTCTAATAAAATTAAAATTGCAAATAATCATCTACAAGGTTCTTTATGATCTGTCCTGCACAAACCCTCTGATCTTATCTCCTGGTAACATCCCCTTCATTCACTCGACTCCAGTCACACTGGCCTCCTTGAGCCCCAGTAAGCTCACTCCTGCCTCAGGACCTTTGCACTTGCTAGTCCCCATCCTAGAATACTCTACCACAAATATCCACATGGCTCACTATCTCACCTCTTTCAGGTTTTTTTCCAAAGGACAGCTTCTCAACAAGGCCTTTCTGGACCATCATATAAAATTACAACAACCCCCTCCTTCCCTGACACCAGCACCAGCTAGAAAACTTACAAGGCTCGGTGGAAAATGAAAACATAGGGAAATGAAGGGAAAAGATGCCCTTAAAGCCAATAAGAGATAAAGCTTTTTCCTTTAAAAATATTTTATTACTTATAAAACTAACAGGGTAATAATGATACATGACTAACAACATAAACTTACTCTGAGCTGTTTCTTCTGACACCAATTCTGTTTTTTCTGACACTAACTGCAAATGTACTTTTTCTGACCCTCACCACCTTGAGCTAGATCCAAACATCACATAAGAAACCAAGAGTAGCTTCATAATTTTTGTATAATTCCAAAGGCCCGTTTATGTGTTTTATCTCTGTACCTTCAATTACAAGAAGAAAATAATTTTAAAATTGTCTCTCTTATTAATAAAATTATTTCACCCAAAGCTTTAAGCGAAAATAGTGTTCTTTTCTGTCAAATACCATAATCTGTAAATTGAATTTCTATTTCTAGACTTGTGGATATTTGCTTTGCAATGTTGTCGCAGTTTTCAAACCTGTTGTTGTTAGTTGCCGTCAAGTCGATTCTGACTCACGGCGACCCCGTGTGTTTCAAAGTAGAGCTGCTCCATAGGGTTTTCTTAATGGAAGCAGATTCCCAGGTCTTTTTTTCGTGGTTCCTCTGGGTGGGTTTGAACCACCAATCTTTAGGTTAGCAGTCAAATGCAAACTGTTTGCACCACCCAGGAACCCTTAGTTTTCAAACTAAGCATGTGCACTCAGGGACAGCTGCTATGTGCTTGGGCCACTGCCCACTGTGCCCACAGACACCACATCTGTGTGCCCGTGCTCTCACCTGGGTGTCTCCTCTACTCACACACGTTTCATTGTCCACTGGACTTCACTCACACAAAAAGAGCTCAAAGATAAAATTATTAAGAATTTCAAAATGGTAAAAATAAGAAAATATATTTTCACAACGATTAAAAATCAATGAATCAAAAAAAAAAAAGAAAGAAAGAAAGGTAGAGGGGGAAAGGAGAGCTAGCAAAATGTGTTCAGTTGGCCAGTGGCAAGTGGTATGCACATAAGTTAAGATCAGAGACGGAGGCCTTTTAAAGAACCTGTGTCAATAAGTCACAATGGTTGTTCGCAAAACTAAAGAATTTAAAACAATATGTAAAAATCAAGCTCTGAAAATTTTCAACTAAAAACTATGAGCGCAAATAATTTTAAATGCTTTTCTGCAGTATATTCACCAATATGACCAAAATAACAATGCATTTTAGTCATTTACTTTTCCTTACTTTAATGACATTTAGACAAATTAATAACCTTATATTTTATGTATAAAAAAAAAGAATTTCAAGATGGTGATGGAGAAGCATTAAACCAAACATGGTGATTTTCTCAGCTCAAGGCCCCATCTGATGCACATGTCATGCGTCCATGAAGCTGGCTCTGCCTGGCACACCCAGAACCCTGACCTTTCTTTATTTTCTCTTTGGCACTGTCACCCTCTGATATGCTTTGCATATTCCCATATCACCCCCATTACAATGGAAAGTCTACTGTGGGTGGAATATTTTTCTCTGTTTGTTCACTACTGCACCCTAACTCCAGGTATATACTTGGCACACATTAAATGTCTGTTGAGTAAACAAATCAAATTCTCATAGCAATCCTGTAAGATGGAGACCATAATACTCATTTTACAGATGAGGAACTTGGGGCTCACCAGAGTGAGGTAACCTTCTAACCAACACACAGCTGATAACCAACAGGGCTAGGATTCAAACCTAGGACCCCACTACACTGCTTTATCAGTAGGGGCTGCTGTGAAGAGCAAATACAACTGTAGCTATGAAACTGGTTTGCACAATGAGAAGTTTGGGGATAACTGGTACCAGTCATTAGAGCAGTGTTGCTGCTGTTGTTAGTTGCCATCAAGTCAATTCCAACCCATGGTGACCCGTGTGTGCAGATTAGAACTGCTCCATAGGGCTTTCAAGGCTGTGACCTTTTGGAAGCAGATTGCCAGGCTTTCTTCCAAGGTGCCTCTGGGTGGGGTGGAACCAACAACCTTTGGGCTAGTAGTCGAGTGCTCAACTGTTTGCACCAACCAGGGACCACTTATAAGAGCAATAAAAAACCAAACCCATTGCCATCGAGTCGATTCCGGCTCATAGCGACCCTATAGGACAGAGTAGAACTGCCCCATAACGTTTCCAAGGAGCAGCTGGTAGATTTGAACTGCCAACCTTTTTTTGGTTAGCAGCCAAACTGTTAACCACTGTGCCACCAGGGCTCCTGTAAGAGCGATAATAAGTAGTAATTTTGATTGTGAATCACATTTAAAGAAGTGGGACACTAACTTATTTGGTGTCTCACTGAAGTCAGAGGAGCTTCCTGTTCATTCTGGAGCTGTGTTGTTTTGTTATAGTGGAAGTGATGGTGGTTGTGGATCTGAAGAAAGCAAGCTTGGCCTGGGGCATCCTAGGGGAGACCCTCCCATCCCTACACCCACCCTCTTTGTGTATCTGAGCTGAAGATGAGCCCAGTGCTTAATTCACAGGCTCAGAATGCCGTGAGGTAGGAAGGTTGGAACCCCTAGAGAGCCCTCTGATTTGAAAACCCTCTCTGATTTTATTATCCAGAGGAAATATGGAGAGCTAAATGGGAGGAGATGGCTAGGAAGTGCATTACAGAACATTAAACAATAGCTGGTCAGCATCAGACACAAATAAATGGCCCATAATCTACTGCCAAACACATGGAGGGTTGGCTGGCTGGCTTCCAGGCAGGGAAGCGTGTGGGCTGAACATCAGACCCTATAGACCATAGAATGCCTGCCTGTGGTCATATCCCAGCAGCCAGCAGGAGAAGATTCCAGCACCCAGGCAGGATCTGCATCTTTCCACATGATGTCACTCCATGGAACTAGACTGGGTCTTCTCACCATCTAGGATCTGAAAGAAAACCATTTTCTCTAACCTGGGCCCAAAGTGCCTGCCTGCCTTGGGAAATCTTGGATTGGAAGAGGGAAGCCACATGTGCCTATTTGGGCTTAGAGTAGGTTGACTTAAAAGGCCGGAAAAGAATGTCTGTGAAGTGGGATTCCCCTGGCTCCAGCAAGGACCCATCCCCAAAAATACCCGGCATGCTTTAACTTAGGTCTTTAACCTCCATTAAAATGCAAATACCTTCAAAGGAGAGATAAGCTTGTAGCCTGGCAAGTCAGCCACATTTTAGTATGAAGCAATCCTCAATCCTTTGCTACAAGCTTTTAGCATTGATATCCTGAGAAGACATAGGTAGGAGGCAATGTGGAAGAAAGAACTGAGAAGGGGGTTTCCAGAAGGGAGAAGGGTAGCCTGCAGAATCTTAAAAACCAATATCACTATTGATCCATGGTGGTGTAAACAGTTCATGTTCTTGGCTGCTAACTGAAAGGCTGGTGGTTCGAGTCCACCCAGAGGCATCTCAGAAGATAGGCCTGGTGATCTACTTCCAAAAAATCAGTCATTAAAAATCCTGTGGAGCACAGTTCTACTCTTGACATACATGGGGTCACCATAAGTCAGACTACTCAACAGCAAGTGGTATGGATAAGCAGATTGGTCTACACTGGTAAAAGCCATGGGCTATAGTCAAAGTCTCCAGTTCTCCCACCTCCCAGCTACGTGACATTGGGCAAGTCACTTAACCTGTCTGGGCCACCATTTCCTTATCTGAAAAGTGTGTGATACCGCACCCATCCTGGGGGTGCTGTGAGAACTACATAAAGTGTGTGGAAGGTCTGCCCCTCCACACATATTGCTGTCTGTGCCTCCACATTCTGGAAACTGTACAACCACCGAGTTACATCTGTGAGTGGATATTACCTTGTCTCCACTATAACTCCCTGTCTGGTTCTTCCTCTTCCCTTACACGCCCCCAACCACTTCCTTTCTACAGTATCCTTCCTGCTTCCTGTAGGGATATGGGTAATAGGGGAAGCTTTCCTGCACCCAAAGCAGACAAAAAAGAAGAGGCAGGAGGAGGTTGGCGTTTGGGGGAGATATCGAGAACCTGCACACGTGAGCACTATCAGGAAGGGCACTCACAAACCAAAAAACCAAACCACTGCCTTCGAGTTGATTCCAAATCACAGTGACCCTGTAGGACAGCGTAGAGCTGCCCCATAGGGTTTCCAAGGCTACGAATCTTTACGGAAGCATACTGTCACAACTTTCTCCTATAGAGCGGCTGCTTGGTTCCAACTGCCAACATTTCCGTTAGCAGCCAAGTACTTTAACCGCTGCACCATCAGGAATCCTTGAGCACGTGAGATCTATCAGAAAGGGTACTACGCCACCAGGAAAATGGAATCTCCTTGCTCAGAGTTCTTGAGGAAGAAATAACCTGCCATTTATGCTCCTGACATCATCAGTCAGCAACAGCCCCCAACAGTGGTGAGTAAGAAAATCCAAGGAAGTGCGACTTTTTCCCAGGTAATTGAAAGCTTACTGAATGCGGTAGATTGCAAGACTGCGTTACTGGCCTCAATTCTTCACCCTCCCCCGTATCCACGGCCTTGTCATGTGACTTTGCAGGTCCTCCCATCAAGAGGCGGAGGCATCCCTTGATTCTGAGGTGGTCATGTGACATGGTAAGACCAATGGGATGTCAGCAGATGGAATGTGCTGCAAGCAAGGGTTTTAACCGGCAAGTCTCATGCTGCTGCCATCACCAGGAGGAGAACATGCCCAGGCAGCCAACTGGTCAGTCCCAAGAGGCGAAGGAAAGATGCACGGAGCAGAGATGCCACAGCAAAAGTGGCCAGGTAAACCAGCCTGGAGCCAAGCCACGCCCACCCACAGACCAGTGAGGGAGCCCAGCCAGGGTCAGCCAAACCCAGGCTAGATCGACCCACCCTTATTTAACTCAGACACATGAACTTCAATAATAAGTGATTGTCATTTGAAGCCACTGAGTCTTAGGGTAGTTTATACCCAGCAATAGTTAAAACAATACACCTAACATTTGTAATAATTGCACGTTTAATAGAAATCATTCTAAAACGTATCTGACGCTTACCTGCCTTCTTCAGCAAAATCAAGCGAAAGCAGTTCAGCCTTCACTGGGTCACTCATGCCCACCATGATGAAAAGCCATCAGTGTGCCATAAGCCAGTGATGTCCTCAGGGCTTCCATACACAATGGAGGCTCTGGAAAGAATTCCAGTCTACTATTCTTTTGAAATCTCAAATCTAGTCCCTAGGTCTTTATAATTTGTCTTGTAATCAACTTTATCAGCTGTAATCCTTTGTACAGTTACAGTGACTATCTTCACCCCCTCCGCCCCAGCCTAATGTGCTGGACCTAATTTACCCCTTCAAGAAACTCATCTATGCCTATTAGAATGGTTAGAATGGTGTCCAAAGTAAGAGTTAACAGGCTTAGAGTAACTGAAATGGTTTTCTGAGTATCAAATGCATGTGCTTTAGTGCTGGAATTTCTGTCCTTGATGTTGACCTCCTTGATGCTTCATGCTCTTTTCCTGGTTTTCCTCTGGGAGCCAGCGGCAGAGGTTGCCAGGTAAGGAACATCTGCCCCACATAGGTGGCGCTGTGTTCCTCCATTGCTGGAATAGTCTTTGCTGAGGAGAGCGACGGAAGACTCAACTTGAAGGTAATTACTGGCCCACAGGCCAGAAGTGGTCAGAGTTATCCACCAAATTCTTTCCTCTGTCACAGCCCGTCTCTGTACACACTGCCTTGTGTTAGCACAGTGCGGGCCATGGGTTCCCCCAGAGCAGAGACAGCATCCTACTTGTCTTTGTGTCCCGAGGCACTTAGCACAGCTCCAGGCACACAGTAGGTACTCACTAAGTGTATTGTGGGTGGAGTGAAAAGATTTTCCTGGTGGCCCTTGTTTTTCTGTGCCCAGGCTTGTCTTCAGAAGAATTGGAATCTATGAGCTTCTGAAATACTTCACATCAAATTGTTGGAAAATATTTTCAAATGAGTGAAGTTGTCCTGTGTCAAAAAGCAGTTCCTATTTCAGAGCATAAGTTTATTTTCTGACCTGTGCTACCGTGAAGCCATGTGACTAAATGAGGGGAATAAAGCCACTTGACACTTCAGGAGAAAGCAGGTATTTTTGTAGTCTGTTGAGCTGTTACTTTAGGGGTTCCCCCTAGGTCTGACCTTTTTTTTTTTATCCAAATGTCTAAAGACCGCATGTCCAACCAGAAGATTGGATTTAGCAATTCATCAGATATGTCTGTGGATGTATGAGCTGGTTATTCTACCTTCCTACCCCTCCTCCTTCACTCTCTGTCCTCTTCACTGCTCTGAGTCCCAAGGCTGATCCCATGGGCTGCCTCAAGGGACTTCCCTGCCCTCTGGCTTTGTGTTGGATTTGGCCAATGGGAAGCATTGATGATGGGATGTGGAAGGAGAGAGGTCAGGTTATTTCTTCTCCATTTTCTCCCTGTTTTGAGTCCGTCATGATCAAAGCTTCTACTCAGTGGCCCCTCCTCGACGGCTCCAAATCACCCCAGGATCCATTTCCCAATATCCTCCTCTTTCCTCTTCAAGCACACAAAAAAACCTAAACCCATTGCTGTCGAGTCAATTCTGACTCATAGTGACCCTATAAGCCAGAGTAGAGCTGCCCCATAGAGTTTCCAAGGAGGGAGCCCCTGGTGGATTCGAACTGTTGGCCTTTTGGCTAGCAGCCGTAGCTCCTAACCACCACACCACCAGTGTTTCCTCTTCAAGCACGGGGGTAGGAAAGGCTTCCCACAGTTCCAGATTTCTAGGTGCCTCAACATTCCTTGTTGGTTCCCTTAACTCCACCCATACCTCTGAAAATGGCCCCTCCACTTAAGTCTTTTCATCTGAGCCATTTGAGTTGTTTCTCTGCTGTTACCCTGACTGGTACAATCCGCAAAAAATATTACCTAAGAAACGTCTTGCCAGGGCTACCTCTCTCCAGGGAAAGGCATTCAAGGAAAATCAGACTCTTTTGTCTCTAGCTTTCAGAATTCATGATTAGCAGTTTTGGCTCTATCTAAATAAAGTGATACAAGGTGATGGTAAACCCCAATCCACAAATGAGAAAAGATCTTATTCCTTCATTCACTCATTCATTCACCAGATATTTATTCAGCACCTACTATGTGCCAGGCACAGTTCTGACCCTGAAGAAACAGTGATAATGTACAAGGTAAAACCTCCCAGTGCTGTCGAGTTGATTCCAACTCATAGCGACCCTATAGGACAGAGTAGAACTGCCCCATAGAGTTTCCGAGGAGCGCCTGGCAGATTCGAACTGCCAACCCTTGGGTTAGCAGCTGTAGCACTTAACCACTATGCCACCAGGGTTTCCCAATGTACAAAACAGACACAACCAATCCCTGCCCGCATGGCACATACAATCTAACCTCTACAGCCTCCCAGAAGTCAGAGGTCCCAGCAGAGCCCACCTAGAAGACAGAGTCCCCTGAAGTCTGAGCCTTCGGCAGATTCTCAGAGGGATCCAGGACCCAAACAAGGTTAAGAGCCACCAAATTAACTATCAAGTCTTCCCCTCCAACAGGGGAATAATAACCCACCTGCTTACAGAAGAAGCTTGGCACCCTCAGTTTGAATTTGTCAGGGCCATTTTGGTGCTCGCTGTGGTGGCACAACCATCCACCTTCCCTGCCCACCCACCACCCCCAATATTCTCCACAGATTCCCCTCTTTTGTCCCTCAGTTCCTCACACTTTATAATTAGCCACGTCCTCCTCTGAGCTGCTCCCTCAGGGCCCACAGACGTTGGCAGCTGCACCACGCTATGAGCTGTCTTTATGAATGGAGAGCGGCTGGGGCTGGATTCAGAGATAAACCCTCTCAGAAAGCCTAGATTTTCTGGCTTTCCCTGTCTTTTTAGCAGAGGCAGTGAGGGTGAATTTCTGCCTCAACTGGAGTAACTGTGAGATTCTGTTTGGAGGACTTAACTAAAACTGCCTTTGCTGGGGAGACCCAGGGGTGGCTGGGGTGAACTGGGGGTGAGGTGGGGCAGTGTATGAGGAAATAGGTAGCAAGCCTGGGGTTGGCCTGCCTCCGTCAGGTCTCGGGGAAACATTTGAGTTTCCTCAGAAAGGTGTAAACAGGCCTTCCCGGTAACCCAATACTTCCCCTGCTTCAGGTCAGAAAGGACAAGGGCGATAGGCTGGTGCCCTCAGAAAAGGTTGCCAGGCTGACAGAAGCAGCCCCATCCCCAAGTCCCCACCCCTGTACGGCAGACACAGCCAGCTGCAGGCCCAGCTGTCACACTGAAACCCCCTCCACAGCCCTGTGGAAAAGCCTTCTTTTCTCAGGACCTCCAACTGCCTCGTGTGGGGCTGAAAGGAAGTCTCACCCCAGGAAGAAAGCACGAACAGGAAAGCAGGCAGGGCTGGAGAAATGGGAAACCTAATCCCGAGGCTACAGGAGGGCCCCTGGTCTCCGGGAGGATCAACTGGGCTGAGCTCTTCTGTGGACTGTCCTGGCGGTGGACACTGCCCAAGCTTGGGCAGGGCATGTTTATACAACAACATCCCCTTTGCATTGAGCCCCATTTGGAAAAGGTCAGAGGTGTATTTATAGAAACATCTGGGACTCACTTCACTCTGTCTCTTTTGGACTCCCCAAATTTCTGACTACAATGAAATCATGCAACCAATTGCTAGAAGGAGTGAGGAAAGCAGAAACCATTTTTAAAGGGCCTCTGGCTTTGAGCAGCTGAGTGGGGGCTGGTGGCAACAAGCACAGAGGGGCTTCTGTGAAAAGCCTGGGGGACAGGAAGCTGCTGTGGTGGCCGACTCCCTTCCAGCCTCCCTCCACCGAGGGTAGAATGGGAAAATTCGCAGGACACGGTTGCAAAACAATCTACCTTCCTCCTCTCCCCCGCCGCACCCACCCCCAACAGAGGGAAGAGAGGAAAGTTGTGGCCATCATTTACCTGCTGAGATTGGGAGGACGCTGTTGATGAAAGTAGGCTGAGACGCGATAAAGCGGAAGAAAAGCGGAAGATAAATTCCCACAGTCATTGGATTCAGAGCAACCATGCTGGCTGGGATCTGGCAAGTGTCAAGTTTAGAGGAAGCTGCTCTGGGCCCTCGCTTATCTCGGTTTTGTCTTCCTCGCTGCTGTTTGCGCTCCTCTCTCTCATCCCCCCCACCCCCCGCACCTCCCTCTCCCTCTCTCTCTCTCTCTTCCCTTTCCTCATGCCTTTATTGAGAAAGAATGCCAACCATTTCCCATTAAACCTTCTCCATACTACATGGGGTTATATATATCTCAAGCACTGGATCAAGTGCCCACGTTAAAATTAAGATGTCAGAATTTTCTTTTTTGGTGACTGAGGTAAGTGGCTATTGAAGAGGTGATGAAAACGCAGCCAAGTCTCAAATGCTCACTGGGAGCCGTCCTCAAGGGTGGGTGGATTGCCTCATTGATTCTCCACCGTCTACTTGCTCTGAGCTGAGCCTTCCTGCAGCATCATAGGCTTAACTCTCCTGATTCAAAACGAACTTCCATGGCCACAAACTCCTCTGTGGTCAACCTTGACATTTTTACCCACTGAGTGACAGTTCTACTCTGCCCTATTGGGTCGCTAGGTGTCAGAATCCACTCCACAGCAGTGGGTTTGGTTTGGTTTGGGTGAGTGGCAGCTGTCAAGCTGACCTTTGGTTTTTTTTTTTTTCTTTTATCATTCACTAAAAAGTAGGGGAGTTTATATTTTAAAAACAGCTTTCTCTGTAAGAAAAAAAAAAGTATTTCTCTCTCTCTAGAAGCTGCAACTCTTTAATCCCATGAAAAAATAAATGAAAACAGGCGATGGATGGAAAGTGAGCAATTATTTATCAAGCTATATAGGGAGAAGTGGCATCATTAACTTGATCTTTGACTAGGCAGAATTCTTCAAATAAAAATTAATGCGTCTTTAAATGAATTTCTTTTATGAGCTTCTAAAGCCTGTTACACAGATTCTTGGATTACTAAAATAATAATCCACAGAGTTGTTCATTTTGCTTAATTTATATCACATACTCCCAGTGTCTCATGGGAGTTAATTCAGAAACAGTCTGGCAGCCACCGGACCCTGGGATGGCCTCCTTGAGGAGGTGTGCTGAGCCTCATTCAGGGGGAGGTAGAGCTGGGTTGAGGCATGTACTAAGGCATAGTATAAGATGAGCATTAGGAGTCCCTGAGGGGCACAAAGGGTTAAGCTGACTACTGGCCAAAAGGTTGGTGGATCAAACCCATCCAGAGGCACCTCAGAAGAAAGGCCTGGCAATCTGCTTCTAAAAGGTCACAGCCTTGAAGACCGTATAGAGCAGTTCTAGTTCTACACTGCACACATGGGGTTGTCATGAGTCAGAATCAGATCAATGGCAACCAGCAACAACAATATACAGCATTAGTACCAGACTTGGTCATGACTCCCAGCTCTGCTATGTGACAACGGACAAGTCATTTGGCCTCTCTAAGCCTCAGTTTTCTCATCCATAAGATGGAAATAATGTTCCCTTGAAAGATTTTTTGGAAAGGTTAAATGAGGTAACATTGGATGAATTCTAAATAAATTACTGTATTTTAAAGCAAATAGCACACACCTTCTACATTTGTTTGCCAACCACACCCTGGCTCTGCAAGATATCTTCTTAAGCACTGCTGTGCCATTTATTTTTACCTGTTGCTGTGGAAAAAAAAGAAAAAAATAGCACAGTGTGTGTCTCAGTCATCCAGTGCAGCTATAACAGAAATACCACAAGTGGATGGCTTTAACAAACAGAAATTTATTCTCTCACAGTCCAGTAGGCTAGAAGTTCAAATTCAGGTCATCTGTTCCAGGGGAAGGCTTTCTCTCTGTCAGCTCTCGAGTAAGGCCCTTGTCATCAATCCTCGCTTAGTCTAGGAGCTTCTCCTCACAGGAACCCCAGGTCCAAAGGACACACTGCTCCTGGAGCTGCTTTCTTGGTGGTATGAGGTCCCCAACTCTCTGCTGCTTTCCTTTCCTTTTACTTCTTGTAAGATAAAAGGTGGTACAGACCACACCCCAGGGAAACTCCCTTTACATTGGATCAGGGATGTAAACTTATTAAGGGTGTTACAATCCCACCCTAATTCTCTTTAACATAATCTAATCTTGCCTCATTAACCACAAGCAGAGATTAGGATTTACAACACTTAGGAAAATTACAATCACAAAATGGAGGGCAACCACACAATACCAGGAATCATGGCCTAACAGAGTTGACACATATTTTTGGAGGACACAATTCAATCCATGACAGTGCTTATAAAAATACACTGTAGGGGGAAAGGTGTGGTTGGCAAACAAACAGACCCCAAAACACCTGTGTAGTTGGCAAACAAACAGAAGGTGAGAATTATTTAGGTAACAGTATGGTAGAACTTACACATAGAGACAGCAAAAATGAAACCCAGGGAGCCATGGTAAATCGGGTGCAAAGATGGCCCCCAAGAATCCCTCCCCTCCCTGTATGCACCTGCTGTTTTCCCATCAACAGGTGGAGGCCATTTCCCCTTCTGTGGAATCTGGGTTGGCCTTGTGACTTGTTTTGACCAATAGAATGTGACCAAAGTGACACTGTGCCAGTTCCAGGCCTGGCAGCTTCTGTTTTTGCCCTTCCTTGGACACCAGTGGCCACATAAAGAAGCCTGAGCTATTGAAGAGGCCACATACAGGGGGAAGCAGCCATCCCCAGCTGTTCTGGCCATCCAAGATGAGGCATTAAGCACGTGAATGAGGCCGTTTGAGATCATCTAGTGCTATTCAGGTCTCCATAGAACTGCAGTCACAGGAGTAACCCCAGGTGAGACCAGCTGAAGAACTGCACAGCTGAACACAGCCCAGATTACAGAATCGCGAGCAAATAAGATGGCTAGTGTTTCAAGTCCCTAAGGCTTACTGTGGTTTGTTATGCAGCAATAGCTAACTGACACAGGATTTAAAGATCCCTGGGGAGCACAAATGGTTTGCTCTCGGCTACTAACTGAAGGGTTGGTGGCACCACAGAAGAAAGGCCTGGCAATCTACTTCTGTAAGATTACAACCATTGAAAACCCTATGGAGTTCAGTTCTACTCTGAAACACGTAGGGGCACCAAGAGTCAGAACTGACTCCATGGCAACAGGTTATAAGGTTTATAAGTATTTGAAAGCATGAAAAATACACTTGGGCTACATTAAAAATTAATGTAGAGCTTAAATACTGTAGCAGTACCTCCTTCAGCTGCTGTCTTAGTCATCTAGTGCTGCTGTAAAGAAATGCCACAGTGGGTGGCTTATAATAAATAGACATTTATTCTCTCACAGTCTAGCAGGCTAGAAGCCTGAATTCAAGGTGCCAGCTCCAAGGGAAGGCTTTCTACCTCTGTAGGCTCTGAAGGAAATCTTGTCATCAATCTTCCCCAGTCAAGGAGCTTCTATGGGCAGGGGCCCGAGGTCCAAAGGACGTGCTATTCTCCTGGCTCTTGTTTCTTGGTGGTATGAGTTTTCCCTGTTTCTCTGCTGGCTTCTCTCTTCTGTATCTCAAAAGAAATTGACTTAAGACATAACCTAATCTTATATAGAGTCCTGCCTCATTAACATAACTCCCACTAATCCTACCTCATTAACATCATAGGGGTAGGATTTACTACACAGGAAAATCACATCAGATGACACAATGGTGGACAATCACACAATACTGACAATCATGGGTCAGCCAAGTTGACAGACATTTGGGGAGAACACAATTCAATCCATGTCAGCTGCTCCTACAATATTTAATATATCCGGCTGTGTGGATCATAACAAATTACAGACAACATTTTGAAGAATGGGAATTCCAGAACATTTAATTTTGCTCATGAGGAATCTGTACATAGACCAAAAGGCAGTCGTTCGAACAGAACAAGGGGATACTGTGTGGTTTAAAATCAGGGAAGGTGTACATCAGGGTTGTATCCTTTCACCACCTGCGTTATGCAGATGACACAACCTTGCTTGCTGAAAGTGAAGAGGACTTGAAGCACTTCCTGATGGAGATCAGAGACCACAACCTTCAGTATGGATTGCACCTCAACATAAAGAAAACAAAAATCCTCACAACTGGACCAATAAACAACATCATGATAAATGGAGAAAAGGCTGAAGTTGTCAAGGATTTCATTTTACTTGGATTTGCAGTCAACACCCATGGAAGCAGCAGTCAAGAAACCAAACCATGTATTCCATTGGACAAATCTGCTACAAAAGACCTCTTTCAAGTGTTAAAAAGCAAAGATTTCACTTTGGGAACTAAGGTAACCCTGACCCAAGCCATGGCTTTTTCAGTTACCTCATGTGCATGGTGAAACCCTGGTGGTGTAGTGGTTAAGAACTACGGCTGCTAACCAAAAGGTCAGCAGTTCAAATCCACCAGGCTATGAGTCAGAACCAACTTGACAGCAGTGAGTTTAGTGTTTTTTTGTTTGTTTGGTGGAATGAAAAGAAAAAGTAGAAAAAGTGGCATAACTTTATGCCACACTGTGTAATGTGCATTTTCCCAGCACCCCTCTGTGCCTTTGCACACACAGCTTCCTGGTGGGGCCTGGTACAACAGAGGGCTTTGGTGAGCGTCACAGGAGAGTGAGAGGGAATGTAGATGCCACCCTGGATTAGGACCTACACACAGGGAGGTGGATGTGTACATTCAGGTCACGAGGGGGCAAGTCACCGCTGACTTAAAGTTACAATAGAACATGCTACCATTTGGGAAGGCCCCATTACAGAAGTATTTACAAGCCCCAATATTGGGTGGTACAAACGGTTAAGCACTGGGTTACTAACTGAAAGGTCGGTGCTTTGAACCTACCCAGAGGTGCCTCAGAACTGCTTCTGAAAGGTGACAGCCATGAAAACCCTATGAGGTACAGTTCTTGCGAGCACAGCTCTACTCTGAAACACATATGGACACCACCAGCCAGAATCTATTCAATGGCAACTGGTTAGTACATATTAAACAGTTACTAGAATATTCCTGTCCTCCCAGGTACCATGTATTTCATGAGCCCATTTCTTATGAGGCTACCCTAACTAAGGTAGAAATGGTCCTTTCTTCAAGTCCTCCTGGGAAGGCTCTGAATCTTTTCAGAATCTGATAGCACAGGCTATTAGATTTGCCCGGAAGGAAATTATTTAAGATTTGAGAAAGGCTTACATCATTAAAGCTAAAGTCAGAGCCTGTCTTCTCAGGCCTTATGGGTGGGAGGGACACTGGAGGGCAATCTGGTGGTACTCCTCAAAGCTTAAAACGCATGCACCATTTGGCCCAGGAGTTCCACAGAAACATTCACGCAACCGCCTGCTGGTTTAGGTGCAAGGATGTTCATTACAGCCTCAGAATGGGAAAGCCTAACTGTCTATAAACATGAGATTGACTGAATAAATCATGGGACATCCATTCAGTGGAACATTATGCAGTCATTAAAAAGAATAAGGTAGTCTCTTCAACAGATGGTGCTGGAAAAATTGGACTTCCACATGCAAAATGAACCTTAAGACTTAATGTTACACCATACATAAAAATGAGCTTCAGAGTAGATTATTGACCTAAATATAAGACCTAAAGCTATTAAACTTCTAGAAGAAAATCACAGTGACTTTGAGTTAGGCAAAGATGTCTTATATGGTACACAAAAAGCACAAACCATAAAAGAAAAAAAGGTTAAACTGAACTTCACCAAAATCTCAAAATTTCTTTTCCTCGAAAGGCAAAGTTATACTGAAAAGAAAAACCACAGATTAGAGAAGATATTTCTCAAAACACATATCTGATAAAGGACTTGTATCCAGAATATAGAAAGAACTTCTACAACTCAATAATAATAAAACAAACAACTCCGTTTTAAAAAACGGGCAAAAGATGTGAACAGATACTTCACCAAAGAAGATACAAGAATGTTAAGTAAGCACACGAAAAGATGCTGAACATCATAGGGAAGTGTAAGTTGAAACCACAATGAGATACCACTACTCATTCACTGGAATGGCTAAAATTAAAAAGACTGACAATACTAAGTGTTGATGAGGAGGCAGAGCAATTGGAGCTCTCATGCAAGGCTAAAACAGGGAAAGCAAAATAGAACAAACACTTTGCAAAAGAGTTTGGTGGTTTCTTACAAAGTTAAATTCACAGTTACTATATGATAATTATACTAAATACACACTCACTCATACACAAATATTCATAACCACTTTCTTTTATTCCTTGACTTTTTTTTTATTATTATACTTTAGATGAAGGTTTACAGAACAAACTAGTTTCTCATTAAACACATATTGTTTTGTGACATTGGTTACCAACCCTACGACATGTCAACACTCTCCTGTCTCAACTTTGGGTTCCCAGTCACCAGCTTTCCTGTCCCTTCCTGCCTTCTAGTCCTTGCCCCTGGGCTGGTGTGCCCCTTTAGTCTCCTTTTGTTTTATGGGCCTGTCAAATCTTTGTCTAAAGGGTGAATCTCAGGAATGACTTTCTTTCTGAGCTAAAAGGGTGTCCGGGGTCCATACCCTTGGGGTTTCTCCGGTCTCTGTCAGACCAGTAAGCCTGGCCTTTTTTTGTGAATTAGAATTTTGTTCTACCTTTTTCTCTAGCTCTGTCTGGGACCCTCTATTGTGATCCCTGTCAGAGCAGTCAGTGGTGGTAGCTGGGCACCATCTAGTTGTGCTGAACTCAATCTGGTGGAAGCTGTGGTCCATTAGTCCTTTGGACTAATCTTTCCCTTGTATCTTCGGTTTTCTTCATTCTCCCTTGGCTTCCAACAGAGTAAGACCAGTGCAGTACCTTAGATGGCCGTTCACAAGCCTTTAAGAGCCCAGACGCTACTCACCAAAGTAGAACATAGAGAATTTTCTTCATAAACTGTGTTATGACCCTTGAGCTAGATGCTCCCCGAGACCATGGTCTCCACAGCCCTCAGCCTCAGCCCAGTAACTCAGTCTCTCAGGGGGTTTGGATGTGTCCATGGAGCTTCCATGACCTTGTCTTGGACAAGTTGTGCTGGCTTCCCCAGTATTGTGTACTGTCTCAGACCCTTCACCAGACTTACCACTTTCCTATTGTCTATTTAGTACATAACCACTTTATTTCTAATGTTCAAAAATTGGAACACCACAAATGTCTATCAACTGATGAATGGACAAATTCTGGTATATCCATACAATGCAATGCTCCTTAGCAATACAATTAAATGTACTAACGATACAAGGAACATGGATGAACCCAAGTACATTGTGCTAAATGAAACAAAGTCAGATACAAAAGGTGCCATACTGTGTAAGTCCATTTACGTGACATTCTGGAAAAGACAAACCTACAAGCATGGAAAACAGATCAGTGGTTGCCAGGGTTGGGGCCGTGAGAAAAGGATGGGCTGCAAAGAGGCCCAAGAGGACTTTGTGGTGAAGGAAGCGTTTTTTATCTTGATTGGAGTGGTGGTTTGTATACTTTGTCAAAACTCACCAAACTCCCTTTCAAAAAGGGTGAGTTTTATTGCATGTAAATTAACCCTCAATAAACTTGACTTAAAAAGAAAAAGGCAGTTCATGTTTTAAAAATTCTATTGTGGTAAAATACATATAACATAAATCTTGCCATTTTAACCATTTCTAAGTGTACAATTCGGTGACTTTAATTACATTCACCAGGTCGAACACCCATCACCACTATTTCCAAAACTTTTTATTCGCTCTAAACAAAAACTACCCATTAAACAATACCTCCCACTCCTCCCCCCTCAGCCCCTGATAACCACTAACCTATGTTCGTTTCTAAGCATTTGCCTCTTCTGGGTATGTCATATCTGCAGGATCACACAACAGCTGCCCTTTTGTGTTTGACTGGTTTCACTCAGCACAACATTTTTAAGATTTATCCACGTCATAGCATGTGTCACAACTTCATTTCTCTTTATGGCTGAGTGATGTTCCGTTGTACGTATATACCACATCCTATTTATCCATTCATCTGTTGAAGGACCCTTGGGTGCTTTCCACTTTTGGCTACTGTGAATAGTGCTACAATGAACATTGGTGTGCAAGGTCTGTTTGAATCCTTGCTTTCAAGTCTGTTCGATACATATCTAGGAGTAGAATTGCTGGGTCATATGGTAATTCTATGTTTAACTTCTTGAGGAAATGCCCAACTGTTTTCTGCAGTGACTGGGCCATCTTACATGCCCACCAGCAATAATAAAAAAAAAAGTTTATATTTATTTAGGCACTGACTTGAAAAGTCCATGAAATGTTGTTGGATGAAACAAGAAAGTGGCGGTACATCTGACCAAACATCTAAACAAACAAATATTTATCTATTATTTATAGAAGACAAAGATCTAGAAAGAGATACATTAAACACATGGGGGCGGAAGCACGTGGGCTGAGAGAAGGAAGAGAGAGACTTACCTTTTTCGCCTCATGAGTGTATTTTTTGAAATTTTTGCAGTGTGTATTATTTAACTTTTCATTTAAAAATAAAAGGATAATTTACAAAATCAGATTTTTGCAACCTGAGGAGTAAAGAAGAAGAAAAGAAAAAAACCTCCTTTTTGCTAGTTTGAAGTCCAACAAGTCCTTGGCCCACAGGGTGTGCTGAGAGGAGCAGACAGACAGTTATTGATCAGTCCTGGCAGAGAAAGGGAGCTGGGGGCCCCGTCCTTCTGCCCCAGAATTAACGATGATTCAGTTAGTTAAGCAAAGTCCTGGCCACTGCCCACCGGCAGTTGTAGCTGTATCTGCAGGTGGGATGTAAGCCTGGGCAGCTGAGAAGCCTGGGGAAGCCCCTCCTCACAGCTCACGGTCCCCTGGCAACCTAAGCTTAAATGAGAGCCAGGACAGACAGACGGGGCCTCACAACGCAAAGTACAAATCTGTCAGAGAAGCCAAGAAACCAGTAAGCCTAACACCACTAATTAGACTCATTCAGCCACCTAGTCTGCAGTTACATTTCCAAGGCAGGGAGCCTGGTTTTCCTCACTTTCGGGGAAGAGAGTTGCCTTGGGCTGGCCTTGAGCCATCTATAGTGCAATCACAACATAGTGACAATTACCTTATCCAAGAACAGAGCTTCCCAATCTGTGCTGGCAGGCGCTTGCATTCTAAGAGATATCCTGTATGCGAAGGAGCGGTGAAGCTCAAATAAATCGGAAAAACAGTGCATTTATGTCCCTCTTGGAAATTTACAACATACATTAGCTTTCCAAAGGCACTGCGAAGTCCTGCAGTAAAGAAATCCATTAAATTTGCTTTCATTCCTAAACGTGTTTGAAAACAAACCCATATATATTCAATTCCTATCATTTAACTCTCCTCTTTTTCCTTTTCTGTTTTATACAATTAACACGTTACTGATGTGATAAATAATTCTCATGTCACCACAAGCTGCTTTCGATTCCATTCCAGCTCGTGGAGCTTCCCTGTGCGTCAGAGTAAAACTCTGCTCTATAGGATTTCCCACAGCTGTCATCTTTCAGCAGCAGATCACTAGGCCTTTCTTCTGAGTTGCCTCTGGGTAGATTCGAACTGCCAACCTTTTGGTTAAGAGCTGAGTGTTTAACTGATTGTGCCACCCAGGGATAAAGCTTTATTTTTTATAAAGTACTTTTTATCATAATTTTTTTTATTTGGTACTCACAAGGGAGGCAGCAGGGCTAGAATCGTAATCCCCATTTTACAGATGAGAAAACTGAGGTTCTGGAGATAGCAGCAGAGAGTCAGGTCATTGTCTGGCAGGCTGGAGCAGTTACTGGCAAGGCTGGACCTGCACCTTGCAGACTGCAGAATGGCAAGCCAAGCCAGATGTCATCCAGTCCTCCTGGGCCTTCAGGCCAAGTCTAGACCTTCAAAGGAATATCAGTCGACCTTGCCTGTACCTGAAACCAGACTTAGAGATGCTGGGAGCCCAAGAATCACTAAGCTCTGAAGGTGTAGGAGAGAGGAAAGCCACAGCTTTTGTGACAGGGAGCCAGAGAGGGCTGGGGATCTCAGAGGAGACCTCAGAATGGATTATGACAAGCTGAGGACTAATGGCTCTTGAACTGAAGCTCACAGGAAGGGAAAACATCCTGAATCCTCAGCTAATCCGGTCTCCTGATGTTATTTATTTCAAGAAAGAGAAATAAATGAACTCATAGTAATCATTAAGCTACTGAGGGGTTTAACGAATCCCTCACTCTCTTAAGGGGCAGAGGGTTTGCCCCAGATGTCCCCTAGGGTGAATCCCCCCAAAACTCAGTTGACGTTCACTGCAAACTCTTCTAGCTGGGCCAAATGTATATATTCCTAGCTTACCTCTTGCACTTTGTGGTGGTGGTTGTTAGTTCCTGTCGAGTTGATTCCAACTCATGGTGACCCCATGTGTGCGGAGTAGGACTGCTCCCTAGAGGTTTCAAGGCTGTGACTTTTGGGAAGCAGATCACCATTACTGTCTTCCAAGGTGCCTCTGGGTGGATTCAAACTTCCAGTTTTTCCGCCAGTCGTCAAGTGCTCAACCGTTTGCACCATCTAGGGACTCCACTGTTTAACACTTACTATTTTGCAAAATTTTATTTTTACACATTTATTGGAAGGACATTACCACTTCCATCCCATCACTTCCACCAGCGCCGTATGGTTCCTTTTTTATTTGCAGAGACTGGATGGAGCGAGAGGAAGGTCCACCTAACAATGTGATGTGGCCCAAGGTGAGGACAAATGATCATTTTCAAAGCATCCATCCAGTCTCTGTCCAGCTAGAGGGGGAAGTCAAGGCTGTGCAGCTGTGTGGTTTGGCCAAGGGCCTAGAATGGGCTTGATGGTTCCCAACACACTCATGGGCCGGTGCTGATTACAGCTGTGAAGTCAGAGGGTGAGCAAGGGCCCTGCCCTTGCCGTGTGTAACTACGCACACTTCCACTCCCTTGGAGGGAAGAGAGATCTCGGCCGGATCATCGATATTTTCTCCTGTCGCCCACCTTGCCCCTCCCTTTTCTCTCCTGCTCTATGGCAGGGTCCCAATGCCAGACTTGCTCTTCCGGGTTATCAGGAGCTGCTGAGGAGCTAAGACTGGCTATTTAGGAAAGAATAACCCAGGCGACGGAGGAGAAAAACCCACAGATGCTGCAGCCCCATGCCACTTTCCTGACATCCCATGTCAGGGATGCTCTCCTCTCCCACAGGCTGTGGTGGAACAAATCCTGCAAACCTGAGGCCTCAGTATGTGCTCTATCCAATCCACTCCTGAAGGTCTTAAAGTGCTTTAAAAATTCTCAGCCACAGTGACAGGGTTATCTCCAAGGCCAAAACTATACACACAATTCAGGGTCAGAGAAACAGGTGAGGTTTTTTTTTTTTTTTTTAAAGCATGAGAGAGATTTAAAAATGTCCTCCCAGTTCCCATGGGTCATGTGATAACCTGTTTCCTGATATACAGAGTTACCAGATGTAACTGTGATGCCTGCAAGAAATGGGTGGGTGTTTCAGTTATTAGTGCTGCCGTAACAAAAATATCACAAATGGGGGGCTTTAAAGAACGGAAATGTATTTTTTTCACAGTTTCGGAGGCTAGAAATTTGAATTCAGGGCAATTTTAGAGAAAAGCTCTCTCTGTGTCAGCTCTGGGGGTGGATCTTTGTCTCTTCCGGTGTCTGTAGCTCTGATGCTCCTCAGCGATCTTCCCACAGCAGCTATCTTCTCCCGTTTGTGCTTGCATCTGTGTCTCCTCAGCTCTTTTTATAACCCAGACGTGATTAGGTTTAGGGTACACCCTACCTAGAATGTTCCTTAGAAGTGAGGATGGCGAGACTTAGTCTCACATACTTTGGACATGTTATCAGGAGGGACAAGTCACTGGAGAAGGACATCATGCTTGGTAAAGCAGAGGGTCAGTGGAAAAAAAGGAAGATCCTCAAGGAGGTAGATTGACACAGTGGCTGCAACAATGGGCTTAAGCATAACAACCATCATAAGAATGGCACAGGACCAGGCAGTGTTTCGTTCTATTGTACATAAGGTCGCCATGAGTGACTAGACAGCACCTAACAACAACTACGCTGATGATGGCCACATTAACATAACAAAGGAATTTCTATTTCCAAACAGATTACAAGCACAGGAATAAGGATCAGGAGTCCTTTGGGGGGAACACAATTTAATCCATAACTGGAGGTAAAAGGGGATCATAAAAACAGTTGAACCCTTTTGTGGGCAGTTCAGCACCAAAATGCCCTCCCAGTCTCTCCCCAGTAATTGGTTGGAGCCTCTCTACGTGGTTGGAGACCTGGCGCCCCTGCCCCTCACAGGCCATCCCTCTCCTCCTGCACTGAAAGGAGTAAAGGTATTTTTGGTGCCATAATGTCAGGCAGCAGGGAAATGTCCTCTGTCATGTTTACCGTGTAGCTCCTCCCTCTGCCCCTGCGGTTGTGGGGGGGGGGGGTGGTCTGCAAGCTAAAGAGGGGAAATACATTTCATCCCACATGGAGATTCCCATGATTCTGTGCATTTAAGATCCCCATCTTCTGAGAGTTCTTTTGTAAGTGTGGGTGATGGGAGAGGCAGAGGGGAGGTGGTGGGGCAATCTTAGTGTGGGTGCAGAAGGGTGCAGGCTCAGCTCTGTGTGATCTGAAGGTTTGCCTGGGGCTGGAGGACCTGCAAAGGCCCTGTTCCTGGCCATGCGGACTGCTCCATAGGGCTTCTTGAGTGTCCCTGACCTGTCAGCTGGCTTCCCCAAGAGTGAGTGGAGAAAGAGGAAGCCACACCACCTTTTATGACCTAGTCCCAGAAGTGACACACTGCCACTAAACCCAAGTCACTAAGTCCAGGTCACAGGATATAAGGGGGGGAGAACTAAATGCCACCTCTTGAAGGGTATCAAAGAATTTGTGGACCAATTTTATAAGCAGCACATTGTCTCACTCCGCTGCTCTTCTAAGCGTGTTAACTTTCTCTTTCCTCAGGGTGACTTCCTTCTAGTAAGGCTCCATGGTTCCTTATGTAAATGGATCCTAGCATCTTCTCTGTCAGCCCTCAGAGCTACATCTGCGGGGAGCACACACAACTTAGTCCTTCTCTAGAGCACAGCACACTTTCCTCCAGTTTGTATCCCACATGGCCCAGGGCAAACTCACACCCAACACCCATCTCATTCACTTGAGCTTTGGGAATGAATGAGGCCAAGCACCCATGCACACCTGCACAGGAGAATAATGGGCCAAGAGTTCTTTCTTAGAGGCCTAAAACTAAAATCTCATGGACCTGGGGGTAAGCAGATAACTTCTGCATGCCTCACAGGGCTTGTTAAAACACAAATTGTGGGCTGCCACCCCCAGAATGTCTGATTCAGAAAGTCTCAGGGGCGGGGCAGTGATTGGCATTTCTTAGCTATTTCTAGGAATCCCTGGGTGGTGCAAAAAATTAATGAACCCAGATGTGCCTCAGAGGAAAGCCCTGCCAATCTACTTTTGAAGTATTAGCCATGGAAAACCCTGTGGAGCACACTTCTACTCTGATGGTCGAGGTGAGTTGGAATCGACCCCACAGCAATTGGTTATAGGTTTCCAGGTGATATTGATGCTGCTGGACCACGGACCACACTTTGAGAAGCACTGGTCTAAGGGTTAAGTTAGCAGAATGAGTGTGCCCACACGGTTTGAATTATTGCGGCTGATTTACCCAGATGACCATTTACAGCACAGGAGTTTGAACAAACTTCCAACTTGCCTGGCAAATTCTTTTTGTGGCGGTGTTCTGGTTTCTTTGTCTTCTCCCAATGTTCCTCCCCTCCCTTTAAACTCCACCTCCACCCAAAAACCATATAGAACCCCATTTTTAGGTTTTTGTTTCTAACTCTACTTTACTCTGTTGGTGCACAAATTCTCAGACTAGAGGCAAACTGGAAGAGTCCTGGTGGTTGGCAAATTGAAAAATATATTTTGAATTGAGGCCAGTTCAAAAGCATATGTCTTTTTTTTTTTTGGTCTTTCTCACAAGTCCCAGTTTCCTTCACAATTCTCCATTTACATATCAATTTGAACCCTGGATTTAAAACTGAACAGTTCTTGAATTAGCAGCTTTGCAAACTCAAAGCAATTGATTAATAGTAGCAGCCAATATGTAAATGACCTTCTCAAGTAATTTTCCATTTTTGTCCCTCAGTATTTTGGTCAGTCTGGGAGATTCCTGGAAAGAACGTGTGCTAAAAGCATTTCCATTTATAATAGTAGTCAGCTCCATTAATAGCCAATTTGTTTTGCTTTTCTCTGGATCATTCTCAAGGCTATTTGTCCAAGTTGAATCACATTGTCAAAGAAAGCTAAATGGCCTATTCAAATAGCCCTAACTTGTTAGTTCTCATGTGCCATCATAAACACATTTACAAAAAAAAAAAGGAAAAAAAAAACTACACTGACACACAACGTGGTTTTTGTTGGTGACCTCCCCCTCTCTCTAGCCAACTAGCCGTCTATTTTTATTATAAATAGAGTCTGGCTTTCAGAAAATAATGCATGCAAAGTGTTTGTTGCATAATGTCATAAAGGGAGGGTCAACATGTATTAAAGACCTATTGGGAATCATTTTTCAAAGTTAAGACCCCAAATCCAAGGTCTTTGGTGAACATTTCTTGGCCCTGTCTGCAGGGTCTATTGAATCGATCTCCTGTCCTGTCAGTTCTGTGTTGTCATGAGTTTCAGGAATGTACTCAGATGCACAGAGGTGCACTGCCAGATGACATTATTGTTTGGGAGTTAGATTTAGCCCTTAGGTGGGCATAGCCCCGAACCCTCCTATATCCCTGGAGCTGCCCACTTCATGCTCTCCTGCAATTTGAGAAACTCCATGTCCCCTGCGTCCTCTTCTTCATCAGTTTCATGGAATCAAATCTCAGTGTGTCTGCTGGCTCCATCAGCTGTCGGAGGGCAGGAAATGTCTTGAGTCTTTTCTCGAATGAGCCGTCCAGACTCACATCTGCCACACAGGATTAGTACAGGGTGTGGCACACAGTAGGGACACAGTACCTGTTGAATTGAACAGACACTTAAGATCTATTTCTTTATTGCTTTAGCACTGCTGTTCTTGAGGTAATCCTGAGCTTTGTTGTATAAATTGTAAACACAGTATTTTTCAAGACAATCAAAATGAAAAAATTCCAAAGTTCCAATTTCAAGACTATACACCCATTTATTCTCTGCCAAATCTTCTGTCTTGAAAAATGTGCTCTTCAAGATAAAATCACACAAGATGTGACCTTGAAAAAGTCACTTTATTTTGCTGCCCCTGCTTCCTGATCTGTAATGGGGCAATGATAATAGCTCCTTACAAAACGCTGTTGTGAAGATGCAATAAAATTATTTGTATGAAAGCTCTAAAGGGTTATACAAAATTATCATTTATCACCTCAAATCCAGATTTAAAAACTAATAATCGATCTTAATAACTACCTATAACTGAACAGTCCTCATTGCTGGAGCATTTCTGACAAAACTTGTAATGTTTAGAGACTTTAGTCATTTTCTCTTCCAGATTTTTTTTCTTGCTGCTCCAAAGCCCTCCACTCATTAAGCCAGTGGCGTTCACTACCCCGGGGTAGGTACAAGCCAGGCTGAGAAATCCCAGAACAGAAGGGGACATTGCCTGACTCCCTAGAGTGTGGACCTCAAGTAGGAGGTCATATCCAACATGGCACCCGGTGGTAGCACTGTAATATCTGAAGAAGAAGTTCAGACAGATGGGCCTGAGAGTAGTCCACACAAACTCATACATCTCAACATAATGTGAGGAATGCTTCCAGAAACGTCCCATGTTCCCAAAAGGATACTGAAGGGCTGAGCAGACAGCAAACTGGAAAAGGCCTGGTGGCTCGTAAAAAGTGAACACCGTTAGCAGATTGACAGGGAGGGAGGCTGAAACCCAAGGCAGATGTAGCCTCAGGATGGGGATATCATGAGGAGAGAGGGCAGTTGTGGTAGCTGGTCTCCAAAGAAGCCCCCCAACGAACGACAACTCCTGATAGTCGTATCCATTGAGCCTGGGTTGGGCCTTCAACTGACTTCAAACAATAGCGTGTAGCAGAAGTGATGCTGTGCTACTTCGGGATCTATGCCTTAAGAAAGCCTAGCAGCTTTCACTCTGCACTCATGGAGGTTAGCTGCAATGAGAAAAGACCAGCTATCCTCTTGGAAGACAGAAGCCATGTGGGGAGGCTCTGGAGGGGGGACACCATGCGTGTACAGAGACCATGCATGGAGAGAGACCACAGAGAGGAGTCGAAGGCATTTGACATGTGAATTGTCCTAGGCCAGTCAGCTTGAGACTTCCAGGGAAAAACTGTAGTCTGACAAAGTCAGACTTATTGCCCCGTTGTAATGAGGAAGACCACACAGCAGAGGAACCCTAAGGCATCTCACCAAAGAAAAAGTCAAGTTATTACAGGATTTGGGGGAAGGATGGGGTTTAGGTGAAATATTAATGAAGCAGAGGTTTTGTTTGTTTTTAAACTGAAAAACTATTATATTAAATTGATGTTATCAAGGAAGCTCGGTGTGAAGTGACATTAAGTAACAACTTTCATGCAAAGCACTTGGAGACTATATGTGCATCGTGTAGATGAGGAAAAATGAGAGGGGATGAGGGGGTTCAAGGAGGGTAGGGGGGTTGCTGACTGAGGATGGGGGAAGAAGAGGGTGAAGAAACCTTGGTATCCTAGCCTAGTTACAAAGCTGGAACGATGAAGGTCTGCTCGGAGATGGGCAGTGGGAATAAAACAATACAAAAAAAAAAAAATTTTTTTTTTTATGCCTGGCTGGCCTACGGAGTGTCAACAAACTATTATTTCAAAGCCGTATGATACATTTCAATTCTTTTAATGTGTTTTTTTTATTGAGATACATATTTCACATTCCGTAAATTCACATACTGTAAAATTCATCATTTTAAAGTATATAATTCAGTGATTTTTAGTACCGAAGCATAGTTTTGATAGGATCAAGGCAGATCAGACTATGCAAAGGGTTCAACATCAGGTCTGGCCTGTGAGGTGAATCCAAAGTCCTGTTGCCTTGATACTGTAGAGTTAAAACAGATTGTTAATGCTGTGTCCAAAAACCCCTTATTTGAAGCCCTGCCCCTGAGTTGTAAATCAAGGCTGCTTCTCTGTGTTAAACTGATGTAGATCCTCCAGGCAAGAGTAGGTTGCATCTGTCTTCTAGATAAAAGCTTCTGAGAGTCTACAATTCTAAAGACCAAAGTTTCTCAGTGGCTAAGAAAGAAGCAATTATTCAAAGGGGCCCCTGGGTGGTACGAATGGTTAAACGCTCAACTGCTAACTGAAATGTTGGCTGCTTGTTGTTTTGACCCGCTGAGTTTAGGGATAAATCGATTATTGAATCAATGGTGCTTGAAACAGACCTCTCCCCAGATGCCAGGGCAAGAAGACCCCTGAAACCTAGATCATCCCCTGGGAGCAAGGAAACAGGAAGGGAGAGAGATGACCCTCAGTGAGACTGAGCACTTACTTAAAAGGACTGCATCTCAATCTCTCATGTCAGAAATTAGGAGCATAGTTACCTCTGGGGGATGGGACGTTAACTGGAAAGGGCACAAGGGAAACTTCTGGATTGCTGGAAATATTATTTGATCTGGTGGTAGTTATCTAGATACATACATATGTAAAAATCCATCCAACTGTATACTTGAGATTGTTGTTAATTGCCCTCTATTCGGCTCCAACTCATGGAGACCTTAATTAAGTATAACAGAAAAAAACGTTGTCTAGTCCTGTGCCATCTTCATGATCATTGGTATGTCTGAGCCCATAGCTGTGGCAATTGGGTCAATCCATCTCATTGAGGGTTTCCCTTGTTTTTGCTGACCCTCTACTTTACTAAACATAATGTTCTTTTCTAGAAATTGATCTTTCCTAACAACATGTCCAAAGTAAGCCAGCTGACCTGTGGGATCACATTGCTGGGCTGAGTATTGTGGGGTCCATGGTCTTGGGTAACATCTAGGTCAATTGGCATAACATAGTTTATAAAGAAAATGTTCTATATTCTACTTTGGTGAGTAGTGTCTGGGGTCTTAAAAGCCTATGAGCGGCCACCTAAGATACTTCACTGGTCTCACCCCTTTAGGAGCAAGAGAGAATGAAGAAAACTAATGATACAAGGGAAAGATTAGTCCAAAGGACTAATGGACCATAGCTACCATGGCCTCCACCAGACTGAGTCCAGTACAACTACATGGTGCTTGGCTACCATCACTGACTTCTGTGACAGGGATCACAATAGACGGCCCTGGACAGAGCTGGAGAAAAATGTAGACCAAAATTCTAACTCACACATACACACACACAAAAAAAACCAGACTTACTGGCCTGACAGAGACAGGAGAAGCCCTAAGAGTATGGCCCCCGGACACCCTTTTAGCTCAGTAATGAAGTTGCTTCCAAGGTTCACCCTTCAGCCAAAGAGTAGACAGGGCCATAAAACAAGACTAAAGGGGCACACCAGCCCAGGGTCAAAGACTAGAAGGCAAGAGGGGACAGGAAAGCTGGTAATAAGGAACCCAAGGTCAAGAAAGGAGAGTATTGACATGTCGTGGGGTTGTTAACCAATGTCATGAAACAATATGTGTCCTAAGTGTTTGATGAGAAGGTAGTTTGTTCTGTAAGTCTTCATCTAAAATAACTGAGCCAAAGTTTCGCCATCCTTGCTGGTTGTATTTTTTTCTAAAGTTAATTTATTCATTCTTCTGGCAGTCTACGGTATATTCAATATTCTTTGTCAATACCACAATTCGAATGTATCAATTCTTCTGTCTTACTTAGGTACACTTTACTGTTTATAAGTTATTCCCCAGTAAAAAATTAAAAAAAAAAAAATCTTTAAGAAAGTTTTTAAACCTCAAGTGACTGAGTTATGGCAAATTTGGCAACACTGAATTTTCTATTATGAAACTAAGTGAATTTCTATTACAGAGTAAGGAACAAAGGTAACCAATTCTGTGAAATGTATGCCTGCCTGCCACAAATGTGGTATTTAAATGAAAACAAAGGATTATGATATCTGCATGAAGTAAACAAACGTTTATATAAAAAAAAGTATTAATAATGTATAAATATCAAGTGATCAAGGTGCCACAGAAGAACATAATTGAGAGCAGGGAATATAAGAAGAATATAAAATCATAAAATCACTGGAACATTCACTTACATTCCAGTCTAATGAATTAAATTAGAAGTAGACCGTACGCTCCTTCAGATTGGTGTCCCTGATGGAAGAAAGCTAGTTCTCAACCCAGGCTTGTACACTGGACTTGCCTGGGGAGCTTTAAAAAAATACCGATGCTGGGTCCCACCCTAGAGATTCCGATGTACTAGGCTTTGGGGGGTTGCCTAGGAATCAGGATTTTAAAAAACTCCCTAAGCAATTTCAAGGCACTACCAGGATTGAGAACTACTGGTCTATTCCAACCACTCTTCATAAATGAGAACACAGAAGCCCAGGAATGGTAAAAGGCTTGTGAAATACCCATTAATTGGCTTCTGATGTGCCCTAATAGGAGGGAGCTGTGGCATGGTTAATTCCCAACAGTGAATAACCTAAAAATAACTTCTATTGGGTTTGGGGAAGCAGCACATGACTTCCCAGCAGCTAGCCGGCCTGGCTAATTCAGTTTGGCCCAAATGAATGTGCATTTTCCTGAGCTGACACTAACAACCCAGCCTGTGCTGAAGTGTGGAAGGAAGGCAGCCAAAGGAAAGGTCGACCTCGGCCACTTCCCCAGTGGACAAGAGAGGCTGTCAAAGGCACAAAGTAGCTTTACAGATGCTAGGATTTGTCCTACCAGGTTTCTCAGTAGGATGAAGCTAGCGTTTTCCTGGCCCTTCACTCTGTGAGGGGTGGAGGTTAGAGGCGTGAAGAGGGAGTGAAGGGAGAGGGGCTTGGTTATCAAGGACCTATTTTGAGCCAGGCTTCTTGCTAACCATTTCTACAAACAGCACTTGCTCAAGACAGCTCTGAGTTAGGCATTATACTACCCCACACAGAGATGAGGAAACTGGGGCTTGGAAAAGTTGTATAACCCACCAAAGCAAAGCCAAGGTGGAGACTCAGGCTTATCAGACTTTTTCTTTTTCTTGTACACCATCTCCTGTCCACGTGGGAGGGTGCTAGGCTAAAAACCAAGTTGCAGATGGACTTGGGTCAGGTCCTTGGACTTAAGTCCCACTGAATGAACTTCAGCTCCCTGTTTTTCAGCTACAACAGTCTAAAGGCAGTAGCAAAGAGACCTCTGGAAGTAGCTGTGGTGGCCAGCAGAACATACCTCCAACTATAGGAGCGTAATTGACAAGAGCCCCAGCTGCTGTGCCCTGAAACCTGCTGCTGGTATTGGTGCCAAGGCCACAACTGAGCTGCTCCCCTCAATATCTGAGTCCAATAGAGATGGAGGTGGGCCCGTTCCTGGGAGGCATAAGACTCCTCTGATGGAGGCCCTACCAACCTTCCTTGGAGGCTCTGCCCAAGTCTAGGATGCTTCTCCCAGTCTTTCTTCCCTCTCTCCTTTCCTGGGGTCAGATCTGCAACACAATCCGATGGTTCTTCCAGCCTTACCCAGCTCCCTCTGCTTTCTCTCACACAGATGTTTCCCTTAATAAAATCGTTGCATGTTTAATCCCATCTTGACCTCTGCTGCTCAGATAAGCCAGACTAAAGCAGTGCCTGTCTCCACTGGTGTCCCCAACCATACACTCATCACCAGATGGAGGAAAAGGAAAGGAAGGTGGTCTTCTGCTGACTTTCCAAGGGGAAGTTGGCCTGAGGTTTTGAAGGTGAAGGCTACAAAGGAACAGATGCCTCGATATGTTTGTCTTCTTCATTGGTCTCAATGCCATGAAAGAAGGCAGTCTAGGTGACAAGTAATTGCATGAAACCCCAACTAAACCCGTTGCTGCCTAGTCAATTCTGGCTTATAGCAACCCTATAGGATAGAGTAGAACTGCCTCATAGGGTTTCCAAGGCTGTAATCTTTACAGAAGCTGACTGCCAAATCTTTCTCCCAAGGAGTGGCTGGTAGGTTTGAACTGCTGACCTTTTGGTTAGCAGTCAAGCACTTAATCACTATACCACCAGGGCTCCTTGTACCCCATCTAGTCCTAATTAAATTACCAGGAAGTCACCTTTTATTGCAGGTGACCAAAGGCCCCAACTTGGAAATGGTATTATTGTCTTCCAAATCTTGCCATGTGCCTTTGTGGAAGACAGTGAAATCCCATGGCTAAGTAACTCTTCAGAGGGAGGCTTTCTTTTCATCTTTTGTTCTTCCCAAAGGACGAAAGTAGATAATGGATATGCTGCTTCTGAAACACTTAGAAGGAAAATGGTGCATGCCCTCAATCACCAGTAATGTTTAGCATTACTCACTTCCCTCTGAGGCTTCATCAGAATTGTCTCTTGATGTCCATAATTCCACCAACAGTCTCTTCAAGGCAGTCTAGGCTTTCACTATTAGGCACTTTAAAACTCTTCCAGCCTTTATCCATTACTCAAATATCAAAACCACTTCCACATTTTAGGTATCTGTTAGAGCAGCACCCCACTCTCCCGGTACCAAATTCTATCTTAGTTATCTACTGCTGCTGTAACAGAAATACCACAAGTGGATGGCTTTAACAAAAAGAAATTTATTCTCTCACAGTTTAGGAGGCTTGAAGTCCAAATTCAGGATGCCAGCTCTAGGGGAAGTCTTTCTCTTTGTCAGCTCTGGTCCTCAAGGTCCTTGTATCAATCTTCCCCGATTGAGGAGCTTCCCAGTGCAGGGTCCCTGAGTCCAAAGGATGCGCTCCACTCCCGGCTCTTCTTGCTTGCTGGTAATGAGGTCCTTCTCCTCTCTGCTCCCTTCTCTCTTTTATATTCCAAAAGAAATTGACTCAAGATACAAGCTAATCTGTAAATTGTGTCCTGCCTCTTTAACATAACTGCCTCTAATCCTGCCTCATAACATCATAGAAGTTAGGATTTACAATAGATAGGTAATTATATATCAAATCACAAAATAGAGGTCAACCACACAATACTGGGAATCATGGCCCAGCAAAGCTGACACACATTTTTGAGGGACACAATTCAATCCATAACAACCTCCATTTTGCCAGTGTGGAAACTAAGTTTCAGTCATTTCAGGGCCTCATTCCCCTACCCCTAACATTGCTCTAAGAACTGATGGGCCTAATCTAATACCAGGCATCAGAGTGGGCTTGTGACCTTTGGTGGCTCATCTATCCACCTTGCATCCTTGTTTAAAGTTGTTTGCTGTAGCTTTTGCAGTAAAAATCAGCCCCCAAGAAAATGTCCACGTTGTTTTAAATGGTATATGGTGTTGTGTAGGAGTCCCTGGGTATTGTGAATGGTTAACACACTTGGCTACTAACTGAAAGATTGGTGGTTCAAGTCTACCCAGCGGAACCTCAGAAGAAAGGCCTGATGATCTATGTCCAAAAAATTAGCCATTGAAAACCCTCTGAAGCACAGTTCTACTCTGACACACATGGGGTGTCCATGATTCAGAGTAGACTCGATGGCACTGGTTGGTTATCGTGTAAGTAGATTCTTCAGGGGAGAACTTACAGGGGAGCTCACCAAACAGGAGCAAGAAGATGCAGGCCTTGGACAATGAGGGGTGGGTGACATCTGGGTTACATAGGTGCTCACAGATGAGTAGCGGAGGGAGAAGAGGATTCGTCTCACCATGAGCAGCATCAGTACATGACAGGTGCACATAGGGTGCTGCAGGAGGAAGGAAGGCTTCACAGAAGAGGAGACTTTTGAAGTGGACCTTGAAGGATGTAGCTGATTCAACATGGCAAAATGGGTGGGGATACACAGAACTACAGAGAGGAAATAGCATGAGCAAAGCTCAGGCTAAGCTGTAGCTGGATCTAACTTCCTGAGCCCACCTCACCCGTGGAGTGGAAGGCAATTCCTGGGAACATGCTGGGATCAGGAGAACCAGCTTAGAGGCAATGATAGGACTGTAGATGAGCCAATCCACAGAGCTGGCTCTGTGGGCCGCTGGATGGTCTCTTGCTTAAGCTCTTCCCCAAGGAAAGAAAAATCATGGGTGATGCCATCTCTGTAGATATTTGCAGGCCTGAGTAAATATTTAAAGTGTTCCTTTCAAAATTCAAATCTGGAGACCCAGAAATTTCTCGGTAAGCCTTTTTTCTGCTCCCCAATTGGAGGAGCAACCACATGTCTTAGTGCGTTCATGTTGCTATAACAGAAATACCACAAGTGGGTAGTTTTTAAAAAACAGGAACTTTTTCCTCAGTTTAGAAGGCTACCAGTACAAATTCAGAGCATCAGCTCTAGGGGAAGATCCTTGTTGTGGAGTGAATTGTATCCCCACCAAAACTGTATATCAACTTGGCCAGTTTGTGCTTCCCAGTAATGTGTGGTTATCAACCATTTTGTCATCTGATGTGATTTTCCTATGTGTTGTAAATCCTACCTCTATGATGTTAACGCAGTGGCAGTTATGTTAATGAGGAAGGACTCATTCTATAAGATTAGATTGTGTTTTAAGTCAATCTCTTTTGAGATATAAAAGAAAAATGAGCAAAGACAGGAGGGCTTCATACCACCAAGAAAGTAGTGCCAAAAGCAGAGTGTGTCCTTTGGATTTGGGGTCCCGGCACCGAGAAGCTCCTTGACCAGGGGAAGATTGATGACAAGGACCTTTCCCCAGAGCTGACAGAGACAGAAAGCCTTCCCCTGGAGCTGGCACTCTGAATTCAGACTTCTAGCCTCCTAGACTGTGAGAGAATAAATCTGTTTGTTAAAGCCATCCACTTGTGGTATTTCTGTTACGGCAGCACTAGATGACTAAGACAACCCTTGTCTCAGCTTCTCTAGCCCTGGTATTCCTCAGTTCCTCTGTGAACACGTGCTTCTGTAGAACAAAAAGTCAAATTCACAAAAAAGCCAAGCTTAGTAGTCTGACAGAGACTGGAGGAATCCTCGAGACTATGGCCCTGAGATGCCCTTCTGATCTGGAACTGAGTCCATTCCCGGAGATCATCTTTCAGCCAAACAAAAGACAGGTCCATAAAATAAACAATAATACCTGAGAGGAATGTGTTCTTTAGAACAATCAATTATACAAGATCAAAAGGACATTTGCCAAAAGCAAAGATAAGGCAGGAATGGGTAGAAAATCCAGACAAAAGGAAGCGGGAACCCAGGGTGGAAATGGGAAGAGTGCTGACACATTGTGAGGAATGCAACCAATGTCATGGAGCACTTTATGTACAAGCAGTTGAACAGAAAGCTAATTTGCTCTGTAAACTTTCACCTAAAGCATGATAAAAAAAATTTTTTTTTTTTAAATAAAATAAAGAGAGGGAAAGGACCCAGCATTCAAGGGAGCAAACAGAACGGCTAAACTAAAAAAAGAAGATTATTTTTCCAAAATAGGAGGTCAATGGACTGTCATCCAAGTGCCCCTGGACTAAAATGGTCTTTACATGGGCACAGTGACCTCTGCTGGACAGTCCATTAAGCAGCCAACATTTCTCTCTCGAGATACAATGGTTAGGAAAGGGGTATTTCCCCAACTTATATCTCATATTTAGAAACAGATTTGTATAATTCAATTCTTAAAAATTCATGAAGCCCTCCACACCACCTTACAGAAAAGTCTCACATTGCATTTGGCTGCCAGAGACAAGAGTCCACAGAATGGGGATAAAATCACAGCACCCTGAAAGAATTTCCCAGGTTAACACCTCAAAGCTGGAGTCCACCACTTTGATGTGAGCATTTAGGCCCTCAAGCAGCCAATGTGGACAAGTCTGACGTAGATGGTGCAGTCAAGTAAGCTGAACTTTGATATACTTTTAAAAATAATGTCAGTTTCTGATAATAATGACATGATTTTTTAGAAATTCATAAAGAAGGAAAAAATGAAGAGGAAATTAAAAATTACATATAACTTCATCACAAGATAGCCACATGAAAATTTTGGTTTATTTTGTGCTAGTCTTTTTCCTGGTGTATGTATGTGTGAATGAGTATGTAATTCTTCACAAAACTGGGTCCAATCCATTTTGTAGTTTGTTTTCTCATATAATATTATATTGCAATAATTCTCCTAGATTAATAAATACTCTTTAACACAATTTTTATTTCATGATGTTGGCTGTGGTGCAGTGAATTACTTAATATAGCCCTTCTAGTCATTCACAGTCTTGTGACTCTCACAAAATGATTGGGTGGGACTATCCAAATAAGGTGTTTATGGCCCACCAAGGGGATTGGAGAGCCTGCTAATAATGCAAGTAAGGTGCACGGAACCATTGTGAGGGAGATGAGGGCATGGAAATAAGGTGTATGGAACCCTAACAAGTGGATTGGTCACGTTTCCATCCAACTAGGCTTAAATGGAGCCAATCTCAGAAGTGGAGTAGAGGAGCCAGGAGTGGAGTGCATCCTTTGGACCTGGGGTCCCCGCACAGAGAACCTCCTAGGCCCGGGACACAGAGAGAGCTGTAATCCAGAAGACAGCAAGAGATGGTACCTCAGGAGAGAGAAGCAGCGGCAAAGTCCAAAAGACTTTGCTGTACTTGCCGCTGCTTCTCTCTCCAGTGACAGAGAATTAGCAGCAGCTGAAACAGGAGAGACTGCGGTGGGCTTCCTGGCCCACAGAGTAAGACAGTTACAGTTGGCGTGCTGACCCATGGAGCAAGAGAGCTGAGCGTCTTTGGGCAGGAGGCTTACTGGCTTCCAGGCACTTATAAGTGGAGCTAAAGAGCTGTGACACTTGATGAAGCAGGGCAGAGGCCAGGCTGAGGGGCCAAGAATGAGGCCTGCCTGTGGGCACAGCCAAGAAGCAATCCTGATCAAAGAACTGAATCTTGACTCCTTCCTGATCCTGAATTGTAACCTGTTACTCCTCTAATAAAACTCCATAACTCTGAGTATGGTCTGTGAGTTCTGTGTGGCGGCCGTTGCAACAGAGAACCCAGCAGAGAAGTACAGAGTGCTATGGGAGGGACGGCTGGTGTCAGAACTGGTGAAAAGGTCGGAGGGTGGAGGTATGTTTGACCTCCACCTCATAGGAATCAGCATTGGACTGATTCTGATCCTGATTCTCTCTCCTCACCTTGTGAAGTTAGAGGTCTGACGACGTCCACACACCATTTTTTGCATGAAGGACCATAATTTACGTAGCCCAAACCAAAAAAAAACCCCACTGCCACTGAGTCGATTCCAGTTCATAGAGACCCTGTAAGAGAGTAGAATTGCCCCACAAGGTTTCCAAGGCTGTAAATTTTTACAGAAGCAGGCTGCCACATCTTTCTCCCATGGAGCGGCTGGTGCATTTGAACTGCCAACCCCTCATTCAGCAGCCAAACACTTAACCACGGTGCCACTAGGGCTCCTAATTTATGTAACCAGTGCCCTATTATTAAACATTGAGGTTGCTCCTAAATAAAGCTATGCTAACTGGCTTTATAAATAAATATTGGACCAAATTTTATGCTCTCTTCAGGATACATTCCCTAAATAAACTCAATGGATCAAAAGTTATGGAATATGAACATTTTTAAGACCCCAAATACAAGCAATATTAGAATTGCTCTACAAAAATGTCCCAATTTTAACTTCCACCAAGAGCACAAGAGTCCCCATTTGACCGTGGTCTTAGGGGACATCTAGCTCAATTGGCGTAACATAGTTTATAAAGAAAGCGTTCTACAACCTACTTTGGTGAGCAGTGTCTATGATTTTAAAAGCTTGTGAGCAGCCATCTAAGATACATCTACTAGTCCCACCCTATTTGGAGCAAAGGAGAATGAAAAAAAACCAAAGACACAAGGGAAAGATCAGTCCAAAGGACTAATGGACCACAACTACCATAGACTAAGTCCAGAACAACTAGATGGTGCCTCGCTACCACCACCAATTGCTCTGACAGGGATCACAATAGAGGGTCCTGGACAGAGTGGGGGAAAAAATGTAGAACAAAATTCTAACTCACAAAAAAACACCAGACTTACTGGTCTGACAGAGACTGAAGAAACCCTGAGAGTATGGCCCTGGACACCTTTTTAACTCAGTACTGAGGTCCCTCCTAAAGTTCATCCTTCAGCCAAAGATTAGACAGGGCTATAAAACAATAACACACAGTTCAACCACCTGTATGAGACTGAATGAGCACACCAGCCCAAAAGCAAAGACGAGAAGGCAGGAAGGGACAGGAAAATGGGATGAATGGAAATGGGGAACCCGAGGTCAAGAAGGGAAGAGTGCTGACACATTGTGGGGTTGGCAACCAATGTCACAAAACAACTTGTGTATTAACTGCTTAACCAGAAACTAATTTGTTCTGTAAACTGTCACCTAAACCACAAAAAAGTCTCCATTTCACCTCACCCGCACTGAGAATTTAAAAAGGTCTTTGCTAAGTGAATAGGCAACAAAAGATTTCTCAGTATAACTTATTTGCATCTATTCATATTTTTATTGATAATTTGTACTTTTGTGAATTATACATTCATGCCTTTTGCCTGTACTTTAACGGTAAATCAATATGTTCTTATTTATAAAAGTTTTTAATACATTAAGGCTATTAACTATTTGTCCCAATGTGGTTTTTCAAAGCATGCATAAACTATGGGTGCTAATCTAAATATACCCTACCATTAATAGTTTGAGTGTGCTATGATTTCTCTTTTGACTCAGTAAGTTCCAGAAAAAAAAAAAAAACTCATGAAATGTAGAATAAAGCACCATTAAATAAGGCAGATACTGTAGCACCAAGTGGCCAACAGACAAAATATGAAGTAGAAATAGTCCGAGTACCTCAATTCACTGAACATGTTGTCATGGATTGAATTGTGTCCCCCAAAAAGATGTGTATCTATTTGACGAGACCATGATTCCCAGTATTGTGTGATTGTCCATTTTGTCATCTGATGTGATTTTCCTATGAATTGTAAATACTAATCTCTGCCTGTGGTTAATGAGGCAAGATTGGATTATGCTAAGGAGGATTATGGTAGGATGTAACACCCTTGCTCAGGTCGCATCCCTGATCCAACGTAAGGGGAGTTTTCCTGGGTTGTGGCCTGCACCACCTTTTATCTTATAAGAGATCAAAGGAGAGGGAAGTGAGCAGAGGGGGGGGGGGACTTCGTACCACCAAAAAAGCAGCACCAGGAGCAGAGCACGTCCTTTGGATCAGGGTTTCCTGCGCAGAGAAGCTCCTAGTCCAGGGGAAGACTGATGATAAGGGCCTTTCTCCAGACCCAACAGAAAGAAAGCCTGCCCCTGGAGCTAATGCCCTGAATTTGGACTTCCAGCCTGAGACTGTGAGAAAATAAATTTCTCTTTGTTAAAGCCATCCACTTGTGGTATTTCTGTTATAGCTGCACTAGATGACGAAGACACATGTCTCTATATTAAACAATTCTTGGAGTTTTTTCTTTGGGAGATTTTCTAAAAATTTTTAGGTTTTATTTATTTTGTTGTTTTTGGGAATATACACTACAAAACATACACCATTTCAACAGTTTCTACATGTACAATTTAGTGACATTAATTACATTCTTCAAGTTGTGCAACCATTCTCATCCTCCTTTTCTGAGTTGTTCTTCCCTTATTAACATAAACCCACTGTTCCCTAAGGTGCCCATCTAATCTTCTGAGTTGCTGTTGTCAATTTGACCCCACATATCTAGTTCTTAAAAGGGCATTATGCTCCAGGCAGGAAACTTTTTACACAGTTAAGCTAATTTACTATTCAGTTTTAAGTTCATGTTTAAGGGAATACTTTTAGTTTAAGGTTTAAAGACTACCTCTGGGTAACAGCATCAGAGGTTCACCCACCCTTCATAGCTCCATAAAGTCTAGAGTCCATGAGAATTTGAAATTCTGTTCTGCATTTTCCCCCTTTTGGTCAGGATTCTTCTGTAAAATCTTTCAATAAAATGTTCAGTAATGACAGGCGGGCACCATCTACTTTTTCTGGTCTCCTGGCAAAGGAGGCAGTTGTTCATGGACATGCCACATATTCCATGTCCTCCTCCTATTCCTGACTCTCCTTCTTCCTCTGTTGCGTGAAGTGAATAGAGACCAATTCTCGTGCCTTGGATGCCTGCTTGTGGAAGACGTTTTTGAAAGATATGTAGCTTTAAGAATGGATTCATATAAAAGAATAGCAATGTGTAAACCACAGTTAGGCAGTCACTATGGTATTGTTTAATAAAATCCCTCCACTTTTTTCATCTTCAAATGGTTGTTTTGGCGATAGAATACTGGTAATTTTTTCTTTGTTTTAATTAATTCCTTTACTATAAAATGTCTTTTTAGAAATTTTTTTTTTCTTTTTACAATCTTAACATGCTAGTAATTTTGCTGTGGAAAATAAATTCCATCTTGCACGAAAGAGAAGACTCCTCAAGACCACCCACTGGCATCTTTATTCATATATTAGAGCGGGTCAGCCAGTGAAAATCCTAAAAAAAAGAAAAGACAACAAACATTCAGTCAAAAGTCCAGTGAACCAAATGGAAAATAACTGAAACCACACCCTCACTCTTCTGCCTGCTCTCAAATCTGAAAGTCCTATCTATCGCAGCCACTACCATGGTCAAATGAAGTTTGTCTTTAGCAGTTTTACCAAGGAAAGAAAGAAAAAAAAAACAAAAAAACACAGTTGCTGTCAAGTTGATTCTGACTTATGGTGACCTTTTGGCTTGTAGTTGAGAGCTTAGCCATTTATGCCACTCATCTAAAAATCCATTAGTGAAACTTACTGATTGGTCCTACACAAGAACCTAAAATGACTTTCCTTCCCTGTGACCTTGATATAATCAAGTTTTCCTTTGTTATTTGTTTACTTAAGGCTGGGTTCCTCTCCTTCAGAGCAATCCCATTACTCTGTCTTGAGGTTACTGGACTGCCCATCTCCTCTGCTGGGCTGTAAACTCCATGAAGGTGCAGGCTGGGCCTGGTTTTGCTCACCATGCTATTCTTAGCACCTAACACAGCACCAAAGGTATACCTCAGCAAATATTTACTGAACAAATGAATTTGCCAAACTCAGAATTAGTTTAAGAAGGACTCTGTAAATACCAGAGTGTATTCTGTTTGCTTTTTTTTGGCAGATGTTTTATTTGCTTTCTATTTAGCAACCACACTTACCTGGGCCTTCCGCGTGGCTTGTGGCTCAATCATGATGTTGATAAGAGAGGGCTGAGTTGTGTCTGCCAGACTCTGCCTCAGGGATTTTTGGAGTTCCTCTGGTGTTTGTACAAAATACCCTTTGCCCCCAAATGCTGTCATGACCTGCTCATAATGGGAGTTCGGCAGAAGAGACAACGGAGGGGCCCTGAAAAAGAAGGTTAAGGTCAATAGTTTAACCGTAGGACTTTTTGTAAAGGTCTTTTGTAAAATAATCTGTGAAACAAGATAGGTTGAAATTAAATACTTAACTATTACCTTTAACACTTAAACTAAGATGCCAGTATACTAAACATTGCATGTATTTTTTTTTTTTTATTGTACCTTAGATGAAGGTTTACAGAACAAACTAGCTTTTCATTAAACAGTCAGTGCACATATTGTTTTGTGACATTGGCTAACAACTCCACGACATGTCAACACTCTCCTTTCTCAACCTTGGGTTCCCTATTACCAGCTTTCCTGTCTCCTCCTGTCTTCTAGTCCTTGCCCCTGGGCTGGTGTGTCCCTTTAGTTTAGGCCTGTCTAATCTTTGGATGAAGGGTGAACCTCAAGAGTGACTTCATTACTGAGCTAAAAGGGTGACCAGGGGCCATACTTTCAGGGTTTCTCCAGTCTCTGTCAGGCCAATAAGTGTGTTTTTTTTTGTGTGTGTGTGTGTGTTGGACTCAACCTGGTGGAGGCTGTGGTAATTATGGTCCATTAGACTGTTGGACTAATCTTTCCCTTGTGTCTTTGGTTTTCTTCATTCTCCCTTGCTCCTGACAGGGTGAGACGAGTGGAATATCTCAGATGGCCCCTCACAAGCTTTTAAGACCCCAGACACTACTCACCAAAGTAGAATGTATGACATTTTCTTTATATGCTATGTTATGCCAGTTGAGCTAGATGTTTCCTGAGACCATGGTCCCCAAAGCCCTCAGCCCAGTAATTCAATCGGTCCCTCAGGGATTTTGGATGCGTCTATGGAGCTTCCATGACCTTGCCTTGGACAAGTTTGGACATACTTTTTTATTAACAATATTTTATTGTGTTTTTGATGAAAAGTTTACACAGCAAATCAGGTTCCCATTTAATAATTTCTGCGCAGAATCAACCCGGTGGCAGTGGGCTTATGCATATTGTTCAGTTACACTGGTTACATTTTTCACAATGTGTCAACGTTCTCATTGTTTCCGTTCTGGTTGTTCCTTTTCTAGTAAACTACCTTCCCTGCTTCCCCTTACCTTCTCATCTTTGCTTTAGAGTAAATGCTGACTGTTCGGTCTCATATAGTTGATTTTTTTCTTTTTAAGAGCACAGTACTCATGGGTGATGTTTTATTTTATGAGCTAATGTTATTTAACTGAAAGGTGATCTCTGGGAGTGTTTTCAGTTCCAGGTTTAAAAGGTGTCTCAAGGTGACAGTCTCAGAGGTTCCTCTGGTCTCTATCCAGTAAGTCTGTTTTTTTTTTTTTTTTTAAGAATTTAAGTTTTGTTCTACATTTTCTCCCATTCTATTTGGGACCATCTATTGTGTCCCTGGCCAGAACAGTCAGTCATGGTAGCTGGACACCATCTAGTTCTTCTGGTCTCAGGATAGACGAGGCTGTGGTTCCTGTGAGCTATTAATTCTGCAGTTTCTTCTTTGAGTCTTTGGTTTTCTTCTCTTTTGCTCCAGACAAGTAGAGACCAATAGTCATATCTTAGATGGGCACTCGCAAGCTTTTAAGACCCCAGATGCTACCCACCAGACTAGGATGTAAAACATAAACTTTATGAACTATACTATGCCAATTGGCCAAGTTGTCCCCTAAGAATATAGTCCTAAGCCTTCAAATTCAGTAAACCTATCCCATGAGGTGTTGGTTATGTCCAGAAAGTATCTGTAACTGTGTCCCCTATGTGTTTTATTATATATATTCAGCACAAACGTGTGCACACATATACCTTCCTATACACAAATATGCCTACTTATCTACCTATGTAATCACACATATATTTTTTGGTTGATACTGCTGTTGTTGCAAAATTGTACGTTGCAGTATTTACCAAAAACGTCCCTTATTCTAGTGTACTTTTTAGTGTCATGATTTTTGTTGTTGTCAGGTGCCATCGAGTCGGTTCCGACTCATAGAGACCCTGTGCACAACAGAACGAAACACTGCCCGGTCCTGCGCCATCCTTACAATCGTTGTTATGCTTAAGCTCATTGTTTTAGCCACTGTGTCAATCCACCTCGTTGAGGGTCTTCCTCTTTTCCCCTGACCCTGTACTCTGCCAAGCATGATGTCCTTCTCCAGGGATTGATCCCTCCTGACAACATGTCCAAAGTATGTAAGACGCTGTCTTGCCATCCTTGCTTCTGAGGAGCATTCTGGTTGTACTTCTTCTAAGACAGATTTGTTCGTTCTTTTGGCAGCTCGTGGTTTATTCAATATTCTTTGCCAATACCACAATTCAAAGGTGTCAACTCTTCTTCGGTCTTCCGTATTCATTGTCCAGCTTTCACATGCATATGATGCGATTGAAAATACCATGGCTTGGGTCAGGCGCACCTTAGTCTTCAGGGTGACATCTTTGCTCTTCAACACTTTGAAGAGGTCCTTTCCAGCAGATTTGCCCAATGCAACACATCTTTTGATTTCTTGATTGCTGCTTCCATGGCTATTGATTGTGGATCCAAGTAAAATGACATCCTTGACAACTTCAATCTTTTCTCCATTTATCATGATGTTGCTCATTGATCCAGTTGTGAGGATTTTTGTTTTCTTTATGTTGAGGTGTAATCCATACTGAAGGCTGTGGTCTTTGATCTTCATTAGTAAGTGCTTCAAGTCCTCGTCACTTTCAGCAAGCAAGATTCTGTCATCTGCATAACGCAGGTTGTTAATGAGTCTTCCTCCAATCTTGATGCCCCATTATTCTTCATATAGTCCAGCTTCTTGGATTATTTATTCAGCATAGAGATTAAATAGGTATGGTCAAAGAATACAACCCTGATGCACACCTTTCCTGACTTTAAACCAATCAGTATCCCCTTGTTCTGTCCGAACAACTGCCTCTTGATCTACGTAAAGGTTCCTCATGAGCACAATTAAGTGTTCTGGAATTCCCGTTCTTCGCAGTGTTATCCATAGTTTGTTATGATCCGCACAGTCAAATGCCTTTGCATAATCGATAAAACACAGGCAAACATCCTTCTGGTATTCTCTGCTTTCAGCCAGGATCCATCTGACATCAGCAATGATATCCCTGGTTCCACATCCTCTTCTGAAACCGGCCTGAATTTCTGGCGGTTCCCTGTCGATATATTGCTGCAGCCGTTTTTGAATGATCTTCAGCAGAATTTTGCTTGCGTGTGATATTAATGATATTGTTCTATAATTTCCACATTTGCTTGGATCACCTTTCTTGGGAATAGGCATAAATATGGATCTCTTCCAGTCAGTTGGCCAGGAAGCTGTCTTCCACATTTCTTGGCATAGACGAGTAAGCATCTCCAGCACTGCATCTGTTTGTTGAATTATTTCAACTGATATTCCATCAATTCCTGGAGCCTTGTTTTTCGCCAATGCCTTCAGAGCAGCTTGGACTTCTTCCTTCAGTACCATCGGTTCCTGATCATATGCCACCTCTTGAAATGGTTGAATATTGACTAATTCTTTTTGGTATAATGACTCTGTGTATTCCTTCCATCTTCTTTTGATGCTTCCTGCATCATTTAATATTTTCCCCATGGACTCCTTCACTATTGTAACTCGAGGCTTGAATTTTTTCTTCAGTTCTTTCAGCTTGAGAAATGCTGAGCATGTTCTTCCCTTTTGGTTTTCCATCTCCAGCTCTTTGCACATGTCATTATAATACTTTACTTTGTCTTCTCGAGAGGCCTTTTGAAATCTTCTGTTCAGTTCTTTTACTTCATCGATTCTTCCTTTTGCTTTAGCTGCTCGATGCTCAAGAACAAGTTTCAGAGTCTCCTCTGACATCCACCTCGGTCTTTTCTTTCTTTCCTGTCTTTTCAACGACCTCTTGCTTTCTTCATGGATGACGTCCTTGATGTTATTCTACAACTCGTCTGGTCTTTGGTCACTAGTGTTCAATGTGTCAAATCTATTCTTGAGATGGTCTCTAAATTCAGGTGGGATATACTCAAGGTCATATTTTGGCTCTCGTGGACTTGCTCTGATTTTCTTTAGTTTCAGCTTGAACTTGCATATGAGCAATTGATGGTCTGTTCCACAGTCAGCCCCTGGCCTTGTTCTGACTGATGATATTGAGCTTTTCCATCGTCTCTTTCCACAGATGTAGTCAATTTGACTTCTGTGTGTTCCATCTGGCCAGGTCCATGCGTATAGTTGCCGTTTATGTTGGTGAAAGAAGGTATCTGCAATGAAGAAGTCACTGGTCTTGCAAAATTCTATCATTCGATTTCCGGCATTGTTTCTACCACCAAGGCCATATTTTCCAACTACTGATCCTTCTTCATTTCCAACTTTTGCATTCCAATCACCAGTAATTATTAATGCATCTTGATTGCATGTTCGATCAATTTCAGACTGCAGCAGCTGATAAAAATCTTCTATTTCTTCATCTTTGGCCCTAGTGGTTGGTGCGTAAATTTGAATAACAGTCGTATTAACTGGTCTTCCTTGTAGGCGTATGGATATTATCCTGTCACTGACAGCATTGTACTTCACAGTAGATCTTGGAACGTTCTTTTTGATGATGAATGCAATGCCATTCCTCTTCGAGTTGTCATTGCCAGCATAGTAGACTATATGATTGTCCCATTTGAAATGGCACATACCAGTCCATTCCACCTCACTAATGCCTACGATATTGATGTTTATGCGTTCCATTTCATTTTTGACGATTTCCAATTTTCCTAGATTCATACTTCGTATATTCCAGGTTCCGATTTTTAATGGATGTTTGCAGCTGTTTCTTCTCATTTTGAGTCTTGACACATCAGCAAATAAAGGTCCTGAAAGCTTGACTCCATCCACATCATTAAGGTCGACTCTACTTTGAGGAGGCAGCTCTTCCCTAGTCATCTTTTGAGTGCCTTCCAACCTGGGGTGCTCATCTTTCAGCAGTATATCAGACAATGTTCCGCTGCTATGCATTAGGTTTGCACTGGCTAATGCTTTTCAGAAGTAGACTGCCGGGTCCTTCTTCCTAGTCTGTGTTAGTCTGGAAGCTCAGCTGAAACCTGTCCTCCATGGCTGACCCTGCTGGTATCTTAACACCGGTGGCATAGCTTCCAGCATCACAGCAACACACAAGCCCCTACAGTACGACAAACTGATTTACTTTGGCCAAATTGTGCAGACTTCACCTGCATTTGTTATTGTCTTTCTCATCACCAAAAATAACAAGTATCCACCATCTAGAAAGTGATTCCCTTTCCCATCCCTGGTAGTCACCAAATAATGCTGTTTTCTGTATGTATATCTATTCTTTTCTTTTTATAATAGTGAGATTGTACAATATTTGTCCTTTTGTGACTGGCTTATTTCACTCAGCATAACGTCCTCCAGATTCATCCTTGTTAAAATATGTTTCAAGAACGCAGCATTCATCTTTATGGCTCAACAGTATTCCATACCACAGTTTGTTTATCCATTCATCCACTGATGGGCACTTAGGCTGTTTCCATCTTTTTGCTATTGTGAATAAAGTTGTAATGAACCTAGGTATGCATGTGTCTATTCGTGTCACTGCTATTTGATCTCTAGGGTATATACCTGGGGTGGAATTGCTGAATCATAAGGTATTTCTATTTCTAGCTTTTTGCGGATGCACTATACAGTTTTCCACAGTGGTTGTACCATTTTATAATCCCACCAGCAGTGTATAAGAATCCCAATCTCTAAACAACCTCGCCAGCATTTGTTGTTTTCTGTTTTTCTTTTTTTTTTTGATCAGTGCCACTTCTGCAGGACTGACATATCTCATTGTAGTTTTGATCCGCATCTCTCTGCAGGGTTGGTGAGTCAGAATTGACTTGATTTGGTTTGGTTTTTGGTTAATGGTTAATGATCGCAAGGATCTTTTCATGTGTTTGTTGGCTGCTTGAACGTCCTCTTTGCTGAAGTGTCTATTCATGCCCTTTGCCTATTTTTAAATTGGTTTGTCTTTTTGTTGTTGAAGTTTTCTACATATTTTAGAGATTAGGCCCTTCTCAGATATGGCACTCCTAAGATTTTTTTCCCAGTCTGTGGGGTCTCTTTTTATTCTTTTGAGTTAACTATTTTGTGTTCTGTTGATTGTGCATCTGTAATTGTGGTTGATAATCTATTTCTAAAGAAAATTAGGTCCCATAGTTTTGTCCCTATATTATCTTCCAGGAACTTTATGGTTTTAGCTTTAACATTTAGGTCTTTGATCCATTTTGAGTTTTTGTGTATAGTCTGAGGTATGGATCCTGTTTCATTTTTCTGCAAATGGGTAGCCATTTTTGCCAGCACATTTGTTAAAGAGACTGTTTCTTCCCCATTGAATGGACTTTAACCTCTTGTCGAAAATCAGCTGTCCATAAATGGACGGATTTACTTCTTGGTTTATTGTCTATCTATTGCTGTCCAATAGAGCTTTCTGTCATGATGAAGTGTTTTATATCTACAGTATCCAATAAGATGGTCACTAGTCACCTGTGGCTACTGAGCACATGAACCGTGGCTAGTTAAACCAAGGAAACTCTTGGCCATTAACTGAAAGGTTGGCAGTTTGAATTCACCCAATGGTGCTACAGAAGAAAGGCTTGGCGATACACTGCCATAAGAGTATAGCCATTGAAAACCCTATGAAGTGCAGTTCAACTCTGAAACACGTGGGGGTCACCATGAGTCAGAATAGACTCAACTACAACAGGTTTAGTTTTTGGTTTTAGTGGCTACCTTACTAGACAGCGCAGACCACACTATCAACTATTACAAATCCAAGAGAAGAAGAGAGGAATGGTTACTGCAAAACAACAAATAACTTCAACTCCATTATATATAGTAGTTTGGGAATGAAGTCTGTGAGGCATAAACAAACATAAGTATTCCCCACCCATACCATCCCCCAGGCTAACAGAAATCCACATCCCCTCACACCGCATGGCCAGCTCCAACACTGTCTTAGTTTAGCTCTGTCATCAGATGATCGTGATTTAGCTAAGTGATAAAAACCAAAAACCTAACCCCTTGCCATTGAGTCAATTGTGACTCATAGCGACCCTACACGACAAAGTAGAACTACCCCATTAGGGTTTCTAAGGAGCGGCTGGTGGGTAAACTGCCCGATCTTTCGGTTAGCAGCTGAGCTCTTCACCATTGTACCACCAGGGCTCTAAGTGATAAAAGGCAGGACGATCTCCGGATCATAACTAATCTGCAGACATCTACATGCCGACATAATGCACGGATAAGGAATGGTCCCTTGGTACTTCAGGCATTTTGCAATGAGCCCTCTAATTAACAAGGCTCAGACATCAGCTCCATCCACCCGAGTCTTCAGCGGTCCCAGATAATCATCGTATTTACTGAAGCGCCCAATAATGAATGGTTGTGCAAAGAGGGGTCGTGCACAACCTGCCACTGAGAGGGGCTGATAATCAAATCAAATACCCGCACCACATAAGCACATTCAGATGTAGCAGAATTTTTAAGGACAGGTTAAAATCATGAGAGTGCATCTACTTTGTTCTAGGTTACTCACACGGTAGCAGTTTCTCCAAAATTTAACATCTCCTTCCAAGTACCTGCATCAACACCCTGGTAAATTCCATTATTATTCACCACCAAGAGTATGATCGGCAGGTTGTACCTAAAATTGAGAGCAAAGTACAAAGAAAGTCATCTTAACTCTGAAGCAATTTCTTTTCTTTCAGTTGAGATTTCAACTGAAAATGGTTACCATTTTCTGTATGCTTTTTGGCAGCATTAGAGTCGGGCTAAAAATTAGGCATTTATTACCTTAATAAAGACTATCAAACCATTAACAGAGACATCATGAAATGGTAGAAAGTACGTAAGATTGGGGCCAGCAGACCTAAATTTTTCTCTGGTTCTACTACTATTTACCTATGGACCTAGAGCAAACCTTAAGCTTCTCTGAGTTTTGATTTTCATAGACCCAAATGTTAGTAAGAACACACCTTCCCTACTTAATAGCCTCTGAAGCATCACCTCAGAGTCTGTTTGAAAAGCATCTTTTTATTTTTTGAGCTTTTTTTAGACAACCAGCATATGCTTGATGCGGTGGGAGGCACACAAGGGACAAGAAAACATTCTCTGCCCTCAAACCACTTCACTCATGATTAGAAAGACCTTATATGATTTCATCAGGAGAAAGACAGTATTTAACAATGTGCTAAACAGTATGGTAATGACAAAAAAGGTCTGATTCAACCTTATTAATGACTGACAAAAGAACATGGGTTTTATTTTCTACAGATAAATTTCTGAGGCCAAGTGGTAAAAAATAAAACTAAACTGCATAGTGTTAAATGACAGGATTTGGGTAACTATTTGCTCTGCCCACGCATCTGTCAGTTTGCTGTACTGTAGAGGCCCGAGTGTTGCTGTGATGCTAGAACTATGTCACTGGGACTCAAATACCAACAGGGTCACACATGGTGGACAGGTTTCAGCAGAACTTCTGGACTAAGACAGACTAGGGAGAAGAATCTGGCAGTCTACTTCTGAAAAAAATTAGCCAGTGAAAACCTTATAAATAGCAGTGGAACAAAGTCTGATATAGTGCTAGAAGATGAACCCTCCAGGTTGGAAGCACTCAAAAGACGACTGGGAAAGAGCTGCCTCCTCAAAGTAGAGTCCACCTTAATGATGTGGATGCAGTCAAGCTTTCAGGACCTTCGTTTGCTGATGTGGCATGACTCAAAATGAGAAGAAACAGCTGCAAACATCCATTAATAATCAGAACGTGGAATGCACAAAGTGCGAATCTAGGAAAACTGGAAATCGTCAAAAATGAAACGGAACACGTAAACATAGGTATGATATCCTAGGCATTAGTGAGTTGACATGGACTGGTATTGGCTATTTTGAATTGAACAATCATATGGTCTACTATGCCAGGAATGACAACTTAAAAAAGAATGGCATTGCATTCATCATCAAAAAGAACATTTCAAAGATCTATCCTGAAGTAAACGCTGTCAGTGGTAGGATAATATCCATACGCCTACAAGGAAGACCAGTTAATATGACTATTATTCAAATTTACGCACCAACTGCTAAGGCCAAAGACAAAGAAATTGAAGGTTTTTATCAACTTCTGCAGTCTGTCATTGGTTGAATATGCAATAAGGAGGCACTGATAATTACTGGTGATTGGAATAGGAAGGCTGAAAACAGAGAAGGATTGGTAGTTGGAAAATATGGCCTTGGTGATAGAAACGACACTGGAAATTGCATGACAGAATTTTGCAAAACCAATGACGTCTTCTTTCAATTACCATTTTCAACAACATAAACAGCAACTATACACGTGGACCCCGCCAGAAGGAATACACAGGAATCAAACTGACTATATCTTTGGAAAGAGATGATGGAAAAGCTCAATATCATCAGTCAGAACAAGGCCAGGGGTAGACTGTGGAACAGACCATCAATTGGTCGTATATACAAGTTCAAGTTGAAGCCAAAGAAAATTAGAACAAGTCCACAAGAGCCAAAGTACAAAAGTGAATATATCCCACCTGAATTTAGAGACCATGTCAAAAATAGATTTGACATATTGAACACTAATGACCAAAGACGAGTTGTGGAATGACATGAAGGACATCATATATGAAGAAAGCAAGAGGTCATTAAAAAGACAAGAAAGAAAGAAAAGATCAAAATAGATGTCAGAGGAGACTCTGAAATTTGCTTTTGAATGTCAAGTAGCTAAAGCAAACAGGAGAAATGAAGAAAAGAGCTGAAAAGAAAATTTCAAAGCGAGGGGCTCAAGAAGACAAAGCATTATAATGACATGTGCAAAGACCTGGAGTTACAGAACCAAAAGGGAAGAACGTGCTAGGTATTTCTCAAGTAAAATTTGGTGATGATCATTCAAAAGCAGTTGCAGCAGTACATGGACAGGGAACTGCTAGAAATTCAAGCCAGATTCAGAACAGGGCATGGAACCAGGGATATCACTGCTGATGTCAGATGGATACTTGCTGAGAGCAGAGAATACCAGAAGGTGTTTACCTGGGTTTTATTGACTATGCAAAGCCATTCAACTGTGTGGGTCATGACAAATTACGGATAAAATTGCAAAGAATGGGAATTCCAGAACATTTAATTGTGCTCATGAGGAACCTATACATAGATCAAGAGGCAGTCGTTCGAACAGAACAAGAGGGTACTATGTGGTTTAAAGTCAGGAAAGGTGCGCATCAGGGTTGTATCCTTTCCCCATACTTATTCAATCTGTATGCTGAGCAAATAATCCAAGAAGCTGGACTATATGAAGAATAGGGCATCAGGACTGGAAGAAGACTCGTTAACAACCTGCATTATGCAGATGACACAACCTGGCTTGCTGAAAGTGAAGAGGACTTGAAACACTTTACTTATGAAGATCGAAGACCACAGCCTTCAGTATGGTTTACATCTCAACATAAAGAAAACAAAAATCCTCACAACTGGACCAAAAAGCAACATCGTGATAAACGGAGACAAGATTGAAGTTGTCAGGGAATTCATTTTACTTGGATCCACAATCAACAGCCATGGAAGCAGCAGTCGAGAAATCTAAAGACACATTGCATTGGGCAAATCTGCTGGAAAGGACCTCTTTAAAGTGTTGAAAAGCAAAGATGTCACTTTGAAGACTAAGGTGTGCCTGACTCATGCCATGGTATTTTCTATTGCCTCATATGCACAGGAGAGCTGGACAATGAATAAGGAAGACCAAAGAATTGACACCTTTGAATTATGGTATTGGCGAAGAATATTGAATACATCATGGACTGCCAAAAGAGCGAACACATCTGTCTTGGAAGAAGTACAGCCAGAATGCTCCTTAAAAGCGAGGATGGTGAGACTTCATCTCACATACTTTAGACATGTTATCAGGAGGACTAGTCCCTGGAGAAGGACATCTTGCTTGGTAAAGTAGAGGGTCAGGGAAAAAGAGGAAGACCCTCAATGAGATGGACTGACAAGGTAGCCGCAATAACGGCCTCAAGCGTAACAATGATTGTGAGGATGGCACAGGACTGGGCAGTGTTTCATTCTGTTGTGCACAGAGTAGCTGTGAGCCAAAACTGACTCAACGGCACCTAATAACAACAACAGCATTTGCTTTCCATACTAAAAGGGAATCACTATTCTCTAGAAGGCTGGCTTTCCCACAAATCATCTTTTGGTCTATCAGTTCACTTGGGTGTCAACACAGACACTCTAACAGGCATAAACTTTCTTCCTGATCTTGAGAGTTTTACGTACCAAAGTTTTAAAAGCCCCAAACCATGATTTACAAAGTTCTACTGAGAGCCTTGGCTAAGACTAGAACGGTTTTACTACAGTTCAATACAGAGAGGGAAAAAAAATCCCTGTACTCCTAAAGAAGGATCTACAACTCAGGAGTTTCCCCACAAATCCCCCTAACATCATGGGAACAGCTCATATCCAATGAACACTCACCTTTACCTGGATGATCTTATTTGCTTCTCATAACCATCCACTAAGGTAGCCATATTACTGTTCTTATTTAAAACTTAACCAAAGTCACTTGGCTTGGACATGGTAGAGCCAGTGTTTAAATCCAGGCCATCTGACCCCAGAAGCAGCCTTGAACATGCTATCCTTAAACAGAAAGACTCCGGGTTATTTTTATTCCTATCCTCAGTGCCTGGCACATGGGGAACCCTTGATGAAGACCTGTTAGGTGCGTGGGTTTTATTGTATAATTTTTCGTATTTTGGAAAATGAAAATGCTCGGGCCCAAGATGCTGTTTTACCTGCAGATGGTTTCCACTTCCATGCCAGAAAACCCAAATGCACTGTCTCCTTCCACACAGATGACCCGCTGCTCTGGGTTTCTATCTTTAGCCACTATAGCGGCTGCAATGGCAAATCCCAAACCGACTCCCATTGTTCCGAAAGTACCAGCATCAAGCCTGTCGGGAAACAAAGCTACAGTGAAACTTTCTGGGCCATGTTACAGAGGGTTGGGTTAGCACAAGCCTTCTGGATGCATTCACATGGCTCACGGGAAAATAAATAATAAACCATTCTTTCTTCGATATAAAATTATCACAACATGAAGAAATAAATTGGCCAGGGTAAGCAGAACAAGAGGACAACGATACTTGTGACTGCTTGGAAGACTATGAATATATCCCGGGAACACTGAGTATACAGGTTATGACATGATCGTTAGCGTGTATCAAGCATAAAAACTACAAAACCTAATCTAAGAATTACTTTTATGAACTATACCCTTATACAATGAAGATATATAATTCTCAAATGTTTTATTAACCTGCAGTATCGTGTTTAACAGTTAAAGCGATCAACTGCTAACAGAAACGTGGGCAGTCTGAAACCATCAGCGGCCCCACAGAGGAAAGATGTGGCAGTCTGTTTCCATAGAGATCACAGCCCTGGAAACCCTATGGGGTTGCTATGAGTCAGAATCGATTCGACAGCAGTGGGTTTTTATTGTGTTTAACACATTAAAATTAAATAACAGAGCTCTATTTTTCTTTTTTGGAAGACTTGCCTGTGACGAGGAAGGTAGTTCTGAAGCACAGTGCGTCCAATGTCCATAGTGTTTGCTCCCTCGCTTACCACAACACAGTCTCTGGGTAGTCGCTCTTGAATATGGTAGAATACTGTGTAATAATTCATAGGTAGAGATATTTTGGAAGCTAATTCCTAAAACAGCAGAAGGGAAGAGATTCGAATACAATGAAAATAAACCATGTCCATAAGCTATTATAAAACCTATTTGGCAAACCACTAGGCAATAATTACAAGTATCCCCATGGCTGTGAAATGGCTACTCTCAGAAGCTAAGTGACCTAGAAATAATCCTAGGGGACACGCTGAGAATAACGAGAGTCCCTTTACTAAAGACAGCTGTGAAACACTGGGTTAAACAAAACCAATCAATCTCATTTAAGCATTCTTAAGAAAACACTGCATTGGAAAAAGTGAAATTTTTGTTCTAGAATATTTCATTTAAGATTTGCCCCTAAACTTAAAATAAAAATGTCAAGATTTTCCACACCATCTGAAAATCTGCTTCTCCCCCCCGACCCCCCACATATACTGGAGGGTAAAGGAAATACACTACACCCACTATACTAGGGAGTCCCTCACTGGAGGAGAAAAGAGTCAAGTAAATGCCTTTTGCCTAGCCATATGCCTACTGGAACTGAGAGAAAGCCTCGCAGGGCATTAGCAGCAACATCCCACTGGCCCTATCAGCCCCAGTACTGCCCCTGCCCCATGTTACTTTGGTCTGAGATTGTATCCAAGATGGATGAGTGGCCCCTGGGCCAGGGGCCAAAGGTCAGTTCCTTTCCTCTTAAGTTACGGAAGAAAGGAGAATAAAAATGATACGATTCAGGAAACAGAATTGAGGCTGCCTCCTTAAAAAAAAATTTTGCTTTGTTTTTTTCCTGACAGGAGAAACAGTCGCTGATGAAAATTTCAGCCTAAGACGGAATCATGTACACTAAGTGGTGCTATAATGCTTGTTTTGAAAATGTGAATTTGTTCCAACACGATTTGTACTGGCTTATGCACGATTCTGTCAGTAAGAAACACTAGGTAAAAGCAAAAAGCTGCACCCAGCTGAACCAAGATGGGTAGGAAAACGTAGAACAGCAAAAAAAAGTCAGACGCAACCTTTCTCACGGTCAAAAATAAAGCACCATTTTTTTTATGAAGGCTTTAAACAAAAATCATCAACTCCTGCAAGTAGCTCCTTTCAGTGCTAGCAGTTGATGGTTTGATAGTTTCAAGTATCTCTACAATTTCCAAAGCCTTCGGCTATCAGGCGAAGGCACGAGGGCAGATGAGAAAGCCGCAAAAGAATTCTCAGCAGTGATAAAAAAGTTAATTGAAAAAGAAGGCTATACATTGGACCAATTTTTCAATTTTAATGAAAGAGCTGTTACAAATTTATGTCTCGAAGAACGTACATCTTAATGCAAAAAAAAACATGCCTCAGAATTTCAGGCTGTGAAAGGTTGCTTAACTGTGATGTTTGATTTTGACATCAAACTGAGGACAATGAGCCACACCCATCCAAAACTGGTGTTAAAACTTTCTGTCCAATTTTGGATGACCCTCCTTCTACCACTTCTCCCTAATACACAAGCTGCAACCCTTCAAGGTCCCCTTCTCCATACAAACTTCAGGTCCTTTTCAAGGAAGAGTACCGTATTTATTGTTGTATACATGCATTTCTGAACTACTTAAAAAAAAAAATTTTTTTTTTTATTACTGTGTGTAAATCTGAGCTACTCAGCGGCGCACACAACACCTTATTTTTATGTGTCAAAAACTTTTTGAGTATTGCACTCGTAATTGTATTTGTTCGTCAGCCCTGTGGTTTTCATTGAGTGATTTTGCATAGCCCAGGGATTTTTAGGAACGCGTATGTTGCATTATGACAGAACTAAATGAACCATGAACCTAAGGCTTTCTTGAGTTTCAGTGGGCCCCATATTACCTTGGATGCAGCTTCATTGCTCTTCATTTTTTCCCTTAGAGTTTTCCACCATGTGCTCTCTGGAGGATACTGCCACGGTGTTTTATCAAATTGTTCCAAAAGCTAAAACACCACAAACTTTTTCTTACCTTTTTGAAAGCAAACTTATATCATATTAACATAAAAACAACCTCTTATTAAAGGAGACAATAATACTCTCCTATCCTACCCCTCACATCACTCTTATGCTTGCTGGTTTCTCTTTAGGCAGCCAACGGCTGATAGAAGGTAAATGGGTAACATGGAAAGCTTTTGCCTGAATCAGTGTGGATTTCTGCTAGATGCTGGGATTCCCACAGGACACAGCTACACTTCACAGGCAGGGGTTCCTAAGTCCTCCTCAGCCTTTGACACTAGAAGGAAATCCACTACCTTCCATAAAACCCTTGCAGGAAGGCCAACATCCTCAGATTGCTATGACAAAGAACAAATGCTCTACAGTGTTTTAATACGTAATTTGGAATTGCATGCTACTGTTGCATAATTGGAGCTCTGGTGGTGCAGTGGTTAAGAGCTCAGCTGCTAACCAAAAGGTCGGCAGTTCGAATCCACCAGACACTCCTTGGAAACCCTATGGGGCAGTTCTACTCTGCTATAAGTCAGAATTGACTCAGTGGCAATGGGTTTGGCAGTTTGTTTTTTTTTTTTAATTGTATAATCATGTTAATAACACCAGTTTATACCAACCAAAATCAAATAATGAATATGACAATATTTTATCTATTACAATGAAATGTATAAATTATGTACAAATAATCGGAACCTGGACAAGTCACCAATTATAGTTTGAAGAATAAAAAGCTCTTTATTGCCTGAAGAAATATTAAGTTAGATCTTCTCAGTGCCTAAGCCATTTCTTGGCTGTAAATTCAGTTCCTCTGGAAGCTATATTACAATTTTTGACACAAACAAAAAAAAACCCCACTGCCGTCAAGTCAATTCCAACTCACAGCGACCCTATAGCCGGATCTTATTTAGTAAATCACTATTTTGCCCACTGAATGACTTTAAACTTTCAGTCACCTTCTAGAAATGCTTAACTTACTCATATGAAACGGTCTATGTGCAAGGAGTTATATTCATCAAGTTCCAACAAAGTATATTCAAGAATAGTTTTTCATCATAAATTTTCTTTAAAACCAGTATTAACAGTCCAGTCACCAAGTGAATCAAGACAGAAATGTTTTCAAGAGCTGTTCTTCAAGGACCAATCCACAAAAATGAAAACTCAGGCAAAGTGCTCACCTGTTTAGTTACGGCATTTATGTCTCCAAGCAAAGCGACAGCAGGCCTTACATTATTCCCCAACTCTTCTGCACGGATATCAACCTAAAAGAGAGACAAGGCTGAAGAACAAGCTATGTTTATTCCTAAAATCTTTAAAAAGTCAATTAAGGTAGAATACATTAACTATGTATATACAACGTATGACAAAAAAATGTGATACTCAAGAAGTCCTTTAATAAAAGTAAAAATCTACAGAACTACATGAGTATCATAGCTAGTAGAGAACTTCATCACTTTCCCTTATTTTAAAATCTGCTCGTGGAATTTTGGTGTGTTTGACCTGATCAATTATGGTTTTAAATCTAAGCAATAATAAGGTTCTAGTTATCTACACTGGGAATTCCTATCTACAGCAGGGGTTCTCAAACTTGAGCGTGTATCAGAATTACCTGATGGGCTTGTTAAAATAAAGAGTGCACCTGCAAGAGGACACCCCCAGAATTTCTGACTGAATACGTCTGAGGTGGGTCTGGGAACTGGCATTTCTAACAGGTACCAGGTGATGCTGATGCTGCTGGTCCCGGGACCACATTTTGTGAACCACTCCTACAGCATGGCATGGTTACTTCCCAGTTACTCAGAAGCCCATTTCTGGATGGGCAAGTGAAAATAGGTCTTAATTAGGAATAATTTAGCTGCCCAAAGGAGATGGACTTTACTCTGTGATCAAGGGATGACAGCATCTTCCAGGTACATCCATGGTCTTGCTTATTTGTGGCTTTAGTTTTCAACTGTCCCAGGGGGGAAAAGGGCTATTAGACATTGACACCTTAAGAAGTAAAAGATATAAAGGGAGAAAACAGCAATTACAGTGGGTTCGTCAAATATAAAATGGGATGGAGCCAATTTCTATAGGGCCGATAGGTTTTTATGCCACGTTGGCAGTACTTCGCATGCCCATTAGGAACCTGGATTATAAAGACGGTCATAATGATAGGAGAGTCATCAAAGAGGGGTCACAGTGTGTTCCAGACCCCTTGTTTAACAACACAGGTAAATGCAGCATAGTTTAGAGATTTCCAACCAAAGAGTAAAAGAAAATTTTGGCATCTAAATGAAGAATTCAATCTCTAACAACACTGAATATTCCATTCTAACTTACCGTACTACTTAAACTTCTTTTCCACTTTGAAATATTCTTGTACTATGGAAAAGAGGGGAACCTTTGGGTGGTGCACACGGTTAACATGCTTGGCTGCTAACCAAAAGGTTGGGGGTTCAAGTTCACCCAGATGTTCCTTGGAAGAAACGTCTGGAGATCTACTTGTGAAAAGCTGAGCCACTGAAAACCCTATGAAGCACAATTCTACTGACACACACGGGATTGGTATGAGTTGAAGCTGACGCAACGGCAACTGTTTGTTGTTGTTGTTTTAATGGAGAAGAGGCAAATTATGCTTATTTTTCAAGCTATTTAAAACTTGATTTTGAAGGGTTTCTGAGTATGACCAAACTGGCACATTATGTTTCTTGGGCTTGAAAAGGCAGCTTACTTAGTACCTATAATTATTTCAGATAACTTATAAAATTCTACTTTTGTAAAAAGAGAAATGGTTCTTTACAAAAGCCAAGAAGAAAGAGGGGCTGGTAAAGGCTGAGAGGGAGAACAGTGAATTACAGATAGCTCTGAAATTTTTTTTTTTTTTTTTTTCTGATTTAAATCCCTCCTCTCCGAGTACCTGGATAAACTTCACATCTGGTTGATATCGTGGAGGCAGTCCAAAATGCAAAATCCAATTTAATCTTGCACCAAATAACACAATTACGTCAGCAAATTGTAAAGCCCTATGAGAAAAACAATCTGATATGACACAAGAAGTTTATATTTCTTATTTGAACGATTCTAAAATTAATATCTGAAGTAATTGGAAAAGTTTAAATAAACAATTTGGAGTTTACATTAGACTTCAGAATCAGCACTAGGGTTAGTTTGATCTTTCAAACTAAAATTTCTAAGCCAACTTATAAAAACTAATGCAAGTCCACAGTGGATAATCTAGAAAGATCAAAAAAAAAAGGATGAAGAAAAAAAATCAAATCACGCAACACTGACACCTTATTAATTGTTATTAAAATCTTGGCATATTTCCATCTAGTCTTTTTTTCTATGTGTGTATATTTTTATGGGAACCCTGGTGACGTAGTAGTTGAGTACTACAGCTGCTAACCAAGAGGATGGCAGTTCAAATCCACCAGGCGCTCCGTGGAAACCCTATGGGGTGGTTCCACTCTGTCCTATAGGGTCGCTATGAGTTGGAATCGACTCAACAGCAGTGGGTTTGGTTTTGTTTTTGGGTGTTTTTTTACATAGTTGAGCTCATATACTATAATACTGTCTCATGTACTTTTGCTTCTCATCAATGTTTTTGACATTAAGTTTTTCTTATATAAGGTTTTTAAAGGTGACATATTATGTTGAACATATATATATACTGTAGTTTATATAAATAATCTTTTCTCCACTGTTGGATATTTTCTATGTTATTAGTTCTAAGTTGAATATCTGTGCTTGGATTTTAATGCACACTTCACACTGACTCCTAGAAGGAGTTATTTTTAAGGCTACCGATTCATATTCCCAGGTTGCTTCCAGAAATACTATACCAAGTATATCTCTAATAGTCTCCTTCTATATATTTCATGCTATTAAAAAAAACCCACTGCTATATTAGGTCTTAATTATGTATTTTGTCTTTCCTCAAAACAAATAATTTCTACAATACCATTCACAGTAGCCCCCAAGATGATAAAATACTTAGGAATAAATCTTACCAAAGATGTAAAAGACCTATACAAAGAAAACTACAAAGTACTAGTGCAAGAAACTAAAAGGGACCTATATAAGTGGAAAAACATACCTTGCTCATGGATAGGAAGACTTAACATAGTAAAAATGTCTATTCTACCAAAAGCCATCTATACATACAATGCACTTCCGATCCAAATTCCAATGTCATTTTTTAATGTGATGGAGAAACAAATCACCAACTTCATATGGAAGGGAAAGAAGCCTCGGATAAGCAAAGCATTACTGAAAAAGAAGAAGAAAGTGGGAGGCCTCACTCTACCTGATTTCAGAACCTATTATACAGCCACAGTAGTCGAAACAGCCTGGTACTGGTACAACAAAAGGCACATAGACCAATGGAACAGAATTGAGAACCCAGATATAAATCCATCCACATATGAGCAGCTGATATTTGACAAAGGCCCAGTGTCAGTTAATTGGGGAAAAGATAGTCTTTTTAACAAATGGTGCTGGCATAACTGGATATCCATTTGCAAAAAAATGAAACAGGACCCATACCTCACACCATGCACAAAAACTAACTCCAAGTGGATCAAAGACCTAAACATAAAGACTAAAATGATAAAGATCATGGAAGAAAAAATAGGGACAACCTTAGGAGCCCTAATACAAGGCATAAACAGAATACAAAACATTACCAAAAATGACGAAGAGAAACCAGATAACTGGGAGCTCCTAAAATTCAAACACCTATGCTCATCTAAAGACCTCACCGAAAGAGTAAAAAGACCACCTACAGACTGGGAAAGAATTTTCAGCTATGACATCTCCGACCAGAGCCTGATCTCTAAAATCTATATGATTCTGTCAAAACTCAACCACAAAAATAAAAACAACCCAGTCAAGAAGTGGGCAAAGGATATGAACACGCACTTCACTGAAGAAGATATTCAGGCAGCTAACAGATACATGAGAAAATGCTCTCGATCATTAGCCATTAAAAAAAAAAAAAAACGCCATTAGAGAAATGCAAATTCAAACTACAATGAGATTCCATCTCACTCCAACAAGGCTGGCATTAATCCAAAAAACACAAAATAATAAATGTTGGAGAGGCTGCGGAGAGATTGGAACTCTTATACACCGCTGGTGGGAATGTAAAATGGTACAACCACTTTGGAAATCTATCTGGCGTTATCTTAAACAGTTAGAAATAGAACTACCATACAACCCAGAAATCCCACTCCTCGGAATATACCCTAGAGAAATAAGAGCCTTCACATGAACAGATATATGCACACCCATGTTTATTGCAGCTCTGTTTACAATAGCAAAAAGCTGGAAGCAACCAAGGTGTCCATCAACGGATGAAGGGGTAAATAAATTGTGGTATATTCACACAATGGAATACTACGCATCGATAAAGAACAGTGACGAATCTGTGAAACATTTCATAACATGGAGGAACCTGGAAGGCATTATGCTGAGCGAAATTAGTCAGAGGCAAAAGGACAAATATTGTATAAGACCACTATTATAAGATCTTGAGAAAGAGTATAAACTGAGAAGAACACACACTTTTGTGGTTACGAGGCGGGGAGGGAGGGAGGGTGGGAGAGGGTTTTTTACTGATTAGTTAGTAGATAAGAACTACTTTAGGTGAAGGGAAGGACAATACTCAATACATGGAAGGTCAGCTCAACTGGACTGGACCAAAAGCAAAGAAGTTTCCGGGATAAACTGAATGCTTCAAAGGTCAGCGGAACAAGGGCGGGGGTTTGGGGACCATGGCTTAAGGGGACTTCTAAGTCAATTGGCAAAATCATTCTATTATGAAAACATTCTGCATCCCACTTTGAAATGTGGCCTCTGGGGTCTTAAATGCTAACAAGCGGCCATCTAAGATGCATCAATTGGTCTCAACCCACCTGGATCAAAGGAGAATGAAGAACACCAAGGTCACACGATAACTATGAGCCCAAGAGACAGAAAGGGCCACATGAACCAGAGACCTACATCATCCTGAGACCAGGAGAACTAGTTGGTGCCCGGCCACAACCGATGACTGCCCTGACAGGGAGCACAACAGAGAACCCCGGAGGCAGCAGGAGATCAGTGGGATGCAGACCCCAAATTCTCATAAAAAGACCAGACTTAATGGTCTGATTGAGACTAGAGGAATCCCGGCGGTCATGGTCCCCAAACCTTCTGTTGGCCCAGGACAGGAACCATTCCCGAAGACAACTCATCAGACATGGAAGGGACTGGACAGTGGGTAGGAGAGAGATGCTGATGAAGAGTGAGCTAATTATATCAGGTGGACACTTGAGACTGTGTTGGCATCTCCTGTCTGGAGGGGGAATGGGAGGATAGAGAGGGTTGGAAGCTGGCAAAATTGTCACGAAAGGAGAGACTGAAAGGGCTGACTCATTAGGGGGAGAGCAAGTGGGAGTATGGAGTAAGGTGTATATAAACTTATATGTGACAGACTGTCTTGATTGGTAAATGTTCACGTGAAGCTCAATAAAAATTAAAAAAAAAAAAACAGCAGCAAAAATAAGTAATTTCTAACCTCTTTTAATGATTTTTACTTTGAAATCCACAGTGTCTGATATTAACATGGCCACCCCTGCTTTCTCTCTGTTCACCTCATACATCTCTGCCCGGTCTTATTTGTAAGAAGTACCATTTTGTTTCAGATGTGGCTCTTGTAATGCACACAGTTGTTGTTATAATTAACTCGATCTGTATGTCTCTGCTTTTTTCCAAGAGAACTAATTACCATAAATGCTATTTTTTTTTTTTCCTTCCTTTCTCTGCTCTTTTGGTTCCTGGCTATTTCCCTTTTTTCCTATCTTTTACCAGGTCTGTTTTTATTGCTTTTGTCTTCTTCAGTCGTTTGCGCTATTTTTCACAGAAATTCAGTTATCATTTCAAGTATACTCTCCAAAAAAGCATCTTCATTTACTCTATTGATTCTGTGGCACCCAATTAACAAACTGATAAAAACTGCAATTGGCAGAATAGATTTGCATATGACAAGACTCTAAAACCCTTACAATTATTGATTCAAGTATCTTTTTCATGCTATTAATGTCACTAACAATATCTTCTAAAAATTTGGCTGGAATGAAGATAAACTTCAACTCAAATCAGTCTAAAATATCCACACACCAAAAAAATCTTAATTAATAGTGCAAGAATTAACTTGGTTACTGCACAAAATATACTAATATGAATAAAAAGTAAAGCATAATCAATTAAGATGGCACTAAATGAGCAACAAAGATCAATCAGCAAACATGACATTTTTAAAGCTCTAAAAATTGGTTTTAGTTCATGCATAAGAATATGAAAAACACAAAACAAATGATGGTGGTTAACTGTGAAGATCAAAGAAGGGAATGGGATCAGGAAATATACACAGGGGACCACAAATCTGTAAACTTTTGTTTCTTAAAAAAGAGGTGGGGTCAAGCTGGTGGAGTAGTCAGATACTTCCTGTGGCCTCTCTTACTACAAAGACCTGAAAAAACAAGTGAATAAATTATACATGACAATCTAGGAGCCTTGAACATCAAAGGCAAAGTTAAGGAAGCTGGCTGAGTGGGAGGGGGAAGGAGAGACGGTTGAGAAGCAGCAAGGAGTTGCCAGACCTGACCTGGCAGAAACCAGTAACCTTCAGGCCGGATCCACTGGTGTGAGCACAGTGAGGCAAACAGTGGCATTCAGGATGTGTTTTCCACATCAGTAGAGGCCAAGCAGCGGAGAGTCCACTCACACCTCCAGAATCAGTGAAATGCAGTGCTCGATTGGTAAAAGATAAGTACATGCGTCTAACATACCGCACAGATCAAGAAACTCCCTTTGGGAAAAACCTCTCTCCCATTTACCTGCCCCCTTTCCACTTTGCACTGGGTCTGAGTCAGCTTCAGAGACTGCTACGTCTCCTGGGCTGGAAGTAGGCCCTGTTACACGTGTTGAGCCATTCTCCTGGCCTTGCAGAGGGAACAAATTAACAGACAGGGAAAAATAATCTGCTGGCTCCCCTAAAGGAACTCAGGGCGCAAACAGCTCCTTTGCCTAGGCACAGGCATAAGGGGTACATGGACTTTGAATGCCTTTCATCCCTGCATAAACCTGTGTGGGCCCATTATAACAACGTAGGACCTCATTAGCACAGTACAACAGGATATATATCTGAAGTCTAACCTTAACTGTATCAGCTGCATGGTGGAGAGGCAGGCTCATGACATTTGGCACTGCTCTGCCTATTAAGCAGGGTCCTCACATACCCACATCAGAAGCCTGAAGACTGGTAGCGCCACCCACATCACCTAGCCACCTGCAACAGGGGTCCAAGAATAAGTGGTGCCTGCCAGTCCTTAGAGCCAGCAGCAGCAGGTACCCCTAGTCCAGCTGCAAAACTCACCCACTTATGTGCTCTAGGGAACAGGAACATGCTTTCCTCACAGACACTCAGGGGCGGCTATCAGCCCCCTGCCTTGCCCGGCACCTGACACCCTACTTAAGCCAGATACCTTTGCCTACATCAATCACCCCTGCCTGTCTAGGACTGTAGGTGAGAGCCTGCACCACACACTTGATGACCAACTATCCGGATACCTGAGCTGAATCCATACAAAAAAAGTAAACAGATTTCTGGGCTCACACACCTAGTAACAGCTCTGACTACCTGGTAACAGGACGTTAGAGCTTCAAAGGCGCCAATAATCAAACTAGCTCACTCGAGCAGCTTATTTGGGCATATCAAAACAAAACAAAACAAGGAGCTAGGAAACAGTAAGTAAACATAAAATAAAACAGTAACTAATTGATAGCTCAGAGAAAACAGTCAATATAAAATCACATACAAAGGCAGACCATATGGCTTCAGCAAGCTCCCAAAACAAAGAATCAAGAAATCTTCCTGATGAAGAGAACTTCCTGGAATTATCTGAGGTAGAATACAAAAGATTAATATACAGACCTCTTCAAGAGATCAGGAAAGGGTCAGGCAAAGTGCAGAACAAGCCAAGGAACACACAGACAAAGCAATAGAGGAACTCAAGAAGATTAGAGAAGACCACAATGAAAATTTAACAAGCTACAGGAAACCACAGAAAGACAGCAAACAGAAATCCAGAAGATTAACCATAAAATTTCAGAATTAGACAACTCAGTAGAAAGTCATAGGAGCAGAATTGAGGCTCCTTCCATTGGGAAGTCAGAATTAGTGAGACTGAATATAAAGCACTTGACACCAACATATCTGAGGAAAAAAAACTGCTAAAAGAATTTAAAAAAATGAAGAAATCCTAAGAAGTATGTGGTAGTCTATCAAGAGAAATAACCTACAATTGATTGGAGTACCAAAACAGGGGGGATAACAGAAAATACAGATAGAATTGTTGAAGATCTGTTGGCAGAAAACTTCCCTGATATCGTGAAAGATGAGACGATATCTACCCAAGATGCTCATCAAACACAAACAGATCCCAAGAGAAAGTCACCAAGACATATGATAATCAACTTGCCAAAATCAAAGATAAAGAGAGAATTTTAAGAGCAGCTAGGGATAAATGAAAAGTCATCTGCAAAGGACGGTCAATAAGACTAAGTTCAGGCTACTCAGCAGAAACCACGCAGGCAAGGAGACAATGGGATGACATATATAAAACCTTGAAAGAAAAAACTGTCAACCAAGAACTACATACCCAGTAAAATTGTCTCTCAAATATGATGGCAAAATTAGGACATTTCCAGATAAACAGGAGTTTAGGGAGCTTGCAAAAACCAAACCAAAATTACAAGAAATACTAAAGGGAGCCCTCCGGTTAGAAAAATAATAACATCAGATAACAACCCAAGTGTAGAACACAGGACAGAGCAACCACATATCAACCGAGCCAGGGAAATCACAAAAATAAATCAAAGCTAAAACACTGAAAATAGGGAAACAGAGACATCATTATGTAAAACATGACAACATTAAAACAAAAGAGGGACTAAAAAATGTAGTCATAGATTTTTCATATGGAGAGGATGTCAAGGTGACATAAAGAAATAAAAGATGGGTTTAAACTTCAAAAAATAGGGGTAAATATTAAGGTAACCACAAAGGAATGTAACAATTCTACATGTCAAAATAAAAAACAAGAAAAACATAGACTCAGCAAATACAAAATCAACAATGAAAAATATGAAAAAAAAAAAATAAAGAAAAATGACTCAGCACAGAAAATTAAGTGGAAGAAATTAAGAAACTGCCAACAACACATACACAAAAATACATCAAAATGACAACACTAAACTCATACCTATCAGTAATTACGCTGAATGTAACTGTACTAAATGCACCAATAAAGAGACAGAGAGTGGCAGAATGGATTAAAAAAACACGATCCATCTATACACTGCCTATGAGAGACATATCTTAGACTTAAAGACACAAACTAAAACTCAAAGGGTGGAAAAAATATATCAAGCAAACGACAATCAAAAAAGAGCAGAAGTGGCAACATTAATGTCTAACAAAATAGACTTTAAAGTAAAATCCACCATAAAGGATAAGAAAGGACACTATATAATGGTGAAAGGGTCAATACACCAGGTGGACATAATCATGTTAAATATTTATGCACCCAATGACACGGCTCCAAAATACATAAAACAAACTCTAACAAAATTGAAAAGAGAAAACAGATAGCTCTACAATAACAGTAGGAGAATTCGACATAGCACTTTCAGTGAAGGACAGAACATCCAGAAAGAAGCTCAATAAAGACACAGAAGATCTAAATGCCACACTCAACCAACTTGACCTCACAGACATATACGGAACACTCCACTGAACAGCAGCCAAGTATACATTCTTTTCCAGTGCACACGGAGCATCCTCCAGAGTAGACCACATATTAGTCCATAAAGCAAAGCACCGAAATATTACAAAGCATCTTTTCTGACCAAAGCCATAAAAGCAGAAATGGAAAACAGAAAAAGCAAGGGAAAAAAACCAAACACATGGAAACTGAACAAAACCTTGCTCAAAAACTACTGGGTTATAGAAGAAATTAAGGATGGAATAAAGAAATTCACAGAATCAAATATGAAAACACACCCTACCTGAACGTTTGGGACACAATAAAAGCAGTACTCAGAGGTCAATTTATAGCAATAAATGCACACATCCAAAAAGAAGGGCCAAAACCAAAGCACTGACCCTACAACTCAAACAAACAGAAAGAGAGCAGCAAACAAAGCCCTTGGATACCAGAAAAAAAGCAAATAATAAAAATTAGAGCAGAATTAAATAGAGAATAGAAAAACAACTGAAAGAGTTAACACCACCAAAAGCTCATTCTTTGAAAAGATCAACAAAATTGATAAACCACTGGCTAAACTGACAAAAAAAAAAAAAACAGGAGAGGAAGCAAATGACCCGGATAAGAAATGAGATGGGCAACATCACAATGGACTCAACTGAAATTAAAAGAATCATAATGGAATACTATGAAAAACTGTACTCTAACAAATTTGAAAACCTAGAGGAAACAGACAAATTCCATTCTTTGAAAAGATCAACAAAATTGATAAACCATTGGCTAAATGGACAAAAGAAAAACAGGAGAGGAAGCAAATGACCCGGGTAAGAAATGAAATGGGCAACATTACAATGGCCTCAATTGAAATTAAAAGAATCATAACAGAATACTATGAAAAACTGTACTCTAACAAATTTGAAAACCTAGAGGAAACAGACAAATTTCTAGAAACACAGTACCTACCAAAACTAATACAAACACAGGTAGAACAACTAAATAAACCTATAACAAAAGAAAAGATTGAAAATGGAATTAAAAAACTCCCCCCCCCCGCAAAAAAAAGCCCTGGCCCTGATGGCCTCATTAGAGAATTCCACCAAACTTTCAGAAAAGAGTTAACACCGCCACTATTTCAGAGCACAGAAAAAGATGGAATACTCTCAAACTCATTCTATGAAGCCGGCGTAACCCTGATACAAAAACCAGGTAAAGACACCACAAAAAAAAAGAAAATTACAGGCCAATATCCCTCATGAACATAGATGCAGAAAATCCTCAACAAAATTCTAGTCAACAGAATTCAACAACATATCAAAATAATTCACCATGACCAACTGGGATTTGTACCAGGTATGCGGGATGGTTCAACATTAGAAAAACAATCAGTGTAATCCATCACAAAAATAAAAGACAAGAACCAAGTGATCTTATCAATTGATTTGGAAAGGCATCTGATAGAGTCCAACACCCATTCAAGATAAAAACTCTCAGCAAAATAGGAATATAAAGGAAATTCCTCAACATAATAAAGGACATTTACACAAAGCCAACAGCCAACATCATCCTAAATGGAGAATCTGAAAGCACTCCACTTGAGAACGGGAGCCAGACAGGAATGCCCTTCATCATCACTCTTATTCAACATTGTGCTGAAGGTCCTAGCCAGAGAATTTAGGCTAGAAAAAGTAATACACAGCATTCAAATTGGTAAGGAAGAAGTAAAAGTATCTCTATTTGCAGATGATATAATCTTACATACAGAAAACCTCAAAAAATCCACGAGAAAACTACTTGAACTAACAGAAGCGTTCAGCAAAGTATCAGGATACAAGATAAACATACAAAAATCATTGGATTCCTGTACACCAGCAGAGAACGTCAAAGAGGAAATCACCAAATCAATACTATTTACAATAGCCCCCAAGAAGATAAAATATTTAGGAATAAATCTAACCAGAGACATAAATGACCTATGCAAGGAAAACTACAAGACACTACTGCAAGGAACCAAAAGAGACCTACATACATGGGAAAACATACCTTGCTCATGGATAGGAAAACTCAACACTGTGAAAATGTCTATTCTACCCAAAGCAACCTATAAATACAACACAATTCCAATGGCATTTTTTTTTAGAAACAAATCACCAACTTCATATATGGAAAGGGAAGATGCCCTGGATAAGTAAAGCATTACTGAAGAAGAACAAAGTGGGAGGCCTCACAATACCTGATTTTAGAAACTATTATACTGCCACAGTAGTCAAAACAGCCTCGTACTGGTACAACAACAGATACATAGACCAGAGGAACAGAACTGAGAATCCAGATGTAAAATCATCCACCTAAGAGCAGCTGATATTTGACATAGGCCCAAAGTCAGTTAAACGGAAAACACAAGTCTCCTTAACAAATGGTGCTGGTATACTGGATATCCATCTACAAAAAAATGAAACAAGACCCATGCCTCACACTATGCACAAAAACTAACTCAAAAATGGGATCAAAGACCTAAATACAATATCTAAAATGATAAAGATCATGGAAGAAAAAATAGGGACAATGCTAGGAGCTCTAATACATGGCATAAACAGAATACAAAACATTACTAACAATGCACAAACACCAAAAGAGAAACTAGATAACTGGGAGCTCCTAAAAATCAAACACTTATGCTCTTCCAAAGACTTCACGTAAAGAGTGAAAAGATTACCTACAAACTGGGAAAAAATTTTTGGCTACAACAAATCCAATCAGCATTGAATCTCTAAATCTATAGGATGCTGCAAAACCCCAACAACAAAACGACAAATAATCCAATTAAAAAATGGGCAAAGGATATGAACAGCCACTTAACTAAAGAAGACATTCAAGGGGTACCAGGTACATGAAGAAACGCTCATGATCATTAGCCATTAGAGAAATGCAAATCAAAACTACAGTGATATATCATCTCACCTCAACATTAATCCAAAAAAACACAAAATAATAAATGTTGGAGAGGTGTTGTGGAGAGACTGGAACACTTATACACTGCTGGTGAGAATGTAAAATGGTGCAACCATTTTGGAAATTGATTTGGCACTTCCTTAAAAAGCTAAAAATAGAAGTACTATATGATCCAGCAATCCCACTTCTTGGAATATATCCTGGAGAAATAAGGGCCTCACATGAATAGATATATGCATACCCATGTTCACTGCAGTGCTGTTCACAATAGCAAAAAGATGGAAACAAACATCCATTGCCCATCAATGGATGAATGGATAAACAAAGTCACACGATGGAAAACTACACAAAGATAAAGAACAATGATGAATCTGCAAAACATAACATAGATGAATCTGGAAGGCATTATGCTGAGTGAAATTCGTCGTAAAAGGACAAATATTACATGAGATCACTATTATAAGAATTCAAGAAAAGGTTTAAACGTAGAAGTTAAAGCAGCCAGAAAAAGTGACACATGACATGTAGGAACAATTATTTGAATGGCTGTAGACTTTTCATCTGAAACCATGAAGGCCAGAAGATAGTAGAAATGCATCTTTAAAGTGCTGAAAAGGCTAAAAAGAAACAGGTGTGTTTAAATTTGTTTCCTGATCTTTTTTATACGATTCTTTCAAACTTCTCTCTAGATTCATTAAGGTCAGAAAACAATTTAAATTAGCCAAAAGTCCGCCAAGCCATTGTATTTAAAATCAGGAATGCTACGCACCTGGATCTAGCCGCACTGACACAGTTCGGATGGTTGTCAGGGACAACACCCTTTCCCATGGGGGTGGGCAAAAATGGCAATTTACATTGTTCAACCAATTTCCCAATACTCTCCTCTGCGTGGGCATACGCAGCACCTGCAAGAAATGCAAAGGTATCGGACAATGCACTGTGACCCTCTACATAGTTCACACGCAATTGCGTCTAGCGCTTTTCAAAGGTCATGGGGCTCGTACACCATCACACAGATGCATTCACCACAGCTTTGGCCTCATTTTTTTTCTGTTATTCACCATTTTAATTAAAACCAATTTTACACTCTATGTAGTCAGTTCCCAAGTAGTTGATAATTCACTAGCACGGGAACTACTAGGGACAGGTAATAACTTAAATCATACGTGATTCACGGCAGTCTCAGTTCTAGAAACTGATAATGGACACCATAATAAATCGCCGACAGGCCTGTAAACTGCACAGCACTTTGGGAGACAGCAATTTGACAATACGTACCAAACGCCTTAAAAATATTAAAGTAAGTTACAGTACATACATGGAGGGACATACGATGCTAAATCAAGAGAACTTTTATTCCAATTTCAAACATCAGTGAAGCTGTTAAGAAATAATGAGGACAATTTCTAAACAGATTATGCATTCTTTCTAAAGCCTTGTGTGTTAGTCATCTAGTGCTGCTATAACAGAAATGCCACAAGTGGATGGTTTTAACAAAAAGAAATTTATTTTCTCACGGTCTAGTAGGTTGCAAGTCCACATTTAGGGCATTGGCTCCAGGGAAGGCTTTCTCTCTCTGTCGGCTCTGAAGGAAGGTCCTTGTCCTCAATCTTCCCCTGGTCGAGGAGCTTCTCAGGCACAGGGACCCCGTGTCCAAAGGACGTGCTCTGCTCCTGGTGCTGCTTTCTTGGTGGTATGAAGTCCCCAACTCTCTGCTTGCTTCTCTTTCCTTTTATCTCTTGACAGATAAAAGGTGGTGCAGGCCACATCCCAGGGAAAATCCCTTTACACTGGATCAGGGAAGTGACCTGAGTGAGGGTGCTGTTACAATCCCACCCTAATCTTCTCAACATAAAGTTACAACCACAAAATGGAGGACAACCAGACAATACTGGGAATCATGGCCTAACCAAGTTGACACATATTTTTGAGGGGACATAATTCAATCCATGACATTCCACCCTTTGGCCCCCAAAAATCACGTTCTCGCAATATGCAAAACATATTCACCCCATTATATCATATCAAAAGTCTTAACTCAAAATCCAAAAATTCTTCTTTGAGAAACCTAGAATATAAGTTATCTGCGTCCAATGGTACAATGGCAGAACAGGCACAGGCTAGACATTTCCATTACAAACAGGAGAAACTGAAGGGAAAGGAGGTATAACAGGCACCAAGCAAGTCAGCAGAACACATTACATTAGCCCTCAAAGCTTTGAAAATAATCCTTTGTTCTCTGAGACAATTTACACAATAACCCTGCCCGCTAGCCTCTACGTATCTGCCACACTCTCCAGATTCTGAGTGGAGGCCCCTCAGGCCTGGGCTTCAGCTCTGCCTTCCAGGCCCACGGGACAGCAACTCTGCTCCCTCAGCTTTAGGTACGCAATTCTCCTCTTCCTATGTGAGTGGCAACTCCTCCCTTAGAAACACCACAGGGTATGGCTCCACCCTTTGAAAGCCCTGAGGTCAAGGCCATACCTTTTGAGGCCGAGCCAGCTAGGCTTCTTGTGTTCTTTGTCTCTTCAGCTTCTGCTTCCTGGTTTCTTGGCCTCTCAGCTCCTCAGGCCTCACACCAGCATCTGCCCTGCTGGGGCAAGTGTTCCAAAGCTCTGTAGCTCCACTGATAAGTAGTCAGAGGTACCCCATTCCACCAGGAAGCCTCGTGCACACAGGCACGCAGCTCTCTTAACGCATGGGTCGACTCCAGCACCGTCTCGCACTGGTCTCCTGGTTCTGCTGCCGCTGTTTCTCTGCTGTTCCTGCTTCTCTGCTGCTGCAGGTTCTCTGCTGTGCTGGTCCTCTGCCGCTGTCACAACTCTGTCCATTCACAGTTTTAAAACCGCTTCCACATTTTAGGTATCTGTTAGAGCAGCACCCCACTCCTGGTACCAAATTCTGTGTTCCCCTGGTCAAGGAGCTTCTCAGGAGCAGGGAACCCATGTCCAAAGGACGTGCTCTGCTCCTGGTGCTGCTTTCTTGGTGGTATGAGGTCACCGACTCTCTGCTTGCTTCTCTTTCATCTCTTTACAGATAAAAGGCGATGCAGCCCACACCCCCAGGAAAATCCCTTTACATTGATCAGGGAGGTGACCCGAGTGAGGGTGGTGTTACAAATCCTACCCTAATCCTCTCAACATAAAACTACAATCACAAAATGGAGGACAACCACACAACACTGGGAATCATGGCCTAACCAAGTTGACACATATTTTCTAGGGGACACAATTCAATCCATGACACTTTGCAAGACTTAGAAGCCCATTTGGTGCTACCTTTCCCAATGATAAGAAGAGGCTGCTTCGCATTCCTGAGAACAGATGCTGCCATACATACAGCAGAGGTTTCTGCCATGCTAACAGGAGGTGGCATGCAGCACTCCACGTACCTAGAAATAAAGAGTCCTGTTAATTGAAAGAGGCCAGCTTTCAAATTATTTACTGTGAAAAATATCAAATACATAAAAAGGTAGAAAAAATAGCATAATAAACCCCACGTATCCACCATCTAGATTGAACAACTAACATCATTTTATTGTATTTGCTTCATACACGTGCACACACACACATTTTTTTTTTCTGAACCATTTTAGAGTAAATTATAGGTATTGAGACATTTCACCCCTAAAAACTTCCCCATGCAGCTTTAAGATAGGGACCTTCCCCTATATAACCACAATATCCTCATCACATTCCCTAATATCATCTAATAGTCAAACAGGTAATTCATTGCCATGAAATTTGGGTTAAAGGCATTGCACTATAGTAGTAACAGTAGCTATAATAATACTGTAACCACACTAAATGCTAATTTTTAATATTTCTTGGGTGCTATTTATTTTCATTTAATTTGTAAAACAATGAGCTTAGGTATTACCATTACCCTCATTTTACCATTCGGGGTTAAGGCACAGAAAGGGTAAGTAACTTGCCCAAGGCACCCAGATGGCATGTGGCAGAGACTGGACTGAATCAGGTCATTCTGTCTCCAAGTCCATGTTTTAACCACCTCACTATATTTCCACTCACCAGGTAAGGCAACAGCATTATTTTCATTGCCATGTTCAGGTATTATGCACAATAGATGTCCTTTTTGTCTGACACATCCAAAAAGAAATCCCTCCTTGGTACACTGAGTGTACAGAAAGGCCCATTGTCTCCTGGTAGTCACTGGTGAACCATCTGGTCCACAATGGAAGGAACACACTAAATGGTTACCAGGTTGAGGCATTAACCCAAGTACCCGTCCTTCCCAGGGGTGGCTGAGATACCAGTGAACAAGACGTTTCTCATACTGACTGTTCACTCAGAGTTTATTTAAGGAATGAGGGGACATGACAAATCATAGCAGCATCTGTGTAGGAATATTTTTAAATCCTGCAGAGAGAGAGATAGGCAAGCTGAACTTTTTGCTGAGTCCCAATAACGTTTCAACAGTTGCCTTGTTTCCTGGTTTGTACTATGAAGAGGTCACTGCAGGAATAATTTCAAATGAGGAGTTCAGGAAACTCATATCTATAAGTAATTATTAAATAACAACACTTTAATTAAGAGAATTAGGCCCTTCGTCTAGGATTCAGTTTAATTACTAAATCATCACAAGACAAATGAAGATCACCCTACAGACTGCTAGGCAGATCCTTTTAAGAAGGTAAACAATATGATAAGGAAATTATGTGTAACAATTACTCACTTTATAGAATTTGCGTTCACCTGGAGGTTTACAAAATCTGCAGGTATGTCAACATAGCATGCACCTGGACAGCCATAAATGCTGCTTCTCACGGCCTACATTTATTATAAATACAACAGATTTGAAAACTCTCAATCTTTATTACCATATTCCACTTGAAAATAATTTAAAGCTGTGAAATAAACACTATTTTAATTTTAGGAGACATCCTTAGTTGGAATTAAAAAAAATTTAATTAAAATTGAAATGCCCCAAAGAAATAAGCTATTAAGCCATGAAAAGACATGGAGGAACCTTAAATAACATTGCTAAGTAAAAGAAGCCAGTATTACATACTGTATGATTCCAAACATACAACCTTCTGGAAAAGGCTAAGCTGCTGGTGAAAAGATCAGTTGTTGCCAGGGGGTCAAGAGGAGAGGGGAGGGACGACTAGGTGGAGCACAGGGCATTTTCAGGGCAGCAAAACTATTCTGTATGATACTATGATGGTGGACATTAAGCACCTGTCAAAACTCATAGGATTGTATAACACCAACAGTGAACCTTAACATATATATGATCTTTAGCTGACCATGATGCATTTATACTGGTTCATCAAATGAAACCAGTGTACCACAGTAATGTAAGGTGTTAACAGGAGAAGCAACGTGCAGGAGGGAGAGGAGTGTATGGGAACTCTCAGAACTTTCTGTACACTTTCTCTGTAAACCCGAAACTGCTCTAAAAAATAAAGCCTAGAAATTTTTTTAAATTAAATGCCCTCTATCGAGTCTATGTATGTTAAAAGATATTTTTGTTTAAAAAGGAAAGAGGTAAGTGAGACAATAGTTACTAGGGCTTTAGAACTCGTTTTCTGTCACTCTTTAACCCTAGAGATTATTCACAGGGCTCTGCACCCAGATCTTTGCTCTGTGCCAGGTACTTTCACCTGTTTCCTAATCCTAAGAATCTGGAGGAGTTTCCAGAAACTGTGAGTCAAATGGTTTCTGGAACTCAGGGTTTTAAAACAGCTCAAACAGAATGTCACATATAAATGTTGGTTAACCAAAATTCATTTATAATATGCTACTTAGCCAACTAAGAGATGGTCTTACATGCATTAGTCCTGATTTGCAAAGAAAAAAGAGGGTATAAAGGATTTCATTCTACTCTTCTCTTTGCTTTTGTATAATTAAAAAAATAATAATCTAAAAAATTAAAGCACAGGAGAAACTCATCACAAAAATAACCTTATTTCGCCTCTCTGTTTCTGTAATTAAATGTAATGGCAGTGATCATCAAAGTGTGAATAGCTGTTTAATACTGTCATTTTTAACTGCCTGTGCATATTTCTAATTGTTACTTATTCTTTTGAGAATAAAAATAATGTAGGTATCAGTAACCAAAATAAGCCAGTTACTAGGAGAGCTTGTAATTAAATACTGTACCTTTTCAATAAGAGAGGGAATAGCTTCTATGCTGCTTGGCCGGGCAGAGAACTTGCTATATAATCTACAAGCTTCAACCTATGTGTAAAAAAAAAAAAAAATTACTTAAAATTCCACCCACAGATCACATTACTCTTTTAAAGGAAGACAAAACTTTAAGTCATTACTTTCTATTATATGTAGAGGAAAAATGGAGACAATGCATTAGCTATTTTTTTAAGCCTATGCAAAGCACAATCAAATTTCTGTCTCAACATAATTCAGTAAGCAAATCAAAACAAAACACTATTTTAATTCTCAGATGTAGGCAAAAATGAGAAAGCTTCATAATACCCAGTGTCCCCTAGAACACAGGAAAACAAGTGCCCTCATAAGCTGCCAGTAAGAGTAAATAGAAAGGGAAGTTGACAACATCCACTAAAAATTACAAAAAGTATACCCCTGGACCCAGAAATTTCAAAGCTTGGAATTATACTTCCACTGGCGCAAGAAAACATAAACTAGGGCGTTCACTAAAGCAGGGTTCTCAGTAACAAAAAACAAACAAACAAACAAAGGAACTAGTTTAATAAACTGTGGCGAATTCACAGAGGGAATGCTATGCAGCTATGTTTTAAAAAGCAGTAGTTCCCGATGTGCTAATACAGAAAGACGGCCAGTGTTAAGTGACAAAAGGCAGGTGCAGCATAATGTCCAGTATGTGATTCCGTCCACGCTCCCCAGGAGACAGATACCCCCTATTCAAATCACAAACAGGATAACATGTGCATAAAAAACATTTCTGGAAAGCTACATCAGAAATTAATTAGCACTGGAGAAAAAGACAGAAGTGGTAGAAGACGTTTATTTTTAACTTTATGCCCTCTGAACCACTGGATTATTTTTTAACCATGTACATAAATTACTCTTGTTAGAAAAAGGAAAAGAGGTTTGGTGTCTCCTCAAAAGCCTGAATAAACCCAAATCACTGCCCCAGATACTGCTGAAAAGACGATTTAGAATTCCAAGTAACAGCAGTTATTACCAATTGTCTGCTGTAACCAGAGAAAACACTGTTCCTGCCAACAGTCTGATTTTAGGAAGACAGCCCTGATAGCCTACCAGAATCAGCGAGCTGCAAAATGTACACCCAAGGAATCTTGGGTGAAATTATTTAATGCAGTCTGTGCTTAAAGGTACATATGTCAGCCTAATACAAGTCTTTTTTCTTTTTTAATTAACTTTTATTGAGCTTCAAGTGAACGTTTACAAATCAAGTCAGACTGTCACATATAAGTTTATATACACCTTACTCCATACTCCCACTTGCTCTCCCCCTAATGAGTCAGCCCTTCCAGTCTCTCCTTTCGTGACAATTTTGCCAGCTTCCAACTCTCTCTATCCTCCCATCCCCCCTCCAGACAGGAGATGCCAACACAGTCTCAAGTGTCCACCTGATATAATTAGCTCACTCTTCATCAGCATCTCTCTCCTACCCACTGTCCAGTCCCTTCCATGTCTGATGAGTTGTCTTCGGGAATGGTTCCTGTCCTGGGCCAACAGAAGGTTTGGGGACCATGACCGCCGGGATTCCTCTAGTCTCAATCAGACCATTAAGTCTGGTCTTTTTATGAGAATTTGGGGTCTGCATCCCACTGATCTCCTGCTGCCTCCGGGGTTCTCTGTTGTGCTCCCTGTCAGGGCAGTCATCGGTTGTGGCCGGGCACCAACTAGTTCTCCTGGTCTCAGGATGATGTAGGTCTCTGGTTCATGTGGCCCTTTCTGTCTCTTGGGCTCATAGTTATCGTGTGACCTTGGTATTCTTCATTCTCCTTTGATCCAGGTGGGTTGAGACCAATTGATGCATCTTAGATGGCCGCTTGTTAGCATTTAAGACCCCAGAGGCCACAATTCAAAGTGGGATGCAGAATGTTTTCATAATAGAATGATTTTGCCAATTGACTTAGAAGTCCCCTTAAACCATGGTCCCCAAACCCCCACCCTTGTTCCACTGACCTTTGAAGCATTCATTTTATCCCGGAAACTTCTTTGCTTTTGGTCCAGTCCAGTTGAGCTGACCTTCCATGTATTGAGTATTGTCCTTCCCTTCACCTAAAGCAGTTCTTATCTACTAATTAATCAGTAAAAAACCCTCTCCCACCCTCCCTCCCTCCCCCCCTCGTAACCACAAAAGTATGTGTTCTTCTCAGTTTATACTATTTCTCAAGATCTTATAACAGTGGTCTTATACAATATTTGTCCTTTTCCCTCTGACTAATTCGCTCAGCATAATGCCTTCCAGGTTCCTCCATGTTATGAAATGTTTCACAGATTCGTCACTGTTCTTTATCGAGGCGTAGTGTTCCATTGTGTGAATATACCACAATTTATTTATCCATTCATCCGTTGATGGACACCTTGGTTGCTTCCAGCTTTTTGCTATTGTAAACAGAGCTGCAATAAACATGGGTGTGCATGTATCTGTTCATGTGAAGGCTCTTATTTCTCTAGGGTATATTCCGAGGAGTGGGATTTCTGGGTTCTATGGTAGTTCTATTTCTAACTGTTTAAGATAACGCCAGATAGATTTCCAAAGTGGCTGTACCATTTTACATTCCCACCAGCAGTGTATAAGAGTTCCAATCTCTCTGCAGCCTCTGCAACATTTATTATTTTGTGTTTTTTGGATTAATGCCAGCCTTGTTGGAGTGAGATGGAATCTCCTCGTAGTTTGAATTTGCATTTCTCTAATGGCTAATGATCGAGAGCATTTTCTCATGTATCTGTTAGCTGCCTGAATATCTTCTTCAGTGAAGTGCGTGTTCATATCCTTTGTCCACTTCTTGACTGGGTTGTTTGTATTTTTGTGGTTGAGTTTTGACAGAATCATATAGATTTTAGAGATCAGGCTCTGGTCGGAGATGTCATAGCTGAAAATTCTTTCCCAGTCTGTAGGTGGTCTTTTTACTCTTTCGGTGAGGTCTTTAGATGAGCATAGGTGTTTGAATTTTAGGAGCTCCCAGTTATCTGGTTTCTCTTCGTCATTTTTGGTAATGTTTTGTATTCTGTTTATGCCTTGTATTAGGACTCCTAAGGTTGTCCCTATTTTTTCTTCCATGATCTTTATCATTTTAGTCTTTAGGTTTAGGTCTTTGATCTACTTGGAGTTAGTTTTTGTGCATGGTGTGAGGTATGGGTCCTGTTTCATTTTTTGGCAAATGGATATCCAGTTATGGCAGCACCATTTGTTAAAAAGACTATCTTTTCCCCAATTAACTGACACTGGGCCTTTGTCAAATATCAGCTGCTCATATGTGGATGGATTTATATCTGGGTTCTCAATTCTGCTCCACTGGTCTATGTGTCTGTTGTTGTACCAGTACCAGGCTGTTTTGACTACTGTGGCTGTATAATAGGTTCTGAAATCAGGTAGAGTGAGGCCTCCCACTTTCTTCTTCTTTTTCAGTAATGCTTTGCTTATCCGAGGCTTCCTTCCCTTTCATACGAAGTTGGTGATTTGTTTCTCTATCACCTTAAAAAATGACATTGGAATTTGGATCGGAAGTGCATTGTATGTATAGATGGCTTTTGGTAGAATAGACATTTTTACTATGTTAAGTCTTCCTATCCATGAGCAAGGTATGTTTTTCCACTTAAGTAGGTCCTTTTGAATTTCTTGTAGTAGAGCTTTGTAGTTTCTTTTGTATAGGTCTTTTACATCCTTGGTAAGATTTATTCCTAAGTATTTTATCTTCTTGGGGGCTACTGTGAATGGTATTGATTTGGTTATTTCCTCTTCGATGTTCTTTTTGTTGATGTAGAGGAATCCAAGTGATTTTTGTATGTTTATCTTATAACCTGAGACTCTGCCAAACTCTTCTATTAGTTTCAGTAGTTTTCTGGAGGATTCCTTGGGGTTCTCTGTGTATAAGATCATGTCATCTGCAAATAGAGATAATTTTACTTCCTCTGTGCCAATCCAGATGCCCTTTATTTCTTTGTTGAGCCTAATTGCTCTGGCTAGGACTTCTAGCACAATGTTGAATAAGAGCGGTGATAAAGGGCATCCTTGTCTGGTTCCCTTTTCTCAAGGGAAATGCTTTCAGGCTCTCTCCATTTGGAGTGATGTTGGCTGTTGGCTTTGCATCGATGCCCTTTATTATGTTGAGGAATTTTCCTTCAATTCCTATTTTGGTGAGAGTTGTTATCATAAATGGGTGTTGGACTTTGTCAAATGCCTTTTCTGCATCAATTGATAAGATCATGTGGTTTTTGTCTTTTGTTTTATTTATATGGTGGATTACATTAATGGTTTTTCTAATATTAAACCAGCCTTGCATAAAAAAATAAATCCCACTTGGTCGTGGTGAATTATTTTTTTGATATGTTGTTGAATTGTATTGGCTAGAATTTTGTTGAGGATTTTTGCATCTCTGTTCATGATGGATATAGGTCTGTAAGTTTCTTTTTTTGTGATGTCTTTACCTGGTTTTGGTATCAGGAATATTGTGGCTTCATAGAATGAGTTAGGCAGTATTCCGTCATTTTCTATGCTGTGAAATACCTTTAGTAGTAGTGGTGTTAACTCTTCTCTGAAAGTTTGGTAGAACTCTGCAGTATAGCCATCCGGGCCAGGGCTTTTTTGGGGGGGAGTTTTTTGATTACCGTTTCAATCTCTTTTTTTGTTATGGGTCTATTTAGTTGTTCCACTTCTGATTGTGTTAGTTTAGGTAGGTAGTGTTTTTCCAGGAATTCATCTATTTCTTCTAGGTTTGCAAATTTGTTAGAGTACAATTTTTTGTAATAATCTGATATCATTCTTTTAATTTCAGTTGGGTCTGTTGTGATGTGGCCCTTCTCGTTTCTTATTCGGGTTATTTGTTTCCTTTCCTGTATTTCTTTAGTCAGTCTAGCCAATGGTTTATCAATTTTGTTAATTTTTTCCAAGAACCAGCTTTTGGCTTTGTTAATTCTTTCAATTGTTTTTCTGTTCTCTAATTCATTTAGTTCAGCTCTAATTTTTATTATTTGTTTTCTTCTGGTGCCTGATGGATTCTTTTGTTGCTCACTTTCTATTTGTTCAAGTTGTAGGGACAGTTCTCTGATTTTGGCTCTTTCTTCTTTTTGTATGTGTGCATTTATCGATATAAATTGGCCTCTGAGCACTGCTTTTGCTGTGTCCCAGAGGTTTTGATAGGAAGTATTTTCATTCTCGTTGCATTCTATGAATTTCTTTATTCCCTCCTCAATGTCTTCTATAACTCAGTCTTTTTTCAGGAGGGTATTGTTCCGTTTCCAAGTATTTGATTTCTTTTCCCTAGTTTTTCTGTTGTTGATTTCTACTTTTATTGCCTTGTGGTCTGAGAAGATGCTTTGTAATATTTCGATGTTTTGGATTCTGCAACGGTTTGTTTTATGAGCTCATATGTGGTCTATTCTAGAGAATGTTCCATGTGCGCTAGAAAAAAAAGTATACTTTGCAGCAGTTGGGTGGAGAGTTCTGTATACGTCAATGAAGTCAAGTTTGTTGATTGTTGTAGTTAGGTCTTCCGTGTCTCTATTGAGCTCCTTACTGGATGTCCCGTCCTTCTCCGAAAGTGGTGTGTTGAAGTCTCCTACTATAATTGTGGAGGTGTCTATCTCACTTTTCAGTTCTGTTAAAATTTGATTTATGTATCTTGCAGCCCTGTCATTGGGTGCATAAATATTTAATATGGTTATAGCTTCCTGGTCAACTGTCCCTTTTATCATTATGTAGTGTCCTTCTTTATCCTTTGTGGTGGATTTAAGTTTAAAGTCTATTTTGTCAGAAATTAATATTGCTACTCCTCTTTTTTGCTTATTGTTTGCTTGATATATTTTTTTCCATCCTTTGAGTTTTAGTTTGTTTGTGTCTCTAAGTCTAAGGTGTGTCTCTTGTAGGCAGCATATAGACGGATCGTGTTTCTTTATGCAGTCCGAGACTCTCCATCTCTTTATTGGTGCATTTAGTCCATTTACATTCAGCGTAATTATAGATAAGTAAGTGTTTAGTGTTGTCATTTTGATGCCTTTTTATGTGTGTTGTTGACAATTTCATTTTTCCACCTACTTTTTTCTGCTGAGACGTTTTTCTTTGTACATTGTGAGATCCTCATTTTCGTAGTATTTATGTTTGTTGAGTCGTTACGTTTTTCTTGGCTTTTGAGTTACGGAGTTGTTACACCTCTTTGTGGTTACCTTAATATTTACCCCTATTTTTCTAAGTAAAAACCTAACTTGTATTGTCCTATATCGACTTGTAACCCTCTCCATATGGCAGTTCTTTGCCACCTGTATTTAGTCCCTCTTTTTGATTATTGTGATCTTTTACATATTGACTTCAATGATTCCCTGTTTTGAGCATTTTTTTTTTAATTAATCTTAATTTGTTTTTGTGATTTCCCTATTTGAGTTGATATCAGGATGTTCTGTTCTGTGACCTTGTGTTGTGCTGGTATCTGATATTATTGGTTTTCTGACCAATTTCCTTTAGCATTTCTTGTAGCTTTGGTGTGGTTTTTGCAAATTCTCTAAACTTGTGTTTATCTGTAAATATCTTAATTTCTCCTTCATATTTCAGAGAGAGTTTTGCTGGATATATGATCCTTGGCTGGCAGTCTATCTCCTTCAGTGCTCTGTATATGTCATCCCACTGCTTTCTTGCCTGCATGGTTTCTGCTGAGTAGTCTGAACTTATTCTTATTGATTCTCCTTTGAAGGAGACCTTTCTTTCCTCTCTGGCTGCTTTTAAAATTTTCTCTTTATCTTTGGTTTGGGCAAGTTTGACGATTATATGTCTTGGTGTTTTTCTTTTTGGATCAATCTTAAATGGGGTTCGATGAGCATCTTGGATAGATATCCTTTCGTCTTTCATGATGTCAGGGAAGTTTTCTGTCAGCAGATCTTCAACTATTTTCTCTGTGTTTTCTGCCCTCCCTCCCTGTTCTGGGACTCCAATCACACGCAAATTATCCTTCTTGATAGAGTCCCACATGATTCTTAGGGTTTCTTCATTTTTTTAATTCTTTTATCTGATTTTTTTTCAGCTATGTTGGTGTTAATTCCCTGGTCCTCCAGATTTCCCAGTCTGCGTACTAAATGCTCGAGTCTGCTCCTCTGACTTCCTATTGCGTTGTCTAATTCTGCAATTTTATTGTTAATCTTTTGGATTTCTGCATGCTGTCTCTCTATGGATTCTTGCAACTTATTAATTTTTCCCCTATGTTCCTGAATAATCATTTTGAGTTCTTCAACTGTTTTATCAGTGTGTTCCTTGGCTTTTTCTGCAGTTTGCCTTATTTCATTTCTGAGGACATCCCTGATGTCTTGAAGCATTCTGTAAATTAGTTTTTTATATTCTGTATCTGATAATTCCAGGATTGTATCTTCATTTGGGAAAGATTTTGATTCTTTTGTTTGGGGGGTTGTAGAAGCTGTCATGGTCTTCTTCTTTATGTGGTTTGATATCGACTGCTGTCTCCAAGCCATCACTAAGATATTGTAGTGATTTATTCTATAATTGCTCACTGAGTCTTATCTTGTTTTGTTTTCTTTCAATATACGTGGATGGGCTACTAGATTGTGCTGTCTTGTTTGTTGTAGCCCTTGATTTACTTATGACCTATTACCAGCTGGTTTGGGCTACTGCCAGATATATATGCCTGAGCCTATTCACTGTTCTTGAGTAGAATCTGATTTTGGGTCATCAAGTGTGTGCTGCACCCTAACACCTATCCACCTCGAGAAGTAGTGGTGATAGTTGTGTGCACCAGATTCTATTAGCAGCTGGGGTTCACACTCCAGGGGGGGCAGGATGCTGACAGGCTTCCGCCAAATGTCAGTGAGGTAGGTGTGTCTCTATTCCTATAGCACCTTGTTGGGAGGGCACTGCAGCTGTACCTTAGGCCCCCAATGCAAGTACCTCTACTGATTGGTAGGTGTCACCCTCCTTAGACCCCTAAGGCAAGAGGCTAGGTGGTCTGGGGGGAGCTTCAGCCCTCAGTTCCCTGCTGTGGGTCACTTAGGGCTCTGTTGAATAAGCAGAGATATCAGACCTGGGAAACTTGTTTTTCCAGTAAATCCACTAAAAAAAATGCAGTCAGATCCCTATCAGAACTGCCTTTGCATTATAACAGCCACCTTGTTCCCTGTAAGGATGAAAGCCCGAGATTTGGATCATATATGCTTGGCTGGAGCTGGTTCTGTGTTTTTAGTCCAATTAGGGAAGGATTTTTGGTCCCTGGGTTTTTTGTGGTTGCTTCTCTCAGGCCGGAAGATTGGGTTAGGAAAAGACCAAAAAAAAAAGGAAAAGCAAAGCCGCAGAGCCGGAGCCGTTCTCCCTCTGGCTCAGGAAATTCCAATGAAGTCGCCTGGGAAGGGGAGGGGAGGGTTCAGAAAAACAGGAGAGTAGCACCCCGGAATAGAGCCAAAGTTGCTTATCTTGCTTGGGATGACTATTTTATCTGAGATTCCCGAGGGGCGTGTCGCCTATGTGTGCTGGCTCTGTGGAGATTGTCCCCGAGGGTCTGGCCAGCTGAAGCCGCGTTCAGATCCTCCGCTGCCAGTCCAAAGCCCAGTGTCAAGGTTCCCCTGCTGGGACGCTGCACTCCCGGCTCCAAAATCAGTCGCTGCCTCCCGGGGACTTCTCGTCCCGCCAGCCACGTCGCCACGCCGCCCCCGCAGACCGGCTGGGTCCCCTCCCAGGGTTAGTTCAGGGGAGTAGGGCTGCGCCCCATGTTTGCGCCATGACAGGATGCCGTGTTCAGCTCCCCTGTGCCCAGTCCAGAGCCTGGCGCCAAGGTTCCCCGGCTGGGACGCTGCACTCCCGGCTCCAAAACCAGTTGCTGCCTCCCGGGGACTTCTCCTCCCACCAGCCGTGTCGCCGCGCCGCCCGCGCGGACCAGCTGGGCCCCCTCCCAGGGTCAGTTCAGGGGGGTAGGGCTGCGCCCCGTGTTTGCGCCGTCACAAGATGTTGTGTTCAGCTCCCCTGGGCCCAGTCCTAAGCCCGGTGCCAAGGTTACCTGACTGGGATGCTGGCTCCAGGCTCCGAAAACAATCGCTGCTTCCCCGTAGTTGTTCGTTCTCCATCTCTGTCACTCAGGTCAACTCTTTAAATCTGTGTTTGTTGTTCAGGGTTCGTAGATTGTCATGTATGTGATCGATTCACTTGTTTTTCCGAGTCTTTGTTGCAAGAGGGATCTGAGGTAGCGTCTACCTAGTCAGCCATCTTGGCCCCCCACACTAATACAAGTCTTTAATATCTCTATTCCTTTCTAGCCTATAAAACTCTGTAAGGGCAGGAAGAGGATGTATCTTGTTTACTCTGTAACCACAGTCACTAGGCACAATCAATATTTACTGACTCATTTTAACTGCAACCAATTTTACGCTACATTCCTTTGGGCAGTGATAGTAGCTCATTTCTTTTAACACTCACCTTAGTTTGGGAAAGTAAAGCCATGTCATCAGCAAAGTTTACTTTTTATTTACTTTAGCAAAACAACATGTTTTCAATTTTTCGAACAATTAAATCAGGTTTAACTCTAAGTTAAAAGGTAAAGAAACTATGTCACAGCCTTTCTTTAAACTCTTTGGTCATTTTATTTAATGTAATAAATTTCTTTGGGTTTCCTTTTCAGGAAAAAAGGCTTCTAAGGGACATTATCCTCTGCTTTCTTTCTTCGTCTATACAATTTTTGCAGTAATCTACATCTCCCTTTAAATAATTTATCTGCTGTGCTTGTTTTACAAATATATCAGCATCTTTTAAATCACTGTTATTTTCTATCAATAACTAAGCGTAACTTTATTCCCTTTCAAAAGTATAAAAATTCCATTTTTGCACTAACTTATACCAGAGTCGGAAGGAGCCTTGGTGGTGCAGTGGTTAAGTGCTCAGCTGCTAACTGAAAGGTTGGTAGTTTGCACCCACCAGCTGCCCCATGGGAGGAAGATGTGGCAATCTGCTGTGGAAAAGATTACAGCCTTGGAGATCCCATGGGGCAGCTCTACTCCGTCCTATAGAGTCACTATGAGTTGGAATCGACTCGACGGCAAGGCGTTTGGTTTTGGGTTTATACCACAGTCTAGTATTTTATATTAGTGTATCACATACAAAATTCTATGTTTATATTCTGAAGTTCTCATGATGATTCCTGATATACAAACCTATCCACCATGAATTACTTTGTTTTTAACTTTGTCCTGTAAATGTTCAAACGTATTTATATCTTAAGTGTCAATCATTTACTCCTGCCTATTTGCTTTCTACAATTATTCTTAAAACTGCAGCATCTCGTTGACAAGTTTTCAGGTTTTTTTTAAATCTTGAAATACTTTCCTTCGGTTTTCTAAAATAAAAATGAACTTGTCCAGGGTTTGTTTCTGTTGTGGTTAGCTGCTGTTGAGTCTACTCCAACTCACGGTGACCCCACGTACAACAGGATGAAATGCTGCCCAGTCCTGTGCCATTTTCACAATCATTGGTATGCTCAAGTTCACTGCTGCAGTCACTGTGTATCCTGAGTGTCTTCCAACCTAGAGGGCTCACCTGCCAGCACCGTATCAGACAATATTCTGTTATGATCCATAGGGTTTTCACTGGCTAATTTTCAGAAATGGATCACCAGGCCTTTCTTCTTAGTCTGTCATAGTCTGGAAGCTCCAGTGAAACCTAACCACCATGAACAACTCTGATGGTATTTGAAATATTGGTGGCACAGTTTCCATCATCACAGTAACAACATGCAAGCCACCAGATGGGTGGTGGGCCCAGGATCTACTGGTATTCATTTTGAGTAAGATTTTTTCTCTGAACTTTTCACTTCTCTAACATCTGGGAGGCATAGCTTAAAATTATTTTCATTCCTGTATATCTTTAACTCTTAGAGGAACTTACGTCAGAGTTTAAAAGCTTGTCAGAAAGGTGTATTTCTTCAAAAACCAACCCTAACTAAGGCCTAAAAGCTCTTTCTCAATATTCACCCTGAGACTGTTTTTTAGTTCAGGAGAATTACCTTTAAATTCTCTTAGGAACCTCTATTTTATTTGTATTAATTTTTATTTTGCAAACACGGCTTTTTAATTTTTTCCTCATAACTCTTACTGTGTGTAACTGCGCTACGTGCTCTAGAGGAAAAGTCTTAGAGTTGGGTACCTGAGGAAACTCCTGGAAGGCTCCCATTGTTTCCTGACTTCTTTCAGAGGAACCACCGATCACAAGCAAGGGCCTGAAATATTAATTTTTAAAAACAGAATTAAATTTCCCTTTAAAATTGTAGATAAAGATTTAGGGTGTAACCTGATACGAGAGAACCTTCCCTCAAAAAATCCGAAATTTGTAATAACTGTTTTTCCTCTTTCCCCCTTTTTAGATGCTGGCCCTAACTGCTAAGTGTGGTAATATAAACTGAATTTTTATACTCTTCCTATTATTCCTGGGATGGGATGAAGGGAGAAGAAATTTTACACTTTCCTATGTTAGTCTACTTGAAAAGGACAGAGAAAGCGACATTCCTCAGCAATAAAATTCTTACTCTTCAAAAGGGAAAAAAAGAATATTGCAAACCTAAAACTGCTCAAGAAATAAACTTTAAAAAAAAACGGTTTGGAAAAATGTATTTCTTAAAATTCTAAAATGAATTTTTCCAACTGAGTAAATTCCAGTATTATAACTTTATTTTTTTATATACTGCCTCCCAGAATTTTTTAAAATGGTCTCTTCAAAGAGTATAACTAAACAACAAAATAATGTAACGAAAGGGATTTCTGCTTATTCTGAAGCATTATACATATGACCTATCGCAAGACAAGTGAGAATATCAGATAAAATACAGTAGTCAATAATGATATAAAATGGTCCTCAACAAACGTTCTTAAGTTTAAGGAGGCTAAAGAGCCACGACAATTACATGCCACGCATCACTTAAGATCCTGTGCTGGAGAAAAAATAATGCTCTTTATAAAGGACATTATTCGGTCAACTGACAAAATTAGAATACAGATGGCAGAGTAGATAAAAAGTATTGTATCAATGCTAAATTTAACTGAGTTCCTAATTCTACCGGTCAGAACATCTCTATTCTTAGGCAAGATACACTGAAGTATTTAGGGCTAGACAGCCCCTATCCTCAAACATTTCAGAAAAAAATATTATGTGTGGGTATTATCTACCTAGAAGCCCTGGTGGTACACTGGTTAATATGCTCGGCTGTTAACTAAAAGGTTGGCGGTTTGAACCCACCAGCCACTCTGTGAGTGAAAGGTGTAGCAGTCTGCTTTCGTAAAGATTACCAAACCAAAAAACCAAACCCAGCGCTGTCAAGTTGATTCCGACTCATAGTGACCCTATAGGACAGAGTAGAACTGCCCCATAGAGTTTCCAAGGAGCACCTGGCGGATTTGAACCGCCAACCTGTTAGTTAACAGCCGTAGCACTTAGCCACTACGCCACCAGGGTTTCCTCGTAAAGATTACAGCCTTAGAAGCCCTATGGGACAGTTCTACTCTGTCCTACAAGGTTGCTATGAATTGGAATCGACTTTACAGTTTGGTTTCAGTTTATCTACCTAAATATTTGTCTGTGTATCTATGTATCCATCCATCCAGAAAGAACAAATGATAAAGCAAATGAGATAACAATGTCAACAATAAGTGAAACTGAATAAAAGTCTATACAAGGGTTCTCTGTACTGTTTATTCTTATTCTTGCAACTTTTCTGTAAGTTTGAAATTATTTCCAAAAAAGAAATCTAAAATTAGTAAGTACATATAAAGTATATACATATTACACATACCCAGTAGGATTTTATTTATTATTAGATATGCACAAATACTTCGTGAAGAAAAAAAAAAATTAGCAACAATGATCAGATGTCATTTAATCTCTTTGAGCATCAATTCTTTATCTGTAACATACGGGGATAGGAAATCTCCAACAGCCCTTAGAGTTCTAAAGTCTATGGTTCCAGAAGCTTCAAAAGTATGTGAGGCAGAAATACTGGTATCTACATTTCTTCCTAAGAACTTTATGTTCTAATTATCACCACGAAATCTGTGCCAGAGAAGATAAAGTGTCAAACCTGCTCAACAGGATGAGGAAATCAAGCACTGTGGCCTTAACTAAGCATTCCCTTCAGCCACCCCAGCTCGGATCAGTGCTTCCTCCACTCAGTAAAATCAGGGACATTTTTAAGAGATGGTTTTCAATAATGATTTGATTACCAACAGTTCATGTTTGCATTTGCCATACCACCCAAGGCGTGGATGAGACCTGGGCCAGAAACCACAAGGCATACTCCTGGCCTAGAAGCAAAACAAAATTATTAAAAGTGGTCAAATACAACGACTGATTCAGAAGGACATATAGGTCTTTACTACCATCGGCAAAACAAAAATTAGAATATTATTTCAATTAAAAAACAAGAAAAACATTATATCACTCTTTCTTCAATAATTAAGATGGTATCTTCACATTGTTTCACTAGTCTCTCCACATTTTGCACCTAATATATCGGGGCTAAAAGGAGCCCCGGTGGTACAGTGACTGAGAGCTCAGCTGCTAAACAAAAGGTCGGCAGTTTGAATCAACTAATTGCTCCTTGGAAAGTCTATGGGCAGTCTACTCTGTCCTATAGGGTCGCTATGAGTTAGAATCGACTGGACGGCAACGGGTTCACATTGAGGCTAAACAAAGTGGACTGCATACAGGGCAATTTATTTTACTGCTGAGTAAATTCTTGTAGGGGGGGGAAGGCTTTTTCATTTCTTATCAAATAAATAGAACGTCAAATGATCTTTCAGACAAAAGTAATTCTGAAATGGAGTGTTATGCCCCAAATCTCTTTACTGAGCATGGGAACTTTACCCGGGATGCAACTCTTTTACAATTTCTTTAGAAGCTCTGGTTAAGACAGTCTTTAAAAGGACCTTAACTATCACCAAGTACATTAAACTTCTAGAACAGTGTTATATAATTCTCTGCAATAATGGAGATGTTATATAGTTACACAGTCTGACACGGTAGCCATACTTAACATTGAGAAGTGCAATTGAGAAACTATAGTTCAAATATTTAATTTTAATGAATTTAAATTCAAATGTAAATAGCCACATGTGGCTAGTGGCTACCATACTGGACAGTGCAGTTCTAGAAGTACATTTAAGTAAAAAAGTTTTTAAAAAAGTATATTATAGTCATTTTGTAGGCTACGGTATTTATGACTCTGTATTGAAAGGTCTTCCAGGCCAAATTGTTCACATGCAAATAAAGTAACAGAAAATGGGGGTCAGGATATTGTTATTTGGATGGCCTATTTTCCTCGAGCTGAAACTCAGAAGGTTCCTATCAGACAAGAAGGACTAATATGTTTAAAAAAAAAAAAAAAATTTTTTTTTTTTTTTTTTTACAGGCTTTGGAACTTTACTACTTTCTGTCTTTTAGTATTTAATTACTAATTTCATTTTTGGAAAGAAAATTTTATTAAAGCTAACATAAACAAAAAAAAAAAGTATGATACTAATTACAGCTTAAGTCCAGACTCTGCTTTGAAAGACACGTGTATGTAGAAATAAAAACGTGAAGAAATTATAACCAAGTATTAACAGCTATGGGATTATGTGTGATTTTAGTTTTCTTCCTTAGACTTTTCTGAATTTTCCAGGTTTTCTAAAATGGACTTTTGTTTTTGTTTTAAATAAAACAAGGGTGAGTGATTAGGTAACATGGAAACACACTATAAAATCTGTGGAACAAGCCCCCCGGCCCCCAGTCATGTTTTTGAGCTGAGCATTTTTGTATGAAGCATGCTGAAGTGGTTATGCGATCCAAGTCAAGGCAAGACTCATCTGACCTTCAGCGGTTCACCCTGCAAATGGCAACGTGTTCCATCCTAAGACACCCTTGTCTGGTACTCATTATCATTCTTTGAACTGACCCTCAGAGAGCTCAAAATTTCCTTCTTTTTTCTTCACTAATAACATCTATGATCTTTTCAAAGCAACTAATTCTTCAACTGAGAATTCTAAGAGTTCTACCCAAAAATGTTAAAGTTTAGAAAAAAAAAAAAAAAACAGATTTTGCTCACCTGCCTGTCAGATATCCAATGGCAGAAGCTGCATAACAAGCCTACAAAGAAAGAACACCAGGACTTAAACATATTGGGATCCTTAGAGTCTGTGTACGAGAATAATTTACTACCAAGCAAGAGTGGAGCTCTGGTAACATAGTGGTTAAGAGCTCAGCTGCTAACCAAAAGGTCAGCAGTTCGAATCCACTAGCTGCTCCTTGGAAATGCTATGGGGCAGTTCTACTCTGTCCTATAGGGTCGCTATGAGTCGCGTGGGTTTGGTTTTCGGTTTTAAGCAAGAGAATAGGATCTAATGGTAAAACATGAATTGAAATGCTTCCCATTTTACCAAGAAATCATCTACCCATAATTTTCAAATAATGGTTTAGCTACCTAATCTAGTTTTTAGTCTTTCAAGAAATTTCTCCATTTCACCTACATTATTCATAATATCCTCTTATGATTCTTTTAAATATCTGCAGGCTCAGTAGGAATGTCTTCTTTATTCTTGGTATTGGTGCTGTGTATTTTCTTTCTTTTATTTGTCATCAGTCTTAATAGGGATTTATCAAATTTATTAAAAAAATTTTTTTTTATTAAACTTTATCAAAGAACTAATTTTTGGCTTTGTTGATTTTTACTGCTATTTTTTGTTTTTCAATTTCATTAATTTCTGCTCTTATATTTACTATTTAACTCTTCATTTTTGGTTTAGTTTGCTTTTCTTTTTCTTGGAATGTAAGTTTACAGCATTGGTTTTTCACCTTCTTTACTAACAGATTCACTTAGAGCTATGCCCTCTAGGAACAGCTTTAGCTGTATCCTGTATCATTCAATTCAAAATATGTTCTATTTCCCACTGTAATTTCTTCTTCTACCCGCTGGTTAATTAGGATCTGTAGTGATATCCCTATTTTTTCATTTTCATTCTTGATACTGGTCATTGTGTTTTGCTTTTATTCTTGATCTGTCTTGCTTGAGGTTTATTGAGTCTATCAATCTTAAATATTTACAAAATACCAACACGTGTGCCACTTAATTTTCAAACGTTTGGAGACTTTCTGGTTATCTTTCTGTTATTAATTTCTAATTGATTTTCAGTTTACATACACTGTATGTTTTCAATTCTTGGAAATTTGTTGAGACTTCCTTAACGGCCTGCTTATGGCTCATTTTTAATTTTATGCTGTATTTCAGCTCATAATCAGGAAGCACAAGGAGACACTAAATTATATAAATACAAGAAAACCTGCAAAAATACCAAATACCCTCTCAAACACATCCTTCTTCTTCATCTGAGATATCACTTTACCCAGTAGCATCGCTTCACATTTTTATAGAAATAAGTTGGGTACTTTCTAGCCTTCATTCAGCTTTAAACACGGTATACTGAACCTGAATCCGCATTTAAAAAAAAAAAAAACCAAACCTGTTGCTGGCAGGGAAAGCCTGGTGGCATAATGATTAAGACCAAAAGGTCAGCAGTTCGAATCTACCAGGTGCTCCTTGGAAACTCTATGGAGCAGTTCTACTCTGTCCTATAGGGTCACTATGAGTCAGAATCAACTCGACGGCAAAGGGATTTTACAGGTTCAAGTTGCTATCAAGTCAATTCCAACTCTTAGTGGCCCTACAGGACAGAGTAGAACTGCCCATAGGGTTTCCAGGGCTGAAATCTTTATGGTAGCAGACTGCCACATCTTTCTCCCGCGAAGCACCTTGTGGGTTCGAACCGCCCATCTTTCAGTTAGCAGCCACAGGGTTAACCACTGCACCACCAGGGCTCCTCCAAACCCACATTAAGGACACCAATATAAAAAATAAAAATAAATTTTTATGAATCATAATCTTAACTGACACCACTGCATATGCCCAACTAAGAAACTGCAAAAAGGCTCTGCTTTTTTTCTGTGGTGCTACTCTCTATCAGCCAATCTTTGGCCCTGCTCTTTTTCCTTTTGCATATAAGGCCAAATTCACACAGGAGAATAAGACAATGCTTGAGATATGAAGGTTCCCTGCTGGCGCAGTAGTTAAGTATCTGAAAGCTAAACAAAAAGTTGGCAGTTCAAATCCACCAGCCACTCCTTGGAAACCCTATGGGGCAGTTCTACTTTGTCCTGTAGGGTCGCTATGAGTCAGAATCGACTTGACGCAACGGGCTTTTTTGGAGACACGAAAGTACACAAAACAAAACATCTGATGCAATAAGAACACTCAGTCGTGGCGACTGCATGTGTGCAGAGTAGAAATGCTCAATAGGGTTTTCAAGGCTGTGGTTTTTCAGAAGCAGATCACCAGGCCTGTCTTCCAAGCCACCTCTGGGGGGGTTCGAACCACCAACCTTTCGGCTAGTAGCCAAGCACTTAACTGTTTGCACCACTCAAGGATTCTCCAACTAAGTTTATAGAGACTGAAATAAAACTCCAAGCTGGATTCTATCTTCTGGCTCCTTCCCTCTGTCTGATTCTCCCTCATGGCAACCTCATGTGTTACAGAGTAGAACTGTTTCCATAAAGATTACAGCCAAGGGTTTTCTTGGCTGTAATCTTTATGGAAGCGGATCATCAAACCTTTCCTCCACAGCATTGCTGGGTGGTTTGAACTGCCAACTTTTAGGTTAGTAGTCAAGTGCCAGCCATTTAAGCCACCCAGGGACCTTCATACTCTGTACTACCTTCAAAATCACCTTACTGACGTACAAATCTCCCACCTGTTTAGAAAATTCTTTAAAGTCTATCTATTGCCTATTGAATAAAGTCTGAACTCCTCTTCCAGCTAGAGAAGACTCTCCACAGCCTCCCCTCAGCCTTCCCATCTAGTCTTACAGCCCACGCTTTTGAGATACCTTGGACCAGCATGAACAAACACTACCTCTATAAGTAATCTCTGTCCCGCTCATAGAAAACTGGTAGCTTTCTCTGTGCTACTACTGCCCCTTATACATACGTTAAACCAGTTATCAAACTAGATAAAAGCTTTTTCTGTATGTCTTGCCCTCACCCTCCCAGACTTTGATCAACTTGAAAGTCAAGACTAAACCCCACTCCTTCTTTACAGCCTCTGTCTCCCACAGGTAAGCAGCACAGTACCAGGTACATAACACACACTCATTAAATGTTTGCTGTATGAAGAACTAATCAGTAGCAGATTTCCCACCTCTAGAAAAACAGTAAAATATAGGTCCCATTAATAACTCAATAGCTTCATCTTCCCATACAGATGAAAGACACAGTGTTGTCCCAATCGGTAAAAGTAAAAGGTAGAAGGAACAGAAACTCAAGACTTCAAGAAACTTGGAAGTTTTAAGGGTAAAAAAAAAAAACTCTCACCTTGTAGATAAGGAATGTCATTCAATTAATAGAAAATGTATTAAACACTTACATCATCAAAAGCCCCAGCCAAACCAGGCACTGTAAGGGACAGAATAACCAACGAACCACAACTCCAGCTCTCTAGGGGCTCACACCTGATCGCAGAAGCAAGACACCAGCCAGGAAGTAAAGAGTGGCAAGAGCCTGAATTAGAGTGTAACAGTGTGAGTGAAAAGCGGCAATATTTAACTGAAGATGGACTGAGTGGACATGACAAGGTAGAAGCGGATCCTCAATCTTTTAAGCCAATGTTGCTGAAGTAAGGGTGAGGCCGGGCTGACAGAGGAAAAACTGAGACTTGGCTGACAAATGATCCTATCTTCCTCCAAACAAGCCTGAGAAACGTAGTGGTGTGACGTGGTAGAAAGAGCACTGGACTGGGATTTTCAACATCTGAGTTCCAACTGTGCCTCCGCCATTTGTGATATCCTTCAAGTAGCCAACCCACCTATGATATAACGAGAAAGTTGGGGTTCATTCATTCATTCCGCAGGCATCCCTCTAAGCACTGGGAGTACAGCTAGCTAAGCAGAGAAGAAATAACCTCCCTGCTCTCCTGGAGCTCACAGCCTAATGGAGAAGTCAGACCATACACAAATAAAACACAGAAACGTGCTGTCTTGGAGAAAGAACATCTAGAATGCTCCTTAGAAGTGAGGATGGTGAGACTTTGTCTCACGCACTTTGGACATGTTACCAGGAGGGACTGGTCCCTAGAGAAGGACATCATACTTGCTAGAGAGTCAGTGGAGAAGGGGAAGACCTTCGGTGAAATGGAGTGACACAGTGGCTGCAACAATGAGCTCAAGCATAACAACGATCATGAGGATGGTGCAGGACGGGGCAGCGTTTCGTTCTGTTGTACACAGGGTCACTATGAATCGGAAGCGACTCGAGGACACCTAACAACAACAATGGAGAGTGACAGTGAACTACAGGGCACTCAGGTTCAGACTGGGAAATTGGCCCTTCCAATTCTGACACTCTAGATTTGGCAACGCAGGACAGTGGTTAAGAGCACGGACTCTGGACCTAGAATGTCCAAGTTCAAATGCTGGCTCTGACACTGTCAGCTGTGTCACCTTGGGCAAGTTACCCTAACCTTTGCTGTCTCACTTCTCACCTGTCAAGTACGATTAACAATAGTTCTGGCCTCATAGGACTATTTTGATTAAGATGTGTAAAGCACAGTAACAGTGGCAAGTGTTAAATGGATACAATGACCATTTGCCATTATTGTTGATTACTCCCAATAATGCATTTAACTCCCTGCATTCATACTCACCGCTTGCTCGTTCCTCATGCCAATGTACCTGATACCCAGGCCCTGCGCAGCCACGGCGATTTCGGTCACTGGGATGCCTACGATGCCAAACATGTACTCCACACCCTGGGGGCCGGAGAATAGAGGAATAAACGCCCGGGGCCCGCCACAGCCTTCCTTCCCTCCCTCCTGGGCACTAAAAGAAAACCCCCCGCAGCAAACCACCTCCCGCGCTCCTCGTTTCCAAGACAACCCCAGGCCCTGGCCGGCTTCCGTAAGAGCCCTCTGTAAGGCCCAGGTGAGTCTATCCTACTTGCGTTTTCAGGGCCTGGGCTACGACTTCAGCGCCAGACACCTGCTCCTCGCTCCTGTCGCCGCGCTCTGCGAGGCTGCTGTCCGACATCCTCCACCTCAAAGTAAAAGGCACTTGTGCAGCCTACAGCCAAGCTGACAATCGCCAGCGAAAGAAACCTTCGAAGAGGCCCGCGAGCCAATTGTCTGACCGCTCCTCTGACTGACAGGAGAGCAACCAACCGCTTTAAGTATCGGGAAGACGGAGGCGGGGCTAAAGCCAGCCCGCACTGAAGGTAAGGCGAGAATGTAAACCTACGCTTCCTCCAATCAGAACCGTGTTCTCCTCTCAGCGCCCCCATTCGTGGGGTCAGAGTGCCAGAGGAGGCGGGACTAGCAGGAGGCGGCGGTTTAGCAGGTAAGAAGCCGAACTTCGGAGGCGTTGGGAAGTCCGTCTGGCCGTCATCTCTCAACCTCTTACCATCCCGACGCTTTTCGGGAGCACAAAAGGCGAGTGGCGCATGCGCAGAGTCGAGGCTGGCTGAGGGCTCGGAGCTGGCCCGGCAGTGGGCGTGGCGCGGGCGCGGGCGCGCGCTCCCGGGGCCGCCCTGGGGTCTGCAGACAGGCTCCGCAAAGGCTGCTGGGAGATGAGGTCCGCTGCAGGGCGTCCTGTGGATCACGTGGTCCTGCCTGCCCCCCACCATGTACCCTGTGTTCTAGGCTTTGAGTCATAGTGATGCATGTCACGTATAAGGCCGTGGGCTTTGTAACAGGTTTATAGACTAGGAATTGAAGCTTCGAAACAAAAGTAATTTTCCCAGAGTCATTAGACCCAGACCTTGCTTCTGACCCCCAAATCGTACCCTCTATCCACCGTTCACTCCTTAACTGAGCAAGATCCGTTGAACCTCGTTAGTTTTGAGACATGTTTTCTGTAATCGTTGCTGCTAATCCACGTTACTGTCTTTTCAAAGTCAGGAAATGTGGGTTTTTGTAATTCTTAGATACAGTCCCTACCTGCAACCAGCCCGCGCACCGTAACTTTCCTGTAGCTTTTTTCAAGATTTTTCTCTTTGCCTTTGGTATTGTGCAGTTTGAATGTGATAAGCCTAGGTGTAGATTTAATGGTTATATATCCTGCTTGGTGTTCTCTGAGGTTCCTGTGATCCTGAATCTGTGGTTTAGTGTCAATAATTTTGGAAAACTCAGCCGTTATTATTTCAAATATTTCTTCTGTTCCTTTCTCTCTTCTTCTGGTGTTCCCGTTGCACATATGTTAAAAAAAATGTTACACCTTTTATAATTGTCCCACAGTTGTTGATTATTCTGTTCCTTGTGTGTTTTGTCTTTTTAGCATGCCTTATAATTTTCTGTTGAAATCCGAGGGAGAAGTGCAGGGTAAGAGGAACTGAGGTGCTTTCACTTGTAAAGTTGTATTGTTACTGATGTTGATGTGGTGGCTGAGTGTGGGAGGAGGGGAAGTGTTCTATCCTAAGATTAGGTCTTAATCTTTTAGTGAGGCTGTACCCCTGAGTTGTGACCTTCACAGGTGCTTCTTACCTTTTGCCCCCCATCGTTTAGGTGAAAGAAGAACACTAGAGGGGCCTGGAGTTGGGTGTTTCCTTTCCCCCTACATTGAAGGGTAGAAGGGGGCTGGAGTTTGGCAATTCTCCTCCCCCATGTGGAAGGCTCAGTGTGGCTGGAGCTGGATATTTCACCTCTTCTAAGTTTGTTGTTGTTGTTAGCTGCCATCAAGTTGACCCCCAACTTGTAGTAACCCCACACACAACAGGATGAAATGCTGCCCAGTACTGTGCCATCCATATGATCAGCTGGGGATCAGACTGTTGTGACCCCTAGGGTTTTCAGTGGCTGATTTTCAGAAGTAGATCACCGGGCCTTTCTTTCTCATCTTAGTCTGAAAGCTCAGTTGAAACCAGTTCAGTATCATAGCAACACCCTTCATGGAAAGAGCGATGGTGGCTGTGCTTGAGGTATATTGGTGGAGAATCAAACCCAGGTCTTATGCATGGGAAGGTAAGAATTCAAACACTGAACCACCGCTGCACCCCCAAGTCGATTAAAAGATAGGCTTTTCCAGGTTTTGACCTTTTGGAAGCAGATTTCCAGGCCTTTCTTCCAAGGCACCTCTGGGTGCGTTTGAACAACCAGCTTTTCAATTCGTAGTTGAGCACTTAACCACACAGTAGGTTAACAACAGCAACAAAAAAAAAACTTGACGTTGCCGCCGAGTTAATTTTGACTCATGAGGGCCACATGTGTTACAGGGTAGAACTGTTCCATAGGGTTCTTGGCTGTAATCTTTACATAAGCAGATCTTAGGCCTTCTGCGGCACCACTCAGTGGGTTCGAACCACAGACATTTTAGGCAAAAATTTTTGCTGCCCTCAGAAACCATCCCAGTAGCTGGGCTGTGATAAAACCCAGGTTGGCTAGAGTCTGGTAAAGCAGTTTCCCTTGAGGGCGGGCCCTGGACAAGGAGAACAGAGCACTATTTTAAAATGTTTACTTTTCTCTTCCCCCTCTAGTGGCGCACTTAAAATCTGGTGGGGCTCTTGAAAGTGAGGTTGGGCCTCCTAGAGTTTTTTATCTCTCAACCTAGTCCACACTGAGTCTCCAAGAATCAGTTACCCTTTAAGAATTCCTAGGGGACGGACACTGGGTCTGGTGGCTGCAGCAGGGGTGGAGGTGTCTGTTCCCATAAGCTAAGCGGTGGTTTGCTGTTCGTCTGTCGCTCCAGCTTTGGGGCAGCGGTTTGCTCTTGTAACCTCAATTCTCTGGTGGATCTAAGAAGAGTTCTTGATTTTCAGATTTTATTGTTGTGAGGACAGGAAGGATAACTTCCAATCTCCTCACTCACTGGATGGGAAACTGGAAGGCCATAACTTTTTAAAATATCTTTGGGTGGAAAAATTGCTTGCAATGCGCAGTTGCCGATTCTGCCACCTCAGAGCTGTTAAACCATCTGCTCGGTAACAATAAACATAAAATCTCCAATCGTAGCAAAGAGTGGAACTTCTCGTATTTTGATGATTTGGACTGTTTTTAAGCAAAAAGACCAGTAATATGTGGACATGAAAGAGACAAGAAGAGAGAGGAGCAGGTCACGAGTAGTGAAATGAATGAGAAGCATCAGAAGTGAAAGGATTTCTAAGCCCAAGGCAAACCCGTGTGTGTCAGAGTAGAACTGTGCTCCACAGGGTCTTCAGTGGCTGATTTTTCAGAAGTGAATCACCAGGCTGCCTTTCTTCTGAGGCACCGCTGGTTGGATTTTTGGTTAGTAGCCAAGTGAGTTAACCGTTTCTACCACGCGGGGACTCCAAATGGTCTTTCCCTCTGTATTTCAACCCTCCACCCCCACCCCAAGCAGAGGAGTGAAATGGCTGCCTCCCTGGGCCTCAAGGCCTAGCCTAAGGCAGCTCATCTAAGGAAGAGATGTCTTTCAAGTCTTATAGTTCATCTAAAAAAAATGAATGCTTAGAGAGATCAGAGCCATCACACAAATAGACATGCACGCCCATGTTCATTTGCAGCATTGTTCACGATAGCAAAAAGATGAAAACAACCTAAGTGCCCATCAAGGGATTAATGGATAAACAAACGATGATACATACATGCAATGGAATACAGTGCAAAAATAAAGAACAATGATGAATCTGTGAAACATCTCACAACGTGGATGAATCTGGAGGGCATTATGCCGAGTGAAATAAGGCAATTACAGAAGGACAAATACTGTATGAGACCACTATTATAAAAACTCATGAAAAGGTTTACACACAGAAAGAATCTTTGATGGTTGTGAGGGAAGGGAGGTATGGGGAGGGAAAAACAATGACTAGATAGTAGATAAGGGGTAACTTTGGTGAAGGGTTAGATAGTACACAATTCTGGGGGAGTCAGCACAGCTTGACCAGGGCAAAGTCATAGACGCTTCACGGACACATCCAAACTCCCTGAGGGACCGAGGTACTGGGCTGGGGCTGGGGACTGTGGTCTCCGAGAACATCTAGCTCAATTGGCATAACAGAATTTATGAAGAAAACATTCTACATCTGACTGTGGTGAGTAGCATCAGGGGTCTTAAAAGCCTGCGAGCAGCCATCTAGGCTACACCTACTGGTCCCATCCCAGCTGGAGCAAAGGAGAATGAAGAAAACCAAAGACACAGAGGAAACATTAGTCCAAAGGAGTAATGGACCACAACTACCATAGCCTCCAACAGACTGAGCGCAGAGCAGCTAGAAGGTGCCCAGCTACCATCACTGACTACCCTGATAGGGATCACAGTACATGGTCCTGGACAGAGCAGGAGGAAAATGTAGAACAAAATTGAAATTCACACACACACACAAAAAAGAGACCGGCCTTACTGTCTGACAGACACTGGAGAAACTGCAAAAATATGGCCCCCCCAGACCATTTTAACTCAGTACTGCAGTCAGTCCTAAGGTTCACCCTTCAGCCAAAGATTAGACGGTTTTATAGTACAAACAATAACACATGTGAGGAACGTGCTTCACAGCTCAGTCATACACGTAAGACTATATGGGCACACCAGCCCCAAAGCAAAAAAGGAGCAGGCAGGAGGGGACAGGAAAACTGGATATACGGAAACAGGGAACCCAGAGTAGAGAAGAGGAGAGTGTTGACACATCACGGCTTGGCAACCAGTGTCACAATACAATTTGTGTATTGTTTAATGAGAAACTAATTTACTCTGTAAACTTTCACCTCAAGCACAATAAAATAAATAAGTAAATGTTGGTCTTGCATTCTCTCCCAGAATGTATCCATATTTTACTATAAAATGACATTTTTATTGGGGTATAATAAGCATACAATGAAACACACAGATCTTAAGTACCAGTTAGATGAGTTTTGACAAAACCCAAAATAAAAAAGACATTTTAAAGCACTTACCTGTCAGATAAAATTGACACTCCAGAAAGATGTAGGACGTTCTTTGATGGCTTCAGATAGTTCCTGGCACTTGAATCCCGGCCCTGTTTGAGAAGCACGAACCCCACCCCCTCCATCATGAGTACTGTTTATATCAGTAACCTCTGTGACAGTCTTGACCTCATTACACCAGAATCACTTGGAAAACTTTTTAAAAAAACATTGCTTAGGTCCTACCCCAGATCTTCTGAATCAGACTCTTAGGATGAGTTAAGCACCTGTATTTTTTTTTTTCCCAAAGCGGGCCAATTTTGATTTGCAGCCAGAATTGAGAACCAGTAGCTCTAAGTCTGCACTCAAGGGAGCCCTGGTGGCACAGTGGTTCAGGTACTCGGCTGCTAACTGAAAGGTCAGAGGTTCAGACCCATCCGGTGGCTCCACGGGAGAAAGACCCGGCAATCTGCTTCTGTAAAGATAAAACCCCGTGGGGCAGTTCTACTCTGTCGCATGGGGTCACTATGAGTCAGAATTGGCTCAGTGGCACCTAACAGCAACAACCACAGCTCTGTACAAAGGCTGAAGACACTAGGTGATAATTCAAGCTATGATTGCCTGTTAGCAAAGTAATACTGTTGATTAATTTGCACGAAATGGTTCAAAGTTGGTTGGACATAGTCTGCACGAATCTATCCAACAGGCAGTCAGTTCAAGGAGCCTTGTGTCCACTTCGTTATTTCTAGAATCACTGAGAGAACTGCTTACTGAGTACAAAGAGCACTGAAAACTCCGAATTGGGACAGATTGTCTGAGTCCAGATTAACTGGTTTTTCAAAAAGATAAATTCTTAACTGGCTGGCTTCTAGCCACTCAGCAAAAAGCAACATCCTTGAGCTTATTTAAACTTGCTTTCACCTTTAAACCTTTCAGTTCAGGGTTCAGTGTTCCACTGTTCACTTGGGTCTGATGATTCAGCAAAAGCGATGCGCTTCCAGGCTTAGAGGGACAAGGACAACTCTTTTTGTCCTTGTCAAATGGTCGTGATAGGATCCCAGGGATTCTTTCTTAATTCACCCAAGGCTCTTGGTGCAGACTTGGTAAGCATTAACCATGGTCCTTATTACCTTGTTTGGCAGTAAGTGTGGATATTCATTCATTGATTACGAGGAGGAGGAAACCAAAAGAGGAACAAATGTAGTTTTTTTGAAAAGAAAGGACTACAGTATTGATAAGAGCAGAATGGGGTCTGGATTTGAGGCTGTCAAAGTTATTTGGGGGCTGTCTTCCACCTGGGCGAGGAGAATATCCAGGCAGCTAGGCACTTTAGTAAGAGTTGCAAATATAGTGCATGGAGAGTATATAGTCTCTAAAGGTTTAAAATAGCTTCCACAGGGAGTAACTCCTCAGGCACAGAAATTGTGATTAGAAAAACCAAACCCATTGCCGTCGAAGTCCATTCCGAATCATAGCGACCCTGTAGGACAGAGTAGAACTGCCCCATAGGGCTTCCAAGGAGTGGCTGGCAGGTTCAAACTGCAGACCTTTTGGTTAACAGCTGAGCTCTTTTTTACCCAGTATCCCACCAAGGCTCCGAGAAATTTTGATAGTATGTTTGAATTTCAGTGAACTAACAAAAGCACTGATAATCCTTGTGTTTATCTTAAAGCTGAACCTGTGAGAAGTCGTCTCACAAACATATTTCATCAACCCGAAAGCCATTATAAGAGTAACAAGAAAGGAAATCTCTGTAGAATGCTATTTATAAAACTAGTATTGAAATGTGAACGGCAGGAAATGTGCTGTAGGAAATATTTAAGCAGAAACAGAGCAGGCGATAAAATAATGCCATAAAATGGCACTTTGAATAAAACAGGTCAAATGGACTTTGTTTGCTTCTCAAATTTATGGGCTGCAGAGTACCAAAGCTCAGAGGTGGGCTGACAGCAAGGCCAATGAGAAGCAACTTTATTATTGAGCCGTCAGGGACAAATTTAGTGCCTGTTACCAGTCAACGGGCACTGGGAGTTTTTCCCAGTTGCCATATGACCTGGAGAACAGTTGGCTTCCTGCCTCTGGCTTGGCCTGGCAAGCCCTCCACCTTTGCTTTGCATGTTAATGCCAGTGAGACCCAGAACCGGAGCAGGGAGCTCTGCGGGAAGGAAGCCCAAGGAACGATGTTTCCCTGTTTTCCCTTTGTCTTCATCCATTGTGTTTTCTTTAGCAAATTCGGCAGAGTTTGGCATCAGGATTTGCTAACTCACTAGCAAGGATATTCACTTTGTGTAAAATGTACCGGGAAATGGTGACAGCTGTATGTTGTGCTGTGAAGACATAAAAGGGATTTATTTCAAATGCTTTAGAAATCATAATACAGTATTTCTGCACTGTAATGAACTCTACACTTGAGAGTGTCACCTAGGAAACAATGGTACCAGTATTTAAATGTTTTCTGTTTTCATTCGTTTCTTCTGTTTTGCCATCAGCATTTATTGCAACTCCTTGCTTTAGCTTTCTAAATTGTACCTGATCACTTGGTTTGCCTTTAATATATTCTCTATTTCAGCAAAACAAAAAATTATCTTTGTGGAAGAATCTCTGAGTGATTCCCAGAGATGTGGGGCCAAACTGGGGTATAACCCTAGGTGAGGGAAATCTTCACGATGAAGAGTTTAAGCCCTTTATCTTCTTTCTGCATTATAACCTTTGAGTTCTGGTTTGGAGCTTAGCCGGGATTTATTGTTTTAGTCACTTTTTTTTTTTTTTTATTGTGCTTTAAGTGAAAGTTCACAAATCAAGTCAGTCTCTCATACAAAAATTTATATACATCTTGCTATATACTCCTAGTTCCTCTCCCCATAATGAGACAGCACACTCCTTCTCTCCACCCTGTATTCCTGTGTCCATTCAGCCAGCTTCTGACCCCCTCTGCCTTCTCATCTCCCCTCCAGACAGGAGCTGCCCACATGGTCTCATATGTCTACTTGAGCCAAGAAGCTCACTCCTCACCAGTATCATTTTCTATCTTATAGTTCTGTCCAATCCCTGTCTGAAGAGTTGGGTTTGGGAATGGTTCCAATCTTGGGCTAACAGAAGGTCTGAGGACCATGACCTCCAGGGTCCTTCTAGTCTCAGTCAGAGCATTAAGTCTGGTCTTTTTACGAGAATTTGGGGTCTGCATCCCATTTCTATCCTGCTGCATCAGGGATTCTCTATTGTGTTCCCTGTCAGGGTAGTCATTGGTTGTAGCCGGGCACCATCTAGTTCTTCTGGTCTCAGGCCATAGTCTGATTTATGTGGCCCTTTCTGTCTCTTGGGCTTAAAATTACATTTTGTCTTTGGTGTTCTTAGTCACTTATTCTTTATACATTTAACATTTATGACATCTTTCAGACACATGATTAAGAATAAAGATTAATACACATCAAAAAAAAAATTTTTTTTTTTTTAATGTACCCAGCCTCTAGTTTAAGAAGTACGACATTACAAAGAAGCCCCTGTGTATCTATCCTTCCCTCATTGCATCTGTCTCCCTATCCCATGGAGGTCACCACTGTCCCGAATTTGATGTTTAGAATCCCCGTGTTATCCTTCCTTCAGGTGATGAACATTTAGGTTGTTTTTAGCTTTTCGATATAATAAGCAGTGTGCCCTGAACATTCTTGCATGTCTCCTTGTACACACGTATGAGAGTTTCTATGTATATATATCTAGAGCTGGTTTATCATCGGTCTTACGAGATATTGCCAGACTGGTCTCCAAAGTCATTTTATCAATTTATACCCCCACCATCTAGGTATGAGAAACACCTCTTTCTCTACATCCTCAATTGATACTAAAACCAAAATACTATGGAACTTAAAAAAAAAATTTACCAATCGTGATATGAAATGGCTTCTCATTTCCATTTCCTTACCTTCTAACTAGGCTAAGTTGTGTGTGTGTGTATATATATATACATTGAAATCTGTGAAAGCCAGAACTCGACAGAACTGCTTTGTTTTTCAAGGTCTTGCAAGTTTCCTGCCTTTGAAGGGGTGCAGTCTTACCACCTTTCTATCGTTCGTTTTAGTGGAGAATATTTGAGTTTTTCTTCTCTGACAGGTTTCCGCCTTACACAGTTCACTGTTTTCACAGGTTTTTTTTTTATATTTATATCTATATCTGGAAACCCTGATGGCATAGTGGTTAAGTGCTACAGCTGCTAACCGAAGCCTTGGCAGTTTGAATCCTCCAGGCGCTCCTGGGAAACTCTATGGGGCAGTTGTACTCTGTCCTGTAGGGTCGCTTTGAGTTGGAATCGACTCGACGGCACTGGGTTTGTTTGGGCACTGAGTATATCTATATATCTATACCTATCTATCTAATCTACCTATCTATTTATCTATACTACATACATACCAAAAAACTAAACCCGTTGCCATTGAGTCGGTCCCAACTCATAGCAACCCTGTACGTGTATGTACATAAATATATAGAGAAAGAGTTGTTAGCCGAGTCAAATTTCGACTCATGGCGACCCCATATGACAGAGTAGAACTGCATGTAGGGTCTCCTAGGCTGTAATCTTTACAGAAATAGATCACCAGGTCTTTCCTCCCGCTCATGGGTTCGAACTGCCAGCCTTTCAGTTAGCAGCCAAATGCTTAACCATTGTGTCACCAGGGCTCCTTCTATACATATATGTATGTATACATAAGTATATATATCATCCGGATTGCTTCTTTTGTGAATTACCCTATTCTTTATCGGGTTGCTTATCTTTTCCTTATTGATTTGTAGGAACTCTTTACATATTCTAAATACCAATTCTTTATCTTTTAACTTTGTTTATGGTTACTTTTGAAATGCAGAGTTTTTTTTTTTAATTTTTTTGTATTCACATTTGACAGTTCTGCCCCCATCCCTTTATGTTCTTTACTTTTTGTATCTTATTTAAGAAAGCTTTCCCTAACCTGAGGTCATGAAGATTTTTTGTATATTTTCATCAAAAAGCTTAAAGTTTTGTCTTTTATATTTAAGTCTCTAGTCTGCCTGAAATTGATTTTTGCGTATGATGAGAGATAGGAATCCATTTTTTTCCCCATATATTTACCTCAGTTGAATTTGCTGTGTAACCTTCCAAAACTTAGTTGCTTAAAACAGCAAACATTTATTTAACTTACAATTCTGTGAGCTGACCATTTGGGCTGGGCTCAGCTGGGCATTTCTGCCTAGGCTCAGCTGGGCTCAGACATGTGGCTTTGGTCAGCTACCGGTCAGTTAGGAGGCTCTTCCACTGGAGGTTGCCCGGTTGTCAGCTGGGGTGATAGGGATATCACCACTGAGCCATCTATCCCTCGTCATTCAGCAGGTTAGCCGTGAGCTCTTCAGATGATGGCAGCAGGTCCCAAAAACAGAAGGGGACGAGCCCCATTGTGTAAACCTCTGTGTGCCATGCTTACTAACATCCCATTTGCCAAAGCAGGTTACACAGCTCAGCCCAGACTCTTGAGTGGGATGGCATTAAAGTTGCATGGTAAGGGAACCTGGGTACAGAGAGGGGAATGATTACTGGCCATTTTTTTTTTCTTTTATTATACTTTAGATGAAGGTTTACAGAACAAACTAGCTTCTCATTAAACGGTTAGTACACATACTGTTTTATGACATTGGTTAACAACCCCACAACATGTCAACACTCTCCCTTCTTGACCTTGGGTTCCCTATTACCAGCTTTCCTGTCCCCTCCTGCCTTCTGGTCTTTGCCTCTAGGCTGGTGTGTCCCTTTATTCTCCTTTTGTTTTATGGGCCTGTCTAATCTTTGGTGGAGGGTGAACCTCAGGAGTGACTTCAGTACTGAGCTAAAAGGGTGTCTGGAGGCCATACTCCCGGGGTTCTTCCAGTCTCAGTCAGACCAGTAAGTCTGGTCTTTTTTTGTGAGTTAGAATTGTGTTCTACATTTTTCTCCAGCTCTGTCCAGGACCCTCTATTGTGATCCCTGTCAGAGCAGTCAGTGGCGGTAGCCAGGCACCATGTAGTTGTACTGGACTCAGTCTGGTGAAGGCCATAGTAGTTGTGGTCCATTAATCCTTTGGGCTAATCTTTTCCTGTGTCTTTAGTTTTTTACATTCTCCCTTGCTCCTGAAGGGGTGAGACCAGTGGAGTATCTCAGATGGCCACTCACAGGCTTTTAAGACCCCTTACTGTCCATTTTTATAATCAGTTTACCATCATATCCAATTGTCCAAGCATCGTTTATGGTATAGTTTATTGGTTGATCCATAATGCCACCTCTGTCATATGTCAATCAATAACATATTTTTTCTGTTCCATTATGAATTAACTGTTATTGTATAACAGATTACCACACATTTAGCAGCTTAAAACAACAGTTTCCATGGGTTAGGAGTCCAGGCACAATTTAACTGGGTCCTCTTCTCAGGGTTTCATGAGGCTACAAATGAAGGTGTTGGCCAGATCCGTGGTCTCAAGTGAGACTCAGAGTCCTCTTCCAAGCTCAGTTCGTTGTTGGCTGAATTCATTTCCATGCAGTGATAAAAGAAGGGGTTTGCTTCTTCAAGAACAGCAGGACAGTCTGAGCTCAAGGAGGACCCTAGTTCTTCCTTTAAAGAGTTTCACCTGATTAAGCCAGCTGCACCCAGGATAACCTTCTTCTCAAACTCATTGCTGTCAAGTCAATTTTGACTCATAGGGACACTATAGGACTTCAAAAAAAAAAAAACCAAACTCATTGCCATGGAGTCGATTCCGACTCATAGCAACCGTATAGGACAGAGTAGAACTGCTCCTTAGGGTTTCCAAGGAGCACCTGGTGGATCTGAACTGCTGACCTTTTGGTTAGGAGCTGTAGCTCTTAACCACTATGTCACCAAGTTTTCCCATAGGATTTTAGATTAGCTCAAAATCAACTCATTTGAGACTTCAGTTACATCTGTGAGATCCCTTCATTCTTGGCATACTCTGTCAACTAAAAGCAAATCACAGTTTCTCCTGGCGTGTCCACCATACATTTCCGTTTCTTACATCAGTCTTCCAGTTACACATACATACTTTGGATCTCATTCACCTGTGCTCCATATCAGTCATTTTCTCTTGAATCATTTTCAACTCTTATGTTTCCATTCATATTGTTCACTTTTCTCATTCCTGATCTCCGTGCCACTTACTATATTTACTGCATTGTCTGATTCCTTCGAGCCACTCCATATTTGCTTTAATTTCATGTTTTTTCTTCTAGTTCTTTCCAGAGCTCTGCCAGAGAACATTTCATTTCTTTTTTTTTTTCCTTATGTTCTTATCCCTGATCTATTTAATGTGTTACAGAAACAATTGCTTCATTTTTGCTTCACAAATTGCTTCATTTGTGAGAAAATGTTTGGTCACAATTTTTATGTTTGGTGCCAATTTTCTGGTGAGTGATCTTCACTTGGATTTTATTTTCTCTTCTCGTAGTATCTTTTAATAGATCTTGTGCTTTTTTTTTACTCAGCTTGGAATGAGTGAATTTTCCCTGGACCATTTATTTTCAGGAGGTTTGGGTGGAATAAGGGACAGTGCTGTTCTAGTTTGACAGTTATTTTCTCTCAGCGCTTTGAAGATTGCATCTTCTTACGTCTATGGCTGCTTTTGAAAAGTCTGCTGTAGATTTCTTTTTATTTATCCAAAATCTGGTACTTCTGAATTTTATTTAGATGGAAAATTCTCAACCATTATTCCTTCAAATGTGTCATTTTTTCGCCTTCTGAACTTTCAAATGGACATGTGATAAATCAAAAACCAAACCAAACCTGTTGCCATTGAGTCGATTCCAACTCATAGCTACCCTATATAGGACAGAATAGAACTACCCCGCAGAGTTTCTAAGGAGCAGCTGGTGGATTCGAACTGCTGACCTTTTGGTTAGCAGCCGTAGCTGATTGTAGCTCTTGATCACTGCACCACCATGGCTCTAGACATATGATAGATCATCTTAATTATCCTCTGTGTTTCTTTTTTTAAAAAAAATTTATTGTGGTAATCCTCCATGTCTCTTATCCAATTTTTTAGAAATTTCTATCATCTCTGTGGTACCTTCTAAGCAAATTTTTTTCCAGCTCTAACCCCCAAGTCACAAAATCTCTCTTTTGCCATCCTAAATCTGCTTTTTAAATTTACCCGTTGAGATTTTAATTTTATAGCTATAATCTTCACTTACAGTAGTTCTTTTGGGTACTTTTTCAGAGTCATCTGGTTTTATTTGGCGGTGTCTTATTCCTTTTACGTAGATTCTTCTAGGCCCTTCTTTAATCATCTTAAATGTGCTTGTTTCTTAATCTGTACCAGTAATACTATCATCTCAGGTTATTGTGGGCCTGGTTTTTCTGTGTTCTTTTGACTGGCTTTTATGATAGCTTATTTCCTTGTGGGTTTTATAATTTTGAATTGTGACCTCGTGTTTACTGGGGCTCTCACTGTGGGACTCTTGAGTGGCCTGAGTTGAAGGTGAGCTCCTCCAGAAGGCCATGGGTTGGCTTTTCTAGGTATGTCAGGACTGTTAGCATCTCAGGACCACTTTGTGTTTACTTCTTGGCCTAGGATTTCCTGAACCCAAATAAGGAAGTGGGTAATTTTTTTCCTACTCAGATCCTGAGATAAGAAATACAGGTTTCTATGTCAGATAGTTTCTTACAGGCAAGCAGGTTTTTGTTTGTTTTTCCATCTTTTCAATGAGGATATACCCTTCGAAGATCCTAGTTGTATGCACAGATCTCACCCCAACTTCCTGCCTTATGTCAGGCCAAGATCATATCTTTTTCCTGGCCATTAAAATCTCAGTCCCTTAAATACCAAGAATGGGAAGTGCCCCAGTACCACCTTGGTGTCATGATTAGGTGCCATCAAGTCACTTTCAGCTCATAGCAATCCCATGTGACAGAGTGTAACTGCTCATAGCAATCCCATGTGACAGAGTATAACTGCCCATAGCCATCCCACGTGACAGAGTGTAACTGCTCATAGCCATCCCAGGTGACAGAGTGTAACTGCCCCATAGCCATCCCATGTGACAGAGTGAAACTGCCCCATAGCCATCCCGTGTGACAGAGTGTAACTGCCCCATAGCCATCCCGTGTGACAGAGTGTAACTGCCCCATAGCCATCCCGTGTGACAGAGTGTAACTGCCCCATAGCCATCCCGTGTGACAGAGTGTAACTGCCCCATAGCCATCCCGTGTGACAGAGTGAAACTGCCCCATAGCCATCCCGTGTGACAGAGTGTAACTGCCCCATAGCCATCCCGTGTGACAGAGTGTAACTGCCCCATAGCCATCCCGTGTGACAGAGTGTAACTGCTCATAGCAATCCCGTGTGACAGAGTGAAACTGCCCCATAGCCATCCCGTGTGACAGAGTGTAACTGCCCCATAGCCATCCCGTGTGACAGAGTGTAACTGCCCCATAGCCATCCCGTGTGACAGAGTGTAACTGCCCCATAGCCATCCCGTGTGACAGAGTGTAACTGCCCCATAGCCATCCCGTGTGACAGAGTGAAACGGCCCCATAGCCATCCCGTGTGACAGAGTGTAACTGCCCCATAGCCATCCCGTGTGACAGAGTGAAACGGCCCCATAGCCATCCCGTGTGACAGAGTGTAACGGCCCCATAGCCATCCCGTGTGACAGAGTGAAACTGCCCCATAGCCATCCCGTGTGACAGAGTGAAACGGCCCCATAGCCATCCCGTGTGACAGAGTGAAACTGCCCCATAGCCATCCCGTGTGACAGAGTGTAACTGCCCCATAGCCATCCCGTGTGACAGAGTGTAACTGCTCATAGCCATCCCGTGTGACAGAGTGAAACGGCCCCATAGCCATCCCGTGTGACAGAGTGTAACTGCCCCATAGCCATCCCGTGTGACAGAGTGAAACTGCCCCATAGCCATCCCGTGTGACAGAGTGTAACTGCTCATAGCCATCCCGTGTGACAGAGTGAAACGGCCCCATAGCCATCCCGTGTGACAGAGTGTAACTGCCCCATAGCCATCCCGTGTGACAGAGTGAAACTGCCCCATAGCCATCCCGTGTGACAGAGTGAAACGGCCCCATAGCCATCCCGTGTGACAGAGTGAAACTGCCCCATAGCCATCCCGTGTGACAGAGTGTAACTGCTCATAGCCATCCCGTGTGACAGAGTGAAACTGCCCCATAGCCATCCCGTGTGACAGAGTGAAACTGCCCCATAGCCATCCCGTGTGACAGAGTGAAACTGCCCCATAGCCATCCCGTGTGACAGAGTGAAACTGCCCCATAGCCATCCCGTGTGACAGAGTGAAACTGCCCCATAGCCATCCCGTGTGACAGAGTGAAACTGCCCCATAGCCATCCCGTGTGACAGAGTGAAACTGCCCCATAGCCATCCCGTGTGACAGAGTGTAACTGCCCCATAGCCATCCCGTGTGACAGAGTGAAACTGCCCCATAGCCATCCCGTGTGACAGAGTGTAACTGCCCCATAGCCATCCCGTGTGACAGAGTGAAACTGCCCCATAGCCATCCCGTGTGACAGAGTGTAACTGCCCCATAGCCATCCCGTGTGACAGAGTGTAACTGCCCCATAGCCATCCCGTGTGACAGAGTGAAACTGCCCCATAGCCATCCCGTGTGACAGAGTGAAACGGCCCCATAGCCATCCCGTGTGACAGAGTGTAACTGCTCATAGCCATCCCGTGTGACAGAGTGAAACTGCCCCATAGCCATCCCGTGTGACAGAGTGTAACTGCCCCATAGCCATCCCGTGTGACAGAGTGAAACGGCCCCATAGCCATCCCGTGTGACAGAGTGTAACTGCTCATAGCCATCCCGTGTGACAGAGTGAAACTGCCCCATAGCCATCCCGTGTGACAGAGTGAAACTGCCCCATAGCCATCCCGTGTGACAGAGTGAAACGGCCCCATAGCCATCCCGTGTGACAGAGTGTAACTGCCCCATAGCCATCCCGTGTGACAGAGTGAAACTGCCCCATAGCCATCCCGTGTGACAGAGTGTAACTGCTCATAGCCATCCCGTGTGACAGAGTGAAACGGCCCCATAGCCATCCCGTGTGACAGAGTGTAACTGCCCCATAGCCATCCCGTGTGACAGAGTGAAACTGCCCCATAGCCATCCCGTGTGACAGAGTGAAACGGCCCCATAGCCATCCCGTGTGACAGAGTGAAACTGCCCCATAGCCATCCCGTGTGACAGAGTGTAACTGCTCATAGCCATCCCGTGTGACAGAGTGAAACTGCCCCATAGCCATCCCGTGTGACAGAGTGAAACTGCCCCATAGCCATCCCGTGTGACAGAGTGAAACTGCCCCATAGCCATCCCGTGTGACAGAGTGAAACTGCCCCATAGCCATCCCGTGTGACAGAGTGAAACTGCCCCATAGCCATCCCGTGTGACAGAGTGTAACTGCCCCATAGCCATCCCGTGTGACAGAGTGAAACTGCCCCATAGCCATCCCGTGTGACAGAGTGTAACTGCCCCATAGCCATCCCGTGTGACAGAGTGAAACTGCCCCATAGCCATCCCGTGTGACAGAGTGTAACTGCCCCATAGCCATCCCGTGTGACAGAGTGTAACTGCCCCATAGCCATCCCGTGTGACAGAGTGAAACTGCCCCATAGCCATCCCGTGTGACAGAGTGAAACGGCCCCATAGCCATCCCGTGTGACAGAGTGTAACTGCTCATAGCCATCCCGTGTGACAGAGTGAAACTGCCCCATAGCCATCCCGTGTGACAGAGTGTAACTGCCCCATAGCCATCCCGTGTGACAGAGTGAAACGGCCCCATAGCCATCCCGTGTGACAGAGTGTAACTGCTCATAGCCATCCCGTGTGACAGAGTGAAACTGCCCCATAGCCATCCCGTGTGACAGAGTGAAACTGCCCCATAGCCATCCCGTGTGACAGAGTGAAACGGCCCCATAGCCATCCCGTGTGACAGAGTGTAACTGCCCCATAGCCATCCCGTGTGACAGAGTGAAACGGCCCCATAGCCATCCCGTGTGACAGAGTGTAACTGCTCATAGCCATCCCGTGTGACAGAGTGTAACTGCCCCATAGCCATCCCGTGTGACAGAGTGTAACTGCCCCATAGCCATCCCGTGTGACAGAGTGTAACTGCCCCATAGCCATCCCGTGTGACAGAGTGTAACTGCCCCATAGCAATCCCGTGTGACAGAGTGAAACTGCCCCATAGCCATCCCGTGTGACAGAGTGTAACTGCCCCATAGCCATCCCGTGTGACAGAGTGTAACTGCCCCATAGCCATCCCGTGTGACAGAGTGTAACTGCCCCATAGCCATCCCGTGTGACAGAGTGTAACTGCCCCATAGCCATCCCGTGTGACAGAGTGAAACGGCCCCATAGCCATCCCGTGTGACAGAGTGTAACTGCTCATAGCCATCCCGTGTGACAGAGTGAAACTGCCCCATAGCCATCCCGTGTGACAGAGTGTAACTGCCCCATAGCCATCCCGTGTGACAGAGTGTAACTGCCCCATAGCCATCCCGTGTGACAGAGTGAAACGGCCCCATAGCCATCCCGTGTGACAGAGTGTAACTGCTCATAGCCATCCCGTGTGACAGAGTGTAACTGCTCATAGCCATCCCGTGTGACAGAGTGTAACTGCCCCATAGCCATCCCGTGTGACAGAGTGAAACTGCCCCATAGCCATCCCGTGTGACAGAGTGAAACTGCCCCATAGCCATCCCGTGTGACAGAGTGTAACTGCCCCATAGCCATCCCGTGTGACAGAGTGTAACTGCTCATAGCAATCCCGTGTGACAGAGTGAAACTGCCCCATAGCCATCCCGTGTGACAGAGTGTAACTGCCCCATAGCCATCCCGTGTGACAGAGTGTAACTGCCCCATAGCCATCCCGTGTGACAGAGTGTAACTGCCCCATAGCCATCCCGTGTGACAGAGTGAAATTGCCCCATAGCCATCCCGTGTGACAGAGTGAAATTGCCCCATAGCCATCCCGTGTGACAGAGTGAAATTGCCCCATAGCCATCCCGTGTGACAGAGTGTAACTGCCCCATAGCCATCCCGTGTGACAGAGTGAAACTGCCCCATAGCCATCCCGTGTGACAGAGTGTAACTGCTCATAGCCATCCCGTGTGACAGAGTGAAACTGCCCCATAGCCATCCCGTGTGACAGAGTGTAACTGCCCCATAGCCATCCCGTGTGACAGAGTGAAACGGCCCCATAGCCATCCCGTGTGACAGAGTGAAACTGCCCCATAGCCATCCCGTGTGACAGAGTGTAACTGCCCCATAGCCATCCCGTGTGACAGAGTGTAACTGCCCCATAGCCATCCCGTGTGACAGAGTGAAACTGCCCCATAGCCATCCCGTGTGACAGAGTGAAACTGCCCCATAGCCATCCCGTGTGACAGAGTGAAACGGCCCCATAGCCATCCCGTGTGACAGAGTGTAACTGCCCCATAGCCATCCCGTGTGACAGAGTGAAACGGCCCCATAGCCATCCCGTGTGACAGAGTGAAACGGCCCCATAGCCATCCCGTGTGACAGAGTGTAACTGCCCCATAGCCATCCCGTGTGACAGAGTGTAACTGCCCCATAGCCATCCCGTGTGACAGAGTGAAACTGCCCCATAGCCATCCCGTGTGACAGAGTGAAACGGCCCCATAGCCATCCCGTGTGACAGAGTGTAACTGCCCCATAGCCATCCCGTGTGACAGAGTGTAACTGCCCCATAGCCATCCCGTGTGACAGAGTGAAACTGCCCCATAGCCATCCCGTGTGACAGAGTGAAACGGCCCCATAGCCATCCCGTGTGACAGAGTGTAACTGCCCCATAGCCATCCCGTGTGACAGAGTGTAACTGCCCCATAGCCATCCCGTGTGACAGAGTGAAACGGCCCCATAGCCATCCCGTGTGACAGAGTGTAACTGCCCCATAGCCATCCCGTGTGACAGAGTGTAACTGCCCCATAGCCATCCCGTGTGACAGAGTGAAACGGCCCCATAGCCATCCCGTGTGACAGAGTGAAACTGCCCCATAGCCATCCCGTGTGACAGAGTGAAACTGCCCCATAGCCATCCCGTGTGACAGAGTGAAACGGCCCCATAGCCATCCCGTGTGACAGAGTGAAACTGCCCCATAGCCATCCCGTGTGACAGAGTGTAACTGCCCCATAGCCATCCCGTGTGACAGAGTGTAACTGCCCCATAGCCATCCCGTGTGACAGAGTGTAACTGCCCCATAGCCATCCCGTGTGACAGAGTGAAACTGCCCCATAGCCATCCCGTGTGACAGAGTGTAACTGCCCCATAGCCATCCCGTGTGACAGAGTGTAACTGCTCATAGCCATCCCGTGTGACAGAGTGTAACTGCCCCATAGCCATCCCGTGTGACAGAGTGTAACTGCCCCATAGCCATCCCGTGTGACAGAGTGAAACTGCCCCATAGCCATCCCGTGTGACAGAGTGAAACTGCCCCATAGCCATCCCGTGTGACAGAGTGTAACTGCCCCATAGCCATCCCGTGTGACAGAGTGTAACTGCCCCATAGCCATCCCGTGTGACAGAGTGAAACTGCCCCATAGCCATCCCGTGTGACAGAGTGAAACTGCCCCATAGCCATCCCGTGTGACAGAGTGAAACTGCCCCATAGCCATCCCGTGTGACAGAGTGAAACTGCCCCATAGCCATCCCGTGTGACAGAGTGAAACTGCCCCATAGCCATCCCGTGTGACAGAGTGAAACTGCCCCATAGCCATCCCGTGTGACAGAGTGAAACTGCCCCATAGCCATCCCGTGTGACAGAGTGTAACTGCCCCATAGCCATCCCGTGTGACAGAGTGAAACTGCCCCATAGCCATCCCGTGTGACAGAGTGAAACTGCCCCATAGCCATCCCGTGTGACAGAGTGAAACTGCCCCATAGCCATCCCGTGTGACAGAGTGTAACTGCCCCATAGCCATCCCGTGTGACAGAGTGTAACTGCCCCATAGCCATCCCGTGTGACAGAGTGTAACTGCCCCATAGCCATCCCGTGTGACAGAGTGAAACTGCCCCATAGCCATCCCGTGTGACAGAGTGTAACTGCCCCATAGCCATCCCGTGTGACAGAGTGTAACTCCCCCATAGCCATCCCGTGTGACAGAGTGTAACTGCCCCATAGCCATCCCGTGTGACTGCTCATAGCCATCCCGTGTGACAGAGTGTAACTGCCCCGCAGGGCTTTCTAGGCTGTAATCTCTGGGGAAGTAGGTCACCAGGTCTTTCGCCCGCAGAGCTGCTGAGTGTGTTCGACCTGCTGACTTTTTGGTTAGCAGCTGAGTGCTTAACCATTGCACCACCAGGGCTCCTTACCACTCTGGTTTTCAGCTATTTGTGTTTTTCCTTATCATTTTCAGTGATTAGAAAAACAACAAAAGAGAATGAAGAAAACCAAAGATGCAAGGGAAAGATTAGTCCAAAGGACTAACGGACCACAACTACCACAATCGCCACTAGACCGAGCCCAGAACAGCTGGATGGTTCCCAGCTACCACCACCAACTCCTCTGACAGGGAGGACAGTAGAGGGTCCCAGACAGAGGTGGAGAAAATCTAGAACAAATTTCAAATTCACACAAAAAAAGACCAGACTTGCAGGTCTGACAGATACTAGAGAAACCCCAATTGTATGGCCCCTGCACACCCCTTTTAACTCAGTACTGAAGTCACTTTCCAGGTTCACCCTTCAGCCAAAGATTAGACAAGTCTGTAGGGCAAACAGAGCCCTGGTTGCACAGTGGTTAAGTGTTCGTCTCCTAACCAGAAGGTCGGTAGTTTGAATCCACCAGCCACTCCTTGGAAACCCTATGTGGCAGTTCTGCTCTGTCCTATAGGGTCACTGTGAGTCTAGGAATCGACTCAACAGCAACAGGTTTTGTTTTTATAGGGCAAACAATAACACAACAAGGAATGTGCTTCATAGTTCAATCATGTATATGAGACTAAACGGGCTCGCCAGCCCAAAAGCAAAGATTAGAAGGCAGGAAGGGACAGGAAAATTGGACATACGGAAACAGGAAATCTGGAGTAGAGAAGGGAAGAGTGTTGACACATCGTGGGGCTGGCAAGCAATGTCACAAAACAATTTGTGTATTAATTGTTTAATGAGAAACTAATTTGCTCTGCAAACTTTTACCTAAGGTACAAAAAAAACCAGGGCTTCGAACCGGTTCAATCTGGTTCAAGCCCCTGCTGAGAACGTACATTTCCACCTCTAGATATACTGAATCAGCATCAACATTTTAATAATATATTCAGGTGATTCTTATGTATGATAAATTTTGAGCACCACTGCTCTGCTAGTTGTTCTTGGAACTGATCCCTAACTGGCAGCATTAGCATTGCCTGGGAACTTGTTAGAAATGCAGATATTCAGCAGGATTTCGAGCCAGAACCAATCGGTTTGAAGCTCTGATTAAAGAAGAAAGTAAAACAACATAACATTTAAGGAAACATTTTAAATTCCAATAAAATGACCTCCCCCCTTTTCACTTATTCACATTCATTTCCAGGCTTTGTTTACACACATACATATTTTACTTACTTATAATCATAGTAAAAAATGAAAGTAGAATATAGAAAAATTTGAATTATGTGTTTGTTTAGCACTCCCTAAGCATATTTCTTTATCAAGAGCTAATATTCTGGTTGATGTACATTAATTTCCATGATTGTCTTCCTGTTGGACATCGCTTGTTTCCAGCTTTCATCTTTTGGGACTCCTGCATCAGTTTTAGCTAGCTTCCACTTACTGAAAACTAAGAACTTCACATCAGATATTTTTATTTCCAATGTATAGATGAAAAAATTGAAGATTATTTATGTAAAATAACTTACTCGAGGTTATAGAGCAAGTATGTATCACATCCAGGGTTTCACCTCAGGTACGTCTAACGTGAAAGCTCAGAATTTTTTTCCCCGTGATACACCATCATTTCACCTGATACGTTTTTCTCTTGTTTTGGTTGTCTAAGACAAAGTCCCAGAAGTAGACTGTGACCCATTATATCAGTTGTTAAATTTGTTTTTACCAGTGAGACATTGCTATTTATTACCATTTTACTGGTTTGGCAATACCTTAAATTTTTTGTTTTCATATTTAATGTTTTTGAATGGTACCAGTTTTAATCTTTATTTTGTGCTTTGCTTATAAATTTAAGTCTTTCGAAGTGTTTGTTTATGAATTTGTTCTCTTCTTGTTAAAATCTGTCCTCGTTCATTGCCTGTTTACAAATGTTGTCTTAATGTTTATATTTTAGGTGTTAATTTTAATTTGTCAATCTGTTTCCTCTATTATTTCAACTGTTTCAACTTTAGAAAGTTATTTAAGTGAATATCTGATACCCAATTGTAATTTTTGCTAGCTTTCCTAACTCCTGATTTTGAGTTTATTTTTGTATATGGCCTGAGGTGTTTAGATTTATTTCCAAATTGTTATTCAGACACTTTAATGTTATATGCAGTCTTTTCAATTCATTGTTTTGAGTGTGGTGGCATAAAAAGAGTGAGGGCTTTTGGCAAAATAGATTTGGGTTAACTTCTGGCTCTGGATACCAAGGCTCTTCCGGTTTAGGAGCAACCTCTTCCCAAAAAAGAGCTAGAATGCCCCCCTCTGCTTTGCCTTCAGGGCTCAGCAGTGTAGCACCAACATCTGTCATGAGAGTGACTGAAACCTTCCATAGCCAACCCTACACTTTTACCACCCCCAGAGCTCCGGACCTGGAGGGCTTAGATCTTGTCCCAGGAAATGCTGCAGGACATAGGAACCAGTCAGGTGGCTTCTCCTGTAGGATCTAGATGGCACAGGCAGTGGGACTTGAGCTAGTAACCTGGATACAGCTATGGAGGACTTGGCTGAGCTCAAACCTTTGCCAGAGGAACGAGGCATACAGGTAATTGCTGATTTAACCAAAGCAGAAGAAAAACAAAAACACAAAGTTCCTCTAAGAAGACAAACAGAGGTGTGAGTACAGACCATTTCTCTACACAACTGCCATGCCAGGGTGGAGAAAATGGCCAAGCTTGTAACTAGGGCTGGAAAGGTCACTGTCATTCATAATCATGTGCTGTCCTCTAACTGAACACCATTGCCCACCTTCGGTATGCTAAGCGTGACTCATGTCTTTCACCATGCTTGTGTCAAGAGCATCCTCCGGAGGTACCTGGAAACTGATGGTACCTAGACCCGTTTGCTTGCGTTTTGCTGTTCTACCTTTAGTAACCTTGACTCTGCTGCTCCCAAGTATATACTTCCTGGTCTCTCCACAGAAGAAGGTGGCCTTTGAGGTGTTTTCTCTAGTGCTCTATTTTACTTTAGCTTGTCTTCTTGTTTCTTTCACACTTATTACGACGTCCAGACCCAGTTTTAACAGACTATCCTATTAAGGATTGTCGTTTTGATTTGGGGAGCATGGTCTTTGACTCTGTTATCTGTTCCATTGTTCTCCACTGTCTGCATCCTCACCATCACATCAGCTCTGTGATCTGGTTTTCCACTCCTGAGCACCAGCGGATAAGAAGAGCAGAAGGGTGCTCAGGACTTGATGTGATAGTGTGTCTACTATACACTTAGTGATATTGCGTCCACCATACACTTACAATGTTGCAGCCACCATAGCGTCCACCATACACTTAGTAATGTTGCATCCACCATAGTGTCCACCATACGTTTAGTGATGTTGTGTCCACCATAGCGTCCACCATAAACTTTGTAATATTGCATCTACCACACACTTAATAATCACAAAGAGCCTTAAAAGTATGACATGTGGTTCTAGTACACACTGGTTACATTTCTCTTGGGTTTCCAGCCTTCAGGTCCTCATTACCTAGAAGGTGGCTGTTCTGATGACGCCAACTTGAGGTAATCCAACAAGGAAATGAAGGAGAAATTTCCCGAAGACTTTAAAAACAATTCTTTTTCCAGCCAACATGGCACCATAGAAGCACCACACCATCCCTCCATAGCAAAGACCCAAAAAACTAAGTAAGCCAGAGACAGATGTCATTCCTGGAACCTGAAGTGTCAAATGAAGAGATAAAGAACTCGGCCAAGCACTGAATGGAATAAGAAACTGACAGAGGACAGAGAATAAGGAGAGAAACATGCCGAAGGCCCCATCAGCTAACGTAGCATGGATCCGCCATCTTGGATTCTTGTCAGGGATCAGCAGACAGGGAGCACTGGAAAGCAGTTTCACAGAACTCCCAGCAGGAGACAAAGTACTTGGTAACCAACGATACAAGCTTTCCCGCCCCCATTCTTTCCCTGCTGCTCTACCTCCAAGCTCCCTGGCTAGCTGCGGTGGCTCAGCTGGTGGGGAAGTGCAGCATCCATGCCACCTGGATACACCCCACCCATGTCAGAGATAGGCAGACAGGGAGTACAAGAAAACAGCTTCACAAAGTTCCCAGCAGGAAAGAGAGCACCTGGTGAGGAGCGGTATATGGTTTCATAACGTCCCTTGCTCCGCTTGCCTTCAGCCTCCTTTGCTTCCTGCCAGCCGCAGCCCCTTGGCAGGGAGGCAACTGCTTTGGCTTCAGGCTGCTTGGATTTGCCCTGCCTACACTGGCCAGGCCTCTGAGCTGGTGTTGGTTCTTTCCATCTCTTTTGGCCTCCTCTGTGCCTCCTACTACCTCCCCCTCCTTTATCTGGAATACCTGGCTCCGTATGCCATCTTTGCTTCTTCTCGAAAGGCTATTAAACCACACTCAACTGGGGAACCACTCCCCCAGCCACGACACCATGCTGGTGGGATCCTGGGGCTTTTTTTTTTCCTTTGTTTGTTTTCTTTTTCTTTTCACAGCTTCTAGCCAGGCTGCACTGCACAGTTTAGGAGCCACTCTCCCAATCTGCGCAGCCGCATAGGTGGATCCCTGGGGCGTTTCTTTCTTTTTTTTTCCCCCCCTTCTTTTTTGTTTTTTTCTTTTCTCTCTCTTTTTCCCTTTCTGTCTTTCTCCATTTTTCGGTTCTCCTCTCTCTACACTTATCTCCTTTTCCTCTCTCCTCAATACCTGGTGCTGTGTGACATCTATACCCCCCGAGCCAGGCTATACTGCGCAGCCTGGGAGCCACTTCCCCAATCTTACCAGCCCCACCAGTGGGACTCTGGGTCTCCTGGGGTCTTTTCTTTTCCAAATTTTTGTCTAGTTATTTTTTCTTTCTTTTTCCTTTTTTTTGCTTTTCTCCAGTTCTAGGTTTCTCATCTATCCGCTCCAGAGGCAAGCTCCCTTAGCACTCTTTTTTTTTCTTTGTTTGCTTGTTTTTGTCTCCTGTTCCTCTCTTTTCTCTCTCCTCTTTCCCATACCCCTATTAACTCCACACATCACAATCTCCCACCTCTTTCCTGCCTACTTGCACCATGCACTGAGCATCACACCCCTGAGCAGCAAATCCACGACCTACTGGAATCTGCCCAGCACTGATTCCTCGCCCGCCTTATTGGCCCTAGTGTGTGCCACAAACAACCCATCCCAGCCCCTCCCTTTCAGCTGAATCTTCCCTGCTGCACCATAGCTGAATGACTGGCAGTGCCCACCGGACAAGGATGTAAAAAGTACTGTGATGACAGATGAGCAAAACAACAAAGAACGCACAGCCTGCCTGCTCAGATATAACCAAATAAAACAAAAAAAGAGGATGAAACAAACAAATCTACAATCAAGAAATGAACAAAATAACTACTGAATGTCCCAAAGACAGCAGACAGTATCAAAACATATTAAAAAAACAGGACAGGATGGCTCCAGTAGGAGTCCAAAATAAAACACCAGATGGCTTTCCAGTAGAAGAAAAGGCACTAGAACTACCTTATAGGGAATTCAAATCACTAATATTCAGACAAATCCAAGTGTTGAAGCAAAAAGCAGATGAAAATGAGGAAAAAATAGACAAATTTATGGAAAAGGCAGACAAATTCATGGAAAATACAGACGAAAAAATGAAACAATTCAGGAAATTAATACAAGAACAAAATGCCAAAATAAATTCACAACTAGAGATCATTCAAAACAACAATTAGAAATCCAAAAGATAAACAACAAGATTTCAGAAATGAACAGTGTCATAGAATGGCTGAGGAGCAGGTTTGAAACAATGGAAGATAGAATTGATGAAATTGAAGGCAAACACTTGGATACAACTCTGTTTGAGGAAAAATCAGAAACAAGAATGAAGGAAAATGAAGAAACCCTGAGAATTATGTGGGATACAATCAAAAGCAAAAATTTGCCAGTGATCAGAGTTCCAGAAGAGGGAGAGAAGATGGAAAACACAGAGCAGATCATTGAAGCATTGCTGACAGGAAATTTCCCTAATACCGTGAATGGTGAAAAGCTGACCATCCAAGAAGCTCAATGAACTCCATATAGGATAGACCCCGAAAGAAAAACACCAAGGCATATCATAATCACACTCGCTAAAACCGAAGACAAAGAAAAAATCCTGCGAGCAGCTCAAGAAAAACAAAACGTCACATACAGAGGAGAAACAGTAAGACTAAGCTCTGATTATTTGGCAGAAACCACACAGGCCAGAAGGCAATGGGGTGACATATATAAAACCTTGAAAGAAAAAAATTGCCAACCAAGAATAATGTATCCTGCAAAGCTTTTGTTCAAATATAGTGGTGAAATTAGGACATTTCCAGATACACAGATATTAAGGGAATATGTAAAAACCAAACCAGACTTACAAGAATTATTAAAGGGAGACCTTTGGCCTGAGAGCAAACAAAGTCAGACCACAGCCTGAATCTAGGACACAAGATTGTACTAGCCAGATACCAACCTAGGAAATGAACTTTCAAAGACTATCCAAAACCAAAAGAATTGCAACAGGGAACCAGAGAGGTTAATCTGTAAATGACAACAACATCAGAACGATAAAAGAGGTAATAAACAGTATAGGTATAAAACTTTCTAATGGAGAGGAAAGCAAGGCAAATCCAGGAAGATAAGGTTATATTTCAAGATAACCACAAAGAAAGTTAACAAACCTACCCATCAAAATAAAGAAGAAAAACATAAAGTCTCAATAAAAACAAAAGAAATGAAGAAGAAATCTACAAACAAAAGAAACTCAGCACAGGAGAGTAAGAGGAAAAAAGAAAATGTTAACATCACAAAAAGAAGCACTACAAAATGACAGCAATTAACTCACACCTATCAATAATTACACTGAATGTAAATGGCCTAAATACACCCATGAAGAGACACAGAGTGACAGAATGGATTAAAAAAAAAAACTGCATCTATGAATATGCTGCCTACAAGAGACACACCTTAGAAACAAAGACGTAAATTTTTTAAAAATTAAAGGATGGAAAAAAACACATCAAGCAAATACCAAAAAAAGAGCAGGAGTGGCAATACTAATCTCAGATAATATAGACTTTAAAACAAAATCCACCATAAAAGACAACGAAGGGCATGATATAATGATTAAAGGGATGATCCATCATGAAGACTTAACCATAATAAACACCTACACACCCAATGACAGGGCTCCAAAATACATAAACTCTAACAGTGCTGAAAAGAGAAATTGACAGTTCCACAGTAATAGTAGGAGACTTCAGCACACCACTCTCGGTAAAGGACAGAACATCTAGAAAGAAACTCAACAGAGATACGGAAGAGCTAAAGAGCCCAGTCAGCCAACGTGATCTCATAGACACGTACAGAACACTCCACCCAACAGCTGCAATATGCACATTCTTTTCCAACACACACGGAACATTCTCCAGAATAGACCACATCTTAGGCCACAGAGCAACCCTCAACAAAATCCTAAACATTGAGATTATACGAAGTATCTTCTCTGATCACAATGCCATCAAAGCAGAAATTAACAACAGGAAGGGTAAGGAAAAAAATCAGTTACATGGAAATTGAATAACACCCTGCTTAAAAACCACTGGGTAATAGAAAAAATCAAAGATTTAATCAAAAAGTTCCTAAATCAAACGAGAATGAAAACACATCGCGCCAAAACCTTTGGGACACAGCAAAGGCAGTCCTCAGAGGTCACTTCATAGCACTAAATGCACACATCAAAAAGAAGAAAGGGACAAAGTCAAAACATTAGTTACACAACTTGAACAAATAGAAAGAGAACAGCAAAAGAAGCCCACAGGCACCAGAAGAAAGGAAATAATAAAGATCAGAGCAGAAATAAATGAAATCGAGACTAGAAAAACAATAAAAAGAATCAACAAAACCAAAAGTTGGTTCTTTGAAAGGATCGACAAAATTGACAAAAGAAAAACAGGAGAGAACGCAGACAACCCAGATAAGGAATGAAATGGGGGACATTATAAGAGACCCAACTGGAATAAAAAGGATCATAACAGAGTATTACGAAAAACTATACTCCAACAAATTTGAAAACCTAGAGGAAATGGACAAATTTCTAGAAAAACATGACCTACCCGAAGTAACACAAAATGATGTTGAAAATCTGAATAGAAGAATTAGGTGGTGCCCAGCTACCACTACCAACCTTACGACCAGGGACACAATAGATGTTCCCAGATAGAATGGGAGAAAATGTGGAACAAAACTCAAATTCCTAAAAAAAAGGCCAGACTAAGTGGACTCGTAAAGACTAGAGGAACCCCCAAGACTGTCACCCTGGGATACCCTTTAAACTTCGGACTCAGACCAATCCTAATGTTCACCTATCAGCCGAAAGGCAGAATGGCACATAAATAATATCACCCATTTGTACTGTGCTCCTCTAAACAATCATCTGAATGAGACCTGTCAGCGTTTACCCCAGACCAAAGGTGATAATGGGAACAAGAAAGCTAGATTAATGGAAACAGAACAACCAGAATGGAAATAATGAGAATGCTGACACATTGGCGAAAAGTATAGCTGATGTCACTGAATAGTATGTGTAGAAATTGTTAAATGAGAACCTAATTTGCTCTGTCAATTTGATCCAAAAACACAGTGAAATATTAAAGAAAAAAGATTCTTTGCTGACCCATTGAGCTTCATTTCTGAGAATTTTATGGTGGCTCATAGAGAACCGAGGATAAAGCCCAGCTGGAAACCATAAATATTCAAGAAAAGCAGAGCGGCTGGAAGTGGCACCACTGTTTCTGTCACCAGAACGGACTGCTGGGGAGAAGCCCTCCCTCTGTGCCCTGGCCTTGCTGCCTGGACGCAGTCACCTCCTCAGCGTTTCGTTTTTGGCCCTCAAGGACTACCTGTAACTTCCCTGCCAGCTCTCCTGTGCATTTGAGGAGACATCTGTTACATTTTTGCAGAATATAGTTGGAAAGTTTTTCATATTATCTAGTCTGCCATATTGCCCGTTTTAGTCTTTGAAAATCACGAACATTATTTAAACAAGTGAAAATTCCTAACAACCCATTCTATAATGGTGCTCCTGTTATGGCTCAGAAAAGGACTGAGTACTTAAGCTGACCTGGATCAAATTGGTCTTGGGAGTTTTTATTTTCCCCCTCTAGTTTCTGTATTTAAATACTTCCCTGCTTATTTTCACTAAATGTGGTAGAAACACTTAGAAATGTATCCCAGTTCTATCAGCCCTACTGAAGAGGCGGCTGGGAAAGAAGGGTGATACATCTGACTCCTCTCTTCGACATGAGGGAAAGATAAGAGTCAGAATATAGGATGTACAAGCTTTTATCCCTTACTGCAAGGAGCCCCGGTGGCGCTCTGCTGCTAATCAAAAGGTCGGTGTTGCAAACCCACCAGCAGCTCTTTGGGAGAAAGATGTGGCAGTCTGCTTCCGTAAGGATTACAGCCTGGGAAGACCTATGGAGCAGTTGTACTATGTCCTGTAGCGTCACTATGAGTTGGGATCGACTTGACAGCAGCAGGTTTGGTTTGGGTATCCTCTACTCCAGTGGGTCTGCATGTGTGGGACCCCAGACCAGAAGCAGCAACATCACCATCACCTGGAAACTTGTTGGAAATGCAGCTTTTCAGGTCCCACCCAAGATCTTCAAAACCCCTGGGCCTGGGGTCCAGTGATCTGTGTGTTAACCACCCTGCTCGTGACCCTGGTGGCACGCACAAGATTGAGAATCCCTGCTCTGGCCTGGTCACTCAGAATCTCTTGGGAGTGCTATCTTTGAATTTGTATTTACTTCTCCAGCAGCCACATTGAAGATTCTGTCATGCATGGTCTTTGGTTTGACCAATAATTTGCCCCAGTTCTTCAACATTTGCTAGGAGAGCCGATCAGGAGCGCTTTAACCACTGCGCCACCAGGACTCCCTTCTGTTGCAGCACTGAAGAGCAGATACCCACTTGGGTTAATGATACTGAATTTCTCCACAGGGTGGCAGTAGAAAACCTGTTGAATCAGTCTCGGCTGGGGTTCTTTCTGTCCAGAGAAAGACTAAGTCTTTTATCCAAATATCACATGCGAAAAAGCCTTCTTTCATTAAATGTCTGGGCTTTTTAGGGAGCAGTTTTAAAGTTATGAAGACAATTTACCATTTGAGGAAAAGAAAGATGACTTGATGGTTCAAGTGGTAGAATTCTCACCTTCCATGCGGGAGACTCAGGTTTGATTCCCGGCCAAGGCACTTCAGCACAGCCTTTACTGTTCTGTCAGTGGAGGGTTGCCGTTACTGTGATGCTAAACAGGTTTCAGCAGAACTTCCAGACTAAGAGAGACTAGGAAGAAAGGCTGGGCGATCTACTTTCAAAAATCAGCCAGTGAAAACCCCAGGGATCACAACTGTCAGATCCGGTTGTACATGGGGTCCCTATGAGTGAGGGACCAACCCCAAGGCCGCTAACAACACCGACATTTAGATTAAAGTGTCACAGTCCTTTGGTTGCTTATTTAATTTCCTAAAATAAGTTATTCTAGTCAACAGAGCAGAAATTAGACTTAACCAAAGGCATGGTGCAAAGTTATACGTCTCTGCTACTCTCTTTTTTGAAGATGATAGTTGGAATTTTTAAAGGGTGACATCACAACTTACCAGTTCAACTCAAAAAACATGTTAACTTGATAGTTTATTCACCGTCTCTTGCATTTTGATGTCATCATCACTTGCCACTCGGAAGTGTTTACACTTGGCGTTTTCAACTGATACATCAGAAATCTTGTCGGTGGATGGGTGTGAGCAAGGATGTCCAAGCTGAAACCATCATGGAGCTTCTTGTCTCAGGCCAGGCAAGGAATAGTTCATGACTGTCATGTCAGATGGGAGAACCAGGAAACAAGAGGTAATTAAAAGACTTTCTGGGAAATGAAAAATCCCTTTGGGAGCTTCTTTAAATAAAGATTATGTATTAATAAATTAGATGGAGACACATATTATTTCTCCTCTCCGTGTAAAAGAATTTACACAAGGAAATCATGAAATTCGTAAGAATGGGTTTAAACTATTTGGAGCTTTACGGTGCTTTTCCTGGCATTCTGTCAGATATATATAGAAACGTACTGTGCTGATGCCTGATGACTTAGCAGGCCCCTCGGGCATCATTCCACAGGATGGGACATTTCCTCTGCTGGCTTTTCCTGCGTCCTTTCCTGGTGGTGGGACTGTTATTCTCCCTGACAAGTAAAGAGTGGCAAGATCCTTTATTATAAAGAGCAATAGGTCTATATATAAATTTTTAAATGTATATACCTTCCTTATACCTTAATAATAATCCTTTTTTCTTTTGCTAAAATCCCTACTGTAATAGCATGGCTCAGAAGGAAAACACAGCTACATAATTTGCAAGATGAATCTTTTCAGCAAAACGGGAAAAAAGTTCCTTGTGTATAAAAATATCTAGTGATTGACATGTTACCAAATAGATTGCTATGTAATTTAGACTTTGATTTCTTTTCCTCATAGATGAAAAAAACCTTCATAATCAGGAGACCATTTTTCATTGTGAGATATGAAGCAGAGGCTTCTGTAGGGCAGTTAAAAGATGGAGGATGCTTGCTGAAAGGTGTCGCTTCCACGATGCTCTCCCCAGCCCATCTGTTATTTTCTGTCTACTGATTATTCCTACTGGCTTATTTGGAGAACACTGGCTTTTACTCTACTGGAGGTGGGGAGTCACTGGGGAAGCCTGGGCGGAGGAGTGCCACGATCTGACACCTGCTTTCACTGGATCTCCTGGCTGCCGTAATGAAACTCAGAATGTAAGAGGGCAAGGGCCAACTCTGGGAGATGTTAGGAGGCCAATGCAGTCATTCCGGGAGAGATGCTGGTGGCTTGGGCCAGGGTGGAGGTGGTGGACAATAGTCAGATTCTGGTTATATTTTGAAGGTAGAGCGACCAGCATTTCCTAATGGAGTGGATGCGGGATATGCAAGGAAGAGGTAAGTCAAAGATGGCACCAAGGTCTGTGGCCTGAGCAGCTGGAAAACAGAGCTATCATTTTCTGAGATGCACAAGACAGCAGAAAGAAAGTTTTGGGTACATTAAGTGGACATCTAGGTGGACTGGCTGGGGAGGTAGTTGGATATCAGAGTCTAGAGTTCAGGAGGTAAGTCCAAGCTAGTGATGTAAATGTGGGAGTCATCAGCACAGGGATGGCATTTAATGCCAGAAAACTGATAAGATCACCCAGAGAGTGAGTGCACAGTGAGAAGAGAAGAGGCCCAAGGACTGAGCCTGGGTGCTCTGCTGGTGATAAAGATCAGGGAGGCCAGGAGGAGGTAGCAAGGGAGACTGAGGAGTGATTGTTGAGGTAGGAAGAAAACCAAGAACGCCCTGGAAATCAAGGGAAGAAAGTGTTGTAAGGAAGAGGGTATGATCAACTGTGTCATATGCGGCTGATAGAAGTAAGATGAACGGTGGGAAATTACCACTGGATTTAGCAATGTGGAGGTCATTCTTCAACGACAAGAGCGGCTTCTGGGGGAGTGATGGGGGTGGAAGCCTGACTAGAGTGGGTTCAAGATAGAATGGGAAGAGAGGAATTTGAGACATCATCTACAGGCAACTCTTTAAGGTTTTGCTATATAGAGAGAACAGAAAGCTGGAATAGTACCTGGGGATGTAAGTCAAGAGAGGTTTCAACTTTTTACATAATTGTAGATTCACATGCAGTTGTAAGAAATGATACAGAAAGATCCCATGTACCCTTTACCCAGCTTTCTTCAGTGGTAACTTTTTTTAAATGTGCTTTAGGTGAAAGTTCACAGCTCAAGTTAATTTCTCATTCAAAGATTTATACACTTATTGTTTTGTGACATTGGTTGCAATTCCCATAATGTGAAAGAACACTGCCCCCTTCCACCCCAGGTTCCCGGTGTCCGTTCAACCAGTTCCTGTCCCTTACTGCCCTCTCATCATGCCTCCAGACAGGAGTCACCCATTTGGTCTCATATATCCGACTGAACCAAGAAACGCATTCTTCATGTGTATCATTCCTTGTCTTATGGTCCTGTCTAATCTTTGTCTGAAGAGTGGGCTTTGGGAATGGTTTCAATTCTGGGTTAACAGAGCCTCCGGGGGCCATGGTTTTGGGGGTTCCTCCAGTCTCTGTCGGACCACTAAGTCTGGTCTTTTTACGTGAATTTGAATTCTGTTCTACATCTTCCTCCTACTCTGTTCCGGACTCTCTGTTGGGTTTCCTGTCAGAGTGGTCATTGGTGGTAGCCAGGTACCATCTAGTTCTTTGGGTCTCAGGCTGGTGGAGTCTCTAGTTCATTTGGTCCTTTAGTCCTTTGGGCTACTATTTTCCTTGTGTCTTTGGTTTTCTTCATTCTCATTTGCTCTGAGTGGGATGGAACCATTAGATGTATCTCAGATGGCCGCTCACAAGCTTTTAAGACCCCAGACGCCACTCACCAAAGTGAGATACAGAACATTTTCTTTATAAACTATGTTATGCCAATTGACCTAGGTATCCACCGAAACTATGGTCCCCAGGCCCCAGCCAAAACTACTGTGTCCGTCAAAATGTTTGCATGTGTCTAGGAAACTTCTTTACTTTTGCTTTGGTTCAATGTTGCTGACTTATCCTGTATTGCTTGTTGTCCTTCCTTTCACCAAAATTGACCCTTGTCTACTGTCATCCACCCTCCTCACCCTTGTAACCATCAAAGAATGCTTTTTTCTGTGTTTAACCTTTTCTTGAGTTCTTGTAACAGTGGTCTCATACGATATTTGTCCTTTTGCGACTGACTTATTTCACTCAGCATAATGCCCTCCAGATTCATCTATGTTGTGATATGTTTTGCTGACTCATCATTGTTCTTTATCAGTGCATAGTATTCCATTGCGTGTACGTACCATAATTTGTTTATCCATTCATCTGTTGATGGGCACTTAGGTTGTTTCCATCTTTTTGCTATTGTGAATAGTGCTGCAATGAACATGGGTATGCATTTGTCTATTCGTGTGACGGCTCTTATTTCTCTTGGGTATATTTCTGGGAATGGGATTGCTGGATCATATGGTATTTCTATTTCTAGCTTTTTAAGGAAGCGCCGTATTGTTTTCCAAAGTGGTTGTACTGTTTTACCTTCCCACCAGCACTGCATAGGAGTTCCAATCTCCCCACAACCTTTCTAGCGTTTATTATTTTGTGTTTTTTGGATTAATGCCAGCCTCATTGGGGTGAGATGAAATGTCATTGTAGTTTTGATTTGCATTTCTTAATGGCTAATGATCACGAGCATTTCCTTATGTGTCTGTTAGCCACCTGAATGTCTTCTTTGGTGAAGTGTCTGTGGATATCTTTTGCCCATTTTTTAACTGGATTATTTGTCTTTTTGTTGTTGAGGTGTTACAGTATCTTGTAGATTCTAGAGATTAGACCCTGATCGGATATGTTGTAGCCAAAATTTTTTTCCCAGTCTATAAGTGTTTTTTTACTCTTTTGGTGAAGTCTTTTGATGAGCATTAAGTGTGTGAGTTTTAGGAGCTCCCAGTTACCTGGTTTCTCTTCTGATGCGTGTGCATTGTTAGTTACGGTTTGTATACTATTTATGCCATGTATTAGGGCTCTTAACATGGTCCCTATTTTTTCTTCCATGATCTTTATCCTTTTAGATTTTATATTTAAGTCTTTGATCCATTTTGAGTTCGTTTTTGTGCATGGTGTGAGCTGTGGATCCTGTTTCATTTTTCTACAGATGGACATCCAGTTATGCCGGCAGCATTTGTTAAAGAGGCTGTCATTTCCCCATTTAACAGACTTTGGGCATTTGTCAAACATCAGTGGCTCTTAGGTGGATGGATTTACATCTGGGTTCTCAATTCTGTTCCATTGGGCTATATGTCTGTTGTTGTACCAGTGCCAGGCTGTTTTGACTACTGTGGTGGTATAATAGGTTCTAAAATCAGGTAGTGTGAGGCCTCTCACTTTGTTCTTCTTTAATGGTAACATCTTGCAAAACTCTACTACGTTATACTGACATTGATGCAATCCACCAATCTTATTCAGATCTCCCCAGTTTTACTTGTACTCCTTTGTGTATGTATGTGTGTTCTATGCAATTGTATCACATGTGTAGGTTCGTATGTCCACCACCATAGTCAAGATACAAAACAATTCCATCATAAGAATTCCTCGTGTTGCCCTTTTTTAACTTCACCCACCTCCCTCCTGACCCTCACCACTGCCACACTTTTTGTCCCTAACCTGGCAACCACCAATTTCCTCTCCATTTCTGTAATTTTTTTGTTTAAAAAAATGTTATATAAATGGAATATAGTATGTAGCTTTTTTACATTGGCTTTTTTCAGTCAGCATAATTCCGTTGAAGTGCATCTATGTTGTGTGTGTCAGAAGTTTGCCCCTTTTTATTGTGAGTACTGTAGTATTCCATGGTATGGATGTACCACAGTTTATTTAACCATTCACCCACTGAAGGACATCTGGATGGTTTCCGCTTTTGGGCTATTATGAATAAAACTGCTGTGAACATTCATGTACAGGTTTTTGTGAGCGTAAGCTTTCATTTGTCTAGGATAAATGCCCAAGAGTATAACAGCACCAGGCATACTCCCACCTCGGGCCTTTCGACCAAGCTATTGTCTCTGCTTGGAGCACTCTTCCCCCAGCCATCCACCTGGCTTAACTCTCACCATCTTCAGGTTCTTGCTCAGACATCACCACCTCACTGAGGCCTTCCCTTCCCACACTGCTTAAAATGCCCCCCACGGACTCCTGGGCCCTTCCTAACCGCTTCACTGTCTTGTCTTGTTTGCACTTCCTGCTACCTGACATACTAGTATTTATTTAATCATGGTTGGTCTCCCCCGCGTCCATCCAGAGCATGAGCCCCATGCAGGAGCCTGTCTTGTTCACTGCTGACCTCGACACCCGCAGCCGTGTCTGGCTCACAGTCACCATGTTGCATGGATATCGGAAGTGAGAGCGTCCTGGCTGCGCTGTTTCCTGGCAGTGGGCTTCCTTCAGGGCACCTCACTTAACCTATAGACCTCAGGCCCCTCCTCTGTTAAGGGGTTGATGTCCCCCCTCAGAGGGCGAGACAAGGCAGAGCACGCGGCACAGCAGATGCAGCCAGTCTCCTGTGTCAGGCGCCCTCCAGGGGAAGCGAGTGTGCTGCTGCCTTTTCAGATGGGGCCCACACCTCTAGTCACCATCTCCCTTATGGGCCCAGGACCTGACCAGTCCTAAAAATGATCAGTTGCTAGATTTCCAAGAATTCGTGATTTCCAGAGCTGCCTTCTTCCTAGTTCTTCCTCCCCCATCTACCTGTACAAAATATGAAGAGCCAGCCCCCAGTAACCACTGGAATCGCTAGGTGATGGCTTGACCCTTTACAGCTGAGTGCACCCCTGGCCCTTCCGCTGCTTGCTGACCTTTCAGAATCCCTCTTGCAGGCCCTGTCTGGTTTTTCCCAAGGTGGTGCGGTACGGGAGAAAGATGTCACAGTGCTTCCATAAAGATTACGGCTTTGGAAACCCTGTGGGGCAGCTCAGCCCTGTCCTATAGAGTCACTGTGAGTCAGAATTGACAGCAATGGGTTTTTTTTTTTTTTGGTTTAGTGTGTGTGGTGCCAATAAAAGAGTGAAAACAAGCATTTACCAATTTGTTTAGAACTTCTCCTATAACACCACTATTTGGGGCGGGCAAGCGGTTGTACCTATTTTTATTGTAATTACTCATTCTCTGCTACCTCATTAAGCTTGTGTTCTTTCAAGCGTGAATACCTGGCTGAATCTGCATAACCTCTTATTATCAGCCTACCTTTGTTCACACACAAAAGTTCGCACTTACAGCTCTCCCACCAGCCTCCTTTTGTAAATAATTTAAATTTTATCTTCTCAAAGTAGAAAGAAATGTGCTGTCATGCTGGTTCTGCAGTTTCCTTGTTTTGCTGGATTGCAAGTCCCTTAAAAAAAAAAATCCCTTAGAGTCACGCAAATGTTCTGTGTCCCCAAATCCAAGGTATACAGGCAGCTCTTCGTTGAGAAAGGGGGGGCTAGTGTGAACGCCAGCCACCCTCCACCCCAGGCACTCCTGACCTGCCTCCACCGGGGACTTGTTCATACACCCCAGCCTCAGTTTCCCCACGTTAGTGAGGCCATTGCCTTATGCTTTAGAAATATTATGAGTATGACTTTGAAGGTGAAAGTTCTCCCCCACACTACACCCCATTATCATGCTAAAAGCAGAAACTGAGTGGAAAATAAATTTTCGAGACATTTTAAATTATTCCCTGCTTGTCTTTCGAAGGCAAAATTCAGATGAGAAGGCTTATCAATTATACTTTTGTTTCTACTCACAAACTCATGACTACCCACTGAAAGGCCTCTTGTTCTTCACTAAAACATTGTTTACAGTGTTTGAATGGCAACAGATGCCGGGTTTGGTATTTAGAGGGTACATTTATTCCCTGGGGAAAGAAGTAACAGTTTGAGATGGGGCAGGGCTTGATGTGAGAGAATGCTTCTCAGAATGAGAAGCATTTAATTTTGCCCCAGTTCTAAATGAGCGTCCCTAGTTCTTATTCTGTGGCTGAAAATAATTATGGTTACTGGAACTTTCAACAGAAAGATAAAAAGAAATTTGCAGCTTAGGGTGTTTGGTTTGAAACGAAAACAGGAGTGATGAGTTGAGACTTGGACTTAAAAAAAAAAAATTCCGTTTTAAAAGGACAGCAATACGATTCATAGGCTTGTCTTTGCTATCTTGATGTTTAATCCAGATCCCTGGGGGGTTGGTTCTCGTCAGCACATTTCCACAGAGCAGGTGGCCTGGCCTGGGCACACCAAACTTGGCAAATCTGTTTGCCAGGGAGGGGGTTTCAGCTGGGAGCCAGGCTTATCTTCAAGGCCAAATTGGCTATTCATTCTAAAACACAGAGTAACACATTTCTGTTAGAAATAAAGATTCCTATTCTCTGGAATTCCTTGGACGTGGGGCGGAGGGGGGCGGCGAGGGACACGCAGAAGTGCCTTGTGATAACATTATAATTCTAATAGGATCGGAGCTACAAAGATGAATTTACCCTCTAAAAATTTCTAATTCTAGAAAACTGCGTTTTTATCACTGCAAAAGGATTTTGTTTCCAGAGGATTATGCTTTTGAGCAAGAGCTTTGGAATGAGGGAGACGAAGATTGAGAGATGATAATGTGAAATGGCAGTTCTCAAGTTCAAGGAAGCAAAACAAAAGACGAGCCCCATGGGGGCACTTTATTGCCTGTCTGTAACAGAGAGTAGGTGCTGGCATTTAAGCAGAAGTCAGCAGTGTCTCTGCCCTGAGTGAAGAATGTAGAGCTGAGTAAAAGGAGGCTTAGCCCGTATATTCATTACCACTGACGGAAATGCAGGGAGAATGTTAATCCATCAGGTGTTTATGGCTAGGAAAGCTGGGTTGTATTACTGGGATCACAAGCGTAGCTGGTATAGATGGTTGACCTGTAGTATGTTTGTGTCTATAGCGGGGAGGGGGCAGAGTGTGGACTATGTCACAGAGTTATGTAAAATAACTGGAGTGATTAAAATTGCTTTAAACAAATGTGCAGCTAGAAGAGCGAGTGGTAACGCCCTGCAGTCTTACTGAACGTTGAGTAAGAAAATCATGGCAGATTTTGGGTCTGCTCTGGAAATGTTCTAAAACCAGACTGTTCATGCAGTGAGCCATTTTGAACGTAGCTTGCTACGTGTTTGGAGAGAAACACATACCCTTTTATTAGGTGAAGGAAACAAACTCTTTGAGCTGCAGTATCACTTTGGGTGTTTAATTGCTGGGTTTAACAAATCACAGCTGCAGAAGTTAAATTCTTGACAGGATTCTTTATTCAGCTATTTTCCCCTTGCCCCATTACATTTCAGATTTATGGTCCGAATCATGTCTAGAGCCAGCAGTAAGCTCGCTCTTTTCCTCTGCGGCTGTTACGTGGTTGTCCTGGGAGCCCACGACGGGAAGCATCGCGAGGCTGAAGGTCACGTGGCTGAATATTACACGGCTGCCGTCTATGAGCATCAGTCGATCTTAAGTCCAGACCCTCTAGCTCTCACCACCCGAAAGGAGGCCTTGGAGCTAATGAACCAGAACCTCGACATCTATGAACGGCAAGTGATGGCTGCAGCCCAAAAGGCAAGAAGCACTCCCCAGTGTACCATGAGCTGACCCCCAGAACAGAGCAAACTGCTCTTTAACTCTTGCTCAGGGACTGGGGAACATTAGGCTCCTACAGCCCCCCTGGAAAACCAGCCCGGCTAGTAGGGCCGAGGTCCCTGGGTGCAGCAGGCAGTTTGCACTAAACTGTTAACCTGAAGCTTGGCAGTTTGAACCCACCCAGCAGTGCAATGGAGGAAGGGCCTGGCGATCTGCGTCGATAAGGATTACGGCCAAGAACCCCCTATGGAGTACTTCTACTCTGCCATGCATGGGGCTGCCAGGAGTCAGACTCGACTTGATGGCAGTGGGTTTGGCTTTTTTGGTTAGTAAGCCTGAGTTTAATTAGTCAGTTGGCTAGAATCTTGCTACTCAGAGAGTGGGTCATGGACAGCAGCAGCATCCCCTGGGGGCTGTTGAAATGCAGAGCCTCAGGCCCTAGCCCGGACCCACTGAATCAGAGTCTGCATTTTAGCCAGAACCCTGGTGATGTGTTTGTACTTTCAAGTTTCAGAAGCCCGGGCCTAGATCCCCGGTTCTCCAGTGTGGCTGCACAGAGGAATCACCTGACCAGCTAACCAGTGTGGAGGCCCAGGCCCTGCCTGAAATTCTGTTGTAATTGGTCCGGGGCGTGGTTTAGGCATTAGGAGTTTTTAAAGCTCTACCAGGGCTACTAAGGTGCAGAAAACTTTGAGAACCACCGGGCATGATGGCCTTTCACCCTCTCTGAGGCATGCCGAGCTTAACTAAATGGTAAGCACCTACAGAGAAGCCCTGGTGGCACGATGGTTAAGTGCTTGGCTGCTAACCCAAAGGTTGGTGGTTCAAACCCACCCAGCTGCTCTGTGAGAGAAAGGCTTGGTAAACTCCTCCCATAAAGATTTCAGCCTAGGAAACTGTATGGGGCAGCTCTCCTCTGTCCTATAGGGTTGTTATGAGTTGGAAATTGACTCAGCAGCACACACAACAACAACAACAAGCATCCATAAAACTGCAGTTCGTTGCCTTCAGATTATTTAGGGCTCATTTCTGGCCTCTAGCCACTCCTTGGAAACTCTATGGGGCAGTTCTCCTCAGTCCTATAGGGTCGCTATAAGTCAGAATTGACTTGATGGCAGTGGGTTTGGGTTTTTCTGGTCTCTGTGCCAGGCTGTGAACAGTCTGAGACCTCTGTCCAGACAGAACCAAGCCCAAAAGGACAAGGAGAAGGTGGGTGCCAGCCTTTGTGTAGGCTTCCTGCTTGGCACACGTTTTCCACTCCTGCCGGAAGGGCGGGGAGAAGGGGACGCGACCCCTGGGCAGAGCCGGAAATGCCAGAGCCAGATGTTCCTGTAAGAGATGCCCTGTTGGGAAACCCATAACCAAAGGAAAGTTTGGGCCTTAACCCTGGCGGTGGGGTGCCTAGGGCGGGCTGCGCTGCCTCAACAGGAAGTAGAGTTGAGGTGAGCGAAACTTCCATGGTGTCTCTGAGTTTAAAGGTCAAAACCAGTCATGCCAGCAGGTCCTGCCCCAGAAAGTGCCTTTCTGTGATCAGGGAGATAAGGATTGCCTGGACAGTCGCCATCTATTGTTACATTTAAACATTTCAGCCTAAAAGATATATAACCAGTTGCCATCACTGGATTCTAACTCATGGCAACTCCATGTGTGTCGGAGTAGAACTGTGCTCCATACGGTTTTCAATTGCTGATTTTTCAGAAGTAGACTGCCAGGCCTTTCTTCAGCAGTACCTCAGGGCAGACTCAAACCTCCAACCTTTTGATTAGCGGCCAAGTGCACTAACCATTTGTACCACCCAGGAACTTCACAAGAAATATATGCATGTCTGATGGTGGAAGGAAGTTGAAAGACCTGGTCTAGCTTCTTTTCTTCTGATGAATGAAAATCCCCCTTTGTCCCTAACCTACTGTCCAGTTTCTCTTTGAATCCCTTCAGTGGCCCAGAACTTGTTGTCTCACAGGCCCATGCATCCCAACTGAGGACAATTGAAACTTCTAGAAAAGTCTTCCTTTCAACAAGCAGCAGTGGGCCTCCCTGTAACAGCTACCCATTGTTCTGTCCTCAGAGCTAAACAGAACAGACTGAGCCCCTTTGCCAGGCCTGCCATCCTTCCCACATGTAAGGACAGCCATCACGGCTCCCCAAGATGTCTCTCCTTCTGGCTCTATGTCCCCAGTCCCTTCCACAGTTCCTTAGGTTATGTGGTGTCCAGCCCCTCCGCTAAAGACTTGCCATTTTATCTCTGTGCCTGGAACTGCACGCAGTTCTCCAGACTATTGGTCAAGGGCAGGGCGGAGGGGAACTCACACCTCCCTCATTCTAGGCATTGTCCCCAGGAAACATTTGGCAGCCACATCTCACTGTGGTTCATGGCACCTGCCGTCAAGTGAAGCCCCTGAACCTTTTCACACACACAGCCACGCTGCTGCCATTGCCATCCCGTATTTACACAGTTGATTGATTTAATCTGAGGGCAGGACTTCACATTTGAGCTTGTTGGGCTATTTGGGGATCTCTCCTGACATCCAGCATATCGGTTACGTTCACGTCATTCACAAACTTGATACACACCTCATTTATGTCTGCGCTGAAGTCAGTGTAAAAAAATCCCGAGCTGTGACCTCAGACCTCCTGATGACGCCGATCCCCCCAAGGGTATCCTCTGGGTAGAGGTGTAGGCTTGCATGGTGCTGAGCCCGCACCTGAAATGTCACCCACCTCTCACTGCTCCATGCTGTCCACAGGCCCTCCTCAGACATTTGTCCAATGCCATACTGAAACCCAGGGGCTGTGACTGTAACAGTCCCCTGCTTTAGCATTTTAATCCTGTTGCCATTGAATCACTTCCAACTCATGGTGACCCCATGTGTTACACAGCTGAAATGCCCCATAGGATTTTCTTGGCTGTCTTTATGGAAGCAGTTTGCCAGACCTTTCTTTCGCAGAGCCACTGGGTGGGTTTGAATCACCAGCCTGTAGGATAGCAGACTATTCCAAACTGCTTGTACCACCCAGACTCCTTAGTATTTTAATAACCTGCCCAGAAAAGTGATGAGGCTAGTCTTGTATAACATGTTTTTGTTGACCCCATGCACACTGCAAGAGATCATTCCTTCTCTGTTTGTGGTCCAGGAACAGGACAAAGTTGTTGATGTGATCTTTTTTAGTGCTTGCAGATATCTTGGCTCCCTTACATGGTTCTGTGTGTTAAAGCAACTTCTAAGGCAAATTGGCAGCAAGCATGTGTCAAAGTTTTATATCAAGCTTGCTGTAAGGGCAGAGTTCCTGAACAAGCCAACTGGAATATTTCTCTCTTGGTAGAGGCATTTATAGAGGGAAAAAGAAGTCCAGCTTAAAAATGATTAGGCTGGTAGGTCAACTGGGTTGGTAACCTTAATTCCTCAGGGAGTTCCTGATCTCATTAAGGTCTACCAGAAAATTTCTCAGGCCTTTTATCAGAATGTTAATTACTTCCTACAGAGGATTGCTAACCATATCAGCCCCAGAGTTCTGTCCCAGGTCACGTGTTTCCTTTCCTTACTCCTGGCCTATCTGTGCTCAGGGAATGCAACTTCATTTTAATATCAATTCAATATGCATACATAGCCTACACGTTATTCTCCATAGTAAACCATTTAGTGCTCTCAAAGTTTTGTTTCCTTTTTAAAAAGGATAATATATGTCCAAGTGTAATTTTGAAAAAAAGTTAAAAACATGTCATATAGAATGAATGCATACTGAAGCATTTATTCAACTCATGACTTAGGGAAGCAGTAAGGTGGTGAAGCTGGTTCAAAAGAGAATTTGAGGAGGAGAAATGTGTATGTTAGTCAAATGAATGCAGAAATGAGTTTGCTAACAGATATAAAACCGGTTAATGTCCTCCTGGGCAATAAGACTGTAATCTCTGGGTTGATCTTTTACTGAATAACCAAACCACTGGTTCATTGTGTAGATAATTAAGTAATCCTTGAGTGAGCCTGGTGAATACTACCCCAGTATGACTTTGAAAGGGCATGCCTGGATCTTCTTGCTTTATTTCCAAGCTTTCAATCATTATTCTTTACACATTCGTTGCTAAGTGTGCCGTGAAATGAACAGTCTCGTACTCTGCCGGAGGGTGTGTACATTGCTATAATCTTTTTGGAAAGCTACTTGGCAATATGTGTTAAGAACTTAAAATTTTTCATACCTTTTAGCTCAGTAACTCTATTTTTAAGACTTTATTCTGAAGAAACAGAGATTCAAAGATTCAGGCACAACACTCATTCAGTTAATGTTTTGAGCGCTCTGTGTGCAGATGGTCACCACAGTGTTCTTTTTATTACAAAAAAGTGGGAACAATTCAGATGTCCAACAATAAAAGATAAACTCCAGTGCATCTTATTAAATACAGTGCAGCCATTACGAATGATATTTTTGAAGGTTCTTGATGTCCCATGTGGTGGGAAAAATCAAGATACAAAGCCACTTGTTATCACCGTAGCTATATTTTTTATACATACATTAATAAGGCTAAATTTTACCGGAATCCTGTGATACTGGAAAAAAAACGACGGTTAAACAAATCCCCCACCCTTTGTGTTCAGGAAAATGACTTACTGCGGATAAGTAGGGCTTTGAACTGGTTCTTCCCGGCTTGGTCGTGGCCAACTAAGTGAAACTGGAAAAGACCCAAATGCTTAAAATTTGGGTGATCTGGAGCCATAACCAGAATGGGAAAAATGATGGGTCAAAGCCCTGGAGTGGGAGACCCGGGAGAGGCATAGTGAGCCCTTTAAGGACCCCGATGCTTGAGACTGGATTATTGCCAGGACTTAGGAGCGTGACACACATTCAAAGTGGAGCAGTTGGCCGCCATTTTTGAGCAAGGCACTGCTGTTTCCAAGTGTTTGCAGAATCGAGGGGCAAGAGAGTTGGTTGCTATGCATCACATACACTGCCCTTGTTTTCTAAGAAGAAGATGAAGTTTTTCGTATAGCTTACTTTTTCCCGTTTCAGTTATGGTTCTGGTTCACCCAAATTTTAAAAATTCAGGTCTGTTCTGGTGTAGCTTTCTTGGCCGTGGCTGAACCAAGAAAAACCAGTTCAAAGCCCTGCATAACTACTGTTCCCATGTGATCTAGACAAGACTTAAGGACGTACCTTGTTTACCTGTGACAAGGCCAGACACAGACCCTCCAAATTCCCATTCCTTGCCTCATAAATGAGTAACCAAACTGCTTGTCACCACTGATCAATCAGAAACAAAGTGCCTCTTAACCAAACTTTGGTTAACTTTCTCTCTTTCTCCCAAGTCCCTGAACTTTGACCCATCCTCAGTCTGAGCCAACCTACTCCCCCTCTTTAAGGGCCCCGCCCAGAGAGCAGGCTGGCCTTATTATAAAACATTCTTACTCTCCGATGATGTCACCCACTCAATTCACTTCCTCACAGCTAGGTTTTTTCAAGCCTTGTTTACTCTCAGTCTCTATAAGAGAAAAACACTTTTTAACTCCAGACACTTGCTGATCTTATGGTCAGAGTGTTCTCCCTGTTACAATATTCCCTCCCCCTGTTGTAATGAGCCCAGGTTGTGCAGTGGTTAAAAGCTATGGCTGCTAACTTAAAAAGTCAGCAGTTTGAATCCACCAGCCGATCCTTGAAAATTCCATGGGGCAGTTCTGCTCTCTCCTGTAGGGTCGCTATGAGTCGGAATCGATTGGACAGCAATGGGTTGGGTTTGGTTCCTATTGTAATAGTCCCTTTCCCCATTTTCATTCTGGATAAAGCTTCTTCATATCAAAGTCTGGATTTATTTTTTTATTTGACAACATGAATATATATACATCTATATATGCATTGTATGTGTGTGTATTTATTTTTTAAGGGAAAATAATGAAAATAACCAAAATATTAACAAGTACCTTTATGTTCATGTTCGGTAACCTGAAAAGCTGCACTATATGAGTGGTCTTCCTCAGGACTGGAGACAGTCTCATTAACAACCTGATATATGCAGATGACACAATCTTGCTGAGAGTGAAGAGGACTTGAAGCACTTAACTAATGAAGAGCAAAGACTACAGCTGTATTGAAGATATGGGTTACACTCAACATAAAGAAAACAAAAATCTCACAACTGGACTAGTAAGAAACATCATGACAAACGGAGCACATATTGAAGTTGTCGAGGATTTCGTTTTACTTGGATCCACAGCCAACACCCATGGAAGCAGCAATCAGGCAAACAGCGATGTATCCCATTGGGCAAATGTGCTGCAAAAGACCTCTTTAAAGTGTTAAAGAACAAAGATGTCGCTTTGCGCCCTAAGGTGTGCCAGACCCAAGCCATGCTATTTTCATTCACCTCGTATGCATGCAAAAGCTGCACAGTGAACAAGGGAGGCCGAAGAATTGATGCCTTTAAATTATGGTGTTGGCGAAGAATATTAAATATACCATGGACTGCCAGAAGAACAAACAAATCTTTCTTGGAGGAAGTACAGCCAGAATGCTCCTTAGAAGCAAGGATGGTGAGACTTCATCTGACATACTTTGGACATGTTATCAGGAGTAACCAGTCCCTGAAGAAGGACATCATGCTTGGTAAAGGAGACGGTCATTGAAAAAGAGGAAGACCCTCAATGAGATGGGTTGACACAGTGCAACAATGGGCTCAAACACAGTAAAGATCATGAGGGTGGCACAGGACCTGGCAGTGCTTTGTTCTGTTGTACATAGTGTCGCTATGAGTCAGAAATGACTCGATGGCACCTGACAGCAGCAGGCTTCATGCGATAGGAAAATGAATTCTTCCTTTATATTTTCTGTTTTCTAAATTTTCTACAATTAAACTTTTAAAGCTTCTATAACCAGAAAAAAAAAAATGAACAGAGAGTTTGTGGTGCATTCCGGAAAGAAATGACTCAAACTGCCTGCTATTTTAAATTATTCATGCCCCTCTGTCTTTCTTCTCCACCTTCCACAGCAGGCCTGAAGATCCCTGTGTGACATTTTAAGCCCTGTAAGTGGAGAGCACCAGAAGAATGAGGCCCTGGCGCTGAGGCTGAGGGCTGCCCTGTAGCTTTGGATATCCTTATCTTGCTGCATACGTCATGTGGAGCCTCAGGCCACCCCGGTCAGGGAGCCAAGGGTGTCCCTGGGGTGTGTAAAAAGGCCGTTAGGGCAGTCAGGGTTCTGAAAGGAACCTCTGAATTCCCAGTTGGGAAATTTCGATTTAGAGTGGTCTTTGTTTCCATGCTGAAATCAATACACTTGGCTGTTAACCTCCAGCCCAGGGAGTCCCAGCCTTGGATGCACATTAGAATCACCTGGGGACCTTTAAACAAATTTAATTGAATCTGACTTTTTAGGGGTGGGGCCAAAGCATCAGTGTTTTTTCAGAAATTCTCCATCTAACTCTGATGCACATTGACTGGAAATACCAATCTATTAAAAGGCCCAATATTCCGGCCTTTGTAATTGGACCTCATCTCCCATTGCACAAGAACTCCAAACCCTTCTTTACTCTGTGCTTGTCAAACTCCCTTCAAACAAGCTCCCACATTCCTCCTTCCTGACATGCCCCCCAGCACAGTCAATGGGTGTTGCTAGAGGACATTGTTCCCTCAGAATTAGGCCAAGAGAGACATCTTCCCAAAGACTAAGACCCCTGATGAGAGTCTAGCCACTGTCTTTGTACTTCTGGTCACTGACTCTGAGTAGTAACTGCTTGATGGTTGTTGAATGAATGAAGAAAAAATGAACAAATGAATGAAATGCTTCTTGTCATCTAACAGACTATTCTTTGATGTTTTCACATACAGGGTGTACAGATTATAGTGTTTCCAGAAGATGGTATTCATGGGTTCAACTTTTCAAGAACATCCATATACCCATTTCTGGACTTCATGCCGTCTCCCCAGTTGGTGAGGTGGAACCCATGTCTGGAGCCTCACCGGTTCAATGACACGGAGGTGTGTGAGAATCCCAGCCTTCCTCCTCAATAAACAGAGGTCATGTGCAGATGAACCCACCCAGGGACGAAAAGCCAAGACAGTGTTATCTGAGATCGAAAGGAGACCCTAGGATCGTAGAAATCAAACCCAGACTCCATCTGCCACCCATTCCTTCAGTTAAAGAATGTCTGGTATTACAAGGCATTTACTCATCTATGGATCTTTCTATTTATTAATCACACACAAAAAATACGTGCTTATAAAAAACCACACAGAAGTAAAAAGGTGAAAGCCCACTTTCCCCATACTCCACCCTCACCCTTCCCTTCCTAGAGAAACTCCCATCGGCAATTTGGTGTACATCCAGTGATACTCTTTTCAGTGCATTTCATAGTTTTGACGGCCTCTTTTTTAGCATGCTATATGCTAACATTTTTAAATTAAATTTTTTATAATGTTGGTATTATGAGCAATGTTTTAATGAATGTCCTTATATACATAGTTTTGTAAACATGTCCAACTTTTTCTGTAAGATAAAATACCTAGAAATGGAGTTTCTCAGTCAAACGATAGACTCGTAATTATTTTAAAGAGTGCCAAATTTCCCCTTCAAAACACTTGGTATTCACTTTATGTTGTTATCTGCCATTGAGTTGATTCTGACTCAGAGCTACCGTACAGGACAGAGTAGAACTGCCCTTTAGGGTTTCCTAGGCTGTAATCTTTACAGGAGCAGATCGCCAGGTCTTTTCTCCCGAGGAGTGACTGGTGATTCAAACCACCAACCTTTTGGTTAGTAGCTGAGTGCTTAACCATTGCCTGTTTTCCCACCTATCGGTCGGTGCAGCATAGAATCAGTCTTTTGAATTTTTGCCAATCTGATAGAGGTGAAAAATGATATTTCATTATTGTTTTAATTTTCATTTCCCTGTTACTAATGAGGTTGAGCATCTTTTCAGATGTTTATTGGCCATTTGTATTTATTCTTCCATGAATCACCTGTTCATATCCTTTGCACATTTTCAGTAATGGTTGCCTATTTCTTATTGATTTATAACGTATATATTATGGGCATAATATAAGTACTCTTCCATTAAAAAACTTAAGGCAAAAGGCAGAACTTTAAAGATCCTTTTATTAATACTTCTTTCTCTCTAGGTCCTCCAGCGCCTGAGTTGTATGGCCATCAGGGGACAGATGTTCCTGGTGGCGAATCTCGGCACAAAGCAGCCTTGTCATAGCAGTGACCCAGGGTGCCCAAATGATGGGAGATACCAGTTTAACACGAATGTTGTGTTCAGTGATAATGGAACCCTTGTTGACCGCTACCGCAAACACAACCTCTACTTTGAGGCAGCTTTTGATACCCCTCCCAAAGTGGATTACATCACCTTCGATACCCCATTTGCTGGCAAGTTTGGCATCTTCACTTGCTTTGACATATTATTCTTTGACCCTGCCATCAGGCTCCTCAGAGACTCCGGGGTGAAGCATGTTGTATACCCAGCTGCCTGGATGAACCAGCTCCCACTCTTGGCAGCTATTCAGATTCAACACGGCTTTGCCATTGCCCTTGGCGTCAACATTCTGGCAGCTAACATCCACCACCCATCTTTGGGGATGACAGGGAGTGGCATATACACCCCTCTGCGTTCCTTTTGGCACCACGACATGGAAAACCCTAGAGGTCACCTTGTAGTTGCCCAGGTAGCTAAAAATCCACTGGGTCATACTGGTACAGAGAATGCAACAGGTAAAATGAGCCCATCTCATACTAAGTTTTTAAAAATCTTGGCAGGCGATCCATACTGTGAGAAGGATGCTCAAGAAGTCCATTGCGAAGGAGCCGCCAAGTGGAACATGGACACTCCTCCCATGTTTCAGTCTGAGATGATGTATGACAATTTCACCCTTGTCCCTGTGTGGGGAAAGGAAGGCCATCTCCAAGTGTGTGCGAATGGCCTCTGCTGTTCCTTACTTTATCAGAGGCCCAACCTATCCACAGAGCTGTATGCCCTGGGGGTCTTTGATGGCCTTCACACAGTGCATGGCACTTACTACGTTCAAGTCTGTGCCCTGGTCAAGTGTGGGGGGATTGGCCTTGATACCTGTGGGCAGGAGATCACAGAGGCCACCGGGATATTTGAGTTTCACCTCTGGGGGAACTTCTCCAGTTCCTATATCTTTCCTCTGTTTCTGACCTCAGGGATGACCCTGGAAACCCCTGACCAGATTGGCTGGGAGAATGACCACTATTTCATGGAGAAGAGTGGGCTGTCCTCAGGCCTGGTGACAGCAGCTCTCTATGGGCGGTTGTATGAGAGGGACTAGGGGAAGCGTGTGAGGTGGATGCTGGCCGCCACGTGGACAGCTATACTTCCACAGGCCACAGGTCAAAAGCACTGTGACCTCCTCTCTACCCCAAAGGCGGGAACCACTTCTGCAGCATCAGATCTCACCCTGGGAACTATGGAAAGAAGTAGGAGATGCAGATTCCCTCAGCATTTTTTCTCTTGAACATGAATTACTGAGACATGTTCTGGTATTTTCTACTCACATTTGTCTGTTTCAAGCCACATCTTCCTCCCAAGAAATCTCTCAGTACACGATTGGTTTTAAGAGCTCAAACAAAAATAAATGTCAATTTATATTTTACATATTCACAAAGCAGGGTTTTGTTTGTTTTCTTTTCTTGTTCTTGTTGATCAAGTGACATCCAGGAATTATAACCATTTTGCATGCCTCCAACATTCTCTAAAGTACGAACCAAACTCTTAAGGCAAAAGCTGTATTAGAAGTGACTGTTGTAGGGACCTTTCTCATCACGATTGACTAGAACTCTCTTCAAATGAAATGGTAACACCAAAGCCACCAACGACATCAGAAATGTGGCCTGTGAAGCAGCTTTTAAAAATGTGAAAGAAGTTTTTCTCACATCTGCCTGTCAGTACATGGAACGTGTCAGGCAGGACTCAGGATAACTGGAAAGAAAGTGCAGTGCCCCGGACAGAGAGAGAGAGAGAGAGTGGGACTGGAAAAAAGCATTGGAGAGAGAAGGGCAGCCACGGAATGTTATGAGTAATAGAATTTTTTCTGTACAACGTGTCTCACCCAGGAATCCAGGGATCTTAGTCATGCTAGCTTTGACCTACCAGCCACTCCAAGGGAAACAATATGGCGGTATGCTTCCATAAAGATTACAGCCTTGGCAGCTCTGGCAACCCTATGAGGCATTTCTGCTCTGTCTTACAGGGTTCCTATGAGTTGGAATCGACTCAATGGCAATGGGTTTGGTTTGGGATTTTGGAAAGTTGCCCAACCTCGCAGAATAGAATGATCCTGGTATAATTCAATCCACAGCCCCACACAAGGGTCTCCCCTCTGCAGAGAAGCACGGTGCCCCATAAAGATAAGTGGCAGCTAGTATGCTTCATTCATTTATGAATCACTCACCAGGCATTTACGGAGCACCCACTAGGTACAGAGTCGGGGCTCCCACTCTTCCCATATGCAAAGTCGTCGGTGGGAGAAGAGTTGCAGGCACCTCATATTCAGTGCGGTGAAGACGTTTGTAGGCCACTGGTTTCTGTATTATTTGTACCCAACATTTGAAACCCATTTAAAAAAGGATTTTGACTCTGCCCAGTAACTGTCAGATAACTTTTTAAGTAGACAATTGATAACCTGTGATTAGCCTCTTAACCGCTGTAGCTATTTAGTTATGTCTTCTTTTTAAATTGATTTTTTTTAACTGCCTATGCTCCATATATAAATACAGAATTGTATAAAGTAAAAAATGAAAATTTTCCTCCCTCAGTGTGGTCTTGCAGATCCTTTTCCAGCTTTTAGGCAGGAGAATTCAGAGCATAGATTCTAGAGCAGATGGACCGCGTTTACATTCTTGGCCTCACAGCTTACTCCTCGCTGTGTAGACCTTGGACAATGTATTTCAACCTTGCTGTGGCCCACTTTTCTCATTTGTGAAATGGTACTGAGTAATCCCTGTGGGAAAGCCACAGAGGCAGCCTCATCGGCTGGCTAACTGCAGCCTCACAAAGGCCTGGAATGAGTCAAGTCTTCAGGGTAAGCAGGAACAACTCAGAATTCCTGAGGAGGCCCTGAGGTTCCCCGGCGCCCTGGGAAGTCCCCCTGGACTGGGAGTGGCCGACTCCCACCCAGATGGCGGTGCTCACCCTGGCTGACGCAGAGCGGCCGGGCGGGAGGAGTGAGCTGGCGGGCGGGACGTGGCTCCGGATGTGGTGGTGGCCGCCCACTCCGCTCTGCTTCCCTGCCCAAACCCCAGGGAAACAAATTATTTTAAAAATGCGTATCATTGCTTCATGCCAAGATGATTCAAATCAGCCTGAGAAAGGGAGAGACACAGCAGTTACAGACCTGCTGGAAGTACTTTACCCAATAAATATTTATTAAGCACCTACTGAATGTACATGCTGCCCTTCCGAGCAGAGCACCTAGAACTTTCTCTGAGTTTCTTTCTGCCAACAATTTAGAAATAATTGCTCATAAAGTAGAAATGAAGAGAGAAGTAAACAATGATGGTACAACAAAGTGATTTTCACAATAAAAAGGAGTGGCAGGACACAGTGGAGTACAAGGGAAAATGAGTAAAATAAATCATCTTCAGGAAAAAAAATGCCTATGACTAAATGTTATGATATGTTTTTGTCAGCTGTGATCCTAAAACTCAGGAAACAAATGGCAACCTTGACGATAACATAGAGATAGGAAATCGAATGTATTTTTGGCTGAATCAGACTTGGGGGAAGCCACTTGGTCCATGTGGTTTATAACGTAGGCGCAGCTCTGCCTGTCTGTGGTTTTCGACATAAAGGAAGTGAAAAGCACAAGGAGCTGTGCTCACACTGAGCTTAAACAGGCCTGTTCCCAGAGAAGGGAAAACCACATCCTCCTCACAGACTGTCCGGTCTCTGCACCTGCCAAGCTCACTCCTGAGGGGAGGGCCTGCCCACAGCCCCTGCTGAGGGAAATGCGCCAAAAAAAAAAACGAAAACCAAACCCAGTGCCGTCGAGTTGATTCCGACTCATAGCACCAAGACCACCCCTTATCACTGGTGACCCTGCTCAGTACTTTGTGACCTGGCCCCCTGGCCATAGAGAATTGGGCCAGGAGTAAACACCTGACCCAAGCCCAGCCAATCAGAAGGCTGGTTGGGAGCCTATGAGGTGGCCTGGCACAGAAGCTCCACCCAGAGACACAGTGGTGACTCAGCCAATCAAATTCTCAATGAAAGTCAAACACAAATTACACACTAAACGGACAAATAAATGATTTATGAACAAAGAGGGTTTATATATGGCAAAATTGAAATAAAAGTGTTAAGAGCATGTTGTACTGTGGGTAAATCTGCTGCAAAGGACCTGTTCAAAGTGTTGAAGAGCAAAGACGTCACCTTGAAAACTAAGGTGCGCCTGACCTAAGCCATGGTATTTTCAATCACGTCATATGCATGTGAAAGCTGGACGATGAATAAGGAAGACCGAAGAAGAGTTGACGCCTTTGAATTGTGGTGGTGGTGAAGAATAGTGAATATACCATGCAGTGCCAAAAGAAGGAACAAATCTGTCTTGGAAGAAGTACAACCAGAATGCTCCTTAGAAGGAAGGATGGCAAGACTGTATCTTACATACTTTGGACGTGTTGTCAGGAGGGATCAGTCCCTGGAGAAGGACATCGTGCTTGGCAAAGTACAGGGTCAGCATTAAAAAGGAAGACCCTCGATGAGGTGGATTGACACAGTGGCTGCAACGATGAACCCAAGCATAATGATTGTAAGGATGGCACAGGACAGGGCAGTGTTTCGTTCTGTTGTGCATAGGGTTGCTATGAGTCGGAACCGACTCGACGGCACCTAAGAACAACAACTGTGAGAAAAGGCCAGAATTTATAATGAGTGCTGTTGTGACATGAAGCTTTGTGAAAAGGCTTACTGTGGAGGCTACTTTCATTGCTTATCAGGCTAGAAGGCTGCACTGGTCTCCGACTTCAGACTTCCCTCATTGCCAAGCCTTCCTCCTGTTAGTTGTCTGTTCCCACATTACAAATTACCCCAAAACCTAGTGACTGAAAACAGGCATAAACATTATTAACTCCCTCAGTGCCTGTGGGTCAAAACCGTTAGTTATATGAGCCAATAAATTCTCCAGGCATGGCTGGATCCAGGGAGTCCAAATGCTGTTCCTGATCACAGCCTCTTAACCCCTTTACCATCCCTTCCCTTCCCTACCCTCTTCCTCCGCTCTCCTCTCCTTCTTACCCTCACTCCTCCTCACCTTCTCTTACTCTCTCATTCTGCTCTGCATTGTTATTTGTCAACTTTCTCAGACAGGCTCCCCCTGTTGTGGTAAAAATAGCCACCCCAGCTCTAGGCTTCATGTGATTCTCTCAGAAATCCCAGAGAAATAGCTTCTGTTTCCACACAGTTCCCTGAAAAAGTCCAAGAAGTGAGCTTCCCTAGCTGTTTGGGCCACGGCACCATCCCTGGACCGATCACTGGCCAGGGAGGGCTGTGATCTTCTGATTGACAAGGACAGTCTCATGTCCCGGTTAGGGTAAAGGACGATGGGCTTAGCTCTGACCTAAAACTCAAGGATTGAGAGGGGAAAGGGGTGGATCCTGAAAGGAACAATAGGGCACTGTTACTTGGAGAAGGTGAGATGGGATATGGTCATACAAAAGCACGGAATGTCCGCCATGCCTGCTTCCTCTGAGCAGAAATTGCCCTCTGACGCCAGTTTGGTGCTGTTGCAGGCAGGGTGATGGCAGAAGGGAGACTGCACAGCCTGATTAACTGAGGAGAGCTCAACAACAGAATGATTGGCACAGGTGTGGGCAGTGTGTAGGGAAACAGCCAAAGGACAGCTCAACATACTGGGGCTTGTGACAACAGGAGCCATTACCGCCCTGGACCTGAAAGTGTGAAGGGATGAAGTAGATACCAGAATGGAGAGAAGAAAGCTGTTTGAACAGGGCAGCCTGACAGCAGCTGCGGCCTTCAGCAGGGAAACACGGCCAGACTGTGGTGATCTGGCAAGGAGGGAGCCGGGGGCATAAATACCGTGACTTCTCTCTTCTACCCACCCATTTCCTGCTGCTGCTTCCCATTGGCTGGACCCAGCAGGAAGGCAGAGGGCAAAAGAGTTTGGTAGGTGTTGTGTACAGGAGTCAGTGTCTTAGTGCTGTCTACACAAGGGTCACAGAACAGGAGGGACAAGAGGGGCTCATGTGCGGGAAGAAACACATCGCAGACATGATTCTCCCAGCACATCCTGGGGGCTCACGGACCAATTCATTTGTGAAGAGTTAGGGGAGTTAGGAAAGACAGAGCCCAATGAACAGATGGGCTTCTTAATGAGCATAACTGGGGTAGCCACCTCCGAGATACCCCCCACCCCCCGGCCCCTGCCTCCTGGTGTTCACACATCTGCGATTGATGTAACGCCATGTCACTTCTGAGATTAGGTTATAAATGATACTGCAGCTCACTATCTTGGATCATTTGCTCAGGTGGAACCCAGTGGCCCTGTCCCAAGCAGCCGTTCGGGAGGCCCACTTGGCAGGAACTGAAGCCTCTTGCCCACAGCCGTGCAAATGAGCCACAGTGGAGGTGGGTCCTCCAGCCCAGCAAGTCAGCCGACATCTTGACTACAACCACATGAGAGGCCCCGAGTCAGGACAACCAGCTAAGCCTCTCCCACATTGCTAACCCTCCGAAACGGTGAGATGTTGAAGCATCTAAGTTTTGGGGTAATTTATTACGGAGCAACAGAGAACACTATAGCCTCCTGCCAGCGCATAAACCCCCTGCCAGGTTCAAATCCACGTACAGCTCAGCCTCCCAGCTGCCCTGGCTGCCCCCTCGCTGGTCTCGCCCACTGTAAACTAAGTGCTATTACTCTTGCTGTTGCGTCGATTCAGATTCACAGTGACGCCGTGCGTGCTACAGAGGAGGACTGCCCCAAAGAATTTTCCTGGTTGTCATCTTTATGGAAGCAGATCACCAGGCCTTTCTTTCGTGACACCACTGGGTGCGTTTGAACTGTCAACTTTCTAGTTAGTAGCCAAGTGCAAACTGTTTGAGCCACCCAGGGACTAAGCATTATTAGCCACTACTGTTTGTTAAAATTATAATAATTTGTTAGATTATACAAATTCAGAAATCACCTGCTTTCTTTTCTTATGGTTTTAAAGGGCGAAGTGTGCCAGGGAGATGCTCTCAGGTGGAGGGGTCCACAAACAGATCTCGGTTGATTTGAAATGGGAAGTTCTGGAAGAGGCATTCTGAACGCGGCCAGTAACATCTTCTGTCCCCAGAATTCTACCTAACCCACGCCCAGCAGCGAGTGATCCGTCAGCCTGGTGTCGTGGTTCTCAAAGTGTGGTCTCCCAACCTGCAGCATCAGCATCACCTGGGAAGTTGGTGCAAATTCTCAGGCCCATGCCAGCCCTAGTGAATCAGGAACTCCAGGGGTGCAGCGCAGTGAGCTGTGTTGCAACGAGCCCCCCAGGCCATGCTGATCCTGACAAAGTGTGAGACCACTGCTCTAATGCTGGGCATTCCCCAGGGCAGTGCACAGGCCTTAGTCATCTGCTCCTCACACCAGTTCTCTGAAGCAGGCAGGTGTGCCCATTTTACAGAAGAAGGGACTGAGGGTTGAAAGGGAAGTACCTTGCCTAAGGCTTAACATCACTCAAGTGACAGAGCCAACCCTGAAATTCCCAGCTAACACACGGGCAGCATTTCCAGACCATGAATCCAGAACTCTTTTCTTTTCTCCTTATGCTAGTTTTCAACCTATGATCATCCCTTAGGAGTCCCTGGGCGGTACAAACAGGTAATGCACTCAGCCACTAACCAAAAGGTTAGAGGTTTGAGTCCACCCAGAGGCACCTTGGCAGAAAGACCTGGTAATCTACTTCTGAAAAACCAGCCACTGAAAATCCCATGGAGCACAGTTCTACCCTGACACACGTGGGGTTGCCATGAGTCGAAGTCAATGGCACCTGATTTTTACTGTTTTGGGATGACTTTTTCGCTATTCAAAATTATTACTCTATTTTTGTTGTTTTTTATTTGACCAAAAACAGATTTTAGAGGGGATGTTACAATTTAGAGTTAAGTAATTGCCTTTCATCAGGGTCTATGTAATTTTGAAAGTTCACGGGAGGCTTCCCGGGGCAGCAGGAATCATGTTGAACCAATAAATTCACTTTCAATTAATTTGAGAATAACCCCTTTATTCCATTCCAGTGTGAGAAGGCCAGCAGTGGAATGCTCTGAAATCCTTTAATCTGGTGCTTCAGCATTTTGAATAACATATGTAGGATGGCAGCTTGTTCTCATGTTTACTGGGCGTGTTTGTACTGAACCTTCTCCTGGTTCAGTCAGATGATTAATTAGTACAAGTCAGATGATTAGTTTTATCAATACTCTGAATGTTTATAACATCTGCAATATTGTCAGCTGATTTGGGAGGACAGAAATTTCAGATCCTATGCCCTTTAACTTCAAGACTTGCTTTGTAGTTTATCACATGAATCCCAAGTCTATTGCTGTGGGGTCCTGATGCATTAGCTAAAGATACCCCCAATACTAAAAGCAAAGACACCCACCTTTTTCATTTTCAAACCCTAAGTATGCCCACAGGAAATACACATGATCGGAGTTTTTTATTTTCCCCAAGCATTGGAATGTAATGGTTGAAATTCTTATCCATTGATCTAGAAGCACCATGAAGTTCTAAAGAGATTTCTTAATAATCAAAGGGAGATTAAGTTATGTTCAGTGTAATTTTAAGATAAGTTACATCTGGGGGTTTTAATTCTTTAAAAATTGTTGATCCACCCAAAAACTAACTCAAAAATGGATCAAAGAACTAAATATAAAATCTAAAATGATAAAGATCATGGAAAAAAAATAGGGACAACACTAGGAGCCCTAATACATGGGATAAATAGTACACGCACCATAACTAACAATGCAAAAACACTGGAAGAAAAACTAGATAACTGGGAGCTCCTAAAAATCTGAAGGTGGCCAGTAACTCACTCATCAAAAAATGAGTTATTTGTGCTCATCAAAAGGCTTCACCAAAAGAATAAAAAGACAACCTACAGACTGGGAAAAAAATTTTGGCTACAACATATCCAGTCAGGGTCTAATCTCTAAAATCTACAAGATACTGTAACACCTCAACAACAAAAAGACAAATAATCCAGTTTAAAAATGGGCAAAGGATATGAACAGAAACTTCACCAAAGAAGACATTCAGGTAGCTAACAGAGATGTGAGGAAATGCTCCCGATCATAGCCATCAGAGAAATGCAGACCAAAGCTACAATGAGATTCCATCTCACCCCAACAAGGCTAGCATTAATCCAAAAAACACAAAATTATAAATGCTGGAGAGGTTGTGGAAAGATTGGAATACTTATGCACTGCTGGTAGAAATATAAAATGATACAACTGCTCTGGAAAACAATTTGGCACTCCTTAAAAAAGTTAGAAAAAGAAATACCATATGATCACTAATTAGATAGTAGAGAGGGATCAACTTCAGTGAAGGGAAGGACAACACAATACAGGGGATGTCAGCACAACTGGACCAAAGCAAAAGCTAAGAAGTTTCCTAGACACATCCGAACACTTTAAGGAACGGAGTAGCTGGGCCTGGGGCCTGGGGATCATGGTTTTGGAGGACATCTAGGTTAATTGGCATAACAAAGTTTATGAAAATGTTCTGCATCCCACTTTGGTGAGTGGCGTCTGGGGTCTTAAAAGCTTATGAGTGGCCATCTAAGATACGTCAATTGGTCCCATCCCACTTGGAGCAAAGGAGAATGAAGAAAACCTTTAGCTCAAGAGACTAGGGGACTGCATAAACCAGAGACTCCACCAGCCTGAGACCAGAAGAACTAGATGGTGCCCGGCTACCATCAATGACCGCCCTGACAGGGAACACAGACAGTCCTGGATGGAGCAGGGAAAAAAGTATGGAGAACTCAAACTCATGTAAAAAGATCATACTTGATGGTCTGACAGAGACTGGAGGACCCTCCAAAACCACAGCCCCCAGGTGCTCTGTTAACCCAGAACTGAAACCATTCCCGAAGCCCACTCTTCAGACAAAGATTAGACAGGACTATAAAACAAAAAATAATACAAGTGAAGAGTGTGCTTCTTAGTTCAATCAGATACAGGAGACCAAATGGGCGGCTCCCGTTTGGAGGCAGGATGAGAAGGCAGGAAAGGACAGGAACTGGTTGAATGGACACAGGGAACCCAGGGTGGAAATTTTTGTATGTGTACAAATCTTTGTATGAGAAATTAACTTGAGCTGTAAACTTTCACCTAAAGCATAATAATAAAAAAAAAAAAGGCTACTCATGGCTATTTCTGAAAAAAAAAAAATTGTTAATCCATCTATGGATATCTTTTAGCTCTCATGAAATCAGGTGTAATAATTTTAGCTCTGCGTAAACTAAAAACCAACCAACTAAACAACAACAGAAAAACCTGCTGCCATCAAGTCCGTTCCAACTCACGGCAACCCCACATGTTACAGAGTAGAACTGAGCTCAGTAGGGTTTTCTTGGCTGTAATTTTTGTGGAAGCAGATTGCCAGACCTTTTCTTCGGCAGTGCCGCTGGGTGGATTTGAACCGCCAACCTTTCAGCTAGTAGCTAAGGGCAAACCTTTGTGCCACCCAGGAACCTCTGTGTGAACTACTGCGCTAGAAGTCATGGAGTGTATAAAGTCACAGAAGAAAAGACCGTTGCCTTCAGAGAGAGCTTATTTTCTAGCATTCACATAAAGACAGGACTTAAGGACATGCACACACCCAAAACAAATCAGTGACAGAGATCATGGCAGATTGTATTTTCCAAAAGTGGCTGCAACAATATTTCCGGTCCCACTCGCTCTTCCAGAACTTTGCCACAACCCATCAGGAGGCAGTGTCTATGCTCCTTCCCTTGAACCTCAGCAGGACCTTGTGACTGCCACCGTGAACAGAATGTGGCGCCTTGAACACAGATGCTGTGGGACCTCCAAAGCTAGGTCAGAAAAGAGGGCACAGCTTCTATCTGGCTCTCTCTTGGGACTTCCGCCCTTGGAACCGAAACGCAATACTCTGAGGAAATGCAGGCCATGTGGAGAGACCCAAGATCCCCCAACCCTCAGCGCCCATTGAGCTCCCAGCTGACAGCAGCACAAACTTGCCAGCCATACGAGTGAGCCATCTTGGAAACGGATGCTGATGCCGTCTGGGGCAGACAGGCCTTCCCTACCATGCACTCCTCAAATTGCAGACTCATGAGCAAAATAAGTGATGGTGGTTGTTTGAGCCACTTAATTGGGCACAATCGGTTAAGCACTCCACTACTAGCCCACCCAGAGACACCTCAGAAGAAAGGCCTGGTGATCTGCTTCTTAAAGTCACAGCCACTGAAAACCCGATGGTGTATAGTTGTAATCCGACACACTTGGGGTTGCCATGAGTCAGAACCAACCCGAGGCTTCCAGGAGTTCCTTCCCACCTAAGGCAGTCCCACCTCACGACCCACCATGAGTGCTTAACACAGGGATGTGTAGTAAATTGCAATTTGAGGGAAGAAAAATACAATAATTCTTTGTGATTCTCTGTTTTAAGCTTAACATTTTCTAGTATAGTCCTGCATCAGCGCTTGAACGACTCTTGTTATCGGTGTTAGCTGTTGTCCAGTCAGCCCGACTCATGGCAGTCCCACACACAATGGAACAAAATGCTACACGGTCTGGCGCCATCCCCACGATCAGGTGTGGATTAGACCATTGTGATCCATAGGGTTTTCACTGGCTGATTCTCAGACATCAATTGGCAGGCCTTTCTTCCTAGTCTTTGTCTGGCAGCACCACTAAAACCTGTTCAGCATCAAAACAACACCAAAGTCTCCACGGACAGACGGCTGGTGGCCGCACGTGAGGTGCATTGGCCAGGAATTGAACCTGGGTCTTGGAGCAGCCCTGGCGATGCAGCGGTTAAGAGCTCGGCTACCCACCAAAAGGTCAGCAGTTCGAATCCACCAGCCACTCCTTGGAAACCCTATGGGGCAGTTCTAATCTGTCCTATGGGGTCACTATGAGTTAGAATGGACTCGATGGCAATGGGTTTGGTTTTGGTTTCGGGGCTCCTGTGTGGAAGGCGAGACTTCTACCACTGAACCACCACTGCCTCACTACAAGACTACAAGAAATGTCGAAACTAAGGGAGAAACCCTGCATTCACAGAAAACAGAAAGGCATTTGTGTTCGGTAAAAATACACATCTTCAAAGAATGGTTGCCATCCATATTTTAGAGTTTAGATGCCTTTCGTTTAAACTTCTGCCACACTGGAGGGTACAACATGCTGGGATTTTGACGTGCATGAGGAAAATGATTGGGTTGATGGAATACAAAACAAAACAGCTTGTATTTATGAGGCAGTATTTTGGCATTATAAATGAATCTGAGAAGGATGAAGAATTTCATTGTTTTGTAATTAATATACCACAATTTGGCCTCTGTATTCCACTTGGTCCCTGTAATATTCTGTTTCGGGCCTTTCCTGGAACAGGCAATATATGTTGAATATATGAAATGGACACATATCACAAAACAGATATGTCCCTGCAAACTGGCTCAACAACAACAACAACAAAAGTTATGCACTTAGATTTTCAAAGTGCCAGCTTGGCCCAGTGGTCATGGCCCCCAGACCTTCTGTTGCCCCAGGACAGGAACCATTCCCAAAGCCAACTCTTCAGACATGGATTGGACTGGACAATGGGTTGGAGACGGATGCTGGTGAGGAGTGAGCTTCTTGGATCAGGTGGACACTTGAGACTATGTTGGCGTCTCCTGCCTGGAGGGGAGATGAGAGGTTAGAGGGGGTTAGAAGCTGACAAAATGGATGTGAAAACAGAGGTTGGAGGGAGCGAGCGGGCTGTCTCATTAGGGGGAGAGCAGTTGGGAGTATGTAGCAAGGTGCATATAAGTTTTCGTGTGAGAGACTGACTTGAGTTGTAAATTTTCACTTAAAGCACAATTAAAAAAAAAAAAAAAAAGTGCCAGCTTGGGAGTTCAGAAGGCAGGGTTGAAGACTGAGCTTCCTCCTAACTTGCTGTGTGACCTTGGGCAAGTGCCATGACCTCTGTAGGCCTGAGGTCCCATCTCTGGAAAAGGGATTCAAACTAGATGATTTCAGCTTAAACATCCTCAGAGACTTTGGTGTTTTCCTCTCTGTTCTTTCTATTAGTAAATAAAGAAGCAATGAGTGCTCTTATTATAGAACACTCCGTAAAGCAAACAGAAACATGCCATTTGTGATATGAATCATCTCTTCCCCTCGGCTGGAAGCGACCCACCCTGTCCAGACTCATTCATCTGTTTAATATGTTTAGCTTTTTATAATCAGCGTTGTGGTTTATTTATTGCTAAATAATGAACCACCCTGAAACTTAATGGCTTGGAACAATCTATTTTACTCACGAGTTTGTGGGTCGGAATTTGGGAAGGGCTCGGTTGGTACAGCTCATCGCTGCTTCCAGCTGGAGTAGCTAGGGCTGGAGCACCCACTAACAAGGTCACTTCCCCACCCACAGGCTGGGCACCTTGACAGGGAAGCTGGAAGTCTCCTCTGGGCCCCTCCTCCTTTCTATGGTCTCTGGAGCTCTCCATGTGGTCCTCCAACATGGTGGCCTCAGGGTGGCCAGGCTTCTTACTTGCCATCTCAGGGCTCCCGGAGAAAGTGTTACAACAGGCAGGAAGGTGACGCTCCCAGTTTCTTAACGCTGGGACCAGAAACCGGGGAACTTCTGCCACGTTTTATTGGTCAAACTGCCACAGAGCTGGCCCGAATGCAAGGATGGAGACATAGCCCCCCTCCCCCATCCATCCATGGGAGGACTGTCAAAGAATCCGTGGCTATTTTAAATGTACCTCAAGGCAGGCTGTTGCACTGACATTGGTTTTTATTTATTGAGTACTTATATGTGCCTTCCAATAACTCTATGAAGTAGATATCTTTACTATTCTCGTTTTAAGTATAAGGAAACCGAGACACAGAGAGGCTAAACAGCTGGCCCAAGGCCACCCAGCTGTAGGGGTGCCAGGTTCTGAACTCAAGCCGTCTATGCATCGGACATTAAGAAGTTAAGTAGGCTATATATTATCATAACTTCAGACAATTATTATTAGCAACAATGACAAGGCATATTGCAAGCACTTTGCAAGAGCCTTTCCACATATCCAGTAAACGTCCTTCTCCGGTACAGATGGTCTCAGCTACCTTTTGTGTGTGTGTATGTGGTAAAATATATATATACAAAAAGTCTGCCATTTTATTTCTAAGCATGCAATTCAGTGACATTAACTACATTCCTCGTGTTGTGTAACCATCACGACTGTTTCCAAAAGTTCTCCATCACCCTAAACAGAAACTCAGTAACTCAGTACTCACTATGCTATAGCTCCTCCTTTCCCTCTTCCCCTGACCCCTGGTGACCACTAATAACCTTTGGTCTCTGTGCATTTGCCTCTTCTAGAAATTTCGTAAAAGTGGAATCATACAGTATTTATCCTTTTGTGTTTGACTTATTTCACTCAGCATGATGTTTTTGAGGTTCATCCTTGTTGTAGCATTACCAGAACAGCGGTGCTCTTTACGGCAGGACATCAGTGCTCTTCGCGGCAGGACATCAGTGCTCTTCGCGGCAGGGCGTCGGTGCTCTTCGCGGCAGGTGCTCTTCACGGCAGGTGCTCTTCGCGGCAGGGCGTCGGTGCTCTTCGCGGCAGGTGCTCTTCGCGGCAGGACATCAGTGCTCTTCGCGGCAGGGCGTCGGTGCTCTTCGCGGCAGGTGCTCTTCGCGGCAGGGCGTCGGTGCTCTTCGCGGCAGGTGCTCTTTGCGGCGGGGCGTCGGTGCTCTTCGCGGCAGGTGCTCTTCGCGGCAGGACATCAGTGCTCTTCGCGGCAGGTGCTCTTCGCGGCAGGTGCTCTTCGCGGCAGGACATCAGTGCTCTTCGCGGCAGGTGCTCTTTGCGGCGGGGCGTCGGTGCTCTTCGCGGCAGGTGCTCTTCGCGGCAGGACATCAGTGCTCTTCGCGGCAGGTGCTCTTTGCGGCGGGGCGTCGGTGCTCTTCGCGGCAGGTGCTCTTCGCGGCAGGGCGTCGGTGCTCTTCGCGGCAGGTGCTCTTCGCGGCAGGACATCAGTGCTCTTCGCGGCAGGGCGTCGGTGCTCTTCGCGGCAGGTGCTCTTCGCGGCAGGGCGTCGGTGCTCTTCGCGGCAGGTGCTCTTCGCGGCAGGGCGTCGGTGCTCTTCGCGGCAGGTGCTCTTCGCGGCAGGGCGTCGGTGCTCTTCGCGGCAGGTGCTCTTCGCGGCAGGACATCAGTGCTCTTCGCGGCAGGTGCTCTTCGCGGCAGGTGCTCTTCGCGGCAGGGCGTCGGTGCTCTTCGCGGCAGGTGCTCTTCGCGGCAGGGCGTCGGTGCTCTTCGCGGCAGGTGCTCTTCGCGGCAGGACATCAGTGCTCTTCGCGGCAGGTGCTCTTCGCGGCAGGTGCTCTTCGCGGCAGGGCGTCGGTGCTCTTCGCGGCAGGTGCTCTTCGCGGCAGGACATCAGTGCTCTTCGCGGCAGGTGCTCTTCGCGGCAGGTGCTCTTCGCGGCAGGGCGTCGGTGCTCTTCGCGGCAGGTGCTCTTCGCGGCAGGGCGTCGGTGCTCTTCGCGGCAGGTGCTCTTCGCGGCAGGACATCAGTGCTCTTCGCGGCAGGTGCTCTTCGCGGCAGGTGCTCTTCGCGGCAGGGCGTCGGTGCTCTTCGCGGCAGGTGCTCTTCGCGGCAGGACATCAGTGCTCTTCGCGGCAGGGCGTCGGTGCTCTTCGCGGCAGGTGCTCTTCGCGGCAGGGCGTCGGTGCTCTTCGCGGCAGGTGCTCTTCGCGGCAGGGCGTCGGTGCTCTTCGCGGCAGGTGCTCTTCGCGGCAGGGCGTCGGTGCTCTTCGCGGCAGGTGCTCTTCGCGGCAGGGCGTCGGTGCTCTTCGCGGCAGGTGCTCTTCGCGGCAGGGCGTCGGTGCTCTTCGCGGCAGGTGCTCTTCGCGGCAGGGCGTCGGTGCTCTTCGCGGCAGGTGCTCTTCGCGGCAGGACATCAGTGCTCTTCGCGGCAGGGCGTCGGTGCTCTTCGCGGCAGGTGCTCTTCGCGGCGGGGCGTCGGTGCTCTTCGCGGCAGGTGCTCTTCGCGGCGGGGCGTCGGTGCTCTTCGCGGCAGGGCGTCGGTGCTCTTTAGGGCAGGGCATGGGTGCTCTTTAGGGCTGAATAATATTCCCTTGTATGGATAAACCGTATTTTGTTTATCCATTTATTTGTTGATAGACACTGGGTTGTTTCCACTTTTCAGCTGTTGTGAATAGTGCTGCTGCAATGAACATTGGTGTGCAACCAGCTGCCTTTTTGCGGTGGGTCTGAAGGTCCAGAAGATCTGGCCTGTGAGTGAGTGAGGGGCTGCTCAAGGGCCCCCAGCCCTTTCTAGCGCTTCTCACAGGAATCTTTGTTTCTCTAGCCATGAATCTTGCAAACAATCTAACAGTCCCCAAGTAGCATCTTCAAAATTTGAGGACTAGGAACCCAAACAAAATTGTTGAAAGAAATAATTCAGGGAGAATATCAGTTATACCGGTGCAAATAACTCAGAGCCGCATGTCCTCTGGACACGGGAGACACGGCAAAAGTAAACAGAGCCCTGGTCTGCCTGGAACAATGGGTTCAGCCCCCTGGAAGGCTTATTACCTGGGTAGTGAAAGCAGCATCTCCCTCCAGCACCTGATAATAGAGTGATGGCGGGCGGCTCCTCAGGGAGAAACAATGGGGCATTTGGGTGCCATGGTAGTCAGCACCAAGGCAGCCTTGCCAGCACTTAGATCCAGCCTTTGTACACGCAGCTCATTTTTGTCTTGCTGAAGCTCCAGCAAACATTATCTTCTTATCAGGTATTCAGATGGGTCTTATGGAAGTCATAGCCTCTTTAGCCCATGGTTCCCTAGCACTGCAAGGAGGTAGGCTGGCTGCCTGACATTCCAGGAGCTGAGCTCACTGCTGCCAGTCAAGGCGCACCTTAAACACCACTTCATCCCTTTAAAAACTTCCCCTGGCCCTTGTGGGAAAACGCAGTGTTCCCCAGTCAGCATACACTGTGTTCCTCTGCGGCAGCTGGTTGACCACTTACCATGTGCCACTCTCGTTGTGCTGAATACTTTATAGGCATCAACTCATCTAACCCTCACTGGGACCCTGGAGCACTCCCACCCTCTTTTGACAGAGAAGAGAGCACAGAGAGGTTAAGTTACTTGCCCAAAGACATATAGGCTGGCCTGTTTGCCTCCAAAGCCCATGAATTTGACCCCAAGCTTGTGCTGCCTGCCACTGGTCACGCAGGGTTATATGCTACATGTCCAGCTCCCCATCCGGTGGAGACTCAACCTGATTCATCAGCATAATCCTGGTGCAGAGCAAGGCTCGCAGCACCTGTACGTTCTCGATAAATGCTTGAATCAAACTGATCAAAGTTGAGGGCATCTCTAGGGCTGCATGGGCCCAAGACTCCGAAGTCTAGAGTTAAGTTGATGTGGTGACCCTGGGGATGTCTTACAGGCCTTCTACCCTAGGAAGCATACTTGACTGAGGGTCCCAGCTGATGCATTTTGAAATCTATCGCTGTGCTTGTAGCCATGCTGGGCTCCCAGGGCTGCTTCAGTGACTGAGTGTGGTGGGGTCATCAAGGGCGACCCATTCTTGGGAAAGAGTGAACTCCTAGGTTGGCCAACTTTGGCTCAAAGATTCCCCAACTGCTTTGCCAAAACTTCATTAGCCCACATGGCCAGCTAGGAATACTTCCACCCAACCTTTGACCCTTTGCTCCTTCCCTGGGGTCAGACGAGCCTCATGGTCTGACAGCTTCCCAGCCTTCCCTGGCCCCAGCCCTACTTCCTTTCATGCAGGCATTTCCCCTAGCACAATTCGTGCATGTTAATCCTGTCTTGCCATCTGTGTTTTTGGAGGACCCAGACTTACAGAGTTGATATTTTAATCTTGATTCCTTTCCTTATCGTTAATGACTTCCCACTACAATCCTGTAAGGGAGGGACTGTTATTGTCCTCATTGTCTTCGTTTTACAGATGAGAAAACTGGGCAGGGAGAAATCAAATGATTTTCCTAGGATTAACCCAACTAGGAGGCAGCAAAACCAGAATTCCTGCCAGGGCAGTCTTAACTCCAGAGCCCATATCCTCACCTCCGTCTTGCCTCCCGCTCATGGCAATATCGTCCCAGCCATGTGGAAGAGGTGCCTCACAGTAGCTGTTGTTCATGTTTCTGTTTCCACCGTTGCTACTCATGAAGATCCCTTTAACTCAGGAATGTCAACCTTTCCCTATTTTAATTCCTAGTCCAGGTATGGTTCTAGTCTTGCTTCTGAACACAGTTCCCTCATCTTTTCCACAATGTGAATCTATGTAAAACATAATAGCCTAGGTGTCCAATGTCTTACAATGGAGCACTAGGAAGCCATTAAGCACCAAGTGCATTTATTATGTTTTTTTTTGTATTTATACACAGTATATATTTATTGATACAGAAAGAAATGTATAACATGACAAGTGAAAAAGCAAGTTAGAAACATGTTACGTACTATCACTCCAAATGAAAAATATGGCTCGTGTTTATACAGGCATACCTCGTTTTATTGCACTTTGCTTTGCTTTATTGTGCTTGACAGATAATTATGATTTTTTTTTTTTAACAAATCGAAGGTGTGTGGCAACCCTGCATCGAGCAAGTCTATCGGCATCATTTTTCCAACAGTGTGTGCTCATTTCATGTCTCTGTGTCATATGTTGGTAATTCTCGCAATATTTCAGACTTTTTCATCATTATTGTATGTGTTATGGTTATCTGTGACCAGTGATCGTTGATGTTACTATTGTAATTTTTCCGGGGTGCAACGAACCACACCCATATAGGACGGCAAACTTAATCAAAAAATGTTGTGTGTGTTCTGACTGCCCCACCAACCAGCAGTTCCCCCATCTCTCTCCCTCTCCTTGAGCCTCCCTATTCCCTGAGACAGGACAGTATTGAAATTAGGCCAGTTAATAACCCTACAATGGCCTCTACGTGTTCAAGTGAAAGGAAGAGTCTCATAAATCTCTCACTTTAAATCAAAAGCTAGAAATGGTTATGCTTGTGAGGAAGGCATGTCAAAAGTGGAGATAGGCTGAAAGCTAGACTCCTGCACCAAACAGTTAGCCACGTTGTGAATGCAAAGGAGAAGTTCTTGAAGGAAATTAAAAATGCTTCTCCAGAGAACACATGAATGATAGGAAGGTGAAACAGCGTTATTGTTGATGTGGAGAAAGTTTTAGTGGTCTGGGTAGAAGATCAGACCAGTGACAACATTCTTTTAGGCCAAACCCTAATCCAGAGCAAGGCCCTCACTCTCTTCAGTTTTATGAAGACTGAGAGAGGTGAGGAAGCTGCAGAAGAAAAGCTTGAAGCTAGCAGAGGTTGGTTCATGAGGTCTAAGGACAGAAGGTGTCTCCACAACATAAAAGTGCAAGGTGAAGGAGCAGGTGCTGACGTAGAAGCTGCAGGAAGTGACCCAGGAGACCAGCTCAGAAGCCGACGAGGGCGGCCACACTGAACAACGGATTTGCAGTGTGGATGAAGCAGCCTCGCATTGGGAGACCAGCTCGGAAGCCGACGAGGGCGGCCACACTGGACAACGTGTTTGCAGTGTGGATGAGACAGCCTTGCATTGGGAGACCAGCTCGGAAGCCAACGAGGGCGGCCACACTGAACAACGTGTTTGCAGTGTGGATGAGACAGTCTTGTATTGGGAGAAAATGCCATTTAGGACTTTAACAGCTAGAGAGGAGAAGTCAGTGTCTAGCTTCAAAGCTTGAAAGGATAAGCTGACTCTCTCGTTAGGGGCTAATGCAGCTGGTGCCTTTAAGTTGAAGCCAGTGCTCATTTACCATTCAGAACTTCTAGGGCACTGAAGAATTATGCTAAGTCTACTCTGCCTGCGCTCTGTAAATGGAACAACAAAGGCTAGATGACAGTGTATCTGTTTACAACATGGCTTACGGAATATTTTAAGCTCACTGTTGGGACCTACTGCTCAGAAAAAGATTCAAAATATTACTGCTGAGTGACAACGCACCTGGTCACTCAAGAGCTCTGATGGAGATGTGTAAGGAGAATAATGTCGTTTTCATGTCTGCTAACACAACAGCCATTCTGCAGCCCACAAATCAAGGAGTAATTTTGACTTTCAAAAATTCTGACTTTTATTATTTAAGAAATACATTTTGTGAGGCTCTAGCTGCCATAGATAGCGATTCCTCTGATGGATCTGGTCAAAGTAAATTGAAAACCTTCAGGGAAAGATTCACCATTCTAGATGCCATTAAGAACATACATGATTCATGGTAGATCAAAATATCAACATTAACAGGAGTCTGGAAGATGATTCCAGCTCTCATGATGGCTTTGAGGAGTTCATGACTTCAGTGGAGGAAATAACCGCAGATGTGGTGGAAATAGCAAGAGAACTAGAATTAGAAGTGGACCCTGAAGATGTGGCTAAATTGCTGCAATCTTACGATAAAACTTTAATGGATGAGGAATTGCTTCTTATGGATGAGCAAAGAAAGTGGTTTTCTGAGATGGCATCTACTTCTAATAAAGGTGCTGTGAACATTATTAAAATGACAACAAAGGATTTAGAATAATACATAAATTTCGTTGACAAAGCAGCGGCAGGGTTTGAGAGGATCGACTCCCATTTCGAAAGAAGTTTTACTGTGTGTAAAATACTATCAAACGTTATCACATGCTACAGAGAAATCTTCCCTGAAAGGAAGAGTCAATTGATCTAGGAAACTTCATTGTTTTTTTATTTTAAGAAATTGCCGTAGCCAACCCAGCCTTCAGCCAACCACCACCCTGATCAGACAGCAGCCATCAACATCAAGGCAAGACCCTCCACCAGCAAAAAAAATTATGACTCACTGAAGGCTTAGATGATGGCTAGCATTTTTCAGCAGTACATTTTAAATTAAGGTACGCACATTGTTTTCTTAGACATAATGCTATTGCATACTTAATAGGTCCAAACCTGTTGTGGTTGAGTCGATTCCGACTCATAGCGACCCTATAGGACAGAGTAGAACTGCCCCATAGAGTTTCCAAGGAGCGCCTGGTGGATTCCAACTGCTGACCTTTTGGTAAGCAGCTGTAGCTCTTAACCACTACACCACCAGGGTTTCCAAATAGGCTACAGTATAGTGTAAACATAACTTTCATATACACTGGGAAACAAAAAAATTGTGTGACTTGCTTTATTGCAATATTCTTTTTATCGAAGTGGTCTGGAACCAAACCTACATGGTATGCATGTAGTTATAGGTTTGAAAGAATATAAAACCACTTTTAATGTTTTTCATAATCTCTCAGTGGTAAGATTATGGGTGATTTTCATTTCTTCTCTTTTGCTTTTATTTCTAAATTTTCTACATTAGTGTATTACTTTGTAGTAAGGAAAAGCCTAATGTAATTGTTTGTTATGAAAACGACACATTTCTTAACTTGATATTCAATCTTATCAAATACAATTTTACAAGCCAAAATTGCCATTTAAACAAAATTGAGTCTTTCCACCAGCTTTCCTTGGAAAGGTGCATCTAGCCTGGTAAATACCTGTGTACCTACTTTCGCATTTCCTTGTTCTTTGCAGCAATCTGAGCTTGGAGGCAAATCTAAACCAATAGTTGTCTAACATTGGTGAGGAAGAAGTACAGGTAGAAAGGCTGTTGAATAGGTAGGTGTGGAAAGAACCACTGAAAATTTTCTGAGCCAATAACTTTGATCATTTCAAAACATATTCCTTTTCCAATTAAAATAATGCATGCTCATAAAAAATTTTCTATATAATGACTCTTATGATTTTAGAAAACCATTTCTGTCACCGTTCTGTGGATATCCTTCACCCTTTTTAGAGTTACAATTACAAATCACTCTCTCCCGTCAAGAGGACCAGCACCCAGCATCGCATAAGCACTCAATATTTAGGGAAGGAACAAAAAATATCTCCGTTTTGCCGGAAGTGCTTTATCCCTGTGCTTTTCCAAGACTCGTTTTTCACCAAGATGGGCAGTAGCTGAATCAAACCCTATAAATACAACTCTGGATCTGCTGTATTAATGATGTGTATAAACAAGTCACAAATTTCACAGCCAGCTGGGTTGCTTTTCACAGTCATTGGCACCAGCAACAGGTTTAACAAGTCACCCTTGGCCATGAAGGCTCATATTATTTTGAAGCAAATTTCAGACATTGTTATAATTTCATTTGTAAATTGTTCAGTATCTAAAGGATAAGGACTACTTTAAAAACATGATCACATTACCTTTTCACACCTAGAAGAAACTACCCTACTTCTTTGATGTCGTCAATTAGTCCGTTTTCAGATTTCTAATCGTTTCAAATGTCATAATTGTTTTCTCACCTTTTTTATTGGGATGTAATTCACATACCATAAAAATCACCATTTTGAAGTATACAATTCAGTGATCTTTGGTATATTCAGAAAGTTTGCCTCTATCAGCATGCCCTTATCTTTTCTCCTTATCCCTGGGAAACCACTCACCTACTTTTTATCTTTATAGATTTACATATTCTGGAATTTAATATAAATAGAATCATACAGTATGTGGCCTTTTGTGTCTGGCTTCTTTCATTTAGCATGTTTTCAAGGTTCATCTACATGGCAGTATGTATCCACTCCATTTCTTTTTATGGGTGAATAATACTTCATTGTACAGATATCCGTGTTTATCCATTCCTCAGGGGATGGACGTTCGGGTTATTTCCACTTTTGGCTATTATCAGTAATGCTCCTAAGAACATTCATGTTTAAGTTTTTGTGTGAATATATGTTTGCAGTTCTCTTGGGTATATATGTAGAAGTTTAATGGCTGGATCATCTGGTAACTGTTACCTATTTGAGGAACTGCCAGACAGTTTTTCAAAGCAGCTGCACCATTTTATATTCCTATTAGCAATGTGGAAATCCTGGTGGCATAGCGGTTAGGAGCTACAGTTGCTAACCAGAAAGGTCCGCAGTTTGAATCCACCAGCCACTCCTTGGAAACCCTGTGAGGCAGTTCTACTCTGTTCTATAGGGTCTCAGTGAGCTGAAGCTGACTCAAAGGCAACAGTTTATTAGCAATGTATGAGATTCAAATTTCTCCACAGCCTTGCCAACACTCGTTCTTGTCTTTTTTTTTAATAGCCATCCTAGTGGATGTGAAGTGGTATCTTGTTGTGGTTCAGTTTGCATTTTCCTGAAAACTAGTGATGTTGAGCATTTTTCATGTGTTTATTGACCATTTTAAAAGCTGGATCATTTGTCTTTTTATTGTTGAGCTGTTAAGTTCTTTATGTATTCTATTAGACCCCTATCAGATATGTGATTTGCGCATATTTTCTCTCATTCTGTGGGTTGTCTTTTTGTTTTCTTTCAAGCGTCATTGGTACATGAAAGTTTTTAATATTGATGAAGTTCTATTTGTTTTTTATTCTGTTATATGTGCTTTAGGTGACATATCTGTTATTGGTTAATCCTGAGTCATAAAGTTTAAAAAGTTGCCGCCTTCTAAGAGTTCCAGCTCTTACATTAGGTCTATGATCCACTGCAAGTTAGTTTTGGAATATGGTGTGAAGTAGGGGTTCAAATTCTTTCTTTTTGCATGTGGACCTCCAGTTGTCCCAGCACCATTTGTTGAAAGGACTATCCTTCCCCCATAGTATGGACTTGGCACCCTTGTCAAAAACCTGTTGACCACACGTGTATGGATTTATTTCTGGCATCTCAATTTTATTCCATTGAGCTATATGTCTACCCTTATGCAAGTACACACTGTGTTGATTAGTGTAGCTTTGTAGTAGGTTTGGAAATTGGGAAGTGTGAGTCCACTAACTTTGCTCTTTTTTTTTCAAGATTGGTTTTGCTATTCTGGATCTTTGCATTTCCATATGAATTTTAGGATCAGCTCATAAATTTCTGCTAACAAGGCAGTGGAGTTTTCACATGGATTGCATTAAATCTATAGATGAATTTGGAGAGCATTTGTTGTTTTAATAACATTGCCATTTTAGTAATATTGTTTTCCAGTCTATGGACATTTATCTAGATCTGTAACGTCTTTCAGTAATGTTTTGTAGTTTCTAGGGTACAAGCCTTGTACTGCTTTTGTTAAATTTGTTCCTAAGCATTTTATTATTTCCGGTGCTATCAGAAATGGAATTGTTATCTTAATTTCCTCTTTGGATTTTTATTGCTAGTGTATAGAAATAAAAGTGATTTTTGTTATATTCAACAAAATGAAATGCAAATTGAACCACAATGAAATTTTGCTGAATTCATATTAGCTCTAGTAATATTTTTTCTTTTTTGTGGATTCTTTAGGACTTTCTACATGTAAAATCATGTCACCTGTGAATAGAGATAGTTTTACTTCTTCCTTTCCAAACTGGTTACTTTTTATTTCTTTTTCTTGCCTAATTGCTCTGGCTAGAACTTTCAGTACTCTGTGGAATAAAAGTGGCGAAAGTGGGCATCCTTTTCTTGTTCCTGATCTTAGAGGAAAAGCACCAGTCTTTCACCATTTAGTATGATGGTAGCTGTGGGTGTTCCGTTTATGGCCTTTATTATGCTGAGGAAGTTTCTTTCTACTCCTAGTGCTGAGTGTTTTGATCATGAAAGGGTGTTGGAATTTTGTCAAATGCTTTTTCCCCATTACTTGAGATGATCGCATCTTTCTCCCTTTATTGTATTAATACAGTGTACACCCACTCCTCACCAGCTATCTTGTTAACCGACATTTTGTGTTCTTTACCAAAAGATATATGTTGTTAATGCACACAATAGTCGGATAGTAGCCTATCTGTGCATCAGTGACATACGTCTTTCTGTAACAAATGCCGAGGTGCGAGGCGAGAGTGTTCACTGGCTGTGATGGTTATGTGGCATCTTGGCTAAAAAAAAGATTTTTAGCGGTTTGGCAGTAATGTAATAATGCAATTTGGCAGTTATGTATTGATGTAATCGTCCTCTACTTTGTGATCTGATGTGATCATCCTCCATTTTTGCATAATGCTGATTTTCACATAATGACCTGATCTTTGGAACCTAACTATGTTGATAAGTGAGGAGTGGGCATATTACATAAATTTATTTTTGTATGTTGAACCAAGCTTGCATTCCTGAGATAAGCTCACTGGCCCTGATGTATAATCCTTTTCATATGCTGGTAGATTCGGTTTGCTAGCATTTTGTTGAAAATCGAGTGTCTATAATCAATGGATATTGGTCTGTAGTTTTCTTGTGATACCTCTGTTTTGGTATCAGGGAAATACTGGCCTCATAGAATGAGTTGGAAAGTGTTGCTTCTCTTCTGTTTTTTGAAAGTTTGTTTGTTCTTCTTTAAATATTTGGCAAAACTCATCAGCAGAATTCACCAGTGAAGACATCAGGTCCTGAGCTTTTCTTTGTGGGAATTTTTTTGATTATTAATCTCTTGTTATAGATCCACTTAGATTCTATTTCTTCTTGAGATAGTTTTGATAGTTTATCCTTCTAGGAATTTGTCCATTTATCTAATTCGTTGGTATATATTTTTACATAGTATTCTCTTATACTCCTTTTTATTTCTATCAGGTCAGTAGAAATGTCCCCTCTTCATTCCTATTTTTAGTAAGTTGAGACTTTTTTTTCTTGGTCATTCTAGCTTAAAGTTTGTCAATTTTGCTGACCTTTATGAAGAACCAACTTTATTTACATTTTGTTGGCTTTTTTTTACTGTTTTTCTGTTGTTTTGTTTATTTCTGCTCTAGTCTATTATTTCCTCCTTTATGCTTGCACTGGGTTTGGTTTGTTCTTTTCTAGTTTCTTAAGGTGGAAGGTTAGGCTATTGATTTGAGATCTTTTTTCTTTTTTAACGTAGGTATGAACAGCTGTAAATTTTCCTCTAAGCACTGCTTCCACTGCATCCTAAATATTGGCATGTCGCATTTTTGTTTTCATTCATCTCAAAATATTTTCTATTTTCCTTTGACCCATTATTTAGCCATATGTCATTTAATTTCCTCTTATTTGTGAATTTCCCAAGTTTTCTTGTTATTGATTTCTAATTTTATTCCATTGTGTTTGGAAAACATATTTTGTATGATTTCAGTCTTTATTAAGGCTTGTTCCGTAACCTAACGTGTGGTCTATTCTAGAGAAAATTCCACATGCACTGGAGAAGAATGTGTCCTCTGCTGTTGTTGGGTGGAATATTCTATAGATTTGTTAGGTCTTGTTAGTTTATCACGTTGTTCAAGTCTTCTACTTACTTGTTGATCTTTTGTCTAGTTCTTTCCATTACTGAAAGTAGAGTCATGAAGTGTCCACCTGTTATTGTTGAATTGTCTGTTTCTTCTTTTGATATTTTTTTTTCTCCATGTATTTTGGAGTTCTATTGCTAGACACACATTTGTTCACAATTGTTCCATCTTGATGGATTGAGACTTCATCATTATAAAATGTCCTTTTCTCTAGTAACACTTTTTTGTCTTGAAATCTATTTTTTTTTTATATTACCATAGCTCCATAGCTACTCCAGCTCTCTTTTGGTTAATGTTTACATGGTATATCTTTTCCAACCTTTAACTTTCAACTTACTCGTGTCTTTGAATCTTGTGACAGCATGTATTTTGGTATTTTTTAATCCATTCTGCCATTCTCTGCCTTTTGAGTGTAATTCTGTTATTGTACTTTTCAACTCCAGAATTTCTATTTGGGTCTATTTGGTTCTTTTTAAAAGTATAATTTATGTATCTTTATTGATATTCTCTTTTTGGTGAGGCATAATTTTCATCCTTTTCATTTTTTAGGCATAATTTCCTTTAGTACTTCGAACTTAATTAAAATAGCTGATTTTTTCTACTAAGTCCGACGTTTTGGCTTCTTCAGGGAATTTCTACTGATTACTTTTCCTGTGTATGAGCCATGCTTTGTTTCTTTGCGTATCTCATTTTTGTTGTTGAAAACTGGACCTTTTAAATAATATGGCAACTCTGAAAATCAGGCTTTCTTTCCTCCTCAGGGTTTGTTGTTACAGCTGCTTGTAGTTTTAGTGACTTTTCTGAACAAATTTTGTAAAGTCTATATTCTTTGTCATGTGTGGCCACCGAAGTCTCTACTTAGTAGAACTAATAGTTAGCTAATGATAGGACAGAGATTTCCTTAAATGCCTGGAACCTAAAAAAATCTCCCAGTCTTTGCCAAAGTGCTCTATGTGCATCGGGACATGCCTTCAAAACTCAGCTTGGCAGTTCAAAACCCTTTCTTAGCTTTCACTTCCTGCTTGTGCAGAACCTCAAGGTCAACCAGAGGTGAAAGCTTAGGGTCTTCTCTGAGTCTGACCACAACCTTATGGAAGCATATGGCCTCCTGGATTCTTAGGAATGAGTCACAACTTTTCAAGCTCATTCCCCAGCTTTTCCTTTTAAGCTTTTTGGTTAGTCTATTGTTTGCCCCAACTCTTAGTATCGCCTCAGGCAACTGCAACATTGTTTCCTGTCCAAAATTGTTTTGAAGAAACACGCCCCTCCACCCTTAGGGAGAAGACGTTTTCCATTGGGTCACCTCTCAGTCAGTTAAAAAACAGGTTTGTAAGTGGGGGCTTCCAAGGAAACACAAGCTTGGTCAAATAATGAAAATTATTTGAGAATGAAGCTTGGAAAGAGCTCTAGCTCTGACTGCTTCCTCTGCTGGCTAGGCTGCACTGGAAATGTGGGCTTTTAGTTTTAAAAGCTAATGCAGAGCTGGAGAACATGGGATGGTTCTAGTATGAGTTAAAACATCACCAAGATTGCTGTTCTTACCAAGATGTGGAAGTTTTTCTTGAATAAATGCTCCCCAGGTGGCTGCCAGCCTTTGGTTAGTTTCCAAACTTCTGTGAAAGTTGATCCTGACAAATTTTGCCAATTATTTCATTGCTTTTATAGAGGAGCAAAATTTCAGACTCCTTTTTCTGCCATTTCCACTGCCATTTTTGGCAAAAGGTTTTTGACCATTTACAATGTCTTAGGTCCTATTCCTTAGGGCAGCTGGATGGTTTTCTTCCTGTGCTCTAATTAAGAGGAGCAGACGGACAAGAATCAGAAAGGGGAGTAAGAAAGGCAAGAGCAATGAAATAAACACAAGGAAAGGAGAAATACGCACAAAGAATGAAGCAGAGACTGGGACTTATAAAAGCACCAGAGAGGGTAAGATGGAGAATCGACCCTCATAGAGGGAAGAGCTTTATATATTGGCAGATTTTCCCCGTGATTATTCAGTTACCTTAAAAGTAGTCACTGGCCACTCCTGATCATCAATAAAGCTTTATTTTCTACCTTCCTTTAGATGAGGCTCTGTTTTGGGGAGGATGGCACAATAAAACGAGAGAGGGAACTGGTGCTATGTTCTTCTGAACATTGAGCAAGAGGTCCTAGGCTGCCAAGGAAGCACTTTGCAATTCAAAACACATTTGCTACCCATAGTTTTACTTCTGGACCACCCACACCAGAAGGGGTACTGCAACAAGGGAAGGAGCAGCCAGTAAGCAGACTACCAAGCCCACAGGTAAATTGAAGACAAGTGACAAACTGATTAGCTCATCATTTCAAGGATAAGTGAATTCTGGAAATTGAACTTAGTGTACTAAGCTCTGCCCTTTGAGGGAGGGGTACCATTCCACTGACACTGGCCTCGGCCATGCAACTTTGGCCAGTGGCCTGTTAGCAGATGTGATGCACACAAAGGAACGAACCATGCCTGTGTGGTAAGGCTTGCCTTCTTGCACTTCTGGCATCACCATGAGAACTTCGCTTTGACAACTTCTGTATTCCAGCCCAGGCCTCAGGATAAACACAGATGGAGCAGATCCAAGCTCAACTTGTATGAATAGCCAGTCAGAGCCTCAGCTTGAACCAGAGCCGCTCATTCAAGTTTAGATCAACCGCCCTACAGAAGCCCTAGTGACAATGACTATTGGAAACGGCTGAGATTTGGGGTGGTTAGGCAGTAATAAGCAAAGCTTTGGTGGCACAGTGGTTAAAGTGCTCAGCTGCTAACCGAAAGGACAGCGGTTCAAAGCCACCCGCCACTCTGCAGGAGAAAGATGTGGCAGTCTGCTTCCATGAAGATTTACAGCCTTGGAAACCCTACGGGGCAGTTTCACTCTGTCCTGTTGTTGTTGGGTGCTGTTGAGTTGGTTCCGACTCACAGCGACCCTGTGTACCACAGAACGAAGCACTGCCCAGTCCTACGCCATCCTTAACAATTGTTATGCTTGAGCCCCCTGTTGCAGCCACTGTGTCAGTCCATCTCGTTGAGGGTCTTCCTCTTCTGCACTGACCCTGTACCAGGCATCATGTCCTTCTTCAGGAATGGGTCCCTCCTGACAAAATGTCCTAAGTATGTAAGATGCAGTCTCACCATCCTTGCTTCTAAGGAACATTCTGGTTGTACTTCTTCCAAGACAAATTTTTTCATTTTTTGGCAGTCCATGGTATATTCAACTTTGGCAATGCCACAATTCAAAGGCAGCAATTCTTTGCTCTTCCTTATTCATTGTCAAGCTTTCACATGCATATGATGCAACTGAAAATACCATGGCTTGGGTCAGGTGCACCTTAGTCTTCAAGGTGACATCTTTGCTTTTTAACACTTTAAAGAGGTCCTTTGCAGCAGATTTACCCAATGCAATGGGTCTTTTGATTTCTTGACCACTGCTTCCATGGCTGTTGATTGTGGATCTAAGTAAAATGAAATCCTTGACAACTTCAGTCTTTTCTCCGTTTATCATGATGTTGCTTATTGGTCCAGTTGTGAGGATTTTTGTCTTATGTTGAGATGTAATCCATACTGAAGACTGTGGTCTTTGATCTCCATCAGTAAGTGCTTCAAGTTCTCTTCACTTCCAGCAAGCAAGGTTGTGTCATCTGCATAACACAGGTTGTTAATGAGTCTTCCTCCAATCCTGATGCCCTGTTCTTCTTGGATTATTTGCTCAGCAAACAGATTGAACAGGTGTATTGAAAGAATACAACCCTGATGCACCTTTCCTGACTTTAAACCACTGAGTATCTTCTTGTTCTGTCCAAACAACTGCCTCTTGATCTGTGTACAGGTTCCTCATGAGCACAAGTAAGTGTTCTGGAATTCCCATTCTTAACCATAATTTGTTATAATCCACACAGTCAAATGCCTTTGCATAGTCAATAAAACACAGGTGAACATCCTTCTGGTATTCTCTGCTTTCAGCCAGGATCCATCTGACAGCAATGATATCCCTGGTTCCACGTCCTCTTCTGAATCCGGCCTGAATTTCTGGCAGTTCCCTGTCGATACACTGCTGCAGCCGCTTTTAAATGACCTTCAACAAAATTTTGCTTGTGTGTGATATTAATGATATTGTTCGATAATTTCCATATTCAGTTGGATCACCTTTCTTGGGAATAGGCATAAATATGGATCTCTTCCAGGTGGTTGGCCAGGTAGCTGTCTTCCAAATTTCTTGGCACAGACGAGTGAGCACTTCCAGTGCTGCATCTGTTTGCTGAAATATCTCAACTGATATTCCATCAATTCCTGAAGCCTTGTTCTTCGCCAATGCCTTCAGTGTAGCTTGGACTTCCTCCCTCAGCACCATCAGTTCCTGATCATATTGCTACCTCTTGAAATGCTACCCCATTTCAAGAGGTGACTAATTCTTTTTGGTATAATGACTCTGTGTATTCCTTCCATCTTTTGATGCTTCCTGTGCTATTTAATATTTTCCCCATAGAATCCTTCACTACCGCAACTCGAAGCTTGAATTTTTTCTTCAGTTCTTTCAGCTTGAGAAACGCCAAGCATGTCCTTCCCTTTTGGTTTTCTATCTCCAGCTCTTTGCACACGTCATTATAATACTCTGTCTTCTCGAGCCACCCTTTGAAATCTTCTGTTCGGTTCTTTTACTTCATCATTTCTTCTGTTTTCCTTATCTGACTGACATTCAAGAACAAGTTTCAGAGTCTCCTCTGACATCCATCTTGGTCTTTTCTTTCTTTCCTCTTGCTTTCTTCATGTTTGATGTCCTTGACGTCATTCCACAACTTGTCTGGTCTTCGGTCATTAGTGTTCAACGCGTCAAATTTATTCTTCAGTTTCTAAATTCAGGTGGTATATACTCAAGGTCGTATTGGCTCTTGTGGAGTTGCTCTGATTTTCTTCAGTTTCAACTTGAAATTACATATGACCAACTGATGGTCTGTTTCATAGTCGGCCCCTGGGCTTGTCTGATGATGTTGAGCTTTTCCATTGTCTCTTTCCACTGATGTAGGCGATTTGATTCCTGTGTATTCCGTCTGATGAGGTCCATGTGTATAATCATGGTTTATATTGCTGATAAAAGGTATTTGCAATGCAGAAGTCGTTGGTCTTGCAAAATTATATCATTAGATCTCTGGCATTATTTCTATCATCAAGGCTGTATTTTTCAACTGCCGATCCCTCTTCATTTCCAACTTTCTCATTCCAATCACCAGTAATTATCAATGCATCCTGATTCCTTGTTTGATGAATTTCAGACTGCGGAAGCTGATAAAAATCTTCAATTTCTTCTTCTTTGGCCTTAGTGGCCTTACTTAATTTGAGTAATAGTCATATTAACTGGTCTTCCTTGTAGGCGTATGGATATTACCCTATCACTGTCAGTACCGTATTTCAGAATAAATCTTGAAATGTTCTTTTTGATGATGAATACACCACCATTCCTCTTCAAGCTGTCATTCCCAGCATAGTAGACTATTTGATTGTCTGACTCAAAATGGCCAATACCAGTCCATTTCGGCTCACTAATGCCTAGGATGTCAATGTTTGTTTTCCATTTCATTTTTGATAATTTCCAATTTTCCTAGATTCATACTTTGTACATTCCTGGTTCTGATTATTAATGGATGTCTGCAGCTGTTTCTTCTCATTTTGAGTCTTCCCACATCAGTGAACGATGAAAGCTTGACTCCACCTACGTCATTAAGGTCGACTCTACTTTGAGGAGGCAGCTCTTCCCCTGGTCATTTTTTGAGTGGCTTCCAACCTGGGGGGCTAATCTCTTGTCACTATATCAGACAACGGTCCATTGCTATTCATAAGCTTTTCACTGGCATCTTCTTTTCAGAAGAAGACTGTCGGGTCCTTCTTCCTAGTCTTAGTCTGGAAGCTCAGCTAAAACCTGTCCTCCATGGGTGACCTCCATGGGTAACCTTGCTGGTATCCAGTGGCATAGCTTCCAGCACCACAGCAACATGCAAGCCCCCACAGTATGACAAACTGAGAGACTCATGGGGCTACTCTGTCCTATATGGCCGCTATGAGTTGGAATGGATTCAATGGTGATGGGTTTGGTTTGGGGTAGGCAGCAGTACCAGTTGGAACGTTAGGAGAGTCTTTCTCTTAGACTCCATCATGAGGGCAAACTGTGTCCCCTCCTCCTTTACTGCTGTACGCCTAGATTCTCCAGTACCTGGCATACAGCAGGTGTTAATTCAATTAACACCTACTGTGGTTACACTTATGTTTCTTCTAAAAATAGTGAACCTGGAGAATAAAACTGAAAGGAACTTAAAAATTTAATAGTTGAGTGTGTTCTAATTTAAAGCCACCAATTTCAAGGAACAGAAAACATGTCAGAGGTAGTTATGTAGTTAAGAACACTGACTATGCAAATGGCTGCTGAGATTTCAATTTAGGCTTCAAGAATTGCCAGCTGAGTTACCTTGGGAAAAAGTTACTTCACCTCTCTGTTTATTTCCTCATGTGTTAATTACTGCTAATAATAGTACCTACCTCGTACACAGTTGTCTGGATTAAGAGATAAAGTTTTTCAAGCACTTACAACTTTGCCTGGTACATGATAAATGCTGTGTAGGCATTTGCTGTTGTTATTACCTGCATAAGACTATTTTGAGCAAGGTTATTAAAATCTGCTTCACCTGCCCCCCCCACCTATTTATATCTACTTGTTCTCACTTCTGTTCTCTACTCTCTGTGCATATTTATAATTAGCTCTTTCGTATGTTTCCATGACCTTTTTATGCTCAGGAATGCTAACTGCTAATATCCACACCATCTTAAACCTCCCCCCGTACCGATCATTTTAAGGTCTTCTGGCTTTGTTCTTTTCACCTAGAGTGTCATTTGTCCCTCTCTACCTGCCTAAATTGTATTTGTTCCTCAACGTGTAGCCTAAATGTCACCTCATCCAGGAAGCCGGTTCTGATCCTTCGCTCTCCAAGTGGTCTTTTTGTTCTCTGACTTTCCTTAGTAATTCATCTCTACTTCAGTTGCACTTTTACTGCTTTCTACTTCCAGGTATACCTTTCCATGATGAAATTGTAAGCTCCTGTAATAGCGGGAAGACCACACTGTCTAGGCATACTTTCTTCCCATTCCTACCCCCAAGTATACAGCAGAAAAGCAGTAAAAAATGAGTGATTATTATCTGAAAAGCCTATTTAGGTGGTTTCATCTAAATCCGAAAACAGCTTTACTGAAAAGTCACTAAATTAAGACAGGTAAAAACTTATCGTCATAACTGAACGCTACACATTTTAAGATAAGGGAAAGGAAGTTTGTGTGGAAAAAAGAAAGACACTTGATTTATTGCATTAAAAAATTTTATTTCATTTAAAAGGTCCAATATAGGCCCAATTAAACCCCAAATTTACAGCTACACTTAGCGATCTCCTGAACTAATGACTCCTGGATCTCATTAAATGGCACTGTTGAGCTGAGTGTCCTGTTAAAGGAGGTCATTTGCTATTACCGCTGTTTTCCCCAAAGTAGTTCTAAGAGCAGAAGCTGGTATTATTAACACATCGGATATTTCGGATGTCACCTTTCATGCAGAAGTTAAAAAAGGCAAACAGCTTTTCTATTCTGTGTGAGGATAAAAAACACTGGTAGCACTGGTCTACAGAGCAGGGCCTGAATGCTTTTGACATATAAGGTGTAACTATAAAGGAACTTACTGTGCTGTGTTCATTCAAGTAGTCCATGTACTTACTCTATAGACAATACTACTGCTGTTCAAATACTATCTGAGACGGTAGTTCGGAACTTCCTCTCATCAACTGAAGACCACAAGAGGCGGGTGATCAAGCTGGGGAACAGACTCTCACAAGATGCAATTACAAAGCAGTGAAACAGTTTTCTTAGGGGGCTAGCAATTGCAAGAACCACCTCACGAATGTTTTCGATAACAGCATCAATTACATATAAACGATACAGGATATAAGTCCTGCTATGTGTGAAGATAAAATAAAGACAGCTTGTTACTTTATAGCTACACCTTGGATCCCATCAGATGTGATGAATCTGACAGTGTGTTTAATCAGTCTTTCTGGAAATCACTTCAGCAGATAAGTCAAGCATCCTGTAAAGGGAAGACATGGCAGAAGGTGCAAGATTCATCCTTCCAACATTCTTAAGGTTTTTTTTCCGAGGCCAGACCTGGGCCCAAGGACAGAAGTTACCAGGAGGGAGGCTTCAATTCCATCTAAGGAAGGCCTTTCTAATAGTAAGAGCTGCTCAACAACTGAATGGACTGCTTGGTGAGGTAGAGTCACTGGAAATGTTCAAGGTGGAAAGATCACCCTTGTAGGAAGGACTCCTGCACTGGTTAAGAGGTTAGACTGGATGAACCTCAGGTCTCTTTCAATTCTGAGATTCTAGAAAATTCCCTCAGGGAATTCAGAAGGGAATTCCTAAAAGGAAAGAGAAAGCACACATATGTATACTTTTAGAATCCTCTTGAGTTTTTTTTTTTCTTCAAAAGGTACAATAGAAAATGTAGCCCACTGGCTTTGAAATGCATATTCACCTTCCTACCGCTAATACTTAGGAAGGGGTCATTATGATTTCTTTATATTATAAAGAAAAGATGGAGGATTGCATTATAATTTCTGTAAATATTTTAGAAAAAAATGCTTAAAATCTAGTAGTCAATGCCCTAGAAACTTTATAGTTTTTAGATAATATGCACAGATACAAATACATTATTCATTAAATACAACTCACATCTGTGTTTTATTTTTCTCTAAAATATACAGGAATCTTGATGTACTGAAAGAGTGCAAGTAAATACAGTATTCAAGCAGTCACTATTTCTATGTACATGCTCATTAATTCTTCAAAAACCCCACAAAATTATCAAATAGATCAAAATACTGTTCTGTGTTTTCACACTTTATATTCAGAAAAACCAGCTGATAATTTACAATGTCATAAAGTTTCCAGTTTCACAATACAAAAAGGGTAAAATGAAATTGGGTATCATTTCATTGCAATTTATGGAACTTTACCCAAACCTGTAAGACCCCCTACATGTGTGAAATCACTTTCACAGGAAAAGTGAGTTACAGTAAAAGCAGAACCACATAAATTGTTATTTAAAAGCCTAAACATGAGCCTTTTCTCTTTCTTAATTGAAAGGAGGTCTTTGCATTCGGCAGGCAATTACTTCTTTCCCCAAATGTTACAAAATTTAAATAAATCTAAACAGGACACCTAAAGGCTTTAGTATTTTAAATCTCGTCCATTATAAATAAATGCCTTCCAAGAGACCTGATGGTGTTTAATTTATGAATAACAAGGGTTTTTTTTTCTTTTGATTCTTCATTTTTTTGTAACTCAAAAATCAAAATAAACAACAACGAAAAATCCCAACCCATTGTGGAGGTTCAAAAAGTAATATCGGTGATGAAGGTTTACCATCCAAAGTAGCGAGGCTGAAAATTCCATTCTCCAGGACTACTTAGCTGCAGTAGGGTGAAAACAATCTACTTTTTGATTTGCATGAAATTTTTTTCTTCTAAGAAATTCTTTACATTTTTAAATGAAAATTATTCAGTTTTAAACCCAAACCATTCAAAACCGGGCAATAACCACCCAAGCCAAGTACAATCCACCTCGTGTCTTTGTCACAAGTATTTTCACCCTGACTGCACCTAGTCAGCTGGTTTTCTAATATTATAAAAGTTGGATTTTAAAATTTCTTATGTAAAAGAAACAAAATGTAAAAATACATCTGCTTTCTCTCATGGTTTAATACAACAGAAGGCTTGTAGATGTTTTCAAAAAAAAAAAAAAAAAAAAAATTTAAAACCAAATCTCAACTTTGTTTTCAGAATAGTGTTTGGTTTAGATAATGTCTAATTTCACCTACTCCAGTTTCCACAAAATGATATTCCATTAAAAAACTTCTAAGTTACTTGGTCCTTTGGCAATTCGCTGCGCACATAATGCCTACTGTACCAAACTTTTATTGCCTTTAAATTTAGTTGTAACTTTACCGATAAAATTTAAATCTAGTGTCCGTATCTCTTCTTTTACAATGGTGTTGCCTCGGTAAGCAGATTAGGGTGCACAGTGTCGCAAATTATTCCTGGCACTGCAAAACCAAATCAAACAACTCCACAAAGCAATCTGATATCCGTGTTTTGCTCTGGTCAAGTCTATTTCAAGATTCTAGAAGTTCCTTTTGCAAAACTTGCCTTTAAAACTCTTCTTTCTAATGTCATCACATCTCTGACATTCCTTCACTGTGCGGTCTTTCCTCTTAGGCTGAATCTGAATGTGAATAAGAAAGTGCCTTTTTTCCTGAAAAAGCACAGGTTGAAGCTTTAGTGTCTGAACTCCCTCCTTTGACCTCTGGCTCAGCCTCAGTAGGTCTCGGAGTCGGAGTCATTGAGCTCGTCCACGTCCGTGTATAAGTACTCCTGCTCCCCGCCAATGTTGTTGAAACTGCAGTAGGAGCTAGGTTCATTCCTCAGGATGGGTAAAGCTTCAAAGCTGACTGTTTTTGAGGTGTTGGTGTATCGGTTAATGGAATTGAATGTCAGGGATGATAAAGGACTGCTTGAGACAGGCATCATGGTGGCCAGAATGAGTGCCAAGCAGTCAGCCACATCCTTATTGGGGGCACAGGCCAATGCTGGGGTATAACCTGGAATACAAGACAGAATTTACAAATGAAATATCCTGAGGCTCATTTTACTGATATGTAAGGATATAAGCCCAAGGCCTTCAACTTTAGACACATTTTAAATTATTTGGCTTACAATAAATTGGTTGAACCAGAATGATTCAGAACTTTCCAATAAGTAAAGTAGAAAAAGAGAAAAGTTATAGAAACCTAGGGTGGAAGGAGACATTACAGAAGAGGAAACTGAAGTTGAAAGGTGGATGATTCCTTAAGATATCACAGTTTATCCATATTTATCTGAACTCACAGAAGATACTGGGCTAGAACAAGAACAAACCATAAGTCAATAAATCTTACTTCAGAATGGTGAGCAGAGACTTACTGTTAATGCAGTTATGCAAGGGTTTAAATGCGGAGAAATCTGAATGTGTACAGGTTCATGAATGAGTCACTGAAAATGTGCTCAAAAGACACATACTGAATGGTTGTCATTTTAACTTTTGGGGTCAGTCAAATAAATCCACTAGAGAAAAACAGTGGATAAACTAAACAGGTGAACTTTTGAAACTTTTCCTTTTGTTACAAGAAGACAAATGACCTTAGACACACATACACACAAGTACCCAATGCCACTGAGTCAGTTCCGACTCAGCGACCCTATAGCGACTCTACAGGACAGCGCAGAACTGCCCCACAAGGTTTACAAGCCTGTAAATCTTTACAGAAGCAGACTGCCACATCTTTCTCCTATGGAGCAGCTGGTGGGTTCGAACCACTGACCTTCTGGTTAGCAGCAGAGAGCTTTAACCACTAAACCACCAGGGCTCCTCTCCTTAGCCACAGGGTCCCATAATATTATCAACACAGCAAACTGAGGAAGGAAGTATTAGTTGGTATATAAAGACACGATCTTGAGGAAGGAGTGGGAGAGAAGGGAATACACTGTGTGATGTCAAGTTTAGATTATACCGTATGGAATAGTTCACGTTGATTATTTCAGATCACATGAAGCTTCTAAAAGGTATTTAGCAGCAAATATCTTAATGCTTTAGTCTAACTTCATTTTGTTGTTGCACATCTAGACACTGTTGCCTTTACTACATTTTTACTCATGACTGAGCCTTTACACACATACATGCACGTTTATCAAAAGTTACAGATTTTTAAAAAGCTCATTTATCACAAAACAAACATTTGCATAACCAACATCCAGATTAAGAAAGAACATTACCAGCATGCCAGAAGCCCCACACATCCCCTATCCAGGCACTACCCCTTTCTTCTTCTCCAAAGGTAATCACTATTCTGACTTACGAAGCGGCAATTTTCTTGCTCTCCCTTCCTACTTTCATTGATAAACACTAACTCCAGACTGTTTTTTTGAACATAATATAAAGGGAATCAGACAGTATGTACTCTGGTTGTTGTATATAGCTGTAGTTGTTCATTTTCATTGTTACGTGGTCTCCCACTGTGTGTTATGCCATGGTTTAGTTGCCTGCTTTAGGACATTTGGTTGTTTCCAATTTCCCATATATTTTCATCCATGTTATTGGCCTATATAAAAAGAAAAAAACAATATTTTCCTTTCATATATTTCCCATTTTGTCAGGGGTCAAAGAGAACAGCTGATGCCCCTGCAAGCTTGGCAGGAGTTGCTGAAGAGAACGCGTATTTTTAATCAGACCCTGCCTGCTCAAAGTGGGGACGAGAGCTCTCCACTGGCCACACTTCTTTCAAGGGCTCTTCTGAAGATCTAAAGGCACCTGCTGCTGTTGCTGCAGCCAGAGCAACCCATCAGACAGGCCATGACTCCTCAGCTGAACACAGGGGTGGGAGAGAACAGGGCCTCAGGAGGGCTTCCTAGTCAGAATATGACCAAGCACAGGCTCCACCTCTCTGCGTGGGGTTCGTGTGGTCAGTTAAAGAGAAGCAAGCTTCTTGAAGATAAAGGTCTTACCCATCCTATGCAAGTATATTACAGTATGTTCCACCTCCTCCAGAAACTTGTCAAAATGTAACTTAACCCGTTTCTTACAGTGAATATAGGCACAGGATGTTCTGGCCCCTTTGTCTCTACTACAGAGTCCAACTAACCATCAACCCCTGTTGCCACTGGAGCAATTTATAACTGTATCACTAATTTAAAGTCTAGAATTGATTATAAAATTGAAATAGCTATTTACTGTAACTTGTTAACGCTGGGCCATGATTACAATTTCACAGTGATAGTATGCTGGAAGATAACCAGGTCACCAGTGATCTTCACTATGGTCTTTTTTTCAAAATAATTTCACTTATTTTGTTGTTGTGGTTGAGAACATGCATAGCAAAACACACACCAATCCAACCGTTTCTACATGTATCGTTTAGTGCCAACGATTACATTCTTCGGCTTGTGTAACCATTCTTACCCTCCTTTTCTGAGTTGTACCTCCCCCATTAACATAAACTCACGGCCCCCTCAAGTTCTTATTCTTCGAGTTGCTGTTGTCAATTTGATCCCATGTAGATAGTTCTTAAAAGAGCATAATGTTCAAAGCTGCATTTCTTACTAGTTAAGCTAAACTCCTGTTTGGTTTTAAGAAGACGTCAGGGGATATTTTTGGTTTAAGGTTTAAAGATTATCTTAGGGCAACAGTTTCAGGGGTTCACCCAACCTTCATGGCTGCAGGAAGTCTGGAGTCCATTAAGAATCTGAGATTCTGTTCTACATTTCCCCCCTTTGATCAGGATTCTTCGATGGAATCTTTGATCAAAATGTTCAGTAATCGTAGCTGGGTACCATCCATTTCTTGTCTTATGGTAAAGGAGGCAACTAGTCACACATTTCATATCCACCTCCTATTCCTGACTGCCATGGATGGCTGCTTGCAAGCTTTTAAGACCCTAGGCACTACAGATTGAACAAGGAGAACAGAAGCACTAACACGTTATTAGGCCAATTAACCGGGATGTCCCATGATACCATGACTCTAAACCTCCAAACCAAGAAACCAAATGCCATGAGGTTTCTGGCTGTATATAAGCAGCCTCAGCAGTTTTTTTTTTTTTTTTTTTGGTCATTGTTGTAAATGTATCTATCACACAGCTTTCGCGAATTCAACTTTTTACAGGTATACAACTTATTGACAGTAATTACAATAATCGGCTATCACTGTTAAACTCCCTCTTTCTCCCTCATTCTCACCCCTGGTAACCCCTAATTAACTTTGTTCTCTAAATATTTGTCTTTTCTTGTCTTTTTATATAAGCAAGGTCATAAAGATATTTGTCCTTTTGTGATTTACTTATTTCACTCAGCACAATGTCTTCCAGCTCCATCTGTATTGTAGTATGTATCCATCCTTCATTTCTCCTACTGGCATAGTAGTATTCCACTGTATGTATGAGCCACATTTTGTTTTTTTCATTTATCCCATCTGCTGCTGGGCATTTGGGTGGTTTCTACCTTTTGGCTATTAAGATTAGTGCTACAAGGAACACTGGAGTCCAAGTCTCTGAGTCTCTGCTTTCAAGTCTTTTGGGTGTATACTTAGGAGTGGAATTGCTGGGTCATATGGTAGTTCTATTTTTAGTTTTAGTGGGTCACACTGCTTGCCACAACAGCTATACCATTTTGCATTTCCACCAGCAATGGATAAACATTCCAATTTCCCCACATCCTAGCCAACTTTTTTTTTAATCTTAGCAATCATTACGGTCTATTTTATCATTCCTTCCATCTCTTATAAGGGGGCTAAATCAGATGCATAACATCTTGAAAACAATCAACACAGACTTGGACGTTAGCAGGTATCATCAACTATTGATTCACAGTCTCACAGTGTGGCCAAATATCTTATATGGGTTAGCTGTATTTTTAGAAATGTAACTTACTGATACTAAAAGTTTATTTTAAACCTAGATGAGTCTGAACTTGTTTTACTGCGTGATACCAGCCATCTCTATGGATTTCACTGACCACATACATATGCTAATAATTTCTAAATCTCTAGGTCCAGCCCAGAACTTGCTTTTGGGCTCCAGATCTATACATGCAATCACCTACTTGGAAATTCTACTGCACTTTTTGCACAACCCCCAAATGAACCCAACTCTTCCTCCTACGTTCTCTGTCTCAATCAGTGGGAGGGACTTCCATTCACACAGCTCTTCAAGCTAGAGGATGTGCAACTTCCTTCCTCACCTTCCACACCTCAGCACTCCATCACCAAGTCTACTGTCTTAAGCTCTCCAGAAGCCATGTACATCTTTTCATCCCAATGCTTCTACCTTAATTCTGCCTACCATCTTCTTTCACCTGTAACTTAATTCCTTTCCCTTCTCTAGTCTTGCTCCTCTTCAGACTAAGTGACATTTTTCTAAAGCAGAGATCTATAGGCATTTGAGTGAAGGGCTCTGGCCTAACTCAGTACTTGCACCTCCACCCCCATGTTATGTCTCTTAACATGCCACTCTCTCTGTCAGAAAGTTCTGCCTCTGTTTTCTAATTGTCCAGTGAATTTTGGTTTAGAAGTCACTTTTTGTTGGGATGTCTTCCATGTTCCTGCCAAGACAGGGTTTGAAGACCCTCTCACAGCATTCCAGTTTTACCCCAAGTGAACTACTTCAAGTACATCATAACTAACCATTTATACTCTTGTCTCTATTCAAGGGAGTGGGCTGTATCTTATTTTCCATCGTATCCTCAGAACTTAGGCAAATGCTTGGCATTATCACGCACTCAGCAAATACTCACTAAGCCCCCAATATATACTAGGCACCCTAATGCAACTGATGAAGATTCCTTCTTTCATGAAGGTTACATTTATTCCAGTGAGGAGACATACAAACATAATAAAAAAGTAAATTACGTATGTTAGACAAGCTCAGTGGAAAAAAGAGCAGAGCAGGTTAACAAGGACCAAGAATGTTGCGGTAGGGGGACACAACAAGTTGTGGTATAAACAGGGTAGTCAGGATAGGCTTCATTAAGAAAATGAAATTTGAGCTTAGATTTGAAACAGGTGAAGGATTTTGTCAAAGAATACTTTAGGGTAGAATGAGGTCAAAGGGGTAAAAGGGGTGGGTCAGATCATGTAGGGGCTTGTTTGTAGTTCATTATAAAAATCATGAGTGATCTGAGATTCAGAGGAGTAATATGTTCCCCCATATTTCAGAAGGATCCAGCACCAGAGCAGAAAAAGGTAGGCAGAGTTTGGATATACTTTGGCGGTGGAATCAATAGTATATGTTGATGGATTGTACACTGGGTGGGAGAGAGAGAAGTCCAGGATGACTCTGTTTCTGGGCTGAGCAACTACAAGGAAGGGAACTGCCACCAATTGAGATCAGCAGGGAATAGCACATTGTGGGGGTGGGGGGAGGGTTGACGTTGGGGGGTGATGAGAGAAAGTACCAGTAGTTCAGTTGGGAATGTTAGGTTTGAGCTGTTTATTAGATGTCCATGTCAATTAGGCAGCTGGAGATGTAAGTCTGGAGATAGTGAGAGGTCTGGGCTAGAGATACAAAATTGGGAATTCTCAGCATACAGGTAGTATTTAGAACCAAGGGACTGGAGAGCATCATCCAGGGAGTGAGTGTAGACAGAGAACGCAAAAAGAACCAAGGACTGAGTACGAGGGCCCTCCAATATTATTAAGAAGTTAGAAAGGAAAAGGGAGAAACTCCGCAAAAGAAATTGAGAAGGAACAACTAGTAATGTAGGAGGAAAACCAAGAAAGTGTGGGACCCTTCCATGAAAGCCAAGTAAAAAAAAAATGTATCAAAGAAGAAGGAATAATCAGTAATCAGTCATGCCAAATGCTGGTAAGTAAGATGAAAACTAAGAAATGTATTAAGAATTGACTCTTAACATTGTCAAGGCCACTGGTGATCTCGATGAGAACAGTTTTGCACGATGGGGGAGGGGGGCAAAGTCCTGACTACAGGGGATTTAAGAGAGAATGAAAGAAAAAGAATTGAGGACAGAAAGTACAGCCAACTCTTGAGACATTTTGCTGCAAAGGGTAACAGAGAAATATGGCAGTAGCTGGCAGGGCTTTTTTTTTTTCCTGTAGTGGGATTAAAAAAAGGTTTTTTTTAAGATGAGAGAAATAATGTTTATATACCAATGGGAGTAATCTAGGAAGAGAGCAAAAAACTGTTACTGCAGAACACAAAAGGAGAGAACTGCTAAAGTGGTATTCTCAAGTAGGTAAAAGGGGACAGGATCTGGTATGGGAGTAGAAGGACTGGCTTTAGATAACATGTTTAAGAACGTGACATTTAAGAAGGAACTTGATAAATATTTATGCAAAGAACAAATTCCTTGGCTACTGAGATCAACAAAGGTGGTGAAGAGTAAATACTAACTTTGGTTGAATAGATGATATCAGAATTCTTAAGTCCATCTGTTAGACGGACTTTTCCTGTTTCTCTTGCCCCCGTTCCCTTTGCCAAAAGAAAGTCTGATTCAGTGTTAACATCAGCTTTCTTCTTTGACCAATCAAAAATATACAAGTTTACTTCAAATGTGGATCATCAAAAGATAAAAGCTTCTAGTAAGACAGACATTAAGGAAAAAGAATGTAGAGCCTACTCACCATTTTCATCTACTGCAAGCACACTGGCTCCTTTCCCCAGAAGTTCCTGAACCACCATTGTTAGCCCGTTTCGGGCAGCAACATGCAGAGGTCTGGGGAAAAATTGTAGGTACATACGTGACTGTGTACACACATGCACACGTGTACACACACACTCACACAGCAGGCTGTCAAAGGCCATTTTTGCCAGGTGGTGAAGACCCAGAGATACAAACTTGAGGTCTTCGGTCCTAACAGCAATGAGGATGAGGGGAGGGGTGCAGAACTTCTGTGCAGGGCACATCTGCTCCTCATCAATGTGTACAAGCTTAGCCTCTGGGCCTGCTGGCAAATTCCCACTATCACCAATGTCTTCTGTTATTTTCCCACTTAAGACGCAGTGTTTCAAAATATCTTACCAACCAACGAAACTGCATTTTTAAGTTGTTTGTTTTTAAAGAAACGAGGTTGACTAATTTTTAAATCCTCATGGGATCTGACTGACCCCAGGCTAGAAACCAGTATTCAGAAATTTCTCTCTTTACCAAGTCTCAAAGTGGAATAGCAAATGAAAACTGAAAGAGAGGATGATGGGAGACACTACTCTAAGGATCTATGTCAGTCAACTTGGAGGCTGGCTGCTCACATTTAAGGACTTGATTCTTTCTTAAACCTCTTTAGTTTACAGACACTTATGAAGCTTCTTACCTCATTTACTGTTAATGTCAAAATAACAGACTATTTCAGTTGGTTTCCATAAAATACACAGAATAGTACTACTTCCCTTCAGAGAATTACGTGAGTAAATGAATTGAGAAAAAACACATTTTCGATATTCTAAAAAAGTTTCCATTTAAAAGCTTTTTTTAGTAATACGCCTTTTGATTGTGACAATTTTAAAAATGAGTTTTGTAAGTTGTAGAAACTGTTCTTTATAACTGCTTCTGTGATTAGTGAGACAAATTCCAAGAGTCACATGTTAAAAAAACCAAAACACTTACCATTCTTGTAATTATAGGTTATAATGTTTACATTAAGACACTGAAAGTACTCACGTTTGCAAGGCTGCATTGGTTGCATTGATGAGGTTTCTATCTGTTATCTTCTCCAGTATTAACAAGGCACTAGTTTCATGACCCTAAAATTATGGTAAGTAACTCTTAAAAACTTGGACACAATTAAAGATAATTTTATACACTGAACACAATCCAGTGGCCCTGGTGGTGCAGTGGTTAAGAGCTATGGCTGCCAACCAAAAGGTCGGCAGTTCAAACCCACCAGCCACTCTTTGGAAACCCTATGCGGCAGCTCTACTCTGTCCTATAAGGTTACTATGAGCTGAATGGCTTGACGGCAATGAGTTTTTTTTGTTAACACACCCCAACCCTATTCCATACAATATGAACAACACTGTACATACACACGCCATGAATTCTCTTGATTAATGCCTTAAGTATTTGCTCAATATGTGTTGGTGAGGTGGGAGTAGGGGAAGAGGACAAGAAGAGTTAAGATTGAAGAAAGACATTAATTTTTATTTAGGCATGTGTTTCAAACCAATTTGACTTACTAGAGACTTCCATACACTGTGGGGCCTAACAAATTTTGCTAATAGTTTTGCTCAAGAAACCGGATGCCAGAGATCATGGTCCCTAGCTTTGTTCATGTCAGTTAAGTGGAAAAGCCTGAAATGCCAATGTTCATATTAATCATAAAAATACATCCTTAAAACGTGTACATACCTTGCTACAAGCTAAATGGAGGGCGGTGTTTTTACTGTTATCTTGTAAAGTCAGATCTGCACTAGCACTGCTAACCAGCATCTCTGGGAGGAAAAAGTGCATCAATTCTTAGGTTTACGAACATGTTTCTTAGATTACCAATAACTCACTGCAAAAATATCCCTCTAGCAAAAACTTAAGTGCAAGAAGAATATAGTAATACGTAAGGTACATATTATTTTATCACATAATAGTACAGAACAATTATATTGTTGTGTAAGTAAGATACACTAACAATTAACAACTAACATCTATTCAGTTGCTTACTAAATGTTTAATATTGTTTTAAGTGCTCTGGGTTTATATTAACTTATGTAACCCTCACAACAATCTTACAAAGTAGTTACTATTATTTTTTTCATGTTACATATGAAGAAACTAAGGAATAAGGTTACTTAGCTGGCAGATCTAGGACTCACATTCACGCAGTCTGACTCAAGAGCCAGTATTCATAACTACTATGCTGCACTGCCTTGCTAAAGCAGATTATTCAATGAAAACACTGTGGCCTTAAATGAAATGTGGATTGTAGGCAGGTAAATGGTTTGAAATCTCAGGAGTGGTGAGATACCTAGTAGAAAATGCAGTGAATTACATGTCAGAAGACTAAGGATCTAAGCTATACATAAACAATATATAAGCTTAGAAGAACAAAATCCTTAAACAGTTTCTTTACCAACTGTATTTGTTTGTCCATTTTCTGCAGCCATCATAAGAGGTGTTTTCCCAGAGGAGTCCACAGAGTTGACTTGGGCGTTATGGCTGAGCAGCAGCTGCAAACACTCTACATGGTCTGTGAAGGCGGCCGCGTGGAGAGGAGTTCTGCGATACAGAGAAATGGAAACACGTGACCACCCCGAAGCGTTTACGTTTCAGCCGGTAAAAGCACCACCTGCATACAAACGGGCTTCAGGGAGCTTACTAATTTCTGCCAAAGAAATTAGTACTTTTGATAATGTAAAAGGCCTTAATTAAACTAGAATTAGTAAAAAAAAATAAGGACAAATCATAAAATTGCTAAACAACATTGTATCATTAAAGGAAATTTTGAAAACAAATCTTGACCCAAATACTGCTACTGACTACAACTGCCAGACACTCTTCTACCTTTTATTCCGATTTAGAAAACAGTTAACTTTGTTAACAATGATCTTTGAGTAACAAACATACTTCTTGAAAAAAAAATGGAAAATCTTACATTTTATGTTTTAGAGGACTGACTAAAAACCATAAATGGAAAAGCAGTTTCGATAATACAAAAATACTTAAGATTTTATTAACAATTTGTATCTGCAAATATAAAAACCAACTTTTTAATGTACACTCTCATATACTAGGTGAGTGAAAAAATTTTTTCTATTAAAATTAAATTTTTTGTACATAGTTGAACTCCTACCTTCCTTTTGAATCAGTGGTGTTCACATTGCTGGCACCTAACGTATCAATTAACATCTCAGCAGCACCTTCGTTGTCATTTATCCTGTGTAAAGTAATAAGGTCATCACCCACTCACGGCAATGGAGTAATCTGTAACTACCCACACCAAATCCAGTTCATTCGGGCTTTACTTACACAGCACAATGTAATGGACTGAAGGCATTTCCTTCCACTTTCTGGAAAACTTCCTGTTCTAAAAGAAGTTCTACACAAGTCTCATGACCTAAATAGGTAAAACCAAAGTCAGATATTAAAATAAAAAGATACTGAAGTACCCATACACACAGAAACGTACCCACAGAAATAAGAAAAAGCTTTACATGGCTTAAAAATAACCAGTGTACTGAACCTATTACACGTCCCATTTTTAGGAGCTTTGGAATGCAAAGTACAACTTAAGACCTGAAGTGTGGTAGCTTCTTATGGTAATTTCACAGCAGTTTTTATTGACATGACAGGTATTTATCTTATGGGGAATAAATCAGTCTTATTTTTTTTTCCTGGTGACCAGGGTTATTCAGTCATTATTTAAACAAAATTTCCAGAAACCTAGATATCCAAATAAATTTAACATATAATCTTGAAAATATCATATTTATATGTAGCATAAACCAAAAACCAAACCAGCTGCCACTGAATAGGTTCCGACTCATAGTGACCCTATAGGACAGAGCAGAACTCCCCCATAGGGTTTTCAAGGAGCAGCTGAGTGGATGTGAATTGCCAACCTTTTTGTTAGCACCCAAGCTCTTAATCACTGTGCCACCACGGCTCCATATGTAGCATAGTATCTTTTAAAACAACATATTTTTATGCATCGCTGTTGTTGTTAGGTGCCATCGAGTCGGTTCTGACTTATAGTGAACCTATGTACAACAGAAAGAAACACTGCCCAGTCCCGCGCCACCCTCATGTTATGCTTGAGCTCACTGTGTCAATCCATCTTGTTGAGGGTCTTCCTCTTTTTTGGTGACCCTCTACTTTACCAAAGACTATGTCCTTCTCCAGGGACTGGTCCCTCCTGATAACATGTCCAAAGTATGTGAGACAAAGTTTCATAATCCTTGCTTCTAAGGAGCATTCTGGCTGTACTTCCTCCAAAACAGATTTGTTCGTTCTTTTGGCAGTCCATGGTATATTCAAAATTCTTTGCCATCACCATAATTCAAATGCATCAATTCTTCTTTGGTCTTCCTTATTCATATTCACTGTTCACCTTTTGCATGCGTATGAGGTGACTGAAATAAGTACAGTGGCTTGGGTCAGGCAGACTTCAGTCCTCAAAGTGACATCTTTGCTTTTTAACACGTAAAAGAGGTCTTTTGCAGTTGTTTGATTTCTTGACTGCTACTTCCATGGGCGTTGATTGTGGATCCAAGTAAAATGAAATTCTTGACATCTTTAATCTATTCTCCATTTACCATGATGATGCTTATTGGTCCAGTTGTAAGGACTTTTGTTTTTCAGTTGAGGTGCAATCCATACTGAAGCCTGCTGCCTTAGATCTTTATCAGTAAGTGCTTCAAGTCCTCTTCACTTTCAGGAAGCAAGGCTGTGTCATCTGTATATCGCAGATTGTTGATGAGTCTTCCTCTAACCCCGATGCTCTGTTCTTCTTCATAGAATCCAGCCTCTCTGATTATTTGCTCAGCGTACAGACTGCCCCAAAGGGTTTCCACAGAGCAGCTGGTAGATTCGAACTGCTGATCTTTTGGTTAGCAGCCTAGCTCCTAACCACTGCGCCACTAGGGCTCCTTTCTGCTTACAGTAACAAGTTAATGGTAAAAATCTCAAATACCATACAGAGGTTTAAAGGGAAAAAGGACAAGTCTTTGACCCCCATTTCCCAGTTCCACTCTCTAGACTAGTAACCACTGTTACCTTAATGAACAGCAACAACAAAAAACCATCAAACCTGTTGCCATCGAGTTGATTCTCACTCATAGCAACCCTATAGGACAGAGTAGAACTGCCCCGTAGGGTTTCCAAGGAGCACCTGGTGGATTCCAACTGCTGGCCTTTTGGTTAGCAGCCACAGCTCTTAACCACTACGCCACCAGGGTTTCCATGTTATCTTAATAGTTCTAGAAGATTTCTGGGCATACATAACTGCATGCACACAAATACATACTTTCATTTTTTTTTTTTTTTACACGAATGGGATTTTTTTTGTTCTGCAACTTGTTTTTCACTGAAAATCCTGCTTTAATTCCATCTCTTTGAGTGTTAGCTCATTAAAAAGAAATAACATTGCGAAGTTGTCCAGTATTGATTTAAGACCCTTCTATTTTCCTTGTGAGCCCTGGTGATGCAGCAATTAAAGCACTCAGATGGCAACCAAAAGTACAGTGGTTCGAACCCACCAGCTGCTCCAAGGCAGAAAGATGTGGCAGTCTGCTTCAGTGAAGATTTACTGCCTTGGAAACTCTTTGGGGCAATTCTAGTCTGTCCTGAAGGGTTGCTATAAGTTGGAATCCACTCAACAGCAATTTTTTTCTCCCCTTGTACAGTGGTACTCAAAGTCTGGTCTGAACACTGGCGTAATATCACAATTGCACGTATCCTTCCATAATAGACAGATACTTTATTCCTGAATGTTTCAAAGAACTTCCTAATATCAGAGAAGTATCATAATGATTTAATTTCTTTATGGATTTCCAGGAGATTGCTAGGGTTTTTTCTTTTTGTGATATTATCAACAGCGCTGTAATGAAACATTCCAGTACATATTTCTACAAGCACATCTGTGGGAACATCAAGTCAATTCTGACTCATGGTGACCCCATGTGTGTCAGAGCTGAACTGTGCTCCATGGGGTTTTCGATGGTTGATTTTCCAGATGTAGATCACCAAGCCTCTCACCTGAGGCACCTCTGGGGGAACTCTAACCCAGCAATATCATTTCTAGGAAATTTTCCCACAAATTGCCTCACAAATGTGTTCTGCTGCTAATCGAAAGGCTGGAGGTTTGAGTCCCTCCAAGGACTCAAGGACAAATATATTGACTACTGAGAGATAAAAGTCTCACAATTTTAAGAACTACTTTGAAGAGAGGGAAGTTTGAAAACCTCAGAATTTCTTAACGTAAAGTTCAAAGCCAGGGTTTTAGTAAAAATACCCCAACTGATGTACTAATTGCTGCCAAGAAAATGTTGCTTCCTTTATTCCACTTGTCGCTTAGGATCTGCTTTAGGAATAACTAACATTCTTACATATAGCCTCTTTATTTATTTTCGCTGTTTAATATTTGGCTAATAAATACTGTATTTTCTTTTAAAATTATTCTAACGTCCTCAAAGAATAGTTCAACTTAATCTTTATTCTACTGGGGAAAAAATTCTTTTTCGGAAACCTGTAATTGTGTTACATCTTTTGTCAGTTTGTTTTCTCTAATTCAGGGGTTCTCAACTAGAGGTGATCTTGCCCCTCTCCTCAGGGGACCTTTGGTAATGTACGGAGATAATATTGCTTATTACAGCTGACCTGGTACTGGTATCTAGATGATAGAGGCCAGGGGTACTGCTAAATATCTTGTAATGCACAGGACAGCCCCTCAAAACAAAGAATCATCTGGTCCATGATATCAATAATGCTGAGATTGAAAACCCTGCTTTAATGCCATTTCTCTGAATGTTAATTCACTACAAAAAAGTAACATTGCAAAGCTGTGCATATTGATTTAAGACCCTTCCATTTTCCTGGTTCTCCTGGTGTGGTCTGAACACTGGAGTGATATCAGAGAAGACTGAATGCAGGGGAAGATACAAAAATCCAACTGCCTTTTCTTAAGCCAGCCATTAAAGAGATTTGCCACTCTTCTCATTTAAAAAAAAAGGGGGGGGGAGGGATGTTATTCTTCATACAAATGTTATTTATATTAACATGTAATAGATTTAATATTGTTATTTTCATATAAATTAATACATACTTAAAAAACTCTTAGTTCTAATTTCTAACACAAAAACCCAAAACCAAATCAATTGCTGTAAATTTTGACTCATAGCGACCCTACAGGGCAGGGCAGAACTGTTCCACAGGGTTTCCAAGGAGCGGCTAGTGGGTTCGAACTGGCAACCTTTTGATTAACAGCTGTAGCTCTTAACCACTGCAGCACCAGGGCTCCACAGTTAATATCAATACCTATATTGATATTAAATGAAAGCTCTTTGGGCTTCACAGTAAGTTAAGAGTGTAAAGGGATCCTGAGACCTAAAGATTTGAGAACCACTATGTTAGTAGAGTGCAGACAGAGAAAAGGGAGTCTTAGGACTCTTGGTTGCCTCCAGCAATCATTACTGGGAGATATCAAGCTGACAGTCTCACCACTTTGTCTCCTAGTTTATGAAAGACAGAATGATAAAGCTGGTCCATGTTTCAGATGGGTATTCTCGGGATACTTAAAGCTTCAGAAAAATTGACAACTTTAAAAAAGGAACAAATGAGATAATATAAGTGCTCTTAAGTTCTATGACTGATTACATAAACTGAAATTTTGTTTAGTGCTGAGGTTTTTTTTGAAGTTTAGTATGTGTAGCCAGTTCTTTTCTAAAACCTGGCCATAATTCCATTTTAATTTTGAGAGAAAGGCTGTTCTGTTCTGTTGGACTGCTTCCCATTTCCTTTCCAGCCGTACAATAATTACTAGTCAAAGTAAAACCATTTTACAGATTTTACTCTCAGAATGCCGAATTATAAAACAGGCTTTTAGCTATAAATATGGTATTAATTTTAGACTGCCTCTATGGTCTCTTACTGCACACAGTCAATGTATATTTAATTTCTTCCAGCTCAATTCAGAATCACCACAATTTCGCTACAGTCTTGAAATTAGACACATCTGTTGATCTTTAAATGGCAACCAGGCACGCAGTTCATGCAAAATTCTGTCTTGTACAAAACGTGCTTAGCGAGTCCCAATTCAGCAGTGACAGAGTGGAAACTCAACCTTAGGGCAACAGTGCTCTCCATATAGACCTGACAGAAAATGTCAGAATAGAGCAACTCCCTGAAGGACAGTACAACAACACATTTACAACAAAATGTTCTGCCTTCTTGAAAGAAAAACATCCTTAATGTATGAATTTTTGAATGGTATGAATTCTCACTGATACATTTAAAAAAAAAAAAGAACAATACAAGTCTTTGCTTCTGCAGAGTTTTATCTCACTGACTTCTTAAACCAAGTTCACATCTGCAGATGCTTTGCCACTGTTCAGGTAGTCCTTATACTCGTAAAATGTCAACTACAGAATAAAAACAAACCAAATTCCAATGGCAAAATAAAGTATCTTCTCTGACTTAGGACCATTCTTTGGCCACTTCACTATAGTCATTAAATACCAACTCTAGTGAGGTGAAAAAGTAAAAAGAGAAGTCAAAACCCAAAGGTTATACTTCATAGTTTTCAAAACTGTTCTGGTTAAGGGTCTGAGGTAGTAAAAATGAAATAAACTAAGCTAAACTTTTGAATTAGCAATACCTTCAACTACCCAAGCTTTTCACAGTGCCATCAGAGTGCTCACTGTGGATAACCAATAGTCATCACAGGGGCATCCTCAACAAGATCCCAAAACTTTTTCACAGCAAAAGAATGGACCTCTCAACTCTGGCACAAGGACTAATAAGAAAATAAAAATACTGTTCTAGAAAATACATATCGAAATATTTATGGGGCAGTTCTACTCTGTCCTCTGACCCTACAGGGTCGCTCTGAGTCAGAATCGACTCGATGGCAACAGGTTTGGTTTTCTTTGGCAAGATTCAGATTTCTCCTCCATCACTAAAAGCCACCATTATCTGTCAGAAGGGCTCCCAGTGGAAGAACCATCAAGCAACATATTACAGAAAGACAGCAAACTTCAACTCTGACAAGTCAGTCAGTTGGATTTTAGAACAGATACTATTTTATCAAGTGGGTATTTATATAAAGGGACAATTTATATCTTCTCTACATTTTGAAGGAAAGTTGCTAGAACTGTGAACTACAGTTTTGTAGATGTGCTATCACAACTAACATTAATCTCAACTCAACACTGAAATTCAAAACAAATAAAAAACCTCTCTTTTCCCTGCTAAAGCCCTAGGCCCAAATGTTGACAGGACTGATGCTCACTGCATTGAATGTGCCTGGGGAGCATTTTCTAAGATGATCCAATCTACGGCCCTATGCAAGGACAAAATTAACACGTCTCAACACATTTCATTACTTAAATTATTTTGATTAATGATCATCTCATAAGCCCAACTTCATTTTTAACATCGATACCTTAAAAATTTTTGTTTTCCTAAATGATCTTTTGTGAGTCTAACTGTAAAAAGAATAAATATGACTGTGAACCTCTAGGAAGCTAAAAATAATCCTGCTCTGATCATGTAGTAAAATTAACCCATTAAAGTTTCTACTTCTACCACCTGCTGAACGTCAATGTTGATATAAGGGTCTTATCTTGTGACGTGCTCAGAAAACATACACAGATTTCGGTTTAGATTGTGGTGCATTTCATCATTTCTCCCTTGTCTTTTTTCCTAGTACAACTGCATTCAGAAAGTAAAAACAATAATCAAAATACAAACATATAAAAGGCATTGGAAATAAATACTACAAATGCCTCTTAAAAATGAAAAAAAAAAAAAAAAAAACAAACTTGAAGTAACAAAAATGTCACACAGTCATGGCGTAATAAGTGTCTTTGACAGCAGCATCTTAGCTTTAGCATGACAAGCGACAGGAGTGAGACGTAACTACCCAGTAGATTGTTCCCGGGCCTCCTATTAATCTTGAACTTTAACTTTACCGTATAAACAGGTCATTCTCATTAATATCCCAATTAATGTGCATTACAGTTAGCTGTCCCTGCTTGGTATATAACAGGCATTTAATGCAGAGCAGGCAGTTAATGCAGGTTTGTTTATCTGTGTACTTAACCGTTGTAGCAAGCCCAGTGAAGAGCTGTGTATCCATGATTGTCTGCCGTGGCTGGATTGGCATCCACAGACGCTGCTGACTGCAAAAGGGCTCCAAGAACACCAATGTGTCCGCAAGCAGCTGACAAGTGTATCGGTGTCCGGCCTCTGCTATCCCGAAGTAAGCACTTAGCACCATGTTGAAGTAATGCATCTACACATTCTTCATGACCTGTAACTGCCTGAAAGAAAAACAATTTGCATGTAGTCAAATATATCATGGTGGGTACTACATGTCAAGTACAGATATTCTACTCAGGATTTTAAAATTTTGTGCCAACAACATTGTTCCCTGGATTAATTTGTGCTTTGTAGTTGTCCAAAATTAGGGCTCAAAAATTAAAATTTACTAAAAAACAACAACGAGAAAAAAAAAAAAAAAAAACCAAGTAAAGATTATGTGGTAAAAATTTAATGAAAAAAACTAAACACACCCCAATTCAGTGCAAGGTAATATGAGGTCATAAAAGCTTCTGGAAAGGAGATGGGAACGTTTCTGCTTACCCCTCTATGCAATGCTGTCCTTCCCCATTTGTCTTTGGCATCTACATTTGCTCCTTTGTTCAGTAGTGAGTAAACACAGTCCGTGTGCCCATTGAGAACAGACAGCATCAGAGGAGTCCTGAGCACCAAAAGGAATAGGTTCAGTGCTATTGCTTACTGAGTTCATTTTATGAATAACAGTGTCGTGCCTATTTTCTAAATATGTCATTTTGTGATGCAACCTTAGAGTATACTTAAATTAAAAAACCATATATAATAATACTCAGTTACATTCTATGACAAATTTAACTATTAGAGACAAAAGTATGAAGAATCAACCAACTTCTTAAATATAATTTAAAAATTATTAAAACTTACTGTCCATTTCCATCTTGAATATCTACTGCATTCTGTGGTTCTGCATTTCCTATTAATAGCCGCAAGCATTCTGAATGACCGTTTGTTGCTGTAAAGTGAAATTTAAAATTTTTAGTAATGATAAGCCAGAAAATGTCCACCTTTAAGCACATCTTCTATAAAATAATTTTGTGAGAGTTTTGTTGAATTTAATATTCAAGAAAGAAAATTACTTATGGGTACATCAAAGAAAGTTTCTACTGCCTTTGTTGACAAGATGAATATATACAAATTTCTCATAGTAAGTCACAGCAGGGGTACAGACTGCCTACCCAGCAGCCATTCCTCATCAACTACCTTGCTAATAGAACGGTCACTTTACTTAGCTCTCTGGTGATGACAATGTGGTCAAGGGTGGCCGGGCTCTAGCCCTAAGGATGAAATCATGATCAGACGAATCTTATCATAGAAACCTCACTCCCCTTTGCCAGCGACTGGTTTCAAGGTGAGCACATGATCCAGTTGTGACCACTGAGATGTAAGATGTCAGGAGGGCTTCTGGGAAGTATTTTATCCCTGATAATGAAAAGTCCCCCTTCTTTCCTGCTTCTGGATGTGATCCTGTAAAGCAGCAGCAGCCATCTCGCAACGTGAGTACAAAGACAGGAGAACAGAGAATCTGATCCAGAGCTGTGATACCATTTCTGACTCAGCTAAGCCTGGAACTGTGTCCATCTCTGGACATCTTCTTTGAGAGACTAAACCCCTGCCATTTCAGCCACTTTTAGCCGGGTACTCTGTTACTTACAGCTGGAAAAAAAAATCCCAAATGACACATATACAGTAATAAAAGGGAAAATGATGTATCTAAAGACGGCATTTACATATCCAAATGCATAAAGCAATGGTACAAAGGAAACGGTAAGCTTTTAAGGTAAGTTAAACCCTCTGCAAAACGTAGGTCCTGCCCATAGTATAATAATGTTTGAAGTTTAAAGAAATACATAAGCCACACAATGAGATAAAAAGAAATGTATATCACTATTCTTCCTAAATGAAAGATGACAGTACTAGTGAAAGCACACTCAGCGCCTGATACGCCGCAGTACCTTCTAACAGCTGTATCACATCCTCACAGTTGTTAAGACTCGTGGCTCAAAAAATCCCCCACCCCCACCTGTATGCTCCACTCTGCCGGCCACTCTCACAGTTTAGTCAGCAGCAAGTGTCACGCCACTTAGGAGTGGTTCAAGGAGGCTGCATTTGGCTCACTGTTATTATTTTTATCAATTCACTTACACACTAAGTGTGCAACAGCTACTGGTAAGTTTGTGTGTCACCTAAGCTCAAAACATCGCTGTGGAAAAAAACTGGTTAACGTCCACAAAGACTCTCAGTGATTTTTTTCATGACACAGGAGTCTTGAGACGACACTTTGTAGACTTCCAAATTTGAAAGGCAGCTACAGAACCAAGGCTTGCATTTATTGAAAGGCAGATGCTAACAGTAACTACAGCTTTTTCAGTGGGTAAGACTTACGCTAGTCTGTACAGCATTGCTTAACCATTTCTGAAGGACTGGCTACTGTCTTGGTTCAATATTTATCTGTTAAGAGTGCAAACACTCAAATATCCCTAAAGTCTTCTTTAAACCAAACAATAGTTTAGCTTAATTAGTGAAGAATGTCTGCCTTGAGCATTTTACTCTTTTAAGAACTCAGTAAAGGAGGGTGAGAATGGCTGCACAACTCCAAGAATGTAATCAATGTCGCTGAATTGTATACGCAGAAACTGTTGAATTGGTATATGTTCTGCTGTGGATATTCTCAACAACAACAGAAAGAGTGCAAATACTCCATGAAAGCCTTAAATTAGCTCTGTAAATCATCTGTGGCTACAATACTATTTTTATAGTTGCAGAATGATATATAACGTCACTCTTTTTCAGGAGAATAGAAAACGACAGCATTTTGAACTCTTATTCATACCACATAGCAGTTTATATGTACACATTCATTAGTCTATTATTAAAAGATTTGCCTCTGAGCTCTTGAATATCTGATAGTTTCTAAAAGGCTGCTCTGGTTAACAGTGGGACTAGAAACAAAGTTCAAGACCAATACTGAAATGTGATCTTAAGGATTACTCTATACAAAGAGACTAAGCTAAATGACTCCAATCATATAAAGATAGCCTTTATTGGGATGAGAAAAATACGTGGTTAGGATTTCTTAAATTCTAGTAGTCTTGGTTATTTAAGGTGAAAACTGGTTGGTGTTCATTTTACTGCTTAGTACTAATTCCCGTAGAGTAGCTGTGAGTCTGCATCTGCTAGTGACTCACAGCGAGTATCAAGTTATTATAACGAACTGGTTAATGATCTCTGGATTTTTCACACATCTACACCACCAAAAGAATCATAGCATGGACCAGGTCTTGAATAATGTGGGTCCTTTAAATCTTCTCCAAAAAAATGATCAATGTAGTACACATTGACACAGTGAGTCACAATGCACACCAACTGCTAAATGAAAGCACAATGCAATCCCGAACAACTTCCATCAGAAAGCAAAACCATACTGCATTACTTTGTTGATGCAGCATCTCAGTAGTAAGAGCATTACATAAATCCAATTTCTGAAGCAGATAATGATTTTTTTAAGTGATTATAATTTGTTAACTTTTCCCTAAGAATACAATCATTCTACCATTTCAAGTTAATGAAATTGTTTGGACAATTACCAAGAGCAATAAATTCTACAAGTTGAAAAAGAAGAAGCAAGTTAGGTAGAAAGTGATAAATACATCAGGCACAGTATTTGGTGTACCTGCAGCATGTATAGGTGTTCTCTTTAAAACGTAATCTTTTACTAAGATTGAGGCTCCCTGGTTAATAAGTACATCCACACATTCAACATGGCCCTTAAATGCTGCAAGATCCAAGGGTGTTCTTCCACTATTATTTCTCACATCGAGATCTAACAAAGACTGTACCAACACTTCCAGTGCTTGATGGTGACCATGATAGGCCTGGAAATGAGATAAAAATGTAAATTAAAAAACTGCATATCTAGAGTGACTTACCAAATACTTTAGAAAGTATAAAAGAAGTGGTACTTCTGTCTTCACATTATTATTATTATTATGGAGATAATCCACAATTTCTATATTCGGAATTCAGAAAGTTACCTATAGATTTTTCCGTCAGCACAGTAGGGGTTAGGGAATGGCTATTCTGCAAATAATAAAAGTTCAGATGACAGATGATCTTCTCATGAATATGCAAATACCTGGTCCATGGCAGATATTCAACAGTTGTGTGACATGGATTCAATTAGGGCTTTGATCCTAAGTCCAAAGCCAGCAACAGTGCTCAAGTCTCCTGCCTTCTTAAATTAAAGCAACCATCCATACCCACTCTGTAAGATGCTGTATCTCAGAAATAAACTTTCCTTCAGCACAAAAATACTTGGAATGAGGCTTGCTTAAATATCTGCCATGGACCAGGCATTGTGCTAATCGTACAAGATAGCAAGAAGATTTGATGATTTGTCAGACTGAAGCCCACTGCTTTACAGTCTGATAAGGGGTTTTCCAGATGATTTGTTCTTAAAAACCAGCATGTCAACTCAACATCCATTACTTGCAGGACAAAGTAATCACAAGACATAGTCCCGGCATGATACGGAACATTTTATCTAGTTTACTCACACCGCTACTCTGCAGCTAAGAGAACTTTACCCATCATTTTCTGATACCATCCTAACTTACAGCTTACTAAAAAAAGTACTAGGTTGGTAAATTATCACATGTGAACTTTTCACTGTAAAGTGAAAAACCTATAAAATTCTACTGTACTTGAGCTCTCACTTGCTTCTAATCTGGAAAAAAAAAAAGGTAACTTACCTAGAAGAGGGCTCTATATTCCATCAAAGAGCTGTAAAGCTATTTCTTGTGGAAAATGTCAGAAAGTACCAACAACAGAAGTTACTCTGGGCCTTACTGATCTCTTTGATGCTTCTGTGTAGGACATAGGCTTCACTGTCTCCAAGTTTAAAGTGACTCTCGATCAGTGAACTGCACTGTCCTAGGATCACATCTAATCTTGTTCCTCAGTATAAGAACAATGAGATATGCTACTAAAAGAACGAGCTTTGAGAAATGTGTGTATAGAAAATAGAAGGATGACTAGGAGTCACAATGATTTGTCACAGGGTTCTTCCTCTCATGATATCCTTATAAAGGACTGAAAGCACGAACCCGCTGAGGGTGGGAACCTGCACGCCTATAGGTAGCATGAAGTAAGGAATCAAGGTCAGGTTCTTTGAGCCCCAGACCGGTGTATTTTCACCGCACCAGGTTGTCCTGGATGGGAGAGTTTAAAAGGAAAATCACTTCAAGTAATTTTGGGACAGGCATAAAATTCAACAGTTTGGTGGCATAATCACAGCTGACTGAGTCTAACTGCTAAATCAAAAAGCTGTTTCCATTTCAACTTAAAAATACTATTCCAATGTAGAGTATGTTGTTAAACTGTATGTGCAAAAAGGGAAACTTGCCAAATTAGGGGGCAATGGAGTGAGGGGAAGGACACAAACATAAATATTCTAAAGAAACTATCATCCTACCATTTCAAAAATTAAGTTAGTAAGACAGCCCTACAGATTGCAGGACTTTTTGAAGCCTTTAATATGCTGATATTTATTCAATCTTTGGAGCCCTGGTGGTGCCGCAGTTAAGAGTGCCGCTGCTAGCCACAAGGTCGGCAGTTCGAATCTACCGGCTTCTGCCTGGAAACCCTGTGGAGCAGTTCTACTCTGTCCTATAGGGTTGCTATGAGTCAGAATTGACTTGATGGCAATGGTACTGAATCTCCAACAGGCAGAAACAGAAGCATTTCCAAACTTATTTGATCATGGAATACTATTTGACAAAACCATTTGAGGACCTAGTTTTGTTGGAAACGCTTAGGAAAACAACAGAACTTTGGAATCTGTTAAGACTAAGCCCTGCCATTGCACAGCTGTCAGATTTTAGATAAGCCATTTAACTTCTCTGAAGTTCCAATTCCTTATCTGTAAAACACTTACCCTCCTAGCCTTTTTGAGATAATGTACTCAAAGGCTGCAAAATACTTAGTCTGGCACCTAGTAAGTACTCAAGAAACGACAGTGCTATCATTATGATGAAAACAATGATGCTGACTCAAGAATTGCCTAGTCATCTGCTCAGTCTTAATTTCTTAGCACTAAGAGCAAAATTACCATTTCCTCCAGCCTGGGAGGGGTAATAGGCTTCTAAGGACTCAAAGGCCATGGAAGCAAGAAGCTTGGGCATGCCTTCTGAGTCACTGAGAACATGACAGGAAGTACTAGAGGGGAAAAAGGGAGCAAAAAGGCAGCAGAAAATTAAATGTAGTATATCAAAGTGTCAGAACATTTGCCAGGAGAATATTAAGGTAAAAAGTAATAGTACAAGTGATAAGTAATAACGAAATGGATCACGGAACTTAAGTGCACCACATTCATTTAAATATGTTGTTTCTGTTAGCTGCTGTAGAGTCAATTCCAATTCACAGCGACCCTGTGTGTGCAGACTAGAACTGCTCCCTCCATAGGATTTTCAAGGCTGTGACCTTTTGAAGGCAGACAGCCAGGCATCTTCTGAGGTGCCAGTTTGAACCACCAACCTTTCGGCTACTAGTTGAGCACATAACTGTTTGCACTACCCAGGGACTCCTAAACTTAAGTATAAAAAACCAACCAAATCCGTTGCCGTCGAGTTGATTGCAACTCATAGCGACCCTACAGGACAAAGAACTACCCCATAGTTTCTGAGGAGGGGCTGGTGGATTTGAATGGCTGACCTTTTGGTTCACAGCTAAGCTCTTAATGACTATGCCACCAGGACTCCAAACTTAAATATTAATCCTTATTTCAACAGAGAAAGAACTAGATTGGGCTCTGCTTGAAAATTCCAAGGCAATTCATGCCCATATATCATTTAAGGAATTATCACACTCTCTCCTAACCTTCCTCCTCTTAGTGATTGACATTCTAATGAAAAATTCAGAGGAATTTTAACCTGAAAGGGACATTACAGATCATACAGCCAAATGCTATAGTATGCACAATCTAAGGATCTGTGAGTACATATCTAGTGTCCCAAAATAATAGAGTAAGCAAAAAGTTGCAGAGATAGCACTGAAATTGTAGTGCTTATACCATCTGCTTAGCAAGTTAGAAGCCATTTTTCTAGGGCAGTTCATTTTTAAATTCATTGTCATGGGCATAGTCTGAGTAGGCCCTGGGGGAAGCCCAGGGACCAGTTTAAAAAACAAATACAAAAGCACTAAAGAATTCTCTGAAATGAAAAGGTTTTATTAAGTTTTAATTCCATGGTAATTATTATAGAGAACACAAGTTCAGGGTACCAGTTTGAGTCATCACATTAGATTGTGTTTGTAAAGCCAGCCGTCAAGTTGGCTATGAAGGCAGTACTCACAGCCAAGTGCAAAGGGCTTATTGTTGCTCTGTTGTCTGAATCATTCAGCATGTCTGTCCCCGAAGTTTCCATTAACTAAAAAAGAAAGGTATGTTTTAAATGTCAGAAGTGGAACTGTTATTTTTATTTATTTTGTTGTTGAATTACACACAGCAAAACACAGACCGATTCAACAGTTTCTACATATACAATTCAGTGACACTGAACGCATTCTTTGAGTTGTGCAACCATTCTCACCCTCGTTTTCCGAGTTGTTCCTCTCCCATTAGCGTAAACTCCCTGCCCCCAAGAGACCTGGTACTTTTAGATATACTATAGTTTTTCCCTTTCCCCAAGTTCAATTCCATTTTAGAGTATAAATTGGTAATTGAAGCGGTATGAAAAAATCCTAGACCATTATAAAAACTAATTCAGCAAGCTTATAGAACAGGACCATCTTGATAGTGTGATACGGACCACAGAGTAAGAGCCTGGAGGAAATGCTATTTAACTGCCACCAAGTAAGCAAACCTTAAGTCCCACATCCATGGTTTCTGTCACTATCTTTGCTCCCAGGGCTATAAAAAAACAGCTTCAGCTCTAATGAAAGCAAAGAAACAAAATTTACTTTTCAAATTTCTAGGTGAAGAAAGATTACTCTGTAGATGGTGAATCTCAAAAATGCTGTGCTGGCCAAAACAACAGTACTTAGAAAGAAAGGTTTACCACACAAATGTGAAGAGATCTTTCAGTACTGCTTAGTCTATTTCCCAAATGCCATATAATATATTCTGAATGGTAGGGGGAAAAAATGACCAATACTTACAACATCTAAAGGAGTTTCACTTGCAATCTGAAACAAAGTTCAAAACAAAAATATTTAGTTTAGAAAGTACTAGTATGTATGAAAGAGAAATGTTAACTGTAGGTTTTAACTTATATAGGACTCTGGAATTCTACTCTGAATCTGTGCTTCCTTTGCTTCCAAAAAACCCAAGTCCTTTGACGAATTAATTTTACAATAAAACAGACCACAAATCTGTACGCATGGGACTGTGATTTTAGTCTGAAGATGCTATAACACCTAAGAAAAAAGGTCTCATTGCTGTATCAGGGTTCTAAAAGCTATATTAAATATGTCAACTTCCTCTTTGTTTTATACCCATTCTTCTTAAACTGTATTTTCCCTTGAAAGGAAGAAGAGTTTAACATAATTCATAAAGGAAGTCTAAGTAAAGGAACCTGTAACATGAAGCTACTGTTCACATACCTAAGTATTGTTTCACTTGCTCCTTACTTTCCTTCTAGTTTGGCAAAGGGGGGTGAATTTGCGCATATTCCAGAATGAGACTACAGTTGAAATAAAAATTTCTTTTGCAGAAATAGAGTCTCCCTTATCAGGAGAGACTAAAATAAATGAGCCTCTCAGAATTCCCAGAATACACGGGGGTACCCTTCTTTTCACAGAGACATTTATTTCTCACATTAAGACACAGTCATAGCTCCAAAGAAGCTTCTAGAAAACATTTATTTAAGGAGGCAGGAGAAGTAAATGCTAGACACAGACATGGGGTAGTATAAGTGAAGGATGTAAGTAGCCCTCTCTAGGGATCTAATTTCTTCCTTCTTTGTTTTTGAAGGGAAAAGGGAATGAGAGACCTTACTGAGGTGAGTATGAATTTAAAAGGCGTATGGATTTTTAAAACATCAAAAAACAAAATAGAATGATTCTTAAAGCATTTATTCTCATTTTCTTTACATTATTATAATATAAACTCACGTAAGTCCTTCCACAAAAACTCCAGATCCTTACCAGCTGAAGACATAGGCGATGACCATAAGCAGCTGAATAATGAACAGCATTGTATCCTTGCTTGTCCCGGATCCCTGGATTTGCATCATTTCTTAGTAAGTATTCCAGGCACCTATATACAGTAACAACATACTCAAAATTCTAAATTCTGCATTTTAACCAATGATAAAACAGACAAATTAAAAACTGACAATTTTTTCTTATACTCAAGTTGGTAGAGAAATCATAAATACATCTGTACTGTATAAACCTGCTATTTACATGGCACTGACTATTAAAAAAAACAAAAAAACCAAACCCATTGCCATCAAGTCGATTCCAACTCATAGCAACCCTACAGGACAGAGTAGAACTGCCCCATAGAGTTTCCAAGGAGCGCCTAGTGGATTCGAACTGCAGACCTTTTGGTAGGCAGCCATAGCACTTAACCACTACGCCACCGGGGTTTCCACATTGACTATAAGTATCATAAGAAAAAAGAAAAAACCTCATAAGAAAATTTGATTTTGTTCATAAGTGGTCATCCCCAAAGACTGTCGGCAGGTGCGGTAGACCTGAAGGTTGTTTTTCACACAGTCACAGTCTATGGCACTGCCTACTCCACTCAAACAATGTCTGATATGATTAAACTCTTTGTGGTGGTGAACATACAATGTTGGCAATATCACTGCTTACCTGTATAGAACACATCGTGAGTATAATTTCTCAACAGTAAGCTCAAGAAACGGGATTAAGCCAAACAAACAAGAAATCATGATTGGAATTCAATTAAATGGTATGAAACCAAACAAATAAGAAATCATGATTGGAATCCAATTACCTGACAAGTATATAAACAGAGTAAAAGTGGTATATAGGTAATAAGAAAGGCCTTCCCATTAGGAGACACTTAATTTTATTCTTGTGCTACTAAAAAATGAGGAAAATAATTTTAAAGGGCACTATAAGGCCCACAATTTGTTATGATTTTAATGAATTTTATTGTTACTGTAGCAAAAAAAAAAAAAAAGTACTGGATTAGAGTACCAGTGATACAGCGCAAACCATTTCACCTTTATGGTAAAATGGGTTTTGTTTTATTACTTTGATAGATGTGGGTGGTGATACCAACTAAATAGTCTAAATTCTACTCATGCCCAAATTCTAAGTCTGTAAGTCTATTAACGTCCACAATACGTTCTGTGAAACCTATTGTGATTTGGATGTTGTGCAAACACCATATTCTATACAGGAGACAGGTGCGGATAGTCACCGGATGGTCTGGGACTGCCAGTGCTGCGATAAGGGACTTCGAGAAAACTGGTTCCGCTCAAGTCCTGCGTCGTCACGGCCCAGTCTCTGAGAGCTGCGCTTGGCCCCTGCCATAGCACACACATGCCATCCAGCTGGCCAGCGTCTTTTCCTTCCTGCCTTCCCAGTCCCCTCTAATGGGCTCTTCCATCCCCTGCTCACCCCTCTCCCACCTTCTCCTCTGCCTCCTCCCCTGGCTGCCTTTCCTGCTCTTCCTCCTGCTACTACCCTGGCTAGACCAGGACAACCCTTAGGCAGCCTTCACTGTGGGAGGAGCCTTGGCCTGGGGCCAGGTGTCTAGGCTGAGTGGGGCAGTGGCTTTGGTGGGGGTTCCCCCTTGCAGCTCTGGTGGTGCCTGCCTGAGGTGAGCACGATGGGACAGACAGCAGTGGATAGGCACCCGTACCCGCTCCGGGGCAGACCCCGAGAGCTAGTGAGAGACAGATTGGATCTCCATACTTAGTGAAGTACCTCTGCTATGTCCTGTTCGCCCACTAGAATTCTGAATCTATTATAATCTTATGTGACGACGGATGTACAGGCAGTCAGGCACTGTCTGAACGGACATTATGCAGTACATGACTATCCATGTACAACTAAAAGTTATCCTTTGGAACTGTCGTTGGTTGCCGTAGAATCCACTCTGACTAGTGAATAAGGAAGATATTTAAACTAGGTATCACTGATTGTGATCAAACAACAAATCTGACCCTAAACTTTCTGGTGTTTCATAAACTAGCTCTGAGGGAATTTCCAGAACAGGGTGTGTTTCAGGCAGTATACAAGCTGTTTGTATATAACCTTCTTAGGTGCCAACTCAGAGGACAGTGCTCACCGGGATGTAGAAAAGGCCTACAATAAAAATATCAAATACTTAGGAATAAATCTAAGGATTTCAAGACCTCTATACAAAAAACTGGAAACCCTGGTGGTGTAGTGGTTAAGAGCTACGGCTGCTGACGAAAAAGTCGGCAGTTCAAATCCACCAGGTGTTCCTTGGAAACCTTATGGGGCAGTTCTACTCTGTCCTATAAAGTCATTATGAGTTGGAATCGGCTCAAGGGCAATGAGTTTGGTTTATACAAAAAACTGTGATCCTATTTTTGTGAAAAATGCTAACCAACACCCAAAAGCAAAACAAACAAAAAAACACCCAACCTACTTTTTCTTGGAAACCCTGGTGGTGTAATGGTTAATTGCTATGGCTGCTGACCAAAAGGTCAGCAGTTCAAATCTGCCAGGCACTCCTTGGAAACTATGGGGCAGTTCTACTCTGCCCTATACGGTCACTATGAGTCAGAATCGACTCAACAGCAGCGGGTTTGGTATTTTTGGTTTTACTTCTTCTTACACATACACACCACACACACACACACCACTCATGGGTATAGGACAGTCCTAAGCCATCTTGCTCAAAGACAGCCTATTTCTCTTCAACTAGCAAAGAGAACTTATTAATATTTAATGTTTCTTGTGATAGCAACCATATATTTATTTGCTGGATTCTTAGACACGAAATAAGACTTTAGAGGATTTGCTGAGTCATCACAGTCTACAGCTAATGCAGACATCAGGATAACGGGAGTGACTAGTAGAATGAGTCAGGGAACATTTGATGTATTTTTCCAATATTTACACTGAAAGTGAGAAAGGAGGGACACAGGCAGAGAATTATAATTATTATATGTCACTTCGATATCAGTGTCAAAAATCCTAAAATATAAACAACTTTCCCTGGGGGGATTTTCTAAGCATAAGCTGTAATGCTGACAGGTGATTAGTGAACAATCATTTAAAAACACACACACAGTTATGCATTGAATTGTGTACCCCCAACATATGTATTGTAAATACTAACATCTATGTCTGTGGTTATAATCCCATTTGGGAATGGGTTGTCTTTATTATGTTAATAAGGCAGGATTACTATAGGGTAGGTCTTGAGTCAATCTCTTTTGAGATATAAGAAATTAAAGCAAGCAGAGAAGAGACAGGGTAAGACAGATGTCAAGATACATGGAGATCGCCAAGGAACCAGGAGGCAGAAGCTTAAGAGACAAGGACATTCTCTCTAGAGCCTGACACAGAAAGAAAGCCTTCCCCTAGAGCCGGCACCATGAATTCAGATTTCTAGGCTCCTAAATTGTGAGAAAATAAATTTGTTTGTTAAAGCCATCCACTTGTGCTGTTTCCGTTAGAGCACCACTAGATAATTAAGTTGGAGTGCCACTCTAACAAACACCTAAAATGTGTAAGCGGTTTTGGAATTGGTAATGGATAGAGGGTCAATGAGTTTTAAGGTACCTAGACTGTTGGTAGAATTATGGGTGTCAAAAGCAATTCTGGTGAGGGCTCAGAAGGAAGTGAAGATACCTATAAAGAAAGTCTCTATCGTCTTAGAGAATACCTATGGCGCCAGCAACAGAATGCTGCTAGAAATGTGGATGCTAAACGTGCTTCTGGTGAGGCTGTAAAAGGAAACGATGAACATGTGACTGGACAATGGAGGAAGGGCGATGTTCTTCATGCAGTGGCAAAGAACTTGTCTGAATTATGTTCATATGTTTGATAGAATGTAGAACTTTTAAGTGATGAACTTAAGTATCTGGTTGATGAGACTTCTAAGCGAGGTCTTAAAAAGACAATGTGGTTTCTCCTTGCCACTTGTAGTAAAATGTGAGAAGAAAGAAACGAACTTAAAAATGAACCATGTAAAATGAAAACAAAACTTGAAGATTTGGAAATTTTGCTGTACAAACTAAGAACACATGTCCTAGAATTTTCACCAAGCACACGGCTACACAATCTTTTGTCAAAGAGATTAAGCCTGTGACTGATGGATCTAACCAACTACCACAGCAGAAAAACCATCAGTGTAGCGAGAAGGGTACAGAGAAAAAACAGAAGGAAAGATTGCTGTCTACCAATTAGAATTCTATGGATAGGCAACAGGCCAAAGGAGCTACATCTGTTGTCCTCCAAGAAAAGAAGAGGACTATCCCTGGAGCAACTCAGAGATCAGCAGAACTGTTAGAAGGAGCACAGGAAGTGGGGCCTTCTCAGTTCCAAAGGGTGGGGCCACAGTCTCCTGAATCTCAGAGGGTAGAGCCATAGCCTCCTAGGTATGTGGCTGCTGTTTAGGTGTGTTAGGGGAATGTGGGCGGGGCTACCATGCCTAAGGGGCAGAAGAATGGCCAAGGGAGTGTGGACTAGGAGATAAGCTAGAAGAATGGGGCTCCCTAAAGCCGAGGGAGCAAAGTTGCCATCCCAGAGCGCCTGGAAGGTGGAGCTGAAGTCCAGTGTCAAGGGACCTCCACCCAGAATCCAAAGTGAATGGCAACACCTGAGTCTGAAGGGTGGGCCCATTGTCCAGATGGTCTCAAAGAATACAGAATTATTTTCAGGACTTCGGAGCTAATATAATTTGTTACGCTGGGGTTTGGACTTGCTTGGTGCCTGCCCTCCCTTCTTTCCCCCCGATTTCTTTCATCTGTAATGGAAATGTTTATCTTGTGCCTGTTCCACCATTGTACTCTGGAAACAGATAACTTATACCCTAGATTTCACAGGTTCACAGATGAATTTTGCCCGAGGATGGAATACTCCTAGTCTCACCCATATGTGATTTAGATGATTCAGAAGATGAGATTTTTGGATTTCGAGTTGATTTAAGACTTTGGGGATGATGTGATGGGATGAATGTGTTCTGTATATGGCAAAGACTCAAATTTTGGGGAGCCAAAGAGTGAAATGTTATGGATTAAATTGTGTCCCCCCAAAACATCCTAACCTCTATGCCTGTGGCTATAATCCCATTTGGGAAGGGGTTGTCTTTGTTATGTTAATGGGACAGGATTGCTGTAGGATGTGTCTTGAGTCAATCTCTTTTGCGATATAAGAGATTAAACAAGTAAGCAAGCAGAGAAGACATGGGGTATGGCAGATGTCAAAACACATGGAGATCTTCAAGGCACCAGGGAGCAGAAGTTGAAGAGTTAAGTACCATCCTCCAGAGCTGACAAAGAGAGAAAGCTTTCCACTAGAGCTGGCGCTCTGAATTCAGGTGCTCTGAATTCAGACTTAAATAGCCTCCTAAATTGTGAGAAAATAAATTTGTTTGTTAAAGCCATCCACTTGTGGTTACAGAAGCACTAGATAATCAAGACACATATATTATTGAATAATAGCAATTTGAAGCTATGAGTGTGTTTGTTTCTTAGAAAATATTTCACTCTTGCTTTGGCAGATACATGAATTAATCATGACAGATTTATCCTATTACTCAACCTATTCCTGGGAATTAAATCCTGGGGAATTTAGAAAGAAAAATCAACTGTTTAATGTCACTACATCTCTCATTCTTTTGTTCTCACTCAGTCATTCCTGGCCAACATTTACAATATTTTAGTAATATTTTGTACCCATATGTGCCAGGTTCTACCAGTTCAATTACTCCTTTTTTCAGATACCAATTTGCAGGATCCCTGCAAATCTAAACTCTCTACCTCTGAGGGATTCTTATGTTCCAATCTCTGTCCAAACTTCTGATAATATTGCCTGCATATTTCTCCTTTCTCCCTTCCCCCATGGCATACTTAAGACTGCAGCCTCTGAGAACAAGACAGATGAAAAAACATGGAGGTCATAGTAAAATGTGCTTTTGGCAGGGAGAATGAGAAGGGACCTTTAATCTTTCTTCCACCAGTACAGTTGGTGAAGCAGTTTGTTGAATAGGGACAGTAATAGCTATGATTTAGGAATTAGGAAACTAATTAATTTCCCATTCTAGAGACTCAGGGAAATAAAACCTGCAAAAAATACAAGTAGGATATATAAATTTGCAATTAAAAACAGCCATTCATATGGAAGATGCCAGCTTCTAGAAATAACAATCCTTCATATTCACCCATGAGACACTTACTTGCCATCTGTGTCTGATGTAGCTGCATAGTGCAGCGGTGTGCAGCCTCTTTCATCAAGGTCATTCACACTTGCTCCTGATCCCACAAGAGCAAACAGGCACTGGTAATTGCAGTTGGCAGCAGCATAGTGCAGTGGAGATCTTTTGTGCCCAAGGTAATAGAAAAACAAAAGCCAGGGGCATACGCCAGTAAACAAAAGTGTATTTTACTCTTATACCACCCAGTTACAAATATGATCTTTACACTGAGATTTAGATTGACTTCTGCCATAGACTAAGCCTTTTAGACGGCTGGACAGAAAACTAGAAGGAAAAAGTAAGGTTGTAGAGAGCTTCTAAGAAGAGAAAATAAGATGGAAATACAGTTAAATGATTTCATGGTCCCCAGACAGTAGCATGGCCCCCCCCACCCCCCATTCCTTCAGTGAATTATACCCTCAAGTTTTGCTTAGAAACTTGTTTATTTTAACTAAGCTTCTCCCATGCTAATAAAAATGTTCCGTGTAGGTTATATCCCAGGTAGCAGCCTTTGTTTGTGCATCAGCACAGGAATAAAGGGTAAGAGAAATATAGAAGCATTAAAAAGCATCCTTAGTTCTATTAACTGCATGATAGAGCTCCACAGTAATATCAGATTTCTTAATCAATTAAGGCATGGTTTTAAAGACTGCTCACTATTCAGAAGAGCTAGAGTTTTTTTTTTTTTTTTAATTTCAAAAGGCAGTATTTGTAGCTGTTTTTTTCCTGGTTACTGCAGTGAAACAGAATGTTACTAAATATAGGAGTCCCTATCTTAGGAGTGTAAACTATGTTGATGTGACAGAAAAGTATTATTTCGCCTTCTGGGATAATACTATAGAGATATTTTAAAAAACTTAAACAGCCCTGAATTATTTTCAAGCCTCTAAATTCAGAGTATGTTTAGAAGCTCTCCCTGTGATTTGTAGTACAGAATGCTTAAGATGCTACAAATTAACATAATTGGATTAAAACATAATTATAAAAGCAAATCATCTCTAAAAATACTGTATTTCCAAACCAAGCACGTGACTTTTATTTTGCAGGTCATTAGTTCCTCCCATTAGCAGGCTTATGGGAGCAGTCTGCTTCTCAAAGTAATTATAGGGTCAAATAGTAGTAGTTTTTCTTTTCTTATAATCATTTCTGGTCTTCTGTCACTATTGGCTTCCCCTCCTGCACTGCCCAATTACATCTACTAACACACATCTACACTTTTCCTTCTGACACACACCCTTCCCTGACATATACTCTGACATTCACAATTCTCTAACTCTGACACACACAATTTTGCTCATATTGCTGCCTCCATCTTTTAAACCAATTCAAACTGCTTTCAATCCTTTCCCATGTGATTCTAATGCAAACCAAAATCAAACCTGTAGCCGTCAAGTGAATTCTAACTCATAGTGACCCTACAGAACGGGGCAGAGCTGCCCCATAGGGTTTCCAAGGAGCAGCTGGTGGATTTGAACTGCTGACCTTTTGGTTAGCAGCCAGGCTCTTAACCACTGCACACCAGGGCTCCAGTTCTAATACACTCTGGATCAATTCCTATTCTAAGTAACTAAGTAGATAATGGTGACTTTAAGTACAGCTACCACAAATGCTACTATCAGTGAGTCCTGGGACTGAACAGTGAGAGTACTGGCCAAGCAATGAGAAAAAAAACAGAAGGGGAGAAAGGAAAATTATACATATATACTTATAACCTATTTCCTCCCTGTTTCTAGTGCTCAATATCCAGATATGGGTAGTAGAGTTTCTAACAAAGGAATAACTTGGGGAAAGGAGAACTATACTACTAAACCCTAGGTGTTTTGATTTCTTGAAGGAAAATAGGTGCCATGGGGTTTTACATTTCCATGGCCATAATTATGGAAGGGGAGGAGTGATATCAAGAGGTGTAGAGGTGCTTAAGAGGGTAAGAATGAATATTTAGAAGTTACCACCTTTAGTTGGTGGTGTAGATTGAATTGTGTCCTCTAAAAATGTGTGTCAACTTCGCTAGGTCATGATTCCCAGTATTGTGTGACTGTCCACCATTTTGTCATCTGATATGATTTTCCTATGTGCTGTAAGTCCTACCTCTATGATGTTAATAAGGCAGGATTAGAGGCAGTTATGTTAAGGATACAGGACTCAATCTACGAGATCAGTCTATCTCTTTTGAGATATAAAAGAGGGAAGTGAGCAGAGACACAGGGGGATTTCTTATCAAAAAGAAAGAAGAGCTGGGAAAGCAGCACATCCTTAGGACCCGGGGTCCCTGTGGTGAGATGCTCCTAGACCAGAGGAAGATTGATGACAAGGGCTTTCTCCCAGAACTGACAGAGAAAGCCTTCACCTGGAGTTTCCCTGAATTCTGACTGCTAGCCTCCTAGACTGTGAGAATAAATCTGTTTGTTAAAGCTACTTGCTTGTGGTATTTCTGTTGTAGCAGCACTAGATAACTAAGACGGCTGGGCCTCTCCGTAAATCATGATCACAATGCAATCTTGTTCAGTTAATTCTCATAAGTCAGTGAGAAGGTCAAGCAAGTCATTAAGTAAATAAAAGTAATTAGGCTCTTTTGAAGAACTGCATTATACCCTACCTCCCAAATTTGTCCTTTTTGTTGAAGTCTGCACCAGTATTCAGCAGAAGGTTTAGGCACTCCAAATTTCTATTCAGGAAAAATACATTAGAAACCTTAATTGTCACTGGTTTTATTATGAAACTGGAAGGTTTAAATCAGTATAAAAGCATGTTCCCAATGAGGGTAAATGTGGATAATACTGCATGGTCTACATCAAAATTGTAGGAGTACATTACACAAGTGGGTATTTCTGTAATTTAATTTTTATAAACCTGAACATCACCTTACTAAGTTGCAATGGAAACTAACTGCCAAATGAACACTCATGTTGTCTGCTGTCCTTCTGTAGGCAATTTACGTTGTGGTAGTTTTTAACTGACAGGTTTCCAGTGTGCTTGGAAGAACAAGTGGAGCCAGTCATATGTTCACAACCCATTTCTACAAATGAGACTGGCTTGGTGGTGATCTTGGTTAATCACACTTACTTTCTGAAGTTATTGTGATTTTTAAAAGTAATTATCACTGAGAATAAGGTTCTTTCAAAACATCCTTTAGATAGGCAATCATGAATTAAATAGCTTATCATAGATCCAGGCTTTAAATTATCAGACGTGTCAGACTAGCAGCATGCTTTCAGAGATTAACAGTTTTGGTTCATTCATACTAACTGCCTAGTCTCCCCAGTAGTAGTATTTAAAACTTAGTCCAAAATCTTCCAAACTCAAGATTCTCTCTTCTTATATATTAGTATGGAGTAGAGGCAAGACATAATCAGATCATCAACATTTTCCCCTCATGTTATAGTGATTAAAAAAAAAAAAAAATTTACCTATTTAAAGAATATTTGCACTAGTCAAAACATTCTGAATGTGTTTTCATATGAGGACATATCTTTTTAAAAAATTTATTTTCAGAAATCACTTCATTAGTTTTTTTCATTTATCCAGGAAATTAATATCTCTAATATAAAGCAACACTTCCTTTTGTAGGCTTATTCTTTCTCTTCCACTAACGAGGTATGACTTAATCTATAGAAGATGAAAAGAGCAATTCCTGCCACCTTGGATTTTCTTCTCCCAAACCATTCCTGTTATATTTTATTTCCTATTTTATGCTAGCCCAGAACTAGTAAGGAGAATCAAGGATAAGAGAAAAACTGCCATGATCAGCTATCTTTTTCTAAAAGAAATAAAAATACTTTTAACATACCCTCCAGCTGCAGCTGCATGTAGACAGGTTCTGCCAAAATCATCTGGGGTATCGATATCAAATCCTACAAGGATGAATATGTCTTATATGAATGTACATTACAGTATTATGTCAAGAAACACCAAGAATCATCCAGCCACAATCCCAAACTATGAATTCTGAATAGGTGTGAAATTAGTGGGTAGAAAATAAATTAATAATGTACATTATGAAAAATTTACTACTCAAAAATTGGAGCTTTTAGAAAAAGTGCTAGAGTGCTTGTTTAAAAAGGCATAGGAAACAATCGAATATTATTCAGCAACAAAAAGGAGTATTGATACATGCTATATGACATGGATGACCCTTGAAAACAGTATGCTAGTGAAGGAAGCCAGTCACAAAAGACCACATCTTGGGTGATTCCATTTATATGAAACGTCCAGAATAGGCAAATTTATAGAGAAGAAAGCAGAGTCGTGGTTGCTTAGGACTGGAGCGGAAAGTAATAGGAATTGACTACTAATGAGGTTTGTGTAGGGGTGGGGAGTTCTATAATTGACTGTGGTGATGGCTACACACCACTGTGAATATTACTAAAAAACACTGAACTGTCCACTGTAAGGAAACCCTGGTGGCGTAGTGGTTAAGTGCTGCAGCTGCTAACCCAGAGGTCAGCAGTTCAAATCTACCAGGCGGTCCTTGGAAACTCTATGGGGCAGTTCTACTTCGTCCTATAGGGTTGCTATGAGTCGGAATCGACTCGACAGCAGTGGGTGGATGGATCCACTTTGAACTGTATATTAGTGCTTTGTTATGTGTAGATTGTTATAAGCACTGAGAAGAGATTTTTATCACTCCCTTTCATGCATCTATGGGTATGTGAATACTTATGGACACATGGACACACGCACACACACAAATTAAAAAGAATCAAAACAAAATTAACTCACTTAAAAAAGATAATCAAGAAAAACCCAGACGAAGTGTCTTATTCTATAATGTTAATCTCACTGAATTTTACCTATAATTCTTTCAACAAACATGAGTGTTAATATACAAAACTGTTCATGTTTCTTAACATTGAGTAATAGAATATCATTTAAAATCAGTGAAGTCTTATTACATATTTAGTAATTCCATACATTTAATAAGGTCAGAGTTTTATAATAATATTTACAGAATGCCACTGATCCTGTTTTGTCTTAAACCAACTATGCTTACGGTGTTTAAACAGTAATTAGACACGGTATAAATAATTCCACAAACCTAGTAGAAGATTCTGTAGAATGGTCCTTGGCTTTAAAAAAAAGAAGCCAAGTCCAAAAAGACATGCAAATGAAGATATTTTGCTTCTAGATATAAAGGGCCAAGCCAGGAAGATCACCATCCAATGTACAGGAGCTGCTCTAGAAATACTCCACACCCCACTCCCTGACTAACACAGGAGAGGAAATCACTGGAAAACAAAAAATTTCCCAGAGCTGAAGAGAAAATCGAGTCCTGAAATTAAAGGACCCAACTAACATCTTCTAAGAAGGGCTAATGAATGATCCTCTTTTGAACACACCTATCTGTACATTTAGGAAAAGCAGAATAAAAGAGATAGTCTTAAAATTTGGGGGGCTGGGGAGACAAAGAAAGGAGAATCAGTTTGCTAATAAGGTTCTGCTTACCTGAAGAAAGCAGCTTTCTGCAGCAATCTGAAAAGCCACTTAAGGCTGCCAAATGGAGGGGGAACATTCCATGTATGCCCCGCCTAAGGAAAGCAAGACAGTACTCTCATTACAGCACAAGAAAATGCAATCATTTAAGTAAATTACATGGAAATTACGTAAGTGAGAATCAACTAGATCAGTCAAAATCTCCAGCACTTTAGCGAAGAATCTGGCAGCATCTAGTAAGGTTTCAGGTAGGCGTAACTTAATTAACCAGCAATTCTCCTAGAGTAGGGTCTTTCAGACTCAGCACTATTGCATTTTGGACTTTGTTGTCTGGAGACGGACGGGGTGGCGAAAGCTGTCCCATGCACTGTAGGATGTTCAGCGGCGTCCCTGAGCTCTATCCATTAGGTGCCGGTAACAACTTCTCCCAATTTTGACAACCAAAAGTATGTCCAAACATTTGCCTGGGGAGCAAAATTCACACCACCACCACCACCACCTCCTGCCCACCACTGGGAATCCTTCCCACAGAGAAACACACACAACAATGTTCACTGCAGTATTTCTTGTAATAGGAAAAAAAATATTGTATCCACATGACTGAATTAACAGTTTGTTTTAAAAAAAGAAGTTGCAAAAAAAAAAAAAAAAAAGAAGATATATGTAGTAGCATTCCATTTACAGAAGGTCTAAAACTTGTCAATAAATATATAAATAAATGTAATAAAAGTATTAAAAACATACACAGGGATGATGAACATCAATTTAAGTGGGTTTTTTTTTTAAAGTAATTTATTTTTGTTGTTAATATACACAGAAGAGTACACACCAATTCAACAATTTTACATGTATGACTCAGCGACACTGATTACATTCTTGGAGGTGTGTAACCATTCTCACTCTCGTTTTCCAAACTGTTTCTTCTCCATTAACATAAACTCACTGCCCTCTGTCTAATCTTTTGAGTTGCTATTGTCAATTTGATCCCACATAGATAGATCTCAAAAGAGCACAATACTCAAGGCAGACATTTTTTAGTAGTTAAGCTAAACTTTGGTTTTAAGAAGATTTTAGTGGTATTTTTGGTAAGGGTGTTTACTTTTGCAGAGAGTGCAAGAGAACCCATCTTTCAGTAAAATTTTACACGGAAACTTTAAGATATAGAACAGCTAAAAGTGAACTGTTCTAACCAAAGCAGGGGATAGGGGTCTCCCAGCAGCAGCTACCAAAGCGTCTCTGAGTTCTGCAGAAGACAGTGTGAACATCACTATCTTCAAATACTGTTTGGATAAAAAAGAAAAGCATTTGGTATGCACCATATTTTTTCAGGTCTTTATTTACTTCTAGATTAAAAATAGAGACTTCCTGATCAAAATGGGGAAAATACAGAATTTAAAATTTTCATGGACTCCAGACTTTCCAGAGCCATGAAGGCTGGATGAACCCCTGAAACTATTACTCTGAGATGATAATCTTTAAACCTTAAACCAAAAACATCCCCTGACGTCTTCTTAAAACCAAAAAATCTAGCTTAACCAGTAAAAGCATCTGCCTGGAGCATCATACTCTTTTAAGAACTATCCATATGGGATCAACTTGAAAGATTACTTAAGAGCCTTAGGGGGTAGTGAGTTTATGTCAACGGGGGAGGAACAACTCAGTAAAGGAGGGTGAGAATGGTTGCACAACTAGAAGAACGTAATCAATGTCACTGAATTGTATATGCAGAAAATGATGAATTGGTGCATGTTTTGCTGTGTGTATTCTCAACAACAACAAAATTAAAAAAAAAGAGAGAGAGACCACAAAAATTACAAGCTTTGATCAAAATTGTGTATTATTCGTAATCTAGAAAGAACTGGGGTAAAAAAGCGAAACAAAAATACTTTATGCTGGCTTACCAACTAAAATTGTACTTAAACAGTCTATCTCATCACATTGTCAACACAAAAAGATAAAGAAAAAGCTCAAACAATTAGTACGATATCGAGGACAAAGCCCCTATTTCCACCGCGAAGATGTGGAGAACTGAAATCCACTTTCGTCTGTGCGTCCCTGTCACAGCTCGCAACGCCTTGGTGAGTGCTACTTACTTTGCCGTGTCAGCACCACTTGTAATAAGAGTGTTGATCAGCAGCTCGTGGCCATACCGAGCTGCTATGTGCAAAGGGGTGTTGCCATTCTTATCCTCACAGTCGATTACAGCTCCTGCCATAAAGAATGCATTGTTAGACTCTGGACTATATAAAGGTCAGTCAAACCTATCACATGAAAAAGAATATAAAATGCTGCTCGAGCACAAACTAATGGATATAACAATTCCAGCTAGATTTTAGTCACAGAATATTTATTAGGCCAGGCACTAGGGTTAGAGATGTCAGTTTAAAAGTAGTTTTGAGAACTGAGCATAAGATTTTAATAGGTTTTCAACTGACAAAAGGTTCTGAGGTCCAGTAAGTTTGGAAATCAATGTATTACAACAAAATTAACATATTTCTTTAGAGTAAGACTTCTCAGACCTTTAATGCATATACTCTGTGCATCATCAAGAAGGCTGCATGCATGCTTCACAAATGACTTGATCATGAACCTACTCCTACTTTTCCCTTGTAAAACCATTAACACCTATTATTTTGAGGACTACTAACAAACACCTCCTTAGAACATACATGGCTTGGGAAACAATGATTTAAAGCAATGCATTTAAAAGTTCTTTTTATTTAAAAGGTTACTTTGTCTAGTACTAATTCAAATGCACAAGAACACAAGTTCAGAAAATAAAATCCTGACATAGTTCAACATGTTCAATAGAGGAAAAACGATAAATACAACAGATGTCTGTTCATATATATACAACAAATTACAGCAAGAAGGCAATTTTATGCTTAGCAACGTTTAAGAGAGTAATCACTAACTGCTAGAAAAATAATAATGTAGTTCAGGGGAAACAAAGCAAAAATAAATGAAAAAAAAAGTATGAAAGACACATACATAGCATTCTATATTCTTTATTACTTGACTTCATGAGATATGAAGTCAAATATTAAAAATATATAGGCTGCTATGACAATTCTTCAATGCCATTCATTCTGTGGATATTTTTACTACATTTAAGAAAATAAAAAAAACAGAAATACTTTTTACCACTCTGGATAATGGTTTGTGATCTGGAGAATCTACCGTGGAGGGCAGTCATGTGCAGTGGGGTTTTCCCATCTTTGCTCTGAAATAATTGAACAAAATAAATTTAAGATAACCCTATTGTGCCCATAATATGTAATTCTTAGTTTTATTTTGAATATCCTCTTGTATTTTAGTTTATATGAATATTGCTCAAGCATTAAGTTCAACTGAAGCCACTGGAAAGAAAACACATAAAGCAGTCGCTGTCAAGCTGACTCTGACTTGTGGCTGCCCGGTGCGTGTCCGATCAGAGTAGGACTCTGCTCAATGGGGTTTTCAGGAGCAGATCACCAGGTCTTTTTTCCAAGTGCCCCTGGGTGGACTTGAACATCTCTCTTTTGGTTACCAGCTAAGTGCATTAACTCTTTGCACTACCCAGGGACTCCAGGAAGTAAAACTGTTACTTAAAGTTATGAACTAACATGTTTAAGCATGTGCCTCATAAACTACAAATATACAAAACAAAAAACCTCGATGCCTACAGTTTGTAAAAAGCTGTTAATATCATTCTTATTTCATAGGTGGGGAAACTAAAGCACAAGGATTTTAAATGATTTGGCTAAGACACATAATAGAGAGCGGTAGCCAGGATATGCTTCCCAAGTTCTGGACTCAAAATTTCTCATTGCTATAATGCTTTTATTCTAAAGAAATCCTGAATCCCTCCTCAATTAGGAAAAAGCGTATGTCAGAACTAACTTCAGCCATCAAAATTATAAAAAATTATATAATTTGTTTATAATTATCTATAATAAAAATTTTGGGCTCTTTTCTCAAACTACTTAAAATAATAAATCAGATAGACTGGCTGTGCAAGTGTATATGTCATGTTGAAATTCTGAAATTCTAAAGGAGCTCCAAAACGATCCCTGAATTAGGTGATGTGTTTTTCTTCCCTAAAATCTTTTGGTTAATCAAAACCAGTATACATGACCACACAAAGGGAAGGGACTGTTCTGCAACTCCTAATCCCTCAGCTGTATTCAGCGTACTTTCTGCATATATACTCAAAATTGAAAAATGACACATAAGATATCTTTAAGAAATTCTCAGACATTTTAATAATGGAACATTAGAACATCATCATAAAGGTAATACATCATCTCGGTATTCAATTCCATAATTTTATATAAATTTTTTCAAGCAAGCAAGGGATCCAGTTGGCAAGTAATCTTAGAGAATCTTCAATCATTTGGAGGCAGTGTGTGCACAGGACGGAAAAAACAAAAGACACACATAGAATCTGGAATCAGAATAACCTGAGCATGAACCCTGGCTCTGCCACATACCACAAGTAAGATTTTGGACAAGTTGCCTAACCTCTTTGAGCCTTCACTTCCTCTGTTGAAAATGGGGATGCTTTTTTTTATCACCTATGCTCTGTAAGTCTGCTGTGCAGAGTAAATACAACAAACTTTGTAAAACAGCCATTTAACACACCAGTGCCTGTTACAGTATGAACTATTATTTCTATCTGCTGTTCTTTTTTAATTTATTTGCCAGTTGTTATTCTTTTAGCCAGAAAAAAACAAAAGAAAATTAAAAAGCACAAAAGGATTTTAGTAAAGGGATTCTGGCTTCTAGTGTCTTTTCTTAAATGTCCGCTTTATGGTATATCTTGATTTTTAATGTTAATCTTTCGCCTACATTCTCAAACGTAAATGAATAAATAACCTGTAATAAAACTTTGAGTTCATAAGGTAATTAAATTTAAAAGACATAAACAGATAACCTACATAGCAAGCACTATGTTCTAAAAAAAAAAAAAAAGTTCTAAGCACGGTTTTAAAGCACTTCATATTTATTCATCATTTAATCCTCACAATAACCCTATGAGATAGGTGTCATTAACCCTATTTTACAGATGAGGAAATTTAGGCCCTGGAGTTAAGTAATCTGCCAAGTACTTTACTATAAATCTGTAAGTGCCACTGGGTGGGTCACCATTCTTACATTCTATGGTCATAAAATGTATTCCTAATGCACAAAGGAAAAAAAGATTCCGATTCCCACCTGAAAAGTTCCCCTTAAGTCAACATTGGGGAGGAGCACATTTCTTTCTTTCTAAATTGGGGAAACAATGGGGAGATTTTTTAGGTTACCTTAAATCATTTTAGACTCAAACTAGGAGTCTTAAATAAAAAACAGAAACCCAAAACCAAACCAAACCCGTTGCCATCGAGTTGATTCCGACTCATAGAGACCCTACAGACAGAGTGCAACTACCCAGTAGGGTTTCCAAGAAGCAGATGGTAGATTTAAACTACCGACCTTTTGGTTAGCAGCTGAGCTCTTAACCATTGCACCACCAAATTCCTAAGAGCTGGTTTCACAGGCAGCCAAAACAAAAACAAAAAAAGCCACACGCAGTACTGACCAAGATTTATTCCTAAAGAAGAACAGGAAAGGATAAAAGCCAAAATCAAACCCACTGCTGTTGATTCCGACTCATAGTGACCCTATAGTACACAGGAGAACTGCTCCATAGGGTTTCCAAGGAGTGCCTGGTGGATTCAAACTGCTGACCTTTTAATTGGCAGCTGAATTCTTAAGGACTACGCCACCAGGGTTTCTAGGATGTGGGATGCGGATGGGAAAGGGTGTGAGTGATGTGATGCAGAAGGGCTCATGGTAGGTCAGGTTATAAAAGCCAGACTCATACCGCCTTTTAAACCCCATTCATTCTATCACTTTGTAGGACAATCACTTCGGAAACTTAGAAACCAAATTATTACAACCTTAAACTCACACTCCAATCTCTAGTCACAACAAAATGGAGAATGGGGTAGGAGGTGAAGATGAAGCAGGGACAAAGGGGAGATACTATGATACAGAGGCATGAGGGGTAGCAAATTTTTTTTTTTTTTAATATTATAGGGTAAGTGTCAAGACCTTAGTCCCTTAGTCAATCAATAATTTGATGAACACCGATTTGACAATTATAGGAAATAAAGGTGTCCAGAATGAATACATATTCTCTTGCTGGTTGAAAACTCACAGCTATCAACAATTTTTATGTAATTTCAGAGTTGGAAGGATCTTAGAAGGCATCAATAACATGGGCAATGTGTTCCAACAGAATTCGGCAAAAATATAATTGAACCACTTTATATAAATGGGATGTCATACGACTTTAGTCAAGGTTAAAATTCTGTTTTCAGCCAACATCACAGGCTGTTGCCTTCAAATCTACTTACTCACATCTTAACTTCCTTGGTAAAAAATTCCTTTGTCATATATAAAACCTGTCACTGATTTCTTTTAAACTCCAAATTGAATCATCAGTGTGAGTATTATAACAATTTAGTCTCTAATAGGACTGATGCTCAATTCTAAATTTCAAAAGAAAATATAGAAAAAAAATCAGTTACTGGAGTCAACTATGTAGATACCAATATACAAACCAAGCAATTCATTCTCACCAAATTAAATATTTGTGCCTAAATGGCATTGTATAAAACAAATGGGGAGCTCAATCTTTACCTTTTAAAGACACCATTATATAAGTGGAAAGTTGTATAATAGTTATGATATAGGTAAGCTTCCTATTTCCATGATACTTAATATTTTAACACACAAAGATTTTAACTGCAGCCACTTCATGATCATAAACAAGTCTCATAGAAATTGAAAAAATATGTTGTGGTCTTTGCTTTTAAGGAATGTTAAGATAATTTCAAAATTTCTATTTTTGAAATAGCCTAATCTTCATTAAAAATACTGCTGTGCCTCTGACAAAAAAGGCACCAAAGAACCCTTCCCCCTCCGCCCCCCGAGTTTAATTATTTTTTGGGTCCTGATTATCCAAATAGCAGAAACCCTTCAAATTAAAATAAGCAGTTCAAAATCATTATCAATAAATTTTTAAGTAATTACTTAAACTATTTAAAAAACAAAACTTTGGTAGGGATCTGACCGAGAACTGAAAACTGTAAATGTATATTCTTAAGACATTTTAACCCTAAGCATAACAGGGGTTGTTTATATTAGCTCATATGTCCTTCTTTCCGTCTGATTTGTATAAATTTTGTCACTTAGCTGGGAAAGGGGGCAATTTAGACCTAATTACAGATGGACTTGCTGCTGCTACAGCTGTTGGGATAGGACAGTGGCATCACTGAAGGCTTTTTAGAAGTTGGGTAAGAAAGTGAATTTCTTTCTCTATCAGCCTGAAAGACACTGGCATATCACACCTGCAAAACGACATGTAATTAAAGCCCTCTGAAGACCACATTTTAAGCTTAATTTTTTTTTTTCCTAGTCCTAAACGGTTTAATTTTGTTTATGGTTTTCTTCATACCACAAGACGCGGTTTGGCAAGTGCCCGCCCAATGGATGAACTGATGAATCAATATCAGAAATGATCGGTGAAAGCACCTTGGAAAAGCTGGAATGATGATTATATATTATAAAGAAGTGATGCTCGAAACTTTGGTTGCATTGTGCTTTCTCAAAGAATTGTACAGTGAAAGTACATTTATTTTGGTTCCAGAATTTTCTCGTATTTCTGAAACCCAAATGTTCCCTCCTGAAAGTGACTGTGACCAAATAAACAAATGCAACTATTCTTTATGTGCAACAGATATTTTGTGTTTCCAAAATCGTGAAAGATTTCAAAACAGAACAGTTGAAAAACTTGTAAAGTGAGCATCCATATACATATCATCTAGAGTCTACCGCTGAGCTTTTACTATATATGTGCTTTGCCACGTATCAATCTCTCCATCCACCATTTATTTAATTCTTCTTCTTATCTGATGCATTTTAAAATTAGTTGTAGACTTTAAGTATGCCACTTCTAAACACTTCAGCATGCATATCATTAACTAGAGTTCAACATTAGTTTTCTTCCTTCTGAGGGAAAATTTATATACAATTAAGTGTACAAATCTTATATACACCACTTTATGACTTTTGACAAATGCTTATCTGTATAACTCAAAGCCTTCTCAAAATGCAGACTACCGCCATCACCACTGTAAGTTCCCTCATGTCTCTTTCCCAGTCAACTCCTCTGCTACCCTCTCCTCACAGAGGTTAACCATCATTCTCCGTTTTTTCAACTAGAGATTCTTGAACCTTGTATCAATGAACTTTTGTCTGATATAGAACCTTCTGTAAGTGGAATCGGTAAATACTTTTGTGTAAGGCTTTCATTCAGCAAAATATTTTTAAGATTCATCTGTTTTCTTAAGGCTATCAGTATTTTATTCCTTTATTGCTGAATGGTATTCATTACTGACATTGTTTTAAACATAGAACTCCTAAATCCGTAAAGTATGGATTCTGATTTTGTTTCATACCTTCATATTGACATCAGCTCCATTGCTAACCAGAAGCTCCAAACACAACGCTCCATGCGTTGATGCAGCAGCAAAGTGCAAAGGAGTAAATCCTTTTTCATTCTTTTGATTTACATTAGCACCACAGTCTATCAGCTCATTCACTACAACATCCTGTCCATTATAGCAGGCTACATGAAGAGGTGTATTTCCATAAGCATTTGGTTCATTCATCTATTGGGAGAAAAAATGTAAATGTTAGGGTAGTCTTACTAATTGTCACTGCTGTAAATTATTTTAGCAACCTTGTAATTGGTGTCATATAGATTTTGTACACGCAGAAAACATAATTCACATAAACAAAGACAACCTCAGGGCAAAACTGAATGATTCCAAGAGATGTTTCAGGAAAATGAAACCAAAATAATGTACTTTTAAAAGCCAAAACAAAAATACACTGAAAATTCTAAATATATTCAACAGCATGCATATTTTCAAACTTTTCACCCTGTAGTAATGAAAGACTGAAGTCAGTAATGAAGTAGACTCAGTATTTTAAGAAACAAGTGGTAGTGTCTTCTACTTACTTAATTCATTTTTGCTACAGGCTTGGGTTCTAGATATTTTCCAGCCTTACACGTTGACATTTTGCCAAAGGTCCAAAGAATGTGCTCAAGAATGAGAAATAATTCAAGCAACTCAAGTTTTTTTCTTTCTAATTCCAATGAACAATATGAGGCAACACTTTGAAGTTTAGATGACTTTTGTGTAATAAACAAATTGGCCTAGCCTAAAAAAAGGTATGGCCTTTGCCCTCAGCTTCTGGGTGATCTATGTCATATCTAATTAGGAGTGTTCTTGTTTAGGGTGGGAGCTGGTCACACCAGAAAGAACCACCATGTAATTTAGGGTGGGGATTTTGGGTCACTCAGTATCAGTGGACCAGAAGATTGATGGTGTGGGCAATCAGTCGATAAATCATGCCTACATAATAAAGTCCCAATAACAACTCAGAACAATGAAGCTCAAGTGGGCCTCCCCGGCAACACTTCATGTGTACTGTCACACATCGCCGTGAGGAGTAATGTGTCTTCACTCCACTGGAACAGCGCAAAGGAAGCTTTGCATTTAGAGCCCTTGGGGACCCTACCCTACGCATCTCAGTGATCTTAATCTGTATCCTGTCCCTGTAAAAACTGTACCCTTGAGTATGACAACTTTCGGTCAGTTCTGTGAGCCTTTCTAGCAAATTATCAAAACTGAGGGTGATTTTGGAAACTACCCAAACTTGCAATTGGTGTCAGAAGTGTGGAGAGTGTGCCTTATAACTTTGTAGCTGGCCCCAATTTATCACAACTTAATATTTTCTTTTCTGAGATCCCTGGTAAAAGAAATTAGAGGAAGTAGAAAAGTAACACTCAACTTTATTTAAAGTACCTAGGTTACATTTCTGTTTATATTACACCATATTCTTTTGATCTTTCCATTATCTGTAATCCTTACTTTCTAAGAAGTCCATTTTAAAAAAAAGAAGTTAGGTCGTACCAAATGCTTGACAGACTCTTGGTGGCTCAGGGCAGAAGAGAAAGAAAAAAAGTATGGCAAAATTAAAATGAAAATTAGAAAGACCACACATACTGAGTTAAGTAGTGTCCTTCAAAATTTCATGTCCACCTCGAACCTGTGAATGTGACCTTATTTGGAAATAAAGTCTTTGCAGACGTAATCAAGTTAATATGAGGCCGAACTGCATTAGTGTGGCCCCTAATCCAATTAATGGTGTCCTTACAAGAAGAGGGAAATCTGGACGCAAATATACACAGGGAGAATGCCATGTGAAGACAAGAGGCAGAACTCGGAGCAATACGTCTATAAGCCAAGGAAAATGAAGACTTATCAGCAACCACCGGAAGCTAGGAGACAGGCATGCAATAGATTCTCCCTCAGAACCTCCAGAAGGAACCAAATTGACAATCTATTGTTTCAGACTTTCTGGTAATCTGTTAAAGCAGCCCCAGGAAACTAATTATTGCTGTTGTTAGGTGCCATGGAGTCAGTTCTGACTCAGTGATCCTCCGTACAACAGAATGAAACACTCCTGGTCCTGTGCCATCTTCACAATTGTTGTTATGCTTGAGCCCATTGTTGCAACCACTGCGTCAATCCATCTCACTGGTGGTTGTCATGGAATGAATTGTGTCCCCCCAAAATATATGTCAACTTGGTTAGGCCATGATTCCCAGTACTGTGTGGTTGCTCTCGATTTTGTGATTGTAATTTTATGTTAAAGAGGATGAGGGTGGGATTGTAACACCCTTACTAAGGTCACACCCCTGATCCAATGTAAAGGATGCTTTCCTGGAGTGTGGCCTGTACCACCTTTTATCTTACAAGAGATAAAAGGAAAAGGGAAGCAAGCAGAGAGTGGGTACCTTATACTACCAAGAAGCACCAGGAGCAGAGTAAGTCCTTTGGACCCGGGGTTCCTGCACAGAGAAGCTCCTAGTCCAGGGGAAGATTGACGAGAACGACCTTCCTCCAGACCAGATAGAGAAAGCCTTCCCTTGGAGCTGACACCTTGAATTTGGACCTCTAGCCTACCAGACCATGAGAAAATACATTTTTCTTTGTTAAAGCCATCCACTTGTGGTATTTCTGTTATCGTAGCACTAGATGACTAAGATAGGGACCTTCTTCTTTTTTTGCTGATTCTCTACCAAGCATGGTGTCATTCTCCAGGGACTGGTCCCTCTTGATAATATGTCCAAAGTATGTGAGATGAAGTCTCGCAATCCTCACTTCTAAGAAGCGTTCTGGCTGTATTTCTTAGAACACAGATTTGTTCATTCTTCTGGCTGTCCACAGCATACTTAATATTCTTTGCCAACACCATAATTCAAATGTATCAATTCTTCTTTGGTCTTCCTTATTCATCATGCAGCTTTCGTAGGCATATGAGGCGAATGAAAATACCCTGACTTGGGTCAGGCGTACCTTAGTCTTCAGAGTGACATCTTTGCTCTTTAACACTTTAAAGAGGTCTTTTGCAGCACATGTGCCCAATGCAATACATCATTTGACTTTTTGACCGCTGCTTCCATGGGCATTGGTTGTGGGTCCAAGTAAAATGAAATGCTTGACAATGTCAATCTTTTTTTCGTTTATTGGTCCAGTTGTGAGGATTTCAGTTTTTTTATGTTGAGGTGCAATTCATACTGAAGGCTGTACATAGTCTTGGATCTTCATCAGTAAGTACTTCAAGTCCTCTTCATTTTCAGCAAACAAGGTTGTGTCATCTGCATACCGCACATCGTTAATTAGTCCTTCCCCCAATTAAGCCACGTTCTTCTTCATGTAGTCCAGCTTCTCAGATTATCTGCTCAGCATACAGAATGAGTAAATATGGTGAAAGGATACAATTCTGATGCACACCTTTACTGATTTTAAACCTGGAAGTATCCCCTTGTTCTGTTCGAGCGAGTGCCTCTTGGTCTGAGTACAGGTTCTTCATAAGCACAATTAAGTGTTCTGGAATTCCCATTCTTTGCAATGTTATCCATAATTTGTTAGGATCCACACAGTCTAATGCTTTTGCATAGTCAATACAGTACAGGTAAACATACTTCTGGTATTCTCTGCTTTCAACCAAGATCCATCTGACACCAGCAATGATATCCCTCGTTCCATGTCTTCTTCTGAATCCACTTTGAGTATCTAGCAGTTCACTATGTACTGTTGCAACCATTTTAAATTATTTTCAGCAAAATTTTACTTGCATGATATTAATGATATTGTTTGATAATTTCCACATTCTGTTGAGTCACTTTTTTTTTGGAATGGGCACAAATATGGATCTCTTTCAGTTGGTTGGCCAGGGAGCTGTCTTCCAAATTTCTTGGCATAGATAACTGAGTGCTTCCCAGCATTGCAGCTGGTTTGTTCCAACATCCCAACTGGTATTCCGTCAATTCCTGGAGCCTTGCCTTTCAGCAAAGCCTTCAGTGTAGTGTGGACTTCTTTCTTCAATACCATCAGTTCCTGATCATGTGAAACCTCCTGAAATGGCTGAACATTGACCAACTCTTTTTGGTACAGTGACCCTGTGTATTCCTTCCATCTTCTTTTGATGCTTCCTGTGCCATTCAAGATCTTGCATAAAAAAATATTGCAACTTGAGGCTTGAATTTTTTTTTTTTTTTTTCAGTTCTTTCAACTTGAGAAATGCCGTGCGTGTTCTCCCCGTTAGGTTTTTCTAACTCCAGGTCTTTGCACATGTCATATAATATTTTACTTTGTCTTCTTGAGCCACCCTTTGAAAGGCAACTAATACGCTATACAGTTGGAGGCTATATGTCATTAAATGGCTCTAATTCTGATTACTTATTTAGAAGAACATTCGGCCCTTAAGAGTTTACAAATTTTATACTGCTGTCAATAAAGTACATTTTTAAATTTTTATTGTGCTTTAAGTGAAAGTTTACAAATCAAGTCAGTTTCTCATGCAAAAATTTATATACACCTTATTATGTACTCCTAGTTGCTTTTCCCTTAATGAGACAGCACACTCTTTCTCTCCACCCTGTACTCCCCGTGTCCATTCAGCCAGATTCTGTCCCCCTCTGCTTTCTTATCTCCTCTCCAGACAGGAGCTGCCCACATAGTCTCACGTGTCTACTTGAGCCAAGAAGCTCACTCCTCATCAGGATCATTTTCTATCGTATAGTCCAGTCCAATCCCTGTCTGAAGAGTTGGTTTTGGGAATGGTTCCAGTCTTGGACTAACGGAAGGTCTGGGGACCATGACCTCTGGAGTCCTTCTAGTCTCAGACTATTAAGTCTGGTCTTTTATGAGAATTTGAGGTGCGCATCTCACTGCTCTCCTGCTCCTCCAGGGATTCTCTGTTGTGTTCTCTGTCAGGGCAGTCATCAGTTACAGCCAGGCACCATCTAGTTCTTCTGGACACAGGCTGATGTATTCTCTGATTTATGTGGCCCTTTCTGTCTCCTGGAAACCCTGGTGGCATGGTGGTTAACTACTACGGCTGCTAACCTAGAGGTCGGCAGTTCAAATCCGCCCGGAGCTCCTTGGAAACTCTGTGGGGCAGTTCTACTCTGTCCTATGGGGTCGCTATGAGTTGGAATCAACTTGACGGCAGTGGGTTTGGTGTTTAGGTTCTGTCTCTTAGGCTCATAATTACCTTATGTCTTTGGTGTTCTGCATTCTCCTTTGGTCCAGGTGGGTTGAGACTAACTGATGCATCTTAGATGGTTGCTTGCTAGCATTTAAGACCCCAGATGCCACTTGCCAAAGTAGGATGCAGAGTGCTTTCTTAATAGATTGTATTATGCCAATTGAATTAAAAGTCCCCTAAAACCATGGTCCCCAGACCCCCCCTCCCCCCAACCCCCACATACTACTCTGGTCTTCAAAGCATTTGGTTTATTCAGGAAACTTCTTTGCTTTTGATTTAGTCCAGTTGTGCTGATTTTGATAAGTGTTAAAAACTGCACCAGAATTACTTGAAACAGTCACTAGAGACAAAGTTGCCTTATTTTCACTTATAGATCAGGGGTCCTTTAAAGCATTATGTTACTTTGTTGAAACAGAGCTAACAGAAACTGTGGAGATGAAACTTTTATCCATGCACTCTGCATCATCCCACATAACAGTGTATTTGGATATTTGCAACTCGTTCTCATCTCCACACTTTAAATAACTACTTGCTTGCTTTAGGCAAAGTGCTTCACACTGTCCTTTAATTAAGAGTCTATTCAGCTCTAAAGTTCTGTCATTTATTCTTTGTTTAACTAGGCTATCGCCTGCCTTTATTTAATTTTTTTCTTTTCTTTTTTGACAGCTGATTTCAGCTGCCTCCCTCTAGCAGAACCTCACTCTCTCCTCCTGATTTGCTGCTTTTAACCTGTTTTGAAGAACCAACTGAGTTTGTCAGAACTGTAACTAAAATGAGAACAAATATACTAAGAGTAGGAGTAAAGTATGTGTGCTTAAAGGACGACCTGCGAGATAGTATTCTTAGCTGTTTCAACTCAGGAATCAAATATATTCAGATAAAGCACTATCCTTCCTAACCAGGCAGATTTTATAGTGAGGAATACTTTATTTATACAAGAAGCCTCTTATTTCCTGCCTAGCTCTTGTCAATATCCTGTAATGTGAACTGCTAGTTATTTAAAGAAAATATTAGACTAATTAGGCAAATAAGACCAACAACAATCTAGCCATGTAGGAAAAATCATCCAATTGTGTCTGATCTGCTGGCTCCCGTAGCTGAAATGGAGGTACAGGGACTGAAATATAATGGAGAAAAACTTCTATCATTCACTGTTAAAACAAATTTCACCTTGTAACATACCTTGACTAATTACATAAAAGACAAAAACATAAAATAACTTCTACCAATAATGTACTAACAAAAATATAGAAAATGGTCTATAATTTTAAACGGCTCAATTTATATACCTACATCGACTCCAAGATCTAGAAGGTACTTGACTACACTGATCATTCCACTAGAGGCTGCCGCATGAAGAGGTGTGTAAGACTTCTTATCCTTGCATGTCACTTCAGCTCCATGCGCCACAAGTAATTTCACTACTTCAATGTGACCTGAAAACGTATTTATGTAGAAAAAAAGAGATGAAGATATGAAAAATATTACATATTGTTCTGTAATCTTAAAAGAAAAGTAACAATGCAAATCACCTATATAATACATGGCAAGTCACCAATAAACCACATTATCATCTGAGAGAGGATGGAAGAGAAAGAAAAGAAATTCTGGATAATTTCTGATCAATGTTTGCACAAGTAACTAATAATTGGAAAAAAATGTGATTAGTTTATGATAACCCCACAATCTATAATTCTCCTTTTGCCTAGATCTTCTCCTCCTTTTCAAGGTTGTTTTAATTATATTCTCAAGTTCTGAAGTTAGCTGTTTAAGTCTAACGTTGACGTTAGTTTTTGTTTCTCTCTCTTGATGCTGATGATAGACTTTTTGTTTGCAGTTTTCTACTTGAAAATCTGGCAGTTACTTTCTTGAAAATGTTAGATCTTAAAAACATGCAGCTGAAAACTGCTTTTCCCTTACTAATTTTTACCAGATCAAACTTTGCTATTTACCCATTGTATCAGTCAGGATAGGCTAGGTTACACTGTGCTGTGGCTAACAATCAACTCCCACATTTCAGTGGCTTAAACAACTAACATTTCATTTCTCATTCACACTATGATAGGCTGGCAAGAGGGCTCTGCTCAGTCAGTCATGGACCCAGGTTCAAGCAACTGACACCATTTTGAATATAGCTGGTTGCCATGCTGGAATGGGAAACAGGCTGTACACTCTCTTATCAGCAATTAAGTCCTCTGGCTCAGAAGTGACGTTGCTTTCAATTCACTGACCAGAACTAATCTCAAGACCTGACCCAACCATCAGGAGTCCAGGAAGGGGGCCGTGTATCTGGGAAGTGGGAGAACCACTGTTCTCTTTTCTAACTTACTTTTTACCAGATTAGATTTTCAGTATCCTCCTCCCCCCAGGACCCTTACCAGCTCTGTGCCTTTATTCATGAGACTCCTTCCATGTATAGAATATTATGACTGGATGTCTCTCTTCCTAATCACTGCCACTAATCCTTCAAGGCCCATGTCAGAGCCTAACTTCCTCGACCAACTCAGTCACTTTCTTCCCTAGAAGCCCTGTATACCAAAAGTGCCAAATAGCTGTAAATCCCATCTAACAATTAGATAATGCTTTGTGATATTTCTTAAACCTGAATCATTATTTAAGTAACTCTTTACTTTTATGAATTAGCTTTCCAAATACGTTATGCATTCTTAAAGGCAAAGACTGTATGTTCTACTTCTTGGTAGGGCAGACAGCAGTGCTATATACAAAATAACCAAACCCACTGCCGTGGAGTCGATTTTAACTTGTAGCCACCCTGTAGGAAAGGCCAGAACTGTCCCACAGGGTTTCTGAGGCTGTAAATCATTAAGGGAGCAGATTGCCAAATCCTTCTCCCACAGAGAGGCTGGTGGGGTCAAACTGCCAACCTTTCGGTTAACAGTGGAGTGCTTTAACCACTGTGTCACCAGGACTCCTATACATAAATATATAAATAAAAATAAATACCCAATATGTGCTACATTGACTGCTCATGATGCCATTAAAAAAAAAAAAAACTTCATACTACTTTGAATATAAAGTAAATTTAGTTGTTTTATACACAAATTTTCAATTAAAGTGGATAGTTTCAGCTTTTTTTCCTTCCCCATCTCCATATTAAAAAGAAACACCTTCTACTATTATGTTTTTAGAAACAAAATTCAAAAGGGTACGTGTCAAGTCATTAGGCGCCAAATTAAACGTGACTACAGTCTAAGAGGATTAGCTGATACAAAAGATCCCTCACTACACATTGCTCTTTGATCTTAGATTCATCATCACAATGCAGTGAAAATTACAACTTTTAACAACAAAGAGGGTCAAACATAAACATAGCTTTTTAAACTGGGTAAATGCATATTATTCACTAACAGCCAAAATGAAATTCTTTGATGTTTAAGACACACATACAAATATAGTAGAGAAGCTGCAAAACCAACACTAGTCATTTTAAGTAAATGACCCAGATCATGCTAATGAAGCAAATGGATAGATTCCAGGAATTATAAACTTTTCCTAGCAATGGTGAAGCCCTATGCCTTAATGTTATTTACTGTAAAATGGGGGAACCCCCCAAAATCCCTTCTAATATAATAGTAATTGAGAATCAACAGAGATACATACATAAACCAATGGATGTTTTTATAACATTAATGCTTAAAGCTGTATTTTGTTCTTTGGTAAAGACAACTTTCTGTGTGCTTTCAATCAATCCTTAAAGGGGTCTATGTATAGGGAAACTGACAAGATACTTATTTGAGCGCATTTCAGAAATATGGGTAAATTCCTTTCGTGGACTATTAAAAACATGAAGATGGGGCCTTTCCGTAGTCAATTTGTGGGTATCTCATGTAAAAGAGAAAAGAGAAGAAAGTTTCCAGAGTGAAATAAATGATAAATTGACGTGGCTAGGTGAACCCTGGCCAGAAAAGTATCTTCCTAGTTAATTTACAGAATGCATAATATCACTGTGGGACTAGAGTTAATTTAATTCATCTAGGTCTATTTTTAGCAGATGACATCCATCAAGTGTGTATGCCATACATAATTCAATAGTTAATGACAGCATTCTTTAAAAAAACATCCATGCACATATGAACTTGATAAATGTAATCCCTATCGTTTAGGAATTTGTAACTAAAAATAAAACACTGGCTGTACATTTTTATTTTGTTCATGAATGTATAAGAACAGTCAATGAGTTATGCTCAGAATTTGTAAATTTTCAGGGAAAGAAAAGGAGGGAGAAAAGAAAAAAAAATTCACATCCATTGAAATTATGCGTTACTTCAAGAAGAAATAATACAATATGTTATTAATCAAGGTAATTAATACTTATTTAGTACCTGCTACGTCAAGTCATCATGGTAAGATAATTTTATGTAGAACTTAGCTGGATATTGCTAAAGATGAATGTATCAAAGATCTTGACGAATGCTGAGTATATAAGGATCTTGATTAAGGTGAGAACAACTACAGGGTGGGGAGGAGGGAATAATCGATTCATCTGGGGATAGAAGTGGGGCTGGAGAACATCAATAAAGAATTTAATAATAGCATCAAGATAAGAGGTGGGGCCTAACAGAAAATTAAGGGAGCTATAACCAGGGTAGAGAAGGCCAGGAGTAATCAGGAAGCCTGTGAGAAAGAAATTTCAAGACTACATGTAATCACTAATGTCTCTTATATCAACATTTATGGATTCTCTGAATGTAACCTAGACTTCAGGCTTGTCTCTGAGACCAGTGGCCAGTCAAAAGCTCCCTACTTTTCACATATTTAGCTCTCTTTAATCCTGACTGCCTAGAACAGCTGAACAGTTTTAGAAGTTAAGTATCATATTCTTCTGTTTATTCTTATTTTAAGGAAGTCAGAGACAGGGAAAGAAGAATTATGAATCTCTGAATGTTTGTGCTACTGAGGTCCAAGAAACTTGGGATGCCTTTTTCAATCTAAAACCGAGGGCCTGAAAAGTGACACTTAGTGGATGAGGGACAACAAAGCCATCCAAAGCTCCTGAGGTACAAATACCCAGCTATTCTGGAAGCACAACTAGAGGCAACCCATAAAATTCCCCCAACTTTCAAATCCGTGAAAACGGCTGCTCAGTCAAGCCTAATTCTTTAAAGGACTGATATGCTCAAACTCTTTAATATAAGGTGTATAATTTTAAATCATACACATTAGCTGTTCCTATACTGTCTTAAAGTGACAACAGATATTCAAAAAAGCCCACAAGGCTTAAAAATGGAAAATTCTAGGTTGTGAGGAACAGATTTCAGGAACACTGCAGGAGACTTGCTTCTGGCTATTTTACCTGCAATTAGCAAATAAAATTGCACGTAACATCTTCAAAGTCACTGACCTCTGATTTTTCAAAACAGAGACATAAGACACAAATGTTAACCTTCAGGAACCTTTACTTTTGATCTTCCTTTACAACCACAATGAAGGCCAAGCTTGTAATTCAAGATAGATTCTACTGCTTGTGGTTATTTCAGTACTGGAAAAATATTTTCCGGGCCCTCTGGGTATCTAGAAGTGATCTGAATTCATTTGCTTTCTTGTACCTTTCTATTTTATACTTTTTTAATATAGTTTTAAAATGAATAATATTCCATTGTATCTTACTTATGTCTCTTATTTTAAAGTGAGAGATGGGAAAAGTCAAAACCAAGAATGGGGGAGTACCTAATGAGGATACACTATCCCTAAAAGAAAGTGACTCTCTAGACTCTCTGTAATGAGGTGGCGTGACTGGTAAATCAGATAATAATACCCGTTTTACCAGAAGATATGTCAGTTCATACATGATTTTTCCTAGGCCAGAAGAGCCAGAATAGCAGAAGCTTAATTTTAACCTTTGGCAAGAAGAGGAAAAGCCCTCTCAATTCCATGGTGGCAAAGGGATGAGCTCTCTCAGCTGTTTTAAGAAACGGCATTCACAGCTTCCTCCGGGGGGGGGGGGGGGGGGGGGGGGCGAAAGCCCAGCCTTGTTTGTGGCAGGTTACACTTTCTCCGCGTTTAGAGATCTACTTCCATCTGCGTGGTCTTAGCACCACAAACTAACACATCTACTCTGCTATTTTTGTACATTTTAAAATATCCTGAGGTAGGCTGATCTACCTCCCTGGCTAGCCAAATTATCTCAAGGACCAATTAATGTTTTGGCTAATACTCTGGTCACAAAGTTGCATCGGTTTTGGGTGGTCTACCCAGGCCTATTTTCCTCGTGAATTCTATTACTTTTAAAGTGCGATTCTGCAGATCATAAAAACCGTCAAGAACATGTGCATCCTGTTACAGCAAAAAAGCCTGCACTCTAAGCCTCGGATTCCTTCTGTGAAATTACTGTTGTAGAAGCAAAACATGATGGTATTTCTCTAACCCAGTGCTTGGCCCATAGGCTTCTCAATGCACCTTCATAGCTTCAACCTTAGTACTTCCATAAAAATAAGGATGGTTTGTTTTTTTTTTTTTAATGAGAATAAGCTTGTAGTGAACACCAATCCTAAATTACATACTCTAGGACTGTGTCTCAGATACCTGTCCCTTTAAAGATAAACAAAATTTATTTCAAACAGCTTTTAGATGAACTGGATCCAAAGCTGTCCTAGGTGGCAACACCCCCTCCCCGCCCCCCGCCTGGCCAAATCAGACAGGTTCTACACACAGGCAACAAACTCAGATGTGGTGTAACTTTTCCTCACTAGCCTAAAAGACATGTTATACCAGCACCAAGAACTCAAATGTATAACTTTTCCTTTATAAATAATGTCAAAAAATAAATTTAAAAAGCACATACCCATATATGCCGCCCAATGGATGGCACGCCTATCTTTCTTGTCAAAAGCATTAATATTGGCACCTCTAGACAAGAGTAATTTGACCATCTGGAATAAAAATAAACAGTCTCATTAAAATTCAGAAGTGGAACTGTTCACAAACATCCTTTGTGATGATGCCCATTTCAATTCTGAGATTCAAATTCTCCGTTTGTGGTGATAAGGTGCTTTAATATCATATTCTAAATATGACAGTCTAAATACTAAAGGTGCTTTAACAGTATTTAATAAATAACAGGACAAAAAAGGGGTTCACCGTGGGTATTAGTGAAGTCAGCCGTAAGTACCCTTTTAAGATGACACCTGGTATTTTATGGATAAACACAAAAAACCAAACTCGTTGCCATCAAGTTGACTCTGACTCACAGCAACCCCACAGGGCAGGGCAGAACTGCCCCAGAGGGTTTCCGAGGCTGCAGGCTTCACAGAAGCAGACTGCCACATCTCTCTCCTGTGGAGCGGCTGGGGGGTTCAAACTGCTCACAGAAGCGGACTGCCACATCTCTCTCCTGTGGAGCGGCTGGGGGGTTCAAACTGCCGATCTTCACAGAAGCAGACTGCCACATCTCTCTCCTGTGGAGGCTGGGGGTTCAAACTGCCGATCTTTACAGAAGCGGACTGCCACATCTCTCTCCTGTGGAGCGGCTGGGGGGTTCAAACTGCCGACCTTTACAGAAGCGGACTGCCACATCTCTCTCCTGTGGAGGCTGGGGGTTCAAACTGCCGATCTTTACAGAAGCGGACTGCCACATCTCTCTCCTGTGGAGCGGCTGGGGGGTTCAAACTGCCGATCTTCACAGAAGCGGACTGCCACATCTCTCTCCTGTGGAGCGGCTGGGGGTTCAAACTGCCGACCTTTACAGAAGCGGACTGCCACATCTCTCTCCTGTGGAGGCTGGGGGTTCAAACTGCCTATCTTTACAGAAGCGGACTGCCACATCTCTCTCCTGTGGAGGCTGGGGGTTCAAACTGCCGATCTTTCCAGAAGCGGACTGCCACATCTCTCTCCTGTGGAGGCTGGGGGTTCAAACTGCCGATCTTTACAGAAGCGGACTGCCACATCTCTCTCCTGTGGAGCGGCTGGGGGTTCAAACTGCCGATCTTTACAGAAGCGGACTGCCACATCTCTCTCCTGTGGAGCGGCTGGGGGGTTCAAACTGCCGATCTTTACAGAAGCGGACTGCCACATCTCTCTCCTGTGGAGCGGCTGGGGGTTCAAACTGCCGATCTTTACAGAAGCGGACTGCCACATCTCTCTCCTGTGGAGCGGCTGAGGGTTCAAACTGCCGATCTTTACAGAAGCGGACTGCCACATCTCTCTCCTGTGGAGCGGCTGGGGTTTCAAACTGCCGATCTTTACAGAAGCGGACTGCCACATCTCTCTCCTGTGGAGCGGCTGGGGTTTCAAACTGCCGATCTTTCGGATACCAGCCGAGCACTTCACCACTACGGCATCAGGGCATCTATTTTAAGAATAACCTAGTACAAATCTAGGGAGTCTAAAGCTGGAATATTTAACAACAGGTTTTATTTCTATTCACATTCCAAAGTATTATTAAAATGCAAAGCATATTCTATTCCCAGAAATGTCTTAAATTTAATCCAAACATATACCTAATATCTACAATATGATTAAGTCTGAAGGTCACTGCACAGTCTACTTACCTCATAATGTACACCGAGAGTACTGTTTCTATTATCCCTAACCATATTTACAACAGTTCCCCATGGAAAGGGGCATTCTAAATTTCAAATAGGAGCTAACTGCAGTGGAGCTGAAGGCTCTTTATGCTTGCAAAAGCAGAGAAGACAGTGAAAAGGACACTGAAGCTACTAGCTCCCAGCTATGAAATTCTGGAAAACATCACTTTATTTCTCTGAGTTTCTGTGTCTACAACAAAAATGACAGACTAGAAAATTTGGGTTAAAGGCTCCTCTAACTCTGCGTTTTAGTGTTCCTAAGTCTTCTGCCTACACATAAATCCTCCCCTTTGCTATGAAAACACCTAACATAGGCATTTTAGATATCTAAATACTACTTTTCTTAAACTGTTTTCTTTACACGGTTCTGTCACCAAAGATTTACTGACTAAATGTTGATGATAAGCTATAAGAAAATATGTGTTTTCTGAACTCCAGCTTCTTTTGATACTATCCCTCTGGGAGCGCAACAGTTCTCTATGCATTTGGTTCCCTGCACAATGATGCTGTTATTATGTGCCGTCGAGTCCGTTCCGACTCATAGCGACCCTGTGCACAACAAAACGGAACATTGCCCGGTCCTGAGCCATCCTTATAATCATTATTATGCTTGAGCTCGCTGTTGCTGCCAGTGTGTCCATCCACCTCGTTGAGGGTCTTCCTCTTTTCTGCTGACCCTGTACTCTGCCAAGCATGATGTCCTTCTCCAGGGACTGATCCCTCCTGACAACGTGTCCAAAGTATGTAAGACGCAGTTTCGCCATCCTTGCCTCTAAGGAGCATTCTGGCTGTACTTCTTCCAAGACAGATTTGTTCGTTCTTTTGGCAGTCCATGGTATATTCAATATTCTTCGCCAACACCACAATTCAAAGACGTAAATTCCTCTTCCGTCTTCCTTATTCATCGTCCAGCTTTCAAATGCATATGATGCGATGAAAACACCATGTCTTGGGTCAGGTGCACCTTAGTCTTCAGGATGACATCTTTGCTCTTCGACACTTTTAAGAGGTCCTTTCCAGCAGATTTACCCAATGCAATGCATCTTTTGATTTCTTGACTGCTGCTTCCATGGCTGTTGATTGTGGATCCGAGTAAAATGAAATCCTTGACAACTTCAATCTTTTCTCCATTTATCATGATGTTGCTCATTGGTCCAGTTGTGAGGATTTTTGTTTTCTTTATGTTGAGGTGTAATCCATACTGAAGGCTGTGGTCTTTGATCTTCATTAGTAAGTGCTTCAAGTTGTCTTCACTTTCAGCAAGCAAGGCTGTGTCATCTGCATAAGGCAGGTTGTTAGTGAATCGTCCTCCAATCCTGATGCCCCGTTCTTCTTCATATAGTCCAGCTTCTCCTATTATTTGCTCAGCATACAGATTGACAAAACAATGACAGAACATACTTTTTCATGTGTGGTATAGTTAATAGTGCTAGTTTGTTTCCCCAGCTGGACTATCAAATCCAAATGTGGGGACAGTATGTGCTAAATAAATTTCTAAATTTGCTAAGTTACGCTCTGAATTATCATGAAAAAGTCTGAGAGTTTGCTAAAGGAATGGCAAAATAAGAAAGACAGATATTTTCATTTGCTTTTACCAAGGACTGATAAATGCTTTAAAAAGGTAAAGTTCATTAATAACTGCAGATGGGGAGGCAGGGGGAGACATGGAAAGAGGATCACGGTCTAATTGAATACTACCTACCTCACCATGTCCACTGAAAGCTGCATGATGTAATGCAGTTCTCCCTGCTCGATCAGACACGTTTACATTACTCAGAAGAGGTACCAAAGCTTCTGCACACTTTACAGCTTTATTAGCAGCAGCTATGTGTAAAGGGGTTTGCCAGTTTTTGTCCCGAGCATTAACATCGGCAGAATGCTTCAAAAGTACCTGAACTGCTTCCTGAAAACATATGAAGATAGAAGTTATAAAAGACAAGTGATTTAACAGTTTTAGAAATTTTACCTATATTTATATAAAAAAAAATATTTATAGATACATACAAATATATATATAAAGGAATAAAATTTCCTGAGGAAATAAAAGTACTGGTAGAACCTGCTACAGAAAAGTAGGAATTCACCCAAGAAAAAAAGATATTTTCAACTAAAGGCAATAAATACTCAGCCATATAAGATGCACCATGACAAAACATTCCCTTTTCCTATCCTCCCCATTAAAAGTATAACAATCCCTATCAAAATGTACAAGAAATATTAAGAAATACTCTTAAAAAAACATTTATTTCTTATCTTGTTTTTCTAGATAGTGATACAATTAATTCAAAAATTAATAAAAAAATCACTAGGATCTAGTTTGTTAAAAAGAGAAAGAGTCATACAAGGCTTTTGCTGTGACACTATCTAATAGGAAAGCTGGTATTATGGCAATTGAAGCATCTGCTCCCCAAAGGCATTTGTCCCCCAAATGCACACGGAAAATTCTACAACACAAACTGGACTCACACTAAAAAAAACTAGGATCTTTAAAAAATCCAGTCTGCCATCAACATTAAGTAATATAATCAGAACTAAACAAAAGTTTCTCCTTAAACTGATAATTCTATCCCTGGTAGATGAATGTCTTAACTATGCATGCAAATGCCCACGACCAGAACACAGCCACGGAATCTGGATTCTCATCTCAGCTCTGTCAGTCTAACAAAACTGACTCTTGGTTTTCTTATCTTTAAAGAGGGAGAAAAGCACCTGTCCACCATTCTTTCAAGGCTGCTATAAAGGCACAATAAACTAATGCACATGAAAAGTATTACAAAGTGTAAGTAACTATAAGTATGTAAAGTATTAAGAAAGATTAAACAAATACTATTATCTGTGATTTACCCACAGTTTTTTTCAAGTCTTAGAAATAAAAAGCATAAGAACTGTTTGAAATATGGGAAACAGTGTAAGTGCTTAACAAGGTTGGCAAAAGACTGGAGAGAGTCCCCGTAATCTATCAACCTTCTAAGGAAGTCAGACTATTAATCAAATATATATGGAGGCCTATCTTATGACCTCACAAATCTATTCCAGTTATTTATCCAAACCAAAACCACACCCACTGCTGTTGAGTTGATTCCGACTCAGAGCAACCCGACAGGACAGAAAAGAACTGCCCCACAGGGTTTCTAAGGCTGTAAAGCTTTATGGAAACAGGCTGCCACATCTTTCTCCCTTGCAGTGGTTGGCAGGTTTGAACCACTGACCTCTCAGTTAGCAGCACTTTAGCCACTGTGCCATCAGGATTCCTTACCCAAGAAAAATCATATATATATCTATATATATATCTATATATACACACACACACCCAAAAGACCCACTGCCGTCCAGTCGATTCTGACTCATAGTGACCCTATAGGACAGAATAGAAATGCCCCATAGTTTCCAAAGAGCACCTGGTAGATCTGAACTACCAACCTCTTGGTTAGCAACCATAGCACTTAACCACTATGCCACCAGGATTTCTCTCTCTCTCCACACACACACACACACACACGCCTCATCTATCCAAAAATGTTCATATCATCTTCATTTATAAGAGCCCAAAAGCAAAAATGCAAATGTCTATCAACAGAAGAATGGATAGGCACTCTGTGATACAGCTACACACAGTGGAACACTGCTGAATAATAAATAAGAATGAACTACTGATGCAGAAAACATGAATGAATCTCAAAAATGTTATGTTGAGAACAAAAGAAGTCAATACACAAAGGAGTATATATTGTATGACCTTACTTTTATAAAGTTCTAGAACAGGGACAATTACCATATTTTTACACAAATAATGCATGCCTTCTCCATTTGTTTGCCAACAGCACCCTCCCCCAATGAGGTATTTTCGTAAACGTGCCCTGATAATTTTTTTTTTTTTTTTTTACAGCAAAATCTAAAAAAAGAGAAAAAAAATTGGCATAGTGGAGCTTATGAAAATACCTCAACAGGGGAAGGTCCAATTGGAAAACAAACATAAAAAGGTGCACATTATTTGTGTAAAAATACAGTATTCGATGGCGAGAGAAATCTGAATAGCGGTTGCTTCTGCAGACAGACAGGACTGACTAAAAAGGGACACAAGGAAACTTCTGGGGTGATGGAAATCTGTATCTTGACTACAGGAGAGGTTATATAGATGCATACATTTGCCAAAATATCAGTGTACACTTAAAATCTGCATTTTATTATAAATTATACTTCAATTAAAAAACATGAGGGAGGAGGATGCATAGAGTGATATCTACTCAAAATTATGGAAAAAAAAAAAAAAGGGTAGAAACACTATCAGGATTCCTTGCCCTCACTCCTGTTCCTGGAAGGGTATATTGTGACTTGGTGACGGGGGCGGAGGGGGGGGGCGTAAAACTAACACTACACTAGGAAATGTTAGCAGGCATGTTAGTGAATTACTAGAAAATAATTAAAAGATAAAATTAATTTATAAACTGATAAATTGAGTAAACATAGCTTAACACAGATTTTCACCCTGCCTTATTCATTCCCACTCTGGAATTTACAAACACAAATCAGAACACTGAAGTCTCTGAAGAATTTGGGAAATATTTACATTCCATTAGCAAGAATAGGAAAATACAAATCTATTCTTCTTTTGTACCACTGAAAAGAATCCAGTTCACAGTAGGTGAGGGTAGCAAAGATGGCACCTAAGGAAGGCACAGTGACTTAAGATTTCAGAATCAGACAGATCACGGTGTGAACCCTGGGTCTACTATTTATTACTCAGGATAATACATGCCAGATCACAAGGATGGCCTAACAGCCAATAAGAGTGATCTTTGGAAATTCAGAGACAACTAGAAAAATCTCCAAAGACTGGAGATACACAGAGAAACAGGCGAATTTCTAGAAACTACAAACTAATGAGCCTGATGTTGTATCACAGTAAAATTATAGATCATATTATCAGCTGTTATAAGAATTTAGAAAATTATGCAGGAAACAACCAAGGACAAACATGGTTCACTAATGACAATTACTACAGTAACCTCAATTCGAATTTTTCTATTATTAGAGGGCATGTGCAAGAAATGCTACTTCGATTTCAAAAGAACAGCTAAGTAAATACCTCATGACATTTATTTAAATAAGATTATAAAATATGGAGGTGATGACAAAAGGTTAAATACCGGTACCCAAAGAGTATTTAGTAACAGCTTAGGATTGATCTATAAGAGCCTGCACAGTTCTGGCTCTGTCCTTGACCATTACTTCTCAGCAATTCTTACCACTGATGTGAAGGAGGGCACAAGAAGGGCTAACACATTTGCAAATACAGGCAGTCCCTGTGTTAGGAACATCTGACTTGAGTACAACCCATAGTTACAAACCAGGGCTTTGAACTGGTTCATTCCAGTTCGAACCCCTGTTGAGAATTTGCATCTCCACCCCAGATATACTGAATGAAAATCTACATTTTAACAAGATCCCCAGGTGATTTTGAGAAGCACTGCTCCACCAGTGGTTCTCAGAATTGGTCCCTAACCAGGGGTATTAGTATTGGCTGGGAATCTGTTAAAAATGCAAATTCTCCAGGAGGGGTTAGATCTGGAACTAATGGCTCAAAGTCCTGTTAGGAACCAACTCCTGTTAAGCCTATTACGGTATATTAAAAATTCGAGGGACGTACAATGGTTTGTAGTAACAGAACAGCTGCTACTTTGTGATGCACATCGGAACAGTATTATCATTTTGTTGAAGATGTTTTAGTGTGTCTGGAAGTGTTCAATTTTTTTTTATGCATAGAAAGGCACACAATATACTAAGGCAAACGTTTGACTAACTGATGTTAGATATGAACGATACCTGTTCCGACTTACATACAAATTCGATTTAAAGACAGACTTAGGAACAGAATTTGTTTGTAATCTGGGGACTGCCTATAAACATGAAGCTTGGATGGACTGCTAGTATCTCACATCATAATATAATTTAAACTCAGATATCTTGATAGAACCAAAACGTAATTCCTGGATTTAGGTTAAAAAAAAAAACTAGTTGCATACTCTCCAGAGAATCTAGCACTGTGATGTGGCTTCAAAAAGCAAAAACAACAAAACCCTATACTTAGAAATTGGTTTTTTCAGAGGGACCCTCAGCACTTTCAGAGAGCAGAATATATGTTACACTTGAAAAATGACAGTCACAAATCAGAGTGGTGTAGGTAGAGTGAGGTAGCTGGCCAACAGGGCAAAGTATATAAAAACCATGTCACTGGGATATTTAATCCAAAGCAGTCCTTCTCAACCCCGGTTCTGTGAGGAAATTAATCCCTAAGGCATTTATGTATATCATGAATTAGCTTCTTTCCCATGCATCTACAATGGTATGTATCTCCTTGGGAGAACCGAGGAAATTGTCACTCTAATCATCTTTTGTAAGGCTTACTTCTCTTCATGCTATTTCAAAAACATAAACCAAAAATATAAAGCTACCTAATATTCTGCCTTTGAAAGATGTATCTCTTTACTCAACACTCTGTGGCCAAGGCATGTTTTCAGTTAAATGAAGTAAGTATACTTCCCTTTTGTTATCAGGATGTAATGGGAACAATTAAAACATCATCAGTGATACAGTTCCCTTGGAGGGTAATTTGATTGTACCAATTATAATGAAAAAATATGCAATCCTGTGATCTAGAAATTGCATTATTCTGTATCTACCATAGAAAGAGGTAAGAAGGAAAAAAAAAAAAAAAAGAACACACCAGTGAAATGGATAATCTTGACTAGGTTTTCTAGTAGTCTTGATAATTACGAGATTTTCTTTTTGAAGGAAAAATTCTCAGAACTCACACAAGTTTTATTATCATGGTGTGTGGTCACATTTTATAACTATTTACCATAATTCTACAAAAAGAGTGTCGGTACTATGTAACCCAGAAATTTTTAGCCTGAAAAGCAGACTTAAGAAACTTTACCTAACACGTATTAAAGGTCACTGCTCTCTAACCCACACCTTGCCCTTCCTTACTTCAGACCAAGTACTAACAGCAGTGAAGTCTCTGGGTGAAACTTGCCATTTTCCTCTAATATTAATTAACAATTTTTGTTCTGTTTCACAATATGTACGATTATACAAAGTTTTTTTAATGATTATTTTATCTAGCAAAACTCCATTATTTTTAATAGTCATATTCCCAAAAGTCATACTGAAAAATGGGTAAGTATAACTAATTTACTGATAAGTTCCAATGACAGTAACATTTATCTTCCTTATCTGTTTTTATTTAGAAAAAAAAAATCTTTAAGGAAGGCTAATGACAACGTTAAGAACAATTTCAAGGAACTTCAGAGTTCAAAGTATTTTGGCTACTATGTTTTAGTTTTCATGATAACCCTCTGATTTGCCCAAGATCATATAACTAGAAAGTGGCAGATGATATCTGAAGCCAGTTTCTCCAAATCCAAGTTCCCTGGTTCATCAACTTTAGCACACCAAGGACTCAGATTCGAGTTCAATGTGTGCTTGTTTCCATTGTTCCATTCATCCTTCTCCCAACAAGGAAGCTACAGCTCCAGGTTACCGCAGAATTTGTAAACCTTCCCAGTCACTTTTTCATTCTACTTCTCTTCACTTGCCCAGTTCTTGGTCTGGGTTCAAGAAGTAGTTCACAGAGGGGAATAACAAAGAAGAATAAAGTAGTAGGAGCTCCCCCAATTTCAGGGGAAAAAAAATCTCCTGAGGTACTAGTTAGAGTTCCTTTTCCTTCTCCAGAACTGTTCTCATCACAGACAGTAGGAACAGTAGCTAGACTTATGAGTCCCCTTTCTGTCTCTCACAATTTGGGTAACTAAGGAAACACTGGACTAGCATTAATTCTCTCTCTCTCTCTCACACACACACACTTTATAGTTTAAGATATTTTTTAAAAATTTGCAACAAGCACCAAGTATCCTAAGTAAAATGGGTGCTCTGGGCACAATGCATTTTTAGAAGATAATCCAATACAGTTTGGAAATGCAGTAAAATGACACAAAGAGGGTCTGGGTTCTTGTCTTATCTCTGTCACTTGACAGCTGAGTGGTTTCTGGCTAATCGTTTAACAATATGGTTTCCTCATCTACATAATAAACAATAATAAAAATACCTATCTTCAAGGATGCCATGAGGACTAGAAGATATGAAAATATATAAACACTTGGTAAATAACAAAGGTTCTCTAAAAGCTGTGAGTTATCTTGAAGAGCCAACAATATACACGGCTAGACATAAAGCGGGAACTGTTCTTCCTTGTAAAAGACAACGTATTTTATGGCTATATATTTAAAGCTGCTAAAATTTGCAACCAAGTAATGTTTTAAAACTAATGTCAGCGTTTAACTAAACGTTCATATTTCCATTAGTAGTTATACACTGCTGAGATTTCTTGATCATTATCTGCTGAACCTTTGCAACGCATCTATTAGGTTATTATGCACCAGAAGAAAAAAGTTCTGAGGAGGATTTTATAAGATAGAAAATTAATTTCTCTCTCATAGGAAGGATGAAAGCAGAGTTTTCTACTCTCTGCTATTCCAAACTCTCCAGGAGGCCTTACTCAGTTACAAAAGGTGAAACGGAACAAATAACTTGATTTTATACAAATTCTAAAGTAAAATAACCAGCCTAAGTATTTTCAGTAGTTTTATTCTTTGGAAAACACAGAATTTGAATATGGACCCATAACCAGCCTCGTTACCTGATTTTTTATATACAATATATTGACTAAGAAAAATTTCATACCTCACTACAAGATGCAACTGCTCTGTGTAAAGGTGTCAACCATTTGCTGTCTTTGGCATTAACTCTAGCTCCTGCAACAAGAAGAAAAAAGTAAATTGAAATATCTTACATAAAATATTTTTAATAAATCTCCTGAAATAACTCATATACAGTCCAAATTGGATAAATAACAATAGAAAGTAGTACTTCATTTTTATACTTCCTGCTAATAAATTACTCTTAAATCACAAAACTGTTTTGTTAATTGATATAATCATCCAATAAAGTATTTGCTCTTTCTATTAGAAATAAAAGAAACACGACTTCATAGATAGACTATAAAAGCCACCTTTATACAGAGCATATTCAAGATAAAAATCAGACCCCACTTTAAAATGTTAAAAATACTAAATAAATAAATGAACATAAGAATACTGAGAGAGAAAATGCAGACCACTCCAAGATCTTTATCACATTTCTTTACTAATGAGTGCTTTATGCCATAATGCAATATAATAATATCAAAATGGTTCTCTAGCTATGATTAAAAACCCATTAGTACTATAAACTTATTATATAAAATGGATACAATAGCTACAAACTTAGGAAAAAATATTGACAAAGAAGAAAATGAACCAACCCCTATGTCTTTCTGGGTTATACCTAACAGTTCAAAGAAGGAATACTTTTAAAGTAAATCAACTATGCATAGTCATTTAAACCAACAATGGACAAAAATTATCCTTAACAGAATACAAGTATATGTAGTAAGACAAAAGGTGCATTAAATAATTGGGGGTGGGGGGGGCGGGGAGGGGAGAGAATCTATCTCCTAAATGAAATCCACTGATTTGGTGCCCAAGTCCCAGCCAAATAGAAGCAGCACATGGTAGGATCATTTTCTATCTCAGTAAAGAAAAAAAAAAAGGCCTGGCTCTTAGAAGTGTACAGAAGCTGGATGACAGGTCCTGTGTTGTAAGCAATCCCCTAGATTTATACCTGTCTTAAGTAGCTAGGGGGAAGGGACTTCAGCTATCTAGTCCAACCTCCTTATTTTCCAGATGAAGAAATGCAGGTACAGCAAATAGCACAACATCAGAGTCAACTATGGCAAAACCCAGGCTAGAATTCAGGTCTCCTAATGCTTTTTTTTATGCTTACATTCTTTCTACACTTTACGTGTGAGGTTCCAGGGTATAATCGAACGCAGTGACTCCAAGTAATGGTTCTGCTAATTACTAGCCAAGGGTCTCTAACTAATTGTGTGATCCCTCTGAACCGAAGTCTCTTCATGTATAAAACCAAAAAAACAAAAAACCATTGCCGTCGAGTCAATTCTGACTCATGGCAACCCCACAGGACAGAGGAGAATTGCCCCGTGGGGTTTCCAAGGAGAGCCTGGTAGATTCCAACTGCTGGCTGTTTGGTTAGCAGCCATAGCTCTTAACCACTATACCACCAGGATTTCCACGTATAAAACAGCTCTCCTAACACTTTGCTACAAAGATGAACATATAAACATACCTAGCACACATAATACAGTTAGGTTAGAGGCAGATTTAAAAGTCTTGAACATGAAAGAAAATAAATCTGAGGTGTAAGAATCATCCATATAAATGTAGCAGTTGAAATTTTGAGAGTAGGTGAGTTCTCTGGGGGCAATGAGGACACTGAAAGAATCAAGAGACAATAAGAAAACTTGCAAGAGTGCTCAGAGTTAGGCTTATGGGAAAAGGAAAAGGAAACGGCAATAAAAAAACCAGTCAGAGAGAGTGGTATATTCATGGAATAAACATTTGAACAACTACTCACAAGGCACTGTGCAGACCAAGATGGTTAAGACTGCTTGACCACAGTAAGTGTGGCATTCGGTTGTTTTTGTTTTGGGAGGGGGTAGAATGTAGATAGTATAAACATTTGAAAATTTTTATGATTAGAAGACTGGCCCCCTAGAGACAGTGAAGGGGCAAGGCAGAAGCTAGGTCCTTTATTCTCTCATTTGTCTGAGAGGGGCTTCAATGTTTCTCTACAATCCCTGTTCCGCACTCTGTAATTTTATACCGATGTGCCACATATTCACAGTACATGTTCACAATAGAAGGGCAAGCTCTGGCAGTAAGTCCTGAGGGTAGTGACGCAGGCACCCACAAGAGGCAGTACCCTAGATTGACAAAGCCCAACAAGAGGAATAAAGCCTGATAAAGGGCCTTCAGCAAAGGTATTAAGGGACAGAATATGGTTGTCACGAAAAATGAGGAAGCCCTCAGTGTATTGATATGGAAAGATGAGCTCTATATTCACATTTGCTATATATGCTTATCATCATCATACAGGGTCGCTAAATCGACTCGACGGCAGTGGGTTTGGTTTTGGTTTTTAGGTATGCTTAAGGAAACCCTGAAGGAATGCTCAGACATTAACGACAGTGGTTACCTATGTGTTTGTGTTCATGGTGGAATGCACTAAGAACTGGGCAGATGGGGGACTGGATAGAAAGGTTACTTCAGTGAATACTGCATAGCTTTTTTAAAAATAAATATGTTTATTTTTGAACAATACAGAAATATTGCCTTTTCAAAAAATGAAACATATTAAGAGAAAATAAAAGAAGGGGTCATAAAAAACATTTCAATTATTTGGCATCAAATGCAAAGAAAAAAAAGGAAGGTAGCTAGAAACTGGGCAAATATATTTTTGTCTTTCTTTCTAATATGGGTTATCAGATATAAAATTGAAAGGAAAATCGTTATTTTAATGACACATTTCAGAGCCCAAGGTAAAACACCCTGCTGACCTCATTCTGCCATTTTAAATTACAGTAAGTCCTTTCCCTCCCTTCACCTTTTTTACTTTTAATAATATAACCAAAGTAAATCATTAAAACACATGAGTGCCTACAACAAAGAAATCTATTAATGACTGACTGAAGATACATCATACTACTATTTGTTATTAATAAAAGATTTGATAAAAAATTTGGCTTGTTCTTTTTAGACTGTAAAGATACTTTGTAAAAAAAAAAAGAAAACCCACTGCTGTCGAGTCGACTCCGACTCAAAGCGACCCCATAGGTCAGAGTAGAACTGCCTCATAGAGTTTCCAAGGAGCGCCTGGTGGATTTGAACTGCTGACCTTTAGGTTAGCAGCTGAAGTACTTAACCACTATGCCACCAGGGTTTCTGTAAAGATACTCATCTGGAGAAAAATCAGCACAATGGTATTTTAGACATCTGATCATGATCTTTCTCAGAAGACGCCTTTTATTATATGTTTCTTCTAATAGTGCTAATCAAACCTTTTAATTCCGTGGAATTTAAGCATCATTGGAGACAGTCCAGACCCCCAGAGCCAGTCTCCTGTGAGCGCTCTGAAGGCAACCAGACCACTTGGCTATAACCACCACCACCACCGCTACCCGCTGCTGTTGAGTCAGTTCTGACTCATGGCGACCCCATGTGTGTCAGAGTAGAACTGCGCTCCATAGGGTTTTCAATGGCTGACTTTTTGGAAGTACATTGCCAGGCCTTTTCTCTGAAGTGCCTCTGCGTGGCCTCGAACTTACAACCTTGTGGTTAGCATCTGAGCATGTCAGAGTTACAATTAGCCACATGTTCAAACACCAAGCTAAAGAGTCATTCCAGTAACGGAAAAGACATTTCAGACTATAGTTAACTAATTCACCAGCTGAAAACTAGCAATTATAAATTGTAATCTTAGCCAAAAGTCATTTTAGTGCTTTGCAAACATCAGAAAAAGGTAACAAGAAAAAAACATTTTAATTCAATGTTGTTTCTAATTATTATAAACCATAAAATTCTTTCTAAAAAGCTATACTTATATCCTACACATGAGTGTTTTTCAAACCATTAGTATGTTGTTGTTTTGTTAGGTGCCTTTGAGTCAGTTCCGACTCAGAGCAACCCTATGTATAACAAAAAGAAACACTGAGTGGTCCCGCACCATTCTCACTATTGTTGTTATGCTTGGGCCCACTGTTGCAGCCACTGTGTCGATCTATCTTGTTGAGGGTCTTCCTCTTTTTCAGGACCCTCTAATTTACCAAGCATGATGTCCTGATAGCCTTCTCGAGGCACCGATCCCTCCTGATAACATGCCTAAAGTATGTGAAATGTACTCTCGCCATCCTTGCTTTCCAGAAGCATTCTGGCTGTACTTCTTCCAAGACAGATTTATGCGTTCTTTTGGCAGTCCATGGTATATTCAATGTTCTTCACCAACACAATTCAAAGGTGTCAATTTTTCTTCAATCTTCCTCACTCATTGTCCAGCTTTCGCATGTATATGAGGTGAATGAAAATATCACAGCTTGTGTCAGAAGCACCTTAGTCTTCAAGGTGACATCTTTGCTTTTTTTTTTTTTAACACTGTAAAAAGGTCTTTCACAGCAGAATTGCCCAATGCAATGCACTGTCTGATTTCTGGACTGCTACTTCCATGGGTGTTGATTGTGGATCCAAGTAAAAGGAAATCCTTGACAACTTAAATCTTTTATTTGTTTATCATGATGTTGCTTATTGGTCCAGTTGTGATAATTTTTGTTTTCTTTATGTTGAGGTGTAATCCACACTGAATGCTGTAGTCTTTGACCTTCATCACTAAGTGCTTCCTCTTTACTTTCAGCAAGCAAGGTTGTATCACCTGCATATCGCAGGTTAATTAGTTTTCCTCCAATCCTGATGCCCCGTTCGTTCTTCTTCATATAGTCCAGCTTCTCCGATTATTTACTCAGCATACAGACTGAGTAAGTACAGTCAGAAGATACAACCCTGACACATACTTTTCCTAACTTTAAACCACGCAGTATCCCCTTGTTCTGTCTGAACAGCCACCTCTTGGTCTATGTACAGGTTTCTCATGAGCACAGTTAAGCGTTCTGGAATTCCCATACTTCACAATATTATCCATAATTTGTTACGATTCTCACAGTCAGAGGCTTTTGCGTAGTCAATAAAACACAGATAAACACCTTTCTGGTATTCTCTGCTTTCAGCCAGGATCCATTTGATATCAGCAATGATACCTCTGGTTCCACGTCCTCTTCTGAATCTGGCTTGAATTTCCGGCAACTCCCTATTGATGTACTGCTGCAGCCACTTTTGAATGATCTTCAGCAAAATATTGTATGTGATATTAATGATACTGTTAGATAATTTCCGAATTTGGTTGGATCACCTTTCTTGGAAATAGGCATAAATATGGATCTCTTCCAGTCAGTTGGCCAGATAACTATCTTTCAAATTTCTTGGCATAGACGAGTAAGCATTTCCAGTGCTGCATCTGTTTGTTGAAACATCTCAGTTGGTATTCTGTCAATTCCTGAAGCCTTGTTTTTTGCCAGTGCCTTCAGTGCAGCTTGGATCTGTTCATTCAGTACCATCGTTCTTGATCATATGCTACCTTCTGAAATGGCTGAATGTCAACCGGTTCTTTTTGGTAGTGACTCTGTGTATTCCTTCCATCTTCTTTTGATGCTTCCTGCATCGTTTAAAATTTTCACCGTAGAATCCTTCAGCATTACAATTTTAGGCGTGAATTTTTTCTTCAGCCCTTTCAGCTTGAGAAATGCTGAGAGTGTTCTTCCCTTTTGGTTTTCTCTCTCCAGGTCTTTGCACATGTCATCATAATACTTTACTCTGTCTTCTTGTGCCACCCTTTAAAATCTTCTGTTCAGCTCTTTGACTTCATCATCTCTTCCGCTTGCTTTAGTTACTTGACATTCAAAAGCAAATTTCAGAGTCTCTTCTGGCATCCATTTCGGTCTTTTTCTTTTTCATCTGGTGTGGTTCATGTTATAGTCGCCATTTATGTTGTTGAAAAAAGGTATTTGCAATGAAGAAGTCACTGGTCTTGCAAAATTCTATCATGTAATCTCTGGCATCATTTCTATCACCAAGGCCATATTTTCCAACTACCGATTCTTCTTTGTTTCCAACTTTCACATTCCCATTACCAGAAATTATCAATGCATCCTGATTGCATGTTTGATCAATTTCAGACTGCAGAAGTTGATCAAAAATCTTCGATATCTTCATCTTTGGTCTTAGCGGTTGGTGTATAAATTTGAATAAGTCATATTAACTGTAATACCTGTGACAGTTGTATTATTCGTACGTCAAATCAATGTAATGAGTGACAACCAAATTCTAAAAATGAAGTATCTTTAAAATATGAAGTGTTTCTCTGGGGCTTTTTCAGCTGTGTGATTTTAGGGAAGGTCTAAAACTATTAACATGTACTATAGGACAAGGCACCTAGAGGAAATTAGTGACTTAAGAAATATGTGTTGAACATCTACTACATCTCAGGTACGTGAGACACAAAAATATCTAAGGCAGGGCTCTCTTGCCTTCAAAAGGCAACCAGGGTAATGACAAGTAAACCAGTCATTACGAAATAGTGTGGCAAGTGTCATAATGCAGGTATTACATCCAATGTCTTATGGGTGGGAGCATGGAAGAAGACCATCCAAATGAGATCAAATATAGAGGAGGCACCCTTTCTGTGGCATGAGTTACTTAACAGCTTAAGAGTTATTAGCAAGGCAGAGAAAAAGCGGAGAGTATTCCAGGCAGCAGGAAGATGCAAAACAATGCACTAAGGCAGTGGCTACATTGCACCTGACTACTGTAATGACCAGGAACTGCTCTGAGCCCCTGTGCTAAGCCTAGAGAAGTTAAAGACACTAAAATGCCCTTACAAACAGGCCAAGAGAGTTGTTGCAAGACAGTTTATGAACACAGATTTAAATACAACTCCTCTATCTAGCTGACTCTCCCGTTTCTGGACATCAGTAGAGCACTATTAAGGCTACACCTGGAGTATATCTAAGAGCAGCATTGCACAAAGGCTGACAATGAGGATGAAGAATGAGGCTGCGGGGGCAGGGGAGGAATCATATCAACTTATGGAATACAATGAAGGCAGTGCTCAGAAGGAAATTTATAGTGGTAACTGCCTAAATTAAAAAACAAGGACTTTAAATTAGTAACCTAACTTTACTTGAGAACCTAGAAAAAAGCAAATTGAGCTCCCAAAAGCTACCAGAAGGAAGGAAATAACCAAGTTCAGAGCAGAGATAAATGAAAGAGAACAGAAAAACAATGAAGATTTTCCACGAAATTGGTCCTTTGAAAAGATCAATAAAATCTAGAAACTTTTGGCCAGACTCATGTAAAAAGTAGTTAAAATCAGAAATGAAAGTAGACATTACTGACTCTATAGAAATAAAAAGGATTATAAGAGTATACACTATAAACAATTTTACACCAACAAGTTAGATATCCCAGATGAAATGTACAAATTCCTAGAAACAGATAAACTACCTAAATTGACTCAATAAGAAACAGAAAATCTGAACACGCCCATAACAAGTGAAGAGACTGGATTAGTAATTTAAAAAAATACCCAAAAAGAAAATCCTGGCTCAGACGGCTTCACTGGGAAATTCCACCAAACATTTAAAGAAGAACTGACGTTAATCCTTCTCAAACTCTTCTAAAAAATAGAAGAGGGAGCATTTCCTAACTCATGCTATGAGGCCAGCATTACCTCGATACCAAACCCAAAGACACTATTAGAAACGAACACTACAGACCAATAATATCACCTATGAATGCAGATTTAGCAAAGTGAATCCAACAACATATTAAAAAGAGTATACACCATGGCTGACTGGAATTTATCCCTAAAGTGCAAGGGTGTTCAACATAAAATCAATCAATGTAACACACCATATTAATAAAAGTAAAAGGAGCCATTGCAGGGCAATGATTTAGCACTCGGCTGTTAATCGAAGGGTCAGCAATTTCAACACATTAGCGGCTTCGAGGGAGAAAAGACCTGGCTGGCAATCTGCTCCTACAGCCCAGAAAACTCTATGGGGTAGTTCTACTCTGTCCTAAAGGGTCGTTATGAGTCAGAATCAACTGACAGCACACAACAATGAAGCCAACCAAACCAAACCCGAGGCTGTCGAGTTGATTCCAACTCATAGCGACCCTACAGGACAGAGTAGGACTGCCCCATAGGGTTTCCAAGGAGTGGCTAGTGGATTCAAACTGCCAACCTTTTGATTAGCAGTCACAGTTCTTAACCACTAAGCCACCAGGGCTCCAAAAACAACAACAATGGAACTGAGGAAAAGAACCAAGTGAGTACCTCAATTAACGTGGAAAAGGCATCTGATGACATCTACCACCCTTTCATAATAAAAATACTCAATAAGCTAGATATAGAAGGGAAATTCTTCAATATGACAAGGGGTATTTATGAAACACCTACAGCTAACATCATATTCAATGGAGAAAGACTAAAACCTTTCTCCCTAAGATCAAGACAAGGATGCCTGCTTTCACCATTACTATTCAATATTGGACTGGAAGTTCTTCCCATAGCAACTAGGCAATAAAAAGAAATAAAGGATAACCAAATCAAAAAGGAAGAATTAAAACTATATATATGAAGTGATTGTTTTTTAAAGTAAAAAGTTACTTAAAGGGGGGCCGCAAGTGAGATTTTCAGAATTAGATAAAAGTCTAGCTCATTTGGAGATGAATCAGAAAGTAACTGAAAACAACAAAAAACCCACCTCATTTACTCCCACAAATCTATGCTGGGCTCTATTTAGCAATGCAGATGAAAATGCCTGGCCTTGTGAGGAGACAGTCAGGGGTTAGTGGAAGGAGCCCAGGAGTAGGAACAGACACCTGTGATCTAATAATGGCCCTGTAACCAGTAGACTGTGTGTCCTTGGGCTGTTCATTTGCTAATTATAATTCTTGCCTTGTGTGTGTATGTTTGGTGGGCAGCACCAGGGCACAGTTTAATAACACATGGCACCCTGTTTCTGCGAAGTGAATTCTAGAGTCAGGCACTCAAGTCAGGGGTATCCCATTTGATTGCAGGTCTCATTCTACAAGATAAGTTGATTCACCTGTTTTCTCCCTGATGTAATGAAGTCACTAAACCAGTTGCCATGTTTCCGAGTAGAACTGTGCATAGGGTTTTCAATGGCTGTGACCTTTCAAAAGCAGATCACCAAGTCTTTCTTCTGAGGCCCCCTGTGGGTGGGTTCAGACTGCCAACCTTTTGATTAGTAGCCAAGTGTTTAACCATCTGTACCATCCAGGGACTCCAGTCACCAAGTTCTGTTAATTTTTCCATTTTTGTAGATTTCTGAACCTCACTTGTCTACAAAATAAGAATTTGTACTAAATGATCCCTACAGTCCATTTCCAGTTGCAACATACTATCCTATTCTGAAATACCTAGAACAAATTATTTCATACTTATTAAATACCTTGCCTTACTTTAAGGTTAAAAAGATTAAGTAATATCTTTATAATCTAGGCCAGGGGTCTTCAAACTACCACCCCACAGGCTGCCAGTCACCTTTTTGTAAATAAAGTTTTACCGGAACACAGTTAAGCCTATTCATTTACATCTTGTCAGTGGCTGCTTTTGTGCTACGGCAGTGGAGCTGAGTAGTTGCCAGACAGTCTGGATGGCCTGCAAGGTGTAAAATATTTACTATTTGAAATAAACAAAAAACAAAAGAAACTTGCCAGCCTCTGATCTAGGCTAAGCACTTGATTAAAAAAAAAAAAGAAAAAACCTGTGGCCATTGAGTCGCTTTTGACTCATAGCCACCCCATAGGACAGGGTAGAACTGCCCCATAGAGTTTCCAAGGAGTGCCTAGTGGATTTGAACTGCTGACCTTTTGGTTAACAGCCGCAGCACTTAACCACTACACCACCAGAGTTTCTATGCACTTGACAGTAGGTACTATTAAAGCTATTTTTATTTCATATGTGTTTTTCATAATTACAAATAATTCTACTAGTCATTTTCTAAAACATATTTGTAGAGAATGGTTCTCTTCTCTGCTCCTAAGTCACAGAGGAGATAGTCCATACCCAGCAAGCCGGGCCAAGAGCCAAGTACTTTCATCCTTCTTCCCAAATTGGAAATAATGCTCTTCTTTGGCTGCCTACCAAAAGCAGTGGCAAAGGCTTCAGATTCTGTTCTCAGGTTGGGAGTGCAATGAGCAAAGGGCAATTACATTTCCACCTACAATCCTGAAAAAACAGTTGCTGCACTGTATCTCTGGGGACAGTGTTACGTATACATACCAGTGCTGCAGGCTTTCAAAGGTCACATACTACAGGTCTAATTCTTAATGTCAGAAACATCAGATTCATAATTCCTTATTACGGATATTTTCTATAAAAGGCCAAATGAACTTTGTGTGTGTGTGCTTTAAGTTTACAATTCAAGTCAGTTTCTTATATCAAAACTTATATATACATTGGTATATGACCCTAGTTGCTGTCCCTGTCAAATGAATTTTTGACTAACGTCTTTTACAAGAGTCATTTAATCACCTAGCGTACGCTCTGGAACAAGTCTCAAATAATGTTAAACATATGGATTTGAACGCAAGCATTAAATGGATAGCTCCCATACAAAATATTTATACCTAAGTGATGGCCAGAAAATTTAGTCCTTAAAATGGAAGCTCTTAAATAAAAGTGATTACCTCTACAAATTTTATTAAATACTAAGTAGGTGTGTGGGGGCAGTATGGTGGGTAGTGGGGAGGAGGGGAGGTTCAGATTACTGCAGAGTTAGAACACAGACTCTGGAGTCAGCCTGCCTGGTCTGAATTCTGGCTCTAGCTTTTTACTAGCAGTACAATTTTCAGCCAGTTCCTAAAACCTCTAAATGCCTTAGCTTCCTTATCTATAGTAATACCTTCACAGAGTTCAGCCTTAGAGGAATAAATGAGATAATAAATGAAAAAGCATTTACCATAGTATTTGGGATGTAGTAAGCACTCACTGTTTGCTATTATTTTTTTACCGTACTCAATAAAATTGTGATATTAATCTCCTTGGATTCTAGAGTTACTGTAGATTCTATGGAAGTATTCACTTATTTGATTATACACTCTACATAAAAAATAAAACCTCTTACCTACAAATCGTGGGCTTGCATAAATGTACAAATATTTGATAATGAATTTAGATTTGGACTACCTGTTAAAAAGAGTAGTTTTACTCTAAAGCATTCACCAAAATATAAAAGAAAATGAGGAGAAACATCATATTCAAAAGAAGTCACAACTACAAAGCAAATTATAAAGAATTTCTACCAGTTATAGTGAAATCTGTACCAAAATCAAGGGAATCTTCTTCAGATCCTGAGTTAAGAGAATCTTCTTCAGATCCTGAAATGGCTACCTAGTCCTCTAACAGAACGTGTTTGTGTGTGGGTCCACCTGTCCCTCCCTCTCGCTATTTCATTACTACATCAGAGCCTATGCCCGAAGTTACTGTGCAGTCACTCCCACTCTGCTGTGAAGTAATATGCCAACAACTAAAAGAATCTATACTGCTAAGATAACATACTGGATTTGAGAGCTATTCCTATTCGTTATAACAAACCTAACCGATGCTCAGTTTTTGCCCCTCCCTACTCAATTCTTTAGCAAATGGCCGTTCTAGAGAAGTATACCCCTCAAAGACATAAAAGAATCTGAAAGGATCTGGCACAGGACTAGGGCAAAAATATGTGCAGCAGGGTAAACCGAGTGAAATACAGTTATAAGGTATATTTGGAAGTAATTTTCTCAGGAAATAAGAGGATAAATTCATGAAGTACTCTCTATACTCGAGAGAAATTAAGCTCTAAAGAAATACCTCAAAGAAGAGTTCCAAGAAAGAGATAAAACAATGCCAACAGACAATGAGAGCCAGCACAGTTCTAGAAAGAAAATAAAACAATTAGAGATAAAACCACACTAGAAACAAAAAAAGGCAGAATAATCATGACTTAAAACACAGTCATGAATCTGAAGCTACAGTAGAGTGAATCTTTAAAAACCTAAGTGAGGCCATATCACTCCACTCAAAACTCTCCACTTGTGTTCCAGAACGCTGAGTATGGGCCAAAGAAAGTCCTTACCATGATCTACGAGGCTCCACGTGCTCTGAACTCTGCTGCCTCTCTGCATCAGCTCCCACTACTCTTCATTTGCCTTCAAACATGCCACTATCTCATGGGACTTGTTCCTTCTGTTTTCTCACTTTCCCCCAAATATCTGTATGGTGTGCAAGGCTTGCTCCCTTACTTCCTTCAGTTACCCGATCGAATGGCATTTTCAGTGAGTCATTTCCTGAAAACCCAATATAAAATAGTAACTATCCCCACCCTATGAGGCCGTATTTAATTTTTCCATAGCAATTATCACTGTAAGACAAACTGTATACGTTTACTTGCTACTACTGTCTCCTCCGTTAAAACACAAGCTCTATATGGCATCTACTTTACTTAAAATGCTGTATCCCCAGCACCTACAAGGCTGCCTGATACAAAGAAAAAAAAAATCATTAAATACATGTTAAATGAATAAAAGACAGGAATATGGAAATAACCTAAAACTAAATGGAAAAGATGAAATTATGATCAGAGAAAAGTAAATAAAGACAGATGAAGGACATCCTTAGACATTATTAGCATTTATGAAAAACGTGGAAAAAAATATTCAAAGATGTAATAGAAGATATAAATGAAATAAAAAGTTGAATTTCAAGAATAGAAGCACACATGCACATTATATCCCAGGAAAAATGATCAACGGATTTAGTCTAAAGAAGTTAGTTACTGAATTTCAGGGTTAAATCATTCAATCTTATAGGCATCCAGGTAGAAGAGGCAAGTCACAATGGTGGGGCTAGGGGAGTGGACAACCGACACAATGGTGGGGCTAGGGGAGTGGACAACCGACACAATGGTGGGGCCAGGGGAGTGGATAACTGATGGACATGGTAAGCACAGAAAGGCTTGATCCAAGATTTTCACTCAATACTAGAAACCACTGCAGTAACACCTTTAAGTTGAAATAAAATAAGCATGGCTCAGGAGTTTTATAAGTCAATCTACCTTTCAACTAAATAAAAAAGGCAACATTCTCAAGTAAAATATCAGAGAATATGACATACAAAAGCCCTGACTGAAAATATAAAAACAAAACAAAAACCTACCTGATGATGGGGAAGCCCTGGTGGTGTAGTGGTTAAGTGCTACAGCTGCTAACCAAAAGGTCTGCAGTTCGAATCCACCAGGCACTCCTTGGAAACTCTAACGGGCAGTTCTACTCTGTCCTATAGGGTCGCTATGAGTCGGAATCAACTCGACAGCAGTGGATAGGTGGTGGGTGACTTTATGATGATGCCCATTCAACCAGGAGATTAAAAAAATTTTTTTTAATTGTGTTTTAGATGAACGTTTACAGCTCAAGTTATTTCTCATACAAAAATTTATACACATATTGTTATGTGACCCTAGATGCAATCCCTATGTTACAGCACATTCCCCCTTTCCACCCAGAGTTTCCAGCGTTCTTTCAGTCAGCTCCTATCCCTTTCTGCCTTCTCTTCCTGCCTCCGGACAGGAGTTGCCTATTTAGTCTCATGTATCTGCCTGAACTAACAAGCACACTCTTCACAAGTATTATTTTATGTTTTATAGCGCAGTCTAATCTTTGCCTGAAGAGTTGGTTTCGGGAATGGTTTTAGTTCTGGGTTACCAGAGAGTCTGGGGGCCATGTCTTCTGGGGTTCAGTCAGACCATTAAGTCTGTTTTTTTTGTTTTTTTTTTTATGAATTTGAGTTCTGTACCACACTTTTCTCCTGCTCCATTAGATATTCTGTGTTGTGTTTCCTGTCAGGGCAGCCATTGGTAACAGCCAGGGACCATCTAGTTCTTCTGGTCTCAGGCTGATGGAGTCTCTGGTTTATGTGGCCCTTTTGTCTCTTAGGCTAGTATTTTTCTTGTGTCTTTGGTGTTCATTCTCCTCTGCTCCCGGTGGCTTGGGACCAATTGATGCACCTTAGATGGCCACTTACAAGCTTTTAAGACCCCTGACATCACTCACCAAAGTGGGATGCAGAACATTTTCTTAATAAACTCTGTTATATCAATTGACCTAGATGTCCCCTGAAACCATGGTCCCCAGATCCCTGACCCTCCTACTCCGTTCCCTGAAGTGTTTGGTGTGTTCAGGAAACTTCTTAGCTTTTAGTTTAGTCCAGCTTTGCTGATATCCCCTGTATTGTGTGCTGTCCCTTTACCTAAGATAACAGGGGATAAAATTAATAATAATAATAAAAAAAACGTGAGAATAGAAAGGCTGTGAATAAGAACTGGGTGTGTGTATGAAAACCATGAGAATTATGTTTATAAAATAGAATGTAAAGCTGTAATTTCTGACAATTGGTGGTGTAGCGAACTACTTTAATATGGTCATGGAAACAAGGCAGGGCTTCAAATGGGTTCTAAGTGGTTCAGTCCCGGCTAAGGGAAACAAGGGCAGCTAGCCCGTTCAAAGATGGCAGCCAACCATGCCACTTTGAATGTGTGTCACTCTCCATAGTCACGCCAATAATCCAATCTCCTGCATCGGTAAAATTTCAGGGGCCTGATGCGGGAGACTGGTTTATTGGCAGGACTGTGGAGAGTGACACACATTGAAAGTGGAGTGGTCAGCCACCATCTTGGAGAGGGATATCACTGCCTGTTTGCCACGGGGGTCAAAATCCGATTTGAAAGAGATGTGGTTGCTATGCAACTCCTGCACTGCCTGTCAGCCATGACTGAACCTCTCAGAACTGGTTCGATGGGCCATATTAAAGTAATTCACTACACCACCACTGTCAAAAATTACAGCTTTATGTTCTATTTTATAAGCATAATTCAAACCGGTTTGAAGCCCTGCCTTGTTTCTGTCAGCCATGACTAAGCTGCTTAGAAGCAGTTTAAAGCCCTGTTCTAGCCATGGTCTATGTGATTCCCACACAACGACTGGGTGGTATTATGCAGATAAGATGCTTGTGGCCCAACAAGAGGATTGAACAGCCTGCTAATAATGCAGATAAGGTGCATGGAACCTTTGTGGGGAGTGGGACTGACAAATAAGGTATACGGAACCTTAATGAGGGGACTGGTCAGTTTTGCCATCCCACTAGGCTTAAAAAGAGAACCAATCCCAGGGCAAAACATGAGACCTCACTACCATTAAGAGCCAGGAGCAGAGTGCATTCTTTGGATCTGGGGCCCCTATACTTAGAACCTCTTAGACCCAGAAGACAGAGCTGTAACACCAGAGATGGACAGAAGCAGGGGCAGAGAAATGGCAGCAGCAGCAGCAGCACCAGGACACTGGCGCAAGACGGCTCAGTGAGCTTCCTGGCTCAAGGAGTGAGGCGGCTACAGTGGGTGTGCTGACCCACAGAGCAAAAGAGCTGAGTACCTTCAGACAGGAGGCTTGTCGGCACAGTGGGGTGTCTCCAGGCACTTACTGACAGAGCTAAAGAGCTTCGTAACACTTACTCAAGTGGGGTTCAATGGCTAGGCCGAGGGGCCAGAGGGCAGGGGGCAGAAGGCCAAGAGGCCAAGAGAGAGGACTGCCTGTAGGCACAGCTGAGAAGCTGATCGAAGAACTGTATCCTAAGTCGTTCTTGATTCTGAATTGTAACCTGTTACTTCCATAACTGTGAGTATGGTCTGTTGTGTAGTGTGTGGCCAATGCAACAAATTATTGAACCTAGCAGAGAAGCAGAGAGTGCCGTAGGAGGGATGGCTGGTATCAGAATTGCTAAAAAAAAGTTGGAGAGAGGAGGCGTGTCTAACCTTTGCCTCACAGGAATCAGTTTTGGGCTATGCGGATCTTGATTCTCTCTCCTTCCCCTGAAGTTAGATGACACCACAGCACCATTTTTACAACAATGAAACACAAAGAGTAAAATAGACTGGAGAAAGTATATAGGACCTCATTTACTAATTTTTCATCATAGGAAGTCAGAAACAATCAAAACCCGAAACATGGACATGGGGTGGAGGTGGGGTTCTATAGAATGTTTTCAACCTTTTTATACTCTTCATTTTTCATTTTAGAGAAATATTTTAGGAACTAATAAACCTTGTCATGAACAACATAGTTTTAAAATATAAAATTATAGTAATCAACTCCACTGCATATTCTTGTTGAAGCTTATTATGACTTATGTAATTCACGAGACAAATGAGGGTTATTTCACACTGCTTAATTTGCTTCTTTAGGATTACATCAGTTAATATTAACCTAACTACTATTATAATGTGTTCAGTAACATAGATGACAAGAGCAATCTAATCTAAACTTTCCTATACTAACAGTTACCATTACTAACTACAGACAAATCTGCCTAATTTTGTTGTCTATTTTTATCTCCCTCAATCCATTTTATTCTCTACCTACGGAATTGATCAGGTTAAATATCTAGTTTCAATTATAATTTAATTTATTATAAATTCATTTGATAAGATTATAAGACTGTTTTGACAGACCTAGAATTTGAATCAGGGGTATCGATATCAGCGAGTCCAACTTGGGCCTCAGGAGCCATGGGATTCAAATCAAATTTAAGTAGAACCCACGAAGCACCTCTATTGAACTCTGAGAGTCTATATATACAGCCTGAAGACTAACTCTTCTGAGGGATAGTTATTTTGAACTAAAATGTGAATATAATGAGTCTTTTACTAACCCCCTCTCCTAGAAATCTATTTCCAATACACAACTTGGAATTAAAAAGTTAGCACACAAAATAAATAAAAAACCCGTTGCCATCAAGTCAGTTCTGACTGACTGCAACCCTATGTGTTACAGAGTAGAATTCAGCGTCATAGGGCTTTACTGGCTGATATTTCAGGAAGCAGATTGCCAGGTCTTTCTTCCATGATGCCCCTGGGATAGGTTCAAACAGCCAACCCCTCAATTAGTAGTCAAGCCAAACTGTTTGTGCCACCCAGGAACCTTAGTATAAACTTTTCATTTTTTAAATGTCTTATTATATATTCTATAAAACTGTTCTAATCAACATTCAATTTAAAGAGTTAACAGGAATTTTAAATTGATACAACACAAATTAACAAATAGTTTAAGAACTGTTATTTTTGGTCAACTGATTTTTGACAAGGGTGCTAAGCAATGGGGAAAGAAGACTCTCTTTAATAAATGGTGCTGGGAAAACTGGATTTTCACATGCAAAAGAATGAAGCAGGGTTCATACCTCAAGCCATATACACAAATTAATTAAAAATGGATCAAAGACCTAAATGTAAGAACTGTAATCATAAAACTCTTAGAGGAAAGTATAGGGGTATTGTTTAGGGACCTAATTTATAACAATGGATTCTTAAGATATAACACCAAAAGCACAAGCAACAAAAGATAAAATAGGTAAATGGAGTGTCCTAAAAATTAAATATTTTTGTTCATCAGAGGACTTTATGAACAAAATAAAAAGACAATCTACAGATTGAGAGAAAAATTTGGGGGACCATATATTTGACAAGGGTTTCATATCTAGAATATATAAAGAACTTGTAACAATTTAACTGCAAAAAGACAAGCAACTCAATAAAAAAAATGGGCAAAGGACCTGAATAAACATTTTACTAGAGGCTACACAAATGGCCAACAAGCACATGAAAAGATGCTCAGTGTCACCAGTTATTAAGGAGATATAAATCAAAACCACGACGAGATGCTCTCTCATCCCCACTAGAATGGCTATGATCAAAAACCCAGAAAGTAACAGGTGTTGGGAAGGATGTGGAGAAACTGAACTCTCATGTATTGTTGGTGGGAATGCAAAATGTTATAGCTGTGTGGAAAAGAGTTTGGCAATTCCTCAAAAAATTAAACATAGAACTACCATATTATGATCCAGCAATCCCATTCCTAGATATACTCAAAAGACTTGAAATCAGGGACACAAACAGGTACTTGCACACCAGTGTTCACTGCAACACTATTCACAATAGTTAAAAGATGGAAACAACCTAAATGTCTATCAGCAGATGAATGGATAAACAAAATGTGGTATATACATACAATGGATATCACTCAGCTATAAAGAGGAATGAAGTCCTGATGCACGCGTCACCACAGGGATGAACCCTGAAAACATTGTGCTGAGGGAAATGAGTCAGTCACAGAAGGACAAATACTATATGATCCCACTTATACGAAACAGGCAAATGTACAGAGACCGAAGTGTACTAGTGGTTGCCAGGGGTGGGAGTGAGGGGAAAAGGGGGACTCTTTGCTAAGGGGGCACTGAGTTTGTTAATGAAGTGGAATAATTTGGAAAAGGGTAGTGGAAATGATAGACAACACGATGAACATAATCAAAGTCACTGAATTATACATGAAAAAATTGTTGAATTGGCAAATGTTGTGTTATATACATTTTTACATAACAAAAAATGTTTTTTATGAAGATCAGCATGTGCAATATGGGGAAGAGAGAATTTTTAAGGCAGCGTACCTGAACATCACAAAAAAAGATAATTACTGACATCAAAGTGGCAGGATCAAATAAAGGTGGAGGAAAGAGAGAAGGGCTGCTTTAAAAATAACAGCCACAATTTTGAATATCTTTTATGTGTTAGGTACTTTACTTTTTGTCTTAAGTATATTATTTCATTTAACGATTGCTTCTTCAAGCCCGTAAAATTTATATTATCCTAATTTTTCAGATGAAGAAGCTGAGGCTTAGAGATTGAATAACTTCCCAAAGATCAAAGAGGTAGTTAAGAGGCAGGAGCCAGGACTGAAGCCAAATCTGTCTGGTTACAGAGTCTGTGTCTTTTATACCACCTTCAGTGCAACACAGAACCTGGTTTATTTATTTTTTCATTTGTAAATAGATAACTGGGGTTCTACTTTAGTAGAAATCCAGCCTTGGATTTTACTTCAGCTCATTTTACTCCAAACCCAGTAAAGTTTTTTTTTTTTTTTTAATTTTATATTATTTTTCTTAGAGACCAATTTTCAGTCTGATGAGAAATAATTCTAAAGAAGAGCTTGAGCTGCACTCATAGGAAATAAATTACTTGCTTTCTATTCTCTTTTCCCTCTCACTTACCTGACTGCCTTCCACTCCATACTCCTACACTGCCCCAACCTCTCCTATTCTCACTTCTACTAAAGACTGAGGCCAAAATGTGAACAAATTTCTGAAAAGGAGATAGAGCCTAAACTTTTATTTTGATAATCATAAATTCATTCAGCATGTATTTGCTCAGGGTCTATTATGTGTTCAGCACTGTTCTAAGCACTGGAAATATGTTAGTGAGCAAAGCAGACTAAATCCCTACCATTTTGGAGTTTATATTCTAGTGGGAGACAATGCAAATAAAAGTAAAAGTAAAAATTTTTAAACAGAATGTACCTCAATTCAGACAAAATAGATTTGGCTCTTGAACTACTTCAGCTCTACCTCTAGTAATGATAATATAATATATAAAAAAAAAAAAAACCCAAAAAACAAACCTGTTGCCACTAAGTCAACTCCAACTCCTAGCCACCCTACAGGACAGAGGAGAACTGCCTTGTAGCGTTTTCAAGGAGCAGCTGGTAGATTTGAACTGCCTGCTTTTTGGTTAGCAGCTGAGCTCTTAAGCACTGAGCAACCAGGGCTCCAGTAATGGCAAGCACTATGAAAAAAGACACCACAGGTGAGAAGGACAGGGTAGTGGCAGTAGTAGTGGTCAGGGACAGCCTCACTGATGAGGTAACCTTTGAGCAAGGACCTGAAGAAGGTGAGGGTGTGAGTCATGTGGCTATCTGAGGAAAGAAATTTGAGGCTAAAGAAATAGCAATGCAAAGACCCTCAGATGGGAGGAGGCTAGTGGGGTTAGAGCAGCAAGCAAAAGGGAGAGTGGCTGAAATTGAGGTCAGAAAAAATCTGGAGTAGGACAATGTACGGTCTTGAGGCCAACGTACAGACTGTTTTTTGTTCTGAGAATTGTGAATAATTTAATTCATTTAGAGCTTTATTTTTCTTTGAAAAATGCTATATGACCTGCATTACTCATGAAACTGATAAACAAAACACAATTTTAAAATAGCTTTTCAAAGGCAAGTAGAGAGAGCTCTTTATACATATACTGCAGTTAATTTTATGTATGATTTTTATTTGAATTATTCAAAAGATACTAAGCATTCTCTCAGATGCATATTTCAAAGCTGACATCTGATTCTATCACATTCATAAGGCTTATCTGACAACCGTATTTAAAAAGACCAAGAAGTCAACATTCTACAACTAACTAAAAATCCTTGATATAAACATTCACTTTTTAAAAGGAGATTAAGTGCAACTTTGAGTATTTGAAAAGTTTCTCCTAGGTATGAAAGTTAAAAACGGGGAAAACATCCTCCATGTCAAGTCAGATAAAATAATCTTTTCTATAAAAGTAAATGAACAGAATTATGTGTTAAAAGAAAAAACACAGCAGTAGAGTTCTTAACAAAGTGCTAGACATTAAACTAACTGGAGTTATGTTGTTTATGGCACAGCTATTTCCTAATATAAAAAAAACAAACTGTTTCTTGGACAATGTTTGTGAGGAAAACTCCACACATAAACCTGTACTCTATCAATTCGTATTATTAAAACAGAAGATGGCTTCAATTCAGGCCAAATAGGATCTTTCTCTTGTACTGCCTTAGTTCTTATCTATAGTACATTTCAGCTAGAAATCAGTGAGCTAGCACCCACAGCAGAACAGACATCTTCAGGGAACACATCAGTAGTGAAGTTATTCCTAATGAAACTAATATAAGATTAGTTGGCTATATGTTTAACCACATTTAATTATATATGATCATAAAATTTGTTATGAAAACCAGATTTTTTTTTTAATTTTATGAATTTGTAATAGCAAAATTCTATGAGGACTGCTATTTAGTGGGATCTTCATTTAAATTTCTCTCCTCTCCACCTCCCACCCCTGAAATATGAAGAATGATACGATTCCTCCAATTTCATTAACGCATACAGTTGTGCTATCTGCCAACACAGCTCCAGTCAAACACACGCATCTTTTCCCAATAAACACCACTAAAACAAAACTTTTTCTAAGCTCTGTTTGATTGCCTATTTTAAGACTGTAGGCAGTCTAAACATAATAGGAGGTATTCTACAAGAGACAGTTCTACTATAACTTCATATTGTAAAATCTTAAACAATTTAGAAAAAATTAAAAATAGAGTGCAATTTCAAAAAAAGAATTTTAGTGGCCCTGAAACAGGATTAGATAAAAGATAAAGACAGGGGGTCTTGTGGACATCACCTTCAAAATCTATCCACAGTCAGACCATTTCTCTCCATCTCCACTACTGTACTTTATCTGAGCTTCTACCACCTCCCTCTTTGACTGTAATTCTTTCCTAAGTAACTCTTTGTTCATTGAAGCCTACTATGAATACCCTCCTCCACGCGTCTGTCAGCTTGTCATACTGCGGGGGCTTGTGTGTTGCTGTGATGCTGGAAGCTATGCCTATGTTATTCAAATCCTAGCAGGGTCACCCATGAAGGACAGGTTTCAGTTGAGCTTCCAGACTAAGACAGAAAAGGAAGAAGAACCCGGCAGTCTACTTCTGAGAAGAATTAGCCAGTGAAAACCTTAGGAATAGCAGCGGAACACTGTCAGATACAGTGCCAGAACATGAGCCCCCCATGTTGGAAGACACTCAAAATACAACTGGGGAAGAGCTGCCTCCTCAAAGTAGAGTCAACTTTAATGACGTGGATGGAGTCAAGCTTTCAGGACCTTCATTTGCTGATATGCCACCACTCAAAATGAGAAAAACAGCTACATACATCCATTAATAACTGGAACGTGCAATGTACGAAGTATGAATCTAGGAAAATTGGAAATCATCAAAAATGAAATAGAATGCATAAACATCAATATCCTGGGCATTAGCGAGCTGAAATGGACTGGTATTGGCCATTCTGAATAGGACAATAATATGATCTATTATGCTTGGAATGACAACTTGAAAAGGAACGGCATTGCATTCATCACCAAAAAGAACATTTCAAGATCTATCCTGAAGTACAACGCTGTCAGTGACAGGATAATATTCATATGCCTATAAGAAAGACCAGTTAACATGACTACTATTCAAATTTACGCACCAACCACTAAGGCCAAAGATGAAACAACCGAAGATTTTTACCAGCTTCTGCATCCTGAAATTGATCGAACATGCAAAACAGGATCCACTGATAATTACTGGTCATTGGAATGTGAAAGCTCGAAACAAAGGAGAAGGATTGGTAGTTGGAAAATATGGCCTCAGTGATTAAAATGATGCCGGAGGTCGCGTGACAGAATTCTGCAAGACCAATGACTTCTGCATTGCAAATACCTTTTTTCAACAACGTAACTGGTGACCATACATGTGGACCTCACCAGATAGAATACACAGGAATCAAACCGACTATATCTGTGGAAAGAGACGATGGAAAAGCTCAATATCATCAGTCAGAACAAGGCCAGGGTGTGACTGCAGAACAGATCATTAACTGCTCATATGCCAAGTTCCAGGTGAAACTGAAGAAAATTAGAACAAGTCCACGAAAACCAAAGTAAGACCCTGAGTATATCGCACCTGAATTTAGAGACCATGTCCAGAACAGATTTGATGCATTGAACCCTAATGATCAAAGACCAGATGAGTTGTGGAATGACGCACACAAAGGGCACCACACATGAAGAAAGCAAGAGGTCATTAAAAAGACAGGAAGGAAAGAAAAGACCAAATTGGATGTCAGAAGAGACTCTGAAATTAGCTCTTGAACGTTGAATAGCTAAAGCAAGCAGAAGAAATGATGAAGCCAAAGAGCTAAACAGCATATTTTAAAGGGCAGCTCGAGAAGACAGAGTAAAGTATCAACGACATGTGCAAAAAACCTGTAGATAGAAAACCAAAAGGGAAGAACACTTCCAGCATTTCTCAAGCTGAAAGAACTGGAAGAAAAAATCAAGCCTCGAGTTGCAATACCGAAGGATTTTATAGCAAAAATATTAAATGATGCAAGATGCATCAAAAGACGAGGGAAGAAATACATGGAGTCACTGTACCAAAAAGAACCGGTCGACATTCAATCATTTCAGGACGTAGCATATGATCAGGAATCGATGGTAACAAAGGAAGAGATCCAAGCTGCATTGAAGTCACTGGCAAAAAACAAGGCTCCAGGAATTGACGGAATACTAACTGAGATGTTTCAACCAACAGATGCAGCATTGGAAGTGCTCAGTTGTCTATGCCAAGAAATTTGGAAGATAGCTACCTGGTCAACCAACTGGAAGACATCCATATTTTTGTCTATTTCCAAGAAAGGTGATCCAATCGAATTCAGAAATTATCAAACAATATCATTACTATCACATGCAAGTAAAGTTTTGCTGAAGATAATTCAAAGGTGGCTGCAGCAGTACATCAACAGGTAACTGCCAGAAATTCAAGCCAGATTCAGAAGAGGACGCAGAATCAGGGATATCATTGCTGATATCAGATGGATCTTAACTGAAAGCAGTGAATACCAGAAAGGTGTTTATCTGTGTTTTATTGACTATGCAAAGGCATGAGGCTGTGTGGAAATTACGGAAAACATTGTGAAGGATGGAAATCCCAGAACATTTAACTGTGCTCATGAGGAACATACACATAGACCAAGAGCCAGTTGTTCAAACAGAACAAGAGGATACTGTGTGGTTTAAAGTCAGGAAAGGTGTGCGTCAGGGTTGTATCCTTTCACCATACCTATTCAGTTTGTATGCTGAGCCAAATAATCCGAGAAGCTGGACTATATGAAGGAGAACAGGGCACCTGGATTGGAAGACTCGTTAGAACCTCCGTTATGCAGATGACACAACTTTGTTTGCTGAAAGTGAAGAGGACTTGAAGCATTTACTGATGAAGATCAAAGACCAAAGCCTTCAGTAAGGATTACACCTTCATCATAAAGGAAACAAAAATCGTCACAACTGGACCAGTAAGCAACTGCATGATAAATGGAGAAAAGACTGAAGTTGTCGAGGATTTCATTTTACTTGGCTCCACAATCAACGCCCATGAAAGCAGCGGTTAAGAAATCAAAAGATGCATTGCACTGGGCAAATCTGCTGCAGAGACCTTTTTGAAGTATTAAAAAGCAAAGATGTCACCTTGAAGACTAAGGTGCACATGACCCAAGGCAAAGTTTTTTCAATCACCTCAGATGCATGTAAAACCTGGACAATGAATAAGGAAGATCAAAGAATTGACACGTTTAAATTGTGGTGTTGGTGAAGAATACTGAATATACCATGGACTGCCAAAAGAACAAAAAAATCTGTGTTGGAAAATGTACAACCAGAATGCTCCTTAGAGGCAAGGATAGCAAGACTATGTCTCACATACTTCAGACATGTTATCAGGAGGGATTAGTCCCTGGAGAAGAACATCATGCTTGGTAAATTAGAGGGTGCGAGAAAAAGAGGAAGACCCTCACCAAGATGGACTGACACAGGGGCTGCAACAATGGTCTCAAGCATAACAACGATTGTGAGGATGGCACAGGACCGGACACTGTTTCGTGCTGTCGTACATAGACAGGGTCGCTATGAGTCAGAACCAACTCAACAGCGCCTAACAACAACATGAATACTCTATATAATGCTCATCTCATGCCCAAATCCTGACCTACATTTTTAGTTTTCATAGCACTTATCACCATCTAACATGCTGTAAAATTTACTTGTAGTTATTTTCTATTTCTACTAACTAGAATACAGGGACCACAGTGCAGCTTATCTCTGTTCTCTAGTGTACCCTAAGCACCCTGAACAGTAGCTAGTATATAACACATGATCACTATTTGTAGAATAAATGAATAAGTTTCAGCTTATGAAATAAATATGAAGAACCACATCATACAGTAAATAGTCAATTAATTTTGATAAATATTAATTATGACAAAAACATGCTCTTATTACAGAGCTTACCATACCAGACAAAATAAGCAGTTCAATGATTTCTGCATCTCCAAGATAGGCAGCAGCATGCAACGGGGTTCTCTTTTCATTGTCCTGTGATAACAAGGAGAGATGGAATATAAGTTTTAAAATAATGTTATTTTAATATAGTTTAAATGAAGAAAAAACACTGTTAGCTACCAAGTTACTACTTTTACAACTATGGTCTTGTTTACAAGTCCCATTAATAAAACACAGGGTACTTTCTTCTAGAAGAAAAATCTTTAAAAAAAAAAAAAAAGGCTTTAAAACAGTGGTATAAAGTCCAGCAAAAAATAAAAATCTAAGATGACAAAGAAATAGCTTCTTAGACTGTCTTTGAATGAAGATGCCTATGGTGCTGATATACACAGACAAATTTTTTACCTCATACTATTCATTTTTTGGCCTATATATTTTCATAGTTTTATAGAGTTTTAGAACTGTAAACCTAATTAAATACAATAAACCTTAACCAACCAAAAGATTTGCTTATGAAATGTTTCCAATGGAGTACACCTAATGGCAAAACCAGAAAATATCTCTGGGGGCTTGAAACCCAAAACCAAACCAAATCCACCGCCATCGAGTCGATTCCGACTTATAGCGACCCTATAGGGCAGAGGAGAACTGCCCCATAGTTTCTGAGAAGCAGCTGGTGGATTCGAACTGCCGACCTTTTTGGTTAGCAGCTGAGCTCTTAACCACTGCACCACCAAGGTGCTTAGTCTTACAGCTTTTCTTAAAATTCTTGCCAAGTTTGCTTTCAGCTCCGTAATAGATTCAGGTCTGCTGTAATACCAAAAATACATAATTCTTACAACTCTTCCTCCAGGAAGATAACACTGCATTTAATGTACAGCTTCATTACCTCCTCTCCACAAACAACAGTGTTCTCTAGTTCACAAAGTACAGTCTTAAGGCAGAGGCACATTCAGGGATTTTAAATTCATACTTACATCATATCTAATGCTACAGTTGAGTACTGTTGACTTGGCTGCATCTGAGAAAGCCATTCACTTAGAAATTCTTAATTTGAAATTTACATCCAATTTTGAGTAAGGTTTTTGAGCAGACTGTTAGTTGTTTTCCATTGTATGTTTTCCCCTTTAGCCATGAGAATAAAGTTTTAGCTGGTCATTTAGCCACCCAGTGAGAAAATATATTCTTAGACTCCCTTGCAGTTATGTTACTTGGTGTGGACCAATGGTACATGAACGGAAGTAATGGGCACAATCTTCAGGGTATCTTCAACTTAAAGACAACCTGCTAGAGCTGGACTAATATTTTCCCTCTTCCCACAGGCTGAAAGATAGACGTGAAACTGAGCCAGCAGTTCTAGAATAATATCCTAGAAGACTGTCAAACAACAAGATTGTAAATAATCTTACAGAGCAGAATTGCTATACCAGCCTGGACCATGGACCTCCAAGCTATTAAGAAAAATATACTTCTTATTTAAAATTGTTGTTGGCTGCCATCAAATCAGCCTCTAACTCATGGTAATCCCTAAGCACAATGGAATCACACCACTGTGAACCATATGGTTTTCACTGGCTCATTTTTCAGAAGTAGGTTGCCAGACCTTTTTTCCTAGTTGCACTTAGTCTGGAAGCTCCTCTGAAACCTGTTCAGCATCATGGCAATATGCAAACTTCCACTGACAGACAAGTGGTCGCTGCACCTAAGATGCACTGGCTGGTAATCAAACCCAGGTCTCCCACATGGAAGGCAAGAATCCTACCACGGAAGCACCCACTGCCCCCTCTTACTTAAAATAAGTCCTATATTCTGGGGTCTCCTACCATACGAGAATACTATTAATGCTTTCAAAAAATTAAAAACGAAAATTTTACTTCATTTTGTAATGATTTTCTAGGTTGGAAATCCCTAAAGTGTTCCAAAAAAAGATAGCTGGACCATTGCGAAGAAATTAGAGGGAGGGAAAAAAAACCCTGCTAGACAAGCAATTCTACACCTAGACCAAATATATATCCCAAAAAATTGAAATCAGGGACACAAATAGGTATATGTATACCTATGTTCACAGCGGAAACCCTGGTGGCATAGTGGTTAAGTGCTACGGCTGGTAACCAAAGGGTCAGCAGTTCAAATCCACCAGGCGCTCCCTGGAAACCGTATGGGGCAGTTCCACTCTGTCCTATAGGGTCGCTATGAGTCGGCACCAACTTGACGGCACTGGGTTGGGTTTGGTTTTTATGTTCATGGCAGTATTATTCACACGAGCCAAAAGGCAGAAACAACCCAAGTGTCTATCAACAGATGAATGGATAAACAAATTGCAGTTGTTATGGACTGAACTTATCTGCCCACAACCCCAAATATGTATTGAATTCGTGGCCCTTCTACCTGTGGATGTGATCTTGTTTGAAAATTGGGTTTTCTTTTGTAATGGTAATGAGATCATACCAGTGTAGGGTAGATCCTAAACCCTTTCACTTCTGACACATAAAAAAACCAGGACACACACACACACGAAAAGAGATGTCATGTGAAGATCGTTTACAAGTCAAGAACACCAATGAACCAAGGAAATCCTGGGGCTACCATCAAGGAAGGAATCCACACAGCCCAGACTCTGATTTGGCCTTTAGCCTCCAGAACTGTGAGAGAATTAATTTCTGTTCTTTAAAGCCACCCACTTGTGATATTTGTGTCACAGTAGTATATATATAAAACAGTATATTCAGCCATAAAGAGAAATAAAATTTTGATACATGCTACTACATGGCTGAACCGTGAAAACATGCTAAGTGAAATAAGTCCAGCATAAAAGAACAGATATTGTATTATCCCACATATATGAAATATCTAAATAGTCAAATGCATAGAGACAAAAGTTTCTAGTGGTTACCAGGGGTTAGGAAAAGAGAACAATGGGGAGTTATTACTTAAAAATTTTTAAATTAAAAAAAAAAAAAAATGCAGCTGGATGGCACAAATGGTTAGGTGCTCAACTACTAAAAGTTGGCAGTTGGAACCCACCCAGAGGTGCCTCAGAAGACAGGCCTAGTAATCTGATCACGGCTTTGAAAACCCTATAGAGCAGTTCTGCTCTGCACACACGAGGTCGGCAGGAGTCGGAGTTGACCCAATGGTAACTTACAATAGGCAAAAGAGAGGTTAATTAACCCCCACCCAAAGGCTTAACTATAGCATATAAAGGTATATAATGATGTGTGTAAAAGGTTGGCAGTTCGAATCCACCAGGCGCTCCTTTGAAACTCTATGGGGCAGTTCTACTCTGTCCTATAGGGTCGCTATGAGTCGGAATTGACTCGACGGCACTGGGGGTTTTAATGACGTGTGTAATTATTTCTGGCCTCTTAATATATTCCTTCATATAATTTTAATGTATTTATGATACTGTTTTTGTTTTTTATAATAATGAGAAGTAGACTCCAGAAAAGGGAGGCTGGTCTAGTAGCTATTAATATTGTTTTTAAGTTAAGAGCTCTTGCCTTCCTTACCAAAATTAATTTCCTCAAGACCAAGTTTTTTATTCCAATATATACCTCAGCAAACAATGCCCCGCACAGAAATTTCTCAACCAATAGCAGTTGAAAAGCTGATACAGAACCATTAATATTTCAGGATTTATTTAAAGCTGAGTCCCCAATTTAATAATTTTAACAAAACGATCCTTTTAAAGCTTTCCAGTGTTACTCATTAACACAGCAAACTTCCTAGAGTGTTTAAATAAGATCAGACCTAAGTCAAACTGAGAAACATATCTATTGCACAGGATAAGCCACACACATGTAACTCACACACAAAAGTGAACCATTTACATATGGGAGATGTCTGGAATCCTATGACTCAATATCTTACATCCTATTAATGTATTTTATGACTCATATCAACATAATTCTTCTTCTCTACAAATCAAGTTGAAGAAAAAATGGAACAAAACTGGTTAATTTTAGAAGGAAAAGTGTTACTTTTTTTTTTTTTTTACTACAGTTAAATATTGAAAATTGGGCAGTAAAATATTTTCACTTAAGGTTCCTTCCAGCAAAATTTGTTAAAAAAAAAAAAAAGATCATCCAGGTAATTACATTCCTCTATTTTTTTTTTATGTATGCAGATAAAATGTTAAGTATATTTGTTGAATCACTGTAGGAAGCAAAATGCTAGAAACAGATTACCTTAAATTAGGGAACACAAAGAAGTCCTTAGCCAACCTTCATTTTACTGATTCACAACTAACCAATATTATCTGTTTCCTCAGGAAAACTAAGACTGGTAACTGGGGCACACCATTTATTTTTGACTAGTAGGCTATTACTAATATGTCCACACATTTTTGCTCTCATCACTGGGTATACCAAAAAAACCCACTGCCGTCGAGTCGATTCCAACTCATAGCGACCCCATAGGACAGAGTATCACTGGGTATATGTTTTACCAAAGGTAAGAAGTGTTACCACAACTGTTTGTGCCAATTGTACACCTGCTATTTAAATCATATGATTTTTTAGTGATCAGACTCATGCAACTGAAATGAAAAACAAAAACAAAACAAGCTGTTTCATGACCACTAAATTGAATACTATAAAAAAGATCAAACAAATGCAAGCTCCAAAAAACAAAGTGTTGTTGAGCTGGCTGTGACCAGGACAACTGGAACACTAGGGTAACAGTAAACACATTGGGGGTGGGGGGGGGCGGGGCGCGGGGTTAGCTATGATTGTTTCTTAAGTGTGTGAAGTCTTGCATCACTTGAAAGAAACTCAAAATCAGAGTTACAGATAATGCATTGTGGGTATGATGAATGCAAGAAAGAAAACACTGAATTCCTGTCTTTTTTTTTTTTTTTTAATTATACTTTGGATGAAGGTTTACAGAATAAACTAGTTTCTCATTAAACAGTTACTACACATACTGTTTCATGATATTGGTTAACAACCTCACGACACGTCAACACCCTCCCTTCTCAACCTTGGGCTCCCTAATACCGGCTTTCCTGTTCCCTCCTGCCTTCCAGTCCCTGTCCCTGGGCTGGGTGTGTCCCTTTAGTCTCCTTTTGTTTCATGGGCCTGTTCAATCTTTGGCTGAAGGGTGAACCTCAGGAGTGACTTCATTACTGAGCTGAAAGGGTGTCCGGGGTCCATACTCTCAGGGTTTCTCCAGTCTCTGTCAGGTCAGCAAGTCTGGTCTTTCTTTTTGAGTTAGAGCGTTGTTCTACATTTTTCTCCACCTCTGTCTGGGACCCTCTATTGTGATCCCTGTCAGAGCAGTCAGTGGTGATAGCTGGGCACCATCTCATTGTACTGGACTCAGTCTGTTGGAGGCCGTGGTAGATGTGGTCCATTAGTCCTTTGGACTAATCTTTCCCTTCTGTCTTTAGCTTTCTTCATTCTTCCTTGCTCCCGAAGGGATGAGAGCCTTGGTCCAATTTTTAAAAACTGACTGGCGAATACACATTGTTATAATAAGATGCTTAAAAATATGTGCCACTTATTATGATTCCCTGCTTCGAACTTTGTTTAGTTTACCAACTACCAGTTGTGAACTTAACAGATGAGAGATCTTCTAGTTGTACAACCTTACAACGAAACACTATGTTCCCAATTTAAAATAAGGTGTTCCCTATCAATGGAACAATCTCTAAAGCACAGTGTTAAAAGAAAAATGCAGGGTCACAGCAACTTTATATAAGAAGATCTACACACACTTAGGCTTGAATATGCATAAAGTATCTCCAAAATAATCAAGAAACTGATTAAAATGATTTCCTCTGGGGAAGAAAGCTGACAATGTAAAGTTTCAAGTGTGAGAAGAGTTTCACAATTACTTGTGGCCTTTTGTACGGTCGAGTTCTTACCACGCACATGTTTCAAAAAGTAAAAACAAAACAAAAAATTAAAATAAGTTATTTCAATCAAGTGCAAGGCGTTTTAATAAAAATTCTAAAAACAATTTCCCATACCAGGCATTTCACAAGTACCAGGTGCCATTAAAAAAAAAAAAGTTTCTTAGATGGTAAGTCAGTTTATTATAGAAATCATTACATCTCAATATGGTATTCCAAAATATCCCAACTAGAACTGTCAAATACACCACCAGACACAAATAACTTTTTCAACACATTTGATCACATGGCTTTTGATCACACGCTTTAAATTCATTTTTCTTACAGTTCTTCTGTAAGTGCTCTAAAGATGCTGGGTACATATGATGAGGACTACAAAAAAAAGAGTGTAAGTCTTTCTCTTCTGAGTCTCCCTAAATAAAACAAACAAAAAATAGCTTCACCTTTTATAAGTGATTATCCAGAAAGAGGGAGGGTGAAACACATCAGGAGGATTAAATAAGACTAGTGTTGCTAATCACGTCGAGCTTGGGCCACAGGCATATTCTGGGCTGGTGCATTATGGAAGAATTGCACAGTCAAAACACGAGGAAGTTCCTTTGTGGTAACAAAAGAGCTCTATATTTTGAAGGTAGTTGTCGTTGCGTACCGTCCAGTCATTTCCAGCTCACAACGACCCTATGTCCAAAAGAATGAAACACTGCCCCGTCCAGCACTATCCTCACAATCACTGCTATGTTTGAGCCTATTGTTGCAGCCAACTGTGTCGATCTATCTCTTTGAGGGTCCCCCTCTTTTTTGATGTCACTATACTTTACCAACCATGATATCCTTCTCCATGGACTGGTATGGTACCTCCTGATAACATGTTTAAAGTGTGTAAGATGAGGTCCTGCCATTTTCACTGCTAAGGGGCTTTTTGGCTATACTTCCAAGACAGATTTGTTCGTTCTTTTGACAGTCCATTCAAATATTCTTCACCAACACTATAATTCAAATACATCAATTCTTCTTCAGTCTTCCTTATTCATTGTCCAGCTTTCGCATGCATATGAGACGACTGAAAATACCACGGCTTAGGTTAAGCGCACCTTAGTTCTCAAAGTCACATCTTTGCTTTTCAACACCTTAAAGAGGTCTTTTGCAGCAGATCTGCCCAATGCAATACATCATTTGATTTCTTGACTGCTGCTTCCATGGGTGTTGATTGTGGATCCAAGTAAAATGAAACTCTTGACAACTTCAATCTTTTCTCCATTTATCATGATGTTGTTTATTGATCCAGTTATGAGGATTTCTTTTTTTTATGTTGAGGTATAACCCTTACTGACGGCTGTGGTCTTTGGCCTTCATCAGTAAGTGCTTCAAGTCCTCCTCACTTTCAGCAAGTGAGGTTGTGTCATCTGCATAACGTAGGTTTTTAATGAGTCTTCCTCCAATCCTGATGCCCTGTTCTTCTTCATATAGTCCAGCTTCTTGGATTATTTGGCTCAGCATACAGACTGAATAGGTATGGTGAAAGGATACAACCCTGATGCACACCTTTCCTGACTTTAAACCATGCAATATCCCCTTGTTCTGTTTGAATGACTGCCTCTTGGTCTACATGCAGGTTCTTCATAAGCACAATTAAGTGTTCTGTAATTTCCATTCTTTGCAATGTTATCCATAATTTGTTATGATCCATACAGTCAAATGCCTTTGTGTAGTCAATAAAACACAGGTAAACATCTTTCTGGTATTCTGTGCTTTAGGCCAAGAGCCATCTGACATCAGGAGTGATTATCCCTCAACCCATGTCTTCTTCTGAATCCAGCTTGAATTTCTGGCAGTTCCCTGTCGATGTACTGCTGCAATTGAATTGATTAAAGATAACCGAATTATCTTTAGTAAAATTTTACTTGCCTGTGATATTGTTTGATAATTTCTGCATTCTGTTGGATCACCTTTTTTAGAATGGGCACAAATAAGGATCTCTTCCAGTCGGCTGGCCAGATAGCTGTCTTCCAAACTTCTTGGCATAGATGAGTGAGCACTTCTAGCACTGCGTCTGGTTTGCTGAAAAAGCTCAATTGGTATTCTGTCAATTCCTGAAGCCCTGTTTCATGCCAATGCCTTCAGTGCAGCTTGGACTTCTTCCTTCAGTACCATCAGTTCTTGATCATATGCTACCTCCTGAAATGGTTCAATGTCGACCAATTCTTTTTGGTACAGTTACTCTGTGCATTTCTTCCATCTTCTTTTGACGCTTCCTGCATCGTTCAATATTTTGCTCACAAAATCCTTCAGTATTGCAACTCAAGGTTTGAATTTTTTATTTTTTAATTTCAATTCTTTTAGCTTGGGAAATGCCAAGCGTGTTCTTCCCCTTTGGTTTTCTAACTCCAGATCTTTGCACATGCCATTTTAATACTTTGTCTTCTTGGGTGGCCCTTTGAAATCTTTTGTTCAGCTCTTTTCATCATTCTTCCATTTGCTTTAGCTAGTCTGCATTAAAGAGCAAGTTTCAGAGACTCTTCTGACATCCATTTTGGCCTTTTCTTTCTTTCCTGTCTTTTTAATGACCTTTTACTTTCTTCATGTATGATGTTCTGGTATCATCCCACAAGTCATCCGGACTTTGGTCTTTAGTATTCAACGTGTCAAGTCTATTCTTCAGATGATCTCTAAATTTATATGGGATATACTCAAGATCTTACTTTGGCTCTTGTGGACTTGTTTTAATTTTATTCAGCTTCAACTGGAACTTGCATATGAGCAATGGATGATCTATTCCACAGTTGGCCCTTGGCTTTGTTCTGCTGAAAAAAGGTATTTCAATGTATAGCTCGTTGGTCGTGCAAAATTCTATCATGCGATCTTCCATGTGGTTTCTATCACCAAGGCCATATTCTCCAACTACTGATCCTTCCTCTTTGTTTCCAACCTCCGCATTCTAGTCACCAGTAATTACTAATGCATCTTGACTTCATGTTTGATCAATTTCAGACTGCGGAAGTTGGTAAAAATCTTCAATTTCTTCATCTTTGGCATTAGCAATTGTTATGTAAATTTGACTAGTCATCATATTAACTGGTCTTTCTTGGGGGCATATATATATTATCCTATTATTGACAGTGTTGTACCTCAGGATAAATCTGAAATGTTCTTTTCGACATTGAATTTGATGCCATTCCTCTTCAATTTGTCATCGCATCACAGTAGACCATGTGACTGCCCAATTCAAAATAACAAATACCAGTGCATTTCAGCTCATTAATGCCTAGGATATCGATCTGCAAGTGCTCCATTTCATTTCTGACAACTTCCAATTTTCCTAGATTCACTTTGTACATTCCACTTTCTGATTAATAATGGATGGTTGCAGCTGTTTCTTCTCATTTTGAGTGGTACCACATCAGCATATGAAGGTCCTGAACACTTGACCCAATCTACAGTATTACGGTCGACTCTCCTTTGAGAAGGAAGCTCTTCCCCAGTCATATTTTGAGTGCCTTCCAACCTGAAGGGCTCATTTTCTGGCACTATATCAGACTCCTTTAATGTGCTGTAGATTGTAGAAAACTTCTATCTTGATTTTTTGTGCCCTAGAACAAAGCACATTCTAGAACTGCCCCTGGCAGACCACTGGTGCATAAATGTAATTAAAAACCTGTTACAATCAGAGCTTTGAACTGGTTTGGTCTGATTCGAACCTCTTCTGGGAATTTGCCTTTCCACCTCAGATATTCTCAATCAGAATCTACATTTTAGCAAAATCGCCAGGTGATCTTTAGGTATGATAAATTTTGAGAACCACTGCTCTACTACACTGGCTCTCAGAATTGGTCTCCAACCAGCAGCATTAGCATCTCCAGGGAACTTGTAAGAAATGCAAATTATTAGCAAGGGTTCAAACCAGAATGAACAGGTCCAAAGCCCTGGTTTCAAGATGTATGCTATGCCCACTCCCACCACTACTATTCAAAATTGTTCTGGAAGTCCTAGCCACAGCAATGAGGCTGGGGGTGGGCGGAAGAAAGGTATTCAAATCAGGAAGGATAAAGTAAAACTATCCCTTTTTGTAGACAGCATGAGCCTATACAAAGAAAACCCCAAAGATTCCACAAGAAAGCTATGTGAACTAATAAATAAATTCAGCAAAGTGGCAGGGTACGAGGGCTCAAAACTCAGTTGGGTTTCTATACATCAGCAACGAGCAAGCTGAAAAAGAAATTAAGGGAACATTATCATCACAACAGCATCTAAAAGAATACCTAGAAATAAATTTAACCAGGAGGGTGAAGGCCTTATAAACAGAAAACTATAAAACATTACTAAAAGAAATTAAAGACTTAAAGCACTCAGCTGCCAACCAAAAGGTCTCCATTTTGAATCCACCAGCTCCTCCACGTGAGAAAGATGGGGCTATCTACTTCTGTAAAGATTTACGGCCTCGGAAACCCTATGGGGCAGTTCTACTCTGTCCTATAGGGACACTATGAGTCGGAATTGACTCCACGGCAGTGGGTAAATAAATAGAAGGACATTCTGTGTCCTGGCAGTCCACAATATAGTCAATGTTCTTCACCAACACAGTTGGAAGCAGTCTGAAACAGACAAACCAGATGCTACTTAGAAGAAAGGATGGTGAGACTTCAGCTCACTTACTTTGGGCATGTCATAAAGAAAGACCAATCACTAGAAAAGGACATCAAGTTTGGCAAAATAGAGGGTCAGTGAAAATGAGGGAAAGGCCCTCAATGAGACGGAATGACATAACAGCAGCAACAGTGGACTCAGGCATATCAATGATCATGAAGAGAGAGAACTGTCACACCAAGATGGTGAGAAATGGTGGCAGCAGAGGCAGGAGACCTGCAGGAGATGATGCAGGGGTCCATGGACTGAGAAAGCTGAGAGCCTTCAGACAGGAGGCTTGCTGGTGGAGTGGGTTGCCTCTGGGCACTTGGTGGAGCTAGGTTTGCCAACCCACGGAGTTAGAGTTGAGTGCCTTTGGGCTGAGGCAGAGTGGGGTGCCTCCAGGCACTTATCAGCGGAGCTAAAAGAGCTTTGTAACACTTTCCCAGCAGGGCAGAGGTGTGAACACAGCTGAGAAGGGGCTGTCCTGAAGACCTGTACCCTGGGCATTCCCGAACCTGAACTGTAACCAGTTACTTCCATAATAAACCCCCACAATTGTGAGTATTGTCTGTGAGTTCTAAGTGGCCACTGCAATGATTGAATATTGAATTCAGCAGAGAAGTAGAGAGTGACGTGGGAGGGACAGTTGGTGTCAGAATTGGTAAGAAGATTGGAGGGTGGAGGCATGTGTGACTTCTGCCTCACAGGGATCAGCTTTGGGCTGTTATTCTTGATTCTCCCTCCCTATAGAAGAATTCAGACACCCCTGCCATGCCATTTTTAAGAGGCTATGCTTCTTCTGTTATACGTAAGGTTGCCAACTAACAACAACAAAGTACACAGAAGCAAAAACTGATAGAATTGAAGGGAGAAACAGACAACCCACAATTTTTAGTACAGACTTCAACACTCCTCTCTCAGTGAGTGAGAACAAGCAAGTAGACAAAAATCAGCAGATACAGATGACCTGAACAACACACTCAATAGTCTAGACCTAAATGACATTTATAGAACATTCCAGCTAGCAACAAAAGAATACACATTCTTTCCAACTGCACTTGAAATGTTCACCAAGATACACATTACGGGCCAAAGCAAACCTTACACATTATGAAAACAACATACTTCTATATAACCCACAGGTTAAAGAGAAGTCTCAAGGGCCATTAGAAAATATTTTGAACTGAATGAAAATGAAAATAAAACATCAAATTCATGGAATCCAGTTAAAGCAGTGTTCAGAGAGCAATTTATCTATTAAATGTGTCTATCAGAAAAGAAAGTCTCAAATAATCTAAACTTTTATTTAAGAAACTAGAAAAGACAGTGAAACAACCACAAAGCAAGCAGAAATCACTGAAGATGAACACAGAAAAACAGAAAACTAATGGATCCAAAAGTTGGATCTTTGAAAAGATCAATAAAATTGATAATTCTCTAGCTAGGTAGGCTGTTAACCAAAAGGTCGGCAGTTCAAATCCACCAGCCGCTCCTTGGACACCCTATGGGGCAGTTCCACTCTGTCCTATAGGGTTGCTATGAGTCGGAACCGACTCAATGGCACTTAACAACAACAAGTAGGCCAAAGAAAAACATTTAAGACTCAAATTATCAGTAGCAGGAACGAAAGAGGGGATGTCACCACAAGCGCAAACACATTAAAAAGATAAAAAGAATATTGTGAACAATTCTTTGAATACAAATTTGACTATATAGATGAAAAAAGATTAACTCCTTAAGAGACATAAAAATTACTCAAGGGGGAAAAAAAAGGTAGCCTGAATAATCTTATGCTATTACAGAAATTGAATTCATAGGTAAAAACTTTCTATAGAAAACTCTAAGCCCAGAAAGTTTTACTGGAGAATTCAACCAAACGGTCAAAGAAAAAATATTATCAATTCTACACAATCTCTTCTGGAAACTATAAGTGGAAGGAACACTTTTCACTTTTTGAGGCCAGCATTATCACCCTGATATTAAAACTGAACTAAGAGCTTACAAAAAATCTACAGACCTATATCCCTCGTTAATATACAGGCAGTCGCCAAATTACGAAGAAGTTCCAATCCTAAAACTGTCTTTAAGTCAAACTTGTATGTAAACTGAACAGTTAGGTACAGTTAGTCAAATGTCTGTCTTGGTATATACTACATAGTGTACCTTTCTATATGTAAAAACATTAAACACTTTCAGATACACTAAAGCATCTTTAAGACAATGATACAGCAATAATTTCTTTTTAATTGTACTTTTTTTTTAGATGAAGGTTTACAGAACTAGCTTCTCATTAAACAGCCAGTACACATATTGTTTCATGACATTGGTTAACAGCCCCAGGACATGTCAACAATCTCGCTTCTCGACCTTGGGTTCCCTATTACCAGCTTTCCTGTCCCCTCCTGCCTTCTTGTCTTTGCCCCTGGACTGGTATGCCACTTTAGTCTTGTTTTGTGCTATGGGCCTGTCTAATCTTTGGCTGAAGGGTGAACCTCAGGAGTGGCTTCATTACTGAACTAAAAGGGCATATAGGGGCCATACTCTCAGGGTTTCTCCAGTTTCTGTCAGGCCAGTAAGTCTGGTCTTTTTTTGTGAGTTACATTTTTCTCCAGCTCTGTCCGGGACGCTCTGTTTTGATCCCTGTCAGAGCAGTCAGTGATGGTAGGTGGGCACCATCTAGTCTGGTGGAGGCCATAGTAATTGTGGTCCCTTAGTCCTCTGGACTAATCCTACCCTTGTGTCTTTAGTTTTCTTCATTCTTCCTTGCTCCTGAGGGGGTAATACCAGTGGAGTATCAGAGATGGCTGCTCACAGGCTTTTAAGACCCCAGACGCTACTCACCAAAGCAGAATGTAGAACATTTTCTTTATAAACTATGTTATGCCAATTGAGCTAGATGTTCCCCAAAACCATGGTCCCCACAGCCCTCAGCCCAGTAATTTGGCCCCTCAGGGAGTTTGAATGTGTCTGTGGAGTTTCCATTACCTTGCCTCGGACAAGTTGTGCTGGCTTCCCCAGCACTGTGTACTGACTTACCCTTCACCAAAGTTACCACTTACCTATTGTCTATTTAGTGTTTTTCCATCCCTAACCCTCCTCTCCCTCGTAACCATCAAAGATTGTTTCTTTCTGTGTGCGAACCTTTTTCATAAGTTTTTACAGTAGTGGTCTCATACAATATTTGTCCTTTTGTGATTGACTTATTTCACTCAGCATAATGCCCTTCAGATTCATCCATGTTGTGAGATGCTTTGCAGATTCATCATTGTTCTTTATTGTTGTGTAATCCATCGTGTGTATGTACCATAATTTATCCATTCATCTGTTGATGGGCATCTAGGTTGTTTTCATCTTTTTGCTATTGCAATGAGCATGGGTGTGTGTATGTCTCCTTGTGTGACACTTCTTATTTCTCTAGTATATATTCCTAGGAGTGGGATTGGTAGATCATTTGGTATTTCTATTTCTAGCTTTCTCAGAAGCACCATATTGTTTTTGGACCAGCACTGTTTAAGTGTTCCAAGCTCCCTGCTGACTCTCCAACATTTGTTATTTTCTGTTTTTGTGATTGGTGCCAGTAATACCAGGGTGAGATGGTTCATCTCATTATGGCTTTGATTTGCATTTCTCTAATGGCTAGCGATCGTGAGCATTTTCTCTTGTGTCAGCCGCTTGAATGTCTTTGGTGAAGTGTCTGTTCATTTCCTTTGCCCATTTTTTTCACTGGATTATTTGTCTTTCTGTTGCAGAGGTGTTGATTTTCCTATAGATTTCAGAGATTAGACCTCTGTCGGATTTGTAATAGCCAAAAATTTTTTTCCCAGTCTGTAGGTTCTCTTTTTACTCTTTCGGTGAAGTCTTTTGATGAGCATAAGTGTCTAATTTTTAGAAGATCCCAGTTATCTAGCTTATCTTCTGGAGTTTGCATGTTGTTAGTTATGGTTTATATGCTGTTAATGCCAGGTATTAGGGCCTCTAGCATTGATCCTATTTTTTCTTCTGTGATCTTCATAGTTTTTGGTTTTATATTTAGGTCTTTGATCCATTTTGAATTAGTTTTTGTGCATGGTGTGAGGTATGGGTCCTGTTTCATGTTTTTGCAAATGGACATCCAGTTTTGCCAGCACCAATTGTTAAAAAAGACTGTCTTCCCCATCTGATGGACTTTGGGCTCTTATCGAAGATCAAGTGACTACAGGTGGATGCCTTTACATCTGGGTTCTCAATTCTGTTCAATTAGTCAATGTATCTGTTATTGTACCAGTAGCAGGCTGTTTTGACTACCACAGCTGTATAGTATGTGCTGAGATCAGGTACTATATTCTTCTTCTTCAATAGTTCTTTACTTATCCAGGGCCTCTTTCCTTTCCATATAAAGTTAATGATTAGTTTTTCCACTTCTTTAAAGAATATTTTTGGTATTTGGATGAAGATTGTATTGTATGTGTAAATCATTTTGGGTAGAATTGTCATTTTCACAATGTTGAGTCTATCTATCCATGAGCATGGTATGTTTTTCCATTTATATAGATAGATCTCTTTTGGTTTCTTGCAGTAGTGTTTCGTAGTTTTCTTTGTATAGGTCTTTTACGTCCCTGGTTAGATTTATTCCTAAGTATTTAATTTTTTTACGGGCTATTATAAATGGTATTGTTTTCCTGATTTCCTTTTTGTCACTCGCTTTATTGATGTATAGGAATCAACTGATTTCTGTATGTTTATCTTGTATCCTGCCACTCTGCTGAATCTTTCCATCAGTTCCAGTAGTTTTCTCATGGAGTCTTTTGAGTTTTCTACGTATACCATCATATCATCTGCAAATAGTGACAGTTTTACTTCACTAGCAATTTGGATGCCCTTTATTTCTTTTTCTTGCCTTACTGCTCTAGCTAGGACTTCCAGTACAATGTTAAATAGGAGTGGTGATAAAGGGCATCCTTGTCTTGTTTCTGCCTTTCTCCACTAAGAATGATGTTGGCTGTTGGTTGCGTATAGATATCCTTTATTATGTTATTTCCCTTTGATACCTATTTTATTGAGAGTTTTTATCAGGAATGGGCGGTGGACTTTGTCAAATGCCTTTCCTGCATTGACTGAGATGATCATGTGTTTCTTTTATTTATGTGGTGCATTTACATTGATTGATTTTCTAATGTTGAACCACCCCTGCATACCTGGTATGAATCCTACTTGGTCATGGTGTATTACTGTTTTGATATGCTGCTGCATTCTATTGGCTAGATTTTTGTTGAGAATTTATGCATCTACATTCATGAGGGTTACTGGTCCGTAATTTTTTTTTTTTTTTTTTGTGGTGTCTTTGCCTGGTTTTGGAAACCCTGGTGGCATAGTGGTTAAAAGCTACAGCTGCTAACCAAAAGGCTGGCAGTTCAAATCCACCATGCACTCCTTGAAAACTCTGTGGGGCAGTTCTACTCTGTGCTATAGGGTCACTATGAGTCGGAATCGACTTGAGGGAAACAGGTTTTTGTGTCAAGCTTATGCTGGTTTCACAGAATGAATTCAGAAGTATCACTTCCTTTTCTATGTTCTGAAATAGTTTTTGAGTAGTACTGGTGTAAGCTCTTCTCTGAATGGTAGAATTCTCCAGTGAAGCCCTCTGGGCCAGGGCTTTTTTTTGTTGGGAGTTTTTTTTTTTTTTTTAATTACCTTTTCAATCTCTTCTCTTGTTACAGGGTGTGTTTGTATTTTCAAAGTCATTTTGTGTTAGTTTTGGGTAGTTAGTGTGTTTCTATAAATCTGTCCATTTCCTCTAGGTGTTCAAATTTGTTGGGGTATAGTTTTCCATAATACTCTGTTATGATCCTTTTTATTTCATTGGGTCTGTTGTAATGTCCCCCATTTCATTTCTTATTTGGGTTATTTGTGTCCTCTTCTGTTTTTGCTTTTGTAATTTTGGCCAGTGGTTTGTCGATTTTGTTGATCCTCTCAAAGAACCAACTTTTGGTTTTGTTGATTCCTTCTATTGTTGTTCTATTCTCAGTTTCATTTATTTCTGCTCTGATCTTAATTCTTTCCTTTCTTCTGGTGGCTGTGGGCTTCTTTTGCTGTTCTTCTTCAATTTGAGTCGTGCAGCTCATGTTTTGATTTTGTCCCTTTCTTCTTTTTTGATGTGTGCATCTGTTGCTATAAACTGATCTTTGAGCACTGCCGTTGCTGTATGCCAAAGGTTTTGGTATCATGTTTTCATTTTCATTTGATTCGAGGAATTTTTAAATTCCATCTTTGATTTTTTCTATTACCCAGTAGTTTTAAGCAGGGTGTTATTCAGTTTCCACATAACTGATTTTTTTTTTCCTTTCCCTTTCTTTTGCTAATTTCTACTGCAATGGCATTGTGATTAGAGAATATACTTTGTATTATCTCAATGTTTTGGATTTTGTTGAAGGTTGCTTTGTGGCCTAAGATCTAGTCTATTCTAGAGAATATTCCACGTACATTGAAAAAGAATGTACTTTACAGCTTTTGGGTGGAGTGTTCTATATATGTCTATGAGTTCGAGTTGACCGATTGTGTCCTTTAGATCTTCTGTATCTTTACTGAGTTTCTTTCTAGATTTTCTGTCCTTTACTTAGCGTTGTGTGTTGAAATCCACTATTATTGTGCAACTGTCAATTTCTCTTTTCAGTGCTATTAGGATTTGTTTTATATATTTTGGAGCCCTGTCACTGGGTGCGTAGATATTTATTATGGGTATGTCTTCATGACAGATCATCCCTTTAATCATTATCTAGTGCCCTTGTCTTTTACAGTGAATTTTGTTTTAAAGTCTGTTTTATCTGAAATTAGTATTGCCATCCCTGCTCTTTTTTGGTAGCTATTTGCTTGATATATTTTTTCCCATTTTTTGATTTTTAATAAATTTACATCTTTGTTTCCAAGATGTGGCTCTTATAGACAGCATATTGATGGATCCTGTTTCTTTTTAATCCATTCTGTCACTCTCTATCTCTTTATGGGTGCGTTTAGGCCATTTACATTCAGTGTAATTATTGATAGGTGTGAGTTTATTGCTGTCATTTTGTGGTGCTTTTTCTTTTTTTTTTTTTTGGTGCTGACGTTTTCTTTGTTCCTCTTACTCTCCTGCACTGAATTCCTTTGTTTGTGAATTTTTTTTTCCACTTCTTTTGTTTCTGTAGATTTTGTTTTTTCTTCTTTATTTTCATAAGTAGTTTTGTTAAATCTCTTTGTGGTTACCCTGAAATTTATGCTTATCTTCCTAGGTTTGAGCCAGTCTATTATTACTTAGTATTGCCTTGCCTCCCTCTCCATTAGAAAGTTCTATACCTACATAGTTTATTCCCTCTTTTATTTTCTGATGTCGTTGTCATTTACAGATTAACCTCTCTGGTTCCCTTTGTTAATGTTTTGGTTTTGAAGTGTTATCTCTTCATTTAACGGTTAAGGTTCCTGAACTGACATTTGTGTCTCTTAGTTTTTTGGGTCCTTGCTATGGAGGGATAGCGTGGTGCTTCTGCCTATAGTGCCATGTTGGCTCCGCCCAATAATAATGTTTTGATGTGCGTCGCAAAATAGCACCCATTTATCTTTACCATCATTGTATGTACCTCAAATTTTTAACATACTGTAATAGACTTTACAGGGCTTGGTTCATAACTATGGGGTGTACTTAAGTCAGAAGATTGTAACCCAGGGACTACTTGTAGATATAAACATCTTCAACTAAATATTAGCAAACTGAACCCAGCAATATATGAAAACAGGTAAAACATCACTACCAAATGGGATTTACTCAAAGAATGGAAATCTCACTCAACTGGGATCAAGCAATGTAAATGAACATATTAATAGAAAAAGTAAGAAAAAAATTACATAATCATATCATTTAACAAAATTCAACATCCATTCATGATTAACAAATAAACAAACCCTCTCAGCAAACTAGGAATAGAAGGGAACTTCTTTAACCTGGTAAAGGAAGCAGTAGGCAAAGAATCAAAGGATGGACTATGCAAATCTGCTGCAAAAAGAAAACCTCTTTAAAGTTCTAAAAAAGCAAAGATATCATTTTAATGACTAAGGCATGCCTAACCAAACCATGGTCTTTTCAATTGCCTCATATGCTTGTGAAAGCTGAACAATGAAAAAGGAAGACAGAAGGATTAATGCATTTGAATTGTAGTGTTGGCAAAGAATACAGAATATACTATTGAGCTGCCAGTAGAACAAAATCTGTCTTAGAAAAAAATAAAACAGAGAAGTTCCTTAGAAGCAAGGATGGTGAAACTTCACCTTGCTTGCTTTGGAGAGGTCATCAAGGAAGACCAATTGCTAGAAAAGGATATCATGTTTGGCACAGTAGTCAGCAAAAATGAGGGAAACCCTCAATGAGATGGACTGACAAAACAGGACAACAATGTGCTCAAACACATCAAAGGTAGCGAAGGTGATCTGGTATCAGGCAGCATTTCGTTCTGCTACTCGACAGCACTGGGTGGGTATACATAAGGTTGCCATGAGTTGGACTGCAACTGAAAGACTGAATCCTTTCCTTCTAAGATCAGGAACAAGGCAAGATGCCCGCTCTTGACAATTCTATTAACCACATAGTGGAAGTCCTAGTCAGTGCAATAAGTCAAGAAAAAGAAAGAAAAAACATATGGATTGTAAACAATGAAAGTATCTCTATTGATAGATGACATATTGTTTATGTAGAAAATCCCAAGGAATCTACAAAAAAGATCCTAGAAAAAATAAGTTTAGAAAAATTTCTAGATACAAAGCCAGTATAGAAAAAGTGATTGTATTTTACATACTAGCAATGAATGGCTAGAAATTAAAAAATTTTAGAAGTATCATTTACAATAGCACTAATAAAGAAAGAATAAAAAGGAAAATGAAAGAGGGGAAAGGCAGTAAGAGGGAAAAGGAAGACTTAAAAGAGAAATACTTAGGAATAAACATAGCAAAAATTTGCAGGATTTGTATGCTCAAAACTACAAAAAACTCATGAAAGAAATCAAAGACCAAACTTAATGGAGAGAAGATAACATGTTCACGGGTTGGAAGACTCATTGTTGCTAAGGTATCAATTTTTCCCAATTTGAAATATAGATTCAATGCAATCCTCAATCAGTATCTCAGCATAATTCTTTGTAGATATTAAAAAGCTGATTCTAAAATTGTCGTGAAAAGGCAAAGAAATTAGAACAGTCAAAGCGATTTTTAAAGAACATAACAAAGTTAGGGCCTCACACTGAGATTTCAATACTTAGTGTAAAGTTGCAGTAATCAAGGCAGTGGAGTGTAAGAGAAAGGACAGACATGTCCAGAAATAAAGCCACACAAATATAGTTAACTGATTTTTTTTTTTTTTTTTTGACAAAAGTACAAAGGCAATTTGATGGAGAAATCATAATCTCTCCAACAAATGGTCCTGGAACAGCTGAATATCCACATGCCAAAAAAATGAACCCAGATCTATACACCTAACATAAAAATTAACTCATCCATCTAGAATTACCATATGACCCAGCAATTCCACTTCTAGGTATACACCCAAAATAACTGAAAGCAGAACAGAAACAGAAACCTGTACACCAATGCCCATTGCAGCATTATTCACAATAGCCAAATGGTGGAAACAACCTAAACAGCCATCAACAGATGACTGGAAAAACAAATGTGGTATATGTATTACTCAGCCACAAACAGAAATGAAGTCCTGATACATGCTATATAACACGGCTGAACCTTGAAAACATTATGCAATAGGTTAGTCTCAAAAGGACAAATATCGTTTTGATAAGAGGTAAATGCACAGAGACCTAAGTTTATCAGTGGTTACCAGTAGCAGGTTGGGGGGAGAGGGAATAGCGAGGTATTGTTTAAGGGTATAGAGTTTTCTGTTGAGAGTGAAACAAATAGTGGTGATGACTGCACATGGTGAATGTAATTAATGTCACCACTGAATTGTACACGTTAAATATGGCTGAAATGGCACTTTGTTATATATATTTGACCAAAATAAAATTGAAAAAACAAATTAAGTCAAAATGTATTATAGCTCTATCTGTTAAATCTAAAACTACAAGAAAAGACAAGAGAAAATATATGGATTGGGGAAAAGTTCTGAGATAGAACACCGAAAGCACAATCCATGAAGCTGATAAATTTAACTTCCCAGAGAAGAAATTCTGCCTCAAGACTGCAGTGTCAACCCCTGCCGAGTTTCCAGCTTCCTGGCCTGCCCTGCAGATTTCAGACTCAAGACTTCAAGGTAATTTCTTGCCAAGTTTCCAGCCTGCCAGCCGGCCCTACAAATTTCAGATTGCCAGCCCCTACAATTGTGTAAGCCAATTACCGAAAATAAATCTCTTTAAAACACACACACATATACATTCATATGCATATACATTACATATACATGTATATATTAATACACACACACCTGCTATTGCTTCTGACTGATACATGTATTATAAAGCTAACCGTAAACGGCAAAATGATAGAATTCTCAGAAATAAACATGGGTTATTATCTTTATACAACCGGTTATGGGAAGACTTTTAAACAAGTCATCCAAAGCACTAACCATAAAGGAAACACTGAAAAATTGGACTACACTGAAATTAAGACCTCATGTTCGATGGCATCATTAAGCGTGAAAGAGCAAGGTGGAACAGAAGAAGACATCCTCAACACACACAAAGGATTCATGTCCAGAATACATAAACAACTGCCGCAAATTAATAAGAAAAGACAGACAACTCAAAAGAAAAACGGGCAAAAGATTTAACAGGCACTTCACGTAAGACGGAAACCCTGGTGGCGTAGCGGTTAAGAGCTACGGCTGCTAACCAAAAGGTCGGCAGTTCAAATACACCAGGCACTCCCTGGAAACTCTATGGGACAGTTCTACTCTGTCTCATAGTGTCGCTATGAGTCAGAATCGACTTGACGGCAATGGGTTTTTTTTTTTAATTTCACGTAAGACCTTATCTAAATGTCTAATAAACTTACAAAAAGGTGCTAGACGGTCATCAAAAAAACTTGGACCAAAACAAATAATGATACACCACTATATACATATCAGAATGACTAAGAAAGTCTGACAAACACAAGAGTATGGTCCAATGATGTGGACCAACAGGAACTCTCAAACAATGCTCATAGGAGTGGTAACTGTTCAACAATACAGCATTACCTAGTGAAGCTGAAGATATACATAGCCTATATCCCAGAAGGAAGCCCTGGTGCTGTAGTGGTTAAGTGCTACAGCTGCTAACCAAAAGGTTGGCAGTTCGAATCCACCAAGTGCTCCTTGGAAACTCTATGGGGCAGTTCTACTCTATCCTATAGGGTTACTATGAGTCAGAATCGACTTGACAGCAACAGGTTTTTTATATCCCAGAAATTCTATGCCCAGGTTTACCTTATGGAAATGCATGTATATGTGTGCCAGAGGACATGTTTAAAAATCACCACATTGTTCATAATAGGCAGAAATTAGAAACAACACAACTACCTATCAATAGTAGAACAGATAAAGTGTGGTATATGCATTCGGTGGAATACTGTGAATAACCTTTCGCTATACACAACACAGGTCAATTTTTAAAAGTTTTGCACAAAAAATAACAAGATCTAAAAGAATATACATTGTATGATCCTTTTACATCAAATTCAATTAACATGTAAAACTAAACTATATTGCTTAGCGATGAACATACAGAGCCCTGGTAGCACTGTGGTTAAGAGCTCAAGCTGCTAACCAAATGGTCAGCAGTTCAAATCCACCAGCCACTCCTTGGAAACCCTATGGGGCAATTCTACTTTTTCCTATAGGGTCTCTATGAGTCGGAATCGACTTGACAGCAATGGATTTTGTAGTGATGAATAATTAGATGGTAAAACTATACAGAAAACCAAGAGATTATAAAAGACTACTGGTTGGGGGGGGGTGAGGCTGATTTTTATCAAAAAATGGGCACAAAGGGGACTTCTGAGGCTCTAGTAATATTCTGTTTCTTGACCTGGGTAGTGGTTACATTTAAATAATTCATTAAATTCTACATTTGTTTACATATTTTAAGTGTGTTTTATTTCATAACTTTTAAGAAGTCTAAGAGAAGGGAGAAAAAAAGGTTTATCACAAGTGCTAAAAATCATTCTTCTAAAATATCTACTAAAACACATGTGAACTAAGAGGAAAAATGTATTGATCAACTGGCAGAAGGCTCTGAAACAATATTGCAGCTTAAAAACAGGAGCTTCCTCTGTCGGGAAGTTCTGTCCTGAACCAACGTTTGAAATGAAAGACACCTGAAAACTGAAACGGAAAGCTGCTTAGCTTTGCACCCACACCTCTCCACCCAACAACCAATTTGGGTCTAGGAAGGAATTAGGAATAAAAGCAAAAGTTTTATTACCAGAGAATTTTGCAAAACAATGTTAAAAAACAAACAACAAAAATTTAATGTAACCTAATTTCTACGTAAACACAAAAAACCCCTCACTATACGTATTTATTTTCCAAACTAATGATAAAAACTCAACAAATATGCTCCATTTTGTAACTGAAAATTTTTTCTCATACTCAAAAACACATGTGTTCTAAAATGATTAAGTGATAATTTTCTGAGATGGTAAAGAGAACATGCTTCATGCTTCAGATAACTTTAGTAAATAATATTCAAATAATTGATTCTTAATAAAAAAACTACAAAAAATTGTGCGTTACTGGTTTAAATCTGTGTTAATTTATATGCATTTACTCAATAATTAAAGACATTAAAATTTATCACAAGGTTTTGTGACTGTAATTGAGAAATGTATTAAATATAATTTATTTAGCAATTTATTATTAATTAAATCAATTATTTTCATAGTAGATAATATAAAATTATGTAATTAAAATACAAAACATTTTCTTCAGAAATACATGCATTAGGGTGGGGCGGGAGAAAGACAGGAGTCCTGGTGGTGTCATGGTTAAAATGCTTGGTTGCTAACCAAAGGTAGGTGGTTCGAACCCACCAGCTGCTCAGCAGGACGAAGATGTGGCAGTCTGCTTTCGCAAAGATTTACAGCCTTGGGAAGCCTCTGGTGCAGTTCTCTGTCAGAACTGACTCCACAGTAGTGGGTTTTTGGTTCTGGGACAAAAAGCACCCCCCCCCCGCCGCCCCACGACCACCAATTCTGCCTCTGGATAACACCAATTACCAGTGCTACCAGCTATTTAAAGTTTGCTTATATATGCCGCTATTTGGGCAACATGATCTGAAAAGTGAAACCCAGGTTATCAAAAACTATACACTTGCCTTATTAGGCAGTTCATTAACCATGAATGGCAGCTCCCAGCAACTCTTCTCCACCCCTAAGGTTTCCATTATTCCCTGTGTTGCTTTTGTGCTACGTGTTCAGCAATCCCGCAATCTTTACTTTTATTTACTGACAGTGATTTACTCCTGTAGTATAACAGTAAAGACTCTTTCTAGTTTGTCAGGGAAGCTCTAATGCTAAGAACTTTTTATTAAATAACTTCCCTAGAACCAGTTTCCATTCTTCAGCCCTGAAGGCAAGATAGGATTTAGTGTAACTTGTCCCCATTGCAGAGAATAAAGTAGAACAGGGCCATCCTCAGCTGTCCCTCTAAAGTCAATGCTCTGCCAAACCATCAACAGAATGCTGTAAACGATACCAAAGTTTTTACTATTTCATAAGAGGCTACTGCCTTTGCCTAGAAGTATATCAAGTGCACATGCTGTTTTTTAAAGGACTCACCCTTCCAGTCACCAAAACCAAACCTGTTGCCGTCAAGCTGATTTCAATTCATAGCGACCCTACAGGACAGAGCAGAACTGCCCCATAGTTTCCAAGGAGCGCCTGGTGGATTCCCACTGCCGACCTTTTTGGTTAGCAGTCATAGCACTTAACCACTATGCCACCAGGGTTTCCATCCCTATGTCAAGGTGACTTAAATTGCCTCAACAAGTACTGGTTGGGATGTAAGGCAAAATGACTACTTGTGGAAAGAACCAGTTTAGCTTAACTACAACCAACAGTTGATTGCTCCCACCCACCAAATACACACACACACACACACACCACACCACTACAACACAACACAAAAGAGCTAAACATCTTTAGACTATAAACTTGCTAAAGTCAGGGTTTTATGTCTTGTTTTTATTCACTCACTTCTAATACTTTTTAAATGGCTACTACTTACCATATATGGAAACCCTGGTAGAATAGTGGTTAAGTGCTATGGCTGCTAACCATGAGGTTGGCAGTTAGAATCTGTCAGGTGCTCCTTGGAAACTCTATGGGGCAGTTCTATGCTGTCCTATAGGGTCGCTATGAGTTGGAATCTACTCGACAGCAGTAGGTTTACTTACCATGTACATGCAGTCCCTGGAGCTCATTCCTAAGTGTGTCTTTAAGAATTTGCAGGTAAGTCAGAACAGGTGGACAAGGGTCTTATTTAATATTACTTTAGTACAAGAAAAGGCTGGAAGGCTTTTCAACAATTTAAAATCTGCACCTGCAGCAAGTGAAGGTGATTGTGACGAAGAATATGTTCCAAGTAGGGACTGGTTCAGTCGTTTCAAAGTGACGACAAATTTACGTTAACATTAAAAGGCAAGTACGAGTTGTGAGTAAATCAGATATTCCTAACCTGGTAACTTAACTGTACTGGGCAGAAATACAGGGAATACTTCAAACAAGGTTCCTACCTCCATGGAGTTAGTTACTGAACACGTTGCAGTCAAAGAATGTGACAAGCATTACAAAGAAGTTCAGAGTGCTATAGGCATCGACTGTTGTTAGGTGCCAGTGGAGCTGATTTTCGACTCATAGTGACCCCATTAAGCTGGCCTAATACTATCTGGAGGACCAGGAAAGGTGCTGGAGAAAATGTGATATTTAAGCCAACATATCCCGATAGTATTAGGCGCTCCTTGGAAACTCTCTATGGGGCAGTTCTACTCTGTCCTATAGGGTCGCTATGAGTCGGAATTGACTCGATGGCACCAGGTTTGGGTTTTTTTGTTGTTGTTTTTTAAGCCATATATTAGTTTTCTACTGCTGCATTACAAATTACCACAAACTCAGCAGTTTAAAACAAAAATCATTTATTAGCTCACAGCTCTGTAGGGCATAAGTCAAAGAAAACTATAGCTGGGTTCTCTGTTCAAGGTCTCATAAAGCTGAAATCAAAGTGTCAGTGGACTGTATTCTCACCTGAATGGCTGACTAAAGAAGAATGTGCTTCTAGGATCATTCGGCAGAATTCAATTCCTTGTATTTGTAGGACTAAGGTCCTGGTTTCCTTAGTGGCTGTCACCCAGAAGTCATCTCAACTTCTAGAGACCACCTGCAGGCTATACAGCCCTCTTCATCTTCACAGCCAGCAAGAGAGACTCTCCCTTGCAACAAGTACCTCTCAAGCTTCAAATCTCTTACTCTTCCTGTCTTTGACTCTAGATGGAGATCTAAAGGATTCATGTGATTAGGTCAGGTCCATCTGGATAATCTTGCTTTCCTGAAGTCAACTGTTCCAGGTGACATAACCTAATCACAGGAATGATAGCCTGTCATATTCACAGTACAGAGGATTATACGTGGTGTGTATATCAGGGGGACAGGAATCTTGGCAATTGTTTTAATTAAGACTTCTGCCTGCCACAAGCTGCAACCTGAAGAATGAACAGAAGTTGCAGATGAGGCAAAGGGAGTTGGAGAGAATGGGGGCACATCTGATACCTGAGTCAGGAAAGGGCATGGAAGAGCAGGGGAAAAAAGTACAATATGACTGGATTTGTCTCCCCAGTCACCAGCACAGTAACTGCCACATATATTGTCAAGGGAATAAATCAACATGCCAAATCATATCAAATTAAACTAACAAGTATTTACTAAGATTGCCACTACAAAAGAAAAGCTAAGAACTGTCTTCTAATACATAAAGCCATTAGGCAGAATTAGGGGTGACATGCCAGGGGAGACAACATACCGGTAAACAGAGAACAAAACTGCACATAAACACAACTGGGCTCTTCGGTTGTCTTTGTTAAATGGAAGTGATGAAATCAAATAAATTCCAAAGGCCTTACTTCTGCCTCATCTGTAGCAGATGATTTAACTACTAAACCTCTAGATTCCTTTCCAGTGTAAACTATCCTACGAAACAGAAGCTATGGCTCTTGCCCTAGGGCAAATTCTACACAGGAAGTTCAGAATCTAATTACGAATTCATGTAGTAATCTATACCTTGGTCTATAATTAAATAATAATATCAAAAAAATTCAATATCCTGTTCTAACTACTGAATTTACTCTCTTCTACAATTTTAACAGTAATTACATACCTCTACTCTAACGCTTACTTGCTTTTCACAGAAAAGTAAACACCAAAACTACGTATCAATAACAGGTCCAGTAAGAATAAGGAGTAGAGGTGATACTACATATGATTGGGCAATTTTAATTATCAACAGCAATATAATTGTTTGGAGAACTAATGCATAAAATACTGCTGGACTTGAACAGAAAATTGCCATTTCACAAACTTCAAGTCTGAAACATTCAGTGGCATGTCAGTCAACTGCTTCAATCAATAAAATGCTTCTCAGTAGCCCATACGAAGCTGTTTTTTTTTTTTTTTTAAAAAAGGGCTTTTTTGGGCGGGGAGGGGATAGAGACGGGCTCTGAATATTTGGATGAAGACAAAGTCTTCCTAACCATTTGTTTTGGTTTCTATTGCTGCAAAACAAATCATCCCAAAACTTGATGGCTTAAAATAACAACCTTTAGCCATCAGCAAAATGCAAATCAAACCCACAATGAGATAAATACAACTTCACACACACTAGGATGGTTATACTAAAAAAGACGGATAATACACGTTGGCAATATTGTGAAGAAACTGGAACCCTCAAACAATGCTGGTGGGATTGTAAAATGGTGCATGCAGCTGCTTGAGAAAATAATCTGGCAGTTCCCCAAAGGTTAAACAGAGTTACCTTATGTCCCAGTCATCCCATTCAAGGTATACGCCCAAGAGAAATAAAAACATATACTCCTGTAAACACGTGTACACCAATGTTCATAGCAGCATTATTCCCGACAGCTAAAAAGCAGAAACAATCTAAATGTCCAGCAACTGATCAATGAATAAATAAAAGGTAGTATATCCATGAATCAAGCAAGAGGAGAAAAGACCAAAATGGATATCAGAAGAGACTCTGGAATTTGCTCTCGAACATCCAGTAGCTAAAGCAAATGGAAGAAGTGATGAAGTCAAAAAGCTGAACAGAAGATTTCAAAGGGCAGCTTAAGGAGACAGAGTAAAGTATTATGATGACACGTGCAAAGACCTGGAGAGAGAAAACCAAAAGGGAAGAACACTCTCAGCATTTCTCAAGCTGAAAGGGCTGAAGAAAAAAATTCAAGCCTCGAGTTGCAATACTGAAGGATTCTACAAGGAAAATATTAAATGATGCAGGAAGCATCAAAAGAAGATGGAAGGAATACACAGAGTCACTACCAAAAAGAACTGGTCGACATTCAACCATTTCAGGAGGTAGCATATGCTCAGGAACTAATGGTAATGAAGGGAGAGATCCAAACTGCACTGAAAAAACGGGCAAAAAACAAGGCTTCAGGAATTGACGGAATACCAACAGAGATGTTTCAACAAACAGATGCAGCACTGGAAGTGCTCCCTCTTCTATGCCAAGAAATCTGGAAGACAGCTACCTGGCCAACCGACTGGAAGAGATCCATATTTATGCCTATTTCCAAGAAAGGTGATCAAATCGAATTTGGAAATTATCGAACAATATCATTAATGTCACACGAACGTAATATTTTGCTTAAGATCAAAAGTGGCTGCAGCAGTACATCAACAGGAACTGCCAGAAATTCAAGCCACATTGAGAAGAGGACACAGGACCAGGGATATCACTGCTGATGTCAGATGGATCTTGGATGAAAGGAAAGAATACCAGAAAGATGTTTATCTGTGTTTTACTGACTATTCAAAGGCATTTGACTGTGAGAACTGTAACAAATTATGGATAATATTGCAAAGAATGAGAATTCCAAAACACTTAATTGTGCTCATGAGAAACTGTACACAAACCAAGAGGCAGTCATTCAAACAGAACAAGGGGATACTATGTGGTTTAAAGTTAGGAAAGGTGTGTGTCAGGGTTTTATCCTCTGACCATACTTACTCAATCTGTATGCTGAGTAAATAATCCAAGAAGCTGGGCTATATGAAGAAGAACAGGGCATCAGGATTGGAGGAAGACTCATTAACAACCTGCAATATGCAGATGACACAACTTTAACTGCTGAAAGTGAAGAGGACTTGAAACACTTACTGATGAAGATCAAGGAGTACAGCCTTCAGTAAGGATTACATATCGACATAAAGAAAACAAAAGTCCTCACAACTGGACCAATAAGCAACTGCGTGATAAATGGAGAAAAGACTGAAGTTGTCAAGGATTTCATTTTACTTGGATGCACAATTAACACCCACTGAAGCAGCAGTCAGGAAATCAAATGGTACACTGCACTGGGCAAATCTGCTGCAAAAAACCTCTTTAAAGTGTTGAAAAACAAAGATGTCACTTGAAGAAGGAAAATGTGCCTGACCCAAGCCATGGCATTTTCAATTGCCTCATATGCATGCGAAACCCAGATGATGAATAAGTAAGATCAAAGAAGAACTGACGCCTTAGAATTGTGGTGTGGGCGAAGAATACTGAATAAACCATAGCCTGCCAAAAGAATGAACAAATCTGTCTTGGAAAAGGTACAACCACAATGCTCCTTAGAAGCAAGGATGGTGAGACTACGTCTCACATACTTTGGACATGTTATCAGGAAGGATCAGTGCCCGGAGAAGGACATCATGCAGGGTAAAGCAGATAGCCAGAGAAAAAGAGGAAGACCCTCAAAGAGATGGATTGACACAGTGGCTGCAATAATGGGCTCAAGCATAACAGTGATTGTGAGGATAGCACAGGACTGGGGAGTGTTTTGTTCCATTGCACATAGGGTTGCTATGAGTTGGAACCAACTCAATGGCACCTAACAACATTATATCCGTTAAAAAAAAAAAAAGTTGCTGTCAACTCTGACTCATAGTGACCCTACAGGATAAAGGAGAACTGCTCCATAGGGTTTCTAAGGAGTGGCTGGTCGATTTGAACTGGTGACCTTTTGGTTAGCAGTGGAAATATTATTTGGCAATAAAAAGAAATGATGTGCTGGCATTAATCCAAAAAACACAAAATAATAACTGTTGGAGAGGCTGTGGAGAGACTGGAACTCTTATACACTGCTGGAGGGAACGTAAAATGGTACAGCCACTTTGGAAATCGATTTGGTGCTTCCTTAAAAAGTTAGAAATGAGAACTACCATACAACCCAGAAATTCCGCTCCTCGGAATATATCCTAGAGAAATAAGACCCTTTACACGAACAGATATATGCACACCCATGTTTACTGCAGCACAGTTTACAATAGCAAAAAGCTAGAAGCAACCAAGGTGTCCAACAACAGCTGAATGGATAAATAAACTATGGTATATTCACATAATGGAATACTACGCATTGGTAAAGAACAATGATGGGTCTGTGAAACATTTCATAATATGGAGGAACCTGGAAGGCATTATGCTGAGTGAAATTAGTCAGACGCAAAAGGACAAATATTGTATAAGACTACTATTATAAGATCTTGAGAAATAGTATAAACTGAGAAGAACACATTCTTTTGTGGTTAAGACGGGGGGAGGGAGGGAGGGAGGGTGGGAAAGGGTTATTTACTGATTAGATAGAGTAGATAAGAACTACTTTAGGTGAAGGGAAGCACAACACTCAACACGGGGAAGGTCAGCTCAACTGAACTGGACCAAAAGCAAAGAAGTTTCCTGAATAAACTGAATGCTTTGAAGGTCAGCAGAGCAAAGGTGGGGGTTTGGGGACTATGGCTTCAGGGGACATCTAAGTCAATTGGCAAAATAAATTCTATTAAGAAAACATTCTGCATCCCACTTTGAAGTGTGGCATCTGGGGTCTTAAATGCTAACAAGCGGCCATCTAAGATGCATCAATTGGTCTCAACCCACCTGGATCAAAGGAGAATGAAGAACATCAAGGCACAAGATAATTATGAGCCCAACAGACAGAAAGGGCCACATGAACTAGAGACTTACATCATCCTGAGACCAGAAGAACTAGATGGTGCCCAGCCACAACCGATGACTGCCCTGACAGGGAGCACAAAAAGAGAACCCTTGACAGAGCAGGAGAACAGTGGGATGCAGACCCCAAATTCTCATAAAAACACCAGACTTAATGGTCTGACTGAGACTAGCTAGAAGAATCCCGGCGGTCACGGTCCCCAAACCTTCTGTTGGCCCAGGACAGGAACCATTCCAGAAGAGAAGTCATCAGACATGGATTGGATTGGACAATAGGTTGGAGAGAGATGCTGATGAGGAGTGAGCTACTTGTATCAGGTGGACACTTGAGACTGTGTTGGCATCTCCTGTCTAGAGGGGAGATGGGAGGGTAGAGAGCGTTAGAAACTGCAAAATGGTCACAAAAGGAGAGACTGGAAGGAAGGAGCGGGCTGACTCATTAGGGGGAGAGTAAATGGGAGTATGCAGTAAGGTGTATATAAGTTTATATGTGAGAGACTGACTTGATTTGGAAACTTTCACTTAAAGCACAATAAAAATTATTAAAAAAAAGCTGATGTACTGATACGTGTTACAATATGGATGAACCTTGAAAACACTATGCTAAATTAAAGAAGCCAGTTGCAAAATATTACATGTTTTACGATTCCATTTGTATGAAATGCCCAAAACAGGCATTGGAGCCCTGGTGGCAGAGTGGTTAAGAACTCAGGGTGCTAACCAAAAGGTAGGAAGTGTCAATCCACCAGCCACTACTTGGAAACCCTGTGGGGCAGTTCTACCCTGTCTGTTCTATAGGGTCGCTATGAGTCAGAATCCACTCAACAGCAACTTTTTTTGTGTATGTGTGTGTAGAGACAAAAAGTAGATTAACGGTTGCCAAGAAATTATAGTAGCGGTGAGGGGGTGGGAGAGAGGATAAGGGGTGGCTGCTAACGGGTATGGGGTTTCTTTTTGCAGTGATGAAAATGTTCTAAAATTGACTGTGGTGATGGTATCACAACTCTATGACTATACTAAAAACCAATGAATTATACACTTTAAATGGGTGAATTATATCTCAATAAAGCAGTTATATTTAAAAAGAGAGAAACCCTTTGAAGGTTGAAAAGCACTAAACATTTTGGATTATTCTTTCACCAGCCTAAGGTAGTACACGCAAATACTGCTCAGCACCAGCTAAAACCCTGAGGGGGATATTCTGTAGATACCTGGGATTTTCTTCTTGTTCCATTCTCTCCTCTCAGTTACTTTGTCCTGAGAACTCTAGCCCCTTTGTTCTCCCCCAAGAGAGGCTTTTGTGTTCAGTCATCTGTAATGCTAAAATTTAATAGTACTTGGTATCATGAAAATTAGCATCATATTAGCATCACACCTTAAAAGGTGGGAATCCATACCAAAAAAAACAAACCCACTGCCGTTGAGTCGATTCCGACTCATATGATGAGAATCCATAGAGCATAGATATACCTTTTAGGGGAAAAAAATCCACTTTTGAACCATTATTACTTTATGGCACTATTTGGCAATAGATAAAGTATTTCTTTCTCTCCAATTTGCTTTCATATTTTTGCAATTTCTGTCAGTCCGATATAGGTTCAAATTCTTTTTCTGCTACATTTACAGATCCTGGAGATGCTTAACCTTTCGGGGTTTTAGTTTGTTACCTATAAAATGGAACGTTAACCTACCAACTTTAAAAGATGGTTGCATAAATCAAATTGAATAAGATTTTGAAAAGTGCATATCAATGTCTCAGAAATAAAATTCTAAAATTAATATCAATTTCCATCACTCTGAATAGAGAAAAACAATTTTTATTTGTAGAAAATAAGCTTCTTATAAAGAAGAGTCAGACTTTTCTTTTGAAATGTGATACCATTAATATTTCAGATTAATTTTTTGGGTTCTACAACATGAAATTAAGAAAAAAAAAAAAAAACCCTGTTGCTGTCGATTCCAACTCATAGCAACCCTATTAGGCTCTAGCAAATCTTAGGGAAAGACATTTTTAAAAATTTCTTTTTTTAGGCCACATAAACCTAGAAATACAAATGAAGACTTTTGGGCAAAAGCAGATCAGTTAAAGTCACTCAGAATTTTTACAGCACCTTAAATTTAGGTTAAGAACCTGAAGGTCATTAACATAACCCCATAAATTTTACAAAAAAAGAAAAGTGAGTCCTGAAGAAGTGAAATGAATATGCGCAAGCTGTACAGTTAATAAGGCTAAGAAGATGTGAGACCCTAAGTCCTTCAACTTACAGTCCAAGTGTCCTTTATATACCATTCGGCTTTTAAAAAATATTTGACTGTGTTTCACTTTTTTGGTTTACAGTGCTGCTTCTTCCACATCCAGGTGACTTTTATTTTTCTAAGTCTGATCTTTCAATTACTTTTAGTAAATCAATAATTTTCCTCTGTTAGGTTTCCTACCCAATCAACTATTTCCCCTTTCTTCCTTCTTATGAAAAGCCTGATTTTTCCAGATATGGAACAGCAATATATTCAGTGAAGATGAGCCTCTATTCCCACCCCATGGGATGAACCAAGATTGATCTAAGTAAAGATGCTAATCCCATTCTACTTTGCTGGTGGGCTGGTTTAGGGTGGCCTTATAACCAATGGGACCTCAGGGGGGAGTTTTGTGTGGTTCTAGAAAAGATGTATCGCCTTGATTTTTTTTTAAGTAAATTTACAGGGAGAGCCCCCCTTCCAGTTTCTTTGGTTGTTGTCATGAGTACAAGATGCAGCACTCACCTCTCCACCCTGAGGAGAAGGCTCACTCAGACTTCTGACATCACTGTCATAACCAGTTTAGGAATCATGTCCCTCCGGATTAAACTATCAGTAACCAGCTGCTGTTGAGCTGATTCCAATGCATGGCAACCCCATGTGTGTGAGAGTGGAGCCGTGCTCCACAGGGTTCTTCAATGGCTGATTTTTCAGAAGTAAGTCACAGGCCTTTCTGTCAAGGCACCTCTGGATGGACTTGAACTGCCAACATTTTGGTTTGCAGTGGAACGCATTACCTGTTTGCACCACCCAGGGATTAAATTATTACATAAGAAATAAACCTCTATTTAGTCAGGTAGTGAATACTTGGGGTCAAGAGCCTCCAAATACAAAAAAAAAAAAAAAAAAAACTCCAGTATTTTCTAGTGAAATCATGTTACCTATTTTCTATAACAGAAGAACACAAAAACTTCCTTCTCACATCAAGTAATATGAAAGCATAAATTTTTTTTTAATTAGAGTTTTGTTAAAAACCAGTTAGCTGTGTTACTAAGAAAAATGTTCTTTAGTGGTTCACAATATTCAAAACTTGAGAATTTGACTAAAGAAACTGATTTCAAATAATATAATGTCTAACAGTATACTAACAAATCTGAACTCCTGCACTCATTCTAAAAATATATAAAAACAACTTCAATATATTTAGGAGTAAGCTGAGTTTCAAAAAGTCAGGTGTTATTCCCAATAAATTGATTTTAGAAACACACCATTGTTACACTGATATAAAGCTTAAAAATCTTGTATTACCTATTGAGGGTCAGTGAATTCTATGTAAGAACAGGGCATTTTATTACACATACACACATACCCACCCTCCTTAAAATTCCAAGTGGTTCCTTAATAGAGGACAAAAACATAAAGAGAAAAATTTTACCATCTTATATTAGAAAAACAGGAAATATTTAACAAATACTAAAATTATGACAATACCACTCAACAATTAAAGAGTCACAAGACTCCCTAATAGGGAACACAACAGAGAGTCCCTGATGCAGCAGGAGAAAAGTGGGGTACAGAATTCAAACTCTAGTAAAAAGACCAGATTTACTTGTCTGAATGAGCCTGGAGGGACCCCAGAGGACATGGCCCCCGGACTCTCTGTTAGCCCCGAACTGAAACCATTCCCAAAGCCAATTCTTCAAACAAAGATTACACTGGATTGTAAGACATAAAACGACACTGGTGAGGAGTGTGCTTCTCAGCTCAAGTAGACACATGAGACTAAGTGGGCAGCTCCTGTCCAGAGGCGAGATGAGAAGGCGGAGGGGGACAGGAGCTAGTTGAATGGACACGGGAAATACAGGGTGGAGAGGAGGAGTGTGCTGTCGGGTTATATGGAGAGCAACTAGGGTCACAAAACGATGTGTAAGTTTTTTATGAGAAACAGACTTGAATTGTAAACTTTCACTTAAACCACAATTAAAAAAAAAAAAGGGGGGTCACAAGAGAAAAGGCCTAAAAGCAACCATAAAAATATCTAGCACAAAACCCATGAATCATTGACAACAACCATCAAGGAGTCACCCTCAAAAAGGGCCTACTGATTTGGGGTAAAACCTAACCTTTACTTATGCCCTAAGTTTTAGAACAGGAGAACATGCTAGGATGTGTTAAAAAAAAAAATGATGATTCAAAGCAAGTCAACAAAGGAGTCTTTATGTAGAGAAGTGAAGGCTAAACACCATAAAAGTTAGGTGGTCACACACCACTCCCACATACACAGTAGCTCCCAATAATGGCTCTGAATAATTTTTTTTAATTTCAGAAATTTTGATTAATATAACAGGAAAAAAGCAGTCTTGGCTATAATGAGACTTAGTAATGACAGAGAAATTAGCCATGGTAAATGGGATTATAAAATTCAAAATTTCTCACTAAGATCTGATGGTACTATCAAAAACAAAACTAGAATCAAACAGAACAGAAAGCCTGCTTTCCTCCTTTTCACAAATCCATATCCCTATAGTTTTTTTCCGACTTAAGAAAAGTAGATTCTCTAGGACACCTCAGTGAGGTAAGGTGATCAGGAGCTCCATGTAAAGTAAATCCTGATGAGGTGCATGTTTCCTAGTCCTGAGTTAGGTGCGTATATTTTCCAATTATAAAGACAATTAACTTAGAAAAGTTTAAGGAGGAAAAAAAAAAAAAGTAACCATAGCATTTTCATCAGTACCCAATGTTAAAATCAACCATTTTAGCTAAATAGCTTAAGATGAGCTTACAAGGGTATTTTCTTAGAACTATAATCATTTCTAGGTCGGTTTTGGTATTGCTATAACTACCCAAAAGTTATGAATCATATGACTTTTCTCTGCAACTCATAATTCAGAGATGCAATTCTTTCCAGTAAAAATATATACATCAGTGAATTTGATCTGATAAGAGTAAATTATGTACTTTCAGCCTCAATTTAATAAATTAAAGAAATTACTGGCCATTGGAGAAACATAAAAAGAGGAAATTATCCAGATATTCACTCTTTCTAAAACTGTCTCCCAAGTTAGTCCTGAATATCAAATCTACTGAATCTTCAAGTTTAGACACTTTTTAAACACTGTCTTTCTTTGCTGAGAGAATCAATCAGGCAAAAATTAATGAAAGGAGTCTTTGTAAAATGCTCATTATTTACAAAAAGAAAATTTGACCTCATAATCAATTAGATACATAACAAATTTAATAGAAATACCTTGTATTTCAAATTTACAAAAAGAATTCTGATCTGAAATGCACACTGAAGTATTTCAGGATTAAGTATCAGGATGTCTACAGCTTACTTTCAAATGGGGTTCAGAAAAATAAGAGAACTATATATATTATATATATATACACAATATATATATCTGTGTAAATATGAGCATATATGGCAAAATATTATCAATGCTGAATCTAAGCAGAGGGTATACAGGTGTTCAGAGTGTTCTGTGTATGGAAAATTTCAAAGCAAAAATTAGGAGAACAAAAGACCCTCACTGGCTTCTAGCTACAAGACTCTTCTGCCCTCATTTAAAACGACGGTTACGTAACTGTTATATCTGTATAAAAGTCACAAGTCTGAGAACGAGCTTTAAAAAGTCATTTTAAAGGTTAGAATCAGTGAATTAATTGTTTTACCTGAAAGTTAACATCTTCTTTCTTAAATATTAGCGCTTGAACTTCATCAGGATCTCCATTAAATATAGCTTGCACCAGTGATGGCTGAAATATAAGAGAGTAATAAAAACATTAAGTCACACTTACCAAATGGTATCCTAAATCTAAAAATTGTCTTCCCTTTTGAGATAAACCAGAAGTCTTCTGAAGCCAAATCATATTAAAGCACAAGATCCCTTCTTGGAAAAAACGGCCTTTAGAGAAAGAAAACAGGTGCCCTGGGAGAGCAATGGGTAAAGTGCTTAGTGGCTAACCTAAAGACCAGTGGTTCAAACTCACCAGCTGTTCTCAGGGAGGAAAGATCCGGGGATCTGCTCCCATAAAGATTACAACCTGGGAAACCCTATGGCGCAGCTCTACTCTGTCCTATATGGTCGCTAGGAGTTGGAATCGACTTGATGGCACCCAGCAATAGCAAAAAAAAAATACATCACCTCGGCTTGACCTAAATAAGGTGGTATAACAAACACAATTAGATTTTATTTTCTTCCTTTTAAGTTGAAGCCTTTTATTTATACATAAAGTCTTCCAAACGCTAATATGACATCCCAGTATCTACTTGTGGGATACAACTTAAACAAGCAGCTCGCAGCCCATGCTAAAGCCCTTGAAGAAAGGCTTATTCAGGGCATCAAAATAACTTGTATGGGTTAGCACTATATGTATAAACATACAGATCCCAAGAAGGCAAATTTGGCAGTTGATGAAAATACCTGTTATAGAAAAAACAAAAAAAATACATATACCTGAATGGCGTGAAGAGACAAACACGTGCATGGTCTAAATATAACAATTTCCTATTCTACAACACAGTCTCTCTGATTCCATATTATACTAGTGAAAGAAGCCATTAACAAAGAATTAAAAATAAAGTTAAAGATGAAGTTTGGTTCTTTTTCATACAAAGTCTTGCATGTAAATACATAAAATCCATTACAGAAAAGGCCATGCCTCAGTGTTGCTGGTAGTTGTCAAGCTTTCCTAAAACATGCAGAGTTCCTGTTTCTTGTTACATGGGTTTCTGAAACCACATGATGAAAACAGAAACGTGGTTGCCATAACCACTATTTTTCAAAAATCTTTTTAAGACAGTAAAGTCTGAAATGTTATCTAAGCATTTAAAAAATTAAAAATGAGAAACGTGTGTATTTTACACACAAGCAAGACTGCATCACAGTTTTGCATCTATAGTGCTTTAATTCAGATTTTTAATTAAACTATTGGAAACTAACTTATGTCTACTCTTAAAAAATAAAATTCCCCCTAATAGTTCAGTAGCATACGGTAAACATATAAACTCTCATATCTTACCAATACATTTCCAGAAGGTAGAGAATGTAGGGATTTATTTTCCTGTGGCAATTTAGAAATGAATGCAGGAGATTCATCTTCTACCTCCTCCAAAACAACAATACACACCCGACTCATTCGCTCTTTTAAAATACTAAATTCAAAGCTATATGGTAAAAGTCACAGTTGGAAGAGCACAAGTAGTTTTTCCTCCTCTTCTGTACAACACTTACAAACATTCTCTGCGAACAGCACAGCTGTTGTTTTTTTTTTTTTTTAAGTTACTAGGTACTACTGGAAAAACTGAAGTTTAAAATTATGACCACATAGCTTGTAACTTTCTAAAAACAACAAAATTTTATTATTTTCTGCTGGGTTACTGCAATACCTAAAAAGAAATTTCACATTAACATGTCAATAACTAAAACTGAGTCCAGTACAAGCTCACTTAAAAATACTTTTCCCCTGCCAAAATAGTCCTATTGCTCTAAATTTACTTGCACAAAAAGGTCACTGTTTTTGGTGATACAACACCACACGATGTAGAAATGAAATGAGAAACAACCGCTGAGACAGAGATGATCACAGCTATACCCACTCTTGCCTGCAAGGTCATATAGTTACCAGTAGCTGGCTTTCTTATAATTGGAAAAAAAATCTCACTATTCTGTTTCCACTTCTAATTTGTCTTCATTTCTTCAGCTTCACTGGTTTAATGCAGATACTACCCGGAAAAAAAAAAAAGTATCTAGAGCTCAGCACAAATTCCGAAAATGATGCTTAGAGGTTGACAATTCTTTCTGTGTTTTGGAAGAAAGAAAAGGGGGGAAAAAAACACCACTCTGCATTAATAGCAAAGCTGCAGTACATTTACATACGATGAGTCAGCCCACAGGAGACAATAGGACTCTTGGTACTAGAATACAGCTTGATTAATCCAGACTTCCCAAATAATAGAAGAAACATGGATAGCTTTATTTCCATCAATAGCATAAGCGAGGCAGATCATTCATTCCTTCTACATCAGGCAGTTGGTCTGTAGCTGCTCCAGCAAAAGGGCACCAGGCAGAAACGGTGTTAGAGGAGAATCCTAATAGAACAAGCAGTCTGCAAAGGAATTAGAAGGCATGTGAGCTCCAATTACGGCTTCAGGCTTTTTCTTAAAAAAGAAAGAGGAGAAAAAGAAAAAGAAAAAAAAAAAAGGCAGTAGTTTATCACTCCAGTGTTTCCTTTGATCTCCACACGAATACAGCTCCCATTAAATAGTCTTCATTCAGAGGAAAAAAACAGCAGACTGTGCATCTTCTTTGAACCAACTACTTTATTCAATCATCTGCCTCTGTGCCAACAGAGTTTTTCCTTCCACTGTGAAAACCACTTCAGTTATCCTTTTCAGTAGACTTCAGAAGCTTTCCTGCTTCTCAGATGATCTTGCAAAAAACCACGGACACCCCAAATAGTAGGTCCTTCAAAAATTTCTCTACAACCTCAGGATCGGCTCCACAGAAGCATTTCAACTGGGCAACAGTCGGAAGAGCAAAGACTGCAGACCCGCAGGATGAAATGCCTAGTAATGCTCACATGTTACACTTACCAGAGATCTGAGCTACTGCTCAGGATGTAACTTCCTCTAGCAGGAGAAAAAAATAGTGCATTTGGACAGCCTTCACAATTAGACAACTCATGCCAGTTCTGTGACTAATCCAGATCAAACCGAAAAATTCTATAACTGAAAAACGAGTGCGCTTTTAACATTTTCCACTAAAAGCCACAAGGAAATCTGGTGTACTGCCTCTGCTGACTAACACTGGTTTTAGCAAGTAAACAATTCCAAACAGCTTAACCGCTTTCGTATGTTACAATACAGCAAATGTTTAACCCTGTAATGACAGCTGCAGTAAGAACATGTCTGCAGTGAACCCACGAAAAAGATTTAGAAATGAAGACAAACGTTTTATCAGAATACAAAAACCAGGAACCTAGTAAAGGTTTTATTCTTTTTTTTTTTTTAACTGAGACCATTTTTAACCTAGCAGATGTATGTTATTTCTAAAAACACAAAGTTTAAACAAAAAAATTTATGATTTTTCTAACAACTTTAATTAGTTGAATGTACTCAATCATTAATTCGTATTTTTAGAGTGAAAAATTAAAAATTTCATAATGTAGAAATTCTAACTCTAATATCCTATAAATCATTTGCATTTTAACTGAAGAAATTAACTAAACCTACCTTTCCATCTGGAAAATGGAATAAAGCCTTAAGAATCTGTTAAATAGCTGCACAAAACAACTGTGTAAAGTCCTTGGTACCAAATAATCTGTATGCCAAAAGGGCATAAGATAAACACAAAGAAAACAAAGAATCTCTCTCCCCTATAAAGAATTTCCTCAAAGCTACAAGTGTCCCTAATGAGGATATTTGCCAACAGAAAAATTACAAAGAAAATACCACCGTCCCCTTTAAATCTGTTTTTTCTTTCATCAACATATACTTTTATTAATAAACATAGCTTTTTTTAGACATTTATGACATGTCAGGTGCTGTGTAGTGGTTAAGTGCTACAGTTGCTAAACCAAAGGGTTGGCAGTTCGAATCTGCCAGGCGCTCCTTGGAAACTCTATGGGGCAGGTCTACTCTGTCCTATAGGGTCCCTATGAGTCGGAGCAGACTCGATGGCACTGGGTTTAGGTGCTGTACATTTCCACTTAATACACTCCATAAGCTTGATACATTTCCATATTATAGAGGAAAAACCAGACTCAGAAATTAGGTATTTTATTCAAAGTCATGCAAATTAGTAAAGTTGTGCTAACTCCAAACACGTTTTTTTATTCTGCTTTCATCGTGTGTGTATACATACACACACTCTCTCAAGATTTTTGCTAGCTAAAAAGGCGGTCTCTGTGATGGTCGTGAAAAGTTTAGGTAATAAAGTAATATACTATCTACTGCAATAATATTCCAAAAAGTTATTTTTAAATGGGTGTTTCAGGGCTAGTCTTCACTCACATGTTAAGCAAATTTACTTATCAAAACCATACACGCACATACCCACACACAAGACAGCATCTAAGAATGCCAGAAATTTAATAAAAACCATTAAAAGCCATAGAATATCAATCTGTGAAAGAGCCTATAAACCTTACATATCTGAACCAAAGTACTAAAACATGTTAACAATTCAGAGAGTTGTATCTTAAAATGTAAAATAGTTTTAAGCCACATTAAAGGCCTGCAAATATCCTGATACACAAAAATGCTATCAACCAGCTCCACAAGGTGAATCAAAAATAACATCTTAATATCTGAAAACGAAACCGTTATAGTAACCATACTCTATATTCTATCTTCAGAATATTTTTCTTTTTAAATAGGCAATTTTAACTTGTTCCAAAGTAGCTAGCGTGTAAATTCACCTACTTAAGACTGAAGCAGGTATATCCTGTTTCTTGTTCTAAGCCAACTTCCATATTTAGGTCTTTCCCAACCACAAAGCAAGCTCCTTGAAGGCAGAGGCTGTGTTATATACATATTGTTTCCTTCTGCTTTCTTCCACCTGGAAATAATTTCATTGAAATAAATTCTACTATGTCGCAAGACTTTAGAATAGAGTGGCAGAATTATAAAGACAATATGCTTTAATGAGAAAACATAAGCATTAATGAGTAATAAAGTGAATTTTATATCTCTATTAAGTGAGCAACTTAAATTTAGTAGCTAATATAAAACAGTGATATAGTTAAAAATAAGGCCTCAGGAGTCAGCCTATCTACAGTTCAAATTCTGACTCCATCATTTACTAGCTGTGTCCCTGGGCAAACTATTTAAATTTCCTGAGCCTCAGTTTCCTCACACTTATAAAATTAGAATAATAATCCCCAGGGATTTTACTGAGGAGAAACAGAGTAACAGCAAAGTGATTGATAATTAAAGCTTTTTTTAATCAAACTGCCTGGATTCCAATCCAGATTCCCACTGTGTGACCTTGAGCAAGTTTAACCTGTGTCTCATTCCAAAATCTATTAAACGACACACATCAACAGAACCTACTTCATGGTGTTGCTGTGAAGTTTAAATGAGATAATCTTGTTATTACAGATATTCAGAGTAGTTGAATGATGTCACTTGTGAAATCAATGAGCAGATATAGGGCTAACTACACACAGGCAGGCACCCATCCTCTTAGTAACTGTGAGGCTAATCAGAACCTCAGAAACCAGAGAGGAGTTTACAAGTGTTACTGGGGGTAGGATGGAGGGACCAGTAAACTTAAGAAATAGGACCACAGGTTCTTTACATTCTTCCACATTCATTGTATTTCACAGTCTAGGGAAAGAGAAAGGTCTACCATATATTATATAATCAAAGATAAAAAAAAAAAAATTAAGAGATAAATACTGCATTTTTTAAATTATCTAAGTTAGTAGCACCGTACTGTTTTATATCTTGTTAACTTCTACTGATTAAGACAGGCCCCTAACTCACATCTTAAAGGAAAAGGAGAGAGGTACATAAGTAATTAAGAAATTAGGAATGGAGAAAGTACTTCTGATGAAAAATTACTGACAAAGATTGTGTAAACCATAAGTTCAACTTTTTTTTTTTTTTTTCCCCAGTTAGGGAAATGGCAAGGGGATGTGGTTTTTCTTTAGGTGGTTACTTTTAAAGTCATATTAGTTAGATTAAGTTTTTAATAAGCCAACAAATTCAACCCTGACAATGTCATAATCTTTTCTTTATACTAAAATGTATCCTATTAATAGAGCTTATTCTTACTGTTCATAGACTCACATATTGGTAAAGCTGGCTTAAACCTTCATTTTACTGATGAAAAACTTAAGGCCCTGAAAGACTGTTTTTTTTTTTTTTTTAATTGTGCTTTAAGTGAAAGTTTACAATTCAAGTCAGTTTCTCATATAAAAACTTATACACACATTGTTATGTGACCGTAGTTGCTCTCCCTACAATGTGACAGCACACTCCTCTCCACCCTGCATTTCGCATGTGAAAGACTATTCTCATGTTCCTATTTTGTTACACAAGCATTTCTTTCTCAGATACAAATAACTTTTTCCTTTTTAAATAAGTCACTGTGATTTTGAGTCTCTGATATTTGGAGCTGAAACTAACACTACCTGATAATCTTATTCTTTAATTGTCAATCAGTGGGCATATATCCTTCTAGCCCTGTTCTTCTACCATCCATACTCAAGTAGGTATAATTACTTAAACTTCCAATAAATAAAATGGGTTAGAGACACTAGTTGCAACAAATTGTGACAAGAACAATGACTGACTAGGAATGGCTTGGAAAGCAGTTCACTGTATTATCATGTCTAAGCAAAGAAAAATCAGCATAGGGAGAAGAAAACATTTATCATAAATACTCACACTGAATCTTCAACCATTATTAGTGGGCACTATCATCCAATTTACATATGTGAAACAGAGGCACAGTAACATCTAGTCAATCACTCATCTGCCCAATCACCCATCCATCTAGTATTTATTCATCATCTACTATGTGCCTGGCTTTGTGGCAGGCTGAGGTAACAAAATTATGAATAAACGGTCAAAGTTCTAATGGAGTTTACACACAAATAAATACTATGTAACTGCAAACTGTAATAAATTCTACAAGGAAAAAAAATTTGAAGGGGAAGGAACTAAAGGATGGCCCACGTGGCTGAAGCAAGCGATCATGGGGAACGATGGCAGAAGATGTAGTTGGAGAACAAGTAGGGCCAGATCATATACAGCCTTGTAAGCCAAGTAGAGTTATAGCTGCTAACCAAAAGGTTGGCAGTTCAAATCCACCAGGCACACCTTAGAAACCCTATGGGGCAGTTCTACTCTGTCCTATAGGGTCACTATGAGTCAGAACAGATTCAACAGCAATGAGTTTTTCTTTTTGCAAGCCAAGTTATAAAGTTTGTATTTTATGTTGTTATTGAAAAGTCCTTAGAGATTTTTCAGCAAGGCAGTCACATGATCTGCTTTATGCTTTAAAAAGATTATGTGGCTTCAGTGTGAGGAATGGATTGAAGGAGTATAAGAATGGAAGCCACGGGACAAGTTAGGAGACAACTGCAGTAATCCAAAAGAGTGGCAATCTGAACTCAATACTGGGCATGTAGATGGAGATCAAGATGTATTTTAGAAATAGAATATACAGGACATGTTAACAGATTGGATGTAAGGATGAGGGAGAAGGTAGTAATCACAAACAACTCCTAGGTTTTTAACTTAAGCAACTAGTGTTTCCTACAGGTTAAACAATTTGGGTCCTCTTTAGTTTCCAAATTTCTACAATGAGGAATGTTACTTTTTATATCATAGTTAAGGTCCCTTTCAAAAAGACTTTCAAAAAGTCTTAATCTAAAACCCATTTGAAAATGAAGGATTAATCCCAAAGTTGCCTCATTTTAAGTGGGTATAAAAATGTTCATAAAGGGTGGTGAGACCTGGCCCAATTCTACTCAAAGTCTGACATATTGAAATAATTAACCTTGCAGCAAAAAAAAAAAAAAAAAAAAAAAACCCAAACCCACTGCCGTTGAGTCGATTCCAACTCATAGTGACCCTATAGGACAGAGTAGAACTGCCCGATAAGAGTTTTTCCAAGGAGCGCCTGGCAGATTCGAACTGCTGGCCTCTTGGTTAGCAGCTGTAGCACTTAACCACTACACCACCAGGGTGCCAAAATATCTTATTGTGCCAAAATATCTTATTTTTAAAAAAAACATTCACCGAAAATACTATATACCACTGATTCAACAAATATTTAAAATTCATATTTGCACGCTACCATACAAACGACACCAAAAGATTATAAAATAATCCATGTATCATTTCCACCTTCAACAATGACCTCATGCAACATAAATGGGGTAGAACAAGCACTTGGCTGCTAACCGAAAGGCTGACAGTTTGAACCCACCCAGCAGCTCCATGGGAGAAAGGCCTGACAATCTGTTCCCGTAAAGATTATAGCCTAGAAAACCCTATGGGACAGTTCTACTCTGTCACATGTGTCACTGTGAGTCTAAATCCCCTTGACAACAACTAACAACAACATTATGCAAGAGAAAAGCTAAGCAGTGCAAGGCAAGAATATGAAATACACCAAAAGGCAGTATACACTAAAAGCCTAAATAAGAGGTATATAGACTATACCTGCCACTATTCAACCATGGGATAGATTGTAGCATATGAATTTATTACTTGTGATCAAGATATAAAGATATCTTTTAATTGTCCACTCTCCAAAAAATGGGCTTTTTAATAAAACTATCCATAAACTTTGGTGTTGTTATTTTTTCCTCCATTAATTTATTTATTAGAAGGATGATTTTTCAAAGAAACTGATGGTATGCAGGCTAGAACATTTAATACCAAAACTCACTCTTCTGATGATCACATTTTTGAGAAAATGGCTGAAACTTTAAAACTATATAAATAATGATGCATGAATAATAGTTATTCAAAGCTTAGGCCAGTGCTGTCTAATAGAAATATAAAGTGAACCACATATATAATTTAAAATTTTCTAGTAGCCATATTTAAAAATGTAAAAATAGAGGTAAAATTAATTTTAACACTATTTATTGTAAATTAATATATCCAAGATATTATTACTTCCACTTGCAACCAATATAAAAAGTTCGCATTTTACTTTTTTCACTAAGTCTACACAGTTTGTTGTGTATTTTACACTTATAGCTTATCTCAATGTGAACACTAAGTTTTCATTGGAAATACTCAATCTGTATTCAGACTTCATAAAACAGTTGAGAAAGTGTCTAAGTTGTTCCAAATATATTCAAAAATTTTCTAACTAAATGAAGTATGAGTTTTAAAATTTATGTTAATTAAAATGAAACAAAATTAAGAATTCGGTTTCTGTTACAATTTACACAAATGTAGGTTTCCCACATTTGCACAAATGTGAGTCTTCCTAAATATTTCTGTCCTAATTTGAACGGCTCACTAGTTCAGCACTTCTTTTAGCAGCTAGCTCTCTTTTTTGTCTCCTCCCTCAAAACACACACATGCCCCTCCCTTTTTTACTACAATGTTAACCCAGACTTGAAGGCAACAACATATCTTCTCACAAAACAAAGCACATGACCTTCCTGGGCACGATTTTCTTCATTATTCAGGGACTTCTTCACACACAGAGGGCTCCGTACAGGTTTCATGAGTTGAATAGAGGTCGGCTAGCACATGATTTCATTTCTTTAGGTACCTTAATTTTATTGAAGAAAATGGAAACAATTCGATGATTTTTAAAGTTGTGTTCAGTCCTAACATTTTATGAGTTGATGGCCCTTTCCTCTGTCAATGAGAGCAGGTTGATTCATGAAAGGAAGATACTGAAAGTGGTGGTGGTGAGCACCGGTTAGCTCTGTTCAAGAAGTTTGCTGTGACAGAACAAACTGGGAAACTGCGGAAGAGAGATTAAAAAGGATCTTTTAAAGGTCAAGATGAACATGCTGAAGGCTAAAGGATTTGTTTTTCAAAAAGGAAGGACAGGAAAGAAGGGGAATAACTGATGAGAGCGAAAAGGTACAGAAAGCCGGATACTGAAGGGAGGTGGAAACACTGAGTTGTGAAGAAGGAATCTTCTTCATGGGGGCTAGACCAAATAGAAACAAACACAGAGGTGAAGGCAGTTTCAGCTGATGAGACAAGCTATGGGATGTGGTCACTGGAGCAGGTGGTCAGAGTCAAACGGAGAGGATCACTGGCTCACTGGTGTGGCAGTAGCTGAACTGTGCTGTATGCTGTTCAAAATATAATCCACAAAATGAAATGAAATCACCTGACTGAGACAAACAGGATCCAGATGTTAGAAATGGGGAGTAAGATTTGACAGACAATAGCAACGAGAAACATAAAGGGTAAACTGATCAGATGGCATTTGCCTCAAAAGAAGGACGGTTTTTATAGGTAGATGGCCTAATAACATTTTAAGAGTTATAATGAGAGACTAATTGCTGCCTCTGTGGCCTTTCCTCCCTGCCTGCGCCAACACACGTGCACAGGTACTGCCAAGACATACTCACTGTGAGCAAGGGAACTATAGCTAACACCTGAGAGGATCTCTGGGGCAGCACGTACTTACAAAAACATCAAGTTTCAGCTATGCTAGGATGTAGAATGGGCTTTCTGTGGAAGAGTACAGATTAAAGAGTTATACCAAAGAACTTTAGGTCTAAATCAGTATTTAGATGACCATTTTTCAGACTTGAGTCTTGAGAGAAAGAAATTATTTCCCTTGAAAAGTATATAAGAAAAAAAAAAAAATTTTTTTTTAAACGAGCAAAACACAATAATACAGGTAGTTTTTTAGAATACACCTAATATGTACAAACCAAGGATCAAAAGGAGGAAAAACTACTCTGCTATCAAATATGTACCACTGCATTTAAATAGTATTTTTAAAGTTACTATCTCCATAATTTTGATTACCTTAAGAAGTAGTTTGAAATTAAACAAAAGCACTCATCATTCAGACTGACTTGAAAACCAGGCTGAGTCAGAGGTTATTTATTGTTGTTTGTTTTTAAAGCCATGTTGCTTTCGAATATCCTATCTGACCTGTCTCTTATTAGTATAACGTTTAGTGAAGATTTATGGGACGAGAGGCATCCTGGTATATTACTTCTGTCCTACCAGGCCCAGGATAAACATATTCTCTGAAATCTAATTACATTATACTTTGCATAATCAATTACCTTTCAACAACTGTATCAAAAGACAACTTAGGCCCAATATTACAAGTAAGTAGATTCTACGATTTTTATTTTAAACAAGCTGAATTTCTGTACTGCTTGAAAAAGATTGAGGAAAGGTTATTTGCAATTCATTCTAGTTTCTACAATGTGGTGACACTGAGTAAATGCTGTATCAACTTACTGTCCTTTAAAAGCTGAAGAGAGAAAATTCTCAATTCAAAAGTAAGTTGTTATGGTTACCCAATGTTTACCTTTATAAGCAAGAATTACATGAGATGCCTGGGGTATTCCCACAAGTGCAGTAAGATTGGTAGCTGAAGTGTACACTAGTCATTCCACATAAATTGGAACTGCATATACCACTTCCGTTTCAAAGTAGCTAGCATTTGGGAAACACTAAAGAAAATGATTCACGTCCTTTTGAACTGTAGAAGGGTGGAAACAAAAATACTGAACGTAACTTTTTTTAAATCAAAGTGATGACTCACACAGTTTAGAGCATTTTTTCATGTTCTTTAGTTCCCTTTATCAAAGAGTACTGAAATTTTATACAGTAACTTCCATTGTTGTGAGAAACAAAGTGTTTCAGGTGAGGAATTTCTTTTTTGCACAAAGAGATTTTGGTGCCTTTAGTCTTGTGAAAAGTCATGCTTGTAACTTAGTTACTTCAGAGAAGAACAATGTAAATTCCATTATATGTAGTCAATTTTGAACTGCTTAAATGGAAAACAGGGACCCCTGTCAGAACTGATAACTTGCCTGTTCCTAACTAACCGGGTAGTTACACCTGCTATTAATTATTGTATTGTAGAATTTTTTGTTTATTTTTGTTTACATTCAGAACATGCAGTACTGCAAGAATATTACAGAACTTTTGGCTCAATACAATTCTAACATGATCTTAAAATTATAAAGCTTATTATTTTGTCTTAATGAGCCTTCTACAAAGTGTCTTTTTTTTGTTTGTTTGTTTACTAGAATATTAAATATACTTGTTCTTTAATATTAGGGCTATCCTAAACTTTTTTTTTTTTTTTTTTAAACTATAAGGTCACTATGAGTCAGAATCAACTCGACTGCAATGGGTTTTTAAAACTGAAAATGCTTTATAAAATAGCACTTTACATTCAAATGACTTAAAACATAAAAGAATTTATTAGCATAAGCAGTAAGAAGTGAAATAAGGTGGGCTTAGGGTGATTAAAGGAGCCCTGGTGCTGCAGTGGTTAAAGCGCTCGGCTGCTAGCTGAAACGCTGGTTCAAACTCACCAGCCTCTCCGTGGGAGAAAGATGTGGCAGTCTACTTTGTAAGGATTCCCAGTCTTGGAAAATCTATGGGGCAGTTCTACTCTGTCCTATAGGATTGTTGTGAGTTGGAATCAACTCAACAGCAATGGGTTTGGTTTTGGTCGTTTGAACCCAACAGGCACTCTGTGAGAGAAAGATGTGGCAGTCTGCTTCTGTAAAGATTACAGCCTTGGAAACCCTATGGGACAGTTTTATTCTGTCACATGGAGTTACTATGAGTCGGCATTGACTTGAGAGCAATGGATTTGGTTTGTTTGGTTTTTTTTTTTTTCCTGTAGGGTGATTTAATTCAGTTATTCAACACTATCATCTAGGCCCCAAACTCCTTTCAGCTTTTCCTTCTGTCAGACTCAGCATGGGCCTTAGGGTTACTCCCTTCATAGTTACAAATGCCTTCTATAGTTCAAGGCATCATATCAAAGACACATACTGATGTCCAGCGGAAGGGGAGTCTCCCGCATCTCCCTTTTTAAATACGAGGAAGCCTTTCCTAGAAGCTCCCAAGCAAACTGTCCCTCACATGTGAAAGGCTAGGCTTGGGTCACATGTCCCCTCCTAACTTATCACTACTAAACAGACTAGGGCTACCACTGATTAGCTTACGCTATTCAGGATTTTCTCCAAGTCATGTGGGATAGAGGTAGACATTGAAACAAAACTGAGGGTAAGCCTACAAGGGTAAAGGCCAATGAAGAGGCAACTACATTATGCTAAACATTATATGGAAAAATTAAACCACAGCATTTTTTTTTTTTTCAGTAATTTAGTTTTCCCACCATTATGAATTAATCACACACACCAGTAGTAGAAGACACTTTGAGAGCTCTAGGCATTTATTTTTAAAAGGTAAAGCAGTAATTCATCTTAAAGCAAACTAAATGAACTGATTCGGTAAATGACACAAACATAACAAGAAAAATACCAAACACCTGGGAACAGTACACTTTAGGTTATGAAATAATAAAATTATACCTTAATTCTGATCACTTAAAATTTCTATCTCTGTAATGTTTTCTATAAATTCCTGTCAATTTCATTTTTTTCCTCTACGAAATGCCAGGCTAATTACTACACTCTGGGCAGACCTCTTCTAGAGTGATGAGACTAGAACACATTCAAGGAGGGCAGCCAGGATGATGACGGATCTAGAAATCATGTCATATGGGTTGATGAAGCTGAAGAGTTTAGTCTGAAAAAGAGTCAGAGAATATGACAGCTTTAAAATATCTGAAGGGCTGTCATTATGAATAGATACCAAATTATACTATTCTAGAGATAAGAACTAGGATCACTGAATAATAAATAGCAGGAAAATAAAATTCAGTTCAATATAAGACAGTACTTTTACCTAGCATTGTTTTACCTGAAGTTGTAACAGGTTGGCTGTTGATATGGGAGAAGGATAAACATTTCGGGTAAGCTGAATACCTACTATGGTGGTTCTTTATGTGCATTCATTTAGTTATAACAGCATTTCTGCAGAGTAGTTTTTAATCTGAGCTGGACAAATACTAGCAATCACATAGCAAAGAAGCAGAGAAAAATGGATTCTAACCCAGGTCCATCTGCTTCCAAAGCCTATCTCTTCCCACACATCACACAACCAAGACAATCTAAAAGACCAGTTGTTAAAGCGTTAAATAGGATTTCTAAGTTGATAAGAAACCAAAAACTGTTCCGTAGGGCTTTTAAAGCTGTGACCTTTTGAAAGCAGATCTCCAGGGCTATCTTCCAAGGTACCTCTGGGTGGGTCTGAACCGCCAACCTTTCAGCTAGCAGTAGAGTACTTAACTGTTTGCACTACCCAGGGAGTCCATAGTTTAAAGAGTATCTTTACACCTATTCTTTCATAGGTCCAGGTTTTAAGGTAAGTAGGTAGGTGAGGCATTACCCTCTAGCATTCTACCTCAGAAGCGAAGAAGACAACAAATATGAATTCCTTCAACTTCCTTCTGTTTTACCTCCATACATATTTGTATTTTCAATCTTTTCCCTCTGAGAATCTTTCATTCACTCAAGTCATTTATTAAACACTTCTTACATGCCACGTACCAAACCTCAATGACTTTATAGTCTGACGAGAAGAGTCTGTGCATTCCAAATATCTCCATCTTCTTAAAAAAAAGCCAAACCAAACCCACTGCCGTCTAGTCGATTCCGACTAATAGCAACCCTACAGGACAGAGTAGAATTGCCCCATAGAGTTTCCAAGGAGTGCCTGGTGGATTCGAACTGCTGACCTTTTGGTTAGCAGCTGTAGCACTCAACCACTACACCACCAGGGCTTCCCCATCTTCTTAGAAAAAAAAATAAAAATAAAATTTTTTTTTCTAAGAGACTTTATTAATTCTGAGTCCTTCCTCGTATAGTTTTGATTTAACCCTCACTGCTGTCTCTATTCCTTCCTCTTGGCCTAAAGAAAACTTTCCTGCCTCCCTATCAAGCTACCGTTCCATTTTTTCATTTGATTCAACCTCCTGCAATCTGGCTTCCATACCTACCACTCAGCTGAAACTGCTCAAAGGTCACCAGTTACCATCAATTGCACAATTTCTATTTTTTTCTCAACTACTCTACAATATTTGATAGCAATGACCTTTATTAAACTCTGTTCTTGCTGTTTCCATAAAACTTTTGCCTGTTTTTGTAAATCTTCGTTTTTGGCCCCTTTCACTACCAGAACCCTTGTGGCATAGTGGTTAAGAGCTCGGCTGCTAACCAAAAGGTTGGCAGTTCGAACCCACCAATCGTTCCTTGGAAACTCTATGGGGCAGTTTTACTCCGTCCTATAGGGTTGCTATGCACTATGAGTCAGAATCGACTTGATGGCAATGGTTTTTTTTTGTTTTTCTTCTACCATCCATACTTAAAAATACTGGCTTTCTCCTTAGCCTGCTGTTCTTCCTCTCATCTTATAATTTCTTCCCGGACAACCTCATCTATTTATATAATATTAACCATCTATATGATACTTCTCAGTCTGTATTTCCATTCCTAACTTCCAGATACTACTTCTAAATGCTCCATGAGTCATTCCACCTGCATAGTCCGAATTATCTCTAACTCAGCATATCAAAATACTTATCTGTAGTCCACTCCTTCAAAGAGATTGTTTTCTGTAATTCCCGTGTTGGTTAATAGTAATGACATCACCATATGCAGTAGTCAAAAACACAAAATGAATTATCTAGAAGTCCTCCCCGAGTCCTAAGCTTTTTACCTAAAATCTTCCTTCACAGTGACCTAGCTCTGACCCACTTAAGTTCTTACCTGAGCTATCATAACTACTCCCCAACTGGTCTCTCAACTCCGGCTGTTCTATCTCTAGTTTTGACCATCCTTGTAGCAGACACAGGTTCTTTCACAAGCAGACATAGGTTCTATTCCGTCCTTTAGGGAGTGCCTCTGATCCAGAGACACACAAGAGACCCAGGCCTGGTCAGAGATCACCTACCCCTAGCCACATGTCTAGTTCAAGGATGAGCGCATGACCAAAGCTAGATCATTTAGGGTCTTCCTCAGGACCTTATTTTCCTGCCAAGGATATCAGGAAAAACACTCTCTTTTCATTCAGGATTGTGAGTAATAAAGACAATGTAGGCTAAACTGCCTGCAAGAGGAGAGAATAAAAGGGACAAAGTTTGAAAAGGGGGAGGGGGCCCAGTGTCACCAAGTCCTGGATCTAGCTCTGCCTGATCATCCCTACTGTCTGACTGATAAATTTCCTTTTGTGTTTAAGCCAGTTTGAGTTGGATTTCTCTCACTTGTAACCAAACAGTCCTGATTAACAATTCTCCGTATAACCAGAGTTGCTTTTCTAAATTATAGATACAATGTTATTTGCCTGCTTTTATTTAGCCATCTAAATTTTATTAAAGTATACTACGATAAAAACATCCACCACTACTTTCCCTTTAAGTTGAGTGGATTCTGATTCATAGTGACCCTACAGGACGGAGCAGAACTGCCCCATAGGGTTTCCAAGATTGTAAATGTTTATGGAAAAAGACTGCCACATCTTTCTCCTGCAGAGCTGGTGGGTTCAAACCGCTGACCTTTCAGCTAGCAGTCTAGTCCCTTAACCACTGTGCCTTGTAAATTTACAGAGATTGTGCAGCAACTATAGGGTCGTCATGAGTCAATGGGTTTGGTTTTTTTTTTTTTGGTTTTGCAGTAACCAATGCAAAAGCACCACCCAGTGGTAAAAATTGATAATTACAACTTAAACAGTAATCATGATAAAAGTAGTTCAATGTTTTACTGTTCTGCATAGTCTTTTTTTATAGTCCCTCACACACATTAGCAAGTATAATACAATGGAGTATCTGACATCGACAGTGTCTGCTGTTTGTTAACTACTTTCCCCAATCGGGTCTTATCCTTATTACATTTAATTTGGCATTTTTTTCCTATTCTCTCTTGCCCACCCATTCCAAATGTTTAGTTGGGGACAGCATTAGAACAGGAGTATTATAAGGTTCATCCAAAACACTTGTTGAGCCCGAGGTTAGAAAATGGTTTGAAATAACAGAAATCAGGTGTGGGAAGGAAGGGATGAATTTCCAATGGAATTCTGCTCAGCAAGAGCCAACAAGGTAACAACAAATGTGTTTTTTTTTTTTCAAAGCAATAATTTGGTTAGTAATCTGGACTTTACTGAAAGACCAGGTGAAGATTTACAATTGGTTAATTCATACAGAATTCAGAACTTCTAAAGAGAGCATGAGTCTTGAATGTGATCATACCCATACCCATTTGAAGAAAACAACTCACTAAATACTGTGTTCACAATAATCTGCTTCCCCTCTACCAGAAAACAGATGGATAAAATCTCTGAATCTCCAATATAACAGCTTTCAAAGCAACGCCTTGTCTTTTTTTTTTTTTTTTTTAAAAGGTTTAAATATGACTAAAAACAAATTATAACCAAAACCCAGTAAGGGTTTTTTTTTTTTTTTTAAACTTTGCATCAAGACTGCTTAATATCAAACAGTATTACTGCTTTTGGAGCCCTGGTGGCGCAGGGCTTACGAGCTACTACAGCTGCTAACCAAAATGTCGGCAGCTCAAATCCACCAGCTGCTCCTTGGAAACCCTACAGGCAGCTCTATTCTGTCCTAAAAGGTCGCTATGAGTCGGAATCGACTTGATGGCATCAAGTTTGGGTTTTATTACTGTTTGGGACCATGAAGTATTTAACAAAAGTACAGTTGGCTGCAGCTTGTTAACAGTGAAGAAGCCAATTATTAGACCCTAGGGTCTTCCTTTTGAATTCTAAGGAATCTTTCAATTTGTCCGAATCCCTGGTGGTGTGGTGGTTAAAAGTTTGGCTGCTAGCCAATTAAGGTTGGCAGTCTGAATCTACCAGCCACTCCTTGGAAATCCTATGGGGCAGTTCTACTATGTCCTATAGGGTCACTACAAGTCGGAATCGATTCGACAGGAATGGGTTTGGTTTTGGGTTTTAAAAGGGTCTTCCTTTTGTATTCTACAGAATCTTTCAATTTGTTTGAATTTCAAATAAAAAGGCTTAACAAATAATGTTGATATAAAAAAAAATGTTGATATCAAACAAGCTTAAATTATCCTCACTAGTGATGTCATTCTAAGGCCTCTAAATTTCACAAATCTTTAGAACTACTTTCGCTAGAAACACAAGAGTCACTCACATGATGGAGGTTCCCCAGTGACACTGAATAGCTGATAATGTTTGAAGCATGCACCACAAACATGTAAGAGAGTGAGCTATGAGTAAGGTGATGCATACAGCTAGAAAACAAAAGAATGAAAACATTTAGTACATTATCTGTTATTCAGGATACAATAAAACTAGTTACAGTACTGTTTCTTCAACTATTTAATGTTTTCTGCTCCAAGCTACAATATAAAGTTCCTAGATGCTTAAGCGCCCTCCACTGAAAATCTATTTGAATTATCATGCAAGTCATCACACTAAGTTTAGTATGATGACTTGCTTAATTATATTAAATTTAGTATAATGACTTGCTTAATAATTCAAATAGATTTTCATTAACACAGGGCCCACCACTATTAACAAAATGTCTAAAACGAAGCACTTGGTTGATGCTAAGTATCTATTCACATAGCTATGTATAAAAGCTAAGTGTAAGAGTTATGAGGAGGCATAAACAGCAACAAACTAATGAATTACAAGAGTTGCCTATATTACTGCAGAAAGACCACCAGAAAACAACCTACCATAATAGGAATTCCCATACTATTTTCCTCTGGTGGAAGCAGTAGCTGTACTGTTTCAATTCCAATCACAAGCCTGTGGCAGAAAACAGATATCAAAAGCAAGAATTTGCCGACCCTAAAAACGAAGGGCTATGTTATAAAATAATTGGTATGACATACCATATCCAACTACTTACCAATGGAATAATTATATTTCTCTACGGGGATGCCTTAATCTAAGAAACTGTCTAAAAAGTATAAAATAGTCTATCTATATACTTCCTAATATCAAAATCATCCTTATTTCAGAAATGCATCAATTTTAAAAAATCACCAAAATACCTCCCAAAGATAAACACAGGTATTTATTTTCTATATATGTACTTCTTTAAAACTGGGATAATATATACACTGTTCAATAACTTGCATCCCCCAAACTCCCGCCCCGTTTAACAATGCAGGACTTTACCTATTTCCTTAAATATTCCTCTATGATTTCAATGACTATATAAAATTCCATCCCAGAGTTAGTATCTTGATGTATTTAACCAAGTCCCTAAAACTGAACATTTGGATCACTTCTATTTTTTACTTTTATATACTAATTTTTGAGGATCATATCTACCATGTACCTAAGAAATCAACTTTTAGTCAAATGGCTTGTCTTCAAATGCTGGCTTAGTTAATAAATTAAATTAGCCCTAAAATATTATGGACCCATAATTCTCAGGTACAATGACCTGCAAAGAACAAATTCAGAATTAAATTTCCTATACAGAAGCATGCTGCCTACCACATTTCTTACTCGTATGAAAGAATCATCAGCTTTTACCATTTTTGTCATAGTAAGTACTGATAATGTTCTAAAATACTTTTCTAATGTTAAAAGAAAATGGAAACCACACTATCCACTCTGGTGGAAGGTGGTTAACTACAGTTACAGACATTAAGATTTGTTATTTCTCCTCTTATCAAAACTCTTTATAAATTAACCTTACCAAAAAAAGACTAAATGGATATTATTTTTAGTATCCTTGCTACTGCATTAATGAAACGGACATGGTAATATATTAATTTGCCATTTGGTGGCAGCAAATACAAAGGAAAATAAATTTCCTGAGTAGTACATTTTTTATTACTAACACAAAGGTAAATTCTTCTTTTGAGTTTTGTATTTTAAACAAGGGTTTTCTGGAGATTAAAAAACACTCTAAATTTTCACTGAAAAGTCATCAAATGGAAGATGCTTTATAGGTTTTTATAATTATTGTAATCTCATATGAAGTCAAGTTCATAAAAATATCATGAGTAAACTTCTTAAATGAAAGTAACAGTCCCCGTTACTACACCATTTATAAATGCCATTTAATTGCCTCAAAAACTATGTGACTTTTCACGCATATCAAGCAACATGTACTGCAATAACTCATTCACTTCTGCTAAAGTGAAATTAAAATTTAAAAAATCAGACTAAATTAAAATCTCATGTAAAAACTATACTTTTATTCTTTAAGCAAATCTAGCTAGCCTAGCCACCCACTCCTACAAACACTTATTCAACAACTATTTGCTAAATGCAAAGATTAACAATGGTGAAGAGAAATAGTTTCTGGCTTTGTGAAGCTCACACAAAATTTCTCCCAGACTTGTAATATGCGGTAGTGAACGGTCAACTTGATAGCCTAGGAACCGAACATATGGTTTTCCTCCAAATATAATTTACAATAAAAGACACTGAGAGGCTAGGCCAAGACTGTGGAGTAGTCAGACGCTTCTGAACCATCTGTCCCTCTTACAACAGAGACCCAAAAAAAAAACAAGTGAAACAATTATGTTTATGACAAGCTAGGAGCCCTGAACATCAAAGAAAAAGTTAGAAAACGGACTGAGCAACAGGGGGAGGGACAGATGGTTCAGAAGTGGGAAGGAATTGCCAGACCTGAATCCCTGAGAACCCTCAGGCACCACTCCTGGGAGCAACTGCGGCAGGCTGGTGGTAGTGTTCAGCTGCAGTTTCCTCAGGAAGAAGCAGCCAGCCGCACAGCCTACTCACACCTCCGGAATCGGAGAAGAACAGCACTGTTGGCAAAAGTTAAGTACTTGCATGTATTTTAAGGTGTCCCCAGCCCCTGAGCGGGCTTTAGTGGCTACAGGATTCCCTGGGCCTGAGATAGGTCCTGCTGAACGCCCTGAGCCATTCTCTAGGCCTTGGAGATGGAATAAATTCACAGTTGAGGAAAAAGATAATCTGTCAGCTCCACTAGCCTGGGGAGCTCAAGACAGAAGTGGCTTCTGTCCAGACATAAATGGTCCATGGGCTTTCAATACCTTCACCCTCTGCATGGACCTGTCTGGGCTGTTTCAGGAGAACAGGCCCTTGTTGGCAGACTGCAACTGTTTCAGCCATGTGTGGAGAGGTGGGTGTTTGATGTTGACACTGCTTTGCCTATTAAACAGGGTCCTCACCTACCCACATCAGGGCCTTAAGGACTGCTGGCTCCACTCAGGTCATCCAGCCACCCACGACAGGGGTCCAAGAATAACTGCTACCTCCCAATCCCTACAACCAAAAGCACTGGGTGCCCATGGTCCACCTGCAGGACCCACCCACCTGTGTGCTCCAGGGAATAGGGATGTGCTTTCCTCACAGTCACTCAGGGGATGGTAGTCAGCCCCCGGCCTTGTTCAGAGTGTGATCCCGCTGCAACCTACACCAATCATCCCTGCCCCTCTAAGACTGTAGGACAGAGCCTGTACCACATACTTGATGACCAACTACCTGGACACCTGAGCTGATGCCATACAAGAAAAGTCAATGAATTCCCAGGCTCATAGACCTGATAACAGCTCTAGCCATCTGGTGACAGGATGTCAGAGCTTCAAAGGCAAAAATAATCAAGAGAGCTCATTCAAGCAACCTATTTGGGAATATCAAAACAAAACGAAGCAAGATGCAAGGATACAGAAAGCAAACACAAAATAAACAAATACGATAACTTACAGATGGCTTGGAGACAAGAGTCAATATCAAATCACATAATGAAGCAGACCATGATCACTTCAACAAGCTCTCAAAACATACATGAAGGTGCGTTCCTAGAATTACCAGATGCAGAATACAAACGATTAATATACAGAACTCTTGAAGCTATCAGGAAGGAGATGAGGTAATATGCAGAACAAGCCAAGGAACACGTGGGTAAAGCAGTTAAAGAAATTAAAAAAGTTATTAAAGAACATAAAGAAAAATTTAATAAGCTTCAATAATCCATAGAGAGACAGCAATCAGAAATTTGGATGAAAAATAAACTTACAGAATTAGACAACTCAAAAGAAAGTCAGAGGAGCAGAACTGGGCAAGTGAAAGGCAGAACTGCTGAGATTGAGCATAAAGCACTTGGCACTAATTTATTTGGAGAAAAATCAGATAAAAGTATTTAAAAAATAAAAGAAGAAACCTTAAGAATCATGTGGGACTCTATCAAGAGAAATAACCTACGAGTGGTTGGAGTACCCAAACAGGGAGGGATAACAGAAAATACAGAGAGAATTGTTGAAGATTTGTTGGCAGAAAACTTCCCTAATGTCATGAAAGATGAGAAGATATCTATCCAAGATGCTCACTGAACTCCAAATAAGGTAGATCTTAAAAGGAAGTCACCAAGACATATTATAATCAAACTTGCCAAAACCAAAGATAAAGAGAGAATTTTAAGAGCAGCCAGGGATAAATGAAAAGTCACGTACAAAAGAGAGTCAATAAGAATAAGCTTGGACTACTCGGCAGAACCCACACAGGCAAGAGTGCAATGGGATGACTTATATAAAAAATTAAAGGAAAAAAATTGGCAGGCAAGAATCATATATCCAGCAAAATTGTTTCTCAAATATGAAGGTAAAATTAGGACATTTCCAGATAAACAGAAGTTCAGAGAACTTGTAAAAACCAAACCAAAACTACAAGAAATACTAAAGGGAGTTCACTGGTTGGAAAATCAATAATATCAGATACCAACCCTGGACTAGAAGACAGGACAGAGCAACCAGATGTCAATCTGGTTGGGAAATCACAAAAACAAATCAGGATTAAAAAAACGCTCAAAACAGGGAAACGGCTATGTCGTTATGTAAAAAAAGACAACACTAAAACAAAGAAGAACAAAGAAATGTAGTCACAGATCTTTCATATGGAGAGGAAGACAAGGCGATATAAAGAAATAAAATTTAGGCTTAAACTTAGAAAAATAGGGGTAAATATTAAGGTAACCACAAAGGAGACTAACAACCCTACTCATCAAAATAAAATACAAGAAAAAAATAGAGACTCAGTAGAAACAAAATCAACAAGGAATAAGAGGAAAAGACAATATATAAACTACTCAAAACAAAAAATTAAGTGGGAAAAGAAACTTTCAACAATACACAAAAAAGGCCTCAAAATAACAGCACTAAACTCATACCCATCCACAACTACACTGAATGTAAATGGACTAAATGCACCAATAAAGAGACAGAGAGTGGCAGAATGGATGAAAAAAAAAAAACACGATCCATCCATACGCTGCCTACAAGAGACACACCTTAGACTTACAGAACCAAACAAACTCAAACTCGAAGGATGGAAAAAAATATATCAAGCATACAACAATCAAAGAAGAGCAGGAGGAGCAATGTTAATTTCTGACAAAATAGACTTTAAAGTTAAATCCACCACAAAGGATAAGAAAGACACTACATAATGATTAAAGGGACTATATACCAGGATGATATAACCATATTAAGTATTTATGCACCCAGTGACACGGCTGCAAGATACAGAAAACAAACTCCAACAGCATCGAAAAGACACACAGCGCCACAATTGTAGGAGATTTCAACAAACCATGTTCAGTGAAGGGCAGAACATCCAGAAAAAAGCTCAATAAAGACACGGAAAATCTAAATGCCACAATCCACCAACTTGACCTCACAGACATATATAAAACACTCCACTGAACAGCAGCCATGTATACTTTCTTTTCTAGTGAACATGGAACATTTTCTAGAACAGACCACATATTAGGTCATAAAGCAAGCTTTACCAGAATCTAAAACATTGAAATATTACAAAGCAGCTTCTTTGACCATAAGGCCATAAAAGGAGAAATCAATAACAGAAAAAGCACAGAAAAGAAATCAAACCCTTGGTAACTGAACAATGCCCTGCTCAAAATTGACTGGGTTATAGAAGACATTAAGGATAGAATAAAAAAATTCATAGAATCCAATTAAAACCAAAACGCTTCGTATCAGAACCTTTGGGGCACAGTGAAAGCAGTGCTCCGACGTCTGTGTATATCAATAAATACAAAAAGAAGGGCCCAAATCAAAGAATTATCCCTACAACTTGAACAAATAGAAAGAGGGCAACAAAAGAAACCCTCAGGCACAAGAAGAAAGCAAAGAATAAAAATTAGAGCAGAACGAAATGAAACAGAAAACAGAAAAAACAATTGAAAGAGTTAACAAGACCAAAAGCTAGTTCTTTGAAAAAATTTAAAAATTGATAAACCACTGGCCAAACTGACAAAAGAAAAACAGGAAAGGAAGCAAATAACCCGAATAAAAAATGAGATGGGCGATATCACAACAGATCTAACTGAAATTAAAAGAATCTTATCAGATTACTATAAAAAACTGCAACAAATTAGAAACCCTAGAAGAAATGGACGAATTTCTAGAAACACACTACCTACTGAAACTAACACAAAAAACAGAGGCAGAGCAACTAAATAAACCCATAACAAATGAAGAGATTGAAAAGGTAATTTAAAAACTCCCAACAAATAAAAAGCCCTGATCCGGACAGATTCATTGCAGAGTTCTACCAAACTTTCAGAGAAGAGTTAACACCACTACTACTAAAGGTATTTCAGAGCATAGAAAAGGAAGGAATACTACCAAACTCATTCTATGAAGCCAGCATATCCCTGATACCAAAACGAGGTAAAGACATCAAAAAAGAAAAAAGAACGAAAGAAAATTACAGATCTATATCCCTCATGAACTTAGATGCAAAATCCTCAACAAAATTCAAGCCAATAGAATTCAACAACATTATCGAAAAAATAACTCACCATGACCAAGTGCGATTCATACCAGGTATGCAGGGATGGTTCAACATTAGAAAAACAATTAATGGAATCGATCACAAAAATAAAACAAAAGAACCACATGATCTTATCAATGGATGCAGAAAAGGCATCTGACAAAGTTCGACATCCACTCATGATAAAAACTCTCAGCAAAACAGGAATAGAAGGAAAATTCCTCAACATAATAAAGGGCATTTATACAAAGCCAACAGCCAACATCACCCTAAATGGAGAGAGCCTGAAAACATTCCCATTGAGATCGGGAACCAGACAAGGATGACTTTTATCACCACTCTTACTCAACATTGCGCTGGAGGTCCTAGCCAGAGCAATTAGGCTAAAAAAAGAATGGGCACCCAGATTGGTAAGGAAGAAGTAAAAGTATCTCTATTTGCAGATGACATAATCTTACACACAGAAAACCCTAAGGAATCCTCCAGAAAACTACTGAAACTAATGGAAGAGTTCTGCAGAGTATCAGGATACAAGATAAACATACAAAAATCAGTTGGATTCCTCTACACCAACAAAAAGAACATCAAAGACGAAATCACCAAATCAATATCATTTACAGTAATCCCCAAGAAGATAAAATACTTAGGAATAAATCTTACCAGAGACGTAAAAGGCCTATACAAAGAAAACTATAAGACGCTACTGTAAGAAGCTAAAAGAGACTTACAGAAGTGGAAAACATACCTTGCTCATGGATAGGAAGATGTAACATTGTAAAAATGTCTATTCTACCAAAACCCATCTACAGATACAATGCAATTCACATCCAAATTCCACTGACATCTTTTAATGAGATGGAGAAACAAATCACCAATTTCATATGGAAGGGAAAGAGGCCCTGGATAAGTAAAGCATTACTGAAAAAGAACAAAGTGGGAGGCCTCACTCCACCTGATTTTAGAACCTATTATACCGCCACAGTAGTCAAAACAGCCTGGTACTGGTACAACAACAGATACATAGACCAGTGGAACAGAATTGAGAATCCAGACATTAATCCGTTCACATATGAGCAGCTGGTATTTGACAAAGGCCCGAAGTCAGTTAAATGGGGGAAAAGGCAGGCTTTTTAACAAATGGTGCTGGCATAACTGCATATCCAACTGCAAAAAAATGAAACAAGACCCACATCTCACACCACGCACCAAAACGAACTCAAAATGGATCAAAGACCTAAATATAAAATCTAGAAGATAAAAATCAAGGAAGAAAAAATAGGGACAATGTTGGGAGCCCTCATACATGGCATAAACAGTATACAAAATATTACTAACAATGCACAAACACCAGAAGAGAAACTAGATAACTGGGAGCTCCTAAAAATCAGACACCTATGCTCATCCAAAGACTTCACCAAAAGAGTAAAAAGACTACCTACAGACTGGGACAAAGTTTTTAGCTATGACATTTCTGATCAGCACCTGATCTCCAAAATCCAGATGATACTGCAAACACTCAACTACAAGAAGACAAATAACCCAATTAAAAAATGGGCAAAAGATATGAATAGACACTTCACTAAAGGTAGCTAACAGATACATGAGGAAATGCTCACTATCATTACCCATTAGAGAAATGCAAATCAAAACTACGATGAGATTCCATCTCACTCCATCAAGGCCAGCATTAATCCAAAAAAAAACCACAAAATAATAAATGTTGGAGAGGTTGTGAAGAGTCTGGAACAGTTATACACTGCTGGTGGGAATGTGAAATGGTACAACCACTTTGGAAATCGATTTGGCAGTTCCTTAAAAAGCTAGAAATAGAACCACCATATGGTCCAGGAATCCCACTCCTTAGAATATATCCTAGACAAATAAGAGCCTTTACACAAACAGATATATGCACACCCATGTTCACTGCAGCACTGTTTACAATAGCAAAAATATGAAAGCAACCAAAGTGCCCATCAACGGATGAACAGATAAATAAATCATAGTATATTCACACAATGGAATACCATGCATCAATAAAGAACAATGATGAAACAGTGAATCATTTCATAACATGGAGGAATCTGGAAGACATTATGCTGAGTGAAACGAGTCAGTTGCAAGAGGACAAATATTGTAGAAGACCACTATTCTAAGAACTTGAGAAACAGTTTAAACAGAGAAGAAAAGATTCTTTGATGGTTACAAGAAGTTGGGGGAGGGAAGGAAGGATGGAGGGAGAGGGGTTTTCACTAATTAGACAGTAATTAGACAGTAGATAAGAACTATTTTAGGTGACAGGAAAGACAACATACAACACAGGAGAGGTCAGCACAACTGGACTTAAACCTAAAGCAATGAAGTTCCCTGAGTAAACTGAACGCTTCAAAGGCCAGCGTAGCAGAGGCAGGAGTTTAGGGATCATGGTTTCAGGGGACATCTAAGTCAACTGGCATAATAAAATCTATCGAGAAAACATTCTGCATCCCACTTTGGAGAGTGTCGTCTGGGGTCTTAAACGCTAGCAAGCAGGCATTTAAGAGGCATCAATGGGTCTTGATCCATCTAGAGCAAAGGAGAATGAAGAAGCATCAAAGGCACAAGGTAATTATGAGCCCAAGAGACAGAAAGGGCCACATAAATCAGAGATTACATCAGCCTGAGACAAGAAGAACTAGATGGTGCCCGGCTACAACCGATGACTGCCCTGACAGAGAACACAACAGAGAACCCCTGAGGGAGCACGAGAGCAATGGGATGCAGACCCCAAATTCTCGTAAAAAGACCAGACTTAAGGGCCTGAGACTAGAAGGACCGCAGTGGTCATGGTCCCCAGACCTTCTGTTAGCCCAAGACAGGAACCATTCCCAAAGCCAACTCTTCAGACTGGGATTGGACTGGACAATGGGATAGAAAATTATTCTGGGGAAGAATGAGCTTCTTCGATCAAGTAGACACATGAGACTATGTTGGTATGTCCTGTCTGGAGGGGAGATGAGAGGACAGAGACGGTCAGAAGCTGGCCGAATGAACACGAAGTGAGAGAGTAGAAGGAAGGAGTGTGCTGTTTCATAAGGGGGAGCGCAATTAGGAGTATTCAGCAAGGTGTGTATAAATTTTTGCATGAGAGACTGACAATTTGTAAACTTTCACTGAAAGCACAATAAAAATTTTTGAAAAAGAAAAAATTTCTAGTAAGGAAATAAAACAAAATTTTATTTTTTCTATTATGACTGCTTTGATGCTTTTCTCTTACTTAAAATATTAAGTTATTTCAACAGGAAATATTTGGTACTCTTAATTTACTACCTTGTTAACTCGACCCACTACATACTGAGTGGAATATTTAAATTATACCAAATAAACAGTTGAAAAAATGTATACAGAGTATCTTTCCACAATCTCTCAAAACTGTCACGTAGCAACGTGTATCAAACTTCTTAGTCACTTAAGGAAGTTATTGTCAAAGTATCTTACAGTCACACTTTGTGACTATATGACACGTTAGCAATAACTTCTTTAAGTTATTATAAAGACCAAGAATCTTGAGGTTAGGATCATGAGTGGACTCAACCTGAGACAAAATTTATGCAAATAACACATGTGGGTATCATAAAAAGCCTAATCTTTCTCAGCGTGACTGTCTCCTTCAAGGGCAGGGAATGTACCGTATCTCATTCACATCTGTGTATGCAGCTCTATGATTCTGCCTAACACACAACGATAAAGAATTTCTCATGCATGAACATTTCTCATACTGATGGGTGTATTTTGGGGAATAGAAGTTTCATGTTTGTTATTTTTGGAGTTTTTTTAAATTTTAGGCCCAATAATAAAGTACAAATTTTTGAAAGTTATAAACTAACATCAGCAATTTCATATGGTTCAACAAAATACCAATTTGTTCACAACGTAAGTTTCCAGAGGATAGGTACCATTTCATACTCCCCCCTCAAAACGTTCACCTTCTAGTAAGGGAGAAAGGTAAGTAAAGAGTAAACAGCAAAGTTGTGGAATTAAATGCTCTGACAGAAGTTCGTGTGAGAGAGAGAGAAACAGACAAACATGGTACAACAGGAATCACAAGATATACTAGTCAATGAAAATGATATCAGAAAGCTGGAGGGCCACACAGTAAATAAAATTAATTAAGATTCTTTTCCTAAGTGATCACCATACTGGGATTTACATGTTTAAAGAAGTATGAAAGTACTAGAAGAAACCATTGACTGATTTCTCCCTAAGACAGCAAACAAGGCAAAAATGTCTGCTCTCACCACCTCTATATTAAATATCCTATTAGAAGTTCTAGCCACAAAAGGCTATAAAAGGCATACCATTTGGGAAGAAAGAAAACTGTCTGTATTAGCAGATGACATGACTGTCTATGTAGAAAATCCCATCGAATCTACAAAAAAATTTCCTGGAACTATTAAGTAGGATCAGCAAACTCATAGAACACAATCTTATATACAAAACCAATTGTATGTCTATATATATATATTTTTTATACTACCAATAAAGAACTGGAAGTCAAAATTTAAAAAGCAGTACCATTTATAATAACACCAAGAAATAAAATACTTTGGTGTAAATTTATCAATATACATGCGAAGTCTGCATGCTAAAAATAACAAAAAACTGATAAAAGAAATTAAAGACCGAAATAAAAGATACCGTGTTTATGGATTAGAAGACTTAATATGTTGAGATGTCAGTTTTTCCTCATATAATCTATAGATTCAATGCAATCTCAACCAAAATCCCAGCAGACTATTTTGTAGAAATCAATAGGCTGACTCTAGAATTTTTACGGAAAGGCGAATGAACTGGAAGAGCCAAAACAATTTTGAAAAAGAAGAATAAAGTTGTAACATTCACACTATTTTCACACTGCTATATATAACGTTACAGTAATCAAGATGTTACAGTAATCAAGACAGTGTGATAGTGGAGAAAGGATGCAGACATACAGAATCAACGGAAGAGATGAATCTAGAAACAGATCCACGTATAGTTGGTCAACTGCTTTTTCACAAAGGTGCAAAGACAATTCAATAGAGAAAGAATAATCTTTACAACAAACGCTCCTGGAAAAACTGAATAAACCATATGCCAAAAAGAACCTGGACTCCTACATCACACCATACACAAAAATTAACCCAAAATGGATCATGGACTAAATGTACAACCTAAAGCTGTTGTTGCTGGTTGCCGTTGAGTCAGTTCCAACTCTTAGCGAAACATACAACAGAGCAAAACACTGCCTGGTCCTGGACCATCCTCACAAACATTGCTATGTTAGAGCCCCCTACTGCTGCAGCCATTGTATTAATCCACCTCCTTGAGGGTTTTCCTCTTTTTCACTGATCTTCTACTTTACCAAGCATGATATAGGGATGCACGAACACACACCCCCACTCCTCGCTTACTGACATGGTTAGGTTCCAAAGACCAGGCCATTATACGAAAATGGCATTATGCAAAAATGACCACATCAGATCACAAAACAGTGGATGATTACATCATTACATAACTGCCAGATTATATCATCGCATAACTGCCAAACCATTAAGAATCATGGCTCAGCCACGCTGACAAATAACATTAATCATCATCAGTCATTGTTACTCTCGCCTCACATGGTGTTCATTGCTGCCAGATGTACGTAGTTAACGTGCAAAATAGCCAAATAGAGTCTTTACTATTGTCACAAATGTAAAATGTCAAATAACAAGATAATCGATAAGTGAGGAGAGAGAGAGAGAGAGAGAGAGTGTGTGTGTGTGTGTGTGTGTGTGTGTGTATACAGGGAGAGAGAACCTGGTTATCTATAGCTGTTAACCAAAACATTGGCAGTTCCAATCAATCCATTAGCTACTCCCTGGAAAGCCTATGGGGCAGTTCTACTGTGTACCTATAGGGTTGCCATGAGTCAGAATCGAGTTGACAGCAATGGGTTTGGTTTTTTTTGTGTGTGTTTATATATATATATACTTTGCATATAGGAAAATTTCAAATATACTTGAAAAGTTTTGTGACCTTGGGGTAGGCAAACAAGACATTAATCCCCTTTTTCATTCCTTTCAAATTGTGAACCATATGACTGCCTGCTAAAATTAAATTTTAAAAGCTACACAGATGAATCAAATGCATACCAAGGTTAAGAATTACTTAGACAATGCTTTGCTCACTAAATAACTAAATTGTGTCAAGACAGATTCATTTTACTCTGCCAGACTGTTTTTCTCCAACTCAAAGGTTGCCAGATCAATTAAGTTAAAAAACCTCTGGAGTGGAGCCTGGGATCTGTACTTTTAAATGGTGATTCTAACTCAGACCCAGGTTTAGAACCACTGATAGGGCATGGGTACTATGTGCAAAACATTATGCTAACTAGGCTGAGTTGACAAAATGAAAATATTTCCTGCCCTAAAAAGCACAAAGCAAATGATCGATATACTGATTTGTAAATGGAACATTAATTTGGGTCAAATGATACTGCAGAGAAAATAATTTAGGGACAATCATCATTTTTGCAAACCTCCAGTGAAAATGTTAGGTGACAGATTTATGGGAAACATTATGATGAATGGATCAAGCTGAGACCATCCTCACGGATCAGAATTATCCCTAAGAATGTTACAACCTGTCATGTTCTCCCCATACTCTGAAACTATATATGTATATGTGTGTGTGTACATGTATGTATACATATATCAGCCTATAATCTATATGACAGATATGTAATAGGTGGCTACATGTATATTGTCACCTGCTTTATGACATATCCTTGCTTTAAGAAAAAGACCGAATCTAATCAAACCTCTAAGGCTACCAATTTACAGGGAAAAAAGGGGGGTGGAATAGAGGAACATGTTAAATGACACCACAAGAATACAAGCAACCAAACCTATTAATTTTACAGGACAAATGACAGTTTCGTCAACAAAATTTTTAAAGGAGGAAGAAGTGATAAATAAAAAGATTTAAGAAATCAAACACATGCAATATTCAAACTTTGTTTAGATTGAGTTTAACAAACCTACTACAAACAGACATCTGAAAAAAAAGTCAAAGAAAATGAGAAGCAAAATGAATTTGCTTTAAAATACTAAAAAATGTTGGAGAAATGGTAAAATGTTGAAGTTGGGTAATCAAATCATTAATGTCTTCTCAATACAACTGAAAGTTTAAAAATTAACTAATATAAAATTATATTAGAAATTTAAAGAGAGAAACATAAACCTTCCTATTATTCTATTCACGAATAACAGCGTTTCAGAAAGAGGGGTTAAAAAAGAAGTTAAAAGTTGTCAGTTCCAAATCTAGGCATTCGATTTTATAGTAACATGTCTACCTGACACTTTAGGGACTCTAAGTCAGGGTTTCTCAATGTCAGCACTACTGACATTTTAGGTCAGATAATTCTTTACAGTATGGGGCTGCCCTATACACGGTAGGATGTTTAGCAGCATCCCTGGCCTCTCTCTACCCATTAGATGCCAGTAGCACACCTCCCCTAACTCCATCTGTAACAACCAAAAACATTTCCAGACGGTGCTAAATTTCCCCTAGGGGGCAAAGTCACCCCAAGTTGAGAAACAATGACGTAAACAGGTAATTTTTTAGACCGATGAGCTTCTTAATAAAAAAGTAAAAGGAATTTAACTATTTTCCTGAAAATCTGGCAAAAGTAGCCTCACTAAAAGCAGCATTAAACTAGCTTGTACCAGACAAGATATTTTCTCCATATTAATATCAATATTCAAATATTTGAGCAGAGATTTAACCTTTTTATAAAAATGGAAACAATATGTACATTTTCTTATCCTTAAACACAATATACCAAACAAATTGGGCTTTTTTGGTGATTCAAGATCATAGTGAACATTTTATATTCATTTATATATTCAGCTCATTCAGAACAATGGAAATGACATCACCAAAAACGGTGAAGTGGGGAACAGCAAAACTCCACCCCTCCAGAAAATGACAAAAACTGTTGACACTCTGTTGTTGGGTGCCATCGAGTCCACGCCGACTCAGAGTAACGCCACGTGATGAAAGCAGAACTGTCCATATGGGGTTTTTTAGGCTGTAATCTTTACAGAAACCGATCTCCAGGTCTTTTTCCCATGGAGTCGCTGGGCAGGTTCAAACGGCCAAACTTTCGGGTAGCAGCCACACACTTAACCAAGGCTCTAGAATCTAGTAAAAATTCTACAACAACCAGAGGAATACTTATGAAGAAAGAAACTGCTAAATTTTGGTAAAAATTTTGGTAAAAGAGCTCTGTAGTATTTTAACTTACCTACCTGCTTACTATATCCCATACCCCTATAAAGCTGGAGCTGTGAAGACAGCAGTGTGCATTCCTGCTGCAGGTGACTGGTACCAGAGAGGGCAATAAAGACCTTATTCTTGATGTATTATGTGTTCTGAACTATATGATGGTTTCCTGAAGGATCAGCTCAAGAATCTGCCTTTTTACACCAGTCTCAGAGCTTCCCCAGGGCTAAGCAGCTTCCCTGTAGTGTGAATCAAAAGCATTTAAAAGAAAATGTATTACTTCTACCTACCAAAGACAACGGATAATAGTGAAGGCAAGCAACAGACCAAAAAACTGGGGACACTTTGGTGAGTGGCATCTGGGGCCTTAAAAGCTTGTGAGGAGCCTTCTAAGATATGTCAATTGGTCCCAAAACACTTGGAGCAAAGGACAATGAAAAACACCAAAGACACAAGGAAAGTATTAGCCCAAGAGACAAAAGTGCCACATAAGCCAGAAGCTCCATCGGCCTGAGACCAGAACGAATAGATGGTGCCTGGCTACCACCAATGACCATCTGGACAGAGAACACAACAGACAGTCCCTGACAGAGTGAGAGACAAGAGTGGAACAGAAGTCAAATTCACATAAAAAGCCCAGACTTAACAGTCTGACTTAGACTGAAGGAACCCCCAAAGCCATGGCCCTTGGACACCCAGATCTAAAACTATTCCCAAAGTCCACTCTTCAGACAAAGATTAGAATGGACTACAAGACATAAAATAGTACTCATAAAAAGTGTGCTTCTTAGTTCATGCAGATACTCAAGACCAAAGGGGCAGCTCCTGTCCAGAGGCGAGATGAGAAGGCAGGAGCAAACGGGAGCTGGCTGGACAGACATGGGAAACCCACGGTGGAAGGGGGGAGTGCTGTCACATTGTAGGGTTTGCTACTATTGTCACATGACAATATGTGTATAAAATTTTGTATGAGAAATTAACTTATGCTGTAAACTTTCACCTAAAGTACAATTAAAAAAAAAGAAATAACAGAAATAAGTCTAACAAATTCTGACTCCTAAACTTCCAATATGAAAGGTCATCTAGTTTGCATTTTATATTGTGAATTTATTAAATGTGTTTCTTTTTTTTATTCCCTCCTTCCCCCAACCCCCAGTAACCCCTAATATTCTTTTATTTTGATGGACTTGCATATTCTAGATAATTCATGTAAGTGGGATCATACGTATTTGTCCTTTTGTGTCTGGCTTATTTCACTTGACATGGTGTTTTCAAGGTTCATCCATGTGATGGCATGTTCTCTTTATAACTAAATAATTCTCCATTGTATGTATGTACCACATTTTATTTATCCATATGTATTTTGTAATAAAAGCTATGAAATTAAAAAAAAAAAACTGGAAAGGAGGAGGTGGAGAGGAAAATACTTTTGTGAATATGCCTTTGAAAAGATCCTGCATATACCAGGAAGCCTAGTATATATGACATTCATACCAACGGCTGGATGGTAGTCAAAATAGCCCTGAGAACCAAAGTAAATCATGCTGCTAAGAAGTGCTCAAGAGAAAAGGATGTCTGTGCTAAAGAATATGACATAAACAAATGGCAACACACCAACATAACCAAAAAACGAGCATATGGTCATTGTGTGTATATAGGCATGTATGAGTACAGGTAAGTATAGGCATGCACATATATGCACAGACATATTTATATGTATGTAAAAAAAATTTTTTTTTATATGTACAGACATGAGTGTGCACGCATGTATATTCATAGAGGGCACAATTACAGATATTTCTTAGACATAACCAAATGCCTTGCAGATTGGTTTTCTGCATTTGAAGGCTCAGGAGCTTTGTCTCATGGTACAACTCAGTCAGGTGGCATAAAATCTTTCACAAAGTCCATGTACTGCATCCTAGTGAGATGAGTAGCGGGTGGGGTCTTAAAAGCTTGCAAGCAGCCATCTAAGAGAGAACTGTTGGTCTCTACACGTGACGAGCAAACAAGAAAGAAGGAAACCAAAGTCTCAGAGAAGAAAATAGTCTACAGGGTCAACAGCATACAAAGCCACGACCGCATCTACCCTGAGACCAGAATAACTAGATGGTGCCCAGCTACCTCTCACAACTGTTCTGACCAGAGCCAAAATAAACAGATCCTGATAGAACAGGACAAAAATGCAGAACAGCACTCAGATTCTTAAAAAGTCCACACTTACTGGACCAGTTGATACTAGAGGACTCCCTGAGACTATCACCCTGAGATACTCTTTAAACCCTAAACTGAAACTATCCCTAGGTCACCCTTTAGCGAAATAACAGATTGGCACACAAAATAAAGATATTACACATGAGTATGGTGCTCCATTAAAAAGACCATTATATGAGACCAAAAGCTCAACAATTACTGTAGGGAAAAGATAAGAGGGTAGGGAAACTACAGTATTGAAAACACAACAACCAGAATGTAATTAAAGAAAATGCTGATATATTGTGAAAAATGTAACTAATGTCACCAAAATTTTGTGCAGAAATCATCAAATGGGAACCTAATTGGGTATGTAAACTTCCTCCGAAAACACAATAAAATATAATTTAAAAAAAGACCTGAGAAGAACCTAAGCAATCACCTCTCACTGATCTTTTGCCTCTGTGAAATCAAAAAAAAGAAGGCTAAGACAGAGCTGTAAATGACCTGACTACGCATGGTAGAAGTGCCCCAACTCAGAGCCAATCTGAAAAACTAGATTTTTTTTTTCATTTGTTTGATCCAGAGTTTTGAGAAAATCCTTTCAAAATCACTAGCTGACCACTAAGATAACAGAACAGAGACTTGAGTGGCCACACATGACAAAGAATACAAACTTTACAAAAATAGTTAAGAAAAATCACTAAACAAACAACAATAACAAATACTGGGGATGGGAAAGAATTGAATTTACAGTTACCATACTACAGTATTCAAAATATAGTTTTCAACAACAAAAAATTTTTGAGGCATTCAAAGAAACACGTATGGCCCTTTCATAGGAAAAATAAATAACAGAAACTGCTCCTGAGGAAGGTCAAATATTAGACTAATTTACAAAAAGCCTTAAAATCAACTGTCTTAAATATGCTTAAAGAGCTAGCGGAAACCATGGACAAGGAGCTGAAGGAATACAGAATAATGTCTCGCCAAATAGAGAATACCAATAAAAAGACAAATTATAAAACAAAACCAAACAGAAATTCTGGAGCTGAAAAGTTCAACAACTGAAATGAAAAATTCACTAGAAGAGCTCAACAGCAGATTGTAGCAGGTAGAACAAGCAGCACACTTGTGAAAACTGAGATTAACCAGTTTGAGAAGCAGAAAAAAAAAAGAATGAAGAAAAATGAACAAAGCCTCAGAGACTTATAAGACACAATCAAGTATATCAACATATGTAAACGGAGTCTCAGAAAGAGAAGAAAGGGGCAAAAAGAACATGTGAAAATATAACAGCCAAAAACTTCCCAAATTTGACGAAAAACATGAATCTACACTTCCAAGAGCTCAATAAACACTAAGTAAGACAAACTCAGATCATCACCAACACACGTTATACTCAAATTGTGGAAAGTCAAAGAAAGAATCTTGAAAGCAGCAAGAGAAGTGACTCATATACAAGGGATCCTCAATAAAATTAACAGACAATTTCTCCTCAGAAACTATGAAGGCCAGAAGGCAGTGGGATGATATATATATATCTATAGATATATAGATATGGTACTGAAAGACACAGAAAAATACGAATCCTATATCCAGCAAAACAATTCTTCAGGGGCTGGATGAACCCTGAAACCACTGCCCTGAGTTTGTCTTTAAATCTTAAACTAAAAATATCCCCTGAAGTTTTTTTTTTTTAACAAAATAGTTTAGCTTAACTAGCAAAGAATGTCTGCCTTGAACATTCTGATCTATAAGGGATCAGAAGCCCCGCTGGCACAGTGGTTAAGTGCTCAGCTGCTGACCAAAAGGTCAGCAGTTTTTGAGTCCACCAGCCCCACCTCAGAGGCCCTATGGGGCAGTTCTACTCTATCCTATAGGGTTTCTATGAGCTGGAATTGACTCAACAGCAATGGGTTTCGTTTGGTTTTATATGTGATCAAACTGACAACAGCAACTCAAAGATTAGACAGGAAACAAGAGGCAGTGAATTTATGTGAATGAGGGAGGAACAATTCGGAAAAGGACAGTGAGAATGGTTGTACAACTCTATGAATGTAATCAATGTCACTGAATTGTACATGTAGAAACTGTTGAACTGGTGTTATGTTCTGATCTGTTTGCACACTTAAGATGCTTTGAGCTGGCCTGGTAGCAAAGGCAGGGCACATTCAAGGAATAAGGGCAGATGTCAATGGATCTGTGTGCAATTCAAGGGGTGGGGACTTTAGGCCATACTAGAGGGAACTTCATCAGTGACACAGCATATTGCAGTGGGTCTGACCACATATAGATGAACTAGTGTTGGTTTAATGTGCTAAGATGAGAGTTAAACAGGGTCAGAGGACACTGGAGACTAGAGGTCTTTAAACTCTATAGTGCATCAGGATCACGTGGATCAATTGTTAAAACACAGATTGCTGGGCGAGGCAATTTTTAAAAAAAAATTTATTTTATTTTTGCTCTTGTTGAGAATATACACAGCAGAACATACACCAATTCAACAATTGTAGGAAGTGTCTCTAGCTCACTCCAGCTAGCCCTGGTAAACTGAGGCTGTGCTTAGCAACACCATCAAGCAGGGGAGAGGCAAGAACCATGAGGCACAGTCACAGCACGTTATCTGTCTGCCCACCCCTTTTGTTGTTTATGCTCCTGCAGTGCAAGTGCTGCACCTGTTGGTTTGAATCCAGTGGTTAAAGTAGCGCTATGTTTCTTCAAATGGTTAAGGCACTCAGTTGCTAATTGAAAGGTTGGCAGTTCGAGTCCACTCAAGGCACTCTGCAAGAAAGGCCTAGTGATCTACTTCCGAAAAATCAGTGATTTAAACCCCTATTGAGCACAGTTCTATTCTAACACACGTGGTGTCACCATGAGTCAGAACTGACTCAACAGCAACTGGTCAGTGTTTCTTCAACATGGTCCTAGAAAGCAAGCCAGCTAAGGAATTTGAGGGCAGAGTACGTCCTGAAGTAATGAACAAGCAGATAGAGCAGACCCTCGGTATGCACAGGGGATTGGTTCCAGGACCCCTGAAGAAACCAAAATTCACAAATGCTCAAGTCCTTTGTATAAAATGGCGTAGTATTTGCATATGGCCTACACACATCCTCTCGTATACTTTAAATCATCTCTGATTACTTATAACACCTAACACAATGTACACGATATATAACTAGTTGTCCTTAAAAAAAAAAAAAAAAAAACCGTTGCCGTTGACCCAATTCTGACTTATGATAACCCTATGGGACTGAGCAGAGCTGCCTATCCCATGGGGTTTCCAAGGAGCAGCTAGTGGATTTGAACTACCAACCTTTTGTTTAGCTGAGCTCTTGACCACTGTGCCACCAGAGCTCCAGTTGCTTAGGGAATAATGACAAGATGTGAGGTGAACAATGCTAAAACAACAAGTACTGGAGACAGAGGATTTGTGAAATGGAAGGAGGCTACAGCAGCGGATGCCTACGCTTCATTTAATTCACGTGGATTCAGCGTAATGCTCGGCGTGTGGCAAATTCAATTTCACTTTTTTTTCCCTGATTATTTCTGATCTGTAGTTGGTTGAATCCGCAGATGCAGAACCCATAGATACGGAGAGCTGACGGTACCAATCCTCTGCAGGCAATGGTGGCTTGTTCCAGCTTGGTGAAAGACGTATTATGGAGTACAAAAACATAGACATTACTGTCAATTTAAGAGATATTCAGCACATTCAGGGTTGCTGTATTCCTCTTGGTAATATAACTGCCTTCTCAAGACAGGAATACCGTGTCCTTCTTTCACCTGCTGACCACCTAGCGAAATTCATTGATGGTCCTGACACTGTCATGCTACCCAGCATGTAAGCAAGTAAAACAAAGGCTGTGCTTCCAACTTTATCCACATCATCACACTCAAAGAAAATGATCATATTTGCACATATTTTGAGATAAAGAGAACAGACTGCCCCCACTCAGGTGCCTGGCCAGTGGCCCAGCAACCCCAGGGACTTCTCACTGCTTGAAGAACTGAGGGAGTCAATACCTGGGAACACCTGGGACTCACTGACAGCTCTGTGTAAATAATATGTCCAGAAATCTGCAAGAAAATACTGGCATCAAATCCCGCAGCATATAAAAAGGATTATACACCATGATCATGTGGGATTTATCCCAGGAATTCCAGGGTGGTTCAACACAGAACAATCACCTAATGTAATACACTGCATGAACAGAATGAAGTTTTGAAAAAACATGACAATCTCAATGGATGCAGAGAAGAAACATCTGAAAAAATTCAACACCCATTCATGATAAAAACACTCAACTAGGAACAGAAGGAAATCTCAACATGATAAAGGGCATTTATAAAAAATCCACAGCTAACATCATACTTAATGGTGACAGACAGGATGCTTTCCTAAGATCAGGAACAAGACAAGGATGCTCACTTTCACCACTTCTGCTGAACATTGTACTAAAAGTTCTGGTCAGATCAACTAAGCAAGAAAAAGAAATAAAAGGCATACAAATTGAAAAGGAGGAAGTAAAACTCTATTTGTAGATGACATGATCTCATATATAGAAAATCTAAAAATAATCCACAAAAAAACTATTTGAGCTAATAAACAAATTCAGTAAAAACGCAACATACAAGACATCATACACAATCAGCTGTATTTCTATACACTGGCAATAAGCAATGTGAAAATAAAATTAAGAAAACAATTCCATTTACAACAGCATAGAAAAGAATAAAATACCTAGGAACAAATTCAACTGAGGAGGTTTAAGACTTTTACACTGAATACTACAAAACATTGTTGAAAGAATTTAAACAAACCTTAAATAAGTGGAAAGACATCCTGTGTTCCTGAATTGGAAAACTCAGTATTATTAAGATGGAAATACTCCCCAAAACAACCTACAGATTCAGTGCAATCTGTATCAAGATCTCAACGGTCTTTGCGGCAGAAAATGACAGGCTGATCCTAACAGTCATATGGAACTGAAAGGGACCCAGAATAGCCAAAACAATTATGAAAGATAAGAACAATGTAGGAGAACTCACGTTTCTGATTTCAAAACTTCCTACAAAGCAACAATAATCAAAACAGTCCGGTACTGGCATAAGCACAGACATATAGATCAATGGAATAGAACTGGGAGTCCGGAAATAAACCCATACACCTAAGGTCAACAGATTTTTAAGAACAGTGCCAAAACCATTCAATGGAAAGAATACTCATTTCAACAAGCAGTGCTGGGACAACTAGATAGCCATGTGAACTTAGATCCTTACTTCAAACAATATAAAAAAATTCATTCGAAACAGATCAAAGAACTAAATGTAAGAACAAAAAGTATAAAACTCGTAGAAGACAACACAGAGCTAAATCTTCACGACCTTGGACTTGGCAACAGTTTCTTAGATATGACACAAAAGGATAAGCAACAAAAGAAAGAATAAATCAGACTTCATCAAAATTAAAAACTTCTATGCACCAAAGGACACTATCAAAAAAGTGAAAAAACCCACAGAATGGGGGAAAATATTTGCAAAGCATTTATCTGCGAACAGTCTAGTATCAAGAATATATAAAGAACTCTTACAGCTCAATAAAAAGACAAATAACCTGATTTAAAAAAAAAAATGGACAAAGGACTTGAATAGACATTTTCCAAAGAAGATACTTATACAAATGGTCAACAAGCTATGAAGATTACATGAACTTTGACCAAAGAATTTGGTCTTTGTCCTTGGTTTCTGAGAGATAAATCTAATCCCTTGGAATTCCCTGAGTAATTTAGGTATCTGTGTTATCTATAGGGAACGCTGGTGCCGCAGTGGTTAAGAGTTATGGCTGCTAACCAAAAAGGTTGGCAGTTCAAATCCACCAGCTGCTCCTTGGTAACCCTATGGGGCAGTTCTACCCTGTCCTATAGGGTCGCTATGAGTCGGAATGGAAGGCAACGGGTTTGGCTATCTATAAGCCCTCGGACTACACCTGAGAGTTTATGCTAACGAGGTTACTTGGATGGGGACTGGCCAGGCCAGAAAAGGCACCTCGTGAAATCAGCTGATGCAGGGGAGAGGAGCTGATTCAATCAATCACGTCTACATAGTAGGCCCCAATAAAGCCTCTGGACATGGAAGCTCCATGGGCTTTCCGGTTGGTGAAAGATACCAATGCGTGTGAGAGGGTGGCATTTCTCTTTTTGGGACATGGAAGCTCTGCATTGGGAACCTTCCCAGCCCTCGCCCAATGTGTCTCTTTATTTGTATACCTTTTGATGTAATAAAACTGTTGTCATTAAGTACAGCCCTCTCCATGGGCTCTGTGAGTCGTTCCAGCAAATTATCAAAGCCAAGGAAGTGGTGGGAGCCAGGAAATCAGAAGTGAGGGGGGCTAGGAATCCTCCAGCTTACAGATGGCATTCTGAAGGGGTAGTAGGGAAGCTTCAAGTTTGTAGCCAATAACTCAGAAGTGAGGGGAAGTCTTCGGGACTCCCAAGTTTGCAGCTCACGTCTGAAGTCTTGGGCCTATTTGGTAGTCTGGAGGGCTGTGTCCTTTAGCCTGTGAGGTCTGACCTAACTCCAGGTTAAGGTCACACGAAGAAATGCTGCACGTCCAGCTGGTGTCGGAACCGAAATGGAAAGTGAGAATTTTTATTTATGTTTTTTATCCTTGTACAAGCACATAGAAACATGCTCAATATCATTAGTCATTAATGAAATGCAAATCAAAACCACAATGAAATACCACATCACACCCACTAGGATAGCTATAATAATTTTTTTTTAAAGGAAAATAACAAGGATTGGTGAGGATGTAGATAAATTGGAACCCTCATGCATTGCTGGTGGGAATGTAAAATGGTGCAGCCTCTGTGGAAAAGTCTGACAGTTCCTCAAAAAGTTAAATATGGAATTTCCATATGACCCAGCAATCTCACTCCTAGGTGTGTACCTACAAGAACTGAGATCAGTTGTTCAAACAAAAACACATGCAGGAATGTTCACAGCAGCATTACTCACACTAATCGAAAGGTGGAAACAACCCAAATGTGCATCAGCCAATGAACAAGTAAACAAAATGTGATATATCCATACAATGGAATATTATTTGCCGTAAAAATGAAGTACTGAGACATGTTACAGCATAGATGAACCTTGGGAATGCTATGCTAAGTGAAAGAAACCAGAAATGAAAAGAAGCACATTGTATGCTTTTATTTACATGAAATATCCAGAAGTCAAATCTTTAGAGACAGAAAACATATTAATGATTGACAGGGACTAGGGGAAACAGAGTAATTGCTTAATGGGTACAGGATTTCCTTTTGGGGAAATGAAAATGTTCTGGAACCAGATAACGGTAATGGTTGTACAACACTGTGAGTATACTAAATGCCATTGAACTGTATACCTTAAAACGGTTAAAATGGCGAACTTTATGTTATGTGAATTTTATGGTCCCTTCGACTCGATGGAACTGGGTTCTGGGTTTAGGTGGTACAAGGAAACCCTGGTGGTGTAGTGGTTAAGTGCTACGGCTGTTAACCAAAGGGTCGGCAGTTCAAATCCACCTGGCTCTCCTTGGAAACCCTGTGGGGCAGTTCTACTCTGTCCTATAGGGTCGCTATGAGTCGGAATTGACTCGACGGCACTGAGTTTGGTTTGAGGTGGTACAAACGGTCTGGACTGTACTGCTGACCTAAAGGTTGGCAATTCGAACCCACCCAACAGTACCGCAGAAGAGAAGTCCTGGAGATCTGCTTCCGTTAAGATTATAGCCAAGAAAACCCTATGAAGCAGGGTCACTGAGTCGGAATTGATGACAGCAATGAAGAATAACAAGTGTGTGTGTGTGGGGGGGGGGGGGTGAAATGGCAATATATATAAATAGATGAGGTGGACAGTTACTTATTGTGCTGACCTGTATGTGTGGATCTGGGCAATAAATAACAATCAACTAAAAAGATACTGAACCCAACACTGAGAATATTCTTTGAAAATAAAAATATATTGATTACCCAAAATGTCCAAAGGTTAGAATGGTAAATTGACTTGATGGAATCTGATTAAACGATTAAAAATAACAATTAGGAAAGTTATGTAGCAACTAGGTGCAGTAACTCAGTTGCAATGTGATACACACAAAGCACTCAAGGTCTTGGAATGATAGGAACCTAGGTTTTAACAGAAGCTCCATAGTTAATAATTACAATACCTTGTGTGGTTGCATGGATTCCTGTTAATACTTGCACAGCATCTAGCACAATGTATTGTGCTAAGTGAAAAAGACAGATTTAAAAATACATATACTGTTTATAATATGTATTACTCATTCATTCCAACAGTTACTGAATAGCTACTATGTGCTAGACAGGTTTTGAATAGTTACTATGTGCTAGGTGCTGGCATGGTATAGTCAGCACATACCGATTGCACAGTATATAGCTCTATAGGAATTGCAGTTTTTATTAAAGGAGACAAGCATACACACACAAATACACACAACGTGCTTACAATGGAGGGATCTACAATGATGACTAAGAAAGTCTAAGCCTAAAAGGGGCAAAAAGAAAATGTTAATTAATGCAACACATTATTAAGTCATAAAGAAAGGGCAATTAACCCAATCTGGGGGGTAGCGTGAACTAAGTGTGTGTGTGTGCATTTGTGTAATCAATATCACTTCTGTCCAGATAACAGTGTTAAAGGAGTTGGTCAAATACAGGTAAAAAGGCATTCCTAATGAAGTGGACAGGCTGCAGAGTTGGCCAGGAGGCAGAAAAACTGAAACGCCACACTATTGGTGGGAATATAAATTGATACAGCCTCTGTAGAAAGCAACTGGTAACAGCCAGCAAGACTGCAAACGCACAATCCACCGAAAAAGATCTCCAAGATATAATAGAAAAAAAAGTGCGAAGTGCACAACAATCGAGCAGGCCACGGTGTGTGCTGAAAGGGGGAGAAAAGTAGGAACAGACTTGTATATGCTTGGCTTGTCTCCTGCAAACTCTGAATCAACAATGCTCCCCCCTTCTATCATCTCTGCATCATAAGGCAAAAGCCTGAACTACATTTCCCAGAATTCATTTTCGCGAATGATTGGAGAATGAAGTCAGTGAATGAGGGAGTGCTCATTCAACATTTAACGAAGGGAAGGAAAAGCCATTATTGTGTGATGACAACTGTGAGTAAATGCACAGGTAGACATAATGCTTGAAGGGACCGCTGCAGGAGCGCCTATGAACCATTTGCTTTTTCCAGACTCAGTATTTTATGATGTCTATTTTTCGTAATTTCAATAAAATATTAGTTAAACTCAACAGGAGTTTTCATGGCCCTGTGCATTTTTTAAAAATTTATACTTAAGAACAAAGAGTAAAGAAGAATCAATTACGAAAAAAAGAAAAAACTGAACTTCACACCATGTGTAAAAGTAAAATTCCAGGCAGCTCAAAAACCTAAGTGGGAAAAAAAACTGCAAACTTTTAGAAGTAATAGAATATCTTTAGGACATGCGTGGGGTACAGATGGATTTTTCACAGAAGAAAGGAAAACACAAGCAAGAAAAGATTTACAGTCAAAAAATAAAATAAACCATGTACATACACATATATTTACGACTACACTATAAGAGAAGAAAAAGGTAATTCACATCCAAAAATACCCAAACGGACAAAATTTATTAGATCTCACTAGGAATCTGGTAAATGAAAATTAAAAATAAGATACCACTTTACATTCTTTGAAAATTAAAGTCCAACTAAAATAACTGTAACAACTTTAAGAGTACAGAGGCACTCTTATACAATTGCTTCTGGCAATTATAATCAGAATAACAACTTTGGAGAAAGGAAAACTACATGGTAAAGGTGAAAATGTACATAACCTACAACCCAGCAGTCTACTTCTACACATCAACCTCAGAGGAACTTCGGTGCGTACAGCAGAAGACACACCAGCACGTCTACTGTAGCACTGTTTGTAATAGCTCAAAACTGGAAACTACCGAATTGCAGTAAGGGGAATGGGTCAACGGTGGTTTATCTGTATGAGATACACAGCACTTATAACAAGTATTATCAACATGGATAAATTTCAAAAACAATGTTGCAAAAGACACATCTAGTATATTCAGAAAACACAAAATGATAGTACGTATTGTTTATCAATTGTATATATAGTAAAAGTACAAAAAGCTGAATGATATAAGCCAACTCTGAAGGTTGTTACCTAGGGAAGGGATGAGAGTAGGGCTCTAAGCTGTATATGTACTATTGTATTCTCTAAAAGACACAAAGCAAAGATGGTAAAGTATTAACATCCGGGTGGCGTACATGGTTAGGTACTCGGCTACTAACCGAAAGGTTGACAGTTTGAATCCACCCAGATGTGCCTTGGAAAAAAGGCCTTACTTCCGAAAGATTACAGCTGCGAAAACCCTATGGAGCACATTTCCATTCTGAAACACAGGGGGTTGCCCAGAGTTGGAACTGACTCTGTGGCAACTAGTTTGGTTTAGTTTATTCTCACTGATAGATACTTAAGTTTCTATCAAATTATATTCTATTTTATCCTGTGTGTCTGAAATTTTCAATTCGATTAAAAAATATTTTTCAAGAAAGATCATTCTAATTGGCCTCAGTGCAGAACATGAAATGAAACAGGGGCCTGACTGGAGGGGGTGGGCTTGTCAGAGCACTACAGCATTACTGCAAGAAACTGCAGCATGACCTGAGACCATGAAAGTGGGAAGGACAGAGATCAAATTACATATGCTTATGAAATAAGACTCTTACACAATTGCGTAAGCATGGTATGCCCATGGGTCATTTTCTTTTAAGATCCCCTATACTGTTGAAATGTTTCTTCATATACGTTAAACCAGTATAAGAAAATAAATAAAAGTCCCCAAATGTTAGTGCAATTTGGGGGTTGTCTTCTCATAAAATTCAAGCTCAATTATGTACTTAGTGAACTTACGATGTCTTCTATAAAACTATCTAGTAAAAATTAAAGCCTGAGAAACCTCTTTAGAGCAACTCTGCACTACTATTATTAAATCTGATTTGCAGAAGTATTCACAGCATTATCATCACGTCTGCATTACTCCACAGTAAAGGCACTTACTTACTGGCCTACACCAAAACTTGTCACTTTCACTATGTGTGTATCACATGAAAGCTGGCAGCTTACAAACAAAAGTCTAAAATTCATCATCTCTAATCGCCACCTGAAAATACTTCTACAGACATAACAGCAGCTCATAACATATCCTAAGTAGTCATTAACGTTGGAATTCAAACAGAATCATAGTCAAAAACATTGCAAATTCCAAAAAAGACATATAAAACAACTAGAGTCAATCCTACATTCATAGTATCAATCTGAAAGTATCCTTTTATCAAAAGAAATATTCAACAGGATCCATCTTATGTATCTTGTTCACGACACACCTTCATGAGAATGTCTAGAGACAGATGACAAGTCAAGCAGAACCCGTTCTAATTAAGGAGAGAACGCAGGCCCAGAGGTCCACCAGGTCGCCATCCCATTTCCTACCGCGACACACTTCGGTACCACCGTAGGACCCAGAGGAACACCACAGGAAATGTACTGCTCAATTACCAAAAATACACTGAGCCATTTAAATACCTTTAATGTTTAAACAGTGAGGTGCTGTAACTTTTACAACTGAACTCTAGTTTCTTTGAGGGATGTCTGCTTATCAGGGGAAACTGCTTTAGAGAGGCTTTACTTAAAAAAGCAAAAAAAGTTAGCTTGTTTTCCTCTGCTCTACTTGGGCTTATACAGAGCTGCTTTTCAGTTTGTGATGCCAAGGTCGTCACCTTTCAGAAACTGCACACACAGGTCTTATTATTACACCTGCGAGACGGAAAAAGTTTCTGTTAACTCTGAGGTAGAAAGATTTCTTCCATCTTTCGAGAGTCATTCATTTTTTGAGGCAAAGATATAAGTATAATAACTGGGGCTGTCTGGCTGCCATAGCATTCACTGTTGGGCGGTGTGATAATCTTTCTGGGCATTGCTCATCACTGAGTACGGTTCAATCAGTTATAATATTGACCTATCATTATTTTAGGTCCCTGCATGGTACAGTTTGTGCTTGACTAGTAACCTAATCGGTTTTTTTGGGGGGGCGGGGGGAGGTTTTATTAACCTAAAGGTTGGCGGTTCAAATCTACCCAGTGGCACCACGGAAAAAAGGCCTAGTGAACTGCTTCCAGAAATATTACAGCCACGGGAGCTCTATGGAGCAGTTCTGCTCTGTAACACATGCGGTCACCATGAGTCAGAATCAACTCGACAGCAACGGGTCTGGTTTTGGTTTTTTATCACCATTTTAGGAGTCCTTGGGTGGTGCAAACTGGTGGGCTACTAACTGAAAGGTAGAGGTTCGAACCCACTCTAAGGCACCAGAGAAGAAAGTCCTGGCAATCTGCTTCTGAAAGGTCACAGCCATGAAAACCCTAGGGAGGGCAGCTCTGCTCTCAAACACACGGGGTTGGAATCTACTTGACAGTGTTTAAGAGGAAAATTAGTAACAGGTATATTACTTTTTTTATATTACTTTTTTTATATTACTTTTTTTATATTACTTAGATATGAAGGTTTTTCTTATCCATGAAATCAAGTATTAACCATAAAAAGCCTGACCCAAACTGCAAAAGCCTGCCAGAAACTGCTCTACAGCAAAGTGAACTTGTCTTATCCTGCTAAATAGGATAGTCATCAAACCATTACCTCCTAACTTAAGCCTCAAAAAGTCTCCTGGCTGCAGGTGAGTGGAGGGCCAAATTATTAGCAGCCAGGCCGGAAGTAACCTGATCACAGTGAAGTGGAAGGCAGGGCTCAATCAATCATGTTAACATTAGCCAATAGTTGATCTATATTTCTCCCTCCTCTTCTCTATATGGAAACCCTGGTGGTATAGTGGTTAAGAACTCTGGCTGTTAACCAAAAGGTGGGCAGTTCAAATCCACCAGGTGCTCCTTGGAAACCGCACTGGGCAGTTCTTCTCTGTCCTATAGGGTTATTATGAGTCGGAATCAACTCGATGGCAATGGGTTTTGGGTTATGTGCAGATAAAGCAGCCCTGGTGGTACAGCTGTTAAATGGGCAGCTGCTAACGGAAAGGTTGATGATTCAAACTCTGGCGTGGCAGTCTGTTTCTGCAAAGATTCAGTGTTGTAAAGCCTATGGGGCAATTCCACTCTGTCCTATCAGCTCACTAGGAGTGGGAATTGACTCAAAAGCACTGGGTGGTTTTTATATGAATAACTCCTCAGAATAAACCTTCTGTTGAAATTTCAGTGAGTTTTGATTGTTTTTAACAGCAGCAACTGGTTTGGTTTTGGTTTATCATCATTTTGTTCCCCTCTTTCTAGTCCTTTCTAGAATCACTTTCCTTTTGTTCCTGCTCCTAACCTTTGGCCTGCTTTTGTATTTTATTAGATGAAGTCATAACTAGTTCCTTTCTTTGACTCATATATATAAAATACTACACAGTTAACCACTGTCTAGCAGTTAAGTTAAATGGCCATGTTTTAGTGTTAAAAAGGATCTAGGATTAGCCTTGTGACCTTGGTAGAGTAATCTCTCCGAGCCTGAATTTTCCTAAGTGTCTTAAGGATAATGTCACATACCTCAAATACATATAAGGCACTCAGTAGACTTTCAGTGTTTAATAAACATAAATCTTCCTCCCATTTTTCTCCTCCCTCGCCCATCCCATTCTACCCAAGAGTAACTGCTGCCTCTTGTCCTTGAGGGCCAATGCAGAACAGTCACCAGGTTTTAAAAAAGTATTTCCAGACCACACCAAAATGCTTTAGGTAGTGGCCAAGAAGCTGGGGATAGAGAAAGGATATGAAGAACAGGGCAGTGCTCCAAGCATCACTCAACCAGAACAGCTCTGCCACTGTCATAATATACTGGTATACTGCAGAACTGTATTTGATAAAATGGGTCTGATGGTTTTTTTTTAAAAAGATGTCTGAAAATTACCAGTGTTGACAATTCCACCTTTCCCAAAGCCAAACATATATAGTACACGAAAACTGCAGCTTCAAGAGCCACTGTGGTGGTTGTCTTCCTCAATGGTTCACGTCTTCCTGTCAGAAGGTCTGCCCAGCACACAGCCCCTACAACCACATCACATCTATTAAAACTGACCGAATACTGTTCAAGGCTGTTATGGATTGAATTGTGTCTCCCCAAAAAATGTGTGTCAACTTGGCTAGTCCATGATTCCCAGTATTGTATGACTGTCCATCATTTTGTCATCTTATGTGATTTTCCTAAGTGTTGTAAATTCTATCTCTATCATGTTAATGAGATGGAATTAGCGGCAGTTACATTAATGAGGCAGGACTCAATCTACGAGATTAGGTTGTGTTTTAAGTCAATCTCTTTTCAGATATAAAAGAAAGAAGCGAGCAGAGAGACATGGGGACTTCATACCACCAAGGAACAAGAACAGGAGAACAGCGTGTCCTTTATAGCCAGGGTTTCATGACCAGGGAAGATGGTTGACAAGGACCTTCCCCCAGAGCCGACAGAGAGAGAAAGCCTTCACCTGGAGCTGGCGCCCTGAATTTGGGCTTCTAGCCCCCTAGACTGTGAGAGAATAAATTTCTCTTTGTTAAAGCCATCCACTTGTGGTATTTCTGTTATAACAGCACTACGTGACTAAGACAAACACCCAATCCTTTTTGCTTCTATAAAAAGGGAAATTTATTGGAAAGGCTATTAGGTATGACTCACATAGCAAAAAAAAAAAAAAAATTTTTTTTTTTTTTTTAATAACCAAATCAATGTTTAAGGGTAGGGATGCAGCCAAACATCACGAACAACTGGAACCAAGGACTGAAAACACCCAGGACACTAATGTGTCAGACAGCAGGCATCATTCTCTCTCACTGCAGGTTAGCTTCCTTTACAGAACGGCAAACATGAACATGAACAGCTAGATCTCAAGTAGTACACCTTACTACAACTATCACCAGAGAGGGACGATTCTCTTCCCTGGTGTCAGTTTGAAAATTCCCAGAAAATTCTGATTGCCTTGGTCTGGTCTGGGTGACAGAGGGGGTGGCGGGGGGGGAGTGGTAGTGGTGGTTAACAAAGTAATGTAGAGATTTGGGAGGTCCCATTAAAACCAGAGAGCCACAACCAATGACTGCCCTGACAGGGAGCACAAAAAGAGAACCCCTGAGGGAGCAGGAGAACAGTGGGATGCAGACCCCAAATTCTCATAAAAACACCAGACTTAATGGTCTGACTGAGGCTAGAAGAATCCTGGCGGTCATGGTGCCCAAACCTTCTGTTGGCCCAGGACAGGAACTCATCAGACATGGATTGGACTGGACAATGGGTTGGAGAGAGATGCTGATGAGGAGTGAGCTACTTGTATCAGGTGGACACTTTAGACTGTGTTGGCATCTCCTGTCTAGAGGGGAGATGGGAGGGTAGAGGGGGATAGAAACTGGCAAAATGGTCACAAAAGGAGAGGCTGGAAGGAAGGAGAGGGCTGACTCATTAGCGGGAGAGTAAATGGGAGTATATAGTAAGGTGTATGTAAGTTTATATGTGAGAGACTGACTTGATTTGTAAACTTTCACTTAAAGCACAATAAAAATTATTAAAAAAAAAAAAACCAAAAAACCACAGAGCCCTGGTGGCACAGTGGTTAAGAGCTCGGCTGCTAACCAAAAGGTCAGCAGTTTGAACCTACCACTCTACCAGCTTACTGCGTCATTTGCCACTGTCAGGGACTGGAAATTTGAAAATAGGCTTTGATTCTGTAGGAAGGTGCTGTGGGGTTGGAAGAGAGAGAGATGCCAGCCATATCTAAAAGCAGAGTCTTTGATGCAATTAAAAAATGTGAAATTGCCCACTACAGAAGATCTGGTAAGCAAAGTAAGCACTGGGTTTATCTTGCCTACTGGATAATCCGCCCAGGATTCAGAACCATAGACTTTCAGGGGAATCATATGACCTGATCCTTGATTTTCTCCAGGAAAAAGTACTCTATGCTATGTTTCCTCTGAACTAGAGTATGTTCTTCCTTACAATGAGATGAAATTACTTCCCGTTTTCATCTACTAGCTTCTAGTTTGAAATATGATAAAAGTCCATTTCTGCATCCACACAACAGACCTTCAAATACTTGAGGCAGCCATGATCCTACCCCTTCCCCAAGCTGATTTTCCCAGTTACATTCCTATCACCTGAAGTCTTTCATATAACATGATTCCAAGTGCACTGCCCCTCTAAACATGCACCTGTGGCCAGAAATAAGTGTAATACAGGTGTCACGTGGTCAGAAGTCCTGGTGGCAGTATGGTTATGCACTTGGCTGCTAACCGAAAGGTCGGTGGTTAGAACCTATCAGCTGCTACCCAGAATGATGTGGCAGTCTGCTTCCGTAAAGATTACAGCCTTGGAAATCCTACAGGGCAGCTCTACTCTGTCCTCTTGGGTTGCTATGAGTCAGAATCAACTCGATGGCAATGGGTTTTTTTGGTCATGTTTCTTGCACCAACCTCCACACTACCACACTTCTTTAATGACACACATTGCTGATAACCCAAAAATATGTACTCCCACCACCTCCCATCAACAATATGCTATGGGAATTAGGTTTTGAGTGGAAGAACAGGATCTGAAATTTCTCCCTACTGATTTCTCTTACTAGGTTCAGCTGAACATGTCAGCCTATTAAAAACCAATCCTCTTAGTTCCTTAATTTCTCATCCAAAATCTTCACTATCTTAGGTAGTCAATACTGCTCTTCACCAATATTCCTTTCAAACACACAGTAGGGTTACACTTCCCTACCCACCCAATGAAGTCCCTGGCTGATATAAATGGTTAAGTGCTCGACTACTAGTATAAAGGCACGTGGTTCAAATCCACCCACAGGAGCCTCAGAAGAAAGGCCTGGTAATCTGCTTTCAAAAGGTCAAAGCCGTGAAGCCCTATGGAACACAGTTCTACTCTGCAATACATGGGATTGCCATGACTAGGAGACGGCTCAACGGCAACTAGTTTGGTTTTGGTTTTATTACCCACCCAACACTTAGGTTGAATATAGCCACGTGACTTTCTTTTGATCAAGTAAATGTGAGTTCAAGTGACATGACTGAAGCCTTTGAGAGCTTCTGCAACTTCCCTTTCCCCTGCCAAAAACACAGGCAATGTTCCTGAGGGTAAAACCTCCAGCCTGGGTTCCGGAGTTAAGACATGAAGTTGTCCTGCCAACCTGAGAACAGGCATGTAGGATAGGAAAAACAAAGAGTCTCTGTGGGATGGAAAAATCGAACTAAGGGTAGGGTTGCACAGCCGGCTACTGTGACTGCTGCCATTAAGTTATATACCTGTAAACAACTGAACTGGCAAAAGTTGTGTGACAGAAATATTTATAACAATAACCACCAAAAAAAGAGTAGCTGCTGAGGCTGCTTATGTACAACCAAAAATCTCGTGGGATTTGGTTATGTGGTGTGGAGGTTTAGGGTCACGGTTTCATACAACATCGCAGTTAACTGGCCTAATAACATTTTTCATGCTTCTGTTCTACCTCCTGGTTCCCTGCATAGTGCCTGGGGTCTTAAAAGCTTCCAAGTGGCCATTTGAGACACAACAATTGGTCTCTATTTGCCTGGAGCAACAGAGAAGAAAAGTAAGGAACAGGAGGAGATATGGAATGTGTTGCTAATTACCTCCATGAATAACTGTGGGGCAGTGGTTAAGAGCTCAGCTGCTAAGCAAATAGGCTGGCAGTTCAAATCCACCAGCCGCTCCTTGGAAACCCTATGAGGCAGTTGTACACTGTCCTGCAGGGTTGTTATTAGTCAAAATAGACTTGACGGCAAAGGGTTTTTTTTGGTTGCCATGAGACCATGAGAAACGCATGGTGCCCAGTGACTATGACTGAATATTTTGAGCAAGGAATCTATAGAAGGATCCTAATCAAAAGGAGGAAAATGCAGAAAAGAATTTAAATTCTCATGGAATCCAGACTTTCTGGAGCCATTGAGGCTGAACAAATCCCTGAAACTAATGCTCTGAGATAATCTTTAAACCTTAAACCAAAAAATCTCCTGAAGTCTTCCTGAAACTAAACGATAAGAAAAAATAGTAAAAAATGTCTGCCTTGAGCATTATGCTCTTTGAAGGACTATCTATACGGGACCAAGGTAACAACAGCAACTCAAAAGATTAGACAGGAACCTTAGGGGGGCAGTGAGTTTACGTTAATGGGGGAGGAACAACTCAGAAAAGGAGGGGGAGAATAGTTACACAACTCAAAGAATGTAATCAATCAATGTTACCGAACTGTGGTGAACTGGTATATATTTCGCTGTACATATTCTCAACAACAACGGTATAAAATTTAAAAAATGATACTGCGGTCCCAGGAAATATGGATGGAGGCCTGGACCACATCAGCCATGGTAGGTTAGTGCTGTTGTTACAGTTACTCTACTTTTGTAAAAACAAATAAACCCTATGCAATAATAGGAAAAAAAAAACAATGTAACCAATGTCATTAAGTAATACATGTGAAAACTCTTGAAGGGAATCACCAAAAACAATACTATTTCAAAAATAAATCAATCTCTTTTGTTTTTAAGCACCAAAATTTGAGGTTATTACTACAGCAGAATCTAGCCCATCCTAGCTAACACCCGCTCCCTCCCATGATCTGTGCCACCTGTGCTCTTGATGAGTACACCTTATATCTCATCCACTGGACGGAAAACAACAGGCTCCATGTGCAAAAAGAAGGCTCCGCTGTTTCGTTTATTTCTTAATGAATTCAGGCTGTATCCCAATGACTAGTGCTTCACCTCTCCTGGAAACAATTTCTCCTTTAAGTAATTTATTCTAGAATCTCACCTGAGGGCCATATCAAGCTCTAGTCTTCCTTCTTCCCCTTTCTGAAAAATATACTTCTGTCTCTAGTTTTCAGGCACCTCTCTCTTTAATTCCACAAGTCCTAAAAACATAAAAAGGTATTTAGAGGCTTCATTTTCAGGTTCTACAACCCTAGGACACAATTCATTCAAGTCAAAGATAAAAAGTTGCTCTCTTTTAATTAGCCTTTCAGGATTTCATTTCCCTCATTCTGTTACCTCTCACTATTTTGCTTTATCCCAAAGGCTGACCTTTTATGAATACGGCCAGCCAGAGGAATCCTTTTCTTCAGATGTGTTTTTCATGTCTTTCTACACTGGGCTAGTCTCATTGTCCCCTTCTATTCATCACTGTTTAACACTCAACAAACATTTACCAAGTGCCTACTATGTACTAAGCAATTGCTTGGCATGGGATTATGATCTCTGCCCTCAAGGAAGTTACAGTAAAAAAACATCAAGTGGACACTAGAGAAGTGGGTAAGAGCCACAACACAAGGGGTCTTGAATGTCCTACATAAGCAGCATAACAAAGTGCCTAAAAGCATAAACTTTAAAAACAGACAGTCCTAGGTTTAAATCTAGCTCTCAATTTCCTCATCCGTGCAACTGGGAAAATAGCAAAGCACTGTTCAAAGAATAAAATCAGACAACACAAGTGTAAAAATGGCATGGCGGGGCATCTGACCTCCTCTAACTTCACATACGGGAAGGAGAATCAAAATCAACAGCCCAAGTCTGGCTCTTACATAGGCAGGAGTCAGACACGCCTCCACCTTTCAACCTTTTTACCAATTATGACACCAACCATCCCTCCCACGGCACTCTCTACTTCTCTGCTGGGTTTAATAACTTGTTGCAATGGCCACAAAGAACTCACAGACGATACTCACAATTATGGAGTTTATTAGCGAAGTAACAGGTTACAATTGAGGTTCAGGAATGCTCAGGATACAGTTCTTGGATCAGGACAGCCTCTTCTCAGTGTGTTCGCAGGAACACCTTTCTCTGGCCCCTTGGCCTCTGCCCTGCTCAGGTAAGTGTTACAAAGCTCTTTTAGCTCTGCCAATAAGTGCCCGGAGGCACCCCACTCCACCAGTAGGCCTCCTGTCCAAAGGTACTTAGCTCTCTCGCTCCGTGGCTTCAGAAGCCCACCTCGCCGTTGCCTGCCGTTCTCCTCGTTCTGCTGCCTCTGCTGCCACCATTTCTCTGCGGCTGTTTCTGGCCGTCTCTCACCATCTCTGGTGTCACAGCTCTCTGTCTGTCTACTGGATCTGGGAGGTTCTCAGCACAAGGATCCCGGGTCCAAAGGATGCGCTCCACTCCTGACTCGTCTTTCCTGGTGGTGGTGAAATCCTCTCTTCCTACCTCTGGGATGGGTCATTTTAAGCCTAGCGGGATGGAAAAACTGACCAAACCCCTCATTAGGGTTGCATATACCTATCTGCGTGGTCCTGCCCCCACAAGAATTAGCAAGCTAGACAATCCCTTTGGTGGGCCACAAGCACCTCATTCGCATAGTCCCATCCAGTCATTTGGTGGGACTTACAAAGACTATGGCTAGAAGGACCATATTAGGTAATTTACTGCACCACAATAAGTAATGCACTTAGCTATATTTAATGCCACTATTATCATGAAGGTGATGGCCAATTGAAAAATTTTAACCATGGGTGTGACTATTCAAATTTGTATCTCACAAATATTAAGATTTGAATATACTAACAAGATCAAAGAGTCAGCCTAAAGTCCAGAAAGGCATTAAGAGGCTGATGCAGTAGTCAATGGCTCAAATAAGAACCTGAACCATAGCAGAAGGGATGAAAGCAGAGGAACGATTTCTAGGATATTAAGACAGAATCAACAGAACTTAGTAATCAAGTGACTATGAGAGGGTGATGGAAGGAGGAGTTAAGAACGACTTTTGAATTTATGACTTCTGGAACTGAGCAGATGATAGCACCGTTCACCAACAAGGGAAACACAGACAGTAACAGAATTTTCGTGGAAAGGAAGATGATAAATTTAATTTCAAGCACACGAAATCTGAAGATGCCATGAAACATTATAAGGGGGTAGTGGCGGTTCTGGGGTAGAATTCTTGCCCTCCATGCAGGAGACGCAGGTTTGATTCCAGGCCAATGCACCTCATGTGCAGCTACTGCCTGTCTGTCAGCGGAGGCTTGTGTGTTGCTATGATGCTGAATACGTTTCAGTGGAGCTTCCCGACTAAGACGGACTAGGAAGAAAAGCCTGCCGATCTGCAACTCATCATGGGGACGGGACGGCACAAGACCAGGCAGCATTTCATTCTGCTGCGGATGAGGTCTCCGTAAGTCAGGGTGGAATGCTAGCAACTTGACTCAATGGCCACTAACAACCATGACTAATGGCCTTTGAGCATCTTTTCATATGCTTATTGCCCATTTGGATAGTTCTTTGATGAAATGTCTAGTCAAGTCCTTTGCCCATTTTTTAACTGAGTTGTTCGTCTTTTTGTTGTTGAGTTGTTGCTGTTGTTCTTGCTGTCAGCTGTTGTTGAGTCCGCCTCTGATTCATGGAGACTCCATGCACAACGGAATAAAATACTGCCTAGTCCTACACCACTCACATGATCGGCTGCAGAATGGACCGCTGTGATCCATGGGGTTTTCATTAGCTGATTTTTCAGAAGAAGATTGCCACCGGCCTTTCTTCTTAGTTCATCTTAGTCTGGAAGCTCCACGGAAACCTATTCGGCATCATATTCAGCAAATCTCCACTGACAGACAGGGGTCTCCCACATCGAGGTTGAGAATTTTACCACTGAGTCACCACAGATAAAACCCAAACCCGCTGCCATCAAGTTGATTATGACTGATAGCGATTCTATAGGACAAAGTAAAACTGCCCCACAGGGTTTCCAAAGAGTAAGTGGTGGATTCGAACGGCCGGCCTTTTGGTTAGCAGCCTTAGCTCTTAACCGCTGTGCCTTAATATATATTCTGGATATTACATGCTTCCCAAATATTTTCTCCCATTCTGTAGGTTGTTTCTTCACTTCCTTGATAAATTTCTCTGATGCACAGAAGCTTTTAATTTTGATGAAGTCCAATTTATCTATTTTATCTTTTAGTGTTCATGCTTTTGGTGTCATATGTAAGAATCCACTGTCAAAAACTAGGTCCTGAAGCATTACCCCTATTCTAAGAGTTTCATGGCTTTAGTTTTTTACACTTAGTCCATTTGATTTAATCTTTATATATGGTATGAGATATGAGTCAAACTTCAATCTTGTGCATAGAGAGATCCAACGGTCCCAGCCTCATTTGTTGAAGAGACTATTCTTTCTCTACTGAATGGACTTGGCACCCTAGTTCAACATCAATTGGCCACAGATGCACAGGTTTATTTCTGGACTCCCAATTCTAGCCTATTGGTCTATATCTCTATCTGTATATCAGTACCAGACTATTTTGTTTACTATAACTTTATAGTACATTTTCAAATAGGAAGTGTGAGTCCTACTTTGTTGTTCTTTTTCAAGATTGCTTTGGCTATTAGGGGCTCCTTGCGATTCCATATGAATTTGAGGATTGGCTTTTCAGCTTTTGCAATAAGATTATTGTCATTTTGATAGGAATTACGTTGAATCTGTAGGTCACTTTGGGTTGTATTTCGATCTTAACAATATTAAGTCTTCAAATCCAAGAAGTGTCTTTTCCTTTATTTAGATCTTTAATTTCTTTCAACAATATTTTTATATAGTTTTCAATGTTAAATTAATTCCTTGGTATTGTATTATGTGAGATGTTGTTGAAAATGGAATTATTTTCTTAATTTCCTTTTCAGATTGTTCATTGCTTTTAGTTAGCCACTGAGTCCTTAACCACTGCACCATGAGGACTCCTTAAGCAAGGTAATCCTGACTAATTTTATACAGATAAAGAAAAAAAATCTGTGAAGTCTCTTCTCCTCTAAATTACCTTCAAAAAGGTTCTCATAAATGTTCCCCACAATTAACTTTCATAGTACCTACCAACAATTTACTCAAACACATAGTTCACAGAAACAATTATTTCTATTTCTTTATGGTTGGGTAAATCTATAGCATTATCAGCAATTAAAATACTCCTGTCATACCCCCCTTATATATTGCAATCTCTTTCATTTAAGGTGTTTACTAAACCTAATCTGTTTGTCTATTTATCATACCCCCCCTTATATATTGCAATCTTTTCATTTAAGGTGTTTACTAAACCTAATCTGTTTGTCTAATTAAGACACTCGTAAGACAATGCTTAGGGTTGCTATGAGTCAGAACTGACTCAATGTCAACAGTTTAAGACAATGCTTGTTCCACAATTATTTGTAGTTCACAGTTCAGTATTTATTTTTATTCATCATTTTCCACAATTCTTTTCTTTATTCTTCCAGATGTAATTATCCACTCATTTGATCTGCAGATAATGCTTTCCTTAGCCATATGAAGTCAAAATGTAACCATCAGTTTAAATTCTGTCATATATTTTATACATGAAAAATATGTTCAAGTCTTCAATGAAACGCCAAAACTTTTCTTCAAAGCCAATTCAATCACCTAACCTATGGCAGACTAGCCTAACAAGAGACACAAACTGACGTTCAACATCATCTGAGGGACAACTCTTAGGAGACTATCTGATTTAAAAATGGTTGTTAAGAGAGGACCCTTCCACATGTATAGATTACTGAGGTGCTCAAAGAAGTTTGCTCGTGTGGGTTGTATCTATTAATGTTTACTGTATTCCAAATTAAAACTAAGAATTTTTAAAATGCATTTCATAATAATATATCATCTACCTATTAACGTAAATAAATTTTCTATGAAAATAATTTTAAAAAAATTTAGTGAAAAAGGTAGCAGTTTCACATTCTTAAAAAGCTCTTTAATGCCTGAATTAAAAGAAAAAGTTGTCTCATAGCCATTTCTTCATTTAATGTGTTGCAATAAACTGTTTTCATTCAAGAACATGCAGAAAATCTTTTACTCACAGCCTTTTCAGATAATTGTGGATATTCTTCTTTGATAGGATATCAAAACCTGACCAACAGAAAACGTATTATGCAGCTACAGCAATTAAAACAGTCTGGTACTAGTGTAACAGTAGACACAGAAATCAATGAAATAGAATTGAGAGTCCAGAAATAAACCCACACATCTATGATCAACTGATTTTTGACAAGGGTGCTAACTAAGTTCTCTTTAAAGGGGAAAGAAGTCTCTTCAATAAATGGTGTTAGGAAAATTGAATTTTAACATGCAGAAAAATGAAACAGGATCCATGCCTCACACCATATACAAATCAAATTCAAAATGGATTGAGAACCTAAACATGAAAACTAAAACCATAACATTCTTAGAAGAAAATGTAGAGGCAATACTGTCGGGCCTAGTTTTTAATGATGTATTACCTAATATAATAGCAAAAGCACAAACAGCAAAAGATAAAATAGATAAATGGGACCTCATAAAAATTAAAAACTTCTGTTCATCAAAACACTTTACCGAAAAAGTGAAAATGCAAGCTGCCAACTGGGAGAATCTCTTCAGAAGCTATATATCCGACAAGAATCTAAAAACCAAATTACATATGAAGTCTCAACAACTTAACAACAAAAAGACAAATAACCCAATCAAAAAATGGGCAAAGGACTTGAATAGACATTTCACCAAAAAAGACATTCAAATGGCCAATAAACACATGGAAAGGTGCTTAACATCATTAGCCAACAAGAGATACAAATCAAAACCACAATGAGAGAACATTTCACTTTGGCCAGGCTGGTTGCATAATGGTTAGAGCTTAGCTGCTAACCAAAAGGTCAGTGGTTGGAATCCACCAGCTGCTCCTTGGAAACCCTATGAGGTAGTTCTACTCTGTCCTATAGGGTTACAATGAGTCAGAATCTAATGGATGGCAATGAGTTTTTGTTTGTTTGTTTAGGCTGCCTTAAAAAAAAAAAAAAGTAACAAATGTGGGCGGAGTGAGGACGCGGAGAAATTGAAACCATTACCAACTGCTGGTGGAATGCAAAATGGTACGGCCACTGTGCAAACCAGTGTAGCAGTTCCTCAAAATACTAAAAAACACTACCATATAACCCAGCAATTCCACTCCTAGGCATATACCAAAAAGACTTGAAAACAGAGGCTTGTACACCAATGTTTATTTTAGCACTATTTACAACAGCCAAAACAACCTAAATGCCCATCAATAGACGTATAAGCAAAATGTGGAACATACGTACAATGGAATACCACTCAGTCAGTAAGAAAAATGAAGTCTTGATACATGCTTCAATATGGATGGAGCTTAAGGACATTATGCTAAGTGAAATAAGTCAGTCATAAAAAGACATATATTGTATGACCTCACTTATAGAAAAAGATAAGAAAAGGCAAATGTATAGAGATCAAAGTTTCCTAGTGGCTACTGGGGCAGGAAGCAGGGGAAAAAAGAGGGTTACGGCTTATGGAGAACTGAAGTTTGGGTTACAGTGATAGAAAAATTACATTCATTAAAGGCAAGGTTACACAGCCGATTTATGAAACTGCTGTCATTAAGTTGCATACCTGTTAAAAGCTGTATCAGCAAAAGTTGTCTAACAGATATATTTACAAAAACAACAACTAAAAGAGAGTAGCTTCTGAGGCTGCTTATGTACAACCAAATACCTCACGGGATTTGGTTCCTTGGTTTGGAAGTTTAGGGTCATGGTCTCATGGGACATCCATGTTAACTGGCCTAATACCGGGTTTAGCACTTCTGTTCTACCTCCTTGTTTGTTGTGCAGTGCCTGGAGTCTTCAAAGCTTGCCATCTGCCATCCAAGGCACAACAACTGGTAATTATTTGCCAGGAGAAAGAGAAGAAGAAGGAGAGTCAGGCACAGGAGGTGGAAATGGAATGTGTGGATAATTGCGTCCATGAACAACTCTCTCATTTGCCAGGTGACCAAGAGAACCGGATGCTGCCTGACTACCATTACTGAACATTTTGATCCAAGATTCTACAGAAGAACTCTGATCAAAAGGGGGAAAATGCAGAACAGGATTTCAACTTCTCAGAGACTCCAGACGTCTTGGAGCCATGGGGGATGGATAAGCTTCTGAAATTACTGCCCTAACTTTTAAACCTAAAACCAAAAATATCCCCTGAAGTCTTCTTAAAACCAAACAATAGTTTAGCTTAACTAGTAAAGAATGCCTTGAGCATTATGTTCTTTTAAGGCTTATTTATGTGGAATCAAACTGACAACACGATTCAAAAGATTATGTAAGAGTCTTAGGGTTTATGCTTATGGGGGAGGATTATCTCAGAAAAGGAGGGTGAGAATGGTAACACAATTCAAAGAATGCAATCAATGTCACTAAATTGTACACACAGAAAGTGCTGAATTGGTGTACATTTTGCTGCATATACTCTCAGCAACAAAAAATTAACTACTTTAATAAGGCAAGCAAAAAAATGAAAACTATTTCATAGACAAAAACATCTAAAAGAATAAAATACCTAGGAATTAATTTAACCAGAGAGGACAAAGTCTTAGACCTTAACACCATGAAACACTGCTAAAAGAAATCAAACACCTAAATAAATGAAAACACATTCCACGTTCTTAATACTATTAAAATGTCAATACTACTCAAACCAACAGATTCAACACAATACAATCCTTACCCAAACTCCAACAGTTTTCTTGGCAGAAATGGAAAAGTCAATCTTCAAATTCATATGAAATTGCAAGGGGCTCCGAACAAAGCAACAATGAAAAATAAAAACAAAGTAGGAAGACTCAAACTTCTCTATTTCAAAAACTAGTACAAAGCTACTGTAATCAAAATAGTTTGGTACTGGTATAACGACAAAGATGTAAACTAATTACACAGAATTGGGGGTCCAGAAATAAACTCATTTTCTATGGCCAACTGATTTTTTACAAGGTGCCACGTCCATTCAATTGGTGAAAAAACAGTCTTCAATAAACGGTGCTGAGAAAAGTACATCTCCACATGCAAAAGAATGATGTTAGACCCATACCTAACACCACCTATGAAAATAAACTCAGAATGGGTCAATGATCTACATGTCAGAACTAAAACGCTAAGAAAAAAACATGCTTCGGAACCCAGTTTCCAACAACAGATTCTGAGATACAACACCAAAAGCAGTAGTAACAAAAGATAAAACAGATAAATCCAGTTCTCCAAATTTAAAAACTTCCAAAGAATTTTATCAAGGAAGTTAAGAAACAACCTACAGAATGGAAGAAAATATTTAGGAACCATATATCTGATAAGGGTTTAGTATTCAGAATATTTTTTTAAAAAAACACCCTACAACTCAACAACAAAAAACAAATTTTAAAATGGGCAAAGGATTTGAACAGACATTTCTCTAAAGAACATACAGTCAACAAGCACATAAAAAGATGCTCAAAACAAGGGAGAATAAAGAAAACCGAGGATACAAGAGAAAGATTAGCTCAAAGGACGAATGGAACACAACCACTACAGCCTCCATCAGACTGAGGCCAGCACAACTAGATGGTGCCCTGCTACCATCATCAACTGCTCTGACAGGGATCAAAATAGAGGGTCCCCCATACCTCACACTATGCACAAAAACTAACTCCAAGTGGATCAAAGACCTAAACATAAAGACTAAAACGATAAAGATCATGGAAGAAAAAATAGGGACAACCTTAGGAGCCCTAATACAAGGCATAAACAGAATACAAAACATTACCAAAAATGACGAAGAGAAACCAGACAACTGGGAGCTCCTAAAAATCAAACACCTATGCTCATCTAAAGACTTCACCAAAAGAGTAAAAAGACCACCTACAGACTGGGAAAGAATTTTCAGCTATGACATCTCCGACCAGCACCTGATCTCTAAAATCTATATGATTCTGTCAAAACCACAAAAAGACAAACAACCCAATCAAGAAGTGGGCAAAGGATATGAACACGCACTTCACTAAAAAAGATATTCAGGCAGCTAACAGATACATGAGAAAATGCTCTCGATCATTAGCCATTAGAGAAACGCAAATTAAAACTACGATGAGATTCCACCTCACTCCAACAAGGCTGGCATTAATCCAAAAACCACAAAACAATAAATGTTGGAGAGGCTGCGGAGAGACTGGAACTCTTATACACTGCTGGTGGGAATGTAAAACGTAAAACCACTTTGGAAATCTATCTGGCGTTATCTTAAACAGTTAGAAATAGAACTACCATACAACCCAGAAATCCCACTCCTCGGAATATACCCTAGAGAAATAAAAGCCTTCACACAAACTAATATATGCACACCCATGTTTATTGCAGCTCTGTTTACAACAGCAAAAAGCTGGAAGCAATCAAGGTGTCCATCAACGGATGAATGGTTAAATAAATTGTGGTATATTCACACAATGGTATACTAAGCATCAATAAAGAACGGTGACAAATCTGTGAAACATTTCATAACATGGAGGAACCTGGAAGGCATTATGCTGAGTGAAATTAGTCAGAGGCAAAAGGACAAATATTGTATAAGACCACTATTATAAGATCTTGAGAAACAGTATAAACTGAGAAGAACATATACTTTTGTGGTTACGAGAAGGGGAGGGAAGGAGCGTGGGAGAGGTTTTTTTACTGATTAGTTAGTAGATAAGAACTACTTTAGGTGAAGGGAAGAACAATACTCAATACAGGCAAGGTCAGCTCAACTGGACTGGACCAAAAGCAAAGCAGTTTCCGGGATAAAATGAATGCTTCAAAGGTCAGCGGAGCAAGGGCAGGGGGTTTGGGGACCATGGTTTAAGGAGACTTCTAAGTCAATTGGCAAAATAATTCTATTATGAAAACATTCTGCATCCCACTTTGAAATGTGGCGTCTGGGGTCTTAAATGCTAACAAGCGGCCATCTAAGATGCATCAATTGGTCTCAACCCACCTGGATCAAAGGAGAATGAAGAACACCAAGGTCACACGACAACTATGAGCCCAAGAGACAGAAAGGGCCACATGAACCAGAGACTTACATCATCCTGAGACCAGAAGAACTAGTTGGTGCCCGGCCACAACCGATGACTGCCCTGACAGGGAGCACAACAGAGAACCCCTGAGGGAGCAGGACAGCAGTGGGATGCAGACCCCAAATTCCCACAAAAAGACCAGACTTAATGGTCTGACTGAGACTATAGGAATCCCGGCGGTCATGGTCCCCAAACCTTCTGTTGGCCCAGGACAGGAACCATTCCCGAAGACAACTCATCAGACATGGAAGGGACTGGACAGTGGGTAGGAGAGAGATGCTGATGAAGAGTGAGCTATTTGTATCAGGTGGACACTTGAGACTGTGTTGGCATCTCCTGTCTGGAGGGGGGATGGGAGGGTAGAGAGGGTTAGAAGCTGGCAAAATTGTCACGAAAGGAGAGACTGGAAGGGCTGACTCATTGGGGGAAAGAAAATGGGAGTACGGAGTAAGGTGTATATAAACTTATATGTGACAGACTGACTTGATTTGTAAACGTTCACTTGAAGCTCGATAAAAATTAAAAAAAAAAAAAAAAAAATAGAGGGTCCCAAAGAGAGTTGGAGAAAAATGTAGAAAAAAATTTTAACTCACAAAAAAAGACCAGACTTATTGGTCTAACAGAGACTGGAGAAATCTCAAGAGTATGGCCCCTGGACACACTTTTAGGTCAGTAATGAAGTCACTCTTGAGGTTCACCCATCAGCTAAAGATTAAACAGGCCCATAAAACAAAAGGAGAGGAATGGGGCACACCACCCCAGGGGCAAGGACAAGAAGGCAGGCGGAGACAGGAAAGCTGGTAATGGGGAACCCAAGATTGAGAAGGGGAGAGTGCTGACATGTCATGGGGTTGACAACCAATGTGACAGAATGGTATGTGTATTAATTGTTTAATGAGAAAGTAGTCTGCTCTGTAAATCTTCACCTAAAGTACAATAAATAAATAAATATTTCAACTTAAGGGAAAAAAAAGATGCTTGACACGTCATTAATCATTAGGGAAAGGCAAATCAAAACCACAATACCACTTCACTCTCATTAGGATAACTATTACCAGAAAAATGGAAGATAACAACTGTTGGCAAGGGTATGGAAAAATTGGAACCCTAATCAATTGTTGGTGGGAATGTAAAATGGTATAGTTGCTGTGGAAAAGTTTGGTGGTTCTTCATAAAGTTAAACACAGAATTACCGTATGACTCAGCCATTGCACTATTAGGTATAAAAACCCAAAAGACTTGAAAGCAGGGTGTGATCATTATGGTTGTGTGTCAAATTGATTGGGCCATTATTCTCTGTGGTTTGGCAGTCATATAATGATGTAATCACCTCCATGATGAGATCTGATATGATGTAATCATCTCAATGATAGGATCTGCTGTGAGTAGCCAATCAGTTGAAAGGGAGTTTCCTTGGGGGTGTGGCCTGCAACCAGTATAGGCAGACTTTCTGGCAAGGCTCATGGACTTTTGCTTGTTCTGGACTCTGCAGCTGGCTCCTGTTTGTCTGACCTCCAATTATTGGGACTTGAGCCAGCAGCTTACCTGGCATCTTGCCCACCACTTCTGGGTTCCCCAGCCCTACGGCTGTGTGACTCAGGAGAAGCCTCCAGCCTGATCCACAGGCTTAGGGCATTCCAGCCTTTCTGACCACATTAACCATTTCCTTGACACAAATCTCTCTTTACATGTATTTATCCACTTTACTGGATTTGCTTCTCTAAAGAACCCAGCCTAAGAAAAAGGGTCTCAGTTTCCTGCTCACCAATGTTCACTAGAGCATTATTACTGTTGTTGTTAGATGCTGTCGAGTTGGTTCCAACTAACAGTGACTCTATGCACAACAAAACGAAAAACTGTGTGGTCCTGTGCCATTCTAACGATTGTTGCTATGCTTGAGCCCACTGCTGCAGCCACTGTGTCAATCCTTCTCGTCGAGGGTCTTCCTCTTTTTCGCTTACCCTCCACCTTACCAAGCGTGACGTCCTTCTCCAAGGACTGCTCCTTCCTGATAACAAATCCAAAGTATGTGAGATGAGGTCTCACCATCCTTGCTTCCAAAGAGAACTCTGGTTGTGCTTCTTCGAAGACAGACTAGACTTGTTCGTTCCTCGGGCAGTCCATGGTATGCTCGATATTCTTCGCAAAAACCAGTAATTCAAAGACAGTCATTCTTCTTCAGTCTTTCTTATTCATTCTTCAGCTTTTGCGTGCAGAAGTGATTAAAAAACACTGGCTTGACTCAGGCACACCTTAGTCTTCAAGGTGACATCTTTGCTTTTTAACACTTTAAAAAGGTCTTTTGCAGCAGATTTACCCAATGCAATGCGTCTTTTGATTTCTTGACTACTGCTTCCATGGCTGTTGATTGTGGATCCAAGTAAAATGAAATCCTTGAAAACTTCAATCGTTTCTCTGTTTATGATGATGCTGCTTACTGGCCCAGTTGTGAGGATTTTTGTTTTCTTTATGTTGAGATGTAATCCATACTGAAGGCTGTAGTCTTTGATCTTCATCAGTAAGTACTTCAAGTCTTCTTCACTTTCAGCAAGCAAGGTTGTGTCATCTGCATATTGCAGGTTCTTAACGAGTCTTCCTCCAATCCTGTTGCCTCATTCTTCTTCATAGAGTCCATCTTCTCAGATTATTTGCTCAGCATACAGATTTGAATAAATATGGTGAAAGCATACAACCCTGATAGGCACCTCCCCTGACTTTAAAACAATGCAGTATACCCTTGTTCAGTTAAAACTACTGCCTCTTGATCTATGTACAGATCCCTCATGAGCATAATTAAGTGCTCTGGAATTCCCATCCTGGGCAATCTTATCCATTATTTGTTATGATCGGCACAGTCAAACGCCTCTGCACTGTCAATGTAAAACAGAAGTAAACATATTTCTGGTTATCTCTGCTTTCAACCAAGATTCATATGACATCAGCAATGATACCCCTCTTTACACCTCCTCTTCTGAATCTGGCTTGAATTTCTGGCAGTTCCCTGTTGATGTACTGCTGCAGCTGATTCTAAACGATCTTCAGAAAAATTTTACTTGCGTGTGATATTAATGATACTGTTGGGTAATTTCTGCATTCAACTGGATCACCTTTCTTTGGAATGAGCACAAATATGGATCTCTTTCAGCTGGTTGGCCAAGAAGCTGTCTTCCAAATTTCTTGACATAAATAAGTGAGCACTTGCAGCACTGCATCTGTTTGTTGAAACATCTCAGTTCGTAGTCCACCAATTCCTGGAGCCTTGCTTTTCTGCCAATGCCTTCAGTGCAGCTTGGACCTCTTCCCTCAGCACCATCAATTCCTGATCATAAGCTACCTCCTGAAATGGCTGAATGTTGACCAGTTCTTTTTGGTAAAGTGACTCTGTATATTCCTTCTATCTTCTTTTGATGCTTCCTGTGTCGTTTAATATTTTCCTTGTAGAATCCTTCAATATTGCATCTCCAGGCTTGAATTTTTTCTTCAGTTCTTTCAGCTTGAGAAATGTCCAGTGTGTTCTTCCCTTTTGGTTTTCTAACTCCAGGTCTTTACACATGTCATTGTAATACTTTACTTTGTCTTCTGAAGTCACCCTTTGAAATGTTCTGTTCAGCTCTTTTACTTCATTTCTTCCGTTTACTTTAGATACCTGACGTTCAAGAGCAAGTTTCAGAAGTCTCTTTTGACATCCATTTTGGTCTTTTCTTTCTTTCCTGTCTTTGTAATGAGCTCTTGCTTTCTTCATGTTTGATGTCATTCCACAACTCGTTTGGTCATTAGCGTTCAATGTGTCAAATCTATTCTTGAGATGGTCTCTAAATTCAGGTGGGATATACTCAAGGTTGTACTTTGGCTCTTGAGGACTTCTAATTTACTTCAGCTTCAACCTGAACTTACATATGAAAAGCTGATGGTCTGTTCTGCAGTCTGCCCCTGGCCTTGTTCTGACTGATGATTCTGAGCTTCTGTAGCGTCTCTTTAGAAAGATGTAGTCAATTTGATTCCTATGTACCCCATCTGGTAAGCTCCATGTGCATAACTGCCGCTTATGTTATTCAAAAAGGTATTTGCAATGAAAAAGTCATTGGTCTTGCACAATTCTATCCTGCGATCTCCAACATCGTTTCTATCACTGAGGCCATATTTTCCAACTACCGCTCCTTCTTTGTTTCCAACTTCTGCATTCCAATCACCAGTGATTACTGATGCATCTTGGTTCCATATTCAATCAATGTGAAACTGCAGAAGTTGGTAAAAATCTTCAATTTCTTCATCTTTGACCTTAGTGGTCGGTGCATAAATTTGAAAAATAGGTCATATTAACTGGTCTTCCTTGCAGGCGTATGGATATTATCCTATCACTGAGAGCACTGTACTTCAGGATGGATCCTGAAATGTTCTTTCTGATGATGAATGCAACACTACTCCTCTTCAGGTTATTACTGCTGGCATAGCAGACTATATGACTGTCTGATTCAAAATGGCCAATACCAGTCCTTTTCAGCACACTAACGCCTAGGATATTGATGTTTACGTGTTCTATTTCGTTTTTTATGATTTCCAACTTTCCCTAGATTCATACTTCGTACATTTCAGGTTCCGATTATTAATGGACGTTCACAGTTGTTTCTTCTCATTTTGAGTCATGCCACATCAGGAAATAAAGGTTCCAAAACCTTGACTCAATCCATGTCATTAAGTTGACTCTACTTTGAGGAGGCAGCTCATCTTCTGGGACAGTCTCTGACAATGTTCCACTGCTATCCATAAGGTTTGCACTGGCTAATTCTTTTCAGAAATAGACCGCTAGGTTCTTCTTCCTGGTCTGTCTTAGTCTGGAGGCTCCGCTAAAACCTGTCTACCATGGGTGACCCTGCTGGTATCTGAATACCTGTGGCACAGCTTCCAGCATCACAGCAACAGGCAAGCCCCAAGAGTATGACAAAATGACACGTGGGGGGAGGATTATTGACAATAGCCAAAAAGTGGAAATAACCCAAGTGTCCATCAACAGATGAATGGATAAAATGTGGGAAATCCATACAATGCAGTAATTCAGCCATGAAGAAATATGAAGTTCTGATACATGTTAAAACATGCATGAACCTTGACAACATTATGCTGAGTGAAATAAGTCAGACACTAAGGGACAATATTGTATGACCCACTTATATAAAATATCTAGAACAGGCAAATGCATAGAGACCAATGTTTATTAGAGCTTATCAAGGGCCGGTGGGAATGGAAAATGGAAACTTATTCCTTAAGAAGTATGAAGTTTCTGTTAAGGGTGAGGACAAAAAAATTTGGAAATGGATAGGGATGACAATTGCACAGCATGGTGAATGTAATAAATGTCACTGAATTGTACACATACAAATGGTTGAAATGCCAAATGGTTTGTTATATATCTTTTACCACACACACACATACACAATCCATTTGTCTAACTTGCTCTTTGAATGGGATCTTTACCTATGTGTCATCTCGATGACAATTGCACAGCATGGTGAATGTAATAAATGTCACTGAATTGTACACATACAAATGGCTGAAATGCCAGATGGTTTGTTATATATCTTTTACCACACACACACACACACACACACACACAATCCATTTGTCTAACTTGCTCTTTGAATGGGATCTTTACCTATGTGTCATCTCATAATACCCTTTGGAAAATGTTGGTTTACTGAGTTACTCAGTTCTTCCAAATGTTGACACATTTCATTATTTAATATCCATATTACTATCATTACTACCAGAAACGTCCTTACTAGAATGCCACCAAGCTCAAGGTGGCCAATACAGATTTCCCCAAATTCTAATTTTTGCCTGAAAGCTACAATTTTATCACTAGTAACAATTTCATTTCGTTCATTTTTGAAGAAATGTTTGCCAAATACCCAAGTCTGAATAACCATGGTTTTTCAGTTGTTCTTTCAATTAAAGAAAATATTACATGAAAATGGGGAGGGGGATAGCTGAGCTAGCAACTCAATCACACAAGTTCTTTTCCTCTGCAGCACATGCCCATTTTATCACACAGATACTCTAGAGCCAAGTAGAGTAAAATTTAATTTGTACTGAAAAATAATCTGAAGGAAAAATGAGCTTTCTTTTTTAACTGTATGACATGAAGCATTCATGACAGAGAAGAATACACAATACTAGACAATTTGGTGCCACTGCCTTCAGTTCCTGCTAAGATATCAGCTGTCCATTGCCTTTGTATCATTAGTTCAAATATCAAAGAGAAAAGGCCACGTAATATTTTAGTATTTATATGAAAAGTTTTTACTCCTAAGGGTTCAAGGACTACACTTTGAAAACTACTGATTTACATATACAAACATCTTTAAAATACAAATATGTGCATATTTACATTAAAACTAAAAAAAACATTGCCAGTGCAGTCCATTTCAACTCACAGCGACCCTATAAGATAGAGTAAAACTGCCTCATTGGGTTTTCAAGGCTGTAATTTTTACAGAAACATACTACCACATCTTTCTCCCGCAGAGTGGCTGGATTTGAACTGCTGATCTCTTGGTTAGCAGCTGATCTCTTAACCACTGAACCACCAGGGCTCCAAAATGTCTCCAGATGTCAAAATGTCCCCCAGAAGCAAAATCCTGCCCTAACCAAGATTGAGAAGTACTGTTTTGAAGGAAAATCAGCTAGGAAGCCTAACCTTGCCTGTTTTTTTGGTTTGTTTTTACAAAAAGAAAAAAAATGGAATAGACTCAATTTTAACTCTATCTTCCCACTTCTCCTAAATTTATTTGATGATGGAATGCAATTGTCCATTCTAAGTCCTACCTACAAACAACACTTGAATAACATTACTGAATTAAACTTTTCCTACTAGGGAACTGAGATTACCAATTTTAAGAGCGATATCTTGTATATCTCATGCACATTAGAGAGGGAAGATAGACCAAGGTTTCTCAACCATGGGAGCGCACATCAAAATAACGTGACGTGCTTTTTCAATATATGTCAGGATACCATCTAAGCCACACCAAATCAGAATGCATTCAGCAATTACTTGAGTGTCTACTAGATGCAAAGCACTGTTAATAGGTGATAGGCATTGTCTTAGTCATCTAGTGCTGCTGTAACAGAAATATCACAAGTGCTTGGGTTTAACAAAAAGAAATTTATTCTCTCACAATCTAGTAAGCTACAAGTCCAAATTCAGGGTGCCAGTCCCAGGCAACGCCTTTCTCTGTCAGCTCTGGAGGAAGGTCCTTGTTATCAGTCTTCCCCTGGTCTGGGACCATCTTAGCACAGGAACCTCAGGTCCAAAGGACATGCTCTGCTCCTGGCACTGCTTTCTTGGTGGTATGAGGTCCCCCATTCTCTGCTTGCTTCCCTTTTCCTCTCCTGAGAGATAAAAGGTGGTGCAAACCACAACCCAAGGGGACCTCCCTTTACATTGGCTAAGGGATGTAACCTGGTAAGGCTATTACAATCCTACCTTAAGCCTCTTTAACATAAAACTACAATCACAAAATGAAGGACAACCACATAACACTGGGAATCATGGCCTAACCAAGTTAATACACACATTTGGGGCGGGGGGTGGGGGGGAGGCATAATTCAATCCATGACAGGGATACAGCAATATTTAAAAGACATGGTCCCTGAGCAGGAGAGCAGTGGGATGCAGACCCCAAATTCTCGTAAGACCAGACTTAATGGTCTGACTGAGACTGGAAGGACCCCAGTGGTCATGGCCCCCAGACCTTCTGTTGCCCCAGGACAGGAACCATTCCCGAAGCCAACTCTTCAGACATGGATTGGACTGGACAGTGGGTTGGAGAGGGATGCTGGTGAGGAGTAAGCTTCTTGGATCAGGTGGACACTTGAGACTATGTTGGCATCTCCTGCCTAGAGGTGAGATGAGAAGGTGGAGGGGGTTAGAAGCTGCCGAAAAGGACATGAAAAGAGAGAGTGGAGGGAGAGAGCGGGCTGTCTCATTAGGGGGAGAGTAATTGGAGTGTGTAGCAAGGTATATATGGGTTTTTGTGTGAGAGACTGGCTTGATTTGTAAACCTTCATTTAAAGCACAATAAAAATTATTAAAAAAAAAAAAAAAAAGACACAGTCCCTGTCCTCTTAGAGCTCACATTCCAGTACACGGAAACACGCTAAACATGTAGACAAATAAACAGGATCACTTCAGTCTATAAAAAAGAAAATGCAAGGGAAAGTTTAGCCCAAAGAACTAACGAACCACAACTACCACAATCTCTGCCAGGTTGAGCCCAGAAGAACTAGATGGTGCGCGGCTTCCACCACCAACTGCTCTAAGAGGGATCACAATACAGGGTCCTGGACAGAGCAGGAGGAAAAACAGAGAACAAAATTCAAATTCACAGCCACAAAAAAAGACTAGACTTGCTGGTGTGACAGAACCTGGAGAAACCACAAGAGTATGGCCCCTGGATACCCTTTTAACTCAGTACTAAAGTCACTCCAGAGGCTCACCCTTCAGCCAAAGATTGGACAAGTCTACATGGCAAACAATAACACACTTGAGAAACTGGCTTCATAATTTAATCATGCTTATTTTTTTTTTGGGGGGGGGTACTAGGTTATGAGACTAAATGAATACACCAGCCCAAAAGGAAAGACGAGAAAGCAGGAAGGGACAGGCAACTGAATGAATGGAAAGGGGGAACCCAGCGTGAAGGGGAGAAAGCTGACACATCGAAGGGTTGACAACCAATGCTACAAAACAATTTGTGTATTGTTTAATGAGAAACTAATTTACTCTGTAAACTTTCACCTAAAACACAATTTAAAGAAAAAAAGGTGAATGGAAAAAAGAAAACAGTATAAAGGGACCAATTTCACTACATTCTCACCAATATCAGTAAAGATATTATCAAAATAGTCAATGTTTAAGTGAAAGTTCTTTTATATTTTTGTATTTAGAAAGGCTATGACATAATCATATCCATAAATTCAAAATTACTTGCTATATGTTTGGTGCTAGGCAAAACCATGCCTCATATTCTCAGAAATTTTAAGCTCAAGACTAAACAGGTAAATTCCCTCACAGTTCCAATTTTAACTTCCATCAGTTCAAAGAAACCCACCCAAAAAACCACTGCCATCGAGTCGATTCCGACTCATAGTGACCCTATAGGACAGGGTAGAACTGCCCCATAGAGTTTCCAAGGAGCGCCTGGCAGATTCAAACTGCCGACGTCTTGGTTAACAGCCGTAGCACTTAACCACTACACCACCAGGGTTTCCAGTTCAATGAAAACAATGTTAAATTCTTAAAACGAATAGAATTTAATGGTTTTATGAATAAGGGGGGAAAAGAGCTCCTGCACTCCTGAAGGCAACTTTGGGCAATAACTGAAGGTGATCCAAAGCAAGGCATTCCCCAGAAATTACTCAAAAGAAAAAAGCATCTGTAGGTAAGCTGACAATCACAAGGATTGCTTACAAAAGGAATCAGGCAGGGATTCTGCATTTTGTACTTCTGTGAAGAGCTGGTAGCAAAAATTTGAAGTCAATTTACTGCTCTTAAATTTCTCCTATGAAGCAAGTACAAAGCCTCTTACATAGCCTACCTACGGTTTAAAAAAAAAAAAAAGCTGTGGGTTCCAAGGAAGTAAAAGGCCAAACACTTCCCTGTTATGTCAACTACTAAAAGGCACTCCTATTACCAGCCCAGCCTTCCTTGAACAGTCAAAAATAAATAAGATGCCAGAGGATGTTTAAACTTTCAGTACACACCCCACTCCCTATACACAAACAATACGCAATCTGTTCAGCCTGTAACAAACCAAAACACCAGTTGCTGTCCAGTCAATTCCAACTCATGGCAACCCCACGTATGTCAGAGCAGAGCTGTGCTCCACAGGGTTATCGATGGCTGTTTTTTTGTAAGAAGACTGTCAGGCCTTTCTTCCGAAGCACCTCTAGGTGGACTCCAACCTCCAATCTTCCCGTTAGGAGCTGAGCACGTTAACCATTTGCACCAGCCGGGGACTCCTTTAATACTGGTTTTCTCAAACTGTTGCTGCACAAACCTCACACAGAGCTCTCATGATTCCCTCTCCACATACTATACATCACTCTGTCACAAATTTGTAAATATTTCATGCTTGCAAGGAAGTAGCTTCTTGGATACAAACAGCTTTTAACTACCCAAAAGAATGAAGGACCAATTCCAGAGAAAAAGGCAGATTCACCTTCCTCTTTGAACCTGTGACTTGTCACTGCCATCTCTAAGCATTCAGAGCCCAGTCTTTCCAAAGTCGGTTCCTAAAAGCTCAAATTGAACGACAAAACTCTAAATAAACTTTTCCAATGGCTGCCACCCCATAGCTGTAAGAATAAATTTCAAGCCCCTTAGTTTAGAATTGCCCCTATATACTCTTCCTCCCCTAGTCTCAGCTCCTGCCATCCCTCCTCAGTCCTCATTAACTAACACCATGTATAAAATCATCAGGCACATAATCCCCAGCTGACAAGATGGGAGGATAAAGATGAAAGACAGAGACTGTCTCTGCGCTGCGCCACAGGGCCCTCTCCCAGACCTTGTCTGAAGTCTTTCTTTGCTTGTATTCTTTCTTATTATAAGAAATGGGTAAATGTAGGTACAAGTAAAGGAGCCCTAGTGGCACAATGGTTAAGCTCTCTGCTGCCAACCAGTGGTTTGAGCCCACCCAGTGGTTCCGCAGGAGAAAAGACCTGGCGATCTGCTCCGGTAAAGATTATGGCCTAGGAAACCCTACAGGGCAGTTATACTCTGTCAAAAGGGTTGCTATGAGTTGGAATCAACTCAACAGCACACAACAACAACAAATTAAAAAGTTTCTGTGACTTTTATAAGCAGTTATAGAGAATTAGCAAACCCATAGGGGGCAATAAGCTAGCAGGGGCCAGCAGGACAGAGATTTGTGAAGACCCACGTTTAGGTGGCTGGGTGACAGAGAAAGGCTGCACAGGTAGTCGAAGAAGAAGGTTAGAGTCCTTTTAGCTTGTGACCTAGTCCCAGAGGAACGGGGGTGGGGGGTGGGGGGGGGGAGACCAGCTGGTCTGAAGTGCTGGGAGTTGTGCAGACTCCTGAGCCTACAGCTGGTACCCAATGACCTGGCCCTAGGTGGCCAGGGATGAGGTCTAGTTTAACTCTGGGTGGTTAGGGTTAAGAGACAAGGTGCCATGTAAGTGGTGACAAGGAAATGACAAAGGTGAGGTTTGCCCACCTTGCCCCTTTAGCAGTACATACACTTTGAAAAACACTACTCTGACCAGGACTGTGCAAATCAAAAGGTCAACGCTTCTCAAGAGGTCAGACTGTGGCCAAATTGAACCTAGCGACTAAGCAAAGTAGGCTTAATACAGCAAAGCTCAAGTTCACTGGAAAAACCAACAATGAAATCAGCTGTGGTCAGAGAAAACAAATTTCAAGTTCAAAACTGTGGCTCCAAGGAGCAAAGAGAGGCACAAGGTGAGCAGGTAAGGAGTTCATTTGACATCAACAGAATCTGGAAGCCCTAGAAGGTGAAATATTGTCAGTAAGGAGAAAATACAAACGAGTTAATCACTAACATTTAAAAAGCAACAGTTCAACAGCCAATACATTAAAAAAAAAAAAAAAATGATTCTAAAGCCAGTAATTTACCAAACCTGCAACTAGTTGCTGTTCAGTCAATTCTGACTCGTAACAACCCAACTGCCCCACAGGGTTTCCAAGGAGTGGCTGGTGGGTTCAACTGCTGACTTTTTGGTTAGCAGCCGGGTGGTCAACCACTATGCCCCAGGACTCCAGTAATTCATGAGGACATGCAAAATAATCTGTGTATTAATCACCTGTAAGAGTCAAGCAGTCACATCATCTAAATTTAAGTGAAGGTGCTATACAGAAATCCAGCTTTTGTGATAAAAGATAACTTATTCTACTAAAAAATTAAAAAAGGACTTCATATTTTAAATAAAATAGCACGGTCACCCATTGTGAAGTGAGTAGATTAACCATTACTGAACATATACACACAATCACCCAGAAACATTTCTATAGGACATACAGCCCATATTTCATTTCCCCCCTTGACTAGCTTCTCTATTAGGAAATACTCTAACCAGGTTCTCTCTCACTGTCCCTGCTACAAGATCACATGAGAATGTCTGTAAGGTTATATAGCTCCCTGGCCTCATTTACTGAAGTCTCTTGATCCCAGGCATCTTCCCTATTTGAATCCTGCAGGCTCTCACAGACACGCTAGTTTCTAACTACTTGCTTATACTTTTGATTAGGCTACTTATCTGTCTTGCCTAACTAATACTATACTTGCTACTCTGATCTAGTCATCTGGTTTCAACCCTACTGATGCAGCAGTAGCTTACATATCCCTTAAAAGCTAGCTGCTGTAAAGCTCCAAGTCCAAGAAACTCCAGGAATATGCCATGCCTACTTCTCCATGTTGTGGCTGTCACTTGCTCAGCTTTTTATAGTTCTCCTGGGAACACTTTCCTCATGCAGGTAACAACCCTGTCTGACACCACAACCACACACTGCCTAGCATGTAAGCTTTCAAAACTGGGGGAAATCCCTAAGCATTTAGAGAACCATGCAATATATAAGACTCTTGTTTATTCATCTACATATGCACCCATCTACACATACACATGCATATACACACACAGACACACACACATAGCTACTAACCTAAAGGTTGGAGGTTCGAACCCACCCAGTGGTACTACAGAAGAAAAACCTGGTGATCTGCTTCCATAAAGACTACATCCAAGAAAATCCTACAGGGTGCAGTTCTACTCTACACACATGGAGCCATCATGTCAGAATCAATTCGGCAGCCATGGGCTTGGAAAGACAGATAGACATATCTTTCAAAGTCCTGTTTGATTAATTATGTGATTTTACCCTATGGAACTTACACTGATTTAGCATACCATGCTTATGAAGAAAGTAGGTTCTTTCTGGCCTTCACCATTCCCAACCCAAATTTCCCTGCAAAGGAAGAGGGAAAGAGTAAATATCATCAATAAGGTTTTCTTTAAATTTTTTTCTTTGTTAACTGCAGGAAAAGCTTAACAATATAATCTGCATGAAGACTAAAATTTACGGTTCTCTGAAATAATTTCATTCTTTCTTAGTGATAAAGATTGAGAAAAGGCACATGTTGAACACACCCCATGTAACACACATCTACCAAAAACGTACTTGTCGTTTCTGATCTTCTAAAGGGGTATTTTTGGAAATGCTGGTGGCGTAGTGGTTAAGTGCTATGGCTGCTAATTGAAAGGTCAGCAATTTGAATCCACCAGGTGCTCCTTAAAAACTCTGTCCTATAGGGTGGCTATGAGTTGGAACAGATTCGATGGCAACAGGTTTGGGTTTTTTTTTTTTTTTTTTGGTTTAAAGGGATATTTTAAAGGAGTCATATATATGACTCCTGTCCAACAAGGATAAAAGAGAACAATATTACAAAAAGGACTAAGTAAAATTGCATTAAAACAAACATCAGGAAGGATTCCACCCACTCCCCCTTGGGTTCAATTAGCCACTTCTCCCTTGGTGCTCCAAAGTACAGGTAAGATAATTGCCCCTGTCTAATTCCATCTTATCCCATACCAGAAGGCAGACCCTTTGTTTTATATGTAGATGTATCCCCAACTTCAAGGACCAGCAGGCAGTATGCATGCAAATGTCTGTCATTTAATAAAATTATCAGGATGTTAATGAAACCATTTCCATTAAAATTATTACAGAAAAAAACCCACAATATTTACCTACAGGTCCTGTAAATCAACAACTGAAGACTACTGTCAGGTGCCATCAAATTAGTTCCAACTCACAATGACCCTATGTACAACAGAACGAAATATCGCCCAGTAACCGTGCCATCCTCACAATCCTTGCTATGTTTAAGCCCACTGTTGCAGCCACTGTGTCAGTCCATCTCGTTGACAGTCTTCCCTTTTTTCGCTGACCCTCTATTTTACCAAGCATGATGTCTTTCTCTAGGGACTTGTCCTTTCTGATAACATGCCAAAAGTACACGATCTCGCCATCCTTGCTTCTAAGGCACATTCTGACTGTTACTTCATCCAAGACAGATTTGTCCGCTCTTCTGACAGTTCATAGTATATTAAATACTCTTCGTCAAAACCATCATTCAAAGGCATCAATTCTTCTCCAGTCTTACTTATTCACTGCCCAGTTTTCACATGTATACAAGGCAACTGAAAATACCACGGCTTGGGTCAGGCGCACCTTAGTCCCCAAAGTGACATCTTTGCTTTTTAATATTTTAAAGAGGTCTTTGCAGCAGATTTGCCTAATGCAATATGTTGTCTGAAACTGAAGACTACCCTGTCATATAAAGAAGTTTAAAAACACAAATGGCAGAGACCGAGGGTCATGGTTCCCCAAACTCTGATCCTTAAATAGTAATCTAAGAAACCATACTGGCTAATGTAACAGTGGATATTATATTAGGTAAGTTCCAAAACTGTGGCATAACACAGTAGTTTATTTTTAATCCATGCATACATAAAGACCAAAATCAGTGTTAATGATCAGTTTGAGGATGGTGGAGACAACCCAGGCTGACAGAAGCTCAGCTCTATTTGACCCCTCATTTCCAGTGCTGCTCTGTCATACAACTCCCAGACAGAAGATGGGGAAGAGAGAGGATCGATCAAAGGAGGTTCATATTTGTCAGGGATAAGGTGACACTCAACACTTCTGCTTAATTTCCTATGATAAGATCTCAATCATATGGCCATCCCCAGCACCAAAGGGACTAGTAAATATAAGTTAGGGATAAAAAGAAACATGCTCGGTAAAGAGCAAGCCAGGCTTTAACACAGAAGGTTTAAAAAAAAATACAGATTCTAGGGTGTCATCCCAGGTGATTCTCATTCAGTAGGTCTACCAGGACCCCAAGAACCTGCATTTAATCTCACCAAGTGACTCTGATGTATGTCCAAGTTAGGAAACACTGGCTTAGGTAGTAAAGAGCATGAGGCAAAGGGGAAAAAAAAAAAAAAAAATTCATGTTAAAGTTTAAAACAATGTGCTGGATAAAAGGAAAACTAAAAGATAATGAAAAATTGAGCAAATTTCTTTCCTACTTTGGCCTGTAATAGCAGCCTCTCGTAACATTCTTCCTACCTCTTGTAGCTTAATTTCAGGCTTCCTTTCCTCTACTCATCCTATAGTCTCCATTATACTCTCATTGACCATGAGTTCTGCTCATTCCTTGAGTGACTTCATTCACTTCAATTATCACCGAAAACACTTTTTTCTGAGTCCAGCCTCATATTGAACTGCCTAGGAGCTCCTCGGTGGTGCAGAAGGTTAAAACACTCGACTAGTAGTCAAAAGGTTGACGGTTTGAACTCACCCAGATGTGCCTTGGATGACAGGCCTGACGATTCGCTTATGAAAGATCAGCTTCGAAAACCCAATGGAGCAGTTCTACTTTGTACACATGGAGTCACCGTGTGTTGGAAACAACTTGATGGCAACTAACAACAACTATAACACTTCTCCAATTTAGATGTCCCTCTAGTACCTCAACATATCCCAATATGAATTCATCTTCCTGCCAAACCAGTTCCCTCTGTTTGTTCCCTAACCACCTAGGCCCCCTAGTCAAAACCACAGGAATCACGGAGGAACCATCCTGCTCCTTCAGCCTCTAAAATCCAGTTACCAATTGCTATCCATTTTTTACTTCCTAAAAATCTACAGATCTAGCCTCACTAAAAACAACAACAACAAAAAAACCCCAACATTGTCATCGAAGTCAGTTCCGACTCATAGCAACCCTGTAGGACACAGTAGAACTGCCCCACAGGGTTTCCAAGGAGCCGCTGGTGGATCTGAGCTGCCAACCTTTTGGTTAGTAGCCATGGCCCACTGTAGCTCTTAGCCACTGCACCACCAGAGCTCCACTGCCAGTGTCTCATTTCAGACTTTCTTCTTTTTTCAAACGATAGAACTTTCTACCAGTTCCCCAACCTCCAGCTTCATTTTCAGCATCAATCTATATATTTTACACTAGCTCTCCTTCCTCACAATTTGTTCAAAATTCACATCTGACACTGATTTCCTGCTTCAGATCTTTCAGTGGCTCACTACTACTTTCAGAATAAAGTTCTAACTCCTTAGAACTTAGCTCACAGGATCTTCGTGATACGGCCCCTGCACATCTCCAAGAGGGTCCTCTGTTGACATGCCAGGTCCTCTGTGTTACAGCCATTCTTACCCCAGACATTTCTCCAAACATATTCTTGTATCCTTTGGAGTCTGGAACAGCACTCAATGTATATTAAATGAATCAATCAAATGAATGCATAAATAAAGTTGTGCTGAATTTGGAATGACAGACTGGTAGCTAATTGGGATTATCAAATTAAGCAAATGTCAGAGAGATTAGAACTTAGGTCAAAATTCAAAACCTGAATCACAAATTTGAGAATCACTAATAAAAACGCAATATTTAGAAGTCTTGAGAATGGACAAGCTCTGACAATATACGACCTTGGCTAAAGCCAGGCGGGTTTTCCTTCTAGTTATACTTACATGGCTACATCATGGACCCAAGGTGGGAACTTCTTATCCATGTATAAGAAGCTACCAGTCAACAAACCAGAGATAGAAGGGAACTTCCTGAAACTGATAAAGGCCATCTATGAAAAACTCACAGCTAGCATCATACTTAAAATAAAAGACTGAATGCTTTCCCCAGAAGATCAGGAACAAGATAAGGATGTCCACTCTCACCACTTCTATTTGACATTGTCCTGGACACTCTGCTCAGGTCAATTCATCAAGAGGAAGAAATAACAGGCTAGACTGCAGAGAAGTAAAACTCTCTCTATTCACAGATGACATGATCTCATACATAGAAAATGCTCAGGAATCCACGCAAAACTATTAGTACTAATAAACAAGTTCAACAAAGTTGCAGGGTACAAGAGCAATATACAAAAGACAACTGTATTTCTATACACTTGCAATAAACAATCTGGAAATTAAGAAACTTGTACTCTGGAAACTATATTATTGAGAGAAATTAAAAAAAAAAACTAAATAAATGGAAAGATATCCCATGTTCATGGGCTGAAAGACAATATTGCTAAGATGGCAGTATTTTTCAAACTGATCTACAGATTCAATAGAACGCCCATCAAAGTCCAACAGCCTTTTTGGCAGAAATTAACAAGTTGATCTTAAAATTTATGTGGAAATGCAAGTAACCCAGAAAAGTCAAAATAATCTTGAAAAAGAAGAATAAAGTTGGGGGACTCACACTTTTCAATTTCAAACCTACTACAAAGCTACAAGTAATTAAGACAGTATGGTACTGATATAGCCCAGTGGAACAGAATTGAGAGGCCAGAAATAAATCCTCACATTTACAGTCAGTTGATTTTTGACAAGCATACCAAGACAATTTAGTGGGAAAAGAATAGTCTAGACACACAAAAAAATGAAGTTAAACTCCTACCTCATAGCATATGCAAAACTTACTCAAAATGGATCACAGACCAAAATGTAAGAGCTGTAACTATACAACTCTTTGTACTAGTTTCCTAGGACTGCCATAACAAATGACAACTTGGTAGCTTACAACAAAAATTTATCTTCTCACAGCTGAGGCCAGAAGTCTAAAATCAAGGTGTCCGCACAGCTGCCCTCCCTCCAAAGGTTTTAGGGGAGACTTCTTTCTTGCCTCTTTCAGCATCTCAGGCTCCAGTCGTTCCTTGGCTTGAGGGTATGTGATTTCAATCTCTGCCTCCACCTTCACATTGCCTTCTCCCATCTGTTTCTAGGTCTCTCAGTCTTCTCCTTTTCTATCTCTTACAAGGACATTCCACTGGATTTGAAGCCCACGCTAATCAGGGTGACCTCATCTTGAGATCATTACCTTTACTGCATCTGCAAAGACCCTCTGTCCAGGTAAGATCACATTTACAGGATCCTCGGGTAAGGACTTGGACGTGTCTTTTTCGGAACCAGTATTCACTGGTTTTTTTTGGGGGGGTGGGGGACACTCTTCATGACTTTGAATTAGGCAAATATTTCTTAGATATGACAACAAAAGAACAAGTAACCAAAGAAAAAATAAATTGGGCTTAATCAAAATTAAATACTTTTATGCTTCAAAGGACACCATCACAAAAGTGAAAATACAGGTTACAGACTGGTAGAAAAATCTGATAAATGTTGTATCTGATGATGGACTTCTATCTAGAATATATAAAGAACTCCTACAACTCAATAATAAAAAGATGAATAGCCCAATTGAAAAATGAAAAATGGATCTTAATAAATACATCTCCAAAGACAAGAAGATAATCACAAACGACATACATTATTTAATTCCATTTATATAAAATATCCAGAAAAGGCTAATCTACAGAGACAAAAACAGTTCAGTGGTCATCTACAGCTGGAGAGGATACGGATTTAGGGAGTGACAGCTTAGAGGTGGGGGGTTTCTTTTTGGTATGATAAAAATGGTTTAAAATTGATCATAATGATACTTGTTCCATTCTGTGAACCAAACTGTATAATTTAAATTGGTAAACTGTATGGTAGGTGAATATATCTCAATAAAAAGCTATCTAAAAAAGAGATAGTGATCCAGCTTTTGAATCCAGAAATTGATGCAAAAGAAAAGGCTACCTCTTCAAAGTAATTTGTGCTCCCTACTCTAAGATATAAAGTCAATCTCTCTTTTTTTTTATACCTTAGGTAACAAGAAATAAAAGTTAAACGTAGTGCTCAACTGTAATAATTCTCATTCTAAGCTTTTAGAACAAATATTTCTCTACCTGATTTCATTTTTTAAGTATTTTAATTATCCTGTGCTGCATGTTTTAATGTTATCTGTGGCCTTAAATCCTTACAAGTACAAAAGATTGACCTTGAAGCTGATAATAAACTAATAAATTAAGTGGCCTTTTCCCTAAAGCTGTGAAGTAATAACTGCACCCAGACTGTTTTCTGTGCCAATCAGCAAATACAGAGAAGAATGCTAGTAAGTTTTTCTTTTTTTTAATGAGCTTCAAATAAGGAGGACAGTTATCATATAAATAAGAATGGGGAATGGTGGAAATAAAAACTAATGTATTTGATAATTGTAATCATTTTAACTTTATATTTGCACACAACATACTAGTAACTGTTGAAAACATTACTGATCTAAGTGACCGGAGATTTCATTAAATTTTGTTTTGAATCAGAAGTATTCCTGTGTGAGTGATTGGATTTCATGTGGCCGTCTACCGGGAACATTATCCAAAACAAAAAGGCTTAATCCTAAACTACTCTGTCCAGACACACAGCATTTTTCCAGGGTCACTTCACCCCAGAGTACATTCGCTAAATATCAATTTTATGTTAGACTAGAGTAAAAACCAGACAACAGGATAAAACACTGAAAAACCTAACACAACCCAAATCTAAACACCTGGATTCTCTGATTCTTTTTTACTGCCATAATCAATGTTTGACTTCACTTTCATAAAGTTTAATTCATCCTACTGGGACTAAATAACAACAAAAATACATGATGAAAAAAAAACCAAACTGAACCCAGTGCTGTCGAGTCGATTCTGACTCATAGCGACCCTGTAGGACAGAGAACTGCCCCATGGAGTTTCCAAGGACCGCCTGGCGAATTCGAACTGCCAACCCTTTGGTTAGCAGCCATAGCACTTAACTACTACGCCACCAGGGTTTCCAAAACATACGACAGTCACTCTCAGTTGTACTTACAAACTTTTGCTTAGTACTTAATGTCCTCAGTTTATACTCAAACATATTACATACAATCTGAATTACAGCAATAGCCACCCAACTGGCCGTGGGTGTTTATCTGTCCTTTGCAATCTACTCTTCTAAAACCTGTAATATAGTGGTAATTTAAATTTTAGGGGTCACAGGCCCTTCTGAGAATCTAATAAAACTTAAGGGCCCTCTTGAGAAAGTACATACATGCACATCTCTCCTGAAGTCCTTCAGACTCTAGGTTAACCAAGCCCAGCTATAATGACTTCCCAATGCCTCCCAATCAAGTCCAAACTTCTTAGCCTGATATTCAAAGTACTTCATAATGTAGTCACATTTAACCTAGGTAATTTATCTGCCATTCTTTTTCAACTACACGCACCAATCAGGGCTCTCTCTTTACTATCCCAACATAGGCACACCATCCATTTTCTGGACTGACCTCACGGTTCCCTCTTGTTGCTTCCATGCACAACTGTCCGCTTTTTACAAACACTTCCAGGTAAACCTAAAATACCTCCCCTGCCGTGACATCATCCCTCTGTCCACAATCACATCATCTGCTCCTTTCTGAATTCTGAAACAACTTATCTACATCTCTTATAAAGTTCACCATGTTCTACCTTGTATTATACCAAAACTTTCACTGCCGTTGAGTCGATTCCAACTCATAATGCCCCTGTAGGACAGAGTATAACTGCCCAATAGGGTTTCCAGGGACTGCCTGGTAGATTCAAACTACCAACCTTTTGGTTGGGAGCCACAGCCTTTAACCACTATACCACCAGGGTTTCCTTGCATCATACAAACTATCCAAAAAGTTAGGAAACATAAAATACACTTGTTCATTACATTTTCAAATAATATGCTTTCTATGTTTGTCCTCAACTTCCACAAAGCTTTTCATGTAAAGTATCTCAGACACTCTGTATTAATGTGTATCTTTTCTACTCTCATAGCCAATAAGATCCTTAAGGGAAGAGACAGTAGCTAATGTACTCTTGGGCGTCCCACAGTCTCCAGCACAAAAGCGGTACTCTTGACATAAAGTACCTCAATATCTAGGCCTCAGTGTTCTTCAGGCACTTCGTGCATTCTGTACCCCAAATTACAAGATTTCTCAAGAATCGTCTTCCCCCATGCCTCCATAAACAAAGTTCAAAGTACAATGTTCTACCCACTTAGTGGGTACTGGATCAAGTGTGAACTTACTAACTAAAATAGTAGTTAAGTTATTATCTCTACTCAGTGAGATGTGCCAACCCTACTATTATGGATTAAAATGTGTCCTCAAAAAATGTGTGTCAACTTGGGTAAGCCATGATTCCCGGTACTGTGTGACTGCCCACCATTCTGTGATCTGATGTGATTCTGCTATGTGTTGTAAATCCTAACTGCTATGATATTAATGAGGCAGGACACAATCTACAGGATTGGGTTGCCTCTTTTGAGATATAAAAGAGAGATGGGAGCAGAGAGGAGACAGACCTCATTATCACCAAAAGAAGAGACAGGAATGGGTGTACCCTTTGGATCCAGGGTCCCTGCGCTGAGAAGGTCCTAGACCAGGGAGAGACTGATGACAAGGATCTTTCCCCAGAGCTGACAAAAAGAGAAAACCCTCCCTTAGAGATAGAGCCCTGGATTTGGACTTCTAGCCTCATAAACTGTGACAGAATAAATTTCTGCTTGTTAAAGCTATCCACTTATGGTATCTGTCATAGTAGCACTACATAACTAAGACACTTGCTCATAAAATCCTTCATCATATCAAGAATCCTCACCTAATGACCACTAACCCTGAAGGGAGCCCCTCACCTTTAGTACTACTGCAAACAATGTTTAGTTCCAGTTATAAAACAGATGCAGGAAACATAATAACATCCCAAATTATATATGCAATATATATTTTATGTATGTGTATATGCATATATATGTCTTTGAGTTGTGGTGTTGGCAAAGAATATTGACTATACCATGGACTGCCAAAAGAACGAAAAAACCCATCTTGGAAGAAGTACAGCCAGAATGTGCCTTAGAAGGGAGAATGATGAGACTCCGTCTCACAGATTTTGGAAAAGTTATCAGGAGGGATCAGTCCCTAGAAAAGGACATCATGCTTGGTAAAGTGGTTGTTGTTGTGAGGTGCTGTCAAGTCAGCTCTGACTCACAGCGACTCTACGTACTACAGAACGAAACACTGCCTGGTCCTGCGCCATCCTCACAACCATTTTTATGCTTGAGCCCATTGCTGCAGCCCCTGTGTCAATCCATCTCATTGACGGTCTCCCTCTTTTTCACTGACCCTCTCTTTACCAAACACGATGTCCTTCTCCAGGGACTGGTCCCTCCTGATAACATGTCCAGAGTATGTAAGACATCATGCCACATCAGGAAATAAAGGTTTCAAACGCTTGATGCCATCCACATCATTAAGGTGGACTCTACTTTGAGGAGGCAGTTCTTCCCCAGTCGTCTTTTCAATGCCTTCCAACCTGGGGGGCTCACCTTCTGGCATTATATCAATGTTCCACTGATATTCAAAAGGTTTTCACTGGCTAATTCTTTTCAGAAGTAGACAGCCAGGTCCTTCTTCCTAATCTTAGTCTGGAAGCTCAGATGAAACATGTCTGCCATGGTAAAGTGGAGGACCAGCAAAAAAGAAGACAACCCTCAATGAGATGAACTGACACAGTGGCTGCAATAATTCTCTAAAGCATAACAACAATCATGAGGATGGCACAGGCCCAGGCTGTGTTTCATTCTGTTGTACACAGGGTTGCCGAGTCAGAACTGACCTGACAGCACCTTATGACAACATCAACAAACACTATAGGAAGCAGTGAAATAGCATACAAATACAGGAACTTTTTTAGGAACCCCTATTTTTTAAACATGATATGGAGTCCTAGAGGCTGTTAACCAAAAGGTCTGTGGTTCGAATCCACCAGCCACTCCTTGGAAACCCCATGGGGCAGTTCTACTCTGTCCCATAGGGTCACTATGAGTTAGAGTCAACTGGATGACAATGGAAACATAATGTAAAAGTTTACGACCAACCAACTGATGCTATGACACACATGAACCTTAAAAATAGTACGTTAAACAAAAGAAGTCAGACAGGAAGAACCGCATATTGTAGACCTTTGTCTAAATGAAATAATCAGAATAAGTAAATCCATAGAGACAGTATCAGTGATTGCCAGAGGCTGAAGGGAGGAGGGAGTAGGGTGTGATCACTAATGGGATATGGGGTTTCTTTTTAGATTAATGAAAATGATCTGAAATTAGACAATGGTAATAATTGCACAACTCTGTGAATATACTTAAAATCACTGAACTGTACATTTTAAAAGGGTGAATTTTATATTATATAAATTATATCTCAGAGTCCCTGGGTGGTGTAGATGTTTAAGCCCTCAACTACTAGCCAAAAGTTGGTGGTCCAAACCCACCCAAAAGAGCCTAGGAAGACAGGCCTGGCAATCTGCTTTCTGAAAGGTCAGAGCCTTGAAAACCCTATGGAGCATGGGATCACCACGAGTTAAGACTCAAAACTGACTCAAGGCAACTAATGACCATCACCACTTGGTAGGAGGAATGACTACATCTCAGCTTTCAATATATGTGACCTAAATTATATCTCAATTTTTTTAAGCTTATGACCAATTTGGTCATTTTACCTTGAAGAAAACTTAACAGGACTCTAACTTAACTACTTTGTTTTCTCAAGCTGATTAAAACTACAGATTACAAACTAGTCCCCTACAAGCCCCTTTTTAAAACCATTGCATTAAATTCTTATAAAGAGATTTTGTATTAAGAATCCAGAGTGCTGAATTCCTTAAAAAAAAAAAAAAAAGGAGTTCTAAAGACACTAGGCATACCTGCACAGTTAACAATGGCAGCAAGTAACATACCTGCTCCTATATGCTGTGATCTCCAGACATCACTCCCTATTGTAGTCCCTATAGGCATGTGAATTTGTGATCCCTGAGCTAAATGAAGATCTTCTATCTTTATTATAATGAATGTACTATGAATCACTACTAATAAAATAAAACGCAATCATGTATTATTACACTTCTATTAACTTCAAAGAGAAAAATCAGCACAGCAACACCTGTTGAATAAAACCCTACAAGTGTTACAGACTCATGCTGTGTAAACTAAAGTGAAATAATCTGGGGAAAAATTCATGCTTCTACTCTACGAAGAATAAGAAATTTATTTTAGGTTAAAAAGTCTCAAATTATTTTCACCGATAATAACTTCTTACTCACGTAATTAGGTACTGACATAAGATGAAGGAAAGTTCATTCTGATTAACCCACTGATTGGGTATTTGAACAAATTGCTTTATTTGCTCACTGATTTTATATTTACCAGCTCTAACTCTCCTGATGCTTAAACGCATAATCAAAAAAGGAGCCCTAACCATTTACAGCTTGTACATATTAGGCTGTATTTTGCAAAGCTAGAAGAAAACAAAATACAAGGTGAATATGGAAACAGACCTAGAAAAGCAGGGTCTACTACTTCCAGCCTCGAATGTAATTGAAGCCAGTTTCTTTTATGCTTTCACTGTTATTCCTTGAGCTAAATGTATGTCAAGTAACTTCCAGCTTTAAAACTCACCTGTACTTATTCAGATCTCTTCCTGCTTTCCTCCAAATAAAGTAATTCATCTTAGCTGAGCTGCTTTTTCTGGACATGAGGAAGTTCAAATAGTATTTACATTCCATTTCACTTTTACCATCACTTCTAACTGTAAAGTAAGTATCGACATACAAGATGACTTCTAAAACAGCTATTCTGTTTAAACTGGCAATATTAAACTCGCTTCTCAATGTCTTCCAAAAGAGAGACCAGATGAACCAACTGCTTAGTGATTAACACGTAAACCTCAATGCTCTTTTACCCCCCTCTCAGCCAGGCCATTTTATTAACTTATCCAGGGTCCCTCAAGTTTACAGGTGACATTTTACTAGGTTAACATTATCACTTGGTATTACTAGATATTACATAAAACTGGAGTAGCGTCACAACCACTTAATTCCGATTTCTAAATACTGTACACAAATACAAAAAGGTGCAACTGGATTTTACGACCAACTGAAAACCCAATCCTATTTCTGTTTAAACCTGACAGTGAATAAAATAGCGTGCTCTCCTAAAAGTTCACCATATCCCTAACATGCACAATGATTTAAATTGTAAAAATAACTTTCCTAAAAGTACAGAATTAGAAACTAAAGAAAGCAAACAATCGTTACCTCAACCATTACTTATGGGAACACAAAGTTATTAGAATGATAAAAATCTGACGAAAATCTAGATATTGAGTTTCACAACCCTGGAGTATAATGTGAGATAACTGTACAGGAATCGGTTTCCAAAGACAAACTAATTTATTTCAACTGTACTTTGCTTGCTATTCTGTAAAAATGCTGTGCAATAAAACTCTGATGATAGAAATGTTCTATCATCTGTGCTGTCCAATAAAAAAAAATTTTTTTTTTTTTAAGAATAGCTAATATTCACATGTGGTTACCCATCACTTGAAATGTGGTTAGCAAGACTGAGGAAGTGACTTTTCAAATTTATTTAAACGTTAATCGCCACAGGTGACTAGTGCCTGGTGACACAGCGGTAAGAGCTACAGATGCTAACCAAAAGGTCAGCAGTACGAACCCACTACCCGCTCCTTGGAAACCCCATGGGGCAGTTCTACTTTGTCCTATAGGGTCACTATGAGTCGGAACGGACTCCAGGGTAACAGGTTTTTTTCTGTCCCCCCCACGACCCGCCCCGCTAGTGGTTATATTGGACAGCGCAGTCCTACAATTTGAAATAAATGGCGTAAACTTGACTGAAGTTTTTCAAAGTATCATGTCCTGATGATGTCAAGACCAAGTAGACCCCTTCTGCTACCAAATGATACCCAACTTCAGCCACCAGCCTAAACATAAAATAAAATTCACATAAGAAATGAGAATTCATAACACGATTTAGATTCAGAACGCAAGGCACTGCATTCACTAAGGAACAATATTAAAAGGCACATCTCAAGTTTTCCCCCATTGTTCTGCAAAACAGGTACTGATGTATGGAATAATTTCCCAATGCATGCGAGTAACTATTCCTTCAAATCTGTTCAATTATCTTTTGTTCATAAAAGGGAGGGAGGAGGGCAAAAATAAGTTCTCAGCACTAATAAGTTTCCTACGACTCAGTAAATTTCACATTTCCTTTTTCCTCAAGGAAAGACACAAATCTTTGCAAGCGCCTGCATCTCTTGAAAGCCTCGTTACCTACGTATTTAGGCGAACATATCGTTCTGATACAACAGAGATTTCGCTCCTAGACACAAAATATTTTTTCAGGACAAGAAAGTCACGAGTTTTTAGAGCACTTCAGGTAATCTTGGACCAGCTCTTCCCAAGTCAAGGAAAGGAACCAAGAAGGTGCACAAGATGTCACAAGAAAACAAACCTGGCAACCTGCACGTTGAATAACTAGTCCCTAAGCGGAATCAACTACTCTGAACCAGGAAAGAATGTGCCTGGAACTATCTGGCGAGGCAAACAAGCAAGGTCGTGACCCTGGGTCATGGCCGCCCGCGCCGCTCCCGCCCGCCTGCGGGAAGCCACCTGTTAGGCCTGAACCTCACCTGGCAGGCGACAGGAGGCGCACCCGATAGTGCGCCCGACTGGAAGGCGGCGAGCGTGGGACCCGCCCCTTCCTCGAGACTGCCACCAGAGGCGGCGGCAGGACCCCCGGAGGCACGTGGGCTCTATCGGGCCCGGGCAGCGCTGACAGGCGGGTCCCCTACCGTCCGCAGCCCCCGGCCCGCGCCTGTCCCCGAGGCGGGATCCCTGCCTCCCGCGCACTCACCCCGCCGGGCAGGCGTCCAGGCGGCCCACGTCGCCGGCCCGCCCTACCCCCCGTCCTCCTCAGTCGGAGCGCTGCCCCTCCGTCGCCCCTCACCTACCTGGTCGCGGAGTTTGAGGAACGCCATGGCGGTCGCCTCCGCGCCAACTCGAGCCTCCGCCGACGCCCCGGCCCGCCGCTCCCACCCCGGTGGCCTCAGCAGCTGCCCGGGGCCGGCGGGTCGGCGGCCGGCTGAGCTGAGGAGTCCGCGGGCAGGGGGCGGCACCGCCTCCCGGGCCGCCCGCCGCCACCGAGAGGTGAGGAGCCCGGCCGGTCCCGCCTCCTCCTTCTAAGGACTCCACGCCCTCTTCCTTCCTTTCTTTCTCTTTTTCTCGGCCGCCTCCACACGCTGCCCGAGCGGCCGCCACAGCCCCTGCCGCCTCCTCCCCCTCACGCCCCCTTCCCGAAATACCCTGGCAGGCCCCGCGGCAGCGCCGCTCCAGCCCGCGGCAGCAGCGGCTCCAAACTCCACTCCACAATATTGCCACCACCGCCCGCCGCGATTGGCCGCCGCCCGGGGGAGAGGCCAGAGTAAGCTGAGCGCCCATTGGCTACGCCATTGCGCTTGCTGGTGGCCCCGCCCGCCTGCCGGAGGGGAGAGGGCGGGGAGGAGGAAGCCGCGAGGGGTGGGCGCCGAGCTGCGGCTGCCGTGGGCGGGGGAGTCGGGAACGTGGCGGAGCTGGGGGTGGGACGGCCAGGTGTACGGGCTCCTGGGCGCGCGGCCTAGTGCGGTGGGCGGAGCCCGGGGCTGAAGGGGACAGGGGGTGGGGGTAACGGCCCGCGATTCACACGTGGACGTAGAGTGTAGATGCGCCTCCAGCCTTGGGGGATGAAGGAGCTGGGTGAGGGGCGGGAATGGGCAGGCGTGAGGGGTGGGAACTTGGGGGCTGCTGCCTTCCCCATAGCGGCCTGGGTTGGGGGGTGAGCTGGACTCGCATTTGGAGGAAGAGTGAGGATGCGCCCCTGGGCTTGGGTGGGGGAGGGTCGAAGGAGCCCAGGGAGTGGGGTGAGAGGTGGTTTTGGGGGCTGCTGCCCTCACTGGGGCGGTGAGCAGGGCCAGAGAGAGGTGGGGGAGGCGAACTGGCCGCTATTTGTGTGACGAGGTAGAATGGAGACCCCTCTGGCTCCCCTCTCCTCCCCCCCACCACAAAGGCCCAGGATTTGGAGAGGATGGTGGAGTCACTGGAAGGGTGTGAGGTAATGCCTGGTGGCTGCAATCCTGGGGAAGAGGGGGGATGCTGGCTCTCCGGAAGGAAGGGAGGCATCTTTACAGCCAAACAGGTTGTGAACACCTGAGCTTTTTTTTTTTTTTACCCGCAGTCCCCAGTCCTAAGCAAGGCTATGGTCACCATCTCGAAAGCACCCCTGCCAGGCTTCCTTTTTTTCTTTATTCCTCCTTTCTTCTTATGCAAGTATTCTGCCTCCCACGCGAGAGAAATCAATTAAATATAAAAAAGATGTGCAAGATTTCTAATAAGTATCCTCCTTGGATGGAGAAGAGGAATGACTCCCTCACCCTGCCCCCGCCCACACACACTCCCCCCCTCCCCAGGCCACCCCAGAGCTCTGAAATGGCTTCTCTTTCTTAGGCAGCCACGCACTGTTACCATTCCAGGATTGTGTGGGAGAAGACTGTTGTGCGCCTGTGTGTGACCTCCTTGGCGGCACCAGCCCCTGGTTAATAAAAGGTACAGATGGTTAGAACACAAAAGTGTGACCTCAGACTTGGTTTTAAAAAGTCCTGTTTTCCCCACATCGGTTGTATCTCTTCAGATACACTTTATACTTAGAAGATCGATTTGAGCCTAATGGCAGTCTGGATGCAGGAAAGGAGACCTATGCCAAAACTGTCAGCTTATTTTAATGCTTCGCTTATAACAAAAAGCTTATCTTATCTTATCTTATCTTATCTTTAGGCCCATAAAAAATGAAAATATCAGAATCTGCAAGATCAAAAACGATACAGATTAATAGTACAAGCCTGCTAGTAGTGTTCTTTGACATATCATACCTTGATGCTACAGAAACAATTTCTACCTAAAATTATATTCATCATCATAAATTACATTTTCTACTTAAAATGGATTCTCATAACAGTGAGATGCACAGTCATGACAAAATTAAAAAGAAAGTCCAACTGCTCTTGCTTTGTATTATCTTCAGTACTTCACTCCTTTCCCTTTACTTCATCAACTCCAGCAGATAAAATAGGGATGCTATTTGTCCCCCAACCTCTCCTTATCTGTTCAGTGAAAGTGAATGAATTAATGTTATGAAAACATTTGAGTTCTGCAAAACAAAGGTGTTGTGATAATACTACTAATGCACTTTGTAATTACAGGTCACCTTTGTAAATAATTACCCATGTGCTATGTCCAATACAACGTTCTACCTTAGTAAGGGGTGCAAGAATTCAGCTTCATGCATACATAAACCTGTTGTTAACTACTGTGGATGCCTAGCTAGAAGTCAAAAAATTCCCTCCAATCATCCCTTCTCTAGATTAAAGTTCTAGAATTTAAAAGCACAGTGGAAACGTGATTAGGAACATGGTGAAAATTAACTTTTGGGAGAGCGAAAGTGCTTTTGAGGACGTGAATTTAAATTATGGACCAAGTATGCATTTTTGTAGGTTTTGTAATAGATCTAATAAAACTTTTCAGGGCTCTTCTGAATTTTCCTTATTATCAATAATTAATGAATGTTTTGTAATGCGCCAAATCTGACAACTTTACCAATAGTAAACGCGAAACTTCCCTGCTAGAGAATGTTTAAGACCTATCTGGGTTATCACCCTTCCTGACTCTGAATATCATTTAACCTCTCTGCATCTCAATTTTACCGTTTGTGAAATCTAAACCTACCCTTACCTGGTCTGCTCATCTCACACAATTAAGATCACATGAAAGGCTGTGGGAACTCTGAAGGGCTATTCAAATTTAATGTTATTATTATAGCAACTACATTTCCATAGCTGGCAAGAGAGTAATAACCATTTTTTTTTTTTTGAAACATAGGAATAAAAAATGTGAGAAATTGAGCAGTAAAATAAAATTCATGTTCAAATTCTGATATTTTTAAAAATTTTTATAAGATTATCCCTGCTTATTATAAAATATTCAGATATTAAAGAAGTGTTTAAATGTACAGTACTGAATCGGTTGGATTCCTCTACACCAACAAAGAGAACTTCAAAGAAGAAATCATCAAATCAATACCATTTACAATAGTCCCCAAGAAGGTAAAGTATTTAGAAATAAATCTAACTGGAGACATACAAGACCTTGTACAAAGCAAACTGCAATACACTACTGCAAGAAACCAAAACAGACTTACATAAGCAGAAAAACATAACTTGCTCATGGATAGGAAGACTCACCGTTATAAAAATGTCAATCCTACCCAAAGCGATCTATAGATACAATGCAATCCCAATCCAAATTCCAACAACATTTTTTAAAGAGATTGTGATTCACCAACTTCCTATGGAAAGGGAACAGGCCCCGGATAAGTAAAGCATTACTGAAAAAGAAGAACAAAGTGGGAGGCCTCACAATACCTGATTTTAGAACCTATTATATCGCCATGGTAGTCAAAACAGCCTGGTGCTGATACAATGACAGACAAATTGATCAATGGAACAGAATTGAGAACCCAGATGTAAATCTATCTGCCTATGAGGATCTGATATTTGACAAAGGTCCGAAGTCCATTACAGGGGGAAGACACACTCTCTTTAATATATGGTGCTGGCGTAACTGCATATCCATCTGCAAAAAAAATGAAACAAGACCCATACCTCACACCATGTACAAAAACTAAGTTAAAATGGGTCAAAGACCTAAATATAAAATCTGAAATGATGAAGATCATGGAAGAAAAAATAGAGACAATGCTAGGAGCCCTAATACATGTCATAAACAGAATGCAAACCATAACTAACAGTGCACAAACACCAGAAGAGAAACTAGATAACTGGGAGCACTCCTAAAAACCAAAAACTGATGCTCATGAAAAGACTCCACCAAAAGAGTAAAAAGACAGCCTACAGACTAGGAAAAAATTTTCAGCTACTATATATCTCATCAGGGTCTAATCTATAAAATATACAAGATACTGCAAAACCTCAACAACAAAAAGACAAATAATCCAGTTTAAAAATGAGCAAAGGATATGAACAGGCACTTCGCCAAAGAGGGCATTCAGGCAGCTAACAGATACATGAGGAAATGCTCATGATCACTAGCCATTAGAGAAATGTAAACCAAAACTGCAATGAGATACCATCTCAACCCAACAAGGCTAACATTAATCCAAAAAGCTCAAGATAATAAATGTTGGAGATGTGGAGAAATAGGGCCACTTATACACTACTGTTGGGAATGTGACATGGTATGGCCGCTTTGGAATTCGATTTGGTTCTTCCTTAAAAAGCTAGAAATAGAAGTACCATACGATCCAGCAATCCCACTTCTTGGAATATATCCTAGAAAAATAAGAGCCTTTACATGAACAGATATATGCACACCCGTGTTCATTGCAGCATGGTTCATGATAGCAAAAAGATGGAAACAACCTAGGTGCTCATAAACAGATGAATGGATAAACAAATTATGGTATATACGCACAGTGGAATTCAGTGCAACGATAAAGAACAATGATGAGTGTGAAAAATATCTCATGACGTGGATGAATCTGGAAGGCATCATGCTGAGTGAAATTTGTCAGAAAAGGAAAAATATTGTGTGAGACCACTATTATAAGAACTCAAGAAAAACGTCAAACAGAAGAAAACATTCTTTGATGATTACAAGGGTGGGGAGGGAGGAAGAGGGGAATTCACTACCTAGATAGTAGAAAAGAATTATCTTAGGTGAAGGAAAGGACAATATACAATACAAGGGAAGTCGGCACAACGGGACTAAACCAAAAGCTAATAAGTTTCCTGAACACAACCAAATACTTCGAGGAACAGAGTAGCAGGGACAGTGGTCTGGGCACCATGGTTTCAGGGGACATCTAGGTCAATTGGCATAACAAAGTTTATTAAGAAAATATTCTGCATCCCACTTTGGGGAGTGGCATCTGGGGCCTTAAAAGCTTGCAAGAGGCCATCTCAGAGGCATCAGTTGGTCCCAACCCACCTGGAGCAAAGGAGAATGAAGAACACCAAAGAAACAAGAAAAATATTAACCCAAGAGACAAAAGGGCCACATAAACCAGAGACTCCATTGGCCTGAGACCAGAAGAACACCAACGACAACCCTGAGAGGGAATATAACAGAGAGTCCCTGACAGAGCAAGAGAAAAATGTGGTGCAGAACTCAAATTCACGTAAAAAGACCAGACTTAATGGTCTGGCTGAGACTAGAGGAACCCCCAAAGACATGGCCCCCGGGCCTTCTGTTAACCTAGAAGTAAAACCATTCTCTAGGCCAACTTTTCAGACAAAGAATTGATGGACTATAAAACAAAATAATGCTCATGAAGAATGCTTCTTAGTGCAAGTAGATACACAAGACTAAATGGATAGCTCTTGTACAGAGGCAGGATGAGAAGAAAGAAGGGGATAGGAGCTGGTCGAATGGACACTGGAAATGCGGGGTGGAAAGGGGGAGTGTGCTGCCACATTTTAGGGGTTGCAACTAGGGTCCCATAGCAATATGTGTATAAATTTTTGTATGAGAAATTAATTTGAGCTGTAAACTTTCACCTAAAGCACTATAAAAACAAAAAAGAAATTTATAATACTGAAAGTAATGTCCCTTATCATCAAAGCTAGTGAAACTAGAAACTTGAATGTTGTCAGTAATCCCTCCGTCTGCCACCCTTACCTCCCTCCTCTTTTCTGCAGGTCACTTTCATTCTCCTTTACTACAACCAAGACCTCTACTAACACATTTTAAGTACTCTGCAATGCTAAAGGAAAAAAGCCAATATTCCTGGCCTCAGATTTGGAGAGGAGTCCTGATGGCACAGTGGTTAAGCACTGGGCTGCTAACTGAAAGGTCAGGGGTTCTAATCCACCACCCACTGCACAGAAGAAAGGAATGATTAACTGGTTGGGTTGCAGTCATGTGACCACGCCTTAGCCAATCACTACAGCCAAAGAAGCAAGGTCTTGGAATTGATGACAGTTTCTATGCAGAAGTCGTGTCTAAAATGGTGGGAGGACAGATTTCATACAGAATTGCTGTGAGCTGGATAGCCACAACAAATCTTATTTACTACTACATGGAAACCCTCGTGGCATAGTGGTGGCTTCAGCTGCTAACCAAAAGGCTGCCAGTTCAAATCCACCAGGCACTCCTTGGAAGCTCTACAGGGCAGTTCTGCTCTGTCGTGTAGGTCACTGTGAGTCGGGATTAACTCAGTGGCCATGGGTTTGGTTTGTTTTGGATACTACTACATAAGGAGCCCCGGTGGTACAGTGGTTAAGGGTTTGGCTACTAACCTAAAGTTCAGCAGTTCAAACTCACCAACCGCCCCAGGGGAGAAAGATGTGGCAGTCTGCTTCCGTAAAGATTACAAGCTAAGAAACCCTATGGGGCAGTTGTACTCTGTCCTATAGCGTCACTGTAAGTCAGAATCTACTTGATGGCAGTGGGTTTTTGGATACTACTACATGTCAGGTACTTGTTCTGCACTGTATATCCTTTATCTCATTTCAGTTTTCAATAGCCTCAGAAGTGTGCCCAGAGTTACCCAGCTAATAAATGGCAGGCCTGGATTCATGAGGGCCTTGGAAGCCAAGAAGAGTAGCTAATAAAGTAGGAAATAGGCAACTACTGATGTCTTTCAGCCAGATAATCCCCATTGTTGTTGTTAGGTGTGGTCGAGTCAGTTCCTACTCATAGCAACCCTATGTACAACTGAATGAAACACTGCCCAGCCGTGTACCATCTTCACAATTGTTGCTAAGTTTAAGCCCATCGTTGCAGCCACTGTGCCAATCCATATTGCTGAGGGTCTTCCTTTTGTTCACTGATCCTCTACCTGTCTTATAAAAATGAGCTTTATAGAGTCTGAAACACTCTGAAAATGTATATAATAGACTGCCAAAGCAGCAAAGAAATACAAGGAGATAAATTGAAAGTAAGTTTAGAGGCTTAAAAGATAAAATTAGAAGATCCAACATACATCTAAAAGAGTTTCATTGGAAAGAAAATAGAAAGTGAAGAAGAGGCACTATTCATAGAGATCATGGCTGAGAGTTTTTCAGACTTGAAGAAAAACATGAGTCATCAGATCAAAGGTAGACAGTAAATCTCAGGCAGAATAAATTGTAAAAACTGAGACCTACACATAACAGTGAAACTACAGGATACCAAACACAATAAGAAAATGTTAAAAATTACCACTGAAAAACTTCAACTTACCCTAAAAGGAAAGACAGGGACATGTCATCAGACTTATCAGCAAAAATAGGTGACAGAAGATGGAAGGTATCTTCAAAGTGTTGAGAAACCAGAACTGAGAAACTAAATTCCATACCTAGCTAAGCTATCTTTCAAAAGGAAGGACAAAATACATTTTCACATTTGGGACTCACAGTCCCTCACTGAAAGAAATATTAAAGGATATACTTAAACCAGAAAAAAAACTGAACCCTAAAGGAATGAGTGAGATGGGAGAAGAAAGGGTGAACCAATAAATTAGCAAATATCCTGGTTAATCCAAATAAGTATTATTGTTTTTTAAGTGTCAGTATTTTAGAATGTAAAAACAAGGTGAAATTAATGTATTAAAAAAAAATTTTTTTTTTAGTCATTAAAAATATGGTAGATGATAGCAGGAAGGAGTTCTGAATTAAAACATTCTTGACTCCTTTTATTCAGAAGAAGGAGCAAAATATTCCTTAACTTTTGATTTTAACAAGTTATTATAGTTAAGGTTCTTTGTTGCAATTAATGGAATCCGTGGAGGAATTTCTTAAAATTCTATGCAGCAGCTCTCAGAGTTATTAGGAGGGTTAGGGTAAAAAAAAAAAAGGTTTGGGCTAAGGTCCTAGAAGTGCCCTAAACCATGCAACAGAATGAGCATGATAAAGAAACTGCTACTGCTCCCACGGAACACCAAAATCCAGGAGCTTCACTTTTCTTCGTTGGCTTCTGTTGTCAGCATCAGTGTCAATTCTGCATCAGGAACTTAATCTTGCAACCACTGCTGCCACCATGAGCTGAATTCCTCTGCCTCTACCAGGAAAATGGAAGCTGAAGGCATAGTTGCATAGCTTACATCGCTTACTCCCACCGGTGCTTCTAGTTAGCAGAGACTAAGTTACAGGTCTGCAGCCTAGCTGCAAGGAAGGCAGAAAATTTGAGTTCTGCCTTCTATACTAGAGAGGTGGGATCAATAACCCAAATACAGAAAGGCTGTTTAAATGATTATGGCAGTCCTGAATATGACAGGAGTTCATTACTGATATTATTGTTAGTTGCCATTGAGTCAGCCCGTGTCTCACGGCAACCGCAAGTGTTACAGTCTAGAACTGCTCTGCAGGGTTTTCTGGGCTGTAATTTTTATGTAAGGATACCACCGGGCCTTTCTTCCACAGGGCCACTGGGTGACTTAGGTTAGTAGTCAAGTGCAAACTGTTCGTGCCACTCAGGTACTTTTCATTACTGATATGCGTGCTAAATACTTAAGAGTATTCAGCAAAATAAGAAAAATAGAATGTATTATTTCCAAACCTATAAAAAAAAATTTTTTTTCTTTTTTTTTTATACAGAAGAAAAAAAATGAGGGAAAACTTAATTGATTAGCAGGTAAGAAAGAAGAAAAATAGAAGCAAATTAAAAGCATGGGAAATAGGAAAATCCAAATAAGATTGTAGAAAGAAGTCCAAGTGTATTAATCACAATACCTATAAATTAATTAGACTTGTGTATTAAAGAAAAAAAAATCCAGGGATAGATTAAAACGAAAATCCACCTATGTGCTGTTTGCAAGATATATAGTTATATTGCCAAAAACTTCTGGGGTAAGGGTTTAAAAAAAAACTATATACCAAGAAAATACTAACCAAAAGATTGCTATGTAAATAGCATTAATATCAGGCATAAGAATTTAAGGTAAGAAGGATTGATAGGATAAACGGGTGGTATATACTAATTATAGAAAACATCAAGAAAACATATAGTCTTCAACTCGTATTCACTTAACAACCTAAAGCATGATGTGGGACATAAGATCAAAAGAGGCACCTGACCTAAAGTAAAATGGCTGAACTAATGCTAAGGCTCAGTATAACTTTTCACTTAGGTTCAAACCCTGTTGCTTAGGAACCAGCCCTGTCATTAAGAAATTCTTTTCTTTGTGGTCAGGCTAAGAGTGTGGATACTACCTGTCCTGAGGTCTGTAACCAAACCTTATCGAAAAGGTTTGTGTTAGATCTCTTGGAAACCCCGGTGGCGTAGTGGTTAAGAGCTACCGCTGCTAACGAAAAGGTCGGCAGTTCAAGTCCACCAGGCGCCCCTTGGAAACCCTACGCGGGCAGTTCTACTCTGTCCTGTAGGGTCGTTATGAGTCAGTATCAACTTGATAGCAATGGGTTTGGTCTTTTTTTGGTGAGCGAGGTAATGTTTAACAACCTATACCTGACAGTATCTGTTATGCCAACATCATGTCATGGTTTTGTGATGGTCCTGACACTCCCCCTGCGAACACATAACTTGCAATTTTGTCCTTTAGCCAATGTATTCCAGCTGTATGAATGTAACCAGTAATGTTAAAAATCATGCTCTGCTTTGTCTCACCATTGACGGACCTCAGTCACTGTAAACCAATCAGAATGTTAGGTTTTGTATCTCCTCCTACTGCACTATAACTATGTGTGATTTGCACCCCCTCCCTTGGATCCTTGAGCTTCAAACTCTGAGGCTTTCACAATCTCCATTTGAATGACATATTGGCTTCAATAAAAGTCTTTTATTTAACTGTAACAGAGTTGGAGAGTCTTTTCACTACAACATTTGGCAGAGTCTTGGCAGGACTGGGTGATGTCTTCCCCAGTGGAGCAGGAGGAGCTGAAAAACCAGAGTCAGGCACTGACAAGGGCCCCTTGTGCCCTCCTGCTTTCTCAGACCCCTTGGGACCTGTCCAGAGGTGAGCGCTCCCAAAAGTGAGCCCCAAGTATTTTGGCATGACTCTTTGGGATTTATCAAAGCCATTTCTCTGCTTTCACTGTCTCATTTGCTACTGAACAATTTTGTTGGAGGTTTGTGTTTTCAACTACAGTTTGGATGTTACAAAGTTGCCGCTCACTGGCTGTACCCTGTTAAGTGTATTCACCCTCAACTTTCTTTTGTTTTCTGTTTGCCTATTTCTAATTCGTGAGTTTTGGTTTGTGTGTGTGTTCCTGTGCATGTGCACCTTAGGTGAAAGTTTACAGAGCAAATTAGTTTCTCATTCAACTATTTATACACAAATTGTTTTGTGACATTGGCGCAACCCACAAAATGTGTCAACACTGTCCCCTTCTCCACCTTCGGTTTCCTGTGTCCATTTATCCTGTTTTTCTGTCCCTTCCTGCCTTCTCTTCTTTGGTTTTGGGCAGGTGTTGCCCATTTGTTCTCATTTACAGTCCAATTCCTGGTTTGAATGACTGTCTACTAGGGTGCTTTCAGGTCTTACAAGCTGAAAAATAAATTAAAAAAATAAAGGCACAGGCCAACCTCTTAAATACAACAAGACAGCACACCTCAACCACAGCAAAATACTGTTGAGATTTTTTTCAAACCCTGAAGGTGCTGAAGTTCTCAGTGTACCTTTTGAGCTTTTGGTCACTTCTTTCTTTTCGTGGCCTAGACATTTTGTAGAATTCTTGAGCATAACAAGTCCACCATCTAGTGGAAGAAAAGTGTAACTCCCTGTGCAAACCTTTTCCTTTTGTTTCTCTAAAGGTGAATCAGGCTTAGCACACCCTTTGGTTGCTGGAACATACAAGTTTTTAGTAAGATGTGGAATACCACCTCCAAAGACCATAACAGACCTCCTTCTGGGACTCCCACTGCTTACATGGCCAAAAACTATGACCCTAGCTCAGTTCAATATTTTGGGTGGTTGAATGTGCTTATAGAGAAAAGCCAGAAAATCCCTGGCCAAGTTAGGGGAGTTTTGAACTCACTAAATTAACTTTTCTGTGCAGCAAGTTAGAGGCTAAAGGCTCTTGGGCCAATCAGAACCAGTGGGAACCCTATTTTAATTGGTTTTTGGAAGCTTCCAAGAGACAAAATGATTGTAGTTTTGCCTACTGCAAGATACAGTGTTCAGGCAAGGAAAACAAATTAAAGAATTGTAATGCCAAAACTCTACTGCCACTACAGCATTTTCTCCTCCTCCGTCTTTTCCTCTGGAGGCTGCTTCTCTGTACCCATCTATACCTTCTTGTCCTGACAATACTAGGTGTGAACTTCCTTCTTACCTCTGGGTATCTTCAAAAGAAACCAAACTAGTAGCTACAGGAGAGACTAAAGCAGTAATTAAGATGCCTTTAAAAATAAAATATCCAAAGGCAGGGGAAAGACCTCCTGAGGTTTCTTTTGCCCTCTGGACTAAAGCAAAACCTCATGCCATTTTTAAAGAATTTCTTCAGCCTTGCGAAGATCATCAAAAGTTTTGTCAGTTTAAGATTTTGTCAGAAACTTCAGAACCTGGACCAGCAGATTTATATAATCTATTAAACATGCTACTAGAACCTGGGGATGCTCAAAAGTGGATCCAAAAAAAACCAAACCCATTGCCATCGAGTCAATTCCGATTCATAGCCAACTAAAACACAGAGTAGAACTGCCCCATAGGGTTTCCAAGGGGTGGCTCATAGATTCAAACTACCAACCTTTTGGCTACCAGCCAATCTCTTAGCCACTGCGCCACCAGGGCTCCATCAAAGATGGATAGAAGAAGCTAAATAGAAAGAACCTGAGAAATATTTAGCTATACAATCTAATGTCCCAGGTCTGGAATTACTAACTTAGACTAAAGCTATTGTTGCAAATCTAGCAAATGTTTCCCAGAGGTTTTTGCCCACGATATAAATTGGGCTAAGACTCAAGCTTGTAAGCAGGATAAAGGTGAAAAAATTTATAACTATAGGGATTATTTAGCTAAACTTTTTATGGATCATTAGTGTTAAGTTTAGAAGATGCTAGAGCCAGATCTCTTTTAATTCTATTTTTTTGGAGGACTCCACACCAAACTGGCCAATTCAGTTAAACATCATCAATTAAACTGGGAAATACTGACACTTCAGAATTGACCTTGGCTTATTTTCTTTTTATAAATTAGCCCAAACCTTAGAATGAAGAGCTAAGAAATTGGACCAAAAGCTTAAAACTTGGCAGAATAAATTAATGGCATTATATTTACAACAAGTACAATCTCCAGGTTGTAATAAAGGATTCAAACCCTGGTTTGGGAATAGACCCAGAGTTTCCCAATCAGGAGTTCCTGGCATTTACTATTATTGCAAAAAGGAAGGCACACAACCTAAAAATATTCCCCAGACCAAAGAAATTAAAGGGAATATTTTAGCTGACGCAGCTACCAGACAGGCTGCCTCCCAATTACCTCCTGCTTATGACAGCCTCAGTTGCCATCAGAACGTAAATGAGGGAATAAGGGAAATAAAATAAGGGTCTTCTTGCAGTTTTTTGAAGTCTGATATCTCAAGAAAGATAAATCAAGTAAAGTTGGGCCTGGCAAAACTTAACCCAAACATTCTTGATATTTCCAGTTTTCCTGATTTCTTGGTATCCTAGTAAATATCAGCAGTTGGCCTCTGAGGAAGAGGTTCAGGACTGGGCATGTAGTGAGTGTTACATATGCTTGTGGACTGGTCCTGTGGACAGACCGGTTTTGCCTCCTTGCCTTCCTGTCCAGTTGCTCTGAACCTGTTTAATCGAGATGATCGATATGCTTGTGAAAGCTTCATTGATTTCTTGGAATCCTTTTTGGGGGACATTTCGAGTCCACTGCCAACCACATAGCATCTTTTAGCTCCACAGTGTCTTACAGGACAAGAACCTTTATGATTCTGAGTCCTTATGGCTCGCACATTTACAGCCCTTCTTACCGACACTGTCCCAACAACTCCTCTGTTCATAACAAATGTCACCTTTGCAGCAACTGTCCTCCAGATACACCCACCAACTTACTAACTGAAGCGTGTAGACAAAAAACTGCTGTTTGGCATGTCTTGACTACCCATCAGGCTAACGCTCCTGATGATGAGAGGGAACAATGTAAGGGGAGGTGTCTTAGTTATCTAGTGCTGCTATAACAGAAACACAACAAGTAGATGGCTTTAACAAAGAGAAGTTTATTCTCTCACAGCCTAGGAGGCTAGAAGTCTGATTTCTGGGTGTGAGCTCCGGGCAATGCCTTTTTATCTCTGTTGGCTCTGGAGGAAGATCCTCGTCATCATCGTGCCTTGGTCTAGGAGCTTCTCAGTGCAGGAACCTAGAGTCCAAATGATGTGCTCTATTCCCAACACTGCTTTCTTGGTGATATGATGTCCCTATATCTCTCTGCTCACTCATCTCTTTTATATCTCAAAAGATATTGGCTTAAAACACAACCTAATCTTGTAGATTGAGTCTTGCCTTATTAACGTAACTGCTACTAATCCCATCTCATTAACATCATAGAGATAGTATTTACAACACATAGGAAAATCACATCAGATGACAAAATGGTGGGAATTCACACAATACTGGGAATCATGGCCTAGCCAAATTGATACACATATTTTGGGGGGATAAATTAAATCCATGACATCCCAGCCTTTAGCCCCCCCAAATTCATGTCCTTGCTGCATGTAAAACACATTCACCCCATTATATCATAGGAAAAGTCTTAATTCAACTTCAAGCCCCAAATCCAAAAATTCCTCTTCATCTGTGAAATACAAGTTATCTGCTTCCAAAGCACAGTGGTGGAACATGAGCAAGCTAGACATTTCCATTACAGATGGGAGAAATTGGAAGGAAAGAACATCAGTAGAACACATTGCATTAGCCCTCAAGGCTTGAAAATAATCCTTTTTCTCTGAGACCATCCAAACAATGGCCTTGCCTTCCAGACTCTAGGTATTGGCTACACCATCCCAATTCTGAGTAGAGGCCACTCAGCCCTGGAATGACAACTCTGCTCCTTCAGCTTTAGGTTCACCATTCTTCTAGTCCATCTGTGTGGCAACTCCATCTGTAGAAACTCCAGAGATCATGGCTCCCCCGTTTGAGACCCCAGAGGTCGTGGCCATACCCTTTGAGAATGAAGCAGCTTAGCTTCCTCTGTTCCTTGCCTCTTCAGCGTCTGCTTCCTGATTTCTTAGTCTCTCGGCGCTTCGGGCCTCACCACCGACATCTGCCCTGCTGGGGCAAGCGTTCCAAAGCCCTTTAGCTCCACCAATAGGTGCCTGGAGATACCCCGCTCCACCAGTAAACTTAGGCCAGAAGGCACTCAGCTCTCTCGCTTCACGGGTCGGCAAGTGTAGCTCCACTGATAAGTGCCTGAGGGCATCCCACTCCACCAGGAAGCCTCCTGTGGAAAGTCAGTCAGAACTCTCACTCCATGGGTTGGCTCCAGTGCTGTCTTGTGCTGTTCTCCTGGTTCTGGTGCTGCCAGTTCTCTGCAGCTGCTTCTCACCGTCTGCTCTATCTCCAGTGTAATAGCTCTCCTCACTTCCTTCTGAGTCCTCACCCGAATTGTCTTCGATGTCTGTAATTCCACCAACACTCTCTTCGAGGCAATCTAGGGTTCTACTATTAGGCACTTTAAAACTCTTCCAGCCTCTATTCATTCAGTTTCAAAACTACTTCCACATTTTAGGTAACCGTTAGAGCAGCACCCCACTCCTGGTACCAAATTCTGTCTTGGTTATCAAGGGCTGCTGTAACAGAAATACCACAAGTAGATGGTTTTAACAAAGAGAGTTATTCTCTCACAGTCTAGGAAGCTAGAAGACTGAATTCAGGGTGCCAGCTCCAGGCAATGGCTTTCTCTCTCTGTCGGCTCTGGAGGAAGGCCTTTGTCATCAATGTCCCCTTGATCTAGGAGCCTCTCAGTGCAGAAACCTCAGGTCCAAAGGACGTGTCCTGCTCCTGGTGCAGCTTCTGGGTGGTATGAGGTCCCTATGTCTCTCTGCTCACTTTTCTCTTATATCTCAAAAGAGAATGGTTTAAGATACAATCTAGTATATTGAGTCCTACCTCATTAACATTATTGCTACTAATCCTATCTCATTAACATCATAGCGATAGGATTTACAACACACAGGAAAATCACATCAGATGACAAAATGGTGGACAGTGACACAATACTGGGTAACATGGCGTGGCCAAGTTGATACACATATTTTTGGGGGACACAAGTCAATCCATGAAAGAAGGGTTGTAAAATTATTAAGATTGCTTCACTTTGGAAAGGGCAAGAGTCAAAACCAGTAAACTTCAAGGACTTACACATCCCTTTGTTCATGACCTTTCATGTGAAGGATCATTTGGGCAGGGACAAGACAATGGGAATTTTACATAAATATTTTTTGGGACACTTTTGGAAGGCTTCAGATCAAGTAATGAGGCAGTGCTCTGTTTGTTCTTAGTATAACCCAAGTAAAATCTACCAACCCTCACCAGGGAGTTACCCCCATCCTCAGGGTATCTCCTGGGAGATACCCCCTGCTAATAGGCCCTAACCTCGAATGGCAGGTGGATTTTATTCAACTAATTTCTTCCAGTGGTTATAAATATGTTTTAGTCATGATTTGCAGATATTCACATTGGGTAGAAAATTTTCCCCATCACCAAGCTATAGCAACTTTTGTGGCTAAGAAATTGCTGGAAAATATGTTTCCCACTTGGGGGGCTCCAACCAGCCTTTGCAGTGATTGAGGTATCCACTTTACTGGACAAGTGATCACTGTATTTGTAGAATATTTCCTATTTTTCACCAGCTCCATTGTCCTTACCACCCTCAGTCCTCTGGATTTGTGGAATGGAACAATGGTATCATAAAGACCTAACTGGCAAAACTTTCATCTTCAAGGAGGCTGACCTGGCCCTCATGAATTGACCCCTTATAAGATAATTTCAGGCCAGCCAATGAATTTTTCTTATATATTGGGGGCTGCTGATTCAAATTTGATCCAAGCCAATTTATTAAAATATTGCCAGGTCTTAATTTATTTTGCCAAGGAGTGTGCTCCTCAAAGAAACACTTGATGGAAGAGGTACCGAATGTCTCACAATGCCTCCTTTTGCACCTGGCAACTATGTTTATTGGAAGAGGCACCAATTAAAGTATTCACCTGAGCCTTGTTGGAAAGGTCCATATCTAGTCCTCCTAATTAATCCTTGTGTGGCCAAATTACAAGGAGTTAAGGAGTTGATCCATTTATCTCAACTGAAAAAACCTATAGCACCTGTTTGCATTAGAAGCCACAGAAGAACTCAAAGTGATATTCACTTGGGGTTTGAACATGAAGTAGACAACTGCAAGAGTGGACAACTGCAAGAGTTCCAGGTCATGGAACTGGAACATGGAAGTGGCTAAGACCTTCAGACTTTGTTATACTGCTATCTTTCTAGCTTTAGCTATTCTGTATCTGTTGTATACTTAAGAATTGTTTTTTGGTAAACATTTATGCAACTTTTGGAGATTTTGGACTTAGTTTGATAATTATAACCAAAACTAAAAAAACCAAACTCATTGCTGTCAAGCAAATTCTGACTCATAGTGACCCTATAGGACAGAGTAGAACTGTACCATAGGGTTTCCAAGGAGCACTTGGTGGATTTGAACTGCAGACCTTTTGATTAGCAGCCAAACCTTAACCACTATACCACAAGGGTTTACTTGGTAATTATAAGCACAGTTATTTTTTCAGGATGTTTGTGGTGTTATTCCTTTTTGGTATATGTGTTCTAATCATGATTCCCAGTACTGTTTTAATCTCCTTATTGTTTCCTTTTTCTATTACTTGGCAAGAAAATGCTTTTGTCAAATTAATTCAATCAGTAGCCAGTGCTTACAATTTAACTGAAGGCTGGATGCATCACTCTTGCCCTTAGTCTACACAAGATCATACTGATCCTTTTGCTGTGCCAGTATTAGATTATAAATCCACACCTGATTTTACTGTTGATTTTGAGAAACCCTTTAAATGGGCTATTCATGTCACATTATGGCTACTTCCAGAATTACCCACTTATCTATCAGCTCCCTCTTTCACTCTTACCAGTGCATGGTTAGAATGTTTTATTCTATCCACACCATGCAATCTTTTTTTTTAATAATGTTTGATATTATTCTGCTGTAGCAGATAACCAAAAGCCGAAACCACTGCCGTCAAATTGATTCCGACTCATGGTGGCCCTATAGGAGAGAGTAGAACTGCCCTGTAGAGTTTCCAAGGAGCACCTGGCAGATTCGAACTGCCTACCTTTTGGTTAGCAGCCATAGCACTTAACTACTATGCCACCAGGGTTTCCCAGTAGCAGATGCCATTTTAAAAATAATAAGAAACTATCAGTCTGTGCCTGACTGCAGGATCCCCTAGAGTTGGGAGAATTATCCATTTGTGATGATTCATTAACTGCACACTGACTTGGAAGGGCCAATCAGCCCATCCCATTTCCTTATATTCAAACTGGGGCAGGCATGTTGTTTGCCTCATCTAGATGTGTCTTTTTGTGTAGGAGGATCAGCTTATTCAAGGAAAAAAATCTGATACTTCACTCTATATTTGGACTTTATCATGTTTACATGGTTGGAATACATGCTAGGCAAATGTACCTTAAAGACCCTACGAGTTCCCATGAGTATCCATTCATACAATGACACCTTACTATGGAACAGTATTAATATCCATACAGAAGATAGAACTTGTCCTCTCAGATAATACTATGGTTTATTACCCATGATGGGGATGGTCCTTCTAATGTGCTCCTGTGCCCTGGCCTGGGAGTATGCAATAAAACAGCCCATTCACAATTTATCTGCCACTATGGTTAAAATTGTTGATGATGTGGCCAATGGAATGGCTGCCCAACAAAAATCTTTAGAATCCTTGGTAAAAGTAGTATTGGACCATAAAATATCCCTGGATTTCCTCTTGGCCCAGCAAAGAGAGGTTTGCGCCATTGATAACCCCTACTGTTGCACTTGGATTAATTGGAGACGTTGAACAGGATATTGCTAAGATTCATCCAATGGCTGTTTGCTTACATTCTATACCCCTATGACTTTGCCATTCTTTTTTAATATCTTCAATTGGCTGCCTAATAGTGCAGCTTCTTGGTTACAGTCTCTGTTGCAAACTGGGTTAATTGTTTTAATAATAATCTTTATTATTGGAATTATAAAATGTGTTATGAGACGTGCATCTACAACAGGAACAGATAACTCCACGTCATCTCGTGCTCAGAGAATTATGCATATCAACACTGCATTCAGGAACCCAAAATTAGAGAAGCTTCATGACTTACGTTAGCCATTTGAAAATAAGTCAGGTTGTTCCTCTAATGTGGTCTTACCCTATCCACTCCCCATACCGAGATCACTGAAGACAGCTGCTCAGCCATAGCATGATGGACTTACCAGAGATGCCCAGCAACCAAGATACTGATGGTCCCTGATTATGGGGGAAAAGGAGCTTAACATGAAAAACTAGAAAGGCATAAATTAAGATGGCTGAGTAATCACCAGGGAGCAACATATTGACAAACCCATGCAGAAGAGATTATGCCCATATGTGTGAACAAAGGAGGTTCTTCAGAATCCTTGATCAAAAGGACAGAATGATATGGGGATATAAAATCAAAAGAGGCATCTGACCTAAAGTAAAATGGCTGAATTAATGCTAAAGCTCAGTATAACCTTTCACACAGATTCAAACCCTGTTGCATAGGAACCAACCCTGTCATTAAGGAAACTCTTTTCTTTGTGCTCAGGCTAAGAATGTGGATACTACATGTCCTGGGGTCTGTAATCAGACCTTATCAAAACTTTTTGTGTTGGATCGCTCCAGAAAACCTTATGCTCTGAGCGAGGCAATGTTTAGCAATCTCTTCCTGACAGCATCTGTTATGCCATCATTCTGTGATGGGCATGAGACCACCTCCACAAACACATACCTTGTAATTATGTCCTTTAGCCAATCAATGTATTCCAGCTATATTAATGTAACCACTAATGTTAAAAATCATGTTTTGCTTTGTCCCACCTTTGATTGACCTCAGTCACTATAAACCAATCAGAACACTGTGTTTCGTAGTTCCTCCTATGGCACATAACTATGTGTGATTGGCACCCCCTCCCTTGGATCCATGAGCTTCAGACTCTGAGGTTTTCACAGTCTCCACTGGAATGACATATTGGCTTCAATAAAGGTCTTTTATTTTACTTTGACAGAGTTGCAGAATCTTCTCTCTATAGCAAGCAAAATTTGGTGAAACTACTTGGAGAATTGGCAAATATACCATCAAAAACTAGTAGACAAGCAGACAAAATGTTTAAATACCATAAAATCAATAAATTTGATATCAGCCTGTACATAAAATCAAGAGCAAACAACTATCCACACCACTCCCTCAAGACACTAAGTCCAGCCATTTACAGGTGATTTTTACCAAACTTAGGAGAGAAAACATCTTTCTTTTATTTTATTTCACAAAGTAAATAGGAAGCTAAAAACACAGCACCCAGAGACCAGGTGTGTAGTACAAAGACTTGATGCAGCAGGCATTGCTCAGACACCTTGTCTTTTAACCCGGAACTATTGCTATCAGGTTGATTCTGACTCATGGAGACCCCACATGTGTCAGAGTAGAACTATGCTCCATAGGGTTTTAAATGTCTGATTTTTTAGAATTGGATCCCCAGGCCTTTCTTCTGAGGCACCTCTGGGTAGACTCAAATCTCCAACCTTTCAGTTAGCAGCCAAGCACGTTAACCATTTGTATCATCCAAACCCAAGTACTTCCTTCTAACTCAACCTTCTGACATATTCAACTTTTTGATAAGTGCAGTCATTTAAGCAACAGGACCATATAGAACCACTTGATTTATTCAGAAAGTCTTCCAAGAGAATATCTGCTTGAGTGCTTCAAGGATATCTTGGCTGGTGATGGCTCTTCTGTGGTTCAAATACATGGAAAATACATACACTTCTGTAAGGAAATATACAATAATTGTATATGTAGTGTGATATAAACTCTGGGAGGAAAAAAAGCAGACAAACATCTATGAAGAGAAAAAAAGACTGGAAGAAAATTACCACAATGTTAAATGAAGTTATGTTTGAATGACAGCAGTGTGAGTCATTTCTTCTCTTTTGCATTTTTTTCTTTAGTGAAAAATAATTTAAGTAGTTTCCAAATATATTGGTGCTTCTTAGAAACTTAAATTTTTTTTTAACGGTTCTGTTATTTCATTAAAACCAAGAAGACATGAAACAAACAAAAAACAACTAGCAAAATAGCAAAAAAAAAAAAAAAGTCTAACTATATCAAGGAGAACATCAAATGTGAATGGACTAAACACCCCAGTCCAAAGGCAGAGATTATGCAACTGAATAAAACAGCAAGATCCAACAATGGGTCTTGCTGGCTACAAGAGAAACACCTTAGATTCAAAGACATAACTAGGTTGAAAATAAAGAATAGAAAAAGATATAATATGTAAACAGTAACCGTAAGAGAGCTGGAATGGCTATATTATTATCAGATTAAATAGACTTCAAGACAAATATTACTAGGGACATTTTTGATAAAGAGTTAATACAACTAGAATATATAACAATTTTAAATGTCCTAACAACAGACCCCCAAAGTGCATGAAGTAGACACCAGAAGAATTAAGAGAAGAAATAGTCAATTCATCAATAATAGAGAGGGATTTCAATACCCCACTCTCAATCATTGGTAGAACAACCGTAGAAAGCTTTCATAACACTACTAACCAACTTGACATAAGTGATATTTATAGAATACCCAAGGACTGCAAAACACAGAACACTGTCCGGGGTAGACTATATGCTGGAGCCCAAGTCTCAATAACATTAAAAACATTGAAATCATACAAAATATGTTCTCTGATTATCCACAATGTAATTAAATTAGAGATCCACAACACAAAGAAATATGAAAAAACACCAGATATCTGAAAGTTAACATACATCGAAATAATCCATGAATCAAAGAAGAAATCACGAGGGATATTAAAAATAATTTGGACTTAATGAAAACAAAAACACAACATATCAAAATATATGGGATGTATCTTAAGCATTGCTAATAAAGAAATGTATAACTTTAAATGCCTATGACAGAAAAGAAGACAAGTCTCAAAAAATCTAAGCTTCCACCTTAAGAAACTAGAAAACAACCAGCAAGCTAAACCTAAAGCAAGCAAAAGGTGTGAAATACTAAATACTGTAGCTGAAAGAAAAACCCAGAGAAAATCAAATAAACCAAGAATTGGTTTTTTGAAAAGATCAACAAAATTGACAAACCATTAATCTTTAGCTAGATTGACCAAGAAAACAAAACGGTAGACACCGATTACCAAAATCAGGAATCAAAGAGGCGGCATCGTCGCCAATCCTTTAGAAATGAGAATTATAAGGGGCCTGCCCACCCTCCACCTCGGTCCGCTGGGGCTCCTCTCACGGCGGCGGCAGTGCGGATGGGGAGACCTGCCGCAGGCTGCCCCATCTCAGCTGCCGCCTCCTCCAGCGCAGGGGCAGGTGAAGCAGTGGCTGGCGCCCCTTGGGTGGACCCCATTCGTGCACGAGCTGCTCTTCAGCACCCTGCAGAAGGTCCAGATCACCATTGTGTCGCTGACCCTCTTTCCCATCTGACTCCTGTTCGCCGCCTTCATGATGCTGTTCTCCTGGTCCTTCTCATTTGTGGCTTCATTGGGATCTGCTGAGAAAGAACCAGAAGAGCCACTGGCCTTGTGGCTGAAGGTCGTAGACTTCCTGTTCAAGGCCATCATGCAGACCTCGTGGTTTGCCGGCGGCTCCCACTGGGTGGCCGGGAAGGGGTGACAGGCCTTACCGACTGAGGTGGCCATCCTGAACCTTGGCACCGCACCCCTCCTACTTCGATGCCTTTCGGGTGACCATGACCATGTCGTCCGTTGTGATGAAGGCGGAGAGCAGGGATACCCAGATGGGGGGACTCTGATCAAGTACATCTGGCCAGTGTTTGTGTCCCGATCAGACCAGGACTTGTGCAGGAAAACAGTGGAAGAGATAAAGAGACTGGTGCAGTCCAGTGGGAAGTGGCCACTATTATGATTTTTCCAGAAGGTACTTGTACCAACAAAAGGGCCCGGCTAATTACCTCCAGGACTGATGTGTTTATCCCTGGAGTTCCTGTGCAGCCTGTGGTTTTATGATACCCAAATTAGCTGGACATGATCAGGTGGAGTGGGAAGGGCCTGGAGTCTTAGAAATCCTGTGACTCACATTATGTGAGTTTCACAGTCAGATGCAAATTGAGTTTCTCCCAGTGTACCACCCTTCAGAGGCGATGAGGAGCCTGGCGGTGTACGCCAGCAATGTAAGGCGTGTCATAGCAGAGGCCCTGAGTGTCTCCGTCACGAGGACTGCTAGCTGGCCCTGGTAGAAGGACAGTTCCGTCTTCCCTCGGACACTTGCCTTCTAGAATTTGCCAGGCTTGTGAGAGGCCTGGGGCTAAAGCCAGAAAAACTTGAAAAAGGTCTGGATAAATACTCAGTGCTAAACTGAAGAAGGGCGAGAAGATCCACCTGTTGGAGTTTGCGGAGTACTTGGAGGTACCCCTTTCTGACGTGCTGGATGGCATGTTCTCACTATTTAACGAGAACGGAGGTGGCAAGATGGACCTGCGGAAATATGTGACCGCCTTGTCCGTGGTCTGCAGAGCGTCCAAGACTCTGGACACCATCCAGCTGGCATTCAAGATATACACATCACAGGAGGACAGCTGCATAAATGAGGAAGATCTCTCCTGCATTCTGAAGACAGCCGTGGGAGTGGCAGAACTTCCTGGGGCAGACCTCTTCAGCACCATCAATAAAGAGGAGAAGGGAAGAATCTCCCTTGCTGACTTCACCAGGTTTGCACATACATACCCAGACTTTGCAGAAGACTATCTGTATCCTGACCAGACACTGTTTGATAGCTGCACATAGACTCTGTCAGCACCAACCCCAAACAGCCTCTATACTGACTTCAGCCCCAAAAGCACTGACCCCGGGAGGATGCCTCGCCATAGGAAACTGGGCTACGACAGAAGATTCTGGAGAGAGGAGACCTCACCGGCTTTGTGGCCATGCATTCCCCAGGGCTGTGGCTCACCATTTGTGCATGAGGACATCAAGTGTTCTGTCTCCCCACATGGCTTACATATATTGTCTCCAGACCTGGGTTTTAGACAACCAGGGGTGTGTAAGGAGCTCTTATGACAATATGGTTAAGCACCGGCCTGCTAACCAAAAGGTCAGTGATTGGAATCCACCAATAACTTGGTGGGACAAAGACGTGAGTCTACTTCCTTAAAGATTTATAGCCTTGGAAATCCTATGGGGCAGTTCTGCTCTGTCGTATAGGGCTGCTAGAAGTCAGAATGAACTCTATGGCAGTGGGTTTGGTTGTGGTTTTATTATAAGCAACTTTATGCAATTAATTTGACAACTTAGATAAAATGGACAAATTTCTAAAAGACACAAATTACCAAAACTGACTCAAGAGGAAGTAAAATACCTGAATAAGTCTATAACAATTAAAGGTATTGAATTAATAATTAAAAATCTTCTCACAAAGAAAAGCTCAGGCCCACATGACTTCACTGGTGAATTCTATCAAATATTTAAGGAAGAAATAATACCAATTCTTCACAAACTCAGAAAAATAGTAGCGAACACTTTCCAACTCCTTTAATGAAGTCAATATTACCCTGATACCAAAGTCAGACTGACATCACAAGAAAAAAAACTATAGATTGATATCCCTCATGAACAAAGATGCAGAAACCCTTAACAAAATATTAGCAAAGCAAATTCAGCATCATTAAAAAAAAATGTGTGTATATATGTATTTATATATACCATAATCAAGTGGGATTTACTCCAGGAATGCAAGGATGGTTTAACATCTGAAAATCAATTAATGTAATAGGATAAAGGACAAAACCATGTGATCTGAATAGAGTAGGAAAAGAAAGTTGTCTAAGTTGGCAAAGGAGTCTCAGTAAAAAAAAATTGGCAAAGGAGTCTCAGTAGAGTAAGAAAAATTAGAAATCAAGAGGGAATATATTTCAAGAAACGGCTTGAATGCTATTGAGTCCAACAAAAAGAGAAATGAGAATTTGCCATTGGGTTAGGCTGTGTGGAGGTTGCTGACAAGCTTTGGAAAGGTTTCAGGAGAATGGCAGAAATAAAATCCTGATTTTAATAAGTTAGAAAAAAATGAGTAGTGACGAAGTGGGGAAAAGGAATAAAGACCACTCTTTCAAGGAATTTTGTTTTAAAGGGCAGCAGAGAAAGGGGGCAGTAGATAGACTGGAATGTGAGGCTTAAGGGAAGTTGTTTTTGACTTTTAAGATGGAAGATATTATATCCTATCTATAGGCTGAGGAATGGTATAGTTGAAAGGGGAGAGTTAATGATGTGAATGAGAGAATAGATACCTGCAGCAGCAACATCCTTCAGAAAGAAAGAGGATACGAGATACAGTTCATAAGGAGAGAGTATCCGGTAAGAGTGAAGAGTGGGCATTGGGAGTCTTGGGTTTAAAGAGAAATAAAGTTTTCTAGCAGAGTGAAACAGAGTGGAATAAGGAAATGAAGAACAACTGGGCATTGTTGAGGGCATTCCTATAACCGGTGATTGTAAGTTTAGAGTATAAACAGCGCAGTTGTGACATTTTTGGTCCAGTTTTCTTCCACTACTTGGGTGGAGGGACAGAGTAGGCAGAGTTGGCTTTAACCAGGATTGGAGTTTTCCCAGGCAAGTATGATAGAGGAGAAAGTGGCAAGGTAGTTGGGGGTGTACACAAGGTAGCTGTTATACTGAGGGATGGTGGAATCTAGGCTGGATAAGGAAAGTGAGGAGAGGAGGGACAGTGAAATACCGATGGGCCAAAGGATCAGAGTTCCTGATGGGATCGAACGACATCTTGAGTGAGGGTATTAGAATAAATGAACTAGGAAGACAGAAAGTGGTAGTCAGATAATGGGATGCTTTAAAAGAAGAGTTTGGCGTAAGAGCAGGGTGCATATATACTGAATGGTGGAGCTAGACAGTAAACAGGAAACTGATTAAGTCAGATATTTTTCAGAGCATGATAAATGCCATGAAGACTATAAAACAGGATAACAAGGTATCCTTACTATGGCTGGCATTCCCCTCATTTAGTATGTAAGTACAAGAGGAAGAATCTTGTCTGATATGTCCATTACTGTACCCTTTGTGTCAGAGTTAATGAATTCTGACTGTAGAATTCTTTCTATAGGGTGGTCAGGAATGGTGTCATGGATTGAACTGTGTCCCCCCAAAATATGTGTCAACGTGGTTAGGCCATGATTCCCAGTATTATGTGGTTGTCCTCCATTTTGTGATTTTTCTGTGTTATAAAGCATAATCTCTGCCTGTGGTCAAAGAGGACTAGGGTGGGACCTTGCTCAGGTCACATCCCTGATCCAGTATAAAGGGAGTTTCCCTGGGATGTGGCCTGCACCACCTTTTATCTTACAAGAGATAAAAGGGAAAGGAAGCAAGCAGAGAGTTGGGGACCTCATACTACCAAGAAAGCAGTGCCAGAAGCAAAGCATGTCCTTTGGACCCGGGTTCCTGCGCAGAGAAGCTCCTAGCCCAAGGGAAGATTGATGACATGGACCTTCCTCCACTAGATGACCAAGACGAAATGTGTCTCTAAGGAAGTGTTGTTTGAGCTGAAACCTAAAACATGAGATGTTTCCAGACTTGCAAAGACCTGGGAGAGGCACAGTCTGTGGCAAGAGCAAGCACAAAGTTTCCGAGGAAACAAGAAGTTCGACATGTTTAAGAAATATAAAGAAGGCCCGTGTGGCTGGTGTGGGGAAAGAGATGTTGAGTTGTAGTTGAATTTTAGATATATCCTGAAGGTAGAACAACAGGACTAACTGAGTGTTTGGATGTGGGGTGTGAGAAAAAGAGGAGTCAAGAAAGTCTCCAAAGTTTTGGCGTGAGTAACTTGGTGGTAGAGGTGCCACTATCTGTGTTAGGGAAACTGGGGAGGAACAGAGGTTTTCCAGAAAAAATCGAGAATTCATTTTTGGCCATGGGAAGCTTATAGTGCCTTTTAGACTTCCAAGTGGATATGTAGATTAAGTGGTTGATATACAAGTGTGGCAAGCTGTCAGAGCTGAAGATATCCTTCTGTGAGTCATTGGCATTCAGATGCTATGTAAGGCCACGGGACTGGGTGAAATCACCAAGGGAGAGCAAGTTGATATGAGAGCCAAGGACTCAGCCTTGAACATCTGTCCTAAGACTCCAGTTTTTGTCTTTGTATTCAAAGGCAAATATATTTTATATCGAACTGCATCGCCTACCAGGTATATCAGTCAGTTTTAAAGCCCTAACTTGTCTTTCTCTCTTTCTCTGCAAGTAGCAGGAGGCCATCTTGGAGGGAAGCCATCTTGGTGAGAAGCTTTAATTACAAAGCAGTCCCTGAGACTTGTCAGTATTTCATCAGATACCACATGCCTCTCTCTCCCAACACCCTGATTCCCCTAGACCACCATGGTCCCTCTTTCTCTGAACTCACTCCTCACTGTTGTCTGAATCTTTGTAGACATTCCTCCTGGTATTGCTGCTGTTTATTTATGCAGAGCAGGTGTTCTAATGTCTGTTTGTTTCTCTCCACTTACACCAAGTTGCATGTGTCTTCACATTATCTCTATTTTGTTCTAGCTCATCATCCCCGCTTTCCACTAAATCGTAACTTCCTCAAGGGCAAGATACTCATATATTTATCTACATCTATGAGGAGCCCTGGTGACACAAGAGTTAAGTGCTCAGCTGCTAACAGAAAGGTCAGTGGCTTGAACCCACTAGTAGCTCTGCCAGAGAAAGAGCAGACAATCTGTTCCCGTAAAGATTACCGTCTAGGAAACCCTGTGGTTCTATGCTGTCATATATGGTCTCTGTGAGTCGGAATCGACTCCACAGCACACAACAACAATTCATATCTATACCATATATACCTATATATTTCTATCCCTTACCATGTCCTGCATCCCCCCATTTAGAATGTAAGTGCCCAAAGAGCTAAGACCTTGTCTGTTATGTTACGTACCTGTAACAGTGTTCTTGAGTAAGCACAAACCAAATGAATGAATGCAATAGCTGCTGATAGATTTATGTTCTAGATATGTGACCAAGTGCCCTGCCTCAATGAAAGACCCTCTTTTATGTATATTTTTATGTATTATATCAATACATAAAATCTCTGCTTTCAGTTGCTTTAAACTTTACCACGACACTCACTTAACACTGTCGAATGCAGAGTCATTAAACTCCATCTCTATGGACTCGTTCCACAGGTTTCTGCTGATGCTGAAGTAGATGAGAATTGCGCATGTATTTATGGTTTGTATAAGGCATAAACGTACTTGGAGTCTGTCGTACATTGTCTGTGAAGATGGCCATCAACAATTTCTTTCACCTCTGTTTGTACATGTTGCTCCTCTCACCAAGTCTGTTTTCCTTTCCCTTGAATCTAAGCTGGCCTTGTGGTTTGCTTTGGCCAACAGCAAAAATGGTCTTGTGTGACTCTTGGACCCAGGCCTTAAGAGGCCTTGCAACTTCCAGTTTTGCCGTCGTGTGTGATCTAATCCCCATGTAAAGAGGCTTGGACTGCTAGAGAGAGAGACTTAGCCAGCCCCAGTCATTCCAGCCATTGTAATTGAAGTACAAAACATGGGAATAAAGTCATCTTGGATTCTCCAGCCCCAGCCAACCACATGGAGCAGAAACAAACCATTCCCAATGAGCCCCACCCAAACTGCACAATCATGAAATTATAAATAGTTGTTGCTTTAAACCACTAGTTTTGGGGGTTTTTTGTTATATAGCAGTAGATTACTGAAATAGGATCTGTTTCAGGACCCATTTTATGACAAAACTTGCAGAAATGCATTGCCTTTTAAAAGCAGATCCTCTGCAATGTCTAGAAAATTACAGATACAATTATCCTTTGTCCCAGCAGGCTCCCTGCTGGAAATCTATCCCAAAGATACTCTGGCAAAAATACAAAGAAATGTATTCACTGTAGGCTATTTATTGCAGCATTATTGGTAATAGCAACAAACTTCAAACAACCCAACACCTATCAACAGGGAACTGGTTGAGTAAGCTATGTAACACCCACATAGTGAAAAAACATGCAGCTGTAAAAAAGGAATGAGGAATTACTCTATAAACTACTCTGTGGTAATAACCAGGATATAACCAGCAACCGGTTGCCATTAACTTGATTCTGACTCACGGACACCCCGTGTGTGTCAAAGGAGACCGTGCTCTGTTGTGTTTTCAATGGCTGATGTTTTGGAAGTAGATCCTCAGGGCTTTCTTCCAAGGCACCTCTGGGTAGACTCAAACTTCCAAGCTTTTAGTCAGCTGCTGAGTGCATTAACCATTTGTACCCCCCGGAGACTCCTCAGCAGGCTATAAGGTTGAGTGAAAAAAGCAAGACAGAGAAAAGTGTATATGGTATGGTATGCTGCTGTTTAACTTTTTTTTTTTTTTTAATGACAGGATAAAACAAAAATTTAAAGAGAAATTATTACCAATAAAGAACTTAAAGGGCATATCGGCCAATTGCAATATATGGAACTTATTTCTATTTCTGATGTGAATAAACAAACTAAAAAAGTTTATGAGACAATTGGGAAAATTTAAACACTGATTATTTGATGATATTAAGGAATTATATTTAGGTGTGATAGTTGGCTATGTTTTTTAAAGAGTCCTTATATGTTAGAGATATACACTGAAATTTGTTGCAAATAAAATGATATGACACTGGGAATTGCTTCACAGTAACAACACACATAGAGGAAGTAGGTAACCAACCAAACCAAACTAAACCCAGTGCCATCAAGTCAATTCTGACTCATAGTGACCCCAAAGAGTTTCCGAGGCCGTAAATATTTATGGAAGCAGGCTGCCACATCTTTTTTTCCATGGAGCCACTGGTGGTTTCGAACCAGCAACCTTTCGGTTAGCAGTCGATCGCTTTAAGCACTGCACCACGAGGACTCCCTAGGAGAAGTAGGTAACGTTATACATAAAACAAGACTGGCCATTAGTTGATGACGATTAAACCTGGTCAGCTGGTTTGTGACAGCTCATTAAATTGCCCTCTTTACTTTTGTATATATTTGAAATTTTCCAAATAAAAAGTTAAAATGTATAAGTTAAAATTAAAAAAGCAGAGCCTCTGAAACCCAGTGTGTTAAGGGCACTGAATCCATTTTCTTCATAATATCGCACCTTAGGTTCATCAATCCAAGTAACACCATCTATAACAAATGAAGTTTTGTCTATGAAACAGTGATGGGTATTTAGAACTGTGTGTGCGAGTGACACCATGTAAGTAATTTTAAAGTTATGAGTTCTCAGGAGGATCAACTGTTGGTTTTTTTTATATAATTCTATTTATTTTGTTGTTGTTGTTGTTGAGGGTATACACAGCAAAACATACACCAATTCAACAGTTTCTACATGTTCCATTTAGTGACATTGATCACATTCTTCAAGTTATGTAAGTATTCTCACCCTCCTTTTCTGAGTTGTTCCTCCCCCATTAACAGAAACTCATTGCTCCCTAGGGTTTCTATCTAGTCTTTTGAGTTACTGTTGTCAATTTGATCCCATATACATAGTGCTTAAAAAAAAGCATAATGCTCAAGGCAGACATTCTTTACTAGTTAAGCTAAATTCTTGTTTGGCTTTAAGATTTCAGGGGATTTTCTGGTTTAAAGTTTAAAGATTATCTGAAAGCAGTAGTTTCCGGGGCTCATCCAACCTTCATTGCTCCAGGAAGTCTGGAATCCATGAGAATTTGAAAATCTGTTCTACAATTTGGCCCTTTTGATCAGGATTCTTCTATGGAATCTTTGATCAAAATGTTCAGTAATGGTAGCTGGGCACCATCCAGTTCTTCTGATCTCCTGGCAAAGGAAGCAGTGTTCATGGAGGCAATTAGCCACACATTCCATCTCCTTCTCTACTCCTGACTGTCCTTCCTCTTTTGTTTCAGGCGAACGGAGACAATTGTGCCTTGGATGGCTACTCGAAAGCTTTTAAGACCGCAGGCACTGCACATAGAACTAAGAGATAGAACAGAAGCACTAAACATGTTACTAGGCCAATTAACTGTGATGTCCCATGGTACCATGACCCTAAACCTCCAAACCAAGAAACCAAATCCCATGAGGTTTTCGGTTGAATATAAGCAGCCTCAGCAGGTTTAAAATCAGCAGGTGTGAGTCCTTTGTCTCTTTCTACATTGCTTTAGCTATTTGGGGCCTCTTGTCATCCCATATAAAGCTGACTGTTGGTTTTTCCATTTCTGTAAAGAAGGCTGCCAGAATTTTGATCAGGATTGCATCGAATCCATAGATCACTTTGGGAGGTATTGACTTCTTAACAATATTAAGTCTTCCAATCCATGAACATGGAATGTCTTTCCATTTAAGCCTTCTTTAATCTCTTGCAGCAGTGTTTTATAATAGGGCTAAGTATTTTTGTTTTTAATAATCTCTAGTGTCATTGCTGTCTCTTACACTAAAGAAAAATTTTAACTAACATGTGAATAGTCCCCCTTTTCTCCTTATAAACACATTTCATTTATTCACTCAACCATTCAACAATCTTCCATTGAGTGATGACTGTGGCAGGTGTTCGTGTTTGGGAGGAGGTGCTGTCCTCAATCTTCCTCTGGTCGAGGAGCTTTTCAAGCTCAAGGATCCTGGGTCCAGACGATGCACTCTGCTCCTGCTGCTCCTGTCTTGGTGGTGTGACCTCCCCTCGCTCTGCTAGCTTCCTTTTCCTTTTATCTCTTGTAAGATAAAAGTTCATATAGGCCACACTCCAGGGAAACTTCCTTTACATTGGATCAGGGATGTGACCTAGGTAAGAATGGTGTTACAATCCCACCCTAATCTTCTTTAACATAAAATTGGAGGGCAACCACAGAATACCAAGAATCATGGCCTAACCAAGTTGATACACACATTTTGGGGGGACATAATTCAATCCATGACAAACACCATGGAATAATAGAGGGCTGCAATAGACGTATGGAGTCCCTGAGTTTGCACCACCCAGGGACTTCTGGCCAGAGATACTTGAAGCCAATAGCCAAGTACAAAGACTAGCCTCTGAGAGTGTGATTATGTAGGACAAGGTATAATGGGCAATAAAACTGTATGATAAGAGTTTTGTACAAATGTATCTGTGTCTATTTTAACTTTTTTTCATGTGGCTGCTAGAAAACTAAAAATAACTCATGTAGCTCAAATTTATGGCTTGCATTGTATTTCTATTAGATAACACTGGCTTATAAGCCATCTATAAAATGGGGAGGGGGGAAGGGTGAGCAGGAGAAAAATTTGACCATGACTTTCCTCCAGCTCTGACCAGGCTAATGGGTGTCCAGAACCACAAACCTGCATTTCTTATTAATGCCATTTGGGTTCCTATGGTGAAGATAGCTCAATAATATTAGCCATAAAAAACCATGCAGCAAATATCTTCTTTTATATCCATGTTCACAAAGCAATTTTTCAATTCTAGAAAAATGGATTTTTCTCTCAGGAAAGAATGCATTGATTTGGTAAAAACTAAAAAAAAAAAAAAATCTAGAACATACAAAAATACATATCAATAATAACTATTCCCCCTCCTCTGCCTAACTTGACTGTTTCCACCAAAAAAACCAAACCCAGTACCATCAAGTCGATTCCGACTCATAGCGACCCTATAGGACAGAGTAGAACTGCCCTACAGAGTTTCCAAGGAACGCCTAGTGAATTCAAACTGCCAACCCTTTGGTTAGCAGCTGAGCACTTAACCACTATGCCACCGGCGTTTCCTTGACTGTTTCAGACATGCTTAATCCATCAGGACATTTTTTTTTCTCATTAAGCCCAGACACAGCATCAACATCTTTATCAACAGGACACTCTGAGAGGCTATATAGCCAGTGAGGAAAGGAGCCATGTTGTAAAACCAGTTCTGCCTGACTCCAAAGACCAAGTTTCTATATTACCCCAACCACTTTCCCACTTAATAACTGGTGCACGTTTATGGTTTTATTTCTGATTCAGATCAATGAACAGGCCTGCTGATTTATAAATGTCTCTTATGAATTTGGTTGGCACAAGTCTATTCGTTTTGATATGCTACCAAGCTTGAATATCTGATCCTAACAACTAAGAACCAGGCTCCAGATGAGTAATGGCCTATACACAGCTAACATGCTCCTACTCTCCCCTCCCTTAACTATGACAGACCCTGATAATCAATTACAGCACTCTTTTCTGTGGAGCCCAGACATAGCTTCAAAGTCCTTTTTTTTTTTTTTTTTTACATATTTTTTATAGTTTATTATTATTTTTAATTTTTATTGTCCTTTAACTGAAAGTTTTGCAATCAAGTCAGTCTCTCACACAAAAACTTATGTATACCTTGCTACATACTTCCATTTGCTCTCCCCCAATGAGACAGCCTGCTCCCTCCTCCACTCTCTTTTTTTTAAATAATTTTTATTGTGATTTAAGTGAAAGTTTACAAATCAAGTCAGTCTCTCACACAAAAACGCATATACGCCTTGCTAAACACTCCCAATTACACTCCCCCTAATGACACAGCCCACTCTCTCCCTCCACTCTCTTTTCGTGTCCATTTCACCAGCTTCTAACCCCCTCCACCCTCTCATCTCCCCTCCAGGCAGGAGATGCCAACATAGTCTCAAGTGTCAACCTGATCCAAGAATCTCACCCCTCACCAGCGTCTATCTCCATCCCATTCTCCAGTCCAATCACTGTATGAAGAGTTGGCTTTGGGAATGGATCCTGTCCTGGGCCAGCAGAAGGTCTGGGGGCCATGACCACTGTGGTCCTTCTAGTCTCAGTCAGACCATTAAGTCTGGTCTTTTTACGAGAATTTGGGGTCTGCATCCCACTGCTTTCCTGCTCCCTCAGGGGTTCTCTGTTGTGTTCCCTGTCAGGGCAGTCATCGGTTGTAGCCAGGCACCATCTCGTTCTTCTGGTCTCGGAATGATGTAGTCTCTGGTTTACGTGGCCCTTTCTGTCTGTTGAGCTCGTAATTACCTTGTGTTCTTGGTGTTTTCCATTCTCCTTTGGTCCAGGTGGGTTGAGATCAATTCATGCATTTTAGATGGCTGCTTGCTAGCATTTAAGACCCCAGACGCCACTCTCCAAAGTGCAATGCAGAATGTTTTCTCAATAGATTTTATTATGCCAATTGACTTAGATGTCCCGTGAAACCATGGTCCCAAACCCCGGCCCCTGCTATGCTGGCTGTCGAAGCATTCAGTTTATTCCAGAAACTTCTTTACTTCTGGTTTAGTCCAGTTGTGCTGACCTTGCAGATATTGTGTGTTGTCTTTCCCGTCACCTAAAGTAGGTCTTATGTAATATCTAATTAGTAAATACCCCTCTCCCACCTTCCTTCCCTCCCCCATCTTGTAACCATCACAGAATATTTTCTTCTCTGCTTAAACTATTTCTCGAGTTCTTATAATAGTGGTCTTATACAATATTTGTCCTTTTGCAACTGACTAATTTCACTCAGCATAATGCCTTCCAGATTCCTCCACATTATGAAATGTTTCACAGATTCATCACTGTTCTTTATAAATGTGTGGTATTCCATCGTGTAAATATACCACAATTTATTTATCCATTCATCTGTTGATGGGCACCTTGGTTGCTTCCATCTTTTTGCTATTATAAACAGTGCTGCAGTGAACATGAGTGTGCACTTATCTGTTTGTGTGAAGGCTCTTATTTCTCTAGGATATATTCCAAGGAGTGGGATTGCTGGATCATGTGGTAGTTCTATTTCTAGCTTTTTAAGGAAGCACCAAATCGATTTCCAAAGTGGTTGTACCATTTTACATTACCACCAGCAGTGTATAAGTGTTCCTATCTCTCCACAATGTCTCCAATATTTATTATTTTGTGTTTTTTGGATTAATGCCAGCCTTGTTGGAGTGAGATGGAATCTCACTATAGTTTTGATCTGCATTTCTCTAATGGCTAATGATTGTGAACATTTCCTCATGTATCTGTTAGCTACCTGAATGTTTTCTTTAGTAAAGTGTCTGTTGATATCTTTTCCCCATTTTTTAATTTGGTTATTTGTCTTTTTGCAGTTGAGTGTTTCCAGTATCATGTAGATTTTAGAGATCAGGTGCTGATTGCAAATGTCATAGCTAAAAACTTTTTCCCAGTCTGTAGGTAATCTTTTTACTCTTTTGGTGAAGTCTTTGGATGAGCATAGGTTTCTGATTTTTAGGAGCTCCCAGTTTTCCAGTTTTTTTTCTGCATTGATAATAATGTTTTGTATACTGTTTATGCCATGTATTAGGGCTCCTAATGTTGTCCCTATGTTGTTTTCCATAATCTTCATCATTTTTTATTTCATATTTAGGTCTTTGATCCGTTTGGAGCTCTTTTTTGTGCATGGTGTGAGGTATGGGTCTTGTTTCATTTTTTCACAGATGAATATCCAGTTATGCCAGCACCATTTGTTAAAAAGATTGTCTTTTCCCCATTTACCTGGCTTTGGGCCTTTGTCAAATATCAACTGCTCATATGTGGATGGATTAATGTCTGGATTCTCAACTCTGTTCCACTGGTCTACGTATCTGTTGTTTTACCAGTACCAGGCTGTTTTGACTATTATGGCTGTATAATAGGTTCTAAAATCAGGTAGAGTGAGGCCTCCTACTTTGTTCTTTTTCAGTAATGCTTTACTTATCCGGGGCCTCTTTCTCTTCCATATGAAGTTGGTGATTTGTTTCTCCATCTCATTAAAAAATATCATTGGATTTGGATCAGAATTGCATTAAATCCATAGATCGCTTTTGGTAGAATAGATATTTTTATGATGTTAAGTCTTCCTATCCATGAGCAAGGTATGTTTTTCCAGTTATATAGGTCTCTTTTGGTTTCTTGCAGAAGTGTTTTGTAGTTTTCTTTGTATAAGTCTTTTACATTTCTTGTAAGATTTATTCCTAAGTATCTTATCTTTTGGGGGCTACTGTAAATGGTATTGATTTGGGGATTTTCTGTTCGATGTTCTTTTTGTTGGTGTAGAGGAATCCAACTGATTTTTGTATGTTTATCTTGTATCCTGATACTCTGCAGAACTCTTCCATTAGTTTTAGTAGTTTTCTGGAGGATTCCTTAGGGTTTTCTGTGTGTAAGATTATGTCATCTGCAAATAGAGATACTTTTATGTCTTCCTTGCCGATCTGGATGCCCTTTATTTCTTTATCTAGCCTAATTGCTCTGGCTAGGACCTCCAGCACAATGTTGAATAAGAGTGGTGATAAAGGGCATTCTTGTCTGGTTCCTGATCTCAAGGGGAATGCTTTCAGGCTCTCTCCATTTAGGATGATGTTGGCTATTGGCTTTGTATAAATGCTTTTCATTATGTTGGGGAATTTTCCTTCTGTTCCCATTTTACTGGGAGTTTTTATCATGAATGGGTGTTCAACCCTGTCAAATGCCTTTTCTGCTTCAATTGATAAAATTATGTCATTATTTGTTTTATTCATATGGTGGCTTGCATTGTTCTTCTAAGGTTGAACCATCCCTGCATACCTGGTATGAATCCCACTTGGTCATGGTGAATTATTTTTTTGATATGTTGTTCAATTCTATTGGCTAAAATTTTATTGAGGATTTTTTCATCTAAGTTCATGAGGAATATAGGTCTGTAATTTTCCTTTTTTGTGGTGTCTTTATCTGGTTTTGGTATCAGGGATATGGTGGCTTCGTAGAATAAGTTTGGCAGTATTCTGTCCTTTTCTATGCTCTGAAATACCTTTAGTAGTAGTAGTGTTAACTCTTCTCTGAAAGTTTGGTAGAACTCTGCAGTGAAGCCGTCTGAGCCAGGGCTTTATTTTGTTGGGAGTTTTTTTTTTTTTTTTATTACCTTTTCAATCTCTTCTTTTATTATGGGTCTATTTACTTACTCTACCTCTGTTTGTATTAACTAGTCTTCCTTGTAGGCGTATGGATATTATCCTATTACTGACAGCATTGTACTTCGGAATAGATCTTGAAACGTTCTTTTTGACGATGAATGGAACACCATTCCTCTTCAAGCTGTCATTCCCAGCATAGTAGACTACATGATTGTCCAATTCAAAAGGGCTAATACCAGTCCATTTCAGCTCACTAATGCCTAGGATATCGATATTTATGCATTCCATTCCATTTTTGATGCTTTCTAATTTTCCTGGATTCGTACTTCGTACGTTCCAGGTTCCGATTATTAATGGATGTTTGCAGCTGTTTCTTCTCATTTTGAGTCCCGCCACATCAGCAAATGAAGGTCCTGAAAGCTTGACTCTATCCATGTCATTAAGGCTGACTCTACTTTGAGGAGACAGCTCATCCCCAGTCATGTTTTGAGTGCCTTCCAACCGGGGGGGCTCATCTTCCAGCACTATATCAGACAATGTTCTGCTGCTATTCATAAGGTTTTCACTGGCTAATCCTTTGCAGAAGTAGACTGCTGGGTCCTTCTTCCTAGTCTGTCTTAGTCTGGAAGCTCAGCTGAAACCTGTCCTTCATGGGTGACCCTGCTGGTATCGGAATACCGGTGGCATAGCTTCCAGCATCACAGGAACACACAAGCCCCCACAGTAGAACAAACTGACAAACACCTACAAGAAAGACCAGTAGTTGTAAAATATGGCCTTGGTGATAGAAACAATGCTGGAGATCAAATGATACAATTTTGCAAGACCAACTTCTGCATTGCAAATACCTTCTTTCACCAACATAAATGGTGACTATACACATGGACCTCGTCAGATGGAACACACAAAACTCAGATTGACTACATCTGTGGAAAGAGACGATGGAAAAGCTCAATATCATCAGTCAGAACAAGGCCGGGGGCTGACTGTGGAACAGACCATCAATTGCTCCTATGCACGTTCAAGCTGAAACTGAAGAAAATCAGAGCAAGTCCATGAGAGCCAAAATATGACCCTGAGTATATCCCACCTGAATTTAGAGACCATCTGAAGAATAGATTTGACTCATTGAACACTAGTGACCGAAGACCAGATGAGTTGTGGAATGACATCAAGGACATCATACATGAAGAAAGCAAGAGGTCATTGAAAAGACAGGAAAGAAAGAAAAGACCAAGATGGATGTCAGAGGAGACTCTGAAACTTGCTTTCAAACATCGAGCAGCTAAAGCAAAAGGAAGAATTGATGAAGTAAAAGAACTGAACAGACGATTTCAAAGGACGGCTCGAGAAGACAAAGTAAAGTATTATAATGACATGTGCAAAGAGCTGGAGATGGAAAACCAAAAGGGAAGAACACGCTCAGCGTTTCTCAAGCTGAAAGAACTGAAGAAAAAATTCAAGCCTTGAGTTGCAATAGTGAAGGATTCTGTGAGGAAAATATTAGACGATCTAGGAAGCATCAAAAGAAGATGGAAGGACTACACAGAGTCATTATACCAAAAAGAATTAGTCAATGTTCAACCATTTCAAGAGGTGGCATATGGTCAGGAACCGATGGTACTGAAGGAAGAAGTCCAAGCTGCTCTGAAGTCATTGGTGAAAAACAAGGCTCCAGGAATTGATGGAATATCAATTGAGATGTTTCAACAAACCGATGCAGTGCTGGAGGTGCTCACTCATCTATGCCAAGAAATATGGAAGACAGCTTCCTGGCCAACTGACTGGAAGAGATCCACATTTACACCCATTCCCAGGAAAGGTGATCTAACTGAATGTGGAAATTATAGAACAATATCATTAATATCATACACAAGCAAAATTCCACTGAAGATCATTCAAAAACGGCTGCAGCAGTATATCGACAGGGAACTGCCAGAAATTCAGGCCAGTTTCAGAAAAGGACGTAGAACCAGGGATATCATTGCTGATGTCAGATGGATCCTGGCTGAAAGCAGAGAATACCAGAAGGATGTTTACCTGTGTTTTGTTGACTATGCAAAGGCATTCAACTGTGTGGATCATAACAAATTACAGATAATGTAGCGAAGAATGGGAATTCCAGAACACTTAATTTTGCTCATGAGGAACCTTTACATAGATCAAGAGGTGGTTGTTCGGACAGAACAAGGGGATACTGATTGTTTTAAAGTCAGGAGAGGTGTGCGTCAGGGTTGTATTCTTTCACCATACCTATTCAATCTGTATGCTGAGGAAATAATCGGAGAAGCTGGACTATTATGAAGAAGAATGGGGCATCAGGATTGGAGGAAGACTGATTAACAACCTGCATTATGCAGATGACACAACCTTGCTTGCTGAAAGTGAAGAGGACTTGAAGCACTTACTAATGCAGATCAAAGACCACAGCCTTCAGTATGGATTACACCTCAACCTAAAGAAAACAAAAATCCTCACAACTGGACCAATGAGCAACATCATGATAAACGGAGAAAAGATTGAAGTTGTCAAGGATGTCATTTTACTTGGATCCACAATCAACAGCCATGGAAGCAGCAGTCAAGAGATCAAAAGACGCATTGCACTGGGTAAATCTGTTGCAAAGGACCTCTTTAAAGTGTTGAAGAGCAAAGGTGTCACCTTGAAAACTGAGGTGCGCCTGACCCAAGCCATGGTATTTTCAATTGTATCTTATGCATGTGAAAGCTGGAAAATGAATAAGGAAGACCAAAGAAGAATTGAAGCCTTTCAATTGTGGTGTTGGCAAAGAATATTGAATATACCATGGACTGCCAAAAGAACGAACAAATCTGTCTTTGAAGAAGTACAACCTGAATGCTCCTTGAAAGCAAGGACGGCGAGGCTGCGTCTTACATACTTTGGACATGTTGTCAGGAGGGATGAGTCCCTGGAGAAGGACATCATGCTTGGCAGAGTACAGGGTCATCAGAGAAGAGGAAGACCCTCAACGAGGTGGATTGACACAGTGGCTGCAACAGTGAGCTCAAGCATGACAACGATTGTAAGGATGGCTCAGGACTGGGCAGTGTTTCATTCTTTTGTGCATAGAGTCGGTATGAGTTGGAACCAACTCGAGGGCACCTAAACAACAGCCTCTGTGTTAGCTTAGGTAGGTAGTGTATTTCTGGAAATTCAACCATTTCTTCTAGGTTTTCAAATTTGTTAGAATACAATTGTTCATAGTAATCTGATATGATTCTTTTAATTTCTTTTTGTTCTGTTGTAATATTGCCCATCTCATTTCTTATTCGGGTTATTTGCTTCCTCTCCTGTTTTTCTTTTGTCACTTTGGCCAACGGTTCATCAATTTTGTTGATTTTTTTCAGAGAACCAGCTTTTGGTCTTATTAATTCTTCCAATTTCTTTTCTGTTTTCTATTTCATTTAGTTCTGCTCTAATTTTTATTATTTGTTTTCTTCTGGTGCCTGAGGGTTTCTTTTGTTGCTCTCTTTCTATTTGTTCATGTCGTAGGGATAATTCTTTGATTTTTGCCCTTTCTTCTTTTTGTATGTGTGCATTTATTGATATAAATTGACCTCTGAGCACTGCTTTCTCTGAGTCCCAAAGGTTTTGATAGGAAGTGTTTTCATACTTATTGGATTCTATGAATTACTTTATTCCAACCTTAATGTATCTATAATCCAGCGCTTTTTGAGCAGGGTATTGTTCAGTTTCTAAATGCTTGATTTCTTATCCCTGCTTTTTCTGTTATTGATTTCTGCTTTTATGGCCTTATGGTCAGAGAAGATGCTTTGTAATATTTCAATGTTTTGGATTCTGTTAAGGCTTGCTTTATGACCTAATTCATATGTGGTCTATTCTAGAGAATGTTCCATGTGCACTAGAAAAGAAAGTACACTTGGCTGCTGTTGAGTGGAGTGTTCTATACATGTCTACGAGGTCAAGTTGGTTGATTGTGGCATTTAGATCTTCCGTGTCTTTGTTGAGCTTCTTTCTGGATGTCCTGTCCTTCACTGAAAGTGGTGTGTTGAAGTCTCCTACTATTATTGTGGAGCTGTCTATCTCACTTTTCAATGCTGATAGAGTTTGTTTTATGAATCTTGCAGCCCTGTCATTGGGTGCGTAAATATTTAATATAGTTATATCTTCTTGGTATATTGTCCCTTTAATCATTCTATAGTGTCCTTCCTTATCCTTTATGATGGATTTAACTTTGAAATCTGTTTTGTCAGAAATTAATATTACCACTCCTGCTCTTTTTTGATTGTTCTTTGCTGGATGTAATTTTTTTCCATCCTTTGAGTTTTAGTTTGTGTCTCTGAGTCTAAGGTGTGTCTCTTGTAGGCAGTATATAGACGGATCGGGTTTTTTTAATATATTTTGCCACTCTCTGTCTCTTTATTGGTGCATTTAGTCCATTTACATTCAGCTTAATTATGGATAAGTATGAATTTAGTGCTATCGTTTTGATGTCTTTTTTTGTGTGTTGTTGACAATTTCTTTTTCCCACTTAATTTTATGTGCTGAGTAGGTTATCTTTATATATTGTCCTTTCCTCATATTTGTTGTTGTTGATTTTGTTTCTGCTGAGTCTCTATTTTTTTCTTGTATTTTATTTTGATGTGTAGGATAGTTTGTCTCATTTCATTTTTCCCATAAGGGTAGGTCAGTTCTAATAACAATCAGAACATTTATGGTGCATAATGGGGACCAGAGGATGAAAAATAGCATTTTAAGAGGTCAAGATAATAGGATGGAGAACGCATATAACATGTTTTTTCTAATTTCCAGAGGTGGGCTCCCAAAGTTTGTATACAGTTCTTTTCAAATTTAACTATATGTGATTTGGAACTCACCAGGACATTTTTGTGTGGAATTTACCACAATATCAATTATACTAATAGTTTCTGTATCAGTTAGAATTATTTTGGCTGAAAGTAATAGAAATCTCCCCCAACAGTAGCTTAAAACAAGACAGTTTATTTTTCATTCATGTAAAAGAACTCCAGAGGTAGACAAGCCTGGACTGGTATGGTGTCTCCAAGGCCATCAAGAAAGAACACTTCTATCATTTTTTCAGTTTTTGCATGCGGCTTCCATTCTAGGTCACCCCATGGGCCAAGGTGGCTGCTGAAACACATTTGCAGCTGGATAGAAGAAGGAGGAAAGACAAAAGGGATTTCTCTAGTTGTCTCTTCTCTGTTTAAGGAGCTGTGGTAGGCAGAATAATAGCCCCCCCCCCGCCAAAGATAACTACATCCTAATCCCCAGAACCTATGAATATATTACCTTACATGGCAAAGGTACTTTTGATGATTAGGTTTGATTTAGTTAGGTATCCTGAAATGGGGAGATTATCTTGGATTACCAGGGTGGGCCCCATATAATCACAAGGGTCCTTAAAAAGGAGGCGCGAAGGTCAGAGTCAAAGAGGATATAAAGATGGAAGCAGAGATCAGAATGATGCAGGGTCACAAGCCAAGGAATGTGGGCAGACTCTAGAAGCTAGAAAATGCAAGGAAACAGATTCTCCCCTAGAGCCTCCTGAAGAAACACAACCCTATCAACTCATTTCAGATTTCTGACTTCTAGACTGTAATATAATTAATAAATTTGTGTTGTTTTAAGCCAGTAAATTTGGTAATTTGTTACAGCACAATAGGAAACTAATACAGGAGCCTTCCCAAAAGTTCCTCTCAGTAATTCCCACTTCATCTCATTGGTTAGAATTAAGTCACATGACCATAAATGGCTGCAAAAGGGGCCAGCAAGTATAATCTAGACAACCAGAAGCCTCTACCAGTTATCATTTAGAGAACACTGAATACATGCCTGGTACTTTGCTAAATCTTTTGCATACATTATATTATTTATTTTTCACAATCCTAGGGTGGATAGATATTTTGTTCATTTTACCAATGTCTGAACAGGTTCTTAGGGAAATAAAGTAACTAGCTCACTAGATTGGAGCCCTGGTGTCACAGTGGTTAAATAACTTGGCTGCCAACCACAAGGTGGAGGTTCCAATCCACAGCCTCTCCTTGGAAACCTGTCGGAGAACAATGACTGTATCCTTACTTTCGAAGACCAGCAGTATGGTAGGAACAAAATGCATATTTGTCAATTGAATAAATGAAATTATAAGCACCAATATTTCATCCCAGTTCTGTTTGACTCTAAAGCCCAAGCTTGCCCTTGCTTTCTCTGCTCTCCTCTCCTCTCTCTCCATCTCTATCTTGTTACATCTACTGTCTATCTATCTGTCTATGTGTATATGTGTATATGTATATATATGTATGTTGTTGTTGGGTGCTGTCAAGTTGATTCTGACTCACAGTGACCCCATGTGACAGAGTAAAACTGTCCTGTAGGGTTTTGTTAGCTGTAATCTTTACAGAAGCAAATTGCCAGGTCCTTCTCTCACAGAACCACTGTGTGTTTGAACCACCAACCTTTTGGTTAGCTGTCAAATACTACCATATCTTGAGTAGTTATTGGTGAAGTCATAAGTGTGCTTCCAAATTCCAAAGTGTCCTAACTCTAGCTAAATAAACTTATTATAGAAGTTCAGAATCAAAAATCTTAATGCATCAATGAAAATCCAACAAAGCTCTAATTTATGTAAGTTATTTTCATTGTCTCATACATTTGTTTAAAGTTTCTAATATAGACCAAAATGAAACCCATTGCTGTTGAGTAGATTCTGACTCCATGTGTTACAGAGTAGAACTGCTGTGTAGGGTGTTTTGGGGCTGTAATCTTTACACAAGCAGATTGCCAGGCATTTCTTCCACAGTGCCTCTGGGTGGTTCAAATCACCAACCTTCAGGCTAGTAGCAGAGAGTGAACCATTTGTACCATACTCTTCCTTTATTATTTAAGGGCACAGTTTGAGTGTATGAGTTAAGAAATGCTGTAATTTACCATAAACAGCATTTTCTGTGTTCCTTCTCTCCTGTCAGTTGAAATATAAGGAAAAATTTGCCTTTTGAAAAACTCTTCATAGAAATATTTGTAAAATCCTCTGAAATTTTGTGGATTGGCAAACCTCCATGAACGCTCTATCTAAACAAATCATTGTTAATCTCATGATAAAAAAAGTCCTCAGGCAGTACTAAAGATCTCTTAGAAAAGCACAGACATGTTGCATTTCTTTTTCAATATGTTACAGTTCAAATAAATTTGAGCAAAGGTGAATAGCATTTCCATGACAGCACAGAATTAAAATAAAGTTTTTATAGATCATTCGTCATTATAAGCAATTTAATGCCGTAGTTTCTAGTTTTTACATCTAAAAACCAATTTACATTAAATATCAAATAAGAAACTCTAAGGTGGGAGAACTTTTCTTTTTTAATTGGCTATTGAGGGAATAACAACTAAAAAGCAGCTTCGCCCCCAGTTCCAGCTCCATTTGAGCAGCGGAAGGAATTAGGTTTGTATTTAATGTGTCTTTAGCCACCGCATCAGCCAAAACCTGAGCTTTCCCAGCAGCCTTTGTTTTCACTATTCTATTTCACGTGCTTATAATCTACAGTAACTCTTTAACGTGTGGCAGAAACTGCTATTTGCTTCTCCAACGTCCACGGTCTGCATCTTTTTTACTAACGGAATCCCAATGTCATAAAGGGCATCAATGTGCCCAGTTTAAAAAAAAAAAAAAAGAATTCTTTACCATCCCACTTTGTAGCTGAAGATTGTCTTGTGATTCAGTTCTGACCAATGAGTTATAAGTGGAAGTCACTGCTTAGGGGCTTCCAGGAAAGATCATTGAAGGTGATTTTTTTGGGGGGGGGGGCATGTTTCTCTGTCCCTTCTCTGTTTCTCCCTGAAAGGTGAACGTAATGGATATAACATCAGTAATCACCCTGTGATCATAAGGTGACAAACCTGATCTAAGGATGGCTGAATGGAAGGATAGCAGGAGCCTGGCCTCGATGACATGATGGAGCCACTGTACCAGCCCTGGATTTCCCACCTCCAGATTTCTCTTTAGGTGAGAGAAAAATAAACCCCTGTGTAGTTTAGGGCATTGCTTTTCAGGTTTCTGATACTATTATACATTAGGTAGCTTTATCAACAAAATTAGTACATTATTGAGTATTAATAAGACATTTCCAAATGTAGCTAGAAGTTGATGTGAAATAAGACCACTAGCTGGTCTTAGTGAATTGTCATAATATCACACCATTTGTGACACAGGCTGTTCTTGTTTTGCAGGGGTCAGATAGTCACAAGGTTCAGTTACCATGGCTTTGTTAAATATCACCAGTCCCCTAACAACATGAAGCGAATTTTAGTTACACAGCGTATTAACAGTGAGTAATTACAAAATAGTAAAAACTTTATTGCTACCTCTTGGGCCCACAAAGTGCTACATAAATAACAGATGTGCTTTGTGATCAGCGACCAATCACGTGACTTCTTTCAAAGCCTGTTGGTGATTGGTTAAAGCATTGTTCACACACAGACAGTAAAGCAAATAGTTGTGTTGCTTCTTCATCTCCCGCTTCTAAATCACTGGGTAAACAAGAGAGAGAATTGGCCAAAAAAGATGAAAGCATTTCAGAGGGACGAAAAGTGATAATGTTGAAAGTGAAATTCAAGTAGAACGTAAATGGAATTAGAGAAGAAACAGGGGATTGTGGGAATCTTGACACGGCTGCCACTCAAGAGACGCTAGGTGTACAGCCAGAGGGACTTAGTGAAGGCAAACGTGTCAACCTAGATGGGTGGCTGCGATAAAAAGGATGATGTTCCAGAGGAAGTGACTCTGGCAAGAAGTTCACTTTGAAGGAACTCTCCAAGACACTGCGTGACATTGAAGGTGCAAAGATAAAACTGCTGGAAGCTGATCCAAGCTTAGAATGGAGTGCGACAGTTTGCCAAGGCACAGAAAAGACGATCTGAAAGCAAGCATTGCTTGAACTATGCTTGGTAAGTTTTTCACAAAGAAATAAAATAATTTAATTGTCAATGTTTCTACTAGTTTTAGTATCTTTTGAATCCCCCTATATATTTATAACTGAAAGTAAGAATTTTAATATTTTAACAAATTTATGGAATAATTATAATTTTTCCTCCTGATTAAGATTGTTTGGCATGATTTCAGCAGGCACGGGTGTTTTTACAATCCTGCAGTACCATGCAAAGTGAGGGCTGTCTTTACGTAAGTAAAACAAGAGGAATTTTTAAATGGTGTAAATGTACAAATGCTTTGGCAATGTAAGTATATTTTAAAGTATAATTACAGTTTGAAAAATGATAACAAGGCGTAATAATATTATAGATACATTTGCCAGTGCAAACCAGTACCTCATACAGTCATCTCAATAGTGTGTGATACATTTGAGACAGAAATTAAGGTATTCATTTGCCTGGAGGGTGAGAGCATAAAGAGGAAATGATGGAGGACAAGCATGGATCATTACATAATGCCTCATCCTCAGGAAAACAGGGCAGCCAATGTCAAACTATCTTAAACATTTACTTCCTTAAGGGATGAGTGTGCACAATTAGAGGGCCATTGGCTGCTGACACTTCTGGGCTCCAGGTCCTCTTGCTGGGCGTGTCTCTTGGCTGTGCCGTCTACTTGTGTATTGGCTCTATCCTCAGGGTGGCTGCAAGATCATAACAGCTGTACTAGGCATTGCTTCCAAATGCCACCTTGTCCAGAGGCAGATAGGGGCTGAATTTTCCACAGTCTCCTTAGAAGTCAGGAGAAGCCCTCCAGCTGATCTTCCCTCACATCCTGTTGGCAGGTTTGGTACCACATGGCCACTCTCTTGGTCAGGATTCAGGCCGGAAAACAAAAGCCACTCTGTGCATCCTGGATATAAAGGGATTAGCATTGAATTAGGAGGGTGGCTGTGAGTCAGAATCCACTCAATGGTGATGGGTTTGGTTTGAGTGGCATAAACTCTTAAGCACTCAGCTACTAGCTAATAGGTTGGCAGTTCAAACACACCCAGAAGCACCTTAGGAGACAGGCCTGGCAATCAGCTTTCCAAAAGTCACAGTCTTGGAAACCCAATGGAGCAGTTCTACTCTGCATGCATGGGGTCACTATGAGCTGGAAATTGCCTCCACAGCAACGGACAACGACAACCGCACTGAATTAAAGGTTCACAGGACTGCTAGGAGAGCTGGGTGAGCAGAGTTCAGGAACTTGGAGGTCAGAGGAGTTGACCCTGAGAGATCTTAGCCTGAAACACCTGAGCAGGTAGTTCTTCAAGTGTGTGCCACTGAGACCACTAGAAATCTCTCATTGGCCTATCTACACAGTTATAGTCATCTCGCAAGGAACCATGGCTTCCTGTTTCTAAATCTTGCCTGAGATTCTCTCATGAGCAATAACCTGGAACTGGACAAAGACAAGGAGCCCTGGTGGCGCAGTGGTTAAGAGCTCAGCTGCTAACCAAAAGGTTGGCAGTTGAAATCCACCACTCGCTCCTTGGAAACCCCATGGGGTAGTTTTACTCTGTCATATAAGGTCACTATGAGTTGGAATCAACTCTTCGGCAATGGCTGTGGTTTTGGTTTGGACAGAGAGAGTGATGCTGGGAAGCATGGTTCCTAGACATAAAAGGGAACAGTGGTCATGCTAGATTGACAACTAGCAATCCTTCAAACCCACCCCAAAGCCAGTCCCAGTAAGGGGAATGGGCCACGGGGTTGGCTTAAACCCATTAGGATTTAACTTTGATCCTGGGGAGTAGGAATAAGGTCACTCACCCCTCTCATGGGGGAGAGTTGAAGTTCTTCACCCCAAATCAAGGCTCACCTGGCAAGAAAACAAGGAAAAAGCTGTTGGTTGGACAGCTGGCAGGGTCTGCTACATGCTATATTGCACCATAATCATAATTTTCTTTGCAAATCAACATTTGTTACCACAGTAGGTAGCTCTACATTTTAAAGAAATATGCATAACATTCACCATGCATACCTGTTATTACCCACAAGGTAAAATCTCCTGCAAGCAGTTCAAATTCCAGGCTAAATTTTAAAATTACAGTTAGCTGATTTGTAATTTACAGTGTTACCGTATTCAGTAAAAAGTCAAAGCTCCTTTTATCAAATTCTTCCATTAGCTTCCATTCTTCTCCAGACCACAGGCCAGATTTGTTTGCTGCTTCTACATATGCCCTGCCAGTACCCTGAGCGCGTCCTAGATTTAATGAACTAAGTTGCACAGCTCAGAGTCTTGTAAGATCAGCTCTATCCCCTTTCTGCTGCTTGCAGTGCAGCCTGCCCCCTGATCACCACTCGGCTGTCGCTTTACATTCCAGTGAATTCCACGCCAGTCTCCTCAACGACTGCAGGATGAGTTTTCCTCTTGGAGAGGGAGAGGTGAGCGCTGTGAATGCGTTTGGGGGCCCACGGAATGAATGCAGATATCAAGGATACTAATTTCTGATTTTCTCACCAGGGCTGTTTACAGTAACTCCTGTTTATAAGAAAGCCCTGAGGATGAGCCTTTTTTTTTGGGGGGGGGGAGGTGATATCAGGAAATTTATGCATGTGCAGGTGCCAGGGAGTGGCTTCTGTTCTAGCCACAGCTTAGCGTTTCCTCCCACATGCCTCCTTGGATGTGCAAGCTGCGTGTGTATTTATAACTCTGCAGTAAAAAAGTGAACTTTATTAGCAGAGATAACTGTCATAATTCAAGCAACTGCACTTTATAGAGCAACCAGAGACTACGGGCGTCAAGATTCTGTATGTTCAGTCAAATCATGATGCAAATTGAGGGGAATCATTAGACACCAGCTGGGGATGAACAGCAAGAAGGAAGGCTAGAGTTCACTGCCTCTTTCGGGGAGCCTGGGGGCCCAGAGAACACATCTGAAGGATTCTTCCGGGGAATTTTTATGCCTTGAGGGCAGTGACTTCATCATGCATTTTTTTTCATCCACCCATCCTAGCAGAAGCCCTCAATAAATGTTTGTTGAATGACTGAGTGAATGAAATGTTGACCCTGGAAATATACAACAGCTCCTGAGTTGTTCTATGAGTGTGCATGTCTTAGCCCCTTCCTATTCAAACATTTATTCTAAATCAGCAAAGCCACAGCTGTACAAAGAACCACACGCACAATTAAGACAGAAGTCCCCAGGCTGTGGAAAATTCCACTGCCTCATGCAGCTTGCTTGACATGTCCTGTAGCTTTACATTAACATCATGGTTCTCCTTTCCTAAACTGCTGCCCAAAACTAGGAGAGATCAGTAGAAACTGGTTTAGGTGCTTAGTCATCTAGTGCTACTGGAACAGAAATACCACAAATAGATGGCTTTAACAAAGAGAAATTTATTTCTTCACAGTGAAATAGGCTAAAAGTCCAAATTCAGGGTATCAGCTCCAGGGGAAGGCTTTCTCTCTCTATCAGCCTTCTCATCAATCTTCCCCCAGACTAGAAACTTCTCTGCACAGAGACTCAGGGTCCAAAGGATGCACTCTGCCCCCGTCACTGCTTTCTTGGAGGTATGAGGTCCCTATGTCTCCCTGCTCGCTTCTCTCTTTTATACCTCAAAAGAGACTGGCTTAAGACACTATCTAATCTTGTAGTCCTCATCAGTATAACTGCTGCTAATCCATCTTATTACATCATAGTGATGGGATTTATAACACATAGGGAAATCACATCAGATGATAAAATGATAGATAATCATACAGTGATACAAAGGAATCATGACCTAGCCAAGTTGACAGATATTTTTCGGGGACACAATTCAATCCATGACAGGCACCATATTGACATTCTGGATAACCTTTTAGCTCATTAAGTACCACGTAAATAGTAACTTCCCTGCCCCTAGGTGGAGTTTAACCACTATTTTCTGAATACGCAATGTGTAGTATGAATATGCCTGCATAGTATGATTAAAAATGTTGCTGAAATAACTTTTGTGAACTTCCTGCTTGTAAACCCCATAAAAGTAACCTTCCCTTTCACCCTCACTGAGCAGTCTTGGAGGCAGCAGCCCCAACTGTTTCCTTCCTTGTGCAATGAGATAAAGGTGCCTTTCTAATCTCCTACCTTGACCTCTTGTTTATTGGCTGAGACAAGTTTTACTGGGCAAAATCTGGGGTTTCCACCCAACAACACAATCACTGTTCACCTAGTGGTTCTCAACTTTGGCTGCACATTAGAATCACCTGGGGAATGTTTACAAATCCGAAAGCTCAGGCCTCACCTTCAAAGAAAAAAAAAAAAACCCCAAATAATCAATTGCCCTGGAATCCAACTACTGGAGACTCCACGTGTCTGAGTAGAACTGCACTCCATAGGATTTTTAATGGCTATGACCTTTGAGACGTAGATCACCAGGCCTTTCTTCCGAGGTGCCTCCGGGTGAATTCAAATTGCCAACCTTTCTGGTTGGCAGCAGAGTGCCTAGCTATTTGCATCACCCAGGAACTCCAAGCTTTATCTCAAAAACCAAAAAAACAAAACCAGTTGACATCGAATTGATTCTGACTCACAGCCACCCTATGGGACAGAGTAGAACTGCCCCGTAGGACTTCCAAGGAGCAGCTGGTGGACTCGAAGTGCCAGCATTTTGGTCAGCAGCCATTCTCTTAATCAGTGTGCCATTGGTGTGCCAGGCTTTATCTCAGACCAGTTAAAATCAGGATCTCTGAAGGTGAAGCCTGGCCATCAGAATTCCAAGGCTGAGAACCACTGCTTGAAGCTAGCGTGGCAACTGTCCTGGCCTGGGCATTAGGAGACCTAGAAGAGACCTCTCAGTATAAAAAGTACCAGTGCCACTTTCACGGAGGCCAAAGTGCAGCTACAAAAGAAATGATTCTGGGGAGACTTAGGAATGTGTTTTTGTACTCATCTGGAATTTGAGGAGGTGTGGGTGTGTCACATGTCTTGGGAATACATAACACTTCAAACGAAAGGATGCCACGCTGTGAAGAGATGGAAAGCTATTGAATTTCCCCCTCCCTGCCCTATTTGGTAACCCTTACCTTAGCCTTCGGGTGCCCAGGACACGTGTGCACCAATGTGCTCTGTGGGCTGCCGGTTCCAAGGTCCTCCTCCTCTGTGCGTTCTCTCTGGCAAACCTCATACTTTTCTGGGGAAAACTGGGTGGAGGATGTGGGGTGGAAGCAGACTGAGGGGAGAGGTAGGTAACTGCTGTTTGGGTTTGTAGGTATCTTGGGGATGGAGGTGGGTTGCTGAGCTGGACCTGGCGGAAGGGGAGCTGTGACTCAGGGGAGATTCTAAGTTGCTACAAGCTTCAGTAAACGTATGTCGGTGGGAGGTGAGAAAGGCAAACAGAGGGCTGAAAACTGTGCCAGGAACCTGCCATGTGGATAATCAGAACTTGACTAAAAATAACTAATGGAGCAATAAACATGTTTAGTAAAGTCATTTGCTAAAACAGCTTATAGGCAAAATGAGTGCTTCCCTTGAGCAAATCCTTAAGCTGTTCCAAAAGGCCAAGTAAAAATACAGGAACACCTGACTGACGGTGGTGCCTTTACATAGTTTTTCCAGATAACTGAAAACTACCCTAATAGATGTAAAAAAAAAAAAAAGCCAACATTTTAATTGTGTATAAAAATCTTTCTAAAATGGATTATATTCTTCCCAGAGTTGGTGAAAAGAGTGCATAATCATTTATTGGGGTTTGGTGGCCCAGGATATGGCAGCAGAATGCAGATTTCCTCCTAAGCCACCCTCCTCACACACCCTCAGTCCCAGCTCCAGGAGTGGAGCAGGAGACCTAGGCTTAAATCCAAATGCCTTATTTCCCGGGGTGCTGCCATGGGCTCTAATGCATGGGCTTTGGGACAAGTACTCTTGTTGCTCTGAGCCCTTTCTGGCTCCCATGCTCTCTAATAAGTTTAGGACGGATACAGTTATTGGAAGCCTGGCCTCTCTATAAGTGGAGAGTTAGTGAGGTAAATTTATTATGATGATTTAGCTTTCTTAAATTCCACTTTAGTTTTTGAATATTTTCAAAAGACTCACAAAACTGTTCATATTACAGGACCTGAGAATATACTAAGGAAAAACGGCTAAGGAAAGTCATCTAAAATAATCTGTATCTAGTTGTCATGGATTGAATGATGTTCCCCCAAAAACGTGTGTATCAATTTGGCTGGACCATGATTCCCAGTATTGTGTGATTTTCCTGTGTGTAGTAAATCCTGCCTCTATGATGTTAATGAGGGCGCATAGGTGGCAGTTGTGTTAGTGAGACAGGACTCAGCCTACAAGGTTGGATTTTGTCTTGAGGCAATCTCTTGAGATATAAAAGATAGAACCAAGCAGAGAGACAGGGAGACCTCATACCACCAAGAAAGCAATGCTGGGAGCAGAGCACGTCCTTTGGACCTAGGGTTTCTGCATGAAAAAACCCCTAGTCTGGGGGAACATTGATGAGAAGGCTGACAGAGAGAGATAGTCTTCCCCCGGGGTTGATGCCTTGAATTTGGACTTTTAGCCTACTTTACTGTAAGAAAATAAACTTCTGTTTGTTAAAGCCATCCACGTGTGGTATTGCTGTTATAGCAGCACTGGATGACTAAGACACTAATTGTCTTAGTTTTCTCAGTGCTGCAATAACAGAAATAGTACAAGTAGGTGGTTTTAAAAGACGGAAATTTATTTTCTCACAAATCAAGAGGCTAGAAGTCTAAATTCAAGGCACTGGCTGTAGGTAGAGGTCCTTTCTTGTCTACGTCAGCTTTGAGTAGCGGGCAGCCCTTGGAGTTCCTGGGTCTGTAGACTGGACAGCCTCCCTTGTCTTCAGATAGTGTCTATCTTCGCCTGGAGGCTTGCTTGCCTCTGTGTCTATGCTGCTCCTTATATCACTCAGAAGTGATTAGTTTGGGGACACACCCTGCACTGATATTCCCAAATGGGATTACATCCACAGGTATAAAAAAGCCAAACCATACCCGTTGCTGTGGAGTGGATTCCAACTCATAGTGACCCTGTAGGACAGAGTAGAACTGCTCCACAGGGCTTCCAAGGAGCTGGTGGATTCGAACTGCCAGCCTTTTAGTTAGCAGCTGAACACTTAGCCACAGTGCCGCCAGGGCTCCTTCACAGGTATAGGGGTTAGGATTCCAACACATTCTTGGGGGACACAATTTAATCTGTAACGCTAGTTTTAGTCACATTTCTCAAAATATCTTGTGCACAATCCTACCCTGCCTGGGTACCCTGGATATTATAATAGTGACATATCTAAACCGAAAAAAACAAACCTAGTGCTGTCGAGTCGGTTTAGATATGTCATAGCGACCCTACAGGACAGAGTAGAACTGCCCCCATAGAGTTTCCAAGGAGTGCCTGGCAGATTCGAACTGCCAACCCTTTGGTTAGCAGGCGTAGCACTTAACCACTACACTACCAGGGTTTCCTTGACATATCTAGAGTGGTATAATTAAAGTAAAATAAAGTACCATACCACTTATCCAGCAATTAGCCTTTTAGAAACTCACATTATTATAGGCCTTTCGAAAAAAGGAGCCCTGGTGGCATAGGGTTAAGAGCTTGGCTGTTAACCAAAATGTTGGCAGTTCAGATCCACCAGCCACTCCTTGGCAACCCTGTGGGGCAGTTCTACTCTGTCCTGTAGGGTTGCTATGAGCCGGAATTGACTTGATGGCAATGGATATTCGTTATGAAAAATGCCTGCACATCGTGGAAAAAATTTTGTATAAAACCTTGTATAGTTGACTCAGTTGTGAAACATCCCCCAGACTTAAGGATGTGGACTTGTGGGTCAAATTAAGCCCACTGGTGAATCAAATTCATGTAGGTGGTTTGTAGTGAGCTAGTGAAGGCAGGGCAGATGCTGTCAGAAGCTACCACGTCATGATGTGATGAGGGGAGAGGAAACAGCTGAATTGCTTCCCAGCTGTAGAGATGTGAGTGTGGTGAAGACAGCCCTGTAAGCTTCACTAGGCCCTGATCTGAGGGCATCACTCTTAAAACCCAGAATGAGGTTCACAGTTACAACTTTGTGTTATTGAGGACTGTTTACAATTACGGTCCACCACCCAACTGTCAGTTTGTTGTACTGTAGTGGCTGGCATGTTGCTGGGATGCGGGAAGTTATGCCACTAGTATTTCAAATAGCAGGGTTACCCATGGTGGACAGGTTTTGGTAGAGCTTCCAGGCTAAGACAGACTAGGAAGAAAGGCTTGGAGATATATTTCAAAAAAATTAGCCAATGAAAATCCTATGGATCACAACAGAATATTGTCTGATATAGTGCTGAAAGATGAGCCTCGTAGGTTGGAAAGCACTACACAATAGTCACAACAATGAGCTCAAATATACCAACAACCATGAAGATGGCGCAGGATCAGGCAATGTTTCATTTTGTTATACCTGAGGTTGTCATGAATTGGAGCCAACTAGGTGGGAACTAACAACAGTAACAATTATGATCACATGGGCTTTTTTCCCAAGACAGAGAAGTGTGTAATACATTTTAGAAAACTTTACATCAAAGAATGGTTAGGTATGGAGATTTAAAATGGCAAATTTGAATTATCTGGGAAAATTACCTCCTCAATTCCAATTAATAGGATGGAAAATTTAAAAAGAGAGGAGAGACCAAGATTTTAGTTCTAGTCATGTTCTCAACTAGCTGGGTGATCTAGAAGCCCAATGTCCTTATCTTTAAACCAGAAAGACCAAATAGGTTTGTATTGTCCAATATGGTAGCCACTCACTACTTATGGCCATTTCAGTTTAAATATATTAAAAATAAAAAAGATTAAAAATTCAGTTCCTCAGTCACATTTCAAATGCTCGTTACCCACATGTGGCGGGTGGCTACTGCATTGGAGAGTGCAACTATATACCATTTTCATTATCAAAGAAAATTCTATTGTCTTGAAGAGAAAATTTGTTTTCTCACTTGTCTCACTGATTGATAAAAGTAGCAGAAAAACATCTACAGGTTATTTGCCCAGTCTGTGAGCCATTCCTGCCCTCTCTGAGAACCACTCCCCACTCCACAGGAATGGGCACTAGGCAGCTATTTTAAGTGCTGTTGTTATTGTTGTTAGTTGCTGTTGAGTTGATTCTAAATTTGTCATTATGCTCTTCTCTAATCCTCGTAAGTTCCTCTAATGCTATGTCTGTTCATTCCTTGGCTTGTTCTGTGTCTTGCCTGATCTCCTTCCTGATCTCTTGAAGAGCTCTGTGTATTAATCTTTTGTATTCTACCTCTGATATTTTCAGGAAGTTCTCTTCATCCAGAAGATTTCTTGATTCTTTGTTTTGGGAGCTTGCTGAAGCCACCATGGTCTGCCCCTTTATGTGATTTGATATTGACTGTTGTCTCTGAGCCATCAATAAATTGTTGTATTTATTTATTTTATGTTTGCTTACTATGTCCTAGCTTCTTGTTTTCTTTTGTTTTAATATGCCAACACAGGCTGCTTGAGTGAGCTAGTTTGATTGTTGATGCCTTTGAAGCTCTAATGTCCTGTTACTAGGTGGTTAGAGCTCTTACCAGGTATATGAGCCCAGGAGTTCATTTACTTTTCTTGTATGGATTCATCTCAGGTGTCCAGGTAGTCAGTCACCAAGTGTGTGGTGCAGGCTCTCACCTACAGTCTTAGAAGAGCAGAGGTGATTGGTATAGGCACAGGTATCTGGCTGCAGTAAGGGGTCACGCACTGAGCAAGGCAGGGGACTGACAACCTCCCCTGAGTGTCTGTGAGGAAAGCGTGTCCCTGTTCCCTAGGGCGCCTAGGTGGGTGGGTTTTGTAGCTGGACTAGGGGCACCCAGTGCTGTTGGCTATAAGAACTGGGAGGCACCGCTTATCTTTGAACTCCTGTTGAGGGTGGCTAGGTGATGTGGGTGAAGCCACCAGTCCTCAGGCCCCTGATGTGGGTAGGTGAGGACCCTGCTTAATAGGCAGAGTGGTTTATCACAAACTTGCCTCTCCACTGTAAGGCTGAAACACTTGAAGTTAGACTTCAGATATATATACTGTTGTACTGTGCTAATGAGGGTCTATGCTGCTGAAATGGGCCCACACAGGTCTATACAAGGCTGAAACGCATTCAGAGTCTGTGGACTGCTTATGCTTGTACCTAGGCAAATGAGCTGTTTCTGCCCTGAGTTCCCAGCTTAGAGGAACTGGCAGATTATTTTTTCCCCATTTGTTAATTTGTTCCTTCTCCAAGCCTGGGAGGATGGCTCAGGGTGCACAACGGGTCTTACTTCAGCCCAGGGAAAGTGACTATCACTGAAGCTGGCTCTGGACTTGTACAGAGCGGGGAGGGACTAGTTAAATGAGAGAGCGCTTTTTTCCAAAGGGGTGTTTTTTAGTCCCCATGGTAGATGCAAGTACCTATGCTGAGAGCACCACTTTTCTCTGATTCTGGAGGCATGAGTGAACCCTCCACTGCTCAGTCTCTCCTGATGTGGAAAACGTGTCCCAAATGCCACCACTTGCCTTACCATGCTCACACAGGCAGATCTGGCCTACAGGGTGCTAGTTCCTGCCAGGTCAGGTCTGGCAACTCCTTGCTGCTTCCGAACTGTCTCTCCCTCCCCCTGCCGCTCAGTCCAATTCCTCAACTTTGCCTTTGATGTTCAGGGCTCCTAGATTATCATATATAATTGATTCGCTTGTTTTTTCAGGTCTTTGTTGTAAGAGGGAGCACAGGCAGCATCTGATTACTCCACCATCTTGGCCCCCCCTCCATTGAGTAGATTCTGATTCATGGTGACCTTGTGTGTTACAGAGTAGGACTGCTCCACAGGGTGTTCTTGGCTGTAATCTTAAAAGAAGTAGGTTGGCAGGCCTTTTCTTCCACGATACCATTGAGCGGGTTCAAACAGCCAAACTTTAGGTTAGCAGTTAAGTGCAAACATCTTGTGTCACCTACGGACCTTATTTAGAGTGTTAGATACCACCTTTTAGATTAGGGCTGATTGGACCAGGAGTGGCCATGTGACCCAAGCACAGTCTATCAGAGTCTCTTCCTCTGGACTTTAGTAATGAGATTCAGACATAGTCTCTGCAGGTGGCTATAACTGAAATAAATAAACATGGGTGCTCTGGGGTGGCCACATGACATCAAGCAGACTGGAGAGGTAGAGAAAGTCAGATTGTAGACAGAAAAAGTGAAACAGGCATGCAAAAACACAGAGACAAAGGATACCGTCCTTACAGCTTTCTGGTTCCGAAGGCCTATCTGTATTCCTGTTCTGAGTCTTTTGGGAAACCCTTGTATGATTGTATGAAATTCCTCCTTACTTTCTCAAACTGACTCAGGTTGGTTTCTATTATTTGTAACTAAATAGCCCTACCTAAATATATACTAGTTTCCCAGAGTTCAGAAGAACTCTAAAACTCCATCAGGACTCCACAGAAAGATACTGTGACTGATTGGTGATTTCTGCCACGGGCACAGGAATGGGCAGTAGAGGCTGCTGCTGTGCTGAATATTTGCCATCCCTGACCTGGTCCAGCTCTAAAATGATCTTCAGTTCTTAAATTCCTTTTGTTTTTCTGATGATTAGGTTTTGCTGATAATGCTGAATGAATAGCATATTATTTTTTAATCCCCTAGTGTTTACTATTAACTGTTTCCATTGATGGAATAAAGTATAATGACGCTTTAAGACCTTAGAAAGAGAAAGAACAAATTGAAGCTCTTAAGCATAAAAATCTTCAAATTTACATAAGACATGAGCTCTGAATCCAACAAGCTTTCAGCAAAATGTGATTTTTCAGAATGCCAGCCAAATTTTCTAAAACTGGTATTCTATAAAAAAATTCTATAGGTTTAAAAAAAAAAACAAACAAAAAACCCAAGGCTAAAAATAAATCTAAATAATGTCAATTTTACCAAGGCTGTCAAGTACAATTAATCTATTTTAGCTTCTTTTTACCTGAAAGAAACTTAACTAAGATCTGATCATTTGATAATTATAATGTGCAATGTTTGACCCAGTGAGCCTTAGCCTTTTACCATAGGATGGTTATGATCAAATACATGAAAATGGTTGCAGGAAATTACCTGGAAAAAGGTGACCAGTGTGGGACCAGAGGCAGCAGCCGTAAGAATGCAGAGTTAAAGCAAGGTTGTCTTACTAGAGGGAGACAGCCTAAGGCTGAGCCAGTGGTCAGGAGGCAGATGAGAATGTGCTGTCAAAACGAACCCAGGAAAGCCAGGTCAGGAAGCAAGGTAATAGATCAAAACCATTCCAAGTAAACACAAGAAAGGCCTTGCTTTTTGCTAAAGACCAGGCTAGTATGAATGGAAGAGTCGAGACTAAACCAACTTTCTCCTCCACCACAAGACTTTTTTCATCTTTCACCAAGAGACTTCCTAACAAACATCCTCTCTTCATACCCATTGTGGGCGACAGGCCCTAGTATAGCCCCCATATGCATGCCCTGTATAATCCTCTCCCTTTGAGAGTAGGCAGGACTTTGGACTTGGGTCTAATTAATAGAATGCGGCAAAGGTGTTGGGATGTCCCTCCCATGATTACATTATATCTAATATACATAATACAACTCCATCTTCCTAGCATTCATCTCTCTTTCTATCGCTGGCTTAAAGAAGTAAGCTCCGATGTTATGAGAGGGCCTCTGCAGAGGGCTACGTGGCAAGGAACTGTGGGCAGCAGCCAATTACCGATTAGTGTAGGACTATACAAACTCACACTCCAAAGTTTTTCAGGTGTATCCTGCTGAAGCTGCCTCTGCAGAACAGCCTGAAATTACACCATGCTCCCCCCTACCCCTTCCCTGTCTTGTTTGCCCCGTCTGCTTACCAGCTTATCCTGGGAACACACCCTTAATAATTGCTTTGCAGCGTCGTCTTCTGAAGAACCCAACTGGAGATGCGAGAGTTTCCTAGGAGTATACATGAGCAACTGGAGCATCGCATCATCTCTGGGATCCAGTGTTTCCAAGTCCCTTGTTGGTTTGATTTCAACTGGAGACACGAGAGTTTCCTAGGAGTATACATGAGCAACTGGAGCATCTCATCATCTCTGGGATCCAGTGTTTCCAAGTCCCTCGCTGGTTTGATTTCAACTGGAGACACGAGAGTTTCCCAGGAGTATACATGAGCAACTGGAGCATCTCATCATCTCTGGGATCCAGTGTTTCCAAGTCCCTTGTTGGTTTGATTTCAACTGGAGACATGAGAGTTTCCTAGGAGTATACATGAGCAACTGGAGCATCTCATCATCTCTGGGATCCAGTGTTTCCAAGTCCCTTGTTGGTTTGATTTCAACTTGAGCTCTAATGCTCTACCTGACCCCTGTGCTCCTTACATGATTCTTTCCAAAGGAGAATCCATCCCACCTAATGCCAACGTGAACTTGTACCTGTATCCATCAACCACTGGCTGATTTTTTTTCTTGGGAGGGGTTGGGGAATATGTGACACATCCCAAGCTTCTCTAGGTGAGACAGTTCATCCAAGGTCAATTATCCAAAGAGGGTCACAGATGGAAGCTTTTAGCTTTCAGCTCTTGCAGCAGCTGGGAGATGGGTGTCTTGGCTGGTAAAGGAGATTGGGTAGGACACAGACAGCCTATAGTGACCTAAATACAGAGTACCTGGCTAGGCTCAGAACACTTTGTTACCTGCTGGTGATAGGGCCTCAAACCTCAGTGTGGAACCATAGTGAACAGGGCTGAACCCTTAGGGCTCCCTTGCATAGAGGCTTGAGTTCTAGAATCCAGACAGGTTGGGCGGTCTCTTTGGCTCTTTCTTCCTAGGCCCACATTACATCTCATCCTTCCGCATCTCGCTTTTTGGATGCAAAGAAAAGTGAGGATAAGGAAAAGCAAAGAGATGGAATTCGAAAAGAGAGATACTAAACCCTAATACCACCAAAACAAAAAAAAAACCAAACCTGTTGCCGTCCAGTTGATTCTGACTCATAGAGACCCTGTAGGACAGAGTAGAACTGCCCCATAGAGTTTCCAAAGCTGTAATCTTTATAGAAGCAGACTGCCATATCTTTAACCCATGGAGTGGCTGGTGGGTTCAACTGCAGACCTTACAGTTAGCAGCTGAGTGCTTAACCACCGTGCCACCAGGGCTTCCTTCCTAACACCACACCCCAGTACAAATCCTTCTGTTTCATGCATTCCCCTAACGCATGTTTAGTTGAGTGCATACTCTGGGCTAGGCACCATGCAAGGCAAATTCCAAGGGGTAGTTCCAAGGCCATTTTGAGCAATGGCAACATGACAAAAATAAGTGCTGCCAAAGGGTCTTCAGTGTTCATAGGATGCACAGGCCAAGAGAGGTGGGGCTTGGGAGGAGTCTGGGTCAGCAGGGAGTGCTGAAGGGCATAGCCAGAGGCCATAGCCAGTCACTAGGGACTCCAAGGAAAGAGCTAAGGTCAGAGTCTGCGGCACCGGCCAAGTGGCATGGTCTGACTAAGTAAGTTAAGGTCAGCGGTCAGAAGCCCAGGCCAATGAGAAGGGCACAGGCAGACAGAGACTGAACAGAGGTGCATGGGCAGTGCTAGGCTCTGGGCAAAGGAAGATGATAATTATTTAGCACCTACTGTTTGCCAGGCACTTTGAATACGTTTAATCCTCATGATACCTGGTAAGATAAGTATGAGGAAACAGGTTCAAACAGATTAAAATAGCGCCTTTCAAACTGTAACGATCATACGAATCACCTGGAGCTCGTGTTAAGCTGCAGCCTCTGATGCAGCAGGTCTGAGGTTGAGCTTAAGATGATACATTTTTACAAGTTTCCAGGTTATGCTGATGCTGCTGGTTCACAGAACATACTTTGAGTACTGTCTTAGTCATCTAGTACTGCTATAACAGAAATACCACAAGTGGATGGCTTTAACAAAGAGAAATTTATTTTCTCACAGTAAAATAGGTTAAAAGTACGTATTCAGGGTGTCAGCTCCAGGGGAAGGCTTTGTCTCTCTGCTGGATCTGGAGGAAGGTCTTTCTCGTCAATCTGCCCGTGGACTAGGAGCTTCTCTGCGCAGGAATCCCGAGTCTGAAGGATGCGCTCTGGTCCGGGTGCTTCTTTCTTGGTGGTATGATGTCCCCAACTCTCTGATGCTTCCCTTTCCTTTTTTTTTTAAATTGTACTTTAAGTGAAAGTTTACAAATCAAGTCAGTCTCTCACACAAAAACCCATATACACCTTGCTACACACTCCCAATTACTCTCCCCATAATGAGACAGCCTGTTCTCTCCCTCTACTCTCTCTTTTTTTTTTTGTCCTTTTTGCCAGCTTCTAACCCCTTCTACCCTCTCATCTCCCCTCCAGACAGGAGACGCCAACCTAGTCTCAAGTGTCCACCTGATCCAAAAAGCTCACTCCTCACCAGCATCCCTCTCCAACCCATTGTCCAGTCCAATCCATGTCTGAAGAGTTGGCTTCGGGAATGGTTCCTGTCCTGGGCCAACAGACGGTCTGGGGGCCATGACCACCGGGGACCATCCAGTCTCAGTCAGACCATTAAGTCTGGTCTTATGAGAATTTGGGGTCTGCATCCCACTGCTCTCTTGCTCCCTCAGGGATTCTCTGTTGTGTTTCCTGTCAGGGCAATCATCGGTTGTAGCCGGGCACCATCTAGTTCTTCTGGTCTCAGGGTGATGTAGTCTCTGATTCATGTGGCCCTTTCTGTCTCTTGGGCTTGTAATCACCTTGTGTCCTTGGTGTTCTTCATTCTCCTTTGATCCAGGTGGGTTAAGACCAATGGATGCATCTTAGATGGCTGCTTGCTAGTGTTTAAGACCCCAGACGCCACTCTTCAAAGTGGGATGCAGAATGTTTTGTTCATAGATTTTATTGTACAAATTGACTTAGATGTCCCCTGAAACCATGGTCCCCAGACCCCTGCCCCTGCTACGCTGGCCTTCAAAGCATTCAGTTATTCAGGAAACTTCTTTGCTTTTGGTTTAGTCCAATTGTGCTGCCCTCCCCTGTATTGTGTGCTGTCTTTCCCTTCACCTAAAGTAGTTCCTATCTACTATCTAATTAGTGAATGCCTCTCTCCCTCCCTCCCTCCCTCCCTCCTTCCTCTCGTAAGCACAAAAGAATGTTTTCTTCTCAGTTTAAACTATTTCTCAAGTTCTTATAATAGTGGTCTTACACAATATTTGGCCTTTTGCAACTGACTAATTTCACTCAGCATAATGCCTTCCAGGTTCCTCCATGTTATGAAATGTTTCACAGATTCCTCACTCTTCTTTACTGATGTGAAATATTCCATTGTGTGAATATACCATAATTTATTTATCCATTCATCCGTTGATGGGCACTTTGGTTGCTTCCATCTTTTTGCTATTGTAAACAGTGCTGCAATAAACATGGATGTGCATATATCAGTTTTTTTTTTTTTAAGGAAGCCCCAAATCCATTTCCAAAGTGGTTGTACCATTTGACATTCCCGCCAGCAGTGTAGAAGTATTCCAATCTCTCCACAGCCTCTCCAACATTTATTGTGTTTTTTGGACTAATGCCAGCCTTGCTGGAGTGAGATGAAATCTCATTGTAGTTTTGATCTGCATTTCTCTAATGGCTAATGATCGTCAACATTTCCTCTTATATCTGTTAGCTACCTGAATGTCTTCTTTAGTGAAGTGTCTATTCATATCTTTTGCCCATTTTTTAATTGGGTTATTTGTCTTTTTGCAGTTGAGTTTTTGCAGTATCATGTAGATTTTAGAGATCAGGCACTGATCAGAAATGTCATAGGTAAAAACTTTGTCCCAGTCTGTAGGTAGGCTTTTTACTCCTTCGGTGAAGTCTTTGGATGAGCAAAGGTGTTTGATTTTTAGGAGCTCCCAGTTATCTAGTTTTTCTTCTACATTCTTTATAATGTTTTCTATACTGTTTATACCACATATTAGGGCTCCTAACGTCCCTGATTTTTCTTCCATGATCTTTACCGTTTTAGATTTTACATTTAGGTCTTTGATCCATTTTGAGTTAGTTTTTGTCCATGGAGTGTAGGGGTCTTGTTTCATTTTTTTTGCAGATGGATATCCAGTTATGCCAGCACCATTTGTTAAAAAGATTGTCTTTTCCCCTTTTATCTGATTTGTGTCCTTTGTGAAATGTTAACTGCTCATATGTGGATTTATGTCTGGATTCTCAATTCTGTTCCATTTGTCCATGTATCTGTTGTTGTACCAGTACCAGGCTGTTTTGACTACAGTGGCAGTATAATATGTTCTAAAATCAGGTAAAGTAAGGCCTCCCACTTTGTTCTTCTTTTTCAGTAATGCCTTATTTATCCGGGGCCTCTTTCCCTTCCCTATGAAATAGGTGATTTTTTTCTCCATCTCATTAAAGAATGTCGTTGGGTTTTGGATTGGAATTGCATTTAATGTATAGATCGCTTTTGGTAGAATAGACATTTTTATAATGTTAAGTCTTCCTATCCATGAGCAAGGTATGTTCTTCAACTTACGTAAGTCTCTTTTGGTTTCTTGCAGAAGTGTACTGTAGTTTTCTTTGTATAAGTCTTTTATATCTCTGGTAAGATTTATTCCTAAGTATTTTATCTTCTTGGGGGCTACTGTAAATGGCATTGATTTGGTGATTTCCTCTTCGATGTTCTTTTTGTTGATGTAGAGGAATCCAACTGATTTTTGTATGTTTATCTTGTATCCCAATACTCTGCTGAACTCTTCTATTAGTTTCAGTAGTTTTCTGGATGATCCCTTGGGGTTTTCTGTGTATAAGATGATGTCATCTGCAAATAGAGATACTTTGACTTCTTTCTTGCCAGTCTGGTTGCCCTTTATTTCTCTATCTAGCCTAATTGCTCTGCTAAGACTTCCAGCACAATGTTGAGTAAGAGTGGTGATAAAGTGCATCCTTGTCTGGTTCCCGATCTCAGTGGGAATGTTTTCAGGCTCTCTCCATTTGGGGTGATGTTGTCTGTTGGCTTTGTATAAATGCCCTTTACTATGCTGATGAATTTTCCTTCTATTCCTATTTTGCTGAGACTTTTTATCATGAATGAGTGTTGAACTTTGTCAAATGCCTTTTCCGCATCAATTGATAAAATCATGTGATTCTTGCCTTTTGTTTTATTTATGTGGTGGATTCCATTAATTGTTTTTCTAATCTTGAGCCATCCCTGCATACCTGGTATGAATCCCACTTGGTCATGCTGAATTATTTTTTTGATATGTTGTTGAATTGTATTGGCTAGAATTTTGTTGAGGATTTTTGCATCTATGCTCATGTGGGATATAGGTCTATAATTTTCTTTTCTTGTGGTGTCTTTCTTTACCTGATTTTGGTATCAGGGATATGGTGGCTTCCTAGAATGAGTTTGGTAGTATTCCGTCCTTTTCTATGCTCTGAAATACCTTTAGTAGTAGTGGTGTTAACTCTTCTCTGAAAGTTTGGTAGAACTCTGCAGTGAAGGTGCCTGGACCAGGGCTTTTTTTTGTTGGGAGTTTTTTGATTACCTTTTCCATCTCTTCTTTTGTTATAGGTCTATTTAGTTGTTCTACCTCTGTTTGTGTTAGTTTAGGTAGGTAGTATGTTTCTAAGAATTCATCCATTTCTTCTAGGTTTTCAAATTTATTTGAGTATAGTTTTTCATAGTAATCTGATATGATTCTTTTAATTTCTGTTGGGTCTGTTGTAATATGGCCCCTCTCACTTCTTATTTGGGTTATTTGCTTCCTCTCCTGTTTTTCTTTTGTCAGTTTGGCCAGTGGTTTATCAATTTTGTTGAGTTTTTCAAAAACCCAGCTTTTGGTCTTGTTCATTCTTTCAATTATTTTTCTGTTTTTTTATTTCATTTAGTTCAGCTCTAATTTTTATTATTTGTTTTCTTCTGATGCCTGTGGGGTTCTTTTGTTGCTCTCTTTCTATTTGTTCAAGTTGTAGGAATTATTCTTTGATTTTGGCCCTTTCTTCTTTTTGGATGCGTGCATTTATTGATACAAATTGGCCTCTGAGCACCACTTCTGCTGTGTCCCAAAGATTCTTATAGGAAGTGTTTTCATCCTCATTGGATTCTATGAATTTCTTTATTCCATCCTTAATGTCTTCTACAATCCAGTCTTTTCTGAGCAGGGTATTGTTCAGTTTCCAAGTGTTTGATTTCTTTTCCCTGCTTTTCCTGTGATTGATTTCCACTTTTATGGCCTTATTGTCAGAGAAGATGCTTTGTAATATTTCAATGTTTTGGATTCTGCTAAGGCCTGCTTTATGACCTAATATGTGGTCTATTCTAGAGAATGTTCCATGTGCACTGGAAAAGAAAGTATAGTTGGTTGCTGTTGGGTGCAGTGTTCTGTACATGTCTACGAGGTCAAGTTGGTTGATTGTGGCATTTAGATCTTCCGTGTCTTTGTTGAGCTTCTTTCTGGATGTCCTGTCCTTCACTGAAAGTGGTGTGTTGAAGTCTCCTACTATTATTGTGGAGCAGTCTATCTCACTTTTCAATGCTGATAGAGTTTGTTTTATGTATCTTGCAGCCCTGTCATTGGGTGCATAAATATTTAATATGGTTATATCTTCTTGGTGTATTGTCCCTTTAATCATTATATAGTGTCCTTCCTTATCTTTTCTAATGGATTTAACTTTATAGCCTGTTTTGTCAGAAATTAATATCGCCAGTCCTACTCTTTTTTGATTGTTGTTTGCTTGATATATTTTCTTCTATCCTTTGAGTTTTTATTTGTGTCTCTAAGTCTAAGGTGTGTCTCTTGTAGGCAACGTATAGACGGATCTTGTTTTTTAATCCATTTTGCCACTCTCTGTCTCTTTATTGGTGCATTTAGTCCATTTACATTCAGGGTAATTATGGATAGATATGAATTTAGGGCTATCATTTTGATGTCTTTTTTTGTGTTGACAGCTTCTTTTCCCGCTTGTTTTTATGTGTTGAGTAGATTTTCTTTGTATATTGTCCTTTCCTCATATTTGTTGTTGTTGATTTTGTTTCTGCTGAGTCTGTATTTTTCCCTTGTATTTTATTTTGATGAGTAAGATCGTTTGTCTCCTTTATGATTTTTCTAAATTTATAACCAACTTTTATTTCTTTGTATCTCCGTATATGATTATGTATATGTATATGATTACATTTCTTAGTCCCTCTTTATTATTTTAATGTTGTCTTCTTTTATATAATAACATTGCCGTTACCCTGTGTTGGGTTTTTTTTTTTTTTTTTTTAATCTTCCTTTTTTTTTTTTTAATTTCCCTGTCTGGGTTGGCTTCTGGTTGCTCTGCCCAGTGTTCTAGTCTTGGGTTGATACCTGATATTAGTGATTTTCTAACCAAAGAACTCCCTTTAGTATTTCTTGTAGTTTTAGTTTGGTTTTTAAGAATTCCCTCAACTTGTGTTTATCTGGAAACATCTTAATTTCACCTTCATGTTTAAGAGACAGTTTTGATGGATATATGATTCTTGGCAGGCAATTTTTTTCTTTCAATTTTTTAAATATGTCATCCCATTGTCTTCTTGCCTTCATGGTTTCTGCCGAGTAGGCCGAGCTTATTCTTATTTGCTCTCCCTTGTAGGTGACTTTTCTTTTAACTGTCACTGCTCTTATAATTGTCTCTTTATCTTCGGTTTTGGTAAGCTTGATTATAATATGTCTTGGTGACTTTTCAGATCTATCTTATGTGGAGTTCAATGAGCATCTTGGATGGATATCTTCTCATCTTTCACAATATCAGGGAAGTTTTCTGCCAACAAATCTTCAATAATTTTCTCTGCTTTTCTGTTATCCCTCCCTGTTCTGGTACTCCAATCACTCGTAGGTTATTTCTCTTGATAGAGTCCCACATGATTCTTAAGATTTCTTCATTTTTTAAAATTCTTTTATCTGATTTTTCTTCAAATATATTAGTGCCAAGTGGTTTATCTTCGAAATCAGAAAGCCTAGCTTCTACTTGCTCAATTCTGCTGCTCTGACTTTCTATTGAGTTGTCTAATTCTGTAATTTTATTGTTAATCTTCTGAATTTCTGATTGTTGTCTGTCTATGGATTTTTCCAGCTCATTAAACTTTTCATTATGTTCCTGAATAATCTTTCTGATTTCTTCAGTTGCTTTATCTGTGTGTTCCTTGACTTGTTCTGTATATTTCCTCATTTCCTTCCTGACGTCTTGAAGGGTTCTGTATATTAAACTTTTGTATTCTGCATCTGGTAATTCCAGGAATGCACTTTCATCCAAAAGATCCCTGGATTCTTTGTTGTGAGAGCCTGTTGAGGCGATCATGGTCTGTTTTTTTATGTGAGTTGATATTGACTGTTGTCTCCAAGACATCTATAAGTTATTGTATTAGTTTATGCTTGCTTACTGTGTCGTAGCTTCTTGCTTTGTTTTGTTTTGGTATACCCCTATGGGTTGCTTTAGTGAGCTAGCTTGATTTTTTTTGCCTTTGGAGCTCTGGTGTCCTGTCCCCAGCTAGCTAGAGCTGTTATGAGGTATATCAGCGTAGGAGTCCATTCAGTTTTCTGGTATGAATTCAGCTCAGGTTTCCAGGTAGCTGATACCAATTGTGTGGTACAGGCTCCGTCCTACAGTCTTAGAGGGGTGGGGGTGATTGGCGTATATACCAGTATCTGATTGCAGCAGGGCATCAAGCTCTGAACAAGGCAGGGGGCTGAGAACCGACTCCCAAGTGACTCTGAGGAAAACGCGTCTCTGTTCCCTAAAGCATGCTGGTGGGTGGGCTCCTCGGAGGGACCAGGGCTATCCAAAGTTTTTGTTGTAAGGACTGGACGCCAGTCGCGGGTGGCTAGGCGACCCAAATGGAGCCACCAGTCCTTTGGTCCTTGTTGTGGGTAGGTGAGGACTTTGTTTAATAGGCAAAGCAATGTCAAAAGTCAAACATCCACCTCTCCACCGCACCGCTGAAATGGTTGGAGTTTGCGAACAAGGGCCTATTCTCCCGAAATAGACCCACACAGGTCCATGCAGAAGGGAAATGTGCTCAAGGTTCACGGACAGTTTATGCCTGGACAGGAGCCACTTCTGTCCTGAGCTCCCCCAGTTAATGGAGCTAGCAAATTATCTTTTCCCTCCAGTTGGAAATTTTTTCTTTCCTCAAGGCCGGGAGGACGGCTCCAGGTGCTCACCAGGGTCTATTTCAGGCCTAGGGATTCAGCCGCTGAAGCTGGCTTGGGGGTTGTGGGTGGGGTGCGGTAAAATATATGCAAGTACTTAGCTTTTGCTGAGAGCGCCCTTCTCTTCAGGTTCCAGAAGTGTGAGTGGGCTGTGTGGCTGGCTGCTTCTCCCTGAGGAAACTGTAGCTGAACGCTAGGACCAGCCCGCCACTGCCGCCGCTCGGGGAATGTTGCCTGATGGCTCCCTGTGATTCAAGTCCGGCAACTCCTCTCCACTTCTGAACGGTCTCTTCCTTACCCTGCCCCTCAGTTGTTGTCTAAGCTTGCCTTTGATGCTCAGGGCTCCCAGCTGGTCACAAATATACTCGTTTCACTTGTTTTTTCGGGTCTTTATTGTAAAGAGGGCTCGACGGAAGCGTCTGTCTGTTCTGCCATCTTGGCTCCGCCTCTCCATTTCCTTTTATTTCTTATAAGATAAAAGGTGTTGCAGGCCACACTCCAGGGAACCTCCCTTTACGCTGGATCAGTGATGTCACCTTAGTGAGGGTGTTACAATCCCACCCTAATCCTCTTTAACAGAAAATTACAATCACAAAATAGGGGACAATCACACAATACAAGAATCATGGGGAACCCTGGTTGCATAGTGGTTAAGTGCTATGACTACTAACCAAGAGGTCGGCAGTTCAAATCTACCCGGTGCTCTTTGGAAACTCTATGGTGCAGTTCTACTCTGTCCTGTAAGCTTGCTGTGAGACAGGCCCAGCCAAATTGATACACACATTTTTGGGGGGACATAATTCAGTCCATGACAAGTAGTAAGGGGTTAAAGTCCACCCGACCATGAAGTCATTAGGAAGGAAAAGGTAGAGAATGAGGGGAGGAAAACAGAAGTAGTCTAGTTTAAGAATCTCGTTTTCCAAGCAGTCATGGCTGTGGACCCTGAACTGAGGCTGTCTGCCCTCCTCGGTGTAGGCAGGTGTGGGCAGATATGTGTGCCACCCTGAAGAAGGGAATGGCCCTCCTGAATGCTTAGGACAAGTAGGATGGGAGGCCCTCTAGGAATTCCTCTGTTGTGGCTATACTCATTTCAATGCATCCGGCCCAGTGTATTTTATATTCATTGCTCATACTGTAATGATCATTTAATTTGGATCATATATTGTGGTAGAAATAACTTTTTAGCAGCTACTTTTAAGCTGTTATTCTCAGACTGAAACCAAATCCCCTTGCTTAAGAGGATCTCTAGACCTTTTTTAAAAAAATGGTCTATTCTTTATCTAAGACCTTCTTATGGGACTTATTATTAAATTTCCTCCTCTGTCTTATTATCGATATTGGTACTAAGGCTTCTTAAAACATTATCTAGGGGCCCCTGCTAGTTTTCTAATTATAATAATTATTTATCATATTTATCTTACAAACATTGCACTCTGGGATAGTTTCATGGACATTTTCTTCCTTTTGATCTCCACACAATCCAAGAGGTCAGTGTTACCATCTTAGTTAATAAGTGAGGAAACAGAAGCAAAGAAAGGTGAAGTTAATTGTCCAGGGTTACTGGCTACATAAGTGTTGTAGATAACATTTTTTGAGTAGTTACTGGTGTGAGGCACTGTGCTAAGAGCTTTCTGTGTTGTAGGGGATTTTGTCCTCACTCCAATCCCATTATTCGCATTTTGCAGATGTGGACGGACACTGAGACCCAGAGGGATTATGTACTTATTCAAGGTCACACAGCTAGCAAAGGATAGTGCCAGGGTTTGAATAGAGGCACCCTGGCTCCAGCATTGGTGCATCTAACTTTGTTAGAATGGGTATAGCTATGGATTGAATTGGAAATAACGTCTTTGAAAATGTTCTCAGTTAAATTAACATGAGGTTCTTCAAGGGTAGGAAGGGTCCTAATCCAATCAAAGTGGTATTCTTACAAACGAGAAGAGACACAGAGACAAATAGAGGCAGCGATAGCATATGACACTGCATCTGTAAGCCAAGGCCTACCAGAAACTGAGAGAGACAAGAAAGGATCTTCCCCTAGAGCCTTCATAGAGCACATGACCCTATACCAAACCAAAACCAAACCCATTTCCTTAGAATTGATTCCCACTCATAGTGACCCTATAGGACAGAACTGAACTGCTCTATAGGGTTTCCAAGACTGTAAATCCTTATGGGGAAGCAGGCTACCACACCTTTTCCCGAGAAATAGCTGGAAGGTTCTAACCACTGACCTTTCCTTAGCACCTGAGTGTTTAACCGCTGTGCCACCAGGGTCCTTACATGACCCTATAAAACCAAAAAAAGAAAAACCAAGCCTGTTGCCATTGAGTTGATTCCAACTCATAGCGACCCTATAGGACAGGGTAGAACTGTCTCATATGGTTTCCAAGGAGTGGCTGGTGGATTCAAACTGCCGAACTTTTGGTTGGCAGCAGAACTCTTAACCACCGTGCCACCGGGGCTCCTTCATGGCCATATTAGAAAACAAACAAACTCATTGCTGTCAAGTCAATTCTGACACATAGTGACCTAAGAGGTCAGAGTAGAGCTGCCGCATAGCGTTTCCAAGGAGTGGCAGGTGGTTACCGACCTTTTCGTTAACAGCCATGGCACTTAATCACTACTCCACCAGGGCTCCACATGGCCCTATAAAAAACAAAACCAAACTCATTGCCATCGAGGTGGATTCTGACTCATAGCAACCCTAATAATAATAAAAAAAAAAACCCTAATAGACACCCTGAATTCATACTACTAGCTCCCAGAACTGTGAGACAATAAATTTCTGTTGTCCTCGGAAACCCTGGTGGTGTAGTTAAGAGTTTGGCTGCTAACTGGAAGGTCGGCAGTTGGAATCCACCAGGTGCTCCTTGGAAACCTTTTGGGGCAGTTCTACTTCATCCTGTAGGGTTGCTGTCAGTTGGAATTGGCTCAGGGCAATGGGATTTTTTTTTTTTTTTTGGAAAGCATCCTGCTCCTGCCCTTTCCCCCCAACCTCACCCCTGCCCCACACACACACTTTGTGGTACTTTGTTATGGCAGGCTTAGGAAACTATGCCTTGTTGCGATGTTTGGGGCCATAGCAAAAACATTTGTGAGGCTTTCTCTAGCCTTGTCCTGGAATAAAGATCCACAGGAAAGATCTTGAGCAGCTTGGGATTGTCATTCCTGAATAGAAGGAGGGGTTTGCTAGGCTACGAAAACAGGTGGATGCTAAATAAAAAAAAACAAAACCTGCCTTGCTTTCAAGTTGATTATGACTCATAGTGACCCCATGTGTTACAGGGTAACAAAAGCAGATCTCCACGCCTTTCTTCTGTGGCACTGCTGGGTGGGTTCGAATCCCCAACCTTTCAGTTAGTAGTCCAGCCCAAACCATTTGTGCCAAAATGGGTGGATGGCAAGTAAGGCCCAGCCAGCACCTTGTCAGTGGGATATCTGACATGCTTTAGTGCAGGGCCAGCTCCCAAACAATCCCACCCCAGCCTGTGCCTTACTAGGTCTGCTGACCCACCCTGGCCCAGCCTCTCAAAGTCCAGGCATCACTTTGGAGCTTGAATCAGAGTCCCAGAATGAAGCCAAGTTCACCCCAAATGGTTAACGAGTGCAGAGACCTTACAGAAGGAGGTGATTATAAAAGTGTGATCAGGTCAAGGGAACAAATGGGATGTTGAGGCACCTAGAGACTAGCAGTAATGGGAAGCTGTTACCACCTTTTAGGCTTGGAAGGGGAAAGGGGAAGAGAGAATGTCACTGGAGCTTGTGCAAGCTGTAGGCATTGACGGACTGTAACTGTGGAGGGATGCAACTGCCACTAGAGATGTTCTGCAAAGATGGAGGCTGTTGTTAGGTGCCATCGAGTCAAGTTCCGACTCATAGTGACCCTATGCACAACAGTAAGAAACACTGCCCGGTCCTGTACCATCCTTACAATCGTTGTTATGCTTGAGTTCATTGTTGTAGCCACTGTTTCAGTCCACCTCGTTGAGGGTCTTCCTCTTTTCCACTGACCCTGTATTTGCCAAGCATGATGTCCTTCTCCAGGGACTGATCCCTCCTGACAGCATGTCCAAAGTATGTAAGACACAATCTCACCATCCTTGCTTCTAAGGAACGTTCTGGTTGCACTTTCTCCAAGACAGATTTGTTCGTTCTTTTGGCAGTCCATAGTATATTCAATATTCTTCGCCAACACCACAATTCAAAAGCATCAATTCTTCTTCTGTCTTCCTTATTCGTTGTCCAGCTTTCACATGCATGTGATGGGATTGAAAATACCATGGCTTGGGTCAGGCACATCTTAGTCTTCAAGGTGGTGTCTTTGCTTTTCAACACTTTGAAGAGGTCCTTTGTAGCATATTTATCCAATGCAATGGGTCTTTTGATTTCTTGACTACAGCTTCCATAGCTGTTGATTGTGGATCCAAGTAAAATGAAATCCTTGACAACTTCAATCTTTTCTCCACTTATCATGATGTTGCTTATTGGTCCAATTGTGAGGAATTTTGTTTTCTTTATGTTGAGGTGCAATCCATACTGAAGGTCGTAGTCTTTGATCTTCATCAGTAAGTGCTCCAAGTCCTCTTCGCTTTCAGCAAGCAAGGTTCTGTCATCTGCACAACGCACACAGGTTGTTAACGAGTCTTCCTCCAATCCTGATGCCCTGTTCTTCTTCATATAGTCCAGCTTCATGGATTATTTGCTCAGCATACGGATTGATTAGGTATGTTGAAGGGATATAACCCTGATGCACACCTTTCCTGAATTTAAACTAATCAGTATCCCCTTGTTCTGTCCGAACAACTGCCTCTTAATCCATGTAAAGGTTCCTCTTGAGCACAATTAAGTGTTCTGGAATTCCCATTCTTTGCAATGTTATCCATAATTTCTTATGATCCACAGAGCTGAATGGCTTTGCATAGTCAATAAAACACAGGTAAACATCCTTCTGGTATTCTCTGCTTTCAGCCAGGATCCGTCTGACATCAGCAGTGATATCCCTGGTTCCACAACCCCTTCTGAAACTGGGCTGAATTTCTGGCAGTTCCCTGTCAATATACTGCTGCAGCCATTTTTGAATGACCTTCAGCAAAATTTTGCTTGTGTGTGATATTAATGATATTGTTCTATAATTTCCACATTTGGTTGGATCACCTTTCTTGGGAATAGGCATAAATACGGATCTCTCCAGGTCAGTTGGCCAGGAAGCTGTCTTCCATATTTCTTGGCATAGATGAGTGAGCACCTCCAGCGCTGCATCCGTTTGTTGAAACATCTCAATTGAGATTTCATCAATTCCTGGAGCCTTATCTTTTGCCAGTGCCTTCAGAGCAGCTTGGACTTCTTCTTTTAGTGCCATCAGTTCCTGATCATATGCCACCTCTTGAAATGGCTGAACATCAATCCTGAAGTGCAAGACTGTCAGTGATAGGATAATATCCATACGCCTACAAGGAAGACCAGTTAATACGGCTATTATTCAAATTTACTCACCAACCACTAAGGGCAAAGATGAAGAAATAGAATATATTTATCAGCTGCTGCAGTCTGAAATTGATCGAACGTACAATCAGGATGCTTTGGTAATTACTGGTGATTGGAATGTAAAATTGGAAAAGAAGAAGGATCAGCAGTTGGAAAATATGGCCCTGGTGATAGAAACAATGCTGGAGATCAAATGAAAGAATTTTGCAAGACCAATGACTTCTTCATTGCAAATACCTTCTTTTACCAACATAAACAGCGACTATTTTTTTTTTATACACATGGACCTCACCAGATGGAACACACAGGAATGAAATTGACTATATCTGTGGAAAGAGGTTATGGAAAAGCTCAATATCATCAGTCAGAACAAGGCCAGGTGCCAGCTGTGGAACAGACCATCAATCGCTCCTATGCAAGTTCAAGCTGAAACTGAAGAGAATCAAAGCAAGTCCACGAGAGCCAAAATATGACCTTGAGTATATCCTACCTGAATTTACAGAACTTCTGAAGAATAGATTTGACTCATTGAACACTAGTGACCGAAGACCAGATGAGTGGAATGACATTAAGGACATCATACATGAAGAAAGCAAGAGGTTATTGAAAAAACAGGAAAGAAAAGACAGGAAAATTATACCAAAAAGAATTAGCCTGTGTTCAAGATGGAGGCAGAGGGGATGAAATATCCTGAATTCTCTCTTGCCTTCAGCCTTTCAGTCTCCTGCCAGTGCCTTTCATTGTTGAGTCCAATCACAAGTCAGCCAGCAAAGGAGGCTGGTTAATGGAATCCACTGAGTTCAGCCTCCCTTTGCACATAGCAGGGCAGAGATAGGTGGAGACAACACTAGGCAGACCCTTCACCCCACCCTACTCCAACGACATGCGTTAGGCTGCCATTTCCAGCCCTTTGCAACCTGCATAATTGATTCCCTTGGCTGTAATTTTTCTGACCCAAAGTTCTTTTTCCAGCGAGGATTCCCCGCCATAAGGAAAATGGAAGAGTGGCCATCAAGAGGATCCAGACGTGCTTGATAGTCAACTTTTCTTCATTTGTAAGCTGGAATTTGCATTGCTCCAGGGTGAAGCTGAGTGAGCCACACTTGTGTGATGGAGGACAGGTCAGGTGTGGTGACAAGCCAGATGTTACACCATGGCACCTGTGGCACCAGTGGCCCATTGACCCATTGCAGTACAACAGTCTGTGGTGTCCCAGTCTTGGGCATCTGAATGTCAAAGGAGGTCCTTATAGCATGTGAAGCCTTTGACATTCTGAGAACAGACACTGGAGCCAAATTACTTGGATTTAAATCTAGACACCACCGCTTACTGGTGGAGTGACCTCAGGCAAGTTACTTAACTTCTCTGAGCCTAATTTTCCTCATCTGTAAAATGGGGCTAATAATAGAATTTACTCATAGGATTGTCGTGAAGACTAAATGAGTTAATCCACAAAGTGGACTTTAAACCCTATCTGGTGCATAGTTATCACAATACAAAAACAAAATTGAAAAAACCCCGCAGTGTTAGTGTCCAAGCAAGTGAGGATTTTTACTCAAAATTGGAGAAAAATGTGTGAAAATGGAAATGTAGGCAGGTTGTGGGGACTCAGACAAATAACAGGCAATATTAAAAAAAAAAAAAAGTGAGGTATATCCATCTGCATGTATTTTTGCACTTCAGTCTCACCGTGAATCAGCCTGCTGTGATGAAATTAAATTAGCTATCATTAAATGGGTGAATATTTACAGACAACCTGCTCTAGCTCTCCAGGGGAGAATCTCTTATGATTTAATACCCTACCCAACCCCCATCTGGAGCTTTTCCAAGAGAACTTAATTTACTCTACTTGACTAACTCTTTGAGTAGCTTTATAAAAAGACAGTTTAAGAAAGTTCCCTAAAATCTTATTTTCCCGATTGGTAAAATTAAAAGCAATGTTTCTGCATGACAATATTGTTCTGAAGAATAAATACAAAGTGTCTGGCACATAGTAACAAAACAACCCACTGCTATTGAGTCAATTCGGATTCATAGTGATCCTATAGCGCAGAGTAGAACTGCCCCATATAAAAAAAATATATATATATACAGGGTGCTTAATAGATTCTAGCTATCATTATTGTCATTGATGATGTCACCTTTGAAAATTTTAACAGGGTTATATAAGAAGATATACTCTGTATATTTTGACTGCTTGGAGGAATTAGATCTGATCAAGCCTCTAGATCCAACTACTGAGATACAGAAAATACAGAGGACATAAAACCAAAAACAAACCCAGTGCCGTCTCATAGCAACTCTATAAGGCAGAGTAGAACTGCCCCATAGAGTTTCCAAGGAGCACCTGGTGGATTCCAACTGCCGACCCTTTGGTTAGCACCCGTAGCACTTAACCACTGTGCCACCAGGGTTTCCCAGAGGACATAAGAGTATGTTAAATGATACCACGGGATATAGTCAACAGAATCCAGGCTGTAGAGAATTCTGTATGACAAACAACCCAGTGTCTTGAACAAATAAGCTGCAAGGAAAAAAATGATGGAAGGGAAATCTAAAGATTACAGAAACGTCAAAAACACACCCACCAATTGCAATGCATGAGCCTTATTGGGATCCATATTCAAATGAACTGAAAAGGAGAAAGAGAGAGAGAGAGAAAGCACTTAAGACATTTAAGAGACAATTGGAAATTTGAACACTGGATACTTTACAGTATTAAGGAATTTTTTTTTTAATAATTTTTGTTGTGCTTTAAGTGAAAGTTTACAAATCAAGTCAGTCTCTCACCTAAAAACTTATATATACCTTGCTACATACTCCCAATTACTCTCCCCCTAATGAGACAGCCCGCTCTCTCCCTCCACTCTCTTTTCGTGTCCATTTCACCAGCTTCTAACCCCCTCCACCCTCTCATCTCCCCTCCAGGCAGGAGATGCCAACATAGTCTCAAGTGTCCACCTGATCCAAGAAGCTCACTCCTCACCAGCATCCCTCTCCAACCCATTGTCCAGTCCAATCCAAGTCTGAATAGTTGGCTTCGGGAATGGTTCCTGTCCTGGGCCAACAGAAGGTCTGGGGGCCATGACCACCGGGGTCCCTCCAGTCTCAGTCAGACCATTAAGTCTGGTCTTTTTATGAGAATTTGGGGTCTGCATCCCACCGCTTTCCTGTTCCCTCAGGGGGCTATTAAGGAATTTTTATGATTTCTTTTAGGTATGATCAAGTTATGTTTATGTTCTATAAAAAAGAGCCGTTATTCAGATACATACTGAAATATTTACACATGAAATGATATGATGTCTGGGATTTGATTCAAAATAACATGGGGGGGAGGTGGCAATGGGTAGTAGAATAAATGGAACAAAACTGGCTGTGAGTTGATAGTTTTGGAAACTGGTTTTGAGTCGAGGTGGGTTCATTATACTATTGTTCCTACTTTTGTATACATTTGAAATTGTCTATAATAGAAAGTTTAAAAATGATGTTTTATAAGAACTAGAAAAGTCGTTCTTTCTCAGACTAAGTAGTATTTAGAAACAACCTGTTTATAGTGTATTGACAGTAACAGGATTTTTCAAGTAAGGGGACCTTGCCAGGAAGGTTCTGGAGGATGTATGAAAGCTTCCATGCAGGCATGGGCAAAATACTTCTTGGCACTAATATTCTATAAATATTTATTAAGCACCTACTATGTGGATGTGGAAGGCAGACTGCTAGGTGCTGCCAGCAAGATGGACACAGTCCCTGGCCTCTGGGAGTTTACATTCTAGTGGGGCCGGTGGATGAAAAGCAAGTAAACTGTCAGATTAAAAAAATATATGTTTTATGTAACACTCCAAAAGTAACAATCACATAATAATAAGGGGCTGAGACAGGGAGAACATTGTTTAGATGGGGGCTCAGAAAAAGCCTCTCTGGAGGAGGTGTCATTTCAGCTGAGAGAGATCAAAAGGATGGAAAAAAAGCCAGCTCTGGGAACAATGTAGAGAACATTCAGGCAGAGGGAACAGTGTGGGCAAAGACTCTGAGGTGGGAAAGATCCTGGTTTGTTGGAAGAATTGAAGAAAGCCAATGTAGCTTGGGGGTCAGTGAGCTGAGAAAACATGCAATAGCGTTATCTGAGATGAGGTGAGAGACAGGCAGGGGGCCAAATCAGGCAGTCTTTTAGGCCGCAGTAAGGAGTTTGGATTTATTTTGGGAGCTATGGAAGCCATTGGGAATCCTCAGCAGGGAAATTGATCTGCCACAGGACTAGAGTAGAAGTCTGGGGAGGGGTGGTAAGGCAGAGAGGGCTATAAAGGAGTAGGGGATCAGGGTGGTCTTCAGTCAGGGGCCACTGCAGCTACTCTGGGGAATCATGGGACAGCAGTAAGTATCAACAGCCTCAAGAGATGGGATGGGGCCTAACTGGATTTCCCAGGGCCCAGAGAAAAGGCTATTAAGTAGGAGGAGATTCTTATCTGCTGCTGTATAAAAATCCATTTCAAAATGTAATGATATAAAGCTGTAGGAATTGCTTAGGAACCTGCTGTTTGGGCAGGGCTTGAGGGGATGACTTGTCTCTGCTCCATGCCGTATCTGAGGTCTCAGCTGGGGTGGCTCAAATGGTTGACGCTGGAACAGTCAAGGGCTGACTGGGCACCTCCCTGTCTCTTCATGTACCCTCAGGGTCTCTCTATGTGGTTTCTCATATGGTCTCTTCAACATGGTAGCCTCAGAGTGGCTGAATGTCTTACTTAGCAGTTCAGGGTTCCAACAGCAGGTATTCCATGAGAACAAAATAGAAACCTCAAGGCCTTTTCTAATCCCAGAAATTACACATTCTTCTTCCACTAGATTCTATTTGTCACACATATGAAAAATCTTTGTATGTTCCGGATACAAAGTCCTGTATCAGATATGTGTTTGGTAAATATTTCCTCCTCATATGTAGGTTACTGGTCTTTTAGTTTTTATAACACTATCCTTCCAAAAGAATTTTTTAGTGTTGATAAAGTCCAATTTATCTTTTATAAATCATAATTTTATGCCATATATAAGGAATATTTGCCTAGATAATATTTTATTCTATGATTTTTAAAAGAAATTTTATAATTTTAGTTTTATATTTAGATCAAAGATGCATTCGAGGTAATTTTTGCATATAGGGCAATTTTGGATTGAGGTTCTTTTTTTTTTTTCGCATGTGTGTGTCCAATTGCTCCAGAACCATTTGTTGACAAGACTATACATGATTCTGATGGTGGTGGTGGTAGCATTAGCATGTTTACTGAAAATCAGGGCCAGCTCTAATTCTTTGTGGGGGAGGACTACATAAGGGCATGTTCACGGGGGGAGGGGCAATCTTGGAGGCTGCCTGTTAAGAGCTCATACATTTGCGTAGACTGAATATGGAGGAGGAATGCTCTGGGACCCCCAAGGGAATTGTTCAGGGAACCACAGATGATTGTGGTTAGGCTAACTCGTGAGCTTCCATTTTGCAGCTCAGAGTGTTGCATCTGAGAAGAGCTAAAGTTTTGGGGGCAGCAGAGGGGGCTTAGAGCCTCTTTAGGGAAGACAAAGGGGAGAGGTGAGCAGGCTCACAGAAGAGAATTATGGAGACAGCCAAGATGTCTAATGAGGAATTTGAGAAGTTTTTGCTGTGTGGTATGTGAAGTCAATCTCCTCTCTCTGTGTCCAACAGAATCTTCAGTAACTTATTTCTTCTTTAATGTATTGTGGATCTATTTTGAGGGATACATCAAAGTACTAAGTTCTGTTGCAAGGAGGGCTGGGGGGAGCAAATTACTGCCCAAGGGAGCCTGGGCACACTTGGAGTACTAAAGAAGCAAAGATAAAATAAGCCAACACAAGTGAGTGAGTGAATCCTCAAACTCCTGCGATCTTCCACTAGCAAATCATAACCAATGGAAACTCCTGGAATCACTTCAATCCAGCCTCTAGCCAAATTCTGGAGCTGGCCAACTGGTCTGCTCTGTTCCTTATCTCTTTCCAGCTCAACTTTACCTTCCCTTTCTCTTTTTTTTTCCTTCACATTGTGGGTTTGGGGATTAAAGTGATTTCTGTAACATAAACTCTCTATTTATCAATTCTTTAATTTTTTGATGTATGTTAAATGCTATGTTGGGCATGGTGCTAAGTGCAGTGGAGGATTCTGGGAAAAGATGGAACTCACAGCAAGAGAGGTAAGACTACACTCTATTATGAGGCAAGAAGCAGGAGCTGCAAAGCAGACAAGAAGAAAATGACTTAACTGTTCAGAGGTAGGGTCTCTTTGGGGACAAAGGAGGGTAGAGGATCACAGAAATGGGGGCATCTGACTTAGCTTTAAATTAAGATTGGAATTTGGATGTGAAGAGACAAGGATTTGGGGGCTGGAGATTGGGTGAGGAGGTAATTCCTGACCTACCTCTCTGCCTTTCACATCGAAGTGTTGCTGACAAATGTCCAGTCCCCAAGGATATTTCCTCAGGCCAGCCTTTCCTGGCCCAAAAGGGAGCTGTATTTACAGGTTAATAAAAAGAAATTGACCCTAGTCTTCTCCACCCCCTCTTCAAGGAACTAAGGTTCCTTTTCAACTGTGACCTTTCTGGGAACAGCTCTCCAAACAGGCCACCCAATCAGAGGAGGGAAGAATTATGGTTGAGAAGGATGGTACTGTACTTCTTGAGGCCTTAGAAAGGATGGTCTGGCCATCTACTTCCGAAAATCAGCCTGTCAATCACAACAGCCTGATCTGCAGCCAATCATGGATATAGCAAAGAACTGTGCAGCGTTCAGTTCCAGTCTATGAGATCCTTCCTGAAACAACAGAAACTACCTATAAAAAAATACATTCAAAGATTTCAAAAAAAAAAAAAAGCTTCTTACAGAATAGGAAGAGAGCAAAGAAAAATGTAAAAAACAAAACAAAACAAAAAAATTGAGCTGTGGTTTTATGTGAAACCGCCACTCCTCCCGGACAAAACCACAAGGTCTTTCTCCCTGTGAATCTCCATTGTCATCCCTAGGAATTTCCGAGAGCTGCCACCAGTTGATTACCTCTGGAGTGGAAGGTCCTGTAAAATTCATTATAATTTTTTTAAAAAATCTTTGTCTATATTCACATCTTTTTTTGTGTTTTAGGTGAAAGATTACAGAGCAAATTAGTTTCTCATTAAACAACACACACCTTGTTTTGTGATTTTGGTTGCCAATGCTGCGATGTGTCAACACTCTCCCCTTCTCCACCCCAGGTTCCCTGCTTCCACTGGTCCAGTTTTCCTGTTCCTTCCTGCCTTCTCACCTTTACTTTTGGGCTGGTGTGCCCATTTGGTCTCGTATACATGATTCAACTATGAAGCACATTCCTTATGTGTGTTATTTTTTGCCCTATAGACCTCTCCAATCTTTGCCTGAAGGGCGAAACTGGGGAGTGACTTCAGCACTGAGTTAAAAGGGTGTGCAGGGGCGGTACTCGGGGTTTTTCCAGGCTTTGTCAGACCAGCAAGTCTGGTCTTTTTTTTTTTTTTTTTTTATGAGTTCGAATTTTGTTCTCCGTTTTTCTCCTGCTCTGTCTGGAACCCTTCACTGTGATCCCTGTCTGGGATCTTTTACAGTGATCCCAGTCAGTGGTGGTAGCCACACACTATCTAGTTGTTCTAGGCTAGGTCTGACGGACATTGTGGTAGCTGTGGTCTGTTAGCCCTTTGGACTAACCTTTCTCTTGTGTCTTTGGTTTTCTTCATTCTCCTTTGCTCCAGCTGGGATGGGATCCGTATATAGGTCTTAGACAGGTGCTTACAGGCTTTTAAGATGCCAGACACTACTCACCACAGTCAGTTGTAGAACATTTTCTTTACAAGCTATATTATATCAATTAAACTAGATGTCCCTGGAGAGCCTGGTGGCATAGTGGTTAAGTGCTACGGCTGCTAACCAAAGGGATGACAGTTCGAATCTTCCAGGCACTCCTTGGAAACTCTATGGGGCAGTTTTACCCTGTCCTGTTTTTTTTTTATAGGGTCGCTATGAGTCGGAATCAACTCGTCAGCACTGGGTTTTTGGTTTTGGTTTAGTCCCCGGAGACCACGGTCCCCAGCCCTCAACCCAGTAACTCAGTCCCTCAGGGAATTTGGATGTGTCCGTGAAGCTTCTATGACTTTGCTTTAGTCAAATTGTGCTAACTTCCCCAGTATTGTGTACTGCCTTACCCTTCACCAAAGTTACCACTTATCTACTGTCTATTTGGAAACCCTGGTGGCATAGTGGTTAAGAACTACAGCTGCTAACCAAAATGTTGGCATTTGACTCTACTAGGTGCTCCTTGGAAACCCTACGAGGCAGTGCTACTCTGTCCTATAGAGTTACTATGAGTTAGAATTGACTCAATGGCAACAGGTTTATTGTCTATTTAGTGTTTTACCCTCTTCACCCCTCCCCTTCCTTGTAACCATCAAAGATTGTTACTTTCTGTGTGTAAACCTTTTCTTGCGTTTTTATAATAGTGGTATCATACAGTATTTGTCCTTTTGCAATTGACTTATTTTCACTCAGCCTAAAGCCATCCAGATTCATCCATGTTATGAGGTGTTTCACAGTTTCATCATTGTTCTTTATTGTGCATAGTATTGCACTGTGTGTATGTACCATAGTTTTTTTTTTATCCATTCATTTGTTGATGGGCATTTAGGTTGTTTCTATCTTTTTGCTATTGTGAATAATGCTGCGATAAACATGGGTGTGCATATGTGTATTCATGTGATAGCTCTTATTTCTCTAGGGTCTATTTCTAGGAGTGGGATACCTGGATCGTATGGTATTTCTATTTCTAGCTTCTTAAGGAAGTGCCGTATCATTTTCCAAAATGTTTGTACCATTTTACATTCCCAGGAGCAGTGCATAAGAGTTCCAGTCTCCCTACAACCTCTCCAACATTTGTTACTTTCTGTCTTTTTGATTTGTGCCAGTAATGTTGGGGTGAGATGGCATCTCATTGTAGTTTTGATTTGCATTTCTCAAGGATTTCATTTTACTTGGATCCACAATCAACAGCCATGGAAGCAGTAGTCAAGAAATCAAAAGACGCATTGCATTGGGCAAATCTGCTGGAAAGGACCTCTTCAAAGTGTTGAAGAGCAAAGATGTCCCCCTGAAGACTAAGGAGCGCCTGACTCAAGCCATGGTATTTTCAATCCCATCATATGCATGTGAAAGCTGGACAACGAATAAGGAAGACCGAAGAAGAGTTGACACCTTTGAATTGTGGTATTGGGGAAGAATATTGAATATGCCATGGACTGCCAAAAGAACGAACAAATCTGTCTTATAAGTACAACCAGAATACTCCTTAGAAGCAAGGATGGCGAGACTGTGTCTTACATACTTTGGACATGTTGTCAGGAGGGATCAGTCCCTGGAGAAGGACATCATGCTTGGCAGAGTACAGGGTCAGCAGAAAAGAGGAAGACCCTTAACAAGGTTGATTGACACAGTGGCTTCAACAATGAGCTCAAGCAGAACAACAATTGTAAAAATGGTGCAGGACTGGGCAGTGTTTCTTTCTGTTGTGCACAGGGTCGCTATGAGTCGGAACCAACTCAACAGCACCTAACAACAACAACAGTCCAGAAGCATGGTATGTTTTTCCATTTATGTAGATCTTTTTTTGGTTTCTTGCCGTAGTGTTTTGTAGTTTTCTTTGTATAGGTCGTTTACATCCTTGCTTAGATTTATTCCTAGGAATTTTATTTTCTTAGGGGCTATTATAAACCGTCTTGTTTTCCTGATTTCCTTTTCATAGTTCTTTTTATTGGTGTATAGGAATCCAACTGATTTTTGTATGTTTATCTTGTATCCTGTTACTCTGCTGACTCTTTCTAATAGTTCCAGTAGTTGTCTCCTGGAATCTTTTGGGTTTTCTTTTTTTTATTGTATAGTATCATATCATACACTAATAGGGATGGTTTAACTTCTTCCTTACCAATTTGAATGCCCTTTATTACCTTTTCTTGCCTTGTCGCTCTAGCTAGGACTTCTGGCACATCGTTAAATAGGAATGATGGTAAAGGGCATCCTTGTCTTTCTCCTATTCTGGCGGGGAATGTTTTTAGCCTCTCTCTATTGAGGATGATGGTGGCTGTTGGTTGTGTATAAAAATGCCCTTTATTATGTTTAGGAATTTCCTTTCCAGTCCTATTTTACTGAGAGTTTTTATCAGGAATGGGTGTTGGACTTTATCAAATGACTTTTCTGTGTCGATCGATATGAAAAATTCATTATTTTCTTGATCACTGTCAATGCCTAAGGATTTATGGGACAGGGAGAATTCACTCTTGATCCTCTGCCAAGTGTATGCTTGTACCTGACAGATAAGAACAACATGGAATCTTTGTATGTATCTATGCAGGAATTGGAAACCCTGGTGGTGTAGTGGATAAGTACTATGGCTGCTAACCAAGGGGTCGGCAGTTTGAATCCACCAGGCATTCCTTGGAAACTCTATGGGGCAGTTCTACTCTCTCCTATATGGTTGCTATGAGCTGGAATTGACTCGACGGCAATGGGTTTGCTTTTTGGTTTTATACATTGATTGGAGCCCTGGTACTGCAGTGGTTAAGTGTTTGGCTGCTCACCAAAGGGTCAGCAGTTCGAGTCTATCAGCTGCTCCTTAGAAACCCTATTGGGCAGTTCTACTCTGTCCTATTGGGCTCCAATGAGTCGGAATCGACTCAACAGCAATGGGCTTGGTTTGGTTTTTTTTTTTTGTACAGGGATCAATTCCCAAGTAACTTTGATCTTTACTATGAACTTAATACTGTACTGGCTTTGTGTGGGATATAGTTGTGATTTTATTCCTATCTTCAAGGAACCCACAATCTAATAGTATGGTGTGATGAATATGCACAAAATAAATGACTTAACCTTCATTTTATTAGGGCTTTTTTTAAAAAAATAATTTTTATTGTGCTTTAAGTGAAAGTTTACAAATCAAGTCAGTCTCTCACACAAAAACTTATATACACCTTGCTACTCACTCCCAATTACTCTCCCCTTAATGAGGCAGCCTGCTGTCTCCCTCCACTCTCTCTTTTCGTGTCCATTTTGCCAGCTTCTAACCCCCTCCACCCTCTCATCTCCCCTCCAGACAGGAGATGCCAACATAGTGTCAAGTGTCCGCCTGATCCAAAAACCTCACTCCTCACCAGCATCCCTCTTCAACCCATTGTCCAGTCCAATCCATGTCTGAAGAGTTGGCTTCAGGAATGGTTCCTGTCCTGGGCCAACAGAAGGTCTGGGGGCCATGACCACCGGGGACCGTCCAGTCTCAGTCAGACCATTAAGTCTGATCTTATGAGAATTTGGGTTCTGCATCCCACTGCTCTCCTGCTCCCTCAGGGGTTCTCTGTTGCGTTCCCTGTCAGGGCAGTCCTCGGTTGTAGCCGGGCACCATCTAGTTCTTCTCGTCTCAGGATGATGTAGTCGCTGGTTCATGTGGCCCTTTCTGTCTGTTGGGCTTGTAATCACCTTGCGTCCTTGGTATTCTTCATTCTCCTTTGATCCAGGTGGGTTGAGACCAATGGATGCATCTTAGATAGCTGCTTGCTAGTGTTTAAGACCCCAGACGCCACTCTTCAAAGTGGGGTGCAGAATGTTTTGTTAATAGATTTTATTATGCCAATTGACTTAGATGTCCCCTGAAACCATGGTCCCCAGACCCCTGCCCCTGCTACGCTGGCCTTCAAAGCATTCAGTTTATTCAGGAAACTTCTTTGCTTTTGGTTTAGTCCAATTGTGCTGCCCTCCCCTGTATTGTGTGCTCTTTCCCTTCACCTAAAGCAGTTCCTATCTATGATCTAATTAGTGAATGCCTCTCTCCCGCCCACCCTCCCTCCCCCCGCCCCCCCGCCATAACCACGAAAGAATGTTTTCTTCTCAGTTTAAACTATTTCTCAAGCTCTTATAATAGTGGTCTTACATAAATATTTATCCTTTTGCAACTGACTGATTTCACTCAATATAATGCCTTCCAGGTTCCTCCATGTTATGAAGTGTTTTACAGATTCCTCACTGTTCTTTAAAAATGTGTGGTATTCCATTTTGTGAATATACCGTAATTTATTTATCCATTCATCCGTTGATGGGCACTTTGGTTGCTTCCATCTTTTTGCTATTGTAAACAGTGCTGCAATAAACATGGATGTGTGTATATCTATTCGTATAAAAGCTCTTATTTCTCTAGGATATATTCTAAGGAGTGGGGTTGCTGGATCCTATAGTAGTTCTATTTCTAGCTTTTGAAGGAAGCACCAAAGCCATTTCCAAAGTGGTTGTACCATTTGACATTCCCACCAGCAGTGTATAAGTGTTCCAATCTCTCCACAGCCTCTCCAACATTTATTATTTTGTGTTTTTTTTTATTAATGCCAGCCTTGTTGGAGTGAGATGAAATCTCATTGTAGTTTTGATCTGCATTTCTCTAATGGCTAATGATCGTCAACATTTCCTCTTATATCTGTTGGCTACCTGAATGTCTTCTTTAGTGAAGTGTCTATTCATATCTTTTGCCCATTTTTTAATTTGGTTATTTGTCTTTTGGGAGTTGAGTTTTTGCAGTATCACATAGATTTTAGAGATCAGGCGCTGATCAGAAATGCCATAGGTAAAAACTTTGTCCCAGTCTGTAGGTAGTCTTTTTACTCTTTTGGTGAAACCTTTGGAAGAGCATAGGTGTTTGATTTTTACGAGCTCCCAGTTATCTAGTTTTTCTTCTACATTTTTTATAATGGTTTGTATACTGTTTATGCCATGTATTAGGGCTCCTGACGTTGTCCCTATTTTTTCTTCCATGATCTTTATCATTTTAGATTTTATATTTAGGTCTTTGATCCATTTTGAGTTAGTTTTTATGCATGGAGTGAGGTATGGGTATTGTTTCATATTTTTGCAGATGGATATCCAGTTATGCCAGCACCATTTATTAAAAAGACTGTCTTTTCCCCATTTAACTGATTTGGGGCCTTTGTCAAATATCAACTGCTCGTATGTGGTTGACTTTATGTCTGGGTTCTCAATTCTGCTCCATTGGTCCATGTATCTGTTGTTATACCAGTACCAGGCTGTTTTGACTACTGTGGCGGTATAATAGGTTCTAAAATCAGGTAAAGTAAGGCCTCCCACTTTGTTCTTCTTTTTCACTAATGCCTTGTTTATCTGGGGCCTCTTTCCCTTCCATATGAAGTTGGTGATTTGTTTCTCCATCTCATTAAAGAATGTCATTGGGATTTGGATCGGAATTGCGTTAAATTTATAGACCACTTTTGGTAGAATCGACATTTTTATAATATTAAGTCTTCCTATCCACGAGCAAGGTATGTTCTTCCACTTATGTAAGTCTCTTTTGGTTTCTTGCAGAAGCGTACTGTAGTTTTCTTTGTATAAATCTTTTATATCTCTGGTAAGATTTATCCCTAAGTATTTTATCTTCTTGGGGACTACTCTAAATGGCATTGATTTGGTGATTTCCTCTTCAATGTTCTTTTTGTTGGTGTAGAGGAATCCAACTAATTTTTGTATGTTTATCTTGTATCCCGTTACTCTGCTGAACTCTTCTATTAGTTTCAGTAGTTTTCTTGAGGATTCCTTAGGGTTTTCTGTGTATAAGATGATGTCATCTGCAAATAGAGATACTTTGACTTCTTCCTTGCCAATCAGGATGTCCTTTATTTCTTTATCTACCCTAATTGCTCTGGCTAGGACTTCCAGCATAATGTTGAGTAAGAGTGGTGATAAAGGGCATCCTTGTTGGGTTCCCAATCTCAGTGGGAATGTTTTCAGGCTCTCTCCATTTAGGGTGATGTTGGCAGTTGGCTTTGTATAAATGCCCTTTATTATGTTGAGGAATTTTCCTCTATTCCTATTTTGCTGAGAGTTTTTATCAGGAATGAGTGTTGAACTTTGTCAAATGCCTTTTCCACATCAATTGATAAAATCATGTGATTCTTGCCTTTTGTTTTATTTATGTGGTAAAAAAAAAAAAATCCATTAATTGTTTTTCTAATGTTGAACCATCCCTGCATACCTGGTATGAATCCCACTTGGTCATGCTGAATTATTTTTTTTGATATGTTGTTGAATTGTATTGGCTAGAATTTTGTTGAGGATTTTTGCATGTACATTCATGAGGGATATAGGTCTATAATTTTCTTTTCTTGTGGTGTCTTTACCTGGTTTTGGTATCAGGGATATGGTGGCTTCATAGAACGAGTTTGGTAGTATTTCATCCTTTTCTATGCTCTGAAATACCTTTAGTAGTGGCATTAACTTTTCTCTGAAAGTTTGGTAGAACTCTGCAGTGAAGCCGTCCGGACCAGGGATTTTTTTTTGTTGGAGTTTTTTGATTACATTTTCAATCTCTTCTTTTGTTATGGGTCTACTTGGTTGTTCTTCCTCTGTTTGTGTTAGTTTAGGTAGGCAGAGTGTTTCTAAGAATTCATCCATTTCTTCTAGGTTTTCAAATTTGTTTGAGTATAGTTTTTCACCATAATCTGATATGATTCTTTTAATTTCCGTTGCTTCTGTTGTAACATCGCCGCTCTCATTTGTTATTCGGGTTATTTGCTTCCTCTCCTGTTTTTCTTTTGTCAGTTTGGCCAATGGTTTATCAATTTCGTTGAGGTTTTCAAAAACCCAGCTTTTGGTCTTGTTCATTCTTTCAATTATTTTTCTGTTTTTTTATTTCATTTAGTTCAGCTCTAATTTTTATTATTTGTTTTCTTCTGGTGCCTGTGGGGTTCTTTTGTTGCTCTCTTTCTATTTGTTCAAGTTGTAGGGATAATTCTTTGATTTTGGTCCTTTCTTCTTTTTGGGTGTGTGCATTTATTGATATAAATTGCCTTTGAGCACCGCTTTTGCTGTGTCTCAAAGATTCTTATAGGAAGTGTTTTCATCCTCATTGGATTCTATGAATTTCTTTATTCCATCCTTAATGTCTTCTACAATCCAGTCTTTTCTGAGCAGGGTATTGTTCAGTTTCCAAGTGTTTGATTTCTTTTCCCTGCTTTTCCTGTGATTGATTTCCACTTTTATGGCCTTATGGTCAGAGAAGATGCTTTGTAATATTTCAATGTTTTGGATTCTGCTAAGGCTTGCTTTATGACCTAATATGTGGTCTATTCTAGAGAATGTTCCATGTGCACTAGAAAAGAAAGTATAGTTGGTTGCTGTTGGGTGCAGTGTTCTGTACATGTCTACGAGGTCAAGTTGGTTGATTGTGGCATTTAGATCTTCCGTGTCTTTATTGAGCTTCTTCCTGGATGTCCTGTCCTTCATTTTGTTTCTGCTGAGTCTGTATTTTTGCCTTGTATTTTGTTTTGATGAGTAAGATGGTTTGTCTCCTTTGTGGTTACCTTATTATTTACCCCTATTTTTCTACATTTAAAAACTAACTTTTATTTCTTTGTATCGCTGTATCTTCCTCTCCATATGGAAGGTGTATGATTACATTTCTTAGTCCCTCTTTATTATTTTAATGTTGTCTTCTTTTATATAATAACATCACTGTTACCTGTTTTGGGCTTTTTATTTTATAATCTTGCTTTTTTTTTTTTTATTTCCCTGTCTGGGTTGACTTTTGGTTGCTCTGCCCAGTGTTCTAGTCTTGGGTTGATACCTGATATTATTGATTTTCTAACCAAAGTCCTCCCTTTAGCCTTTCTTGTAGTTTTGGTTAGGTTTTTTCAGACTCCCTAAACTTGTGTTTATCTGGAAATGTCTTAATTTCACCTTCATATTTAAGAGACAGTTTTGCTGGATATATGATTCTTGGCAGGCAATTTTTTTCCCTTCAATTTCTTAAATATGTCATCCTATTGCCTTCTTGCCTGCATGGTTTCTGCCGAGTAGTCCGAACTTATTTTTATTGGCTCTCCTTTGTAGGTGACTTTTCGTTTATCCCTCTCTGCTCTTATAATTCTCTCTTTACCTTTGGTTTGGCAAGTTTGATTATAATGTGTCTTGGTGACTTTCTTTTCAGAGCTACCTCATGTGGAGTTCAATGAGCATCTTCGATAGGTATCTTCTCATCTTTCACAATATCAGGGAAGTTTTCTGCCAACAAATCTTCAACAATTTTATCTGCTTTTCTGTTATCCCTCCCTGTTCTGGTACTCCAATCACTCGTAGGTTAGTTCTCTTGATAGAGTCCCACATGATTCTTAAGGTTTCTTCATTTTTTTAATTCTTTTATCTGATTTTTCTTCAAATATATTGGTGCCAAGTGATATAGCTTCGAGTTCAGAAAGCCTAGCTCCTACTTGCTCAAATCTGGTCCTCTGACTTTCTGTTGAGTTATCTAATTCTGTAATTTTATTGTTAATCTTCTGAATTTCTGATTGTTGTCTGTCTATGGATTTTTCCAGCTCATTAAACTTTTCATTATGTTCCTGAATAATCTTTCTGATTCCTTCAGTTGCTTTATCTGTGTGTTCCTTGGCTTGTTCTGCGTATTGCCTCATTTCCTTCCTGATGTCTTAAAGGGTTCTGTATATTAAACTTTTGTATTCTGCATCTGGTAATTCCAGGAATGCTCTTTCATCTAGAAGACCCCTGGATTCTTTGTTGTGAGAGCCTGTTGAGGTGATCATGGTCTGTTTATTTATGTGACTTGATATTGACTCTTGTCTCCAAGCCATCTATAAGTTATCGTATTAGTTTATGCTTCCTTACTGTGTCTTAGCTGCTTGCTTTGTTTTGTTTTGGTATACCCCTATGGGTTGCTTTAGTGAGCTAGCTTGATTTTTTTTGCCTTTGGAGCTCTGGTGTCCTGTCCCAAGCTGGCTAGAGCTATTACCAGGTATATCAGTCTAGGAGTCCATTCAGTTTTCTTGTATGAATTCAGCTCAGGATTCCAGGTAGCTGATCATCAAGCGTGTGGTATAGGCTCTGCCCTACAGTCTTAGAGATGCAGGGGTGATTGGTGTATATACCGGTATCTGATTGCAGCAGGGCGTCAAGCTCTGAACAAGGCAGGGGGCTGAGAAATGACCCCCAAGTGACTCTGAGGAAAACGCGTCTCTGTTCCCTGGAGTGTGCTGGTGGGTGGATTCTTCAGAGGGACCATGGGCACCCAAAGTTTTTGGTCATAAGGGCTGGGAGGTACCAGTTATCTTTGGATCACTGTCGCGGATGGCTGGGTGACCTGAGTGGAGCTACCAGTCCTTAGGTCTTGATGTGGGAAGGTGAGAACCTTGTTTAATAGGCAAAGCAATGTCAAACGCCAAACACCCACCTCTCGACTGCACAGCTGAAATGGTTGGAGTTTGCCAACAAGGGCCTATTCTCCTGAAATAGGCCCACACAGGTCCATGCAGAAGGGAAAGGTGCTCAATGTCCATGGACAGTTTATGCCTGGATAGGAGCCACTTCTGTCCTGAGCTCCCCCAGTTAATGGAGCTAGCAAATTATCTTTTCCCCTCAGTTGCAAATTTTTTCATTTCCCAAGCCCAGGAGCATGGCTCTAGGTGCCCACCAGGGTCCATCTCAGGCCCAGGGATTCAGCCACTGAAGCCGGCTTGGTGGAGGGGTGTGTTAGAATATACGCAAGCACTTAGCTTGTGCTGAGAGCTCTGTTCTCCTCAGGTTCTAGAGGTGTGAGTAGGCTGTGTGGCTGGCTGCTTCTCCCTGAGGAAACTGTGGCTGAATGCTAGTACCAGCCCGCTGCCTCCGCTGCCACAGCTCTGGGAATGGTGCCTGAGGGCTTCCTGCGGTTCAGCTCCAGTAACTCCTCTCCACTTCTGAACAGTCTCTTCCTCCCCCTGCCCCTCAGTTCATTGTCTAAGCTTGCCTTTGATGCTCATGGGTCCTGGCTTGTCACAAATGTACTCGTTTCACTTGTTTTTTCAGGTCTTTGTGGTAAAGAGGGCTCGCTAGAAGCATCTGTCTATTCTGCCACCTTGCCTCTGCCTCCTTATTAGGCCTTTTGAGTTTACAAGGTTTTTTCATATATACGGTTTCATTTGTTAGAATAATCCCTGGAGGCAGCGTGTGGCAGCTATAGGAAGGTAAATCCCAAATTTGGAACTATAAAATGAGTTTGTAATAAACTAGAAGTAACTCTCCCTGAGTTATCATTTAGTGGGATGCTAAGTTTTTTTTTTTTTTTTTTTTAAGAAGGTGGGTGCAGTCTCAGGAAGATGAGAATATTGTGACTATAACTAAGAGAGCTTCAATCCAACCAGTATAACTGTGATCATGATAAACATTGTAAAAGTCAAGAAGGATTCTACTCTCAAATTGCTTTATGTTTATAGTCTTTCCACTTTAAAGAAACTTAACCTGGAAAATGTAGATGATGCCTTATGGGTAGGCTTTCTGTAAGGGAAATGAGGTAGAGTTCAAAGAAAAGGCCTTAGGTCTTATCAAAAGTTTGGTACATAAATATACATTTTTTGGAATAAAATCTTAAATATATTCTTTTAAAATAATTTACCCCTTTTTTCCACTGACTTAAAAAAATTACTGAGAAACTACAATTTTCAATTTTGTGAGATTAGACAGCTTGTACTAACCATTAGTATATCTGCATGGAGCCTAGCAAAGAAGAGTCAAGGGTATAGGAGAAGAAAAAATTGGTGGTATTCCCCAAGGCCATCCATTAGAGAGAGGAACAAACCCAAATTACTACCCTTTGGAGCTGTCTCCTAGTGGAAGGCATGGTTGTCTAAGGGCATCATAGATTGATGCCAGTGGCTATTGGGATTGTTCAACATTCACCTTGTTCTGATTTCCTCTTCACCAAGAAATTCTCTGTGTACGATCTGACCACCCATGTGCATTTCCTCCTAGAAATAAGAGAATGTTCTGATAAGAGAAGACTCTGATGAGTCCTGATTCCTGTAGCTATTACATATTTCATTGTAAATTAGTGAATTATTATAATAGTTATACAATAGTCTCATATGAGCTTGAGTACTATCAGTAAGTCTCTTTGAGCCCTATTTCCTGTGTACACAAACAGTGTTGGATTTAGGGACCACAGCACTGAAGTTCAGACCCTTGACTTTGCAGACTAGTTGGGGATCAGTTGGCTCTAAGGAAGAGGCCAAAGCAACGGCTAAAAGAGATGGGATGACTTTTTCAACGTCCTAGTCTGGTCTTGAACTCTGTATCTAGACCGATTGGATTTAAGATCTCAGTTAACCACTTCCTGAATAGGTAACCTTTTCCAGTTACTTCTTGGAAACTTGCTTTTCTCATATCTAAAATGGAGATGAGAAAACCAACTTTAAATTGCTATTGCAATAATCACATAAGATAATGTATTTAGGTATCTCACACAGGGCCTGTACCAAATAAGTGATCAATAAATGGTAAAATACTCCCCTCTCATCCCTTCCCTCAATCTCAAGCCATTTCCACAGTCCCACTCTATAGGCTTCATGGAGGCCCATTCTACAGTTTCAAAGATAACTGAGCACCAGCAGTGATTTTTCACTAGGCATGCAAAATGCTAGTGCTCATTGGAGCTTCTCTATTTCCATGCATATTAATATATGTTAATATGGTTTGTTTGTGAGTCATGTAGGATCAGAAGGAAACTATGCCTGGATCCAAGACCCCATCTACAGTACAGAAATGCTGCCAAAGAACTCAACTTCAGCCTAACTGTCCAAGATTGGAAATGCCCACGGAAAAAATTATACTCTTGGTCAAGTTTCCTCCCTGTTTATCCTACTCAACAGCAGAGATAGAGCATAAATGGATCCATAACTATGCATTTAATGGTGTCATACCCTTAAAGGGACATCTCATCGGTGTGACCTAATAATTCAAATCTGTAATGCTTGTCAGCATTCAAAACTCATCCAAAGCATCACATCAGAAGAATTTCAACAAGGTGTTTATCTACTGCAGTCCACCAGCAGCAAGACTGATATCCCTCCAGAAGGATGACAAAATGAAGACTCAATGGCCATTTGGATATTTTAAGCCCTCATATGCCATTTGTCCAGTTAATAACTTGGGTTGATAAGGACTAATTCAGTGCACACACAATAGATAGACAACAGGTGATTGAGGGCAGAAATGGATTCATCAAATGTTTAATTAAGAGAAGATAGTACCTCTTCTTCTGCCTTTTCTGATGCTTCTAGTAAAAATAGACCTTAAAGAAGGTAGAAGTCATCTAACAGTATTAATGTGGCTGCCCATTCTTCATTGTTGCCAACGGACTCGAACTTTTTCAATAGCCCATTCGGTCCAATGAAACTCCCAGTTTGCGACCCATGCTCTAGAATCCATGATGAAAAAGGAAATATGCAGAAAGGAAACTTTTAGAAGAAAATATAGGAGAATGTCTGTCTGGCCTCAGTGTAAGAAAGAATTTCTTAAACAGGGAACAAAAAGTGCAGATCATGAAGGGAAGTGTTGTCAAATTCAGCTCCACTAAAATTAAGAACTTCTGTTTATTCAAAGATGGCAGAAAGAATGTGAAAGACAAATTACAATCTGGGAGAAGAAATTTGCAAAATATGTAACCAAAAAAAGAAGTTTTATCTGGAAAAATTGTATATGTTTTGTAATATGTATTCATATATATGATATGTACATGAGTTTTACAACATACATATACGTGTGTGTGTTTGATATTCCTAAAAACCACTAGGAAAATAGGCTAAGTCCAATTGAAAAATAACCAAAAGACACAGAAAGGCACTTCATAGAAGAGAAACCATGAGTGTCCAGTAAATACATGGAAACATGCTCAATCCCATTTGTAATTAGGGAAATGAAGATTAAGCCAGAATGAGATACCATTTCATAGCCAAAAAAATTGATAAAACATTTTAAAAACATGTTGATGAAGCTGTGAAGTAACAGAAATCCTTAAATACTGTTGGTGGGAGTATAAATCATTCCAACCACTTTGAAAAATAAATTGGCATTATCTAGTAAAGTCGAACATACACATAAACTGTTCTTTGGCCCAGAAATTCCTGGGGGTGTGTTTACACTCACACACACCCCAGACTAACTTTTGCATATGTGCTACATGAGGCATGTACAAAACTGTACATAGCAGCAAAAACAGTAAGAAACAACTTAGATGGCTATGAGCTAAAGAATGGAGAATTTTGGCTGTAGTTCTACAATTGAAAACCTTGCTGCAATGAAAATGAATGAATTTTAGCTACGTACACCACCATGAATATATCTGACAAATTGTCAAGTGAAAAACTCTGTTGCAGAAGAATATATGTAATATAATATTTATATAAAATGCAAAACAGGCAAAACTGGATTGTATATTGCTTAAGGATCTACACTGTATGGTGATCTATTTTTTAAAAAGTGATGGAATGATAAACAAAATTTAGAGTGCTGTTTACTTCCGAGAGAAGGGAAGGCAGGAGAATGGCATGGGGGTGGGGCACAGAGGTGACTTCAACAGAACTGATAATGTTCTCTTTTTTGAACAGAGTGATGGATCCATGGGAGTTCATATTATTATTATTACCTTAGTCATGCTTTTAAACATTTTTTATAAGTATAAAGTAAGAAAGAAAAAAATGAGATAAGAGAGGAGAAGATGACTGGAAAGGATGGCTATATATTTAATAGCCGAAGGAAACAATATCTTTTCGGGGTACCAGACCAATTTTCTCTTTTATTTTCTTCATCAGTCTTCTCCATCACTTCTGCTTCTGCTTCCCCCTGCCAAAAAACAAAAGCCAAAGAAAGAAAGAAAACCCACAATACAGGAAGAATCCGTTATTTAGAAAGCAAACCTAATCAAAAGCTGATGTGTAAAACCAATGTACCAGACAGAATATACCCTCATAAAGGCTAAGGGAAATGTTATGCTGTGACATTGACTCTTCCCAGCCACGTGTATCCTGTACTGTATGATATGAGCATCAGACTGGTAATAATCTGATGAAATCCGTTGTACAGAGTCACCTTGGAACCAGAGTCTTAAAAGAGCTTGTTTTTTTTTTAAGAGTAAATGATTTTTTTTTTTTTTTTTAAGATTTTGCTCAGAATGGCTGACTACAGAGATTGGAACCCATCCATCCGTCCATCTGTCCATCCATCCGTCCATCCATCCATCCATCCATCCATCCGTCCATCCATCCATCCGTCCATCCATCCATCCATCCTTCTATTCATCTTCTAGCATTTATTGAGTTCCTCCTTTATGCCAGGGCTAAGGAGATGCTGAAGACCATGAGAAGAGGGGGCATAACTAATTACAACACAGTGTGATGGTGTGAGGTTGGAGTCAGGCCTGGAGCAGAGTTGATGGTACGAGGTCCCAAGTAGTTTGCTCTGCCTGCCTGAGAGTCAGAGAGGGCTTCATTATAGACAAAATGACTCTGTGTCTTGAAATACAGGAAAAGCTTTCCAGACTTGTGGTCTTCAAGCTCTCTTTTGCTTGTGAGCTTCTTAAGGGAGTTCTGAAAAGCTATGTATTGCTCACAATTTTGATGTTGACATCTAATTTTTTTTACCATAAGGTTAAGTAGTTGTAAAAAATGCAGTTTTCTGTTTATTATTATTAGAGATATTTACGTTTTAAAACAAGTCTCATAAAATTTTAAAATGTTGCCAATGAAATCTATAAACTATAATGTTTGAAAAATAACTATCCATTTAAAAATATAAAAATAAGCTCTTCTTACAATATTAACATTTTAAAAGGATTTCTATATCATTAAAAAAGATGTTTCCAATGGAATATATACAATAGTGATTTGTTATCATCATCCTTTTAGAAATACTAGATAGAACAAGCTCTTAAATTTTCCATCAGGGTCCCAGGCAGAATGGGATAAAAATGTAGAACAAAATTCAAATTCACACACATACAAAAACAACGTACAACAACAACAAAAAACTGATTTACTGGTCTGACAGAGACTGGAGGAACCCCTGAGACTATGGCCCTCGAACACCCTGCTAACTCAGAACTGTAGCTACTCCCAAAATCCACCTCTAGGCCTAAGTTTAGATTGGCCTATAAAACATACAATAACACACATGAGGAACATGCTTCTTAGTTCAGTCCAGTATCCAATACCAAATGGGTTACACCTGCCCAAAAGCAAGGAAAGATGAGAAGTCAAGAAGGAACAGGAATATTGGACAAATGGACACAGGGGACTCAGGGTAGAAAGGGGGAGAGTACCGACACATTGCAATTACAACCAATGTCACAAACCAATTTATGTATAAAATTTTGAATGAGAAGCTAATTTGCGCTGTAAAATTTTCACCTAAAGCACACACACACACACACATTTTTTACATCATTCTTCTCCTTGAATTTCTATTTCCATTTCTTTATAGAGCTTTATCATTATGAAACACATTTTATGTCATATTTCTCTGTAACAAAGAAAATGTATAATAAACTCAGAGCCTGTAAGGCTCTAAGTGTTAAAACATTTCTTTGTAATTTAGGCATTACGATGATTATTAGTATACAATTGATCAAAACAACATGAATATATACTTCAAAAGTTTTTAAACACAGTTTTTCTTAGAAGTGGATCTCTTAATGAGATGGATACTTTTTTTACTTTGCTCTTCTTTATTTATAATTATTTAATATGCCCATCATTGAAGATTACTTGTTACTAGATTGAAATAAGATTCAGCATTAATACTTAGCCTATTTTTGTCCTTTTATTAGATGTACATGCTAAGAAATTTCATTAATATGTAAGCAGTGGGATTGGAAGTTTGTTCTAGAAATGCCATTTCATCCTCTGAATTCTTTTCAAGTTAAATGCCAAAAAATGTGATTTTTTCCCTCAAAAACTATTTTTAAACAATTATCAGTAGATAATTCATACCTCCTACAAATTTGTTGACAGCAGCAAATCAATACCATTTTACTTACAAAAATATTTGTAAGCAGTTATTATTCATTCATTTTCTCAACAATAATATAAATATTTCTAATTATTGCTCTGTTTGGGATCATGGGGGGTTTTCTAGCCTGAGGCAGTACACCACCGTAAGACCTGGGATGGAAGAGAATAGGGTCTTTCTTCTGTGACAAGGGAAGAGGGGGACCCTGAAACTTTGACCTCACTTTTTCTTAAGGAGATTTTAGAGAAGAGTACAGATGGACTTTGAGGATCTGGAAATTGATTTTCTGAAAACTATTCAAGAATACTCATGGAAAGTTCTCCAGACTCTTGCTACTTGGGGTGCAGTCTGTGGACCACAACAACATCGGCATCAGCTGGGAACTTGTTAGAAATTCCGAATCTCAGCCCCGGCCCAAATCTGTAATTCCAGTTTGATTCATGAGCAAAACGTTGTAGCAGACACATTGACTCTTGGGTAGGTTTCTTTCCAGGGCGGCCAACATTTAAATACCTCTTAAACATCTGTTGCCTGCACATCTGGCTGTAATTCTCCAAGAAGTCACCTGGCTCAGTTTCCAGCAGCCCATGAAACTGACTGAGCTGGTCTCTTGACTCTGCAGAAAATTGAAGGCTGCTGATGAAAAAACCAGATGGTCTCTGAGGACTCTCAGTAAGTGCCAGCTGATAGCTCTCACTTCCCTCTCACTAATGGTCAGACTTGGGTAACAGATCCTTTTTCCTCCCTGGATGTCACTCAAGCCTGTGATTTTGAATTACTGGGTGTTAAGATTGGCAGAATCCACCTGCATCACAGAAAGGTTTCCTTCTATCACCTCTGTGATCATCATGACCTCGTCTTTAGGAGAACTACAAATGGAATGAATTTTTTTAAAAAAGGAAAATAAAAGCCTATTCATATAGAGAGGCAAGAGTCACTGGCTGTAGCAAGAAGAAAATGGCTGTGATTACGTTTTTGGAATGTTTTTGCCTTTCCCTGTATTTTTGCTGTGTTGACAGTTGTGCCATCCAAGCTTAGCCTAGGCCTCTGCCGTCTGTCTTGGCTCTGCTTTCGCTGTTCATGTGTATGGGGTTCCAAATCTGTAAATAAGGGGCCTGGCGCCAAAGCCTCTCTCTTGGGTGCAAACACCCAAGTGTCAGTGGTGTTTGGAAGCAGAACAGTCAAGTGGAGGAAGTATTCTCTGGACATTATTCTCACTTTGTCCCTATGTTAGGAAAGCCTGTGGTATGCTGGACTGAGCAAGACTGCCCTGAGTTCAAATTCTGCTCCATCACTCATTGGCTGGGCAACTTACCTAAACTCTGTGGACTTCTGTGTCTCTTTCTCTAAAATGGATGTACACCTATCCACTTAAATGGCTATCAGAGAATTAAATGAGACTTGGCACATAAGTAGATAAGTGGATTCTCTTTCAAAAGAATTTTCCTCCTCCCTGTTCCAAAACAACTGGAGAGTGATTCTTAAAATCATGGGATCTTAGTCTTGGGCAAGGCCTTAGAAGTCATCTCACTTGTCCTGAGGAAACTGCACTCATGAGCCAGTTTCAGGTTTTATAATAGCGCCAATGTACTAAGGATTATTTAAGAGGATGGTGGCCAAGAAGGGATCCTTCTCCTCAGCTGATCAGCCAGAGGTCAACGCTGTGGATCATAAGAACTAAGGAGGAAGAGTATAAATAGACAGGAAGAGAGATAATACGGTAGAGCAAAAGGAGCACAACACTGACTGTCCTCAACTGAACTTTATTTCTGCTTTGAACAGTTTTTTTTCTTAATTTTTATTGTGCTTTAAGTGAAAGTTTACAAACCAAATCAGTCTCTCGTACAAAAATTTATATACACCTTGTTGCTCTCACCCTAATGAGACAGCACACTCCTTCTCTCCACCCTCTATTTTTGTGTCCATTCAGCCAGCCTCTGACCCCCTCTGCCCTCTTCATCTCCCCTCCAGACAGGAGCTGCCCACATGTCTCATGTGTCTACTTGATCTATGAAGCTCATTCTTCAACAGTATCATTTTCTATCCCATAGTCCAGTCCAATCCCTGTTTGAAGAGTTGGCTTTGGGAATGGTTCCTGTCTTGGGCTAACAGAAGGTTGAGGACCATGATCCCCAGGGACCTTCTAGTCTCAGTCAGAGCATTAAGTCTGGTCTTTTTATGATGCTCTGAACAGAGTTTTGAATAGTGAAAATATGTGCTCCTATCAGTGGTTCTCGAACATCAGCATACCTTCGGGACCTGTGAGAAATGCCAGTTCTTTGCCTGCACCCAGACCTACTGCATCAGAAACCCTGGGGGTGGGGCCCCAGTATCTCTAGGATCTGTATTTTAGGAAGCCCTGCATGAGATTCACGCATCCCTGGGTGGTGCATGGTTAAGCTCAGCTGCTGACTACAAGGTTGGTCATTAGAGTCCACCAGAGGCTCCTTGGAAGAAAGGCCTAGTGAGCTACTTCTGAAAAATCAGCCATAATATAGAGATATGATTTTGAAAATTACGCAAATGAATGTGCTCTCCTTCAGTTCTCTGGAAATATCTTTTCTCTTGAGTTCAGTATATTTATAACTTTTTTTTTTACAAATAATATAAATCACTAGATTTTTATTTCCACACCTTAACAATCCCTTCTCTAGAAGCAGTGACGATGAAGCCCTGTGTTGTCTGCCCTGTGTTCACTATTCAAAACTCTGTTCGAAGCATCATGTGGCAACATACGTGATGATGTTGTGATGTCCCACAGGCAGAGACTCTGGGCCCCACTTGATCCTACCTTCTGTTTCTGAATTTCCTGTTTTATGATTGAAAGTCAAGGAGAAAACCAGGAGTTAAAAGTCTGTACGACTTTCCACCTCTTACCTATATTCTCTGTCATCACTGGTTGTTTAGGTGTCTACCTCAATCCCCCACACTGATGGCAAGGATCATCTCTTTAATTCTACATGTTGTTGTTAGTTGCTGTTGAGTCGGCTCTCACTCATGGTGACCTTATGTATAACAGCTTAAAACATTGCCTGGTCCTGCACCATCCTCACAGTCTTTGGTACATTTGAGCCCATTATTGCAGCCACCACGTCAACCCATTTCATGGAGGGTTTTCCTCATTTTCGCTGACCCTCTACTTTACCAAACATGATGTCCTTTTCTAGCAATTGGTCTTTCCTGATGATGTATCTGAAGTGAGCTGAAGTCCTTGCTTCTATGGCAGACGTGAAATAATTGTTCTTGGATGTGACTAACTGAATCCCAGTGAGGCTAAGAGACTTGTTCAAGGCTGTGGAGCTCTTCTCAGTGTCCAGGGCTGCCCTGTCTTGCTTACTGTATTACATCATCTCTGTTCACTGGATGGGTGTTTGTTACTTACTTTATTTCCACGTGGCATTCCCTAGAGACTTTGTAAATAACTGATTGTGTTCATTCCCAGAACTCTGCAGAAATCAGGCTTTGTAAATATAGCGGAAGACAGGAGACTCACAGCTAAAAGCTTCCTAATGAGGACAACGTGAACATGTTATTTTCAACATTCAACTCCCAAGTTTGAATAATTCATAAAAAAAAAAAAATCTGTTGAACTAGAAGTGACTGGGCTATTTTAATGAACATAGAAAAAAAATAGAGATCTGGAATATTTTAGAGCTGGAGATATACACTCTTAGTTTACATGAGGGAACTGAAGGCAGGGAAAGAAATGGACCAGCCAGTGCACAGTGAATTGGTGAACTCAGGTCTTCTCTGTCCAGCACCCTTATGGTCCAACCTCACAATGTGACTAGTGGTTGATCTGAAACCAGAACTCAGGCTTCAAGATGTGCACGACCAGCTGCCTGCCATAGTGACACCAGAGGGTAGCCAGGCCCAAGGTCCCTCCCTTCTGCACTGCTGGGTCACAAGGGTATGGGGAGATCATCCTTGTTTTCCCTTTTCCATCTGCAATGATCCAGGCCAATCTCTCTCAACTCGGTCTGCTCATTAGAACCCCCTGGGAAGCCTTATAAAATCTTGATACTCACAGCCCATGTGTCTTAGTCATCTAGTTCTGCTATAACAGAAATACCACAGATAGATGGCTTTAACAAACAGGAATTTACTCTCTTACAGTTTAGGAGGCTAGAAGCTGGCAGGGTGCCAGCTCTAGGGGAAGGCTTTCTCTCTCTGTTGGCTCTGGGGGAAGGCCCTTGTCTTTCAACATCTGTGGGCCTGACATTCCTTGGCAATCTTGGTGTCTTGGTGTCAATCTTTCTCTGGGTCTAGGAGGTTCTCAGCACAGATACCCTGGGTCCAAAGGATGCGCTCCGCTCCTGGCTTTTCTTTCTTGATAGTAATAAAGTCCCTCTCCTCTCTGCTTGCTTCTCTCTTTTGTCTCAAAAGAGATTGACTCAAGATACAACTTAATCCTGTAAATTGTGTCCTGCCTTATTAGTATAACTGCCTCTAATCCTGCTTCATTAACATCGTAGAGGTTAGGATTCATAACAGAAGATAATTACATCAGATCACAAGATGGAGGACAACTACACAATACTGGGAATCATGGCCTAGCCAAGTGGGCATGCATTTTTGGGGACACAATTCAATCCATAACACCACTCTAGACCAATTAAATCAGTCTCTGGGAGTGGGGCCTAGGCCTCAGTCTTTTGTTGTCATTGTTGTACCAATAATAAACTTTGATCTCTATGCATTTTGCCTATATTAGATATTTCATGTAAGTGAGGTCATATAGTATTTGTCCCTTTATATCTGACTTATTTCACTCTGTACGATGTTTTAAGGTTCATTCACGTTGTAGTATGTATCAGAACTTTATCTTTATGGCTGAATAATATTCCCTTGTATAGATATATCACATTTTGTTTATCTCTTCATCTGTTGTTGGACTCTTGAGTTGTTTCTACCTTTTGGAGATTGTGAATAATGCTGCAATGAACATGGGTGTACAAGTATCTGTTTGAGTCCCTGCTTTCAAGCCTTTTGTGTATATACCAAGGAGTGGACTTGCTGGGCCATATGGTAGTTCTATGTTTAACTTTTTGAGGAACTGTCAAGCTGTTTTCCACACCATTTTACAATCCCACCAGCAATGCACGAGGACTTCAATTTCTCCACATCTTTGCCAATACTTCTATTTTCTGATAATAGCCATTCAAGTGGGGATGAAGTGATAACTCATTGTAGTTTTGATTTGCATTTCCCTAGTGATTAATAATGTTGAGCATTTTTTAATTAATTTTTATTGTGCTTTAAGTGAAAGTTTACAAGTCAAGTCAATCTCTCATACAAAAATTTATATACACCTTGCTATATATGCCTAATTGCTCTCCCCCTAATAAGACAGCACACTCCTTCCCTCCACTCTCTCTTTCACTGTCCATTCAGCTGACTTCTGGCCCCCTCTCCCCTCTCGTCTCCCCTCCAGACAGGAGATGCCAATATAGTCTCAAGTGTTGTTGAGCATCTTTTTATGTGCTTATTGGCTATTTGTATATCTTCTTTGGAGAAATGTCTATTTAAGTCTTTGTTCATTTTTTCATCGGGTTTTTTGTCTTTTTGTTGTTGAATCGTAAGAGTTCTTTATCTATTCTGCATATTTAACTCTTATTAGATATGTGGTTATGAAATATTTTCTCACATTCTGTAGATTGTCTCTTCACTTGGTTGATAAAGTCCTTTGACGTGCAAAATATATATATACATATATATTTTTTAATTGTGATTTAGGTGTAAGTTTACAGAGCAAATTAGTTTCTCATTAAACAGTTAATACACAAATTATTTTGTGACTGATGTGCAAAAGTTTTTAATTTTGATGCCTACATCTTTTCAAAGGTCCACAGGTGATTCTAATGTGCAACCAAGTTTTCAGAAGCATTGGGTCTAGCTAGCCCTTCTCCTTCTTGCTTGCCCTGTCTTCCTGAAGGTCAGAAACCTTCTTTTGCTTCCTCTTTAATTTTTGCTAATTAGCCTTCTTGGGCTTTAACACTGTAATCACACCGTTTATATCCAGGATGCTGCTTTTCCAAGCCATTTAAGATTTTATCCCAAAACTTAGCCTTGTAGGCCTCTCCTTATCTCAGCTTAATTGAGTATTTATCTCCCACCCCCAGCTACACAGGGTCACCCTCACAGACCAGGCGGGGTTCTATTTGCAGCCATTCCCTCCGTCTTCTCTCAAAGCCTCCCTCCTCCGTGGCTGCGGCCGGTGGCAGCTGTGAGGCTGGGCTGGAAAAACTGGGAGCGGGGTGGGAAGCTTCTAGGATGGCTGCTCCTATGATTATTGGTCCCAGAGGGAATAATTTTTCAGCAACTCTTCTTTTTTTCTTGCTGGCTAAGTGTGTGGGTGTGCAGCAGGCATTTGCTAGGGAACGTCTGCAAAAAATAAAACTTCTCAAGCTCCAAGTCGGCAGACAGATTGAGAAGCCTCCAAGCAGCTCAGAATTGCTGAATATGGTTCCATCCACCCACTTACCCCCCAGGAAGTGGTAGGTTGAGTTATATGTGTTCTGATTGAACAGTGGCCTTGCTTATGGAAGCCTAAATCATAAGGGTGATGCTTTAAAACAGTCAACAAGTAATTATTGAGCACTCAGTGTATGCAGGACACTGTGGTAAGTGCTGATAAAATCCAAGTGGCAGGTCACCTCTGCTCAAGATACTTTATGGGTAGTAGAAGGGAAGGGGAATAGAGGTTGCGAGGGAGGCAGTAATCATTTCAAAGTTCAGGAAGAGCAAGCCCAAGCCAAGCCAAGCCCATTGACGTCGAGTCAGTTCCGACTCATAACAACTCTATAGGACAGAGTAAAACCACCCTATTGGGTTTCCAAGCAGTGCCTGGTGGATTCCAACTGCCCACATTTTGGTTAGCAGCTGAACTCTTAACCACTACCCCACCAGGGTTTCAGGAAGAGCAAAGGGCTGGAATTTTGTCCTTGACTAAGCAGGGGTAGGAAGAAACCAAAAAGCCACAAAAGCGAGAGGGGTGGGGATGGCAAGATGACGACTGTGTGTTTAACATCCTAGAAATTAAAGTCCTGGGACCATTTGCCCAGCCCATTCTCACCAATCAATATGGAAGCTGCAGCCCCAATATTGTTTTAATATTGCTATTTTGACCCTTAAGACACTCTGACCTCTCAGTGAGTTTAACAATTAGTATCCCAAGACAGTTGCAGCCTCTTCCTCAATTTGTTATCATCTGTGTGTGTGTGTCTTTTTGTTGTTTTCCGACCCCTGCATGTTATCACCCTTGCTATCTCTCAGTTATATAAATTTTTTTCATGGATCAGCAAGGAAATAAATCCAAGCTCTCAGTCTTTTATCAAAGTAATAATAAATATTACTGTTAGAAGTAACCAACACAAAATAAGTTTAACAATAGCTAAAACTGCACACAGAAAAAAAAAAAAAGATTATTGCCTAAAAATTGCCTGAAGAATCAAATCTTCTTGATGAAATGTAGGCATCCAAATCTGATCAGGAAAAATTAAATTTGGTGGAAATAATGATCATAAAATAAAACTCTCAACTTGTTGCCATCGAGTTGATTCTGACACATAGCGACCCAATAGGACAGAGTAGAACTGCCCCATAGGTTTTCCAAGGAGTGGCTGGCTGGTGGATTCGAACTGCCAGCCTTTTGGTTCACAGCCTACCTCATAACCACTGTACCACCAGGGCTCCAAAAAAAGACTCCCAAAATCAGATGTTATAATTTGTAAAATCTGACAAGAACAAAAACCTGAAAATGAGCAAATTTTATTGCAAAATTTAAACAGAAAATAATTGATGCCAATGAAAATAATTTAAGCAAACTGTAAATAAAAATGGTAAAAACTGAAAACTGTGTTGCGAGGAAAAATGATCAAAGGGTTTCATTAGCTTAATGGCATTTGTTCTAGAAATTAGGTTCTTGATGAAAATCTATCATTGTTGATATAATTCTGATGAAAACATTTGAGGCCAAATTTCCACTGGATTAAAATAACAGTCAAAGAATATTGTGACCCCACAGAGGCTGCCTGGTCTAGGGGCAGCAAGACTGCCACTTAATCACAACCCCAGTGCAGGGTCCGGGACTCTGTATTTCTAAAAACATGCTCCACCCTTTGAACTCTAATTTAAACACAACTGTAAAAAATAAAAAATAAACAACATTTTAGAGGTGTCATGGGTTGAATTGTGTCCCCCAAGAATATCTGTCAACTTGGCTAGGTCATGATTCCCTCGTACAGTTGTCCACCATTTTATTTTCTGATGTGATTTCCCTATGTGTTGTAAATCCTGTCACTATGATGTAATAAGATAGATTAGCAGCAGTTATACTGATGAGATCTACAAGATTAGACAGTGTCTTAAGCCAGTCTCTTTTAAGATATAAAAGAGAGAAGTGAGCAGAGAGACATGGGAACCTCGTACCTCCAAGAAAGCAGTGCCGGAAGCAGAGTGTGTCCTTTGGACCTGAGGTTCCTGTGCTGAGATGCTCCCAGACCAAGGGAAGACTGATGACAAAGACCTTCCTCCAGAGCTGACAGAGAGAGAAAACCTGCCCCTGGAGCTGGTGTCCTCAATTTGGACTTCTAACCTACTGGACTGTGAGAGAATAAACTTCTCTTTGTTAAAGCCATCCACATGTGGTTGGCTGTTACGGCAGCACTAGATGACTAAGACAAGAGACGAGTAGGAAAATTTAAAAATGAACAGGATATTAGATGATATTAAGCAATTATTATTATTATTAGACATGATAATGGTGCTGTGGTCGTATTTTTTAAAAGTCCTTATAAAAAAAAACTCTTTTTTTTTTTTTTTTTTAATGTAGTAGAGGTACAGACCACATTAGTAAAGAATGGAATGATATTCTACCTGAGATTTGCTCTACGATACTCCAGAAATAAAGATTGGGGGTGTGGAGTAGATGAAAGAAGACTGGCTAAGAGTTGACAACTGCTGGAGCTGGATGATGGTGCATGGAGGTTCATTATGCTATTCTCTTCCCCTGTGGGATATGTCTGAAAACAACCAAGTAAGCTTTTAAAAAGGTACAGGTGATTTGGGTGCACGTCCAAATAGATAATTACTGAGAAAAGATTTTCCATAGTCTTGAATTCTGATACAAGGCTGATACGGCCTGGAATAAAATGTGTTACTAACATAGGTTTAAAAATGAAAATTTAAGTGAATATGATAAGGCAGTAGGGAAAGAAATCAAAGCGTCAAATGCAGGCAGTGGAACTGAGGGCAAGGAGCAAGCAGAGAGGCAATGAGGAATCAGCATTTACTGAGTACCTAGTGCATACCAGGAGCCCTGGTGGCACAGTGGTTAGGGGCTAGGCTGCTAACCAAAAGGCCGGCAGTTCGAATCCCGCAGCCACTCCTTGGAAACCCTGTGGGGCAGTTCCGTCTGTCCTGCAGGGTCGCTATGAGTCGGATTGACTCCCCGGCAGCGGTTTTGGTTTGGTTTTTGGTTAATGCACAGCATATGCTTTGTAAATATTATCTTATTTGAATGCTTACACAGATCTTTGAAGTAGATGTTTTACATTTTAATTCACTTAAAACTTTTTAATATGAGGAAACTAAGGCCCAGAAAAAGTAAATAAATTTCCAAGATCACAAATTAGAAAGTGGCTGAGCTGGAGTTTAAATCCCACCTGTCTGCCTCCGAATCTTGCATTTTTTCCCATACCCATTACCTCCTCCAAATGAAAAAAAAAAACCCAAACCCGTTGCTATTGAGTCGATTCTGACTCATAGTGACCCAGGAGGACGGAGTAGAACTGCCCCATAGGGTTTCCAAGAAGTGCCTGGTGAATTCGAACTGCCGACCTTTTGCTTAGCAGCCATAGCTCTTAACCTCTATGCCACCAGTGTTTCCTACCTGCTCCATAAAAAAACCCAAAAAACCAAACCCAGTGCCGTTTAGTCGATTCCGACTCGTAGCGACCCTATAGGGCAGAGTAGAACTGCCCCATAGAGTTTCCAAGGAGCGCCTAGCAGCGGATCCGAACTGCCGACCCTTTGATTAGCAGCCGTAGCACTTAACCACTACACCACCAGGGTTTCCACCTGCTCCATAGATATTGCTATATGCCAGATCATAAAGGGTAGAGACATTCTGAGGAGATCATGGAGAGATGGGGCTAGTAAAGACTAACAAAGGAGTTGGGCTTGGCAGTGGTCCTGGAGGCAACGAGAAGGACATGAGAGCATCCCAGGGGTGGGGAGGGATGGCAAGATGCAGAAACGTGGTAGCAGGTGGAGAATGAGGTGACAATGGGAGGCCAGTGCAGGTTCCTGGAGACAGGTGGAGAGGATTGGGGTGCGGGTAGCAGAATTGAAAAGGAAAGAGTCCCAGGACTTGAGCCTGGACAGGTTGGTAACGATGACTTCCAGGTTTCAAATCTGGGTGGCAGAAGGATGCCTCCATCAATGAGAGAGGGAAGCCAAGAGGAAGTTGTTTCAGGTGGGAAGGGGAGAAAGGGATGAGCTCAAGTTTAAGCATGTGGAATTGGAGATGACAGTGGCACATACTAATGAAGAGGCCCAGATGGCATTGGAGTCAACAGAATTTTAGATTTGAAAAATAAAGTGCAGGTCATTTGGTTTATCCCTTCATTTAAGAAATGCGGTACCCCTTCATTCAGCAAGTAACCGGTCAGTGCTCTGGGAATACAAAGATGAATAAGAGCTTCTCAAGTTTAGCTCAGACTCTGATGCAAAATTTAGTCATTCATTCGTTTTTTGTGTGCTGACTATGTGCCAGCCACTGTTCTAGGTGTTAGGAATACAACAATGAACAAGCCTTGGAACAAGTCTTGTAAAGGCCTTTTAACTGGTACCCTAGCTTCCACCCTGGCTTCTCCACTTTTCTCAAACGGTAACCATTAGAGTTGCTATGTTACACCATGTAGTCTATGTGAATGGAGCCCCTAGATAGTACAATGGAATGCACACCTGGTGTGACTGTATGTGACACTCCTGGGAAAGTGATCTTGTTAAGTCAGATCACATCACTGCTTTGCTCAAAAACTCTCCAGGACTCTCCTTTCAGTTCCCTGAAGATTCCAGCCACACCCACCTCAGAGCCTTTGCACTGGCAGCTCTTCTGTCTGGAAGGCTCCTCTGTTGGATACCAAAAACCAAACCAAACCCATTGCTGTCGAGTCGATCGCAACTCGTAGCGACCCTATAGGACAGAGTAGAACTGCCGTGTAGAGTTTCCAAGGAGCGCCTGGTGGATTTGAACTGCTGTCCTTTTGGTTAGCAGCTTTAGCACTTAATCACTGCGCCACCAGGGTTTCCTTCTGTTGGATACCCACGCTAATCTCCTTCAAAGTTTTGCTCAGATGTCGCCTTCTCAATGAGGCCTTCTCTGATCACCTGTTTTAAATTGCAGCTGCCGCCATCTCTTCCCGCTGCCCTCCCGATCCCCTAGAGCTAGCTCTGTTTTTTCCTAGCACTTGTTTCTTTTTAACAGTATTTACTTTGTTATTGTTTGCTTTATTGTCTGTCTCCCTTCATTAGAATGAAAGCTAGGAAACGACAGTGGCTTTTTTGTCTGTTTTGTTTGTTGCTCTAACTCTAAGAACTAAGAACAGTGCCTAGCACATAGAAGGTGCTCAATGAATGAATGAATTCATTGCTTATGGATGAATCACAGCAAATTGCTAAAATACAAACATGAACAAAGCGCTGGGGGAAACACAAAAGGAGTGTCAAATCAACCTACCTGAGAGTGTCAAAGAAGAGGTGACCATTGAGCTGAGACTTGAAAGAAAGGTAGGTGGATCAAGGCAGGTGCAGTAGGCTGGATGTTGGCTCCCAAAGATAGCTAGGTCCTCATCCCTGGAGCCTGTAAATTTGTCTTATATGACTAAAGAGACTTTGCATATGTCATTAAGGATTTTGGGATCACCCTGGATTATCTGGGTGAGCCCTAAATTCAATCACAAATGTCCTTATAAGAAGCAGTGAGAGATTTAGCAGCAGCAGAAGGCAATGTGACAATGAAGCAAGATACTATGCTTCTAAAGGTGGAGGAAGGGACCACGAGCCAAGGGATGCCAGGAATGCAGCTCTAGAAGCTGGAAAAGGCAAGGAAAGAAATTCTCCCCTAGATTCTCCAGAGGGAGTGCATCCATGCCTACCTTGAATAAGGCTCAGTGAAACTGATTTCAGACTTCTGACCTGTGGGCCTGTAAGAGTATAAATGTGTGTTGTTTTAAGCCATCGCGTTTGTAATAATTCGTTATAGCAGTCATAGAAAACTAATACAGCAGGTAAGGGCATTCTAGTCAGAGGAATTAGTATGTACAAGTCATGAGGGTAACAAGACATTCAAGAATCCCCTGAGAAGTTGGTTTTGTGTTGAATTCTTCTGTACCTGGGTCAGGCAGTAGGGAGTGGAGAAAGATGAGATTGGAGAGACAGGCGGGGGCTAGTTGCAAAGGGACTTGCATACCATGTGAAGGAGTTGGGTGGTATCATGTTAGTATAGGAGAGTGAAATGGGGCTGAAGGGCTTATTCTCCTGGGAGTGCTGCTGGCAGATGGCTCTCACTCTCAGCCCTCTTTTGAAATTGCTTTTATCTGCAGAGCACTGCTTAACTTAAGATCCTGCCAGCTTCCTGGGTGCAACCCACACCCAGTGAATGGTCTGCATGGGAATATAAAGACTTGATCATCTTACCCCAACTCGGGAGAATTCTGAAAGGCCATTCCAGCGTCAGAGCGCCCTGTGAGGTTAGCTGAAGCCTTGTAGTAATGACTTCACAGCTGAACTTCTCCGTGTGTCCAATCTTGCCTTCTTCCCTCCCTTCCACAGGTGATAGCCCCAAGAGCGCTCCCTAATAAGCATCCTGCGCACTACTTATTGTTTCATTCAGCTTCCCAGGGAACACAACCTGCCAATGGGAGTGCCTTAGTTTCCTAAGGCTGCCCTTAACAAAGTACCACAAACTGGGTGGCTTATAAGAACAGAAATTTTCTCTCTGATAGTGATAATTGGTATTCCTTGGCTTATAGACGCATCGCCTAAATCTCTGCCTCAGTTTTGACGTGTTTACCTTCTGTGTGTCTCTCAGGAGCACTGGTGGCATAGTGGTTAAGAGCTTAGCTGCTAAACAAAATGTCAGCAGTTCTAATCTGCCAGCCGCTGTTTGGAAATCCTGTGGGGCAGTTCTACTCTGTCCTATAGGGTCATTCTGAGTTGGAATTGACTCAATGGCAACGAGTTTTGGTTTTTGTGTGTCTCTCTGTGTCTCTTTCTCCTCTTTTATATAGACACCTCTCGTATTGGATTAAGACCCACCGTACTGAGCTTCTTGGATCAGGTGGACACTTGAGACTATGTTGGCAACTCCTGCCTGGAAGGGAGATGAGAGGGTGGAGGGGGTTAGAAGCTCGTGAAATGGACACGAAAAAAGAGAGTGGAGGGAGGGAGCGGGCTGTCTAATTAGGGGGAGAGTAATTGGGAATATGTAGCAAGGTGTATATAAATTTTTGTGTGAGAGACTGACTTGATTTATAAACTTTCACTTAAAGCACAATAAAAATTATTAAAAAAAAAAAAACCGCACTCCAATATTACCTCATGTTTACTGATAACATCTTCAAAGAAGTTATTTCCAAACAAGGTCACATTCACAGGTACCAGGCGTTAGAACTTCAACATTTCTTTTTGGGAGACACAATTCAGTCCATAACAGGAAGCCAAAAGGTCTTTAAGCAAGGGAATGAAAAGTAAGATTGGTTTGGGTTGTGGTGGTGATAACCGAGATCATTGTGAGGGTGGGCTAGGTTGAGAGAGATTGCAGGAAGAAAAATTAGTTACAAAACTGAGGCTCAGTTTGAGGAAAGAGGTGATAAAGACCTGGTCAAGAGTAGAGGTAAAGGGAACTCTGTGTGTGCTCATCAGCTTTTCCATAAATGGCCTAATGGAGAGAAGATCATTATTCTGAGAGGAACTAATCTACTGCATGGTTCATTAAAAAGAGTCCTTCTTTGTGATGGCCAAATCTTCAAGTTTTTGACCCTCATTTCTAATCTGAATTCGTGAAACAAGTCTGCCTAAAATATGTTGTCTGTTTCTCTAGTGAACAATCAGCTTTGACAAGCAGCAGATTTGATTAACCATTCTACCCAGAGCAAGAAATCCTACTATAACTTTCCTAGGAAGCATTCTTCCAACTTTCCTTTGAATACCCCCAATATCAGGGAGCTCATTAGCTTACAAGTCTGTATATTCTCACTGTTAGCAGAGATCCTTATATTAAGCCTGAAACTGCTCAGCGCTTTCACTTGGTTCTAGTTCTGACATGATCATCACCACAGAACAAAATGTTTAGTGGCCTTGGTTTTGGAGTCAGACAGAGCTGAGTTCAAGAGCAGACTCTGCTACTTACAGTGAGCTTGGTCCATTTATCTCAACTAGTTTGCTCATTTGTATTTTTTTTTTAGTTTGCTCATTTGTAAAATGAGGATAAAAATACAACCTACCTCATAAAATTATTATTAAAAAAAGAATGTGTTTAAAGCATAATGCCTGGTACATGGTAAATGCCAAATAAACTGTAGTCGACGGCGGTGGGATTATAGACATTAGATGTCAATTGAATATAAAAAAATGAATACAGCTCTTCAAAATGCATTAAATTATGATATGTACCTCTCGTCTGTCAGTTTGTCATACTGTGGTGACTTGCATATTGCTATGATGCCGGAAACCGTGCTACTGGCATTTCAAATACAAGCAGGGTCACCCATGGTGGACAAGTTTCAGCAGAGCTTCCAGACTAAGACAGACTAGGTAGAAGGACCTGGTGCCCTACTTCTAAAAAAAAGTTGGCCAGTGAAAACCTTCTGAATAGCAGTGGAACATTGTCTGATATAGTGCCAGAAGGTGAGCCCCTCAGGTTGGAAGGCACTCAAAATACAACTGGGGAAGAGCTGCCTCCTCAAAGTTTAGTTGATGAAGTGATAAAGTCATGGATGAAGTATAGTTTTTGAGACTTTCATATGCAGATGTGGATGAGGAAACTGTTGCAAACATCCATTAATAACCAGAATGTGGAATGTATGAAATATGAATCTAGGAAAATTTGAAGTAGTCAAAAATGAAATGAAATACTTGAAGAGAGATATCTTAGGCATTAGTGAGCTGAAAAGGACTGGTATTGGTTATTTTGAACTGAACAATTATATGGTCTACTATGCCAGGAATGACAAATTGAAGAGGAATGGCATTGCATCCATTGTCAAAAAGAACACTTCACAATCTATCCTGAAGTACAGTACAATCAGTGATAGGATAATAACCATATGCCTACAAAGAAGACAGTTAATATGACTATTATTCAAACTTAAGCACCAAACACTAATGCCAATGAAGATTTTTACCAACTTCCAAAATCTGAAACTGATCAAACATACAATCAAGATGCACTGATAATTACTGATGATTGGAATGTGGAAGTTGGAAACAAAGAAGAATCGGTAGTTGAAAAATATGGCCTTGGTAATAGAAATGATGTGGGAGATTGCATGATAGAATTTTGCAAGAGCAATGACCTATTCATTGGAAATGACTTTTTTTCAACAACAGAAACAATGACTGCACACCTGGACCTCACCAGATGGAATACACAGGAATCAAATCAACTACAACTTTGGAAAGAAGTAATGGAGAAGCTCAATATCGTCAGTCAGATGAAGGTCGGGGAAAACTGCGGAACAGGCCATCAATGGCTCATATGTAAGTTCAAGTTGAAGCTGAAGAAAATTAAAACAAGTCCACAAGAGCCAAAGTACAGCCTTCAGTATATCCCACCTGAATTTAGAGACCATCTCAAGAATAGATTTGATGCACTGAACACTAATGACCAAAGACCAGATGAGTAATGGGATGACATCAGGACATCATACATGAAGAAAGCAAATGGTCATTAAAAAGACAGGAATGAAAAGACCAAAAGGGATGTCAGAAGAGACTCTAAAACTTGTTCTTGAATGTAGAGTAGCTGAAGTGAAAGGAAGAAATGATGAAGTAAAAGAGCTGAATAGAAGATTGCAAAGGGTGGCTGGGGAAGACAAAGTGAAGTGCTCTAAGGAAATGGGCAAAGACCTGGAGGCAGAAAATCAAAGGGAAGAACACACTTGGCATTTCTCAAGCTGAAATAACTGAAGAAAAAATTTAAGCCTTGGGTTGCAGTATTGAGAGATTTCTACGGGCGAAATACCCTGTGGTTAAGTGCAATGGCTGCTAGCCAAAAGGTCAGCAATTCAAATCCACCAGGTGCCCCTTGAAAGCTCTATGGGGCAATTCTACTCAGTACTATAGTCGCTATGAGTTGGCATTGACTCTATGGCAACATGTTTGTTTTTTTTTGGTTTTGTGGGCAAAATGTTGAACAACTCAGGAAGCATCAAAAGAAGATGGAAGGAATATACAGAGTCACTGTACTAACAAGAATTGGTCCACATTTGGACATTTCAGGAGATAGCATGTGATCAAGAATGACCGGTACTGAGGGAAAAGGTCCAAGCTCCACTGAAGGTATTGGGAAAAACAAGTCTCCAGGAATTGATGGGATACCAATTGAGATGTTTCAGCAAATGGATGCAACTCTGGATACACACACATTCATCTATGTCAATAAATTTAGAAGACAGATACCCTGCCAAACCACTGGAAGAGATCCATATTTGTGCCCATTCCAAAGAAAAGTGTTCCAACAGAATGTGGAAATTATCGAACAATATCATTAATATCATACACACTTAAAATTTTGCTGAATGTAATTCAAAAGTAGTTGCACCAGTACCTCTACAGGGAACTGCCAGAGATTCAGGTTAGATTCTGAAGAAGACATGGAACAAGGAATACCATTGCTGTTAGGTGGATCTTGGCTGAAAACAGAGAATACGGGAAAGATGTTTACCTGTGTTTTATTGACTATGCAAAGGCATTCAACTGTGTGGATCATAACAAATTATCGATAACATCGTGAAGAATGTGAATTCCAGAACACTTAAGTGTGCTCATGTGCAACCTGTACATAGACTAAGAAGCAGCTGTTGGAATAGAACAAGAGAATACTTTCTGGTTTAAAGTCAGGAAGGGTGTGCGTCAGGGTTGTATCCTTTCACCATATTATTCAATCTGTATGCTGAGCAAATAATCCAAGAAGCTGTGGACTATATGAAGAAGAATGTGGTATTAGGATTGGAGGAAGACTCATTAACAACCTGCAATATATAGATGACACAACCTTGTTTGCTGTAAGTAAAGAGGTCTTGAAGCACTTACTGGTGAAGATCAAAGATCACAGCCTTCAGTATGGATTACACTTCAACATAAAGAAAACAAAAATCCTTACAACTGGACCAATAAGCAACATCCTGATAAATGGTGAAAATATTGAAGTTGTCAAGGATTTCGTTTTACTTGGATCCACAGTCAATGCCCACGGAAGCAGCAGTCAAAAAAAAGGGGGGGGGGCAAATATGCTGCAAAAGACCTCTTTAAAGTGTTAAAAAGCAACCGCCTTCAAAGAGAGAGAGAGAGGAGAAAGGCAAGAAATTCTGCCTCCTCATTGAGTTTGAGTGGATATTCAGTCAATCTCTCTGAATTAGGAAATCCTGGTGACATAGTGGTTAAGAGTTTGGCGACTAACCAAAAGGTCAGCAGTTTGAATCCACCAGATGCTACTTGGAAGTTGTATGGGGCAATTCTACTCTGTCCTATGGGGTTGCTATGAGTCGGAATCGACTGGATGGCAACGGGTGTGGTTTTTGGTTTTTTCTTTGTCTTAAATGCATGTTAAGGACAGTAAGGATGTCACCTTGAAGACTAAGGTACACCTGACCCAAGCCATTGTGTTTTCAATTGCATCATATGTATGCAAAAGTTGGATGAAGATTGAAGGAGAATTGATGCTTTTGAATGTGGTGTCAGTGAAAAATATTGAATATACCATGGACTGCCCAAAGAACGAACATATCTGTCTTGGAAGAAGTACAAACAAAATGCTCCTTAGAAGCAAAGATGGTGAGACTATTTCTCATGTGCTTTGGACATGTTATCAGGAGGGACCAGTCCTCGGAGAAGGACATCATACTACGTAAAGTAGAGGGTCAGTGAGAAAGAGGAAGACTCCGAACGAGATGTATTGACACAATGGCTGCAACAGTGAGCTCAAACATGGCAACAATTGTGAGGATGGTATGTGTAGTGCTTCATTCTGTTGCACAAAGGGTCACTATGAGTCAGAACTGACTCCATGGCACCTAACAGCAACAACAACAACAAGCACAGTAAGAAGTCCCTATGTGGCACACACCAACGGTTGGCAGGTCGAATCTACCCAGTTGTGCCATGGAAGAAAGTCCTGGTCATCTACTTCTGTGAGATCACAACCATCGAAAACCCTACAGGGGCAGTTCTGCTCTGTAACTCATGGGGTCGTCATGAATCAGAACGGACTCGTCGGCAATGGGTCTAGATTTTTTTTTTAAGTATGGTAATGATGTGTGGACTCTCATTCAGAACATGAGGAGGGTATAATCCAGGGGTCTCCCAGGGTTTATTTCTGCCTATTTAGGAGAAGAAAGAATTTGCTTTCCGTTTACCAAACAGCACGTCTGCATAATGAGTAGGGATCGATTTTCTTGGCACTGCATTAACGCTGGGTCTTTACAGAGAGCGTAATGCACTCCACTGGGGAGATGAATTGCATCATCTGGAAGTGGAAAGGGACCTGGAGAGGAATCGAGCTGGAGTCATAGCTTTCAAATAGAATAATCTTATACTTCTCCGCATTGGCCATATACAATTTTTTTTTTTAATTCTTTAAAGTTTGGCAGTTTATGCCCACATTACTAATCCAGACACGTTTCATAGCCAACTCAACTGCTGACCCAGTTAAACATTAATGAGTGGATTTCAGAAATCTAAACTTTTTTCTCTCAGAAGAACCCACCAGAAAAAGCTGCAGTGTGGTGACTGAGGAGAAGTCGTCAGTGGTGATGTGAAAACTGTGTGGGATTGACGGTGCTGAACACAAGCTGTTTGTACACCATCAAACCACGGGTGGGGGAGAGAAAAATCCAGTTAACCTTTGGGTGGTTTTATCCACCTGGCACCCATGCAGTGAAATATAGAGACTGAAAGAAGAAAATGCTGTTATCCAGAGATGAAGTGATTTTTCCCCGCTGAAGAAAGGATGCTCATTGGAGATTTTTGTGGGAAATAGAGTAGATTTTTGTGGTGGCGCATGGTTAAGTGCTATGACTAATCAACCACCATGGGTTTGGTTTTTTTTTTTTATGGCATAACCAGTGGTGTGATGGTAAATGCTTAATAGCCGACTCTGGGGGACAGGGAGTTGTGATGGTTTTCATGCCTCAACCTGGCTAGACTATGGTGCTCAGTTGTTTGGCCACATACTAGTCTAGATGCTGCTGTGACGGTGTTTTGGTGATGTGATTAACATTTACAAGTAATTGACTCTAAGTAAAACAAAAAAAACAGTGCTATCGAGAAAGGAGATTAATCCTGAGAATTTGGGCGAGCCTCATCCGACCAATTGAAGGCCTTAAGAGCAAAACTTTTAAGTTTCTGGAAGAGAAGTAATTCCATTTCGAGACTGAAATATTAATATCCACCCAGAGTTTCCAGCCTGTCACCTGTCCTATGGATTTTGGGCTTGCTAGTCCCCACAATCATGTGAGCCAATTATCTCTTTCTTTATATATACATAAATCAGAAACCCTGGTGGCATACTGGTTAAGTGTTATAGCTGCTAACCAAAAGGTCAGCAGTTCAAATCCACCAGACACTCCTTGGAAACTCTATGGGGCAGTTCTACTCTGTCCTATAGGGTTGTTATGAGCCAGAATCAACTCAATGGCGTCGGGTTTGGTTTTTGGTTTTTATATATAAATCAGGGATTACCTGACATATATACATATATATATATACCTAACCAAAAAATCCAAAAACCAAACCCACTGCCGTCGAGTCGATTCCGACTCATAGCGACACTATAGGACAGAGTAGAAGTGCCCCGTAGAGTTTCCAAGGAGCACCTGGCAGATTCGAAATGCCGACCTTTTGGTTAGCAGCTGTAGCACTTAACCACTACACCCCCAGGGTTTCCATTTGTCCTGCAGGGTCACTATGAATCAGAATCAGCTCCACAGCAATGGGTTTGAGTTTTTTCTTTTTTTTTTTTTGGTTTCTATGTATATATATATATATATATATATATATATATATATATATACATAGAAAAGCTCAAACCCATTGCTGTGGAGCTGATTCTGATTCATAGTGACCCTGCAGGACAAAGTAGAACTGTCCTATAGGGTTTCCAGGGAGCCGCTGGTAGATTTGAACTACCGACCTTTTGGTTAGCAGCTGAGCTCTAACTGCGCCACCAGGGCTATATACATACATATGTATATATGTATCTGTGTGTGTCTGTGCGTGTCAGGGAATCCCTGATTTGCAAAAATTGCTGATTTCTCTAATGTAAATACTTTCATCATAGCCAATTTCAAGCCACTAGTGTGCTCTGGTGGCACAGTGGTTAAGAGATATGGCTGCTAACCAAAAGGTCAGCAGTTCGAATCTACTCACTGCTTCCTGGAAACCCCAAGGGGCAGTTCTACTTTGTCCTGTAGAGTTGCTATGAGTGGGAATCAACTCAGCAGCAATGGGTTTTGTTTTTCCAAAATAGCCAGACGACACTTGAACATCTTTAAATGAATCGGGAGCCCCCATCTCATCGCCTGGCAGCTAACCTCAGGGAGGAAGGGGGTGTGATGCAGTCCGTCACGCATATTTATGGATGCATGCGTATGCATGAGGCCCCAATGACTAATGGACCCTGGACCTTGGAGCTTCCTCTTTTGGGGCTTCCTGAATTGGTGAGAACATCCGTAAACAGAAGAGGGTGTCAAGCTCCTGGGGACAGTGGAAGACCTGTGCTGGGAACTCCCCCAGACCTTGCCTGATGCATCTCTTTGCTTGCATCCTTTCTGGTTATAATAAATGGGTAACTGTAAGTATAGGTAGTCTCTGAGAATTTTGTGAGTCATTTTAGAGAATTAACAAACCCACCAAGGGGCAATAAGAATAAGACTCTGACTTAGCTTGGGGCAGTTGATTCAGAGGAGGGCTGAGCAAGTAGTTGTGAGGACAAAGTCCTAACTCATGAAGACACAGCCATGGGAAAGGCTGCACGGGCAGTCGATGAAGAGAGTTTTTCTAGCCTGTGACCCATCCCCAGGAGGCTGGAAGGGGATGGGGGCAGCTGGTCTGAAGTGCAGGGAGCGGTGCAGACTCCTGGGCCTACAGCTGATACCCTATGACCTGGCCCCAGTTGGCCAGGGAGGTTTTGACTTAACTTTGGGTGGTTAGGGTGAGAAAGGAAGTGCCACAAATGTAGCTGGCAATGAGAAGTGCAGATGTGGGAAGGTGAAGCCTAGGTCCACTTCCAAATGGCTATTGGGTTCATGTTGATACTCACCACGCAGTTAGTAATAAAGGTGAGGTTTGCCCACTTTGCCCTTTAATAGTGCAGTTGGAGCAGTTAGCAGCACATATACTTTATTTAGGAGTAAGTTTGTATGATTTAATTTTTAATTATGGCTGTGTTTAGCAGCTGACTCAGTGCTCAAAATTCCTGAAAATTTAATAATCAGTTCCTGTGAACCAGTATGAGTGGCTCCAGCATACCACTGACCCTTGTGACACTTGAAGACAAAAGACCACATTTTCCTTGAATATTGGGCATGGAGTGTAAGGATAGGAGGCATTTAAACTTCTCAGGTCCAATCCCCATCCCTAATCTGTGAAATGACCACATACTCACACATTCATTTTTTATTTATTCAACAAATATTTATTGAGCATCTGCCTAGTACTGGGAATACCGAAATGAACAAGAGGAGCTGGAGATCAATAAGGGAACTGATGATTGCATGGGATTGTGACAAGGCATGCAACAGAGATAGGAATAGGCTCAAGGGCCACCAGAGGGGAGGAAGAGTGGCCTCTTAGAGTGGGATTGGAGCCTGTGGAGGCCTGCTAGCTGCACAGGCCTGTGGCTGCTTCGCTAGAGGTTTGGCCTCTCACATCTTTTGACACAGTGGTCCCCTTTCCCCTTCTTGACGCTCTGTCTTCACCAGCTTCCAGGACACCACCCTCTCTTATTTCCCTCCTACCTTGTTGGCTGCTCCTTCTCAGTCTGCTTTTGCTGATGCCTCCTTATTTCTACAAACTCCTAATGTTGTAGTGACCCAGATTCTGGTCCTTGGACTTCTCTTTCCTATCTCCCTCACCCCTTGGTAATCATCCAGTCTTGTGGTTGTAAATCATCTAATCACCTCCCGCTTTGACCCTTCTCCTAAAATCCTGACACATCTATCCAACTGTGCACTTGGGTAGCTAATAAATACTTTAAACTTAACATAATCAGCACGGAAGTCCTGACCTTCTGTCTTCTGAAACTTGTTCCTCCTCTATTTTCTCTATCCCAGGAAATGGCAACTTTATCCTTCTAGCAGCTGTTCAGGGTCCTAAAATCTCTAAGTCATTCTTGACTCTTCTCTTTCTCTAACACCCCAAATCCACTCCACTGGCAAAGATTATGGACTGTATCTTCAAAACATTTCCTAAATGCAACCATGTCTTACAACCTCCACTACCTTTACCATGAACCAAGCAACCATCGTCTCTCACCTGAATTATTGCAACGGTTTCCTAATAGGTCTTCCTACTTCCACTCTGGCCTCCCTATAGTCTGTTCTCAACGTAGCATCCAGAGTGGTCCTGTTGAAATATAAGTTAGATCATTTCAGTCGTTTGCTTAAAATTCTCCAGAGGCTCACAAGGCACGAAACATTTCCTTCATCTCCTCCTGTTCTCACCACCAGGCACATTAGCTTCTGTTCCTTGAACATGGGCCCAGCATGTTCTTACCTGAGGGCCTTTGTGTTTGCTCTTCTCTTCCTGGAATGCTCTTTTCTTGTGGGCTTCCCACAAAAGCAAACCTGTGACCAGGATTCGTTGTGCTGTCCATTTCTTCTGTTTAAGTTAGTCCAAGGATAAGGAGTGGGGGATTGAAAAGAGTGGAACAGGAAAGGAGAGAAAACCAGGCCAAGGGTGTGGTGTTGAACTGGTCACTGCTGTGGGCAGATGGGGTTTGATCCTATTGGAGACTTTGAGGAGCGAAGCACAATGCATTTTGTAACTGTTCACTTGAAGGTTGAATTCAGGGAGAATTTATCCAGAAGCGCTGGTCTGCTCCATGGGGACTTTTAAAAAATATTTTGTTGCGTTTTAGGTATAAATTTACACAGTAAACTAGATTCCTATTAAGAATTCATACACAAATTTTTCTGTGACATTGATTACAGTCCCTGCAACGTGTCAGCACTCTTATCATTTCTACCCTGCCTGCTCTGTTTCTATCCAGTTTCCCTGCCCCTTCTCATCTTTGCTTTTGTGTAAATGTTGATCATTTGGTCTCATATAGTTGATTGTTTAAAGAAGCACATTCCTCACGGGTGTTATTGCTTATTTTATAGGCCGATTTATTATTTGGCTGAAAAGTGGCCTCTGGGAGTGGCTTCAGTTCTTCCTTAAAGGAGTATCTTATGGTGATAGTCCCCACGCATCTGTCGGTTTGTCCTACTGTGGAGTCCTGCGTGTTGCTGTGATGCTGAAAACTATGCCACCAGTATTCAAATACGGGCAGAGTCAACCGGGTTGGACAGGTTTCAGTTGAACTTCCAGACTAAGACAGATGAGGAAGAAGGACCCAGCAGTCTACTTCTGAAAAAATCAGCCAGTGAAAACCTTATGAATAATCGCAGAACATTGTCTGATATAGTGCTGGAAGATGAGCCCCTCAGGTTGGAAGACATTTAAAAGACAACTGGGGAAGAGCTGCCTCCTCAAAGTTAAGTCGACCTTAATGATTTGGATGGAGTCAAGTTTTTGGGACCTTCATTTACTGATGTGGCAAGACTCAAAATGAGAAGAAAGAGCTACAAACATCCATTAATAATAGGAATGTAGAATGTACGAAGTATGAATCAAGGAAAATTGGAAATCATCAAAAATGAAATGGAAGGCATCAACATCAATATCCTAAGCATTTGTGAGCTGAAATGGACTGGTATTTGCCATTTTGAATCCAACAATCGTATGGTCTACTATGCCGGGAATGACAACTTGAAGAGGAATGGCATTTCAGCCATCATCAAAAAGAATATTTCAAGATCTGTTCTGAAGTACAATGCCATCAGTGACAGTATAATATCCATACACCTACAAGGAAGACCAGTTAATACGTATTATTCCAATTTACACACCAACCACTAAGGCCAAAGATGAAGAAATTGAAGATTTTCACCAATTTGCAGCCTGAAATTGATAGAACATTCAATCTGGATGCATTGATAATTACTGGTGATTGGAATGTGAAAGCTGGAAACAAAGAAGGATTGGTAGTTGGAAAATATGGCCTTGGTGATAGAAAAGATGCAGAAAATTGCATGATAAAATTTTGCAAATACCTTTTTTCAACAACATAAACAGAGATTATGCATGTCAACCTTGCCAGATGGAATACACAGAAATCAAATCAACTACATCTGTGGGAAGAGACTATGGAAAAGCCCAATATTATCCATAATAACAAGGCCAGGGGCTGACTGAGTAAAAGATCATCAATTTCTCACACTTGAGTCCAAGTTGAAGCTGAAGAAAATTAGAATAAGTCCAAGAGAGCCAAAGTGTGACCTTGAATTTATCCCACCTGAATTTAGACACCATCTCAAGAATACATTTGTTGTATTGAACACTAATGATAGACCAAATGGTTGTGGAATGACATCAAGGACATTGCACATGAGGAAAGCAAGAGGTCATTACAAAGACAGGAAAGAAAGAAAAGACCAAAATGGATGTCAGAAGAGACTCTGAAACTTGCTCTTAAATGTAGGGTAGCCAAAGAAAATGGAAGAAATGATGAAATAAAAGAGTTGAACGGAAGATTTCAAAGGGTGGCTCGAGAAGACAAAGTAAAGTAATATAATGGCCTGTGCAAACATCTGGAGTTAGAATATCAAAAGGGAAGAACGTGCTGGCATTTCTCAAGCTGAAAGAACGGAAGAAAAAAATTCAAGCCTCAAGTAGCAATATTGAAGAATTCTACAGGAAAATATTGAATGATTCAGGAAGTGTCAAAAGAAGATGGAAGATGTCTTAGGCTGGGTTCTCTAGAGAAGCAAAACCAGTAAAGCATATAAATATATATAGAGAGAGATTTATATCAAGGAAATGGCTCACGTGGTTGTAGAGGCTGGAAGGTCTCAATTCCATAGGTCAGAATAGAGGCTACTCCTGATGCATGTAGCCACCAGAACCTGCGAATCCAAGATCGGCAAGTCTTAGACCATAGGCTGTGAAGATTGATGAATCCCAAAGATCAGCAGGCAAGACCACAGGAAAGCTGCTAGCTCAAGTCCCAAGAACCAGAAATCAGATGAACAGGAGCCAGATGCAGGAACCAGAAAGAACAGAAGCCCATAAACCTTGCCAGAATATCCACTTATATTCAACGCAGGCCACAGGTTCATGGAAACTCCCTTTCAACTGACTGGCTACTCACAGCAGATCCCATCACAGAGGTGATCACATAATATCAAATCTGGTCATGGAACTGATCACACCATCACATGACTATAAAAACACTGAGAATCATGGCCCAGCCAAGTTGACACACAACCTTAACCATTACAGAAGGAATACACAGAGTCACTGTACCAAAAAGAATTGGTTGATATTGAACCATTTCAGGAGGCGGCATATATCAGGAACCAATGGTACTGAAGGAAGAGGTCCAAGCTACACTGAAGGCATTGGCAAAAAACAAGGCTCCAGGAATTGATGGAATACCAACTGAGATGTTTCAACAAATGGATACAGCACTGGAAGTGCTCACTTGTGTATGCCAAGAAATTTGGAAGATAGCTACTTGGCCAACGGACTGGAAGAGATCCATATTTATGCCTATTCCAAAGAATATGATCTAACGAATGTGGAAATTATCGAAAAATATCACTAAAATCACACGCAAGTGAAATTTTGCTGAAGATCATTCAAAAAGGGATGCAGCAGTACATTGACAAGGAACTGCCAGAAATTCAAGCCAGATTCAGAAGAGGATGTGGAATAAGGGATATCATTGCTGATGTCAGATGGATCCTTGCTGAAAGCAGAGAATACCAGGAAGATGTTTACCTGTGGTTTAGTGACTATTCAAACCCATTCGACTGTGTGGATCATGACAAATTGAGAATAACATTACGAAGAATGGGAACACTTAATTGTGCTCATGAGGAACCTTTACATAGATCAAGAGGCAGTTATTCAATCAGAGCAAGGGGATACTGCATGGTTTAAAGTCAGGAAAGGTGTGTGTCAAGGCCATATCCTTTCACCATACTTATTCAGTCTGTATGCTGAGCAAATAATCTGAGAAGATGGAATATATGAAGAAGAATGAGGCATCAGGATTGGAGGAAGACTCATTAACAACCTGCGTTATGCAGATGACACAACCTTGTTGTTGTTGTTAGGTGCCGTTGAGTCAGTTCCGACTCATAGCGACCCTATGCACAACATAACGAAACACTGCCCGGTCCTGCGCCATCTTTACAATCATTGTTATGCTTGAGCTCATTGTTGCAGCCACTGTGTCAATCCACCTTGTTGAGGGTCTTCCTCTTTTCCGCTGACCCTGTACTCTGCCAAGCATGATGTCCTTCTCCAGGGACTCATCCTTCCTGACAACATGTCCAAAGTGTGTAAGACGCAATCTTGCCAGCCTTGCTTCTAAGGAGCATTCTGGTTGTACTTCTAAGACAGATTTGTTTGTTCTTTTGGCAGTCCATGGTATATTCAACATTCTTCACCAACACCACAATTCAAAGGCATCAACTCTTCTTTGGTCTTCCTTATTCATTGTCCAGCTTTCACATGCATGTGATGCAATTGAAAATACCATGGCTTGGGTCAGGTGCACCTTAGTCTTCAGGGTGACATCTTTACTCTTCAACACTTTGAAGAGGTCCTTTCCAGCAGATTTGCCCAATGCAATGCATCTTTTGATTTCTTGACTACTGCTTCCATGGCTGTTGATTGTGGATCCAAGTAAAATGAAATCCTTGACAACTTCAATCTTTTCTCCATTTATCATGATGTTGCTCATTGGTCCAGTTGTGAGGATTTTTGTTTTCTTTATGTTGAGGTGTAATCCATACTGACGGCTGTGGTCTTTGATCTGCATTAGTAAGTGCTTCAAGTCCTCTTCACTTTCAGCAAGCAAGGTTGTGTCATCTGCATAATGCAGGTTGTTAATGAGTCTTCCTCCAATCCCGATGCACCGTTCTTCTTCATATAGTCCAGCTTCTCGGATTATTTGTTCAGCATACAGATTAAATAGGTGTGGTGAAACAACACAAGCCTGACGCACACCTTTCCTGACTTTAAACCAATCAGTATCCCCTTGTTCTGTCCAAACAACTGCCTCTTGATCTATGTAAAGGTTCCTCATGAGCACAATTAAGTGTTCTGGAATTCCCATTCTTCGCAGTGTCATCCAGAGTTTGTTATGATCCACATAGTCAAATGCCTTTGCATAGTCAATAAAACACAGGTAAACATCCTTCTGGAATACCTTCTCTGCTTTCAGCCAGGATCCATCTGACATTAGCAATGATATCCCTGGTTCCGCGTCCTCATCTGAAACCGGCGTGAATTTCTGGCAGTTCCCTGTGGATATACTGCTGCAGCCGTTTTTGAATGATCTTCAGCAGAATTTTGCTTGCATGTGATATTAATGATATTGTTCTATAATTTCCACATTCAGTTGGATCACCTTTCTTGGGACTAGGGATAAATATGGATCTGTTCCAATCAGTTGGCCAGGAAGCTGTCTTCCATATTTCTTGGCATAGACAAGTGAGCACCTCCAGGGCTGCATCTGTTTGTTGAAACATCTCAATTGATATTCCATCAATTCCTGGAGCCTTGTTTTTTGCCAATGCCTTCAGAGCAGCTTGGACTTCTTCCTTCAGTACCATTGGTTCCTGATCATATGCCACCTCTTGAAATGGTTGAATATCAACTAATTCTTTTTGGTATAATGACTCTGTGTATTCCTTCCATCTTCTTTTGATGCTTCCTAGATCATTTAACATTTTCCCCATAGAATCCTTCACTATTGCAACTCGAGGCTTGAATTTTTTCTTCAGTTCTTTCAGTTTGAGAAACGCTGAGCATGTTCTTCCCTTTTGGTTTTTCTTCTCCAGCTCTTTGCACATGTCATTATAATACTTTACTTTGTCTTCTCGAGCCGTCCTTTGAAATCTTCTGTTCAGTTCTTTTACTTCATCAATTCTTCCTTTTGCTTTAGCTGCTCCACACTCAAGAGCAAGTTTCAGAGTCTCCTCTGACATCCATCTGGGTCTTTTCTTTCTTTCCTGTCTTTTCAATGACCTCTTGCTTTCTTCATGGATGATGTCCTTGATGTCATTCCACAACTCATCTGGTCTTCAGTCACTAGTGTTCAATGCGTCAAATTTATTCTTCAGATGGTGTCTAAATTCAGGTGGGATATACTCAGGGTCATATTTTGGCTCTCGTGGACTTGCTCTGGTTTCTTCAGTTTCAGCTTGAACTTGCATAGGAGCAATTGATGGTCTGTTCCACAGACAGCCCCTGGCCTTGTTCTGACTCATGATATTAAGCTTTTCCATCGTCTCTTTCCAAAGATGTAGTCAATTTGATTTCTGTGTGTTCCATCTGGCAAGATCTGTGTGTATAAAAAAAAAAAAAAAATTTTTATAGTCACCGTTTATGTTGGTGAAAGAAGGTATTTGCAATGAATAAGTTGTTGGTCTTGCAAAATTCTATCATTCGATCTCTGGCATTGTTTCTATCACCAAGGCCATATTTTCCAACTACAGATCCTTCTTCTTTGTTTCCAACTTTCACATTCCAATCTCCAGTAAGTATCAATGCATCTTGATTGCATGTTCGATCAATTTCAGACTGCAGCAGCTGATAAAAATCTTCTATTTCTTCATCTTTGTCCTTAGTGGTTGGTGCGTAAATTTGAATAATAGTCATATTAACTGGTTTTTCTTCTGGCCGTATGGTTATTATCCTATCACTGACAGCATTGTACCTCAGGATAGATCTTGAAACGTTCTTTTTGACAATGAATGCAACACCATTCCTCTTCGAGTTGCCATTGCCAGCATAGTAGACTATATGATTGTCCGATTCAAAATGGCCAATACCAGTCCATTTCAGCTCACTAATGCCTAGGATATCAATGTTTATGTGTTCCATTTCATTTTTGACAATTTCCAATTTTCCTAGATTCATACTTCATACATTCCAGGTTCTGATTATTAATGGATGTTTGCAGCTGTTTCTTCTCATTTTGAGTGGTGCCACATCAGCAAATGAAGGTCCCAAAAGCTTTACTCCACCCACGTCATTAAGGTCGACTCTAGTTTGAGGAGGCAGCTCTTCCCCAGTCATCTTTTAAGTGCTTCCAACCTGGGGGGCTCATCTTCCAGCACTATATCAGACAATGTTCCACTGCTATTCATAAGGTTTTCACTGGCTAATGCTTTTCAGAAGTAGACTGCCGGGTCTTTCTTCCTAGTCTGTCTTAGTCTGGAAGCTCAGCTGAAACCTGTCCTCCATGGGTGACCCTGCTGGCATCTGAATACTGGTGGCATAGCTTCCAGCATCACAGCAACACACAAGCCCCCACAGTATGACAAACTGACAGACACGTGGGGGGACACAACCTTGCTTGCTGAAAATCAAAAGGACTTGAAGCCCTTACTGATGAAGATCAAAGACCACAGCCTTCAGTATGGTTTACACCTCAACATAAAGAAAACAAAAATCCTTACAACTGGTCCAATAAGCAGAGTCATGATAAATGGAGAAAAGATTGAAGTTGTCAAGGATTTCATTTTACTTGGATCTACAATCGATACCCATAGAAGGAACAGTCAAGAAATCACAAGACGTATTGTGCCGGTCAAATCTGCTGCAAAAGACCCCTTTGAAGTATTAAAGAGCAAAGATGTTACCTTGAGGACTAAGATGCACCTCATCCAAGCCATGGTGTTTTCAATCGCCCATATGCATGGGGAAGCTGGACAATGAAAAAGGAAGACTGAGGAAGAATTTATGCCTTTGAATCATGGTGTTGGTGAAAAATATCGAATATATAATGGACTACCAAAAGAAGGAACAAATCTGCCTTGGAAGAAGTACAACCAGAATGCTGCTTAGAAACAGGGATGGTATCTTAGTCATCTAGTGCTGTTATAACAGAAATACCACAAGAGGATGGATTTAACAGAGAGAAATTTATTCTCTCTCGGCCTAGCTGGCTACAAGTCCAAATTCAGGGTGTCAGCTCTAGGGGAAGACTTTCCCTGTCAGCTCTGGAGGAAGGTCCGTGTCGTTGATCCTCATTTGGCCAAGGAGCATCTCTGTGCAGGAACCTTAGATCCAGAGGACATGGTCTGCTCCTGACACTGCTTTCTTGGTGGTATGAGATTCCTGTGTCTCTCTGCTCACTTCTCTCTTTTACATCTCAAAAGAGATTGACTTAAAACACTAGCTAGTCTTGTAGATCTCATCAATATAACTTTGGCTAATCCATCTCATTATATCACAGTGATAGGATTTACAACACATAGGGAAATCACATCAGATGGCAAAATGGTAGACAATCGTACAATACTGGAAATCATGACCTAGGCAAGTTGACAGGTATTTTTGGGGGCACAATTCAATCCACAACAGATAGCGAGACTATGTCTCATGTACTTTGGACATGTTATCAGGAGGGACCAGTCCCTGGAGAAGGACATCATGCTTTGTACATAGAGCATCAGCGAAAAAGAGGAAGACCCTCATGAGATGGATTGATACAGTGGCTGCAACAATGGGCTCAAACGTAACAAGAATTTTGACAATGGTGCAGGACTGGGCAGTGTTTTGTTCTGTTGTACACAGGGTCGCTATGAGTTGGAAGCAACTCGAAGGCACCTAACAACAACAACATTCCCAAATAGAATCTCAGCTCCTGGAAGGCAGAAATTTTTTCTCTTCCTTCTATATTCCCAACACTTAGAACAGTGCCTAAACTATAGGAGTTTCTCATTTGTTGAATGAATCAATAACTTTGAATACATGAGTCCACATTACAACGCTTGCACATGAACTGTGCTAATTCATAGGTCTTCAGGCTCCTGACAGCTTTACTTTGGTTCATGGTTCTCTCTGCAATCAGATATTGCCCTCTGTCTTAGTTACCTAGTGCTGCTATAACAGAAATACCACAAGTGAATGGCTTTAACAAAGAGAAATTTATTTCTTCACAGTAAAGTAGGCTAAAAGTCCAAATTCAGGGTGTCAGCTCCAGGGGAAGTCTTTCTCTCTCTGTCAGCCTTCTCGTCAATCTTCCCCTGGGCTAGGAGCTTCTCTGAGCAGGAACCTCAGGTCCAAAGGATGCGCTCTGCTCCCGGCACTTCTTTCTTGGTGGTATGAAGTACCTCGTCTCTGGTAGCTTCCCTTTCCTTTTATCCCTTGAGAGATAAAAGGTGGTACAGGCCGTACTCCAGGGAAACTCCCTTTACATTGGATCAGGGATAGGACCTGGTAAGGGTGTTACAATCCCACTCTAATCCTCTTTAACATAAAATTACAATCACAAAATGGAGGACAACCACAGATACTGGGAATCATGACCCAGCCAAACTGATACACACAGGTTTGAGGGGAGATAATTCAGTCCATGACACCCTCTGCTTTCATCCCTGCCAATGTGGCAGGTACCTGTCCTGAGCAAACCTCTTCTACAGGTAGTGAAGATGCCCATTGACTCTCCTTTGGTGTAGGAGGTGGGCCGTAATCCAAAGATTATCCATTGTGTTGCTGTTCATTGCCATTCCCCTAGTGCTTGGGGCATCATATCTGGTGTGTCCTCAGTATCATCTCCAGAGAGATTTATCACTCCCTGGTTCATAGACAGAAATTCTGGCAGTAGTATTTTGATAACTATTGATTGGGGCCAATAACTCAAACCCTTGGCCAGTTTATCACCCCAATTACTCCCTAATTATGATCATTAATTGAGCACCTATCTTGTACCAGATACATGATATACACTTGACCTACATTTTCTTTTTTTTAATTGTGATTTAGGTCAAAGTTTAAAGAGCAAATTAGTTTCTCGTTAAACAGTTAATACACAATTTATTTTGTGACATTGGTTGCTGCCCCATGATGTGTCAACACTCTCCCCTTCTCCATTCCAGATTTGGCCTACATTTTCTTACTTAATCCTTACCACTCTCTTCTTTCCCTCATTTTCTAGATAAGAAAACTGAGGTTTAGAGAGGTGAAGTGCTGATGCCCAATTGCTTTGGGGATAGTCAAACACAGTGGTTCAAAGATGGGCTGTGGGTTTGAATTCCAGTTCTACGCCATGTTAGCAAGTTAGTTAGCCCCCTTAGACCTCAGTTTCTTTGTCTATAAAATGGGTTAATATTAGTGCCTACCTTATAGTGTTGTTGTGCATATTATACCCCACCCACTGCCGTTGAGTCGATTCCAACTCATAGCTGTGAGTGATGAGTGCATATTATAGTGCCTGGCAAATGGTAAACATTCAATTTTTGTTAATGTAAATTCACAGGCTATTTATTTTACTATGAGATACCATGATTTCTAGTGTCAGATTTTGTTAGTTCTCAAGGACAAATTGCTTGTGCTTAGGACATGGTACCCATGATCATGAGTAGGCCTTCTGTTTCAGAGCAGACAAGATGCTGGATTGCAATACAAATTATGCCCTCAGCAGATCTATTTTCACAATCCAGTTCCTGAAACCAAAGTAATTGTTTTGTTGACAGGGTAAAATCTTTCCAATTCAGCCAACTCGAAAGTGTCATGGATTGAATTATGTGCCGCCAAATATGTGTGTATCAATTGGGCTGGGCCATGATTCCTGGTATTGTGTGATTTTCCTATATGTAGTAAATCCCGCCTCTATAATGGCAATGAGGGAGGATGGGTGGCAGTTGTGTTAGTGAGGCAGGACTCAACCTACAGGATTGGATTGTGTCTTGAGGCAATCTCTTGAGATATAAAAGAAAGAAGTGAGCGGAGAGAAGGGGGATCTCATACCACTAAGAAAGCAGTGCCGGGAGCAGAGCGCGTCCTTTAGACCCAGGCTCCCTGTGCTGAGAAGTTCCTAGTCTGGGGAAAGATTGATGAGGAGGCTGACAGAGAGAGAAAGGCTTCCCCTGAAGCTGACACCCTGAATTTGAACTTTCAGCCTACTTTACTGTGAGGAAATAAACTTCTCTTTGTTAAAGCCATCCACTTGTGGTGTTTCTGTTAGAGCAGCACTATATGACTAAGACAGAAAGTCTGTTTTTTTTTTTTTTTTAACTTAGTGAATCCAAATATCTCTGCCCATCCCTGGACTGTTTTTTTTTTTTCAATTGAGGTATAATTTACATACAACAAAATTCACCCTTTTCAATGTACAGTTCTATGAGTTTTGACAAATGCGTACAGTAAACACCACCACCAGTATATAAAACAGTTGCATTACCTCTAAAAATTCCCTTGCATCCCTTAGTATTCAATTCCTCTTCCAGCTCCAAACAAGCCCATTGCCATGGAGTCAATTTCGACTTATGCAACCCATATGTTACAGAGAAGAGCTGCTCTATAAGGTTATCTTGGCTGTAATCTTAAGGAACAGATTGCCAGACCTTTCTTCCATGGTGCCATTAGGTGGGTTTGAACCTCTAACCTTTAAGTTAGTAGTCCAGTGCAAGCCTTTGTGTCACCTCGGGACCTTACTTCCAACCTAGGCCCTGGTGAACACTAGTCTATTTTCCTGCTTCTATAGCTTTGCCTTTTCCAGAATGCCATGTAAGTGAGATCAGATAGTATGTACGTAGTCTTTGACTTTGATGTATTTCATTCAGTGTAATGTATTTGAGATTCATCCAAGTTGTGTACGTCATTAGTTCGTTCCTCTTTATTGCTGAGTAGTATTCCGTTGTATGCATAAGCCAAAGTTTGTTTATCCATTCACTTATTGAAGGACATTTGGATTATTTCCATTTTTGTGTGTGATTACAATAAAGATTTGTAAATGATCATATTTATACTTTTGGGTGAATAAGTTTTCATTCCTCTTGAGTAAATAGGACTTGTTAAGTCTACCTATCTCATTAAAAAGCTTAAACTATATTCTTGAAGAAATGCAGAGCTATTACTCTCAAATCCATAACAAACACTGATATAAAACGTGAAATTACTCTATTCCTTGAAGGATCTTCTGGGTTTCAATCAATAGAAGAAGCGTTTGTAAGTTAGTAAAGTCATTATTAGGTCACAATGGCTTCATTAAAAATAATTTTACAAGCATTTAAAAACGGCTTATTGGCCTTCATTCTTAAGAAGGATAAACATTTCCAGTGTTTACATTTTGATTTGCCTTATAGACATTGTTCCCACCTAGAGTACAAACGTCTAGCCTGTTGGAAGACTGTAATGATCTTGCTGTGGGTAAAGTCTTACCATGGCCATGGTATGCCCAAATCAGCCCAGGGTCTTAATCCAGGCTAAGGTGCTGCTGGCTTTGTCTAGAGGGCCTTTCCTTGGAGGAGTAGACAAAGCTGGAGGTAGCCTACAGCAGGAGAGATATCCCAGACCAGAGGTTTAAGGACCTATATTTGTCCAGCTTTGTCACCAACTACCCAGGTGAACTTGACCAAACACTTTGCCTCTACATGCATCTGCTTTAAGCCCCAGAAAAGGGCAAGTTGAATACAGAGCCTAGGATACAAAATTTAGAGGGACTGCACTTACACAGTCCTGACAATGAGTGCCTCCTTAAATTTTGCACCCTAGGCACCTCATTTGCCTTACCCTAGTCCTGTCCCTTATCTGTTTCCTCATCTGTAAAATGAGGAGGTGGGCTATTCTGCTAACATTTCATATCCTACACCCAAAGCTTAGGCCAGCACAGAACCAGTCAAAGTAAGACTTGTATAGTTATCCAGTTGAGTTTCATCAATAGCCAACCTGAATAATTCAGACCAAAAGTACTCTCTTTTTCACCAGTAGTAAGGTGGATTTTCTTTGCTCTGCACTTCAGATACAGTTGCCATCAAGTCTCATGGATACACCATGTTTGCCAGAGTAGAACTGTGCTCAATTTTCAGAAGTAAATCACCAGACCTTTCTTTCCAAGTGCCTTTGGGTGGATTTGAACCTCCAACCTTTTCATTAGCAGCATAGTGTGTTAAGCATTTGCATCACCCAGGGACTTCAGTAAGGTTGTATGAGCAATGCTCAATTACCCTATACCTTAATTATGTCCACAGTCCTCAGCCCACTGGCTCCAGTACTTTTGTTTGACTTTTAGCCTAGACCACCCACAAATTGCCACGCCTTTTCTTGTCTCCTGATGATACATTTGCTTGTGCAACCCAAGAATTCTCAAAATGTGTGTGTTGGTGGGGGAGGGAGGAAGGTATTAAAGTGAACAACTAGATGCACCTGTAGGGGTGAAATTTATTTTATTTTAAATTTCAAATAACAGGAAAGGAGAGCTTGGATCAGTGACATTTAGAGTTGGCTCCTACTGACTGGTGAGAGCCAACTGTTAAATTCTTAGGAATTTGGTGAGCTGTTTGTTAAATAGAGTCATCGTTAAAAATCAAATTATATACACTTACAATTAAATAAAATATATTTAAAAAAGGGAGTAAATACTGAAATTTTTTTACTTCCTAATTATTTTACTACGTTTGAGTATTATCATGCTTTTGAAGTTATTTATGTCTGTTGTATCTATATGGTAGATATAATAAATAATGGTGTGTTACTGTGGTCTCTTCTCAACTCCTCATTCATTGACATCACATGGTAGCTGGGAATCAGATACAGTAGGGGCATTTACACCATGGAAATTGGCAAACACCACAAATCAGGGTCCCACTCCCCTCGCCCGGAACATCCAGTTGTAAAATACTTATCAGCACACGACTAGCTAGAGTTAATTAAAAGTTGAAAAATATGTAGCGGAGAATGCTCTTTATTGACTAGTTCTATTAATGATTTGAGAATACCATCTCTGTCCCTCAAGGTCCCTACCTCTAAAACAGCATAATACTTGCCCTTGTTATCTCATAAAATTATTGTGAAAGCAAAAATTCATTTTAACTCTTAAAAAATTCTGTGGTTTTATGATCTGTAGTTTAATGAAAAGGCTTCAAAAAATTGAATAACTCATATAAACACAAGGTGTTATTACAAAGCACCACACAGTCTCAAGAGAGCAGTTAATAGACATGAAGTTAGAAAAAACAAATATAAATTTTCTCCTTTTGCTGTTTTCTTTACCTCAGTATTGAGCTAGATGAGAGGAGTGATAAGTTAGCATTCCTTTGCCTATCTTTGGAACCTGGGCCCTTCTGGAGGAATCTTTAATGCTCTGAAACAGCTTTTATGATGGGCACATTCTGGTTATGCTGGGATACTTCAGTGGCTCAATTAACTCATGACTAAAAAAAAAAAAATTCTTTTTTTTTTTAAATCAAGGGTTATTATTAATTCAGAGTTTTATATTAAAATTATTCATTTGGAAGGAGGTGGGGCCAAGATGGCATAGTAGTCAGATGCTTCCAGTGATTCCTCTTACAAAAAAGACCAAAAAAAAAAAACAAGTGAAATGGTTATATATATGACAAACTAGAAGCCTTGATCATCAAAGGAAAGTTAGAAAATGGGCGGAGTGGCAGGGGGAGGGAGAAATGGCTCAGAAGCAGCAAGGAGTTGTCAAAACTGAATCACCGGGAACCCCCAGGCGCCATTCCCTGGAGTGGCCGCGGTGGGGCTGGCAGTAGCACACCGGATGCGGTTTCCTCAGAGAGAGACAGTGAGCTTCACAGCCTAATCACACCTCCAGAACCAGAGAAGAACGGCACTCTCCCAAAAAGCTAAGTACATGTGTTTATTTTACCACGTGCCCATCCCCCAAGCCAGCTTCAATGGCTGTCAGTTTCCCTGGGCCTGAGATAGGTCCTGCTGCATGCCCTGAACCATTCTCCTGGCCTTGAAGAAGGAATAAATTCACAATTGGGGGAAAAGATAATCTGCCAGCTCCACTAAACTGGGGAGCTCAGGACAGAAGAAACTCCTGTCCAGGCACAAACAGTCCATGGACTTTGAATACCTTTCACCCCTGCATGGACCTGAGTGGGCCCATTTCAGAAGAATAGGTTCTTGTTGGCAGACTGCAACTGTTTCAGCTGTGCGGTGGAGAAGTGGGTGTTTGATGTTTGACATCACTTTGCCATCAAAAAGGGTCCTCACCTACCCACATCAGGGGCCTAAGGACTGGTGGCTCCACCCACGTCACCTAGCAACCTGCGACAAGAGTCCAAGGATAAGTGGTACCCTACAGTACTTACAACCAAAAGCATTGGGTACACATGGTCTGGCTGCAGAACCCACTCACTCGTGCACTCTAGGGAACAGAGACGTGTTTTCCTCAGACACTCGGGGGAGAGTTGTCAGCCCTCTACCTTGTTCAGAGCATGATCCCCTGCTGCAACCAGATACCTGTACCTCCACCAATCACCCCTGCCCCTCTAAGACTGTAGGACAGAGCCTGCACCACACACTTGATGACCAACTACCTGGACACCTGAGCTAAATCCATACAAGAAAAGTGAATGGACTTCCAGGCTCGTAAGCCTGGTAATAGCTCTAGCCATCTGGTGACAGGACATTAGAACTTCAAAGGTGAAAAGAAGCTAGTTCAATCAAGCAGTTTATTTGGGCATATCAGAACAAAACAAAGCAAGAAGCTAGGATACAGTACAAAAAACTGAACACAGTGCCGTTGGAATAAACTAATACAATAACTTATAGATGGTCTGGAGTCAACAGGCAATATCCAGTCACAAAAAGAAGCAGACCATGATCGCTTCAACAAGCTCTCAGAACAAAAACTCAAGAAATCTTCCAAATGAAGGTGTCTTCCTGGAATTACCACATGCAGAATACAAAAAGATTAATATACAGAACTCTTCAAGACATCAGAAACAAGATCAGGCAAAATACAGAACAAGGCAAGGAACACACAGATAAAGAAGTTGAAGAAATTAAAAAGCTTATTCAAGACATAATGAAAAATTTACTAAGCTGCAACAATCCTTAGAGAGACAGCAATCAGATACTCAGAAGTTTAACAATAAAATTACAGAATTAGACAATGCAATAGAAAGTCAGAGGAGCAGAATTGGGGAAGTGGGAGGCAGAATTAGTGAGATTGAAGATAAAATACATGGCACCAATATATTGAAGAACAATCAGATAAAAGAATTTTAAAAAAATGAAGAAACTCTAAGAATCATGTGGGACTCTATCAAGGGAAATAACCCACGAGTGATTGGAGTACCAGAACAGGGAGGGACAACAGAAAACACAGAGAGAATTGTTGAAGATTTGTTGGCAGAAAACATCCCTGATATCATGAAAGATGAGAAGATATCTGTCCAAGATGCTCATGAAACTGCACATAAGGTAGATCTCAAAAGAAAGTCACCAAGACATATTATAATCAAGCATGCCAAAACCAAAGATAAAGAGAGGATTTTAAGAGCAGCTAGGGATAAATGAAAAGTCACCTACAAGGAAGAGTCAATAAGAAGAAAGCTCGGACTACTCAGCAGAAACCATGCAGGCAAAAAGACAATGGGATGACATATATAAAGCACCGAAGGAAAAAAATTGCCAGCCAAGAATCACATATCCAGCAAAACTGTCTCTCAAATATGAAGGTGAAATTAGGAGATTTACAGATAAACAGAAGTTTAGAGATTTGTAAAAACCATACCAAAGCTACAAGAAATACAAAAGGGAGTTCTCTGGTTAGAAAATCAATAATATCAGATATCAGCCCAAGACTAGAACACAGGACAAAGCAACCAGATGTCAACCCAGATAGGGAAATCACAAAAATAAATGAAGACTAATAATATGCTAAAAACAGGGAAACAGTGATGTCATTATGTAAAAGAAGAAAACATTAAAACAATAAAGAGGGGCTAAGAAGCATAGTCATAGATCTTTCATAAGGAGAGGAAGTCAAGGCGATATAAAGAAATAAAAGTTAGGTTTAAACTTAGAAAAATGGAAGTAAATCTTAAGGTAACCACAAAGGAGACTAATAATCCTACTCTTCAAAATAAAAACAAGAAAAAAATAAAGGCTCAGCAAAAAAAAAATCAACAACAAATAGGAGGAAAAGACAACATACGAAGATGAACTACTCAACACATAAAATTAAGTGGGAAAAAGAAACTGTCAACAACACACAAAAGAAGACATAAAAATGACAGCACTAAACTCATGCCTGACCATAATTACGCTGAATGTTAATGGAATAAATGCACCAATAATGAGACAGAGAGTGGCAGAATGGATGAAAAACATGATCTGTCTATATGCTCCCTACAAGAGACACACCTTAGACTTAGAGACACAAACAAACTAAAACTCAAAGGATGGAAAAAATATACCAAGCAAACAACAATCAAAAAAGAGCAGGAGTGGCAATATTAATTTCTGACAAAATAGACTTTAAAGTTAAATCCCCCAAAAAGGATAAAGAAGGACACTATATAATGATCAAATGGACAATACACCAGGAGGATATAACCATATTAAATATTTATGCACCCAATAACAGGGCTGCAAGATACATAAAACAAACTCTAACAGCATTGAAAAGTGAGATAGACAGCTCCACAATAACAGAAGGAGACTTCAACACACCACTTTCGGAGAAGGACAGAACTTACAGAAAGAAGCCCAATAAAAACATGGAAGAGTCAAATGCCACAACCAACTGACTTCACCTCGTAGACATATACAGAACCCTCCACCCAACAGCAACCAAGTATACTTTCTTTTCTAGTGCACATGGAACATTCTCTAGAATAGACCACATATTAGGTCATAAAGCAAGCCTTAGCAGAATCCAAAACATTGAACTATTACAAAGCATCTTCTTTGACCATAAGGCCATAAAAGTGGAAATGAATAACAGGAAAAGCAGGGAAAGAAATCAAACACTTGGAAAGTGAACAATACCCTGCTCCAAAAAAGACTGAATTATAGAAGACATTAAGGATGGAATAAAGAAATTCATAGAATCCAATGAGAATGAAAACACTTCCTATCAGAGCCTTTGGGACACAGTGAAGGCAGTGCTCAGAGATCAATTTATTTCAATAAATGTACTCATCCAAAAGGAAGAAAGGGCCAAAATCAAAGAATTATCCCTAGAACTTGAACAATTAGAAAGAGGGCAACAAAAGAAACCCACAGGCACCAGAAGAAAAAAAATAATAAAAATTAGAGCTGAACTAAATGAAATAGAAAACAGAAAATTGAAAGAGTTAACAAGACCAAAAGCTGGTTCTTTGAAAAAATTAACAAAATTGATAAGTCATTCATCAAACTGACAAAAGAAAAACAGGACAGGAAGCAAATAACCCAAACAAGAAATGGGATGGGTGACATTACAATAGGCCCAACTGAAATTAAAAGAATCATATCAGATTACTATGAAAAATTGTACTCTAACAAATTTCAAAACCTAGAAGAAATGGATGAATTCCTGGAAACACACTAACTACCTAAACTAACAGAAACAGAGGTAGAACAACTAAATAGACCCATAACAAAAGAAGAGATTGAAAAGGTAATCAAAAAACTCCCAAAAACAAAAAAAAGCCCTGGTCCGGACGGCTTCACTGCAGAGTTGTATCAAACTTTCAGAGAAGAGTTAACACCACTACTACTAAAGGTATTTCAGAGCATAGAAAAGGATGGAATACCCCCAAACTCATTCTATGAAGCCAGCATATCCCTGATACCAAAACCAGGTAGAGACTCCACAAAAGAAAATTACAGACCTATATCCCTCATGAACTGAGATGCAAAAATCCTCAACAAAATTCTAGCCAATAGAATTCAATAACATATCAAAAAAACAATTCATCATGACCAAGTGGGATTCATACCAGGTATGCAGGGATGGCTCAACGTTAGAAAAACAATGTAATCCATCATATAAATAAAACAAAAGATGAGAACCACATGATCTTATCAATTGATGCAAAAAAGGCATTTGACAAAGTCCAACACCCATTCATGATAAAAACTCTCAGCAAAAGAGGAATAGAAGGAAAATTCCTCAACATAATAAAGGGCATTTTTTCAAAGCCAACAGCCAACATCATCCTAAATGGAGAGAGTCTGAACACATTTCCCTTGAGAACAGGAACCAGAGAGCGATCACCTTTATCACCACTCTTATTCAACATTGTGCTGGAGGTCCTAGCCAGAGGAATCAGGCTAGATAAAGAAATAAAGGGCATCCAGATTGGTAAGGAAGAAGTAAAAGTATCTCTATTTGCAGATGACATGATCTTATACACAGAAAACCCTCAAGAATCCTTCAGAAAACTACTGAAACTAACAGAAGAGTTCAGCAGAGCATCAGGATACAAGACAAACATAAAAAAAATCAGTTGGATTCCTCTACACCAACAAAAAGAACATCGAAGACAAAATCACCAAACCAGTACCATTTACATTAACCCCCAAGAAGATAAAATACTTAAGAATAAATCTTACTAGAGATGTAAAAGACCTATACAAAGAAAACTATAAGACACTACTGCAAGAAACCAAAAGAGACCTATAAAGTGGAAAAATATACCTTGCTCATGGATAGGAAAACTCAACATTGTAAAAACGTCTATTCTACCAAAAGCAATCTATAGATACAATGCAATTCTGAACCGAATTCAAATGACATTTTGTAATGAGATGGAGAAACAAATCACCAACTTCATATGGAAGAGAAAGAGGCCCCAGATAAGTAAAGCATTACTGAAAACAAAGAACAAAGTGGGAGGCCTCACACTACCTGCTTTTAGAAACTATTATACCGCCACAGTAGTCATAACAGCCTGGAATTGGTACAACAGCAGAAACATAGACCAATGTAACAGAATTGAGAATCCAGACATCAATCCATCCACGTATGAGCAGCTGATATTTGACAAAGGTCCAAAGTCAGTTAAATGGGGAAAAGACAGTCTCTTTAAAAAATGGTGCCGTCATAACTACATATCCATCTGCAAAAAAGGAAAACAAGACCCATACCTCACACCATGCACAAAAACTAACTCAAAATGGATCAAACACCTGAATATAAAATCTTAAATGATAAAGGCCATGGAAGAAAAAATAGGGACAATGCTAGGAGCCCTAATACATGGCATAACAGTATATAAAACATTACTAACAATTCACAAACACCAGAAGAGAAATTAGATAACTAGGAGCTTCTAAAAATCAAACACCTGTGCTCATCAAAAGACTTCACCAAAAGAGTAAAAAGATTACCTACAGACTGGAAAAAGTTTTTAGCTATGACATTTCCGATCAACGTCTAATCTCTAAAATCTACATATTACTGCAAAAACTCAACAACAAAAAGACAAGTAACCAAATTAAAAAATGGGCAAAGGATATGATCAGGCACTTCACTAAAGAAGACATTCAGGTAGCTAACAGATACCTGAGGAAATGCTCACAATCATTAGCCATTAGAGAGATGCAAATGAAAACTGCAATGAAATTCTGTCTCACTCCAACAAGGCTGGCATTAATCCAAAAAACACAAAATAATAAATGTTGGAGAGGTTGTGGAGAGACTGGAACACTTATACACTGCTGGTGAGAGTGTAAAATGGTGCACCCACTTTGGAAATCAATTTGTCACTTCCTTAAGCTAGAAATAGAAGTACCATAGGATCCAGCAATCTCACTCCTTGGAATATATCCTAGAGAAATAAAAGCCTTTACGTGAACAGATATATATGCACAATCATGTTCATTTCAGCACTGTTTACAATAGCAAATAGGAGGAAACAACCAAGGTGCCCATCAACAGATGAATGGATAAATAAATTATGGTATATTCACACAAAGGAATATTATGCATCGATAAAGAACAATGATGAACCTATGAAACATTTCATAACATTGAGGAATATAGAAGGCATTAAACTGAGTGAAATTAGTTGCAAAAGGACAAATATTGTATGAGACTACTATTTTAAGAACTCGAGAAATAGTTTGAACAGAAATGAAAATATTCTTTGATAGTTACAAGAGTGGGGAGGGAGAGAGGGAAGGGGTATTCACTAATTAGATAGTAGACAAGAACTATTTTCGGTGAAGCAAAAGACAGCACACAGTACAGGAGAGGTCATCACAACTGGGCTAAACCAAAAGCAAAGAAGTTTCCAGAATAAACCAAAGGGTTTCAAGGCCAGCATAGCAGGGGCAGGGGTTTGGGGACCATGGTTTCAGGGGACATCTAGGTCAACTGGCACAATAAAATCTATAAAGAAAACATTCTTCATCCCACTTTGAAGTGTGGCATCTGGGGTCTTAAATGGTAGAAAGCAGCCATCTAAGATGCATCAATTGGTCTCAAACCATCTGGAGAAAAGGAGAATGAACACCAAGGACACAGGGTAATTATGAGCCCAAGAGACAGAAAGGTCCACATAAAGCAGAGACCACTACATCAGCCTGAGACCAGAAGAACTAGATGGTGCCCGGCTACAACCAATGACTGCCCTGACAGGAAACACAACAGAGAACCCCTGAGAGAGCAGGAGAGCAGTGGGATGCAGATCTCAAATTCTCATAAAAAGTCCAGACTTAATCGTCTGACTGAGACTAGAAGGATCCTGGAGGTCATGGTCCCCAGATCTTCTGTTACCCCAAGACTGGAAACCTTCCCAAAGCCAACTCTTCAGACAGGGACTGGACTTGAGTATAAGATAGAAAATGGTACTGGCGAGGAGTGGGCTACTTGGATCAAGTAGACACATGAGACTATGTGGGCAGCTCCTGTCTGGAGGGGAGATGAGAAGGCAGAGAGGGACAGAAGCTGGCTGAATGGACATGGAAATAGATGGTGGAGAGAAAGAGTGTGCTGTCTTACTTGGGGGAGAGCAACTAGGAATATACAACAGGGTGTACATAAATTTTTGTGTGAGAGACTGACTTGACTTGTAATCTTTCACTTAAATGACAATAGAAATTTTTTTAAAAATTCATTTGTAGGCATTTATTTTTCCTGCAAAAATGTGTGGAAAAAAATGGAATTTATTTAGCACCAAATATTGCAATTTACTTGTTGGGGCAAAGTGGTAAGGTGCCACCTTACCTCCTTGATCTGCATTTGTGAACTGTGAGTTTGGGGCCAGAGAAGGGCAACGTCTACTCCTGATTCCTGCCCCTTGATGGCCTTTAGACCAGCCTTGAGTGGTCTAAACCTAACTGTGGACTGCAGACCCTTGGGGAGGGGTAGAGTTATGGCAAGAAGTGTCTACATTTATTTAAACCACCCAAGCTTTGTTTATAAGAAAAAAAAAAGTGACGATTTTTTCAAGTTTATGAAGGCATCAATGTTATGAACCACTCACAATTTCATTTCAAAGCCTTACTGAATTCATAATGTCTTTGGGTCACCAGGCTACCTATGGTTACATAGATTGTGCCCTGGCCAAGGACAATCAGCTGAAGGGGTTTAAAGAAAGGGCTGAAAACCAGCCCCAACTCCATATGAGCCTTTTACCTTACTTTGGGGCTGAGTCAGCCCTGAGAGGAAGTGGCACCATTTTCTAACTGGTCTACTAGAAAGTGCCCTTTTAGCTCAATCTCCCAAAGGTACACAACTAGCAGCAGAAGCCTTGTGGGCATTATATATGTTCTCAATCAACAGCCATTAATAAACTGCTACTTAAATACAAGAGTCCAGATGTTTTTGCCACTAAAAAAGAGGACTTTATGAGCGAAAGGGTAAGAAAAAACTGGGCAAGAACTTCAACCTGTCTGGACTGATATTTCCAATTTCACTCTGAGTGTTGTGCATGGTTGTGTGTGTGTATATAAATGAGGTTGCAAAGCTCACCCTCTGGTAGAGACCAGATTAATTGAATCTTACCAACTTCAATTCTTTCCCAAGCATAATGGTTAATCTTTTATGTCAACTTGGCTAGGCTATGGTTCCCAGTTGTTTGCCCAAACACTCGTCTGGTTGCTGTCATGGAGTAGTTAAATGCAATTAAATCATTTGGCTTTGGGTAGAGCAGCAGATTACCTCCAATTATATAATGTAATTTAACAATGTTCCATAATACAATGTAATGTAATCAGTCAGTCAGTGGAGGCCATACCAGTATATGATAGAGTGTAAACCGAATTACTTCTGAGTTACAAGAAGACCGGAATAGACACAGACACACACACCCGGGGGAAGAGGAACAGAGATGACAGAGACAGATGCATCCATAAGTTCAGGAACTCCAAGGATTGCTGGTAGCTTCTAGAAGCTAAAATAGACAAGAAACAACCTCTCCCTGAATTCAGACTTCTAACCCCTGAACTGTGAGAAAATACACTTCTGTTCTTTAAAGCCGCCCACTTATAGTATTTGTGTTATAGCATCACTAGGAAACCAAGACATCAGGCTTCCATGATGGCTGTGATGAACCTATCCACACTCTATCAGTTACTTTTGCTGCACAAGACACCCTAAAACATGCTAAAACAACAAACACTTATTATTTTTCATGATTCTGTGGGTCAGCTGGAACAGCTCATTTGGGGCTGGAAGGTCTAGAATGGCCAGCACTTATGTGTCTGGTGGCTGACCTGATGTCAGCTGGGGAAACGGGTAAGACTTGGCCACGTGTTTCTCATCATCCAGCAAGCTAGCTTGTGCTCACTCATAATGGTGATGGTTGCAGAGTTCCCAAGAGCAGAAAAGTAGCAAACCTTGATGTGCAAGCAGTTTTAAAGCCTCTACTTGATCATGGAGCCCTGGTGGCACAGTGGTTAAGTGCTACAGCTGTTAACCAAAAAGGTCAGTAGAACAAATCCACCAGCCACTCCTTGGAAACCCTATGGGGCAGTTCTACTCTGTCCTATAGGGTCACTATGAGTTGGAATTTACTCAATGGTAATGCGTTTGGTTTTTGGGGTTTGCTTTGCACTGTATTTGCAACATCCCATTGCCAAAGCAAATAACAAGCCTAGCCTAGTGCCAGAGTGGGAGGACATGGTCAAAGGGTGTGGATAGAAAGAAGAATATCATTTATGGTCATGTTTATCACACACACTGATTTTAAAGACATTAAAGGAACAAAATCCTGTTTCTAGTTTCCATTAGGGAAGAGGCGGGGCCAAGATGGCAGAATAATCAGATGCTTCCAGTGAAATTAATTTTATATTTTATTTAACCCAGTATGCCCAGTGTTATTATTTCAGCATGTAATTAATATAAAAAATTCAGGAGATATTTTTATTCTTTTTTTCATATTTCCATATTTGTGCACAACTAACGCATGCCTTCTACGTTTGTTTGCCAACCATGCTATAATAGCGCTTACAAAAATATCTTGTTGGGGGAGGGCGAGGTTGGCAAACAAACGTAGGAGGTGTGTGTTATTTGCATAAAAATAAGTCTTCCAAATTCGGTGTGTATCTCATACAACACGTCTGAATTTGAACTAGCTGCCTTTCAAGTGCTCAGTATCCACATCTGGCTACTGGATACCACACTGGACAGCGCAACTTTAGAATATAGACTTTATTTCTCTATATACATGAGGAAACTGAGGCTCTGGAAGGATAAGTAGGTTTCCCAAGGTCCCATGGCTGATGAGTGATTGAACCGTGATTCAGTCCCAGGTCCATTGGTACTGGTTTTACTCTGTTCCATCACACTGGTTATATCAATAGGCATGGCTTTTTGGAGGGGAGGAAGCACGGGTATCCCGCTCCTACTTTTGAGATATGGATTGTTCCCTTTTTTCTTGGCCCACTGGGCCTAATTATCTCCAAGGTCTTCCACAATTTGTCCTCTAATTAAGAAGCTAACAAAAAGTTCAGCTGTCTGACTACGCCAGCCACTCCTTGGAAACTCTATGGGGCAGTTCTACTCTGTTCTATAGGGTCACTATGAGTTGGAATCAACTTGACGGCAAGGGAATTTTCCTATTCATTCCTACCCACTGCTCTCCACTCATGCCAATCTCCCTTTCCATCCTGCACATGTACCATGTTAACCTGTGAATTGGCAGACATGACTCATTCCTGCACTACCTACCCCTTTCTTTCCTGTTGGTGATGTATCTCAGAAAGGGTGTGAGGTTGTCAGGAACAAGAGTTATGTCAATGATCCCTCTCTTATCCTCCCAATCAACAGGTTTTACTGTTCTTTCTTTCTAGTAGAAGCTCAAGAAATCAGTGACTCATCTGAGTTGACATCAGAGGAAAGACCAGGGCTGTTTAGAAGGGGCATCTAATGTCCCAAGGCACATGATGGCTCCAAGGAGCCCTCTTTCTCTGAAGGGGAATGAAGGCAGCTGGCTGACCACATGGCTATGCCATGGGCACAAGGCAGTGTGGTACATCATAGACCTCAATACATACTTGTCGGAAGAGTGGAGCAACTTGTACGACTAAGTCAACTTGAGCCCAGAGTAAGGAGGGATTGACAGACTGCTCACTAAACTCCACATATCCAATACACAGAGCATTTTGAAAACATTAACTGAATTATCAGTGTAAACTTGGTGGCAGAATGAAAATAGATACTAATGATTCTCAATTAAAAATAGCAATATAAACTGTTCATTCCTTGATCAATCTTTTCTGTCATTACATCTGTTTTTCTATCAGAGAGAGTCTATTTTCCGACTTCTTTTATGTTCCCTTGGTTTTTAAAAAATAACAATTAAAGACTGTTTAGTTTCTGATGCACCCTTTCCAACATTGTACCTATTTTTCTGTTTGAAAAGAATCTATTTTTCAACTTCTTTTGTCTTCCTCTGATGAAACAGTGGAGCCTTTTTGGTTTTTTTTTTTTTCTTCATGTAATTAAGCTGATCAGTATCCCATGTGGAGTGGAAACAATTGGTTTCACGTATGCTGGTGTACAGTTACCCACAGAGCTGTAATTATTTGCATGTTTCTCATTTCCTTGTGGAAATGCTTAGACTTTGTTAGATAAAGATTTGGCCGACTCAAACTTTGTGAACATTACTGCCTTTGGCTATCGGATCTGGCTGTATCCTGTTGAGGCCACAGAAATGAAATTGTGTTCTACAATTTTGTACAGAATGAACTTTGATGATGCCTGACCAGCTTTTGCTTCCTCTTGTCTGTTTACTCTGACACCCACGGGGTCGCCTTGAGTCAGAGTTGACTCCGTGACAACTGGACTAGGTTTCATTGGTTCTTAACAGTACCCTGATTTTTGTTCAAGGGTACCTCCACCCCGGGCAGCCCTTAGGTTCAGGGGTGGTTGACTCTGCCTATAGCTGTAGCATGGGCCTGACTAGTCTTAGAGTAATCCCACCCCCTTGCCACAGAGATTAGTTCAGAAATTCCTAGATAATTGATATGTGGCATTCTTCAGGCCATGAAGATTGCTTCAGGAGTGGGTACGTGGCCAAATTCTGGCCAATGAGATGAAATGGAAGGTTTGGTGAGAGTTTCTACTAAGAAGGTTTCTACTCTTAAGAGAGTGGTGGTACTAGAGGAGATGGTCCCTTTCCCTCTGGACATTGTTATGGTCAGAGTGCAAGGTTGGGAACAGCTGCAGCCACTTGGCTATCAGCCTCTATTGCCCACCAACAAAAGAGGGAGGGGCCAAACAAATCATCCCAGGTAAAACCAGTTACTGTGGGGTCTATTCTGACTCACGGCAATCCCCGTATGTCAGAGTAGAAGTGCGCTCCATGCGGTTTTCAGTAGCTGGTTTTTCAGTAGATCGTCAGGCCTTTCTTTTGAGGTGCCACTAAAAACCAAAACCAAACCAATTCTGACTCATAGCGACCCTATAGGACAGAGTAGAGCTGCTCGGTAGAGTTTCCAAGGAGCTCCTGGTAGATTTGAACTGCTGACCTTTTGGTTAGCAGCCGTAGTAGCGCTTAACCACTACACCACCAGGGTTTAGGGGGACTCAAACTTCCAAACTTTTTATTAGCAGCTGAGCACGTTAATCCAGGAACTCTAAAGATAAGCAGATTTGGAGGCTGATTGGAGCATGCCTGATGACCATACAGCATCTGGACTTTTTTGGTGACATAAACCAATAAATCCCCTTAAGGGTTTGAGCCACTTTAAATGGAGTGTTCCGTTACTTGCAGCCAAAAGCGTTATAACTGATATAGATAACTTAGCAGATAAATATAAATCATAAAATTAGAACTTCATCTTATGAAATAGAAACAAATGTGTGAGTGCATGTAGAATATAAAATAGAGCACTCCTTCCCACTTTATTTTTTTTCCCACTTTACATGAGGAAACAACTTCAGAGAGTTTTGACATAGTCTGTAAGTGATAGAGCCAGAATTCCTGCTAGGCCCATATACCCTCAATATCATTGAAAAGCTATACTTTAACAGATTCCATCAGAGAAGCCCTGTGGGCTATTTGGTACTAGACCTTATGTTCATTTTAGTCCTAACAGCTAAGCTGCTAAGAGCAAGATTCCTACTGTTTTGCTATTGTTCTTAGAAAAGATTTGAACAGGAAACAGTTCTGTGTCTTCTTGTTTTTCTATGCAAGGCCCTGTCTTGATAACCTTGTCATTTTTTTTTTTTTTCTTAAGCGGCTTGGTCTTTCTTTATGAAGAAATGGTTAAGAAGATAAGTCTCCCGCTTACCTAAACATGAGCATGGCATTCTGATACAAGTAATGTAGTCAGATTCTGTCTGGACCTCACTCTGTACCCGCAAGAAATTTGTCAAGATATTTTCTTAAGTACAGAGAGTTCTCCTGCCAAGAATTCTGGTGCCAGTAGTCAGATACTGAAATTGCAATCTCCGACTACAAATGAATGAAGGAATAAATGGTATCTCTGCTGATAGAGACATCATGCTGTGTAGTTTGTTAGTTTCTTGGAGGATCTGTTGCAGCCCCTGGTTTAGGGTGCTGGGACCTTTATCTTCTAAAAAGTACTTGAACTTTCTGAGGCTTAATAATTAGAACAGAATATTTAAAAATTTTTCCTCAATATTCAGCAATGGATACTATATCATTAACTACTGTGCAGTTATTATTGTGGCACATGGCAAGACATTGGTCATATGGCCACAGAAAAGCTTTACTTAGCTAATTTTTTTTTTTTTAACTGGTCTGGAAGACTCTTGGTTTTATTGTTTTTTAAATGTATATATATAATTTATTTTACTCAATTTTTGTTGTTGATCTTACCTAATTTATAACCTTAAAGTTTCTTTTTAAAAATTAGATCATAATTTCACAAAGACAATAAGGATGTAGGGTTTCAGAGAAGAAAAATACTCACCGAAGCCTAGGATATTTGAGATGTTTTCAGCAGTGAGACGTGAGGTGGCCAGGTAGGATTGAGATGGGAGTGATAAAGCAGAAAGCCATTCTTACCTAGGGGAACAGTATGGAAGAATGTGTGGCTATGGGAATGCATAAAGCATGTTTCAGGGAACAATGAATTGACCAATCTGGCTACAGCAGAGGATAATAGTGGAATTCTTTTTGAAAAGTAATATTGTAGAAAATCTTAAAACCCAAATTAAGAAGTCTGGATTTTTTCCCGGTAGGCATATGGGAGCCCAGTCCTCGGACAAAGGGTCAGTAAGGACTGTAGGCTTTAACAAGGTGAATCTGGCTGCCCAGTGCACCACCCTGAAGGCTGTGAGGCCATTTCAGATGAAATGAAGTAATATGTGTGCAACTGAACAGCTGGACTGATGGAGTGGCAAGAAGAGTGGAAATAAGCCAGGGTGGGAGCCATTTGGAAGAAAAAGAATTGACAGCTTTGGAGACAACTAACTGGATGGAGAGGGCATCTAGGATGACTCTGACGTTTACAGCCTCAATCATGGGTGGATGAAGCTACCATTGGAAAAATCAGGAAATGCAGAAAAGGAAGTCAGTATTAGGAGGTAAGATAAGGAATTTGTTCCCTGAAAGACTGAGTTTGAAGTAACAGTAGGACAATGAGGTAGAGCTTCTCAGGAGGCAGCTGAAAAAAGTAATTAGAGTTGAGAAGAATTGTCAGGGCTCACAATGAAGATCTGGGAGCTGATGCCTTGTCAAGAGCTATTTCTCCTTCCTTGCTATTAGAATGCTAACTGTGTTTGGGTTGCAGTGTGCCCAGATTGAAAAAAAAAAAAAATGGAGAGGATAAATCATGACTGGCTTAAATCCAAATATGGTAACTTGTTTCCCTTTGATTGGTCAAGAGGTGAGCTTATGATTTAATTCTGGCCGATGAGACTAAGGGGCTTTAGGGAAGGATTCTTCTTCCTGATAAAAGACATCTCCATGAAAAGAAAGTCTCTTTTGTTTTCACCTTCTTTTTTCCTGCTGTGACACAGTCAGGGGAGACTGGGATCTTTGGGGGCAGAGGCAACTACCTTATGACTATCAGGGATGAATGTGGCTGACATATTGATGAAGACAAACAGAAAGATGGAAGAACCTTTGGTCATCAGCGACCTTGTTGATTTGCCAAGCCAAAGTGGAATTGCCTATATCCACACTTCTTGCTAAGCACAAGTTTATTCATTATCTTTATTCTTTAAGCTGTTGTTAGTTGGTATTTTATTACTTTCAGCTGAAGATATCTTTAAAAAATTTTTTTAAATTTTGGTGACAGTTTTCACGCCAAACGTACACCATTTCAAGACCTTCTACATGTGCAATTCACTGACATTTATTACATTCTTCAAATTGTGCTACCATTCTTACTATCCTTTTCCAAATTATTCTACCGTTATGTTAAACTCCCTAAGCTTCCCATTCAATCTTTTGATTTGCCATTGTCAGTTTTATCCCACATAGATAATTCTTTAAAAGAGCACAATGCTCAAGACAGGCATACTTTACCAATTAAGATAAGCTTTTTTTTTTTTTTTGGTTTAAAGAAGAGTTTAAGGGATAGTTTTGGCTTAAGGTTTAAAGTTTTAATATTTTCTCAGGGGCAATAGTTTTGGAGGTTCATCCAGCCTTAATGGTGCCAGAAAGTCTGAATCCTATGGAGAATTTGAAATTTTGTTCTGAAAATTTTCCCGTTTAGATCAGGAGTCTGCTACAGAACTCAGTTGAAGATGTCTTAACTGATACAGACATAATTGTTAATGTCTGTGCAAACAACTGTGATCTGAGAGAGAGGGAGCAAGAGAAAGACAAAGCCTGGAAATATACCCACAGATCCACGTTTATGAAATGGAAGTTTTGCTAACTATACTTTAAGGCTTTTAATTTTAAAAAAAGCTGCACGGGAAACTTGTTTTAATCGTGAAAACACCACACACACACATACACACACACACACACACAAAACTCTTCCTCCTCAAACCACCCCTTAAGCATTTTCCAGAGAGCATATATTCCAAATGAAAGGGCAAAAAGGAGACTGGTTTGAGTTTGGAGCTACAAGAGGGTGATTGTTTTCTCTAATGTGATTTCCCTCCTAGTGCTGAAACAGTCACTTCACTTGAAGTTGTTTGCTAAATGAGGCATCTTCCTTGTTCTCCTTTGCACGGATTGGAGATCAAGAAGAACCAGCCTGAAGTTCCTTGCTGTGACTGACGGAGGAGTTGTTTTATTGCCGGTGGATAGGGGCCTGCCACCAGAGAGGCTGGAGCGATGGAGCTGACTCACAGGGCTGGGAGAATGGCCGGGATCTTTGGCAGAGGTAAGCAGTGTCCGATTCCACCTGGGGGGGGGGGGGCGGGGGGGACAGGGGAAGGGAGAGGTTGTGGCAAAGAAAGCCGTATCTATTCCACGGAGAAATTCATGCCATTATTTTTCTTGAAAAAGCATCTTCTCTTAAGCCATAGAGCCTGATTTAGCTCTCATCTCGACAAGCCGTACTAATGACTGCTAATGGATACATTCTTTTAATAAATGAAGAGGCACAAGAAAATTGCCAGATATTAAACAGAGGCCCACATGTCTTATCTGAGTCTATAATGACCCTATCAAGTAACCTAAGCAAAAGAAATGTGACTCTTCAGAGGCTAATGGAGTCTATTTTTCTTTAGTGCAATATAAATTAACTGCCAGGAAGAACAGTAATTCATTGGTCTCTCCTAGGAAGTGTTTAAAGGGGGCCGTCTGCATTTTCTATTGGTAGCAAAGAAAATATGACATAAGTGCCTCTGTGCCCTGTGAATTTATGTAAATGACTGACCTAGCAATGCAGCCGAAAGCTCTGTTGGACTTTTCAGCTGAAGTCAAAAGACCTGTGCAATTTGTTGCTAACTTTGCTAATTTTTTTCATCACGCTTTGGAAATTTTAAATTTTATTCTTGAAAATATTTTCAAGATAACGTAATTCCTAGTACTATAGTCTCGGAGGACACTTCTGAAAATGCGTGAAGAATTGCACCAAATCAATAAGAAAGAGACAACCCAAAAGAAAAAGGGACAAAAGGAAATGAACCAAAAACTCAGAGGAAATGTCCAATAATCATGTGAAAAGATGAACAACCTATATTGTAGTTTTCTGCAACTTGCTGTTTTCAATACAACATATTGCCTCTAAGCTTCATCCAGGCATGTCACGGTGTATAGCAACATTCATTTTCACTGCTGTGATGATTTTTAATTGTGTGAATATTTCACAATTCCACTGGCTCTATAATACATATAGCATGACTCCACATTTATAAAGCCCCAAAACAGAAAAAAGTGTAAAATAGATTGCTTAAGGATATATACATGACTGACAAACCTTTTTTTTAAAAAGAAAGTAATGATAAAAAAAACTTTAGGATAATGTCTTTTTTGAGGGAGGGGGTGGATTGACAAAGGGATTGAGTGGGTGTGATGGTTAATGTTATATGTCAACTTGCCTAAACCATGATTCTCAGTATTATGTAATTACCCTGCATTGCATGATCTGATTTAATCATCCTCCATTTTGTGATCTCCCGTAAGTAATATAATCACCTCCATGATGTGATCTGGTGTGATAAGCCAATCGTAAAGGGAGTTTTCTCAGAGGTGTGGCCTGCACACAATATATATATGTACTGCAGGAAGTAGTACAAAGCCAGAGGGTCAACAGGACTCTCCTGGGATCAGGTTCACCTGCATTTCTGTAACATACCATCCTGTGCTCCCCCGTACCCCCATGCCAGTGACCAGTGACCTTGTCTTGAATTAGCTCTCTTTTTGACTCCTCTGTTTTATTTGTTTTAACCTCTGTGGTCTGCTTTGATCAATTATCTTGGCCTATGTATACTTATAGACCTTTAGTTTATCCCTGATGCCTGGGGGCCATAAGCTCCTTGGACTTTCTTCCCCTCCCCATCCCTCTTCCTCTCTCTTCTTCGATTTGAAATATAATTCATGTTAGTTGTAACAAATTCAAATAATACCCAAAAGTGAAAGCTACCTCTTGTCTACTCCGATCCAATAATCCCACTGTTAATAGATGAGTTTCTTTACAGATGATTTTATGTATATATATACACACACACACACAAAATAATGTATATTTGGCCAAAATGGGTATCAACATGATGTGTATTGTTCCGTAACATTCTTTTTCATTTAATGTTATATCATGTACATCTTTCCAAGTCGGAACACATAGACTGGTCTAACTCTTTTTAATAGAAGCAATATTCCAGAATATGTTGTTGTTGATTTTAGTTGCTATTAAGTCAGCTCTGACTCATGACAACCTCATGTACAACAGAATGTAATGTTGCCTGGTCCTGTACCATCTTCATGATTATTGGTATGCTCAAGTCCGTTGTTGCAGCCACTGTGTATTTTGAGTACTTTCCAACCCCAGAGGTTCACCTTCCAGCAGTATATTGGACATTATTCTCTTGTGATCCACTGGGTTTTCACTGGCTAATTTTCAGAAGTAGATCACCAAGCCCTTCTTCCTATTCTGTCTTAGTCTGGAAGCTCCACTGAAACCTGTTCACCATGGTTGTGGTATTGGTATTTCAAATACCAATGGCATAACTTCTAGGATCATAGTAACCCAAAAACCACCAAAGTATGACAAAATGACAAATGAGTGGTGGCCCAAAGTATAGAAGTACCTTTATTTACTGTTTCCCTCCTGAACATCATTTATGTTGCTCCCTATTTTCTCCTATTGTAAACAATGAGGCAGTGACTCTCTCTGGCACATGAATCTTTGCACACTCATACGAGCTAATGTTCTGAGGAATGGGGCTCCAGAACAGGCAGTGCTAAATCTTAGGGTATGTTGGCCTCCCCTGACTCATTATCCTCTTGACCCTGATGTCCTAGAGACCTCTGCTGTCATCTGTCTGCCTTCTGAGACCACTCTACTGTTCACTCACTCCAGGGCCTATCTGCCTTGTTCCTCCTTTGACAGCCAATTCTTAATCACTTGCTCTCTGAAACTTTGCCCTGGCAGCCTTAGTTTCTCATATGGATTGGCAATTATTTTCAATTATAGCACTTGACACATTGTGTTATAACTATTTTTCTACTTGTCTAATTTCCCCACTAGACTGGAACTTTCCAAAGGCATCATCAGTGTCTATCACAGGGCTTGATACCCAGCAAATAAATGAATGAATGAATGAGTTTATTATTAAATTTTATTGAGCTCACACTGTGTACTAAACACTGGCACTACGTATATACAACTGTGAAAAAAAAAAACCAAAAAACAAAATTCCTGCTCTCAATCAACAAATAATAGTAAATCATAGGTCAGATCACAATAAATGTTATAAAGAAAAAAATAAGGCCAAGTACAGGGCTAGAGAAAGCTATTGTTCATAAGTGGGGAGAAAAGGCTTCTCTGTTAGGGTGACATTTGAACAGAGACCTAAATGAGGTGAAGAGTTGAGTCTGCAACTGTCTAGGGAAAGAAAATTCCAGGCATAAATGAATGAGTGAATAGACGGAGGCCAGGTAGAGGGCTGCCCACTCACTGATATGAGACGGGGGGATGTTAATACCCCAAAGGGCAAAAGGACCTGAAACGAAGTTAACTAGATTAAGGACTTAACACGAGTGTCATAGGTTGGGTTCCTTAGAATAAGATGGAGATTAGCGTGTCGGAAGTTTATTAGGGAGTGCTCATGGGATCAACACCTCTGGGGGAAGGAATGAAGAGGAAGAGGGAGAAGCTGAGCTGAGATGCCGTCTCAGTGGTGGTGCCATGCAACCCTGGGAGAGTTCTGATGCTGGGATGACCCTTCAGAGTGGTCCCAAGTTGGAAAGAAGGGCCCGAACCTTTATGTCACACTTCAGTCGGTCATTAGATATTGGCCTCCACGGGAAGGGAGGTTACCTTGAGCTAGGTGGCTCTCTCCAGCCAAGGCAATCCTCAAAGAGACAGCTGATTGCTGTCTACCAGCAAGACTCCCAGAAGGTGAGGGAGAGTTCTTTATTCCTGAAGGGGTTCTGGATGGGCCAGTGTTCATCACAGTAAGACCAGGTGGCATGTTGTGATGGAGAGCACAACAGGTAGGGGGAAGGAGGGAGGCGGGCAGTCAGTAGATCTGGGTCCTAAGCCTTGTTGTGTTGCAGAGAAAAACTTGCTGAGCTGCCTTCTTATTTGCTCTCAAAGTCCTTCCTTTCCCTTCCGCGCCTCTGCTCTAGAGCTCAAAGGCGCTGACACCTACAGGTTGCGTTTCTTAAGCTCCTGTCAGCTGGTTTCTGGACAGGCTTGGCCAGTGGTAGCAACCAATGGGAGATTATAAGCAGGAGGAAGGGAGAAGCCAGATATTTCTTTCCTTCTCCTCTGGCGTGGGCAGGATCTCTAAGAGCTGCTTAGTCTCCTCCCTGGCTCCAACTCCAGGCTCCTCCTTAGCTGTTCAGGCCAGCTGTGGTTCCAGCCTCCATCAGGGAGCCTTGGCTCCTGGCCTCTGGTAACACTACCTGTGGTAGAGATGAGATGCAGTGCTCAGATCCCCTTCAAGGAAGGACTAGCTGCCCCATAGCAGGGGGGCCAACCAGCCTCCACCTATCAGTTTCTTCATGGTCAGCCTCAGCTGCAGACAGCTGCCTTGCTCAAGGTCATGCCTTCCTGAGACAGCTAACACTCAGTGATTGAGGGAGGTGAGGTATTAAATACCCACCATTTCTGCCTGATGAGGGACACTCTGGTAGACAATTCTCTAGGACTGGCTGAGGTTTTGTTGGGTCTGCATCACAGTTCAGTTCTTTCTCTGCCCATTCAACTTTTCCTCCCTTCCCTTCCCAGAGGTTGATGCCTAATGAACATCATGTGCTCCACACTATGTCTAAGTGTGTGCTTCTGGAGAACCCAAACTGTGACACTCTTTCTTCCCTGTCCTTCCAGCCTAGAGGGTAATAGCTCCCTGCTGGTGCGGATGTCTGGGCGGCCTCACCATGCCACGTTTGGACTCTCAGCTCTGCGGTCACCTGAGTAACCCATTCACTGCACTAAATCCCCATCTGTTTAAATACTTAAAGTGGATTCTCTTTTCCTGGTTAGGCATTACCTGAGATACTGAGTTTTTCATCTAAATTTAAGTCTATACTCTGGCCTCCCCTCCTAAGGAATTGCTTTATAAAATACCCCACCATAACTCACACACACACACAAAAAAATATATAGCTCTTTTCCTGGGCTTCAAGCCTACTTTTGCCTTTCAGTTGGAAACTTGTGACTTTGGGTCCTTTGAAACAGGGCAAGGCCAACAGTGGAGGTGCAGTTTTGGCAAGCAGGACCTCCACAGTCCTCAGACAGGGTGGCCCAGTGCCGCTTCTCACCTCACCTGTTCTCAACTGCCTCTTGTGACTCCAGCCGAGGTTGAACGTATTCAGCAGCAGAGATCCCTGAGCTAGGCTCTAGCTCCTTTCCACTGACCTTCTTCTTCCTCAGTGGTCTCTGTATCTGGCTCTGAGGCTGGGCTGATATCTCTGGTTTACATTCCCTCGCTCTCTCCCGAGTTCAGGGCCAGGACTAGGATGAAGCAAGAGAAGAGTCTAGGGTAGAAACTTTAATGAAGCACTCACTCTCAGGGCTGTGCAAGTGCAGGGCTGGCAGCTCTCTTTGGAGTATTAAAATGGGAAGCTGAGACCTCGCCTGGCCAGAAGCCCAAGGTAGATCAGTCACCCCTTGTCATGGATTGAATTCTGTCCCCCCAAAATGTATGTCAGTTTGGCTAGTCCATGATTCACAGTATTGTGTGACTGTCCACCATTTTGTCATCTGATGTGATTTTCCTATGTGTTGTAAATCCTACTTCTACGATGTTATTGAGGCAGGGCTCAATCTAAAAGATTAGGTTGTGTCTTAAATCAATCTCTTTTGAGATATAAAAGAGAGAAGCGAACAGAGAGACAGGGGACCTCATACTGCCAAGAAACAAGAGCCAGGAGAATAGTGCGTCCTTGGACTTGAGGTCCCTGTGCTGAGAAGCCCCTAGAGCAGGGGAAGATTGATGACAAGGACCTTCCCCAGAGCCGACAGAGAGAGAAAGCCTTCCCCTGGAGGTGGCATCCAGAATTCAGATTTCTAGCCTCCTAGGCTGTGAGAGACTAAGCCATCCACTTGTGGAATTTCTGTTTGTTAGCAGTAGATAACAAAGACATGCCTGTAGCAGTCGGGGTACAATCAGAAGAGAAAAAAAAGCACACCAGGTTGTTTTTTCAAAGAAAGAATTTAATATAAATAATTTCTAAGTAAACAAAACAAGAAACCTGTTGCCTTCGAGTCAATTCTGACCCATAGTCGGGCCCTATAGGGTAGAGTAGAACTGCCCCATAGGGTTTCCAATGAGTGTCTAGTGGATTTGAACTGCCGACCTTTTGGTTAGCAGCCGAACTGTTAACTGCTATGCCACCAGGGTTCCCAAATTAGGCAACTGAAAAGGCAAACTAGAATTTTATGTGGGAGTAGAAACTGCAGGAAGTAGCTACCACTCCTAGGCCTGGAGAACAACAGGAAGAGGCTGAAATTTATTAAAACTTAAAAACTCAGGGAAGGATCCTAGGGGCTGGGACCCAGACCTCTGAGGAGAGGGTACTGCTCAGCAAATGCTGGTGTCTCTGAGGGGCACCATGAGGTGAGTTCAGTAGTGTTGCAGAAACTGCAAACTGGACCCAATGCTTCTTCTTACAGGAACAGGGAGCAAAAAGGAAGGAGCAAGTGCCTGCCTTCCCCTCCAGCCTGCGGTATTCCTCTATCGCCCCCTATTGGCAGACCCGAGCAGGGAGCCGCTGACAAAGCAGAAATTTGGTTGCCCTGTCCCAGCCCCAGCATCACAAAGCTGAGTATGGAAGGGCATGTTTGGAGTTGAGAGGCAACAACTTGGTAACCGGCATGTCTTTCCAAAGGGTACATTTTGCAGGAGTCATAGAGACGATCTGCCTCTGACCTGGCCAGCACAGGCCAACCCCAAGAATATAAGTCAAAGGGAGAAGAAGCAAGGAAATAATTTGAAGGCCCAGCAAGTGATTGGAAATTCAGTTTGTAAAAGGCATAAGCAGCTCAGGGTTACCATAGGAAGATGACCCAATCTTCAGTGAGGCAGGGGCATGGCTAGAGCTACTGAGAACTTGGCAATATTGATGTGTAAACTACCAGTTTCCATGCCTTTCTTCCTATCACTCCACCCCCCTTCCAAACCCACTGTAGACCCTTCATTGGTTGCTGTGTCTGCTTTGTAGAAAACAGGGATTAAACTTTCAACCACCTTCCTAAATGACACCACAAAAGGAGAGTCCTGAATAAGCGACTATATATGTTACCTACTGCCGTGTAACAAATTACCCCCAAATTTCACAGCTTAAAACAGCGATGTATGATCTCACACTTCTGTGGGTCAGGATGCCTTTGGTTCAGAGTCTCTCACAGGCTGCATCAAGGTGGAGATGAGTTATCTCAGTGCTTGACTGGAGGAGGGTCTGCTTCTAAGCTTACCCACGTGGCTGTTGGTAGGTCTCAGGTTTTCTCTCTGATTGGTGGCCAGAAGCCTCCCTCAGTTCCTTGCCATGAAGGCCTCTCCAGAGGGCTATTCACAACATGGCAGCTGGCTTTACCCAGAGCAAGTAAGCAGCAAGAGAGAGTGAGACAAAAGATATCTGTTGCTGTCAAATCAATTCCAACTCATGGAGACCCCATGTATTACAGAGTGGAATTGCTCCATGGGGTTTTCTTGGCTGTAATCTTTTGCAGTACCACTAACCCTGTTGCCCTCGAATCGATTTTGACTCATAGCGACCCTATAGAACTGCCCCACAGGGTTTCCAAGGCTGCAAATCTTTTGGAAGCAGACTGCCACTTCTTTTTCCCACAGAGCTGCTGGTGGGTTCAAACCGTCAACCTTTTGGTTAGCAGCTGAGTGCTTAACCACTTCACTACCAGGGCTCCTTTTGTGGTACCAGTGGAGGGGTTCAAACCACCAACCTTTAGATTAGTAGACAAGTACAGACTATTTGCACCACCCAGGGACCTAGAGAGAGTGAGAGGTAGGGAGAAAGAAGTCAAGGTCATTATTCACCTAACCCTGGAAGGGCTATCCTATCACTTCTGTTGCGTTCTATTTGTTAAAGGAGAGTCACTAGGTCCAGACGACACAGAAGGGCAGGGGATCACACAAGGGTGTGAACACCAGGAAGTGAGGCTCCCCTGGAGCCGTTTTAGAGGCTGCCATAGTTGCTCTTCTCTCTGTGGCTCAGACCATAGCTGCATCAACGTTAAGATTAGCAGATATCCATTTGGTACCAGTAACAAACTATGAAGGCTCAATTCAATACATGTTGAGTCTCCTGTTCTAATCAAATTACACTTTATTAATGAAAAGAAAGTGGTAACGAAGTTAATTTAAGGCGTATATAATGATATACATAAGTATTATGGTGCTATATGGGAATTAGACATCCATGCTAGGCTTACCCAAATGACTATAATTTGTCTTACTTCGACACAGCCAAACCAATTTAACTTTTCTCATTTGTTTAGGTCGCCAGTATCTATCATCAGCCTCCATGTTGACAGTTTTCCCTGCTGCCACCTACTACTTAATTATCACCCCACATGCAGTCTCTGACACTCACATAAACTCAAATACAAGCAACCTAGATATTACCATGCAATAGCTGGGTGTTTCGTCTCTGCCTCCCTCTTCTCCTTGCTCCCCAAACACAAGTTTCTGAACAGCAGCAGGCTTGAGGTAGCAACCAACTGGATGAGGAGACTGTGAACTGAATTTCTCAAGGCAGGTGCTGACACAGTGTAGGGCTTCGTGAGAACAGTTTAAACTCTCCAGCATTTCAGAATGATCTCCTTCAATTATTAAAGCTGGTAGCACCTAGGTCTCCCCTCATCCATTGCGTATCGTCTGGGGGCAATTTTAGCAGGAAATAAAAACCCCAAAACAGGGGTGGAATGGGACAGGTGTGGAAACTGGTAAGCTACAGATCTATAAGATAGAGCTGCCAGATAAAATACAGGACTCTCAGTTATATTTGAATTTCAGATAAACAACAAATAATTCTTTAATATAAGTATATGCCATGCAATATTTGGGTTATACTAAAAAATTATTTGTTATTTATCTGAAATTCAAATTGAACTGGGACTCCTGTATTTTTAGTTGTTAAGTATGGGAATCCTACTACAAGATCCAGCTCTCCTACTCCTGTAACCAGGTGGAAACCCTAGGTTCTTACTTGGCATGACTCGTACTGTCCAATAAACGAGAGACCCAGACGGAAGAACAGGAAAGGCACGTTTGATTTGTTGTACAAGGAAATGGAGTCAGTCAGAGCTGCTGCCACCAAGACTGCTCTCGCCAAGGGCAGACAGGCAAGTCACTTGGAAAGGGATTTACAAGTAAGGAGTTCATACAAGTTACCTCAGCAACAGTCTTAATCATACTCTGCAGGTGCAATGAGGTTTCTGTTTAGCCTCCAAACAAAAAATAAAATACAAAAGCAGGATTCAAATGCAAAGCTGGGGGGGTTGGGGGAGCCCAGGAAAGGAAAGGAATGTTCAGTACAGCACTGTAGGCGGAGGGGAGGAAGCCAGGGAAAGAACACAGCACTGTGGGGGCTCTGTCTCACTTCCATTCACCCTGGAACTTGTTATCATCTCTATTGGTCAGGATGCTGTGACAGCAAAGGAGCTTCATGCCCTTCCTGATGGTCATGGTGCTGCCATTAACCCTGCCCTCCCTGCTGCTCTCTGCCTCCCACCCCAGGTCCAAAGCCTCTGTGCCACCATCCCTAGGCAGCCGCAAAGGCAGCGTTTTGCCAGATAAGATGCCACACGGTCACCTGCGGACCCCTCTTCCTTTCTCCCCAATGTGCTCAATAGAACTTGGTCTCAGCGCTGGCCATCTGGAGTGTGTGCCATTTTGTGGGAGTATGCGTAAGACTAGAGTGATAGACTGGTTTTGAGACTAAGGGCAAAACATTTCTTCCTGAGCAGCCCATGTTAAAGGGATTTAGTTTGCCCCTTGGTGAGCAGCATGGGAAGGCAGATGTGAATCTACCCCTGTAGGAGTGAGTGCTGGGTGGTGCAAATGGTTAACAAGCTCTGCTGCTAAACTCAAAAGTTGGAAGTTAGAGTCCACCCAGAGGCACCTTGGAAGAAAGGCCTGGAGATCTACATCTGAAAAATAAGTAATTGAAAACCCTGTGAAGAACATTTCTACTTTAACACACATGGAGTCATCACGAGTTGGGGTAGATTCCATGGCAACCGGTACTAATACAGGTAGAACTTCTCCCAAAACTAACTTTTTGAGTATTATGGATCCTATTTTTTGATTAACAAAGCAGATGAAGTCACAAGAAATAGTTCACTTGTTCATTGTGGAGCAGAAAAACAAAACATGGGTCTCCGAGGTTTCTCATAAACCAGAAAAAACCGGTTCCATTACATCTTAATCTCTTCCTCTAATTTGCTCTCTATCCATCTGTCTAACCACAGTATGGGTGAACTGTTGGGAGAAAACTACTGTCTTTGCCAGTTGTCTAAGTAGCGGAAATTTCCTGGATTCTTTGCTGAAGTTTCTCAGAGTGAGTGGACACACGCTGACTTTTTAAAAGCTAGCTGCTACTAGGGGCCAAAAGAAGTGTAAGAGAAAAATACTTATCTTCTGGGCCTCCAAGGCAGGCAAAAAATTCTTCTTAAGAAAAGAAGGACAATGGCCAAAATGTCCATGTTGCTCTTCATAAATGTGCATCCTGGTTCTGAAACTGCAGGTTCCTAGGGCCCAGGTGGGTTGATAAGACAGGAAGGATAGAAGGAACAAGACAGGATCTGGTCGTCAGAACTGGGACCCAGTGTTGGACCAAGTGGTTCCTGCTGCCCAGCTCACCTCATCCCCCAGCTCTTCTCCTTTCCTCTCTGCTCATCGTTCTCACTCAAGCTGTTTCATCCCTCCCCTCTGTGCCCATAGCCTTGCTGGCCCTTCTGCCCAGCTATCCCCACTCCATTCTCCTGGCTACTGCTTCCCATCATTTAACACTCAACAAGAGCAGTGTCTCTTCCAGGCAGCCCTCCACCCCAACCCTCCCAGGTTGTGTTAGGTGCCTTTCCAGTGTGTTTGCCCAGCAGCAGTCTCTGCCTAGCTCCAACATTGCAGGAATCACAGTATATAATATTTGTTGGTTTTGGTCTCAGGCTCCTCTACAGTATCCGAACACCTTGAGGCCAGAGACCATGTCCTGTTCAACTCTGTACACCGGAGCCTAGCACAGTGCCTGGTCTGCATGAGGCAGGTGTGTGTTCAGTGGACAGCTGGATGGGAAATGACTGATAGACTTGATAATGAACTCGATGGCTGGAAAGCTGCATATCACTCATGTCCACCTGGAGCCCGTGAGGATAGTAACGAGGGCCTGTGTGGTGTTTCTAAGATTTCTAAATGCCCCTTAAATATCACACATTTATCTAGGGTAAGAGAACTCCCTGATGAAAATGTCCATTTGCGTTGTTTCTGGCTGGAATTCTGTAAGCCCTCTCAGATTACCCCAGTTTTTTCATAAGGAACAGAGAATGTAATTGGCTGTTTATATTTGCATATCCTTTTAAAGAAGTGTGCAAATTATCACATAAGTGCAGTTTTTGGAGATAGAAAGGTAAGTAAAATCACCAGTAAACTGTACAGGATAAAAAATGTTCTCCTTGGTAGGTAGTGAAAAGGTTGAAAGCCAAATTTATGTCATCGTTTATTCAAATACTTACTGAGCATCACTTACATGCCAGGCACTGTTTTAGGAGCTTGAGATACAGTAGTGAACAAGACAGATGAGATCCCCTCCTCCTGGAGTTTACCTTCTGTGGGGAGAAAGACATCGTAAACAAATAAACCAATAAACATATAAGGAACTATCTGATAATAGGAAAAGCTCCCCATAGAATGGAGTCTCTGGGTGGTGCAAATGGTTAAGGTGCTTAGCTGCTAACTGAAAGGTTGGTGGTTCGAGTTCAAGGCCTGGTGATCCTCTTCTGAAACATCAGCCACTGAAAACCCCGTGGAGCACAGTTCTACTCTGACAGACACGGGGTTGCTGTGGATCGGCATCGACTCAATGGCCGCTGGTTGTACTCAGAGAATGAAAATTGAGGGTTGTTCTAAAGGGTGACTGGGTGGCAGGAAGGCCTCTATGAGAAGGTGACATTTAAGCTGGGTCGTAAGTGACAAAAAATATTAGAAGAAAGAGCACTTGAAGAAGAAGGAATCATGCAAAGGGCCCCCGGGGCAGGACCAAATGAGGCGTTTTCGTAGCGTGTGCTTATTTACTTGTTTATCATCTGTCTCTTCTACTAGGCTGCAATCTCCAGGACAGGAGGGACCATGTCTGTTTTATTTACCAACATATCTCAGTGCCCAACATAGCATCTGTCTGTGACATAGAAGGTGCTCAATATGTATTACTGAGCAATGAATGAACCACTCATTTTGCCCAAGTTAGGGCAGTCCCTGCCTTGTGGACCACAGCGTCACCTGGGAAGGAGGGAGGAGGCAGAAGCTGTGTCCTGGCGGTCTGCCAGCCAGAGGGCCCAGGGATGCGGGGGACGGGTGAGCAAGCATCGCTCATCACTCGCCCCCCTTCAGGACTTTATGTTCACACTACTTATTTTCTGTGCGTCTGGGAATCTGAGAACAGACTGGGCTGAATTCATTTGTTTCACTCAGCTGCACAATAATTTCTTGGCCAAAGGAAGCTTCTGATTAGGAGTTCGAATCCCATAGAAGACACCAAGCCACCAAAAATGGAAAAAAAAAAAAAAACCTGTTGCTGTGGAGCCAATTCAGACTCATAGAGACCCTATAGGACAGAATCGAACTGCCCCATAGGGTTTCCAAGGAGTGAATGGTGAATTCAAACTGCTGACCTTTTGGTTAGCAGCTGTAGCTCCTAACCGCTGCGCCACAAGGACTCCCACTAAGCCACATATATGGACAAATCCCAGTTGTCTTCCTGGTGTAAGGGTGATAACTGGCAGCCAGCATGCTGCTCTGGGACAGCCGGGGCCTTTAACTCAAACACAGCAACAATAAAACGACTATTAAAACAACCTGCTGCAGCTGCCCATTCTGGGGTCTGGGGTTATTCGAGGGCCCATCTCTTCCCAGCTGCTTGGCATCTTCTTGTTAGGGCCTGGGATATTTAAGGTCTTTGCTGACCTCGGACCTACTTCACACTCTATCAAATATCTTCAATTCCACCCACGTCCCAAAGTAGGCATATGGAATTTTTTTTTTTTAATTGAACTTTAGGTGAGGGTTTATAGGATGAACTAGTTTCTCCTCAAACAGTTAGTACACACATTGTTGTATGACATTGGTTAACAACCCCACAACATATCAACACTCTCCTTCTCAGCCCTGGGTTCCCTATTACCAGCCTTCCTGTTCCCTCCTGCCTTCCAGTCCCTGCCCCAGGACTGGTGTGTCCCTTTAGTCTTGTTTTGTTCCATGGGCCTGTTCAATCTTTGGCTGAAGGGTGAACCTCAGGAGTGACCTCATTACTGAGCTGAAAGGGTGTCCGGGGTCCATACTCTCAGGGTTTCTCCAGTCTCTGTCAGGCCAGCAAGTCTGGTCTTTCTTTTAGAGTTAGAATGTTGTTCTACCTTTTTCTCCAGCTCTGTCTGGGACCCTCTATTGTGATCCCTGTCAGAGCAGTCAGTGGTGGTAGCTGGGCACCATCTCATTGTACTGGACTCAGTCTGGTGGAGGCCATGGTAGATGTGGTCCATTAGTCCTTTGGACTAATCTTTCCTTTGTGTCTCTAGTTTTCTTCATTCTTCCTTGCTCCCAAAGAGGTGAGACCAATAGTGTCCTAGATGGCCGCTCACAGCCTTTTAAGACCCCAGATGCTACTCACCAAAGTAGAATGTAGAACATTTTATTAACTCTGTTATGGCAATTGAGCTAGATGTTTCCTGAGACCATGGTCCCCACAGCCCTCAGTCCAGCAATTCAGTCGCTCAGGGAGTTTGGATGTGTCTATGGAGCTACTATGGCCCTGCCTCGTACAGGCTGTGTTGGCTTCCCTAGTGTTGTGCACTGTCTTACCCTTCACCAAAGTTACCACTTATCTATTAAGTGTTTTTCTACCCCTACCCCTCCCCACCCTCGTAACCATCAAAGATTGTTTCTTTTTGTATGTAAACCTTTTCATGAGTTTTTACAGTAGTGGTCTCATACAATATTTGTCCTTTTGTGATTGACTTACTTCACTCAGCATAGTGTCCTCCAGATTCATCCATGTTATATGATGCTTCACAGATTCATCGTTGTTCTTTAGCATTGCATCATACCCCATTGTGTGTATATACCACAGTTTGTTTATCCACTCATCTGTTGATGGGCAACTAGGTTATTTCCATCGTTTTGCTATTGTGAACAATGCTGCAATGAACATGGGTGTACATATATCTATTCGTGTGACAACTCTTATTTCTCTACGATATATTCCCCGGAGTGGGATTGCTGGATCATATGGTATTTCTATTTCTAGCTTTCTAAGGAAGCGCCATATCATTTTCCAAAATGGTTGTATCATTTTGCCTTCCCACCAGCAGTGCGTTACAGTTCCTATCTCCCCGCAGCCTCTCTAACATTTATTTATTGATTCATGCCAGTAATGCCGGGGTGTGATGGTATCTCATTGTGGTTTTGATTTGCATTTCTCTGATGGCTGGTGATCATGAGCATTTTCTCATATGTCTGTTGGCCGCTTGAACGTCTTCTTTGGTGAAGTGTCTGTTCATATCCTTTGTCCATTTTTTAATTGAATTGTCTTTTTGTTGTAGAGGTAGGCATACAGAATTTTGCTATTTGAAAGGGTTTTGTTTCACTTAGTTAATGCTGTGTAACAAATCACCTCAAAACATAGTGCCTTAAAACCTGGGGCAAATTATCCAATAAGCAAGGTAAGCACGGTTCTTACCAGATCATCTGTAGTGAACAAAGATGTGGTGAAATCCACGTGAAACTGTTCACTACAGATTAGTAAGTAAACACAAGTAAGCCCATGCTTACCTTGCTTACTGGGCCATCTGCCCCTGTCAGGGATTATAAACTTAAAAAGAGGTTTTAGTTCTGTAGGAAGGTGCTATGGGATTGGGAGAGAGACAGATTCTAGCCAGACCTAGAAGAAGAATCTTCGATATGCTGAAAAAATATGAAATTGTCACTACAGATGATCTGGTAAGCAAGGTAAGCGCCTTGCCTATTGGATAATCTACCCCTGCAAAGCCACAATTCTGTGGGTTGACCGCGTGCTTCTTCTGCTCCAAGTAGTGTTGGCTGGGACTGGGGCTGGTTACAATCATCTGGAGGCTCGACCAGGTGCTCAGCTGAGACTGGAATGTCTGAGATGTCTGGGCATCTGGATGTTTAGAGGCAGACAGAGCCTGACTGAGAGCTCACCTGGGTCTGTCAGCTGGGGGCCTTGGTTTTTGTCCACATGGGTCTCTCCATGGGCTGTCTCACAGCATGGTGGCTGAATTCCAAGAAGAATTGTTCCAAGAGTAAACATTCCAAGAGGGAGGAAGCAGAGGCTGCCAGGTCAGTTAAGGGCTCGTCCTGGTTTGGTACAGCATCACACTCTCTGTATTTTATTAGTCAAAAACAGTGACAGGCCCGGCCCACAATGTGGGAGGGAACTACCAGGCATAAATCCTGGGAGATGTGTTCATTTGGGTCATCAAAACAACAGTTCACTACAAGTTTTAAAATAATTGTTATTGAGTTTAGTAAACATGAAGTATTCACTTTTGTGGTGTCTATTTCTGCTCCCATAAAGATTACAGCTTAGGAAACCCTATAAGGCAGTTCTACTGTGTCCTACAGGGTCACTATGAGTCAAATCGACTGGATGGCACACAACAACAGTATATTTATAACTATGTAATTGTTAGCGGAGCTGTAATTAACTTTCTTTGCTATGCAAGGTGTGGTCCATGGACCAGCAGCATCAGCATCACTTGGGAGCTCCTTAGAAATGCAGACTTTCAGGCCCCACCCTAGACCTCCTGAATCAGAGTCTGTATTCAAAAAAGAGCCCCAGATGTTTCGTTGCTCACTAACGTTTGAGAAACACTGAATTAGTTGACATAATGCTGTTTTGTAGAAATTTAATGAAAAGTTTATTGATTTTGATTATGTTATTTTCCGTTTTGAAGTCATTATACTTTTTCTTTTTCGAACCCTGGCGGTGCAGTAGTTAAGCACTTGGCTGCTAACAGAAAGGCTGGCAGTTCGAATAGCCACTCCTTGGAAACCCTGTGGAGCAGTTCTGCTCTATCCTATAGGTTCGCTATGAGTTGGAATCAACAGTAACAGTTTTTTTTTTTTTTAATACTTTTTTTCACCCTTATAAAATTTCACAGGCTTTTAGGAAGAGCCCAGGCTTGACGCCTAGGGTGCCCAGGGGATGCATCCCTTTGGTTCTAATCCCTGACTCTCCCCTCACAGTTACAGCTCTCCCCATCATCTGCCTGGTTTTTACATGAGCTCTTCCCTGAGATGAAGCTGCTGGGACACTGCTGGGCTTTCAGAACAACAGCCCATGGATGAGTGACCTCAGCCCTCAAAACTGACCCAGGTCTCTGAGATACCAGATCCAGCTGGCCAGGGAGGTAAAATTAACCATGTTGGCTCCAACTACCCAATGATCAGGCCAGCCTTAAAACTTCCTCTTGGAGAAGGTAACCTCAACTTTAGCTCCATTATTGTTATTATTATTTATTGAAGTATAATATACATATGGAAACCCTGGTGGCATAGTGGTTAAGAGCTACAGCTGCTAACCAAAAGATTGGCAGTTCAAATTCACCAGGCTCACCCTTGGGAACCCTATGGGGCAGTTCTACTCTGTCCTAAATGGTCACTATGAGTCAGAATCGACTCCATGGCAATGAGTTTGGATTTTGGTTAATTTATATACAGAAAAATGAACATATAAGTTTACAACTCAATACATTTTCATATACTAGGTACTCTCTTATAGATAGACAATCGCTGGATGAAGGAATAGAGCATTAGTAGCACCCAGGAGATCCTTCTAGTCACTACCTACCCCAAGGATAACCATTCTGAGTAACAGCATGGATTAGTTTTTACCAATTTTTATTCTTCATATAATAGAATGATCTAGCATATTCTCTTTTATGTCTAGCCTCTTTTGCTCAACTTTACATGTACGAGATTCATCCACTTTGTTGCATGTAATTGTAGCTTGTATTGTCATTGCTGTATAGTGTTCCATTGTGTGAATTCACCAAACTTTTTTATTCATTTTATTGTTGATGGGCATTCGGGCTGTTTCTAGTTTGGGGTTAATATAAATAATGCAGCTAGGAACATCTCTGTACATTTTGTGGGGATGCAGTTCACATGTCTGTGGGAATAATGTAGGAATGGGATTGCTGGGTCACATAGTGCGTGTCTGGGAGCCCTGGTGACACAATGGTTAAGAGCTTGGCTGCTAACCAAAAGGTCGGCAGTTTGAATCCACCAGCTGCTCCTTGGAAACCCTATAGGGCAGTTCTACCCTGTCCTGTAGGATCACTATGAGTCAAAATTGACTCCAGGGCAGTGGGTTTCTTTGGTTTAGTGTGTGTCTATGTTTAGCTTTAGTAGATACTGCCAAAGAGTTTTCCAAACTGGTAGCCCCATTCTTAACCTAACATCCATTCTGGAGCCCTGGTGGGGTAGCGGTTAAGAACTCAGGCTGCTAACCAAAATGTCCGCCGTTTGCTATGAGTCAGAATTGACTAGATCGCACACAACAACAGCAAACCCCTATCCTATCCTTTCTTTGAGTTGTGAGGAATCTCAAACATGACATTACTTCTCATGGCAAGATTTACAAATTTCTACCAAAACATCAGTGCTAACATTTCAAAATAAATAAATGCTTCTATGAAATCCTCAGGAGTGGCTGACTGGAAAAACAGAGAACCTGAATGACAGCTAGAAAGCCAAGATGCTAAGACGTTTTGCTTTGTTGAGGAGAGGGCTGGGAACCTTTTGCAAACACCACTGCCAGTCAGGCTTGCTGAGCATTGCAGGGCTAATTAACAACACTTGGGCAAGCAAGGGGGTGGGCCCTGCACAGTGATGCAAATTGAGCCATCCCAGGGCTTATGACTAATTATAAACACAAAGAGCACTTAAAGGAAAAAAAAAAAAGAATAAGAAGAAAGTCTTCAGGGTGCTTGTGATCGCAGCTGGGAGGCAGGGGTGCCAGCCCCACTTCACGCAGCCATCCTCCCGGCATGCGCTGAGGAAGGGCTTCCTTTGTGTCCTGCAGGAGTTGGGGGGAAGGGGTCAATTCATTTCCATCTCCAGGGCCCTCATGTGATAAACCTGCTATTTTCCTGCTCTCACAAACATGGATGCACAGACTGGGGTAATCCAGGCTTCTGGAGGGAGGGTGTTGTATGTGCAAGCTTTGATCCCCGTGAGCTACAAACTGCAAATAATCCATAAGGTACGTGCAAGCTTTGATCTCCGTGAGCTACAAACTGCAAATAATCCATAAGGTATGCAAATCAGGCTCCAATTAATAGCACTTAATAACATGTCCTGGAACCTGCCAGGAGAAGCTGCGAATGTTTGCCAGGGAGGAAAGCCACACTTGTGTACCTCACTGCAAAAGCTTGCGTGGTCAGGCGAAAAATCCTGGGCTCACTGGGAGGTAAGAAAGAAGCTGAAACTGAAAGGCTGCTTCGGTGCCCCCAGGTCATCTGGAAAAGTGTCCACACAGTTCAGGTTTGAGGGGTGAGTTGCTGTGAGGTGGAGAAATGGGACAGGAACGCATTGCCCTTTCTCCCCTGCCCTTGGGGCCCTGCCTGACCTGGGCCCTAATAAGTTCTCAGTGTACAACCAGCATCCTCCCACCAACCTCTGAGAAGAGACAGGCAAACTAAGGCTGGAAAAAACTGGCAGAGGCTGGGCTCAGAGAGGAAGACTGATGGCGAAAAGTTGATTGCATTAATAGCCTTGCTTACTCCCTAGAGCTATAACCCAACCCAAGCTATAACCCAACCCATTGCTGTTGAGTCAATTCCAACTCATTGTGACCCTATAGCACAGAGTAGAGCTGCCTCATAGTGTTCCAAAGGAGTGACTGGTGATATCGAACTGCTGACCTTTTAATTAGCAGCTTATCTCTTAACTACTTTGCCACGAGGGCTCCACTCCCTAGAGTGAGGGTTGGGGGGGACAGTTAATCTTACTTGATCTGTGGATCCCTTGGGCAGTCTAGTGGAGCCCATGGACCCCTCTTCAAAATAAAAAATTTAAATATGTAAAACATAATGTATAATATTATATTAAAATACAGCTTTCAAAATATTTAAAGTATTATGGTAGTAAATGTGTTTGAAGTATCAAGATCTAGTAACAGATTGATGATTGCAAGAAGTTTGAAATAATGATGAATGTAAGCAATACTTCCAGCTATCTCCAATAACTGTAACCTTGTATAGGAGTATCTGTGATTTCTGTTGGTGACAGTTACAATTACCGCTTACACTCCTGTGGTGTGTTACCTACATTCATTACGGAAGGTAATGCTAAATTTTAGTTAGAGGTTAGTGCAAATGTGATTTTTCTCTTCCAAGTTGACAAACCTCTTGAATTCTACCCACAGATTCCCTGGATTAAGAACCCCTTAAGCAGCCCTGGTGGCGTAATGGTTAAACTCTTGGCTGCTGACTGAGGTTCAGTTCGATCTACCAGCAGCTCCGTGGGAGAGAAGACCTGGCAATCTGCTCCCTTAAAGACTGCAGCCTTGGAAACCCTATGGGGCAGCTCTACTCTGTCCTGTAGGGTTGTTATGAATCATAATCGACTCAAATGCACACAACAACAGGAGAAACCCTTGTTTAGTATCATTTACTGATGGCATAAACTGGATTTAAAAATATACATCCAAGGTTATTAATAAACATTTCCCTAGCTTCAAAAAACTTATAACAATTAAAAATGATTCTTATGAAAAATTATTGTTAAGGGCATTGACATTAAAAATATTTTAATGGCTCTTTACAATAGTTGAGTTGAGATATGAAGAGATCTTCATCCTTCCAGCCATTCCTCTATTTATGTATTAAGAATTTTCTGAGTCAGAATCGACTCTACGGCAATGGGTTTGGTTTGGTTTTTTTTTAAGGCAGCAATTAGGGACAAAACCTGCCACAGTAATTATAACAAGTTTAGCTGGTGGCAGACAGCTAGCTGTTCCCCAAAGATTTGTCCTCTCCTTTCCATAGAGTAGAGTCGTGACTGGGAAGTTGCTGCCAAGCCAGGACTGTATGTCCTACCCCTGCATTTAGGTGGAGGTGATAAGATGAGCTCTCAGGAGTGGCACGTGAGCATAAGTGATGGATGCCTCTTCCAGGCCAGGGCTTTGAAGAAGCAGACATGCCTTCCTCACCCTCTTTTCTTCTGTCTGCCAGTCGAATATTGAAGAAGTCAGCTTGGGTCCCGGAATGACTCACGGAACAAAGTGCCCTGCAGTCCCCTTCCACAATTTTCAAGACCCATTTTGGACATGCAGGATTGAGTGATAAACTTCTATTGTGCTAAACTATTGAGATTTTGGGGTTTGTCTGTTACAGCAGCCACCTTTTCCTTAACTAATAGGAGAGACAACAGTTAGGAATTTTGCACGGAGAACCCTGTTTCCCTACCTATCATGGATGGTACGGCGGGTATTGCAAACTGGCTCACTCAGCTCCATTCCAACCCCTTTGTAGTGGGAAAGCTAAATGGAACAACATCAAAGATATTTCCTCATTTCCCAGACACCCATTTATACTTCAGGTTTCACATGATACACAGGTTGTTCCAAGGGTGTACTTGTTTGTGATTTAGGAGGCAGAAATGAACATAATGAGGTGGAGGTCATGCTCCTATTTCTACTGTTTCTTCTATCAACCATGTTTGTGAGGCTACAGATAATAGAAAAATCCACTTTCAAGGGTTTAAACAAATAGGAACTTTTTCACCTAACAAGAAGTTTGGAGGTAGGCAGATACTGGTGTTGGTTTACATGTTCAACAGCGTCAGGGTTCAGCATCTGTCCAATTCTTTTGGATGTTCCCTCATGGTTGCAAGGCCATTGCAACAGCTCCAGGCATCACAACTATATTTCAGGCAGGAAAAAAAAGAAATACAAAAGGGGGACAGCAATGCCAACTGCTTCTTTTTATCAGGAAGGCAAAAGCTTTCCCAGAAGCCTTCACAACAACTTACCTGTAGGTCTCACTGTCCAAAAATGGGCACCTTGCCACCTGAACAAAATTAGGGCTCTATTGGCATGCAAGAGGGAAGGATAAAACATAGAAGTCATGGTCTCTGCTCTCAAGGACCTGGTAATGGCTTTGTAGAAACAAAACATATGCATACACAGTTGAATAATAGTACCAGAGACAAGACAAGCTATAAGACAAGAATGTAAGTTACACAGCAGACTTTTTAGAAGAGATGGGAACTGTAGGGGTCTAATGTAGCCCACCCTCATTTTCAGGAGGACTGGTTTGAAGGACCATGCATCTCAGCTGAACTCTGTGGGTAGCCTTTTGCTTCTCCATGGTGCCATGCTAACATCACCTGCCAGAGTAAACCAGTGTTCTGAGCGAGTGTCCAGATGAAGTGCCCTTTACAGGGTAGATGGGCAGGAAGTGGTGAACATGACCTGGCCCTGGGCGGATGAGAAGGTACTACAGGGAACAAGGAAAGGGTCCTGAACACAACTCCAGAAGTTAATTTTGTGAGTAGAGTGTTTCCCTGGATGCCAGAAACACTAAGGATGGCTACCTGCCTGTAATTAACTCGAGTCTCCTTAGTCACCCAGACATAATACAAGCTCTAAATTTGCCTCCAGAGAGTAAGGGGCCATCACCCTGGAGTTACTGGCACTTGCCTTTTGACACAAGATTTATTGACCTGAATGATCCCAGTCCCCTATGGAGTTGCCTTGACCACGGAGATAATAATTGACCTTCTATGGCAGCAGTGTTCCTGAGGAATGAGTATTAAGTATTTGGAATGAGTGTTTTCTGGTTTTTATTTGAATTTGGTGGCTCTTGTGACATTTGTCCCCGGATCATTGGTCATTCAAGCTCAGCTTTAATTTTCTCATTAACAGGGTTCAACAACCTACTGGCATGCTGCTTTGGACAAGGATAAAAATCTACAGAAGCACCTCTCCCATATCCCTAAGTCCTTACCACTTCATTGTGTCTCAGGTCTACTTCCAACTGCCAGTCTCGAACCTCTCTGCCTGAGGGCTCTCTTGGGAACTGTGGAAAGCCTCTCTCTGCCCACACTGCAGGCCAGAGTGCCCGAGACTCATACCACCCTCCCTTCAGTGTAGCTGTCAACCAAGGACTGATGGGATTTGATGAATATACATATCTCAGCTCCTCCACACCTGTAGTAGGATAACCCTGCTGATGAGTGTGTTATCCCACATGTGTTAGAATGTGAGGCAGGAGCCCATGGCTTGTTGCCTACCAGACCTTTGGCACTTTATCTCTTGTAGAATCTCTCTGGGCAGCTCCCTGGGCTGGACTCCTCTTTCCACCATTAATGAAACCTGGAGATAGCAATGCTTCTTCCCCTTGGTCTTCCTGGGGTTGCCAGGGCTTTTTCTTGTCTAGAGTTAATTGTTAACATTAACATTCCTCGCTTGATGTGCGAGCCTGCTTAGGAGAACCAGTGCAAGGCAGATAGGAGAGAAGAACTGAACGGGTTACCTAAGCTCCTGAATTTTTCCCAGTACATCCTTGTTGGAAAAAAGAAACCAGTTCCTAAAATTTAGTACCACTCTTTGGCCAACTTTAACCTCAAGAGATTATAAATTCACTTAAAAAAATTTTTTTTTAGAACTTTTCATTAACACAGGAAGCTCCCCCTTTTTTCATAGACAGTCTTTTAGTAAAACCCAGTGTGTGCAGAAGAGAGAAGCTGGCTGTCTAGGCTTGGGCAATACTGATGGTTAGTCGACTCAGAGAGTCAGAGACAGAACATCCCTTGAACATTAGGGAGTCAAGAAGAGATCCCTAAACACTTGGAAAAGTCATGGAAAAAGGGAGGTTTGAAAAAAGAAAGAAAAAGAAACATGTATTAAACATCTACTCTGAGCTGGGCACTTAGCTTTTTTTTTTTTAATTCAATTTTGCCAGTGTCTGTCCTCTCCCCCACCTCCTAGAGAAAAGATTGCATACCTCTAGGGGGAGTGCCTTAGTTATCTAATGCTGCTATATCAGAAATACCACAAGTGGATGGCTTTAAGAGAAATTTATTTTCTCAGTCTAGAATCAGGGCGTCAGCTCCAGGAGAAGGCTTTCTGTTTCTGTCACCTCTGAAGAAAGGTCCTTGTCATCAATCTTCCTTTGGACTAGGAGCTTCTCCTCGTAGGAATCCCAGGTCCAAAAGACAAGCTCTGCTCCTGGCATTGCTTTCTTGGTGGTATGAGGCCCCCCTGTCTCTCTGCTGGCTTCTTTTTTTTTTAAAACTCAAGAGAGAATGGCTCAAGACATAATCCAACCTTGTAGATTGAGTTCTGCCTCATTAACATAACTGCTGCCTATCTCACCTCATTAACATCATAGAGGAAGGGTTTACAACACATAGGAAAATCACATCAGATGACAAAATGGTGGACAACCAAATGATACTGGGAATCATGGCTTAGCCAAATTGATTCATTATTTTTGGGGGACACAATTCAATCCATGACAGGAAGCCATTCCTGTCTTCATGTGGAGCATGGAAAGCCCCATCCTGGGGATTTCCCTTTCTTTTCTGGAAATTTTGCAGACCATCTCCCATTCACCCATGATGAGCCACTGCTCCTTGCTTCTGTATTCTTAGATGCTTGGGAACCTATTTGTCTTTGACTTCCAGCTTCTGTAAAGGGGCTCTCGCCCCCCACCCCCTTTAATGACCCGTTTTGGACATAGCTATTTGGCTTGAGGAAACCCTGGTGGCGTAGTGGTTAAGTGCTACGGCTGCTAACTAAAAGGTCGGCTGTTCAAATGTACCAGATGCTCCTTGGAAACTCTATGGTGCAGTTCTACTCTGTCCTGTAGGGTCGCTATGAGTCAGAATCGACTTGACGGCAGTGGGTTTGGTTTTTTTTAATTTGGCTTGACTAGCCTCTTTTTCAGCTGCAAGCCTGGCCTCATGCCCAATGATAAGCACCCAGCCTTCCTGTTTCCATTTCAAATATTGAGTCGCTCACAGTTCCGTGGGTCTGCTACAAATAAACTGGGCTAGGCATTCTGTCCCAGGCCCCAGGCTGCAGGTTGGGTTCAAGTCTGCTCCACATGTCTTGTTCTGGAGCCCAGGCCAAAGGTTCAGCAGCTACCTGGAGTATGTTCTTCTCATGGTGGATCACCAGAGCACAAGGGAGCAACCCAGCCACGCAAGCACATTTCTGTTCACATCACCAGTCGAGCCTAAAGTTGAGAGGTGGGTATACTTCATTCTCCTGAAGCCTTGCTAGATTGTGAATAATTTTATTACAAGAGGATGACAAATACGGACTAATGATTCAGTGTATCAGGTAACCTATGGTAATGTTGACATGTGTCTTTTTAGATAAAACTTTGTTCCCATTTAGTCTTTTTCAAGTAGCCAAAATAAGCGTCTATGACACTGAGAACAGAGGAAGTGGGGAGAAGGAAGAAGCAGGGGGTTAGCGTGGCACGTTTGCACTCTCAGGATACTAAATATCTACAACTCTGCGTTGGTGTGTTCCTGAATGTGTTTATTCATATGAGAAAGAAATGCAAAGAAGGACATGAAAGTTGTAAAACTGCTTTAAAGTTTATTCATTAACTTCTAAAAAGAAAGCCCTTCAAATTCTGAAAGAGAGAGAAATGCTTAAAGGCATATTAAAGGTAGTACTTGGTGTACAAAAAATTCTTTTTAACTTTGACTAAGCAACGTTTTTAAGGGAAACAATAGAAACCATGAGCTAAGATGTTGCACAACTGTCAATTAGAAAATTCACTTACAACTGATAAGTCATTTGACTAACTCACAGGGTGGCAGACGGGTGAGGGAAGAAATTGGTAGTTGTACCAGTATTCTTCGGCAAATTCTGGCTTATCCTTTGGTAGCCGCCAGTTGACAAAATTGACTGTATTCAAAAACTTATGACTAGACCTAGTATTGGAAAAAAGAAAAGAAAATTGGAGGGAGTCAGAGACACCTGAAAAAAGATGTTCTTGGTTTTTCCATAGTAACTACGTGTGGCTGAGTGCGCTGGGACACTTCTCTCCTGGGACCATTCCCGCAGCAGATCCTGGGCACTACTTCTGTTTGCCACATGCAGCTCACATGAGCAGCAGCACATTTTCTGGGCCCTCAGCCACACAGCCCTCATCTGTTGTCTCAGGCCAACATAAACTGCACACACATTAGAACAGGGTCTTACCCATAAATACTCAGTGATTTTCTTCTTCAAAGCACTGTGCAAGGAATCCTTGGTCTTTGCTGAGTACGCATGTCCAATCTTATTTTATGGCATAGTTTTGCTTACTAATGTTGTAGTCGTTAGTTGCTATAGAGTCAATTCCAACTTATGGTGACCCCATATGCAACAGAACAATGTCGCCTTGTCCTCTGCCATCTGCACAATTGCTGGTGTGCTCAAGTCCATTGTTGTGGTCACTGTGTATTTTGAGTGCCTTCCAACCTAGGGGGCTCATCTTCCAGCACTGTACTGGGCGATATGCTGTTGTGATCCATAGGGTTTTCATTGTCTAATGGTTTTCATCAAAGTTTGGAAGTCTTCAGTGGTTTTCTTTAAATATTCTTTCTGTCCCTTTTTCTCTCTCCTCTGTGACTCCCATGATGTGTATGTTGGTCCCATGAAGTCTCTGAGACCCTGGTCATTTTTCTTCATTTTTTTTTTTTTCTGTTCCTCAAATCAGATAATCTAAATAGTCTTATCTTCAGGTTTGCTGATTCTTTTTTCTACCAATTCACAACTGCTGTGGAGCCTCTAAAGTGACTATTTCCTTTTAATAATTGTACTTTAAAACTCTAGAATTTCTTCCTTTTTTTTTAAAGTACAACTGCTTTCACGTTATTGATATTCTTTATTTGGTGAGACATTAATTTCACATTTTCTTTAATTTTTTAGATGTGATTTCCTTTGTAATAGCTGATTTAAATTTTTGCCTAGTATATTCAACATATGGGTGCCTCAGAAACAGTTTTTCTTGACTGCTTCTTTTCCTGTGTATGAGCTATACTTCTCTATTTCTTTGCATGTCTCATAATTTTTTTTTAAAGACCGGATTTTCTAGTTAATATACTGTGGAAAATCGAAAATCATATTCCCACCTCTGTAGGATTTGCTGTTGTTGCTGTTTGTTTAGTGTCTTTCTTGGATTACTTTTGTAAAGCCTGTATCCTCAGTTGTGTGCAGCCACTGAAGTCTCTGCTTGGTTTGCTTACCCATAAACCCATTGCTGTTGACTTGATTCCGACTCATAGTGACCCTATAGGACAGAGTAGAACTGCTCGATAGGGTTTCCAAGGAGCAGCTGGTGGATTTGAACTCCTGACTTTTTGTTAACGGCTTGAGCTCTTAACCACTGTGCCATCAGGGTCCTTAGTGTCAGCAAATGATGGGACAGAGATGTCCTTATATGCCTTGAATCAACAAGGGGCTCAGTGTGTGTTAGGCACAGCATCAAGGCCCTGGCAGACATTTTACAACTTTACCTAGCCTTTCCTTCCTTCTTGTGCAGAGCCTCAAGGTCAGCCAGAGGTGAGAAAATAGGGTCTTCTCAGGTCTTCCCTGGGCATATGCACAGCCCTGCATACGCGTGAGACCTAGAATCTCAGCAACACGTCAGGACTTTGCAAAGCCCCCATGGACATCTCACTCCTCAACTTTTTTTTTTTAATGAATGTTTTTGACCTGCCTTTTGTTGACCCCTTTGACCCCTCCTAGGTCGCTATGAGTCGGAATTGACTTGATGGCACTGGGTTTGGTTTTTGGTACCAGTATTTCTACTTCAGGCAGCTTTGATGTTAGACAGTTGCTACTAATTGTTTCTGACAAATGTCCTAGGGATAGTGCTGGTCTTAGGGAATGAGTATGAGTCTGGAAAGACAAGCTCTGAGAATGGAGTTTTTTCAGTGAGCTGCCAGACTGGTCAAATAGTGACAATTCTCTGGGGATGGGACTTTTGGGGGAGCTTCAAACCTTTTCTGCTCCCTCTAGTGGCTACTAAGCTGCTGGTTTTCATAGCTACCATGGTTGTGAGGCTGTTGGTTTTCAAGGTAACCAGGAGCTGAAATGAGTCGGAATCGACAGCACTGGGTTTTTGGTTTTTAGGAGCTGAAAAGGGTGATATGAGAATAGGTCAAGTTAAAATGCCACAAAGCTTGTGGTTCTTACAATGATTCAGTATTTTTCTTAAAAAATGTCCCTAGGATTGTTGCAAGATATCTCCAAATCCGTATTACGATGTTGTCAATGTTCCATGTAATACACAAGACATGTTGACACAGGGTATACGTGATGTCGAAAATACTTAGGTATTCACGCTTAGTTGTTTAAATAAGTCAAATTCAATCAAACCATAATTCCTTGTGTAGCTCCTATGATGAGCCAAGCATTGCACCTGGGAGAATAACAAAAGTGAGTGAAACTGTATTACTTAAGATTCTCACTGTAGAAGCAGACAGAAACTCAGCTTAATCTTGTGTAGGTGAAAGGGAGACTTGTTGGGATGGTCCAACAGTGCACTGCACAGATAAAAAGTAAAGACTGCGTGGGAATAAGAATGTCTCAGCCAACACCAACATGGATAGAAGACAGTACCCAGAGAAGAATTCTTCTCCACACTTATATCAACCCTGATGCCTTGGCACCTATGGAACCCAGAGAAAACCCTGGGGAGTGGGGAGATTACAGTTCTTGAAAGTTATAAAAAAGTAAACTGAAGAAGTAGTTTCTTGCAGGATTGAACTTGTAGACTGAGATTTGTTCCTACCTCCCTTAAATGTTTACAAAATTGGTGTTACACCACACATTCTGTTTTACTCATGAAGAAAAAAAAAAAAAAGGTTGTAGGCATTTTTCAATGTCCTTAATCTGATTTTTATGGTATATTTCATCACCTAGATGTGCTATAATTTATTCTGCCTCCTTATGTGGGACATGTAGTTTCCAATTTTTTATTATTATAAATGATGCTGTGATAAATAATTTTCACATTAAACCCTGTCTGTCAGGCTTTCGTGGCACTGTCATTTCTCCTACATTTATAGTATCTTTCTTCTTCTCACTTTACCTTTATCCCAATTGAGCATTCAGTTAAATTTATCATTTTGTATTGCATTATATGCATTTTTAATGAGGTGCTCCTTAAATCCTTTCTGGAACAAGATAAAACACAAATAAATAAATAAATGCAGAATGCCCATATTTGTAAAACAAAAATCAGGATGCTTAGTGTGACAAATATGAGTTCACAGGGATGAAATTGTCCAGATAGTCTAATGGACCTACAAGTTACAGAAACTTAGTCATTTAATGCTTAAACATTCAATGCTCCCTATCTGTAATACAAGGATTATTATTTTTAATAATAATAATACCTTCTTTATAGAATTGTTAGGAGGACTAAATGAAATAATTATATATACCAGTTAATACAGTGTTTGTCTCCTTGTAAGTGATCTTTAAGTGTTATTAGTAGTATCATTGATGACCATTCAAAGATAACCAGTGGCAAACAGGAAGTAATGTGACCACCTACTTGAGTGACCAGATGACCCTGCTGGCCACCACAGCATTTTCTGGAGAAGCCAGCTCTTAATTTTAACCCTTCTTCAGGACTTTCACAAATTATATGTATTTTGGTGTGAGGTAACAAAAACTCAGGTCAAACTATCACAAGAAGAAAGGAAATTGTAACGTTGTATGGAAATTTCTCCTGGAATCTAGTGGCAGCAATGATTTGGGCCTCAGGATCCCGGTGGAACCATGGCCTTGAAAGCCTTCATGATTTCTCACCGTGGCTTGCCTCTCCTTCTTTCTGGGGTCTTTTATCTTTTCTCTTTTGTAATGACTGGTTTCTTCTCCTACTTAGTCTACACAGAGGAACACGGCCACCATTGGACCATGGTTTTACATACAACAGGTTTAACAGCCTGGAGGGAAACCCAACTCTGGGACCAAAGTCAAAGCCCAAAGCCCAAATTCCTAGGGGATCAGATGGATGACCACCGTCTGTCGCTTTGTGGTACTGTGGTGGCTTCCGTGTTGCTCTGACGCAGGAAGCTTTGCCACCAGTGATTCAAATGCCAGGGGAGTCACCTGTGGACATGTTTCAACAGAGCTTCCAGATTAAGACAGACTAGGAAGAAAGGCCTGGTGATTACTCCTAAAAATTATCCAATGAAAACCTTATGGATCATAACAGAATATTGTCCAACTCGCTTGCTTTGGACGCTGCTGTGCCACCTGGGCTCCGGACACATGATCAGAAGGGATCAATTGCTGGAGGAGGACGTCATGTTTTGTGAAGTAGGGGGCCAGCAAGGGCGAGGGAGACCCTCAAGTGAGATGGATGGGCAAAATAGCTGCAATGACGGACTTGAACATGGTGATGATTGTGAGGCTGACACAGTACCAGGCAACGTTTTGTCCTGTTGTACATAAAGTCGTCATGAGTCAGAGTCAACTTGACAACAGTTGTCTGTCTGTCTGTCTATCTATCTATCATCTATCTATCTATGATTGATTAGCCTACACTGGAATGGGTACTTATCCCTGAATCAATCACTTGTAGCTAAAGAAGCAGAATAATGTTGCATAAACTGCCTGCTGCCATGATAACCATGTGGCTTGGTTCTCAGAAAATGGAAAGGCAAAATCCAGAAAAGTAAGGACTAAAGTAAGATAAAGTAATAGGTAATGTTCGTTACAGTCCCTCCTCCCTGCCATCTTCCTATGGTCGCTGAGAAAGCAGTTTATGCAGGACCCCAAACACTCATCCGGGGAGTGGGAATTGATTACTAGGCTTGGTCATTCTGTCCCTTAGCTTGTAGGCATACCTTCCTCTGAGTTCCCTCTGTTTTTCTCTACCTGTGCCCACTCTCCAGCCTGTAGGCAAAGGAAGGCTTGCCGAGTGTTCCAAGTGAAAGGTGCTGTCGCATTTTACAAAGCCCTTAGGACCATCACGTGGAACACTTTGGTCCTTTGTGTCCTGAGAGCAAGCACCTTGGTGCTCGGTGGAGGTGTCTTGAAGAGGTGTTAAGCACCAGCTGACAGAGATGGTGAGGTGGTGTGTTTTAGAACCTGAGCTGCTATCAGGGGACATACAGATTTTGTTCTTTCTGTATTAGCAGCTTCCTCTCTGTGGACTTTGTCACATGAATTTCGGAAGGATGGAGTGTTATCCTGATTGACACCTTAGAATCATTCTTTGTGGCACAGTCAGAAATATTCCCAGATCTTGCTGGCTGCTGCAAAGTCTGAGCTGCTGGAGACAATCTCTGAGTGTCACCTGACACAGTGTGCGAGGTCGGGCCTGGCTGAGCTGCTTGTCTGGACACAAAGCCAGAGCATTATGTGCCCTGCAGGAGGCCCATCGCCCTGGAGCCTGCCCAGGAGGGAGACTGACACATGTGGGTCATTCCACGGAGCCTTTTCCCCTTCACAGAGCAGAGCAGTCCTGACACTTCTGGAAGAAAATGACAGGGAACGCACTCAGACAAAGGAGGGACAACATTACCACTGCTTTCTGCACAGCCCTTTCTTTGTGGACTCGTACCAGTCATTCTTTTACCCACCTTATCTAATCCACTTCTATTTTGTGTTCTTTAATAAAGGAAAGAAAGGCAACTGTTATTTCATGAATTCCTTCTGTGTGCTACAAGCAGCGGTGTGTGTGCCAGAGATGGTTTGTACAGGCTCACGAGAGCCAGCTGTTTGTTTTCCAGGAATTTTGCAAGAAACTGTTAAACATGGTCTTAAATGAAAATTAAAATATGCTAACTTATAATTAAAAATTAAATAAACTATATTAAAGCAAAAGAAATAAATACTCAAAGCTCATCACTTTTTAATTATTTGACTACGTTTTACTGTTACTTACGCTGTAAAAAACAAAAAAAAAACCATTGCAGTTATTTATGTCTGTGGTATCTGTATGTTGGGAACAGTGTATAATAGCTTCCTACTGCGCAACTCTGTCATATCGGTACCTTGGAATTGGCTATGGTGGCGGTATTTAAGTGGTACAAACAGTTTGCGATCACCTACTAACCTAAAGGTTTGGTGGTTCAAACCCACCCAGCAGAGGCACAGAAGAAAGGCCTGGCAATCTGCTTCCATAAAGATTACAGCCCAGAAAGTCCTGTGGAGCAGCTGTACTCCGTAACACACGGAGTTGCCATGAGCCAGAACTGACTCGATGGCAACAGGGTTTTTTAGGCAGTATTTACACCACAGAAATCAACAAACCCTGTAAATCATGGTTTGATTTATGGTTTTATTGATTGCCTAGGCTTAGAAAGTGATGGAAAAATGTTAATAATATGGATTAACCTTAAAGTGTGTCATGCCTGTAGCCGTTACATTATGAATAGCACAAAAAATTACGGATCTATTTTTCCAGTATTCAAAATTATTGCTGGATTCGCCAAAGAAGGTGCTCATGTCATTGACCAAGGAGTGAAGCTCTCACATACATTTTTGTTGTTTCACTTTTGTTTTACTCATTAAACAAAAATGTCAGCCAGCATATCCATGTCATGATGATGTTGTTGGCGTCAAAATGTCATAGAGTCAATTTTGACTCATAGCGACCCCATGTGACAGGGTAGAACTGCCCTATAGGATTTTCTAGGCTGTGGTCTTTACAGGGAAACCCTGGTGGTATAGTTGCTTAGCTATGGATGCTGAACAAGTGGTCGGCAGATCAAATCCACCAAGTGCTCCTTGGAAACTCTATGGCACAGCTCTACTCTGTCCTATAGGGTTGCTGAGTCGGAATCGACTCGGTGGCAACGGGCTTTTTGTTTTTTTTTTAACTTAACAGGAGCAAATTGCCAGGTCTTTTCCCATGGAGCTTCTGGGTGGGTTCAAATCACCAGCCTTTCAGTTAGCATGCAAGCACTTAACCGTTGCCCCACCAAGGCTCCTATCCATGTCATAGCTACACTTATTTGCCAATTGCAACCCTAGTTTGGCTATAGACACAGTGGCAAAAATCAGTGAAAGTATTTCATGAGTAATTAATAAATTATGAGTATCATATTTTATTGGTAGTAAGTGTGTGCTACATATCCTTTCTATCGATAAAATTTATAATAGTTGTAATTTATAACACATATACGCACACAATTTTTGGAGAGGCAATTGTAATTTTTAGCTATTCTTAGCTATCAGTAGCTCTGCCATGAGTATATTTCCCTGTTTATCTCACTCTCCAAGACCCAGTTCAGAGACAAATTGATTCCTTCTTTGGGGTCTTCTAGATTTGTCACAGCCTTTTCTCAAGTGCATTAGGGTCTATGCATGTCCTGTGCAGAAAACAGAGATTTCTTAGAACAAACACAGTTGAAGGACAGGGACCTTGAAGTTTTCGCCTCTGAAACTCTAGATCTGAGCTAAGTGTTTGGTACATAAACCCGTTGCCATTGAGTTGATTCTGACTCATAGCGACCCTCTAGCACAGAGTAGAATTGCCCCATAGGGTTTCTGAGGAGTGGCTGGTAGATTTGAACTGCCGACCTTTTGGTTAGGAGCTGAATACTTAACCACTGAGGCACCAGGGCTCCTTAAGAGGTACCCAAAAAGTGTTGGTTGAAGAAAATAGCCAGAGCCTTGGGGGCTGAGATACAGATAAAGAGAAAAGGAGGAGATCACATATATAGAAAAGGGACAATCAAGAATACTATAGACCACCTTTCTTTTCTTTATTTAATACACTTTATTTTCGAGAGTTTATAGAAAAATTGTGCAGAAAGTACAGAGATCCTGTACACTCTCTTCCCCCCCGACAGTTTCTTCAATTATTAACATCTTGCATTAGTATGTTACATGCGTTATAATTGATGAATATTGATACATTGCTATTAATTAAATTCTATAGCTTACGTTAGTGTTGTTCAGTCCTGTGCGTTTTGACAAATGCATAATCTCATGTATCCACCATTACAGTATCATACAGAATGGTGTAACTGCCCTAAAAACGCCCTGCGTTCCACGTATTCAGCACCCCCGCCCCATCCCGTCAACCACTGATCTCTTCACCGTCTCTGTAGTTTTGCCTTTTCCAGAATGTCATATAGTCGCAATCGTGCGGTATGTGGAATTTTCAGACTGGTTTCTTTCACTTAGCCATACGAATTTAAGGTTCCTCCATGTTTTTCCTCAGCTTGTTAGCACGTTTCTTTTTATCCCTGAATGATATTCCATTGTATAGGTATACTGCAGTTATTCATCCATTCATCCATTGAAAGACATTACTTAGCTGCTTCGAACTTGCAATAATGAACAAAGCTGCTATAAACGTTGTGTTCAGGTTTTTGTGGGCACATAAGTTTTTCACAGTTTTCAGAAAATACAAAGGAGCGCGATTGTTGGTCCCTGGTGTCAGTAATGGTTTGAACTCAACTGCTAACCTAGATGTTGGTGGTTTGAACTCACCCAGCAGTACCGTAGAAGAAAAGGCCTGGCGATCTGCTTCCATAAAGATTACAGGCGAGAAAACCCTATGGAGCAGTTCTACTCTGTAGCACATGGGGTTGCCATTAGATGGCACTAACAACAACGATAACAACAGCAACAACACGTAAAGGCTGTTTAGCTTTGTAAAAAACTGCCAAACTGTCATCCAACGTGGCTGTACCATTTTGCTTCCCCATTAGCAATAAAGGAGAACTCCTGTTGCCCTGTATCCTCCCCAGCATTTGGTATTGCCAGTGTTTTAGCTTTTAGCCATTCTAATTTTTTTGTTTAATAGACGTGTAGTGGTGTCCTGCAACCTTGTTATCGTCACTTATTAGTGCTAAGATTTTGTTGATGCTTTGGGATTTTCTATGTAGACAATCATGTCATCTGTGAACAAAGACAGTTTTATTCTTTCCTTTATTCTCACAGTTTTATTCTTTCCTTCCTAATCTGCATACACTTTATTTCCTTTCCTTGTCTTTCTGTGTTAGGTAGGACTTCCCGTGTGATGTTGAATAGCAGTGGGGAGCAGGAACATCTTTGCCTTGTTTCTGATCTCAGGGGAACATCATCTAGCTTCTCACCATTAAGTGTGACGTCAGCTGTAGGTATTTGTAGGTGTTCTTTATTAGGTGCAGGAAGAGTCTTCTCTATTCCTAGTTTGCTGAGGGTTTTTTTTTTTTTTTAATCATAAATGGGTGTTGAATTTAGACCACTTTTACAATATAAATTTCCTTAGGATTCCTAGAGGAGACAACCTGTATAAAATACAGCCCAGCTTTGGTTGACAAAAGCCTAATGAATAAGAACCTCTGATGAAGTGGAATTGTTTGGAGGTCATCATATCTGTAGAAGAATGAGACAAGTCACAAGGTAACCAGCATAATTCAGCTCAATGCCAAATCCATTCTGATGGTTTCCTTTGTAACACTCATTGAACGTTTTCTCAAAAGTGGCAGGCACTGGGTTTTCCATGCATCGTGTGTGTAAGGGAAGTCCCAATGGAACATTAAAAGCCCAGGAGGACTTACCCTTATCCCAGCCTGCATGTCCTGCTGCATATCCTGGCTGCAAGCTCCTCTCCAACCCTCTTGGTGGGACCTGGATGCTAGCTCTCCTAGTCAAGAGGTATTTCCAGTCTTTAAAACCCAGCCATTATTGACAGGCTGTCTAAGTTTCCTGTTCAAAGAGTATACAGTGATCTATTTCCCCAAAATACATGTCCAACCAGGATCAGATTTTCGTGGGGCTGGCCAGCCACTCCTCTCAGATGAGCAGTTCCCAACAAACTTGGAAAGAAACACAAAGACCTCCCTCCCTCTTCCACTCCCTCCACCACAGTTAGTCATAACCCCAGGAGAGGTCAGCTGGAACCTGTCCAGTCTCCAGCACAGCCCGGTGCAGGGTAGGTATGTCAAAGGGAACAGAACCATCATTTACACCTCCCCCCATCCTTTCCACCATGTATTACATGCCATTTACTCAACAGAGGCCCACAATAGGCAAATTAAAATGTCAGGGTGTGGGTCATCATTTCTCCCCTGGATTATTGCAGCAGACTCCCTGCTTCTGTCCTTGCCCCTTGCAAATCTGTTCTCAACTCCGAGACCAGAGGGGTCCTGTTACATGGCACATTAGAACATGCCACTCCTCTGCTCAGAACCATCCAATGACCCCCACTTCAATCAGAGGTAAAGCCAAAGACTTACAATGGCTAAAGGCTCTACATCATCGACCCCGTAGTACCCCAATCCCTCATGTAGCTGACTTTTTTTGTTCTCATGTCAGTGGTTTTGGTTGAGGTATGTTTTGTAGACTACAGTTACCCATGACTGCTATTACCTGTAGGCTTCATATAATGGTTGATATTTTTGTGTATATAATCTTTTTGAAAAATATTTTATTTTATTTACTGTTGTTGAGAATATACACAGCAAAAACAAACCAATTCAAGTTTCTACATGTACAATTCAGTGTCATCGACCATGTTCTTCAGGTTGTGCAGCCATTCTCACCCACCTTTACTGAGTTGTTCCTCCTGCATTAACATCAGCTCGCTGGTTTCTAATATTCCTATCTAACCTTTTGAGTTGCTATTATCAGTTTGATCCCATGTAGATCCATCTTAAAAGAGCATGGATTCCATAAGAATTTGCAATTATGTTCTGCATTTTTTCCCTTTTGATCAGGATTCTTCTATAGAATCTTTGATCAAAATGTTCAGTAAAGGTCACGTAGCTGATTTCTTACTAGTCTCTCCCTTACTCACTGTGTCCCCGCCACAATCATCTTCTTGCTGTTCCTGAAACTCAGCAGCATACTCCCACCTGGGGACTTTGCCCTTATTGTTCCCTCTCTCTGGGACTCTTTCCCCAGATATCCTCACGGCTCACTCTCTCATCTCCTTCAAGTCTTTGTGCAAGTGTCACATTCTCAATAACATGTATAAAAAAAATGGTACTAGTTAAAACTGCAGTCTGCTTTCTTGCCCTGTATTATTGTCCCTCCTGACCCTGTACCAATTTTACCATAGAATTTACCACTTTCTATCATCCCATATCATTTTATTATGTTTATTATCTCTTTTCAGTAGAATATAAGCTCCAAGAGGGCAGAAGTTCTGTATTTTCTGTCTATTTTGTTCATCGATGTATCTCAAATGTCTAGAACGTGCATGGCACAGAGTAAAAAAACAAACCAAACCCATTGCCGTTGAGTGGATTCTGACTCATAGCAACCCTATAGGACAGGGTAGAACTTCTGCCCCATAGGGTTTCCGAGGAGCGCCTGATGGATTCGAACTGCGAAAACTTTTGGTTATCATCCATAGCTCTTAACCACTGTACCACCGTGGCACAGAGTAGGAGCTCAGTAAACATTTGTTCAGTGAATTACATTCCATTTTAAAGATGAAGAATCTGAGATTCAGACAGGCTAAGTGGCCTGCTCAAAATCACAAATGTTAGTGAGGCAACCTGGAATAGAAATCGGTTTCCCCCATGTCAGAACCCACACCGACCTTCTAATCCTGGCTTCTCTGTCATTGACAAGAGGATTTGTGGGAGAAAGTTCTAGGGAGTTCTCTCTAGAGAGAGCTGCTTTTGGGCTTTGCTGGCTTTACTTGTTCATCAAGATCAAGAAAGCCATTTAAAAACTCTAAAATGTGGCTTTTTTCAGTTAAGTTTTTTTTTCTTTTTGGAAATTGTCCTTTTATTTGGATGATTTTATGTACATATGTTGATACTTGCAAAATAAACTTACAGCAAGGAATTTTTGTTGCTGGTGGTAGAGGAGGAGAGAGAGAGGTGTGGTTGAGCAGGAATATAGAAACATTAGTTTAATCATGTGAACTACTCTAATAATAAAGCTGGTAGCTCCTTTCTAACAGAGAGCCTCGGGAAACCGAATAGAAGATGGCTATTCTTTTAAGAGTCGGAATCAACTCCACGGCAGTGGGTTTGGTTTTGGGTTGATCCTTTTAAGAGACAGTTTTGCTGAGTCATTGTCCATCTCTGAATTCCGTCTCCTACTTCTCACTCGGTCTGCTGATGATTTCATTTCTCATTTATCTGAGGGGGGTTACGAGTCATCGTTGAGACTGCAGTTTCCTTAAGGCCCTCTATCTCTAAACGCTGAATTAACCCGCTTCAGTTATTTACTGCTGTATAACAAACTACCCTAGGACTTAGTGGGCTGAAACAACCACCATTTATTCGCTCACAGTTCTGTAGGTCAGGAGTTCAGGCAGTGCTCAGTGGGGTGGTCTTTTGTTCCAGGTGCTGTCAGCTGGGATCACTCACTGGGCGGCGTTCACTCTGTGGCTGGCTTAGCTGGAAGGTTGGCTTTACAGACATCTCTGAGGCCTCGGCGCTCCTCAGCATGGCCTCTCTCTCTTCAGGCACCTGAGCTCCCTCTCAGCATGGTGATCTTAAGGTTTAGCCTTCAAAGTTGCAGAACAGTGGTATTTCTACCATATTCTTTTGGTCAAAATAAGACACAGAGCCTAAGACACAGAGCCAGCCTATATTCGAAAGGAAGGAATATTTCTCACTGGGAGGAGTAGCAAAGAATTTATAACCCTATTTAATTAATTGAATAACCAAATACAGATGATTTGTTCCCACTTTCAACCGTGCTTCATCTGACTTTTCTGATAAATAAAAGGTGTATCCAAGGAGCCTTGAGCCCATGAGCACCTGAGATATGCATCTCTGTTATTTATGAATGCTCCCACCTCAGTCAAGCACTCACTTTAGGAATTTCTCTGCTTCCAACTCTGTTCCTGCTTGGAACCACTCTGTCTTGCCATAGAAGTTGCTCCCCAAGTCCCAGATCCCCATCACCACGAATCCCTACCTCACAGCCAAACCATCCCCCATATCCATTGTTTCTGCTTTTTCTGGGACCTTGTGGCCCTGGGACATCCTTCTGAATGCTATGATTATTGCAGGATACAAAGAAGGAGAAAATCTAGTCCCCACTGGCTGAAGTTCAGATTTTGACATTGGAATTAAGTTTCCCATAGGAAATTGTTGGCTCTGCCAAGACATCAATTTGGGTGAGTCCGGCAGCAGTTAATTTTAAGATGAAAATAGTACATCTGGGACTGAGCCCAAGCAGGACCAGAGGGCACAAATAAACTACATAAGTAGGTAGCTCAGTCCCGCATGTCATCCACATGGTTGCACCAGCACCCCTCCCTCAGCTCACAACTATGGCCATATGTGGGATTTCATAAGAGCAGCTGAAGAAAGAGGAAGAAGCCTTAGCCTGGTTTACATTTGAGTTGGCCCAGTGTGTGGGTTCAAACCTAAAATGAACAGCTACTACATTACAACCAAACTCAGGGTTGGCCTTGATAGAAAGTGGAGAGGGGAAATCTTCCCAATGGGCAGAGCTACAAGTAGTGCACCTGGTCTTTCGCTTTGTGTGGAAAGAGAAGTGGTCCAATATGACAAAGTATATATACTCCTGGGCGGTGGTCAATAACTTGGCAGACTGGCTATGGGCCTAGAAGGAAAATGACTGGAAGATTGGAGACAAGGAGGTATGGGGTAGAGGCAGGCAGATGGACCCATGAAAGGAGGCATAAAGTGTGATACAAATTTTTGTATCACATTTTTTTTTTAATTTTTATTGTGCTTTAAGTGAAAGTTTAAAAATCCAGTCAGTCACTCACAAAAAAAACTTATATACACCTTGCTACATACTCCCAATTGCTCTCCCCCTAATGAGACAGCTCGCTCTCTCTTTCCACTCCTCTCTTTTCGTGTCCATTTCGCCAGCTTCTAACCCCATCTATCCTCGCATCTCCCCTCCAGGGAGGCGATGCCAACACAGTTTCAAGTGTCCACCTGATCCAAGAAGCTCACTCCTCACCATCATCCCTCTCCAACCCATTGTCCAGTTAAATCCCTGTCTGAACAGTTGGCTTTGGGAATGGTTCCTGTACTGGGCAAACAGAAGGTATGGGGGCCATGACCACCGGGGCCTTTCTAGACTCAGTCAGACCACTAAGTCTGGTCTTTTTTTTTAAATAATTTTTATTGTGCTTTAAGTGAAAGTTTACAAATCAAGTCAGTCCCTCACACAAAAACTTATATACACCTTGCTACATACTCCCAATTACTCTCCCCCTGAGACAGCCTGCTCTCTCTTTCCACTCTCTCTTTTCGTGTCCATTTCACCAGCTTCTAACCCCATCTACCCTCTCATCTCCCCTCCAGGGAGGAGATCCCAACATAGTCTCAAGTGTCCACCTGATCCAAGAAGCTCACTCCTCACCAGCATCCCTCTCCAACCCATTGTCCACTTTAATCCATGTCTGAAGAGTTGACTTTGGGAATGGTTCCTGACCTGGGCCAACAGAAGGTCTGGGGGCCATGACCACCGGGGTCCTTCTAGTCTTAGTCAGACCATTAAGTCTGGTCTCTTTATGTGAATTTGGGGTCTGCATCCCACTGCTCTCCTGCTCCCTCAGGGGTTCTCTGTTGTGTTCCCTGTCAGGGCAGTCATCGGTTGTAGCCGGGCACCATCTAGTTCTTCTGGTCTCAGGATGATGTAGTCACTGGTTCCTGTGGCCCTTTCTGTCTCTTGGGCTGGTAATTGCCTTGTGTCCTTGGTGTTTTTCATTCTCCTTTGATGCAGGTGGGTTGAGACCAATGGATGCATCTTAGATGGCTGCTTGCTACCATTTAAGACCCCAGATGCCACACTTCAAAGTGGGATGAAGAATGTTTTCTTAATAGATTTTATTATGCCAGTTGACTTACATGTCCCCTGAAACCACAGTCCCCAAAGCCCTGCCCCTGCTACACTGGTCTTTGAAGCATTCAATTTATTCAGGAAGCTTCTTTGTTTTTGGTTTAGTCCAGTTGTGCTAACCTCCCCTGTATTGTGTGTTGTCTTTCCCTTCACCTAAAGTAGTTCTTATCTACTGTCTAATTAGTGAATACCCCTCTCCTACTTTCCCTCCCTCCCCCATCTCCTAACCACAAAATAATGTTTTCTTCTCAGTTTAAACTGTTTCTCAAGTTCTTGTAATAGTGGTCTTATAAAATATTTTTCCTTTTGCAACTGACTAATTTCACTCAGCATAATGCCTTCCAGGTTCCTCCATGTTATGAAATGTTTCACAGATTCCTCACTGTTCTTTATCGATGTGTAGCATTCCATTGTGTGAATATACCATAATTTATTTATCCATTCTTGTGTTGATGGGCACCTTGGTTGCTTCCATTTTTTGCTATTATAAACAGTGCTGTAATAAACGTGGTTTTGCATATATCTGTTTGTGTAAAGGCTCTTATTTCTATAGGATGTATTCCAAGGAGAGGGATTGCTAGATCGTATGGTAGTTCTATTTCTAGCTTTTTAAGGAAGTGCCAAATCCATTTCCAAAGTGGTTGTACCACTTTACATGCCCGCCACAGTGTATAAGTGTTTTAATCTCTCCTCAGCCTCTCCAACATTTATTATTTTGTGTTTTTTGTATCAATGCCACCGTTGTAGGAGATGAAATCTCATTGTAGTTTTGATCTGCATTTCTCCAATGGCTAATGATCGTGAACATTTCCTCATGTATCTGTTAGCTGCCCATCTTCTTTAGTGAAGTGTCTATTCATATCACTTGCCCATTTTTTAATTGGGTTATTTGTCTTTTTGTAGTTGAGTTTTTGCAACATCATGTAGATTTTAGAGATCAGGTGCTGATTGGAAATGTCATAGCTGAAAACTTTTTCCCAGTCTGTAGGCAATCTTTTTACTCTTTTGGTGAAGTCTTTGGATGAGCATAGGTGTTTGATTTTTAGGAGCTCCCAGTTATCTAGTTTTTCTTCAGCATTCTTAATAATGTTTTCTATACTGTTTATGCCATGTAATAGGGCTCCTAACGTTGTCACTATTTTTTCTTCCATGATCTTTATCATTTTAGATTTCATATTTAGGTCTTTGATCAATTTGGAGCTCATTTTAGTGCATGGAGTGAGGTATGGGTCTGGTTTCATTTTTTTTGCAGATAGGTATCCAGTTATGTATGCCAGCACCATTTGTTGAAAAGACTGTCTTTTCTGTTTTGGGGCCTTTGTCAAATATGAACTGCTCATATGTGGATGGATTTTTTACTGGATTCTCAATTCTGTTCCATTGGTCTATGTATCTGTAGTTGTACCAGTACCAGGCTGTTTTGACTACTGTGGCAGTATAATAGATTCTAAAAGCAGGTTGAGTAAGGCCTCCCACTTTGTTGTTCTTTTTAATTAATGCCTTATTTATCGGGGGCCTCTTTCCCTTCCATATGAAGTTGGTGATATGTTTCTCCATCTCCTTAAAGAACGTCATTGGGATTTGGATCAGAATTGCATTAAATGTATAGATCGCTTTTGGTAGAATAGACATTTTTATAATGTTAAGCCTTCCTGTCCATGAGCAAGATATGTTTTTCCACTTGTAAGTCTCTTTTGGTTTCTTGCAGAAGTGTACTGTAATTTTCTTTGTATGAGTCTTTTACATCTCTGGTAAGATTATTCCTAAGTATTTTATCTTCTTGGGGGCTACTCTAAATGGCACTGATGTGGTGTTTTCCTCTTCGATGTTCTTTTTGTTGGTGTAGAGGAATCCTACTGATTTTTGTATGTTTATCTTGTATCCCGATACTCTGCTAACTCTTCTATTCATTTCAGTAGTTTTCTTGAGGATTCCTTAGGGATTTCTGTGTATCAGATCATGTCGTCTGCAAATAGAGATACTTTGACTTCTTCCTTGCCAATCTGGATGCTCTGGCTAGGACCTCCAATACAATGTTGAATAAGAGCGGTGATAAAAGTCATCTTTGTGTGGTTCCTGATCTCAGTGGGAATGCTTTCAGGCTCTCTCCATTTAGGGTGATGTTGGCTTTGTATAAATGCCCTTTATTATGTTGAGGAGTTTTCCTTCTAGTCCTATTTTACTGAGAGCTTTATCATGAATGAGTGTTGAACTTTGTCAAATGCCTTTTCTGCATCCATTGATAAAGTCATGCGATTCTTATCCTTTATTTATGTGATGGATTACATTAATTGTTTTTCTAATGTTGAACCATCCCTGCGTACCTGGTATGAATCCCACTTGGTCATGATGAATTGCTTTTTGATATGTTGTTGAATTCTATTGGCTAGAATTTTGTTGAGGATTTTTGCATCTCAGTACATGAGGGATGTAGGTCTATAATTCTCTTTTCTTGTGGTTTCTTTACCTAGTTTTGGTATCAGGGATATGGTGGCTTCATAGAATGAGTTTGGTAGTATTCCATCCTTTTCTATGCTCTGAAATACCTTTAGTAGTAGTGGTGTTAACTCTTCTCGGAAAGTTTGGTAGAACTCTGCAGTGAAGGTGCCTGGACCAGGGCTTTTTTTTTGTTGGGAGTTTTTTGATTACCTTTTCAATCTCTTCTTTTGTTATAGGTCTGTTTAGTTGTTCTACCTCTGTTTGTGTTAGTTTAGGTAGGTAGTATGTTTCTAAGAATTCATCCATTTCTTCTAGGTTTTCAAATTTATTTGAGTATAGTTTTTCATAGTAATCTGATATGATTCTTTTAATTTCATTTGGGTGTGTTGTAATATCGCCCATCTCATTTCTTATTCGGGTTATTTGCTTCCTCTTCTGTTTTTATTTTGTCAGTTTGGCCAGTGGTTTATCAATTTTGTTGATATTTTAAAAAACAGCTTTTTGTCTTGTTAATTCTTTCAATTGCTTTTCTGTTTTCCATTTCATTTAGTTCAGCTCTATTTTTTATTATTTGTTTCTTCTGGTGCCTGTGGGGTTCTTTTGTTGCTCTTTTTCTATTTGTTCAAGTCGTAGGGATAAGTCTTTGATTTTGGCCCTTTCTTCTTTTTGGATGTGTGCATTTATTGGTATAAACTGGCCTCTGAGCACTGCTTTTGCTGTGTCCTAAAGGTTCTTATAGGATGTGTTTTCATTCTCATTGGATTCTTTGAATTTCTTTATTCCATCCTTAATGTCTTCTATAATCTAGTCTTTTTGGAGCAGGGTATTGTTCAGTTTCCAAGTGTTTGATTTCTTTTCCTGTGATCGATTTCCACTTTTATGGCTTATGGTCAGAGAAGATGCTTTGTAATATTTCAATGTTTTGGATTCTGCTAAGACTTGCTTTATGACCTAATATGTGGTCTATTCTAGAGAATGTTCCATGTGCACTGGAAAAGGAAGTATACTTAGTTGCTGTTGGGTGGAGTGTTCTGTATATGTCTATGAGGTCAAGTTGTTTGATTGTGACATTCAGATCTTCCATGTCTTTATTTGGCTTCTTTCTGGATGTCCTATCGTTCACCGAAAGTGGTGTGTTGAAGTCTCCTGCTATTGTTGTGGAGCTGTCTATCTCACTTCTCAATGCTGATAGAGTCAGTTTTATGTATCTTGCAGCCCTGTCATTGGGTGCATAAATATTTAATATGGTTCTATCTTCTTGGTGTATTGTCCCTTTAATCATTATAGAGTGTCCTTCCTTATCCTTTATGATGCATTTAACTTTAAAGTCTATTTTGTCAGAAATTAATATTGCCAGTCCTGCTCTTTTTTGATTGTTGCTGGCTTGATATATTTTTTTTCCATCCTTTGAGTTTTAGTTTGTGTCTCTAAGTCTAAGGTATGTCTCTTGTAGGCAGCATATAAACAGATCTTGTTTTTTTCATCCATTCTGCCACTCTCTGTCTCTTTATTGCTGCATTTAGTCCATTTACATTCAGGGTAATTATGGATAGGTATGAATTTAGTGCTATCATTTTGATGTCTTTTTTGTGTGTTGTTGACAGTTTCTTTTTCCCACTTAATTTTGTGTGCTGAGTAGATTATCTTTCTATATTGTCCTTTCCTTGTATTTGTTGTTTATTTTGTTTCTGCTGAGTCTCTATTTTTTTCTTGTATTTTATTTTAATGAGTAGGATATTTTGTCTCCTTTGTGGTTACCTTATTATTTACCCCTGTTTTTCTAAATTTGAACCTAACTTTTATTTCTTTGTATCACCGTATCTTCCTCTATATGGAAGGTGTATGATTACATTTCTTAGTCCCTCTTTATTATTTTAATGTTGTCTTCTTTTATGTAATAACATCCCTGTTACCCTGTTTTGTGGTTTGTTTTTTTTTTTAAATAATCTTGCTTTTTTTTTTTTTTTGATTTCCCTGTCTGGGTTGACTTCTGGTTATTCTGCCCAATGTTCTAGTCCTGGGTTGATACCTGATATTATTGATTTTCTAACCAAAGAATTTCCTTTAGTATTTCTTGTAGTTTTGGTTTGGTTTGGTTTTTACAAATTCCCTAAATTTGTGTTTATCTGGAAATGTCTTAATTTCACCTTCATATTTAAGAGAGAGTTTTGCTGGATATATGATTCTTGGCAGGCAATTTTTTTCCTTCAATTTTTTAAATATGTCATTCCATTGCCTTCTTGCCTGCACGGTTTCTGCCGTGTAGTCCAAGCTTATTCTTATTGGCTCTCCTTCATAGGTGACTTCTTTTTATCTCTAGCTGCTCTTATAATTCTCTCTTTATCTTTGGTTTTGGCAAGTTTGATTATAATATGTCTTGGTGACTTTCTTTTAAGATCTACCTTATGTGGAGTTCGATGAGCATCTTGGATAGATATCTTTTCATCTTTCACGATATCAGGAAAGTTTTCTGCCAACAAATCTTCAACAATTCTCTCTATATTTCTGTTATCCCTCCGTGTTCTGGTATTCCAATCACTTGTAGGTTATTTCTCTTGATAGAGTCCCACATGATTCTTAAGGTTTCTTCATTTTTTAAAGTTCTTTTATCTGATTTTTCTTCATATATATTAGTGCGAAGTGATTTATCTTCGAGTTCAGAAATTCTAGGTTCTTCTTGCTCAATTCTGCTCCTCTGTCTACCGAGTTTTCTACTTCTGTAATTTTATTGTTAATCTTCTGTATTTCTGATTGCTGTCTATCTATGGATTTTTCCAGCTTATTAAACTTTTTATTATGTTCCTGAATAATCTGTCTAATATCTTCAATGGCTTTATCTGTGTGTTCCTTGGTCTGTTCTGTATATTGCCTCATTTCCTTCCTGATGTCTGAGGTTCTGTATATTAAACTTTTGTATTCTGGCTTTGGTAATTCCAGGAATGCACTTTCATCTAGAAGATCCCTGGATTCTTTGTTTTGAGAGTCTGTTGAGGTGATCATGGTCTGTTTCTTTATGTGACTTGATATTGACTGTTGTCTCTGAGCCATGTATAAGTTACTGTATTAGTTTATGCTTCCTTACTATGTTATAGCTGCTTGCTTTGTTTTGTTTTGGTATACCCCTATGGGTTGCTTGAGTGAGCTAACTTCATTATTTTCATCTTTGGAGCTCTGACGTCCTGTCCCCGGATGGCTAGAGCTGTTATGAGGTATATCAGTCTAGGAGTCCATTCAGTTTTCTTGTATGAATTCAGCCCAGGTTTCCAGGTAGCTGATCCTCAAGTGTGTGGTACAACTCTATCCTACGGTCTTAAAAGGTCAGGGGTAATTGGCGTATATACTGGTATTTGATGCAGCAGGGGGTCAAGCTCTGAACAAGGCAGGGGGCTGAGAACTGACCCCCGAGTGTTTCTGAGGAAAGCATGTCCCTGTTCCCTAGAGTGTGCAGGTGGGTGGGTTCTGTAGAGGGACCATGAGCACCCAGTGTTTTGGCTGTAAGGATTGGGAGGTACCAGTTATCTTTGGACCTGTGGCACGGGTGGCTGGGTGACCTGAGTGGAGCTACCAGTCCTTAGGTCTCTGATGTGGGTAAGTGAGGACTTTGTTTAAAGACAAAGCAATGTCAAATATCAAACACCCACCCCTCTACTGCCCAGCAGTAACAGTTGGAGTTTACCAACAAGGGCCTATTCTCTCGAAATAGTCCCACACAGGTCCATGCAGAAGGGAAAGGTCCTCAAAGTCCACAAATGTTTTATTCCTGGACAGGAGCCGCTTCTGTCCGGAGCTCCCTGGTTAGTGGAGATAGCAAATTATCTTGTCTACCAATTGCAAATTTGTTCCTTCTTCAAGGCTGGGAGGACGGCTCTAGGTGCTCAAAAGTGCCTATCTCAGGCCCAGGGAATTCAGCCGCTGAAGCCAGCTTGAGGGTGGGGAGGGGGTGCGGTAAAATATATGCAAGTACTTAGCTTTTGCCGAGAGCACCGTTCTTCTCAGGTTCCAGAGGTGTGAGTAGGCTATGTGGCTGGCTGCTTCTCCCTGAGGAAACTGTGGCCGAACGCTAGTACCAGCCCACTGCCACGGCTCCGGGATTGGTGCCTGAAGGCTGTCCACAATTCAGGTCCAGTAACTCCTCTCCACTTCTTAACGGTCTCTTCTTCCCCCTTCTCCTTATTTCGTTTCTAAGTTTGCCTTTGAAGCTCAGGGCACCCTGCTTGTCACAAATATATTCATTTCACTTGTTTTTTCTGGTCTTCGTTGTAAAGAGGGCTTGCCGGAAGTATCTGCCTATTCCGCTGTCGTGGCTTTGTCTCAAGTCTGGTCTTTTTACGAGAATTTGTCCTCTGCATCCCACTGCTGTCCTGCTCCCTCAGGGTTCTATGTTGTGTTCCCTGTCAGGGAAGTCATTGGTTATAGACAGGCACCGTCTAGCTCTTCTGGTCTCAGGCTGATGTAGTCTCTGGTTTATGTGGCCCTTCCTGTCTCTTGGGCTCGTAATTACCTTTTGTCCTTGGTGTTTTTCATTCTCCTTTGATGTAGGTGGGTTGAGACCAATTGATGCACCTTAGATGGCTGCTTGCTAGTGTTTAAGACCCCAGACGGCTCTCTCCAAGATGGGATGCAGAATATTTTTGTAATGGATTTTATTATGCCAATTGACTTAGATGTCCCCTGAAAACATGGCCCCCAAACCCCCGCCCCGTGCGCTGGCGCTCAAAGCATTCAGTTTATTCTGGAATCTTCTTTGCTTTTGGTTTAGTCCAGTTGTGCTGACCTTGCCTGTATCGTGTGCTATTGTTCCGTTACCTAAAGTACTTCTTATCTACCATCTAATTAGTGAATACCACTCTGCCACCCTCCCTCCCTCTTCCCTTTCGTAACCATCAAAGAATATTTTATTCTCTGTTTAAACTATTTCTTGAGTTCTTATATTAGTGGTCTTATACAATATTTGTCCTTTTGCAAATGACTTTTTTCACTCAGCATAATGCCTTCCAGATTCCTCCATGTTATGAAATGTTTCGCAGATTCATCACTGTTCTTTATCAATACATAGTATTCCATTGTGTGAATATACCGCAATTTATTTATCCATTCAGCCACTGATGGGCACCTTGGTTGCTTCCATCTTTTTGCTATTGTAAACAGTACTGCAATGAACATGATTGTGCATATATCTGTTCATGTGAAAGCTCTTATTTCTCTATGAAATATCCCGAGAAGTAGGATTTCTGGATCATATGGGAGTTCTATTTCTAGCCTTTTAACGAAGCGCCAAATCGGTTTCCGAAGTGGTTGTACCATTTTACATTCCCACCAGTAGTGTATAAGAGTTCAAGTCTCTTCACAGCCTCTCCAACATTTATTATTTTGTGTGTTTTGGATTAATGCCAGCCTTGTTGGGGTGAGATGGTATCTCATTGTAGTTTTGATTTGTATTTCTGTAATGGCTAATGCTCGAGAGCATTTTCTCTTGTATATGTTAGCTGCCTGAATATCATCTTTAGTGAAGTGCGTGTTCATATCCTTTGCCCACTTTTTGATTGGGTTGTTTGTCTTTTTGTGGTTGAGTTTTAACAGAATCATACAGATTTTAGAGATCAGGCTCTCGTCGGAGATGTCATAGCTGAAAATTTTTTCCCAATCTGTAGGCGGTCTTTTTACTCTTTTGGTTAAGTCTTTAGATGAGCATAGGTGTTTGATTTTTAGGAACGCCCAGTTATCTGGTTTCTCTTCGTCATTTTTGGTAACGTTTTGTATTCTGTTTATGCCTTGTATTAGGGCTCCTAACGTTGTCCCTATTTTTTCTTCCATGATCTTTATCGTTTTAGTCTTTATGTTTAGGTCTTTGATCCACTTGGAGTTAGTTTTTGTGCATGGTTTGAGGTATGGGTTCTGTTTCATTTTTTTGCAGATGGATATCCAGTTATGCCAGCACCATTTGTTAAAAAGACTATCTTTTCCCCAATTAACTGACACTGGGCCTTTGTCAAATATCAGCTGTCTGTATCCTAAAGACGTCTGTATGAGAATATTTACTACAGCTTTCCCCTGCCCCTCCTCCCTTGTAATAGGAGCAAAAAGGGAAACAACCTAAATAGTTATTAGTAAGGGAAAGAGTAAATCACAGTGTTACCTCTATACTAAGAATATGAGGCAGCTGCTAAAAGAGTTACTGCGTATCTACTGAAACAGAAAAACCCCTGACACATTAAGTAAAATAAATAAATAAACTGTGTACATTAAATGAAGCTAAAGATATCTCTCAGAAATTAACTGTAGGGATTAGAGTGGGGTGAATGGATATAGTTGTAAGGGCCAGAGGGGTAAACTTTTACTGTTGCTAGATAATTCTGTATTGCTTAATTTTTTTTTCAGTGAGGATATGCTCAAACTCCACTTGCATAATTAAATAGTAGAAGAATCATATAAAAATATTTTAATAATTAAACTCATCAATAGTCAAAAGAGGAATGACTCTAGAAAAGTTTCCTACTTCTAATTATTTCTCGAAAAATCTTAGTAAATACGGAGGAGAGGAAAAAATTTTTAACAAATAGAGTTAAGAATATCTTTCTTAAATGGCTGGTCATCATCATACCTTCATCAAGTTTGAAGCATTATCTAGTAAAGTCAGAAATAAGGCTTGGAAGGCCAGTAACACTATTATTTAATACTGTTCAAAATTTTGGCCAAGTCAACTGAAAAGGAAAAGAAAAAGAACTCAATAATCTTAGTTAAAAACAGAGACAAGATATGTCAATATTGTTAAGAAATAATATAAATATTGACAGGTATGATAAACTATATGATGAAACACAAGGCTATATTATAAAAAAAATAACTCCAATATGCCAAGTACTTCCTGCTTGCCAGGCCATCTTCTCAGTACTTCTCATGTTATTATCTTATTTAATCCTCACAAAAACTCTTTTGTTGCCGTTGTTAGTTGCCGTTGAGTTAGTTTTGATTCACAGTGGCCCTGTGCACAACAGAACAAAACACTGCCAGGCCCTGCGCCATCCTCACAATCGTTGCTGTTCTTGAGCCCATTGTTGCAGGCACTTAGTCAATCCATCTCATGGAGGGTCTTCCTCTTTTTCACTGACCCTCTAGTTTACCAAGCATGATGTCCTTCTCCAGGGACTGATTCTGCCTGATAACCTGTCCAAAGCATGTGAGACCCTGTCTCGCCATTCTTGCTTCCAAGGACCATTCTGGTTGTACTTCTTCCAAGACAGATTTGTCTATTCTTTTGGCAGTCCATGGTATATTCAATATTCTTCGCCAGCACCACAATTCAACTGTGTTAATTCTTCTTCATTGTCCAGATTTTGCATGCATATGAGGAGATTGAAATCACCATGGCTTGGGTCAGGCATACCTTAGTCCTCAAAGTGACATCTTGGCTTTTTTTTAACACTTTAAAAAGAGATCTCTTGTAACAGTTTTGGCCAATGCAATGTGTCTTTTGATTTCTTGACTGTTACTTCCATGGGTGTTGGTTGTGGATCCAAGTAAAATGAAATCCTTGACAACCTCAACCTTTTCTCTATTTACAATGATGTTGCTTATTGGCCCAGTTGTGAGGATTTTTGTTTTCTTTATGTTGAGGTGTAATCCATAATGAAAGTAGTGGTCTTTGATATTCTTCAGTAAGTGCTTCAAGTCCTCTTCACTTTCAGCAAGCAAGATTCTGTTATCTGCATAACACAGGTTATTAATGAGTCTTCCTCCAATCCTGATGGCCTGTTCTTCATGTAGTCCAGCTTCTTCGATTATTTGCTCAACATACAGATTAAATAGGTATGGTGAAAGGATACAACCCTGATGCACACCTTTCTTGACTTTAAACCATGCAATATCCCCTTGTTCTGTTTGAATGATTGCTCCTTGATCCACGTACAGATTCTTCACAAGCACAATTGTTTTTGAATTCCCATTCTCTGCAACGTTATCCATAATTTGTTACGATCCACACACTCAAATGCCTTAGCACAGTCAATAAAACACAGGTAAACATCCTTCTGGTATTTTCTGATTTCAGCCAGGATCCATGTGACATCAGCAATAATATCCCTGGTTCCATGTCCTCTTCTAAATCTGCCTTGAATTTCTGGCAGTTCCCTATCGATATACTGCTGCAGCCGCTTTTGCATTCAAAATGATCTTCAGCAAAATTTTGCTTGCATGTGATATCAATGATATCGTTTGATAATTTCCACATTTGGTTGGATCCTCTTTCTTGGGAATAGGTATAAATATGGATCTCTTCCAGTTGGTTGGCCAGGTAGCTGTCTCCCAAATTTCTTGGCATAGACAAGTGAACATTTACAGCACTACATCTGTTTGTTGAAACATCTCAACTGTTACTCTGTCAATTCCTGGGGCCTTGTTTTTCTCCAGTGCCTTCAGTGAGCTTGGACTTCTTCCTTCAGTACCATCGATTCCTGATCATATGTTACCTCCTGAAATGGTTGAACATCGACCAGTTCTTTTTGGTATAGTGACTCTGTATATTCCTTTCATCTTCTTTTGGTGCATCCTGCGTCATTTAATATTTTCCCTGTAGAATCCTTCAGTTTCGCAACTCGAGGCTTGAATTTTTTCATCAGCTCCTTCAGCTTCAGAAATGCCGAGCATGTTCTTTCCTTTTGGTTTTCTATCTGCAGGTCTTTGCACGTGTTGTCATAATACTTTACTTTGTCTTCTCGAGCCACCCTTTGAAATCTTCTGTTCAGCTCTTTTACTTCATCATTTTTTCCTTTTGCTTTAGCTTCTTGCTGTTCAAGAGCAAGTTTATTTTGGCTCTCATGGGCTCGTTCTAATTTGGTCAGTTTCAACTTGAACTTGCATGTGAGTAGTTCATGGTCTGATCTGCAGTTGGCCCCTGGCCTTTTTCTGACTGATGATATTGAGCTTTTCTGTCGTCTCTTTGCACAAATGTAGTCAATCTGATTCCTTTGTGTTCCATCTGGTGAGGTCCATACGTATAGCCACCACTTATGTTGGTGAAAAAAAGTATTTGCAATGAGGAAGTCATCGGTCTTGCAAAATTGAATCATGGGACCTCCAGCATCATTTCTGTCACCAAGGCCATATTTTCCACCTACCAAATCCTTCTTCATTTCCAACTTTTGCATTCCAATCACCAGTAATTATCAGTGCACCCCGAATGCATGTTCCATCAGTTTCAGACTGCAGAAGTTGGTAAAAATCTTCAATTTCTTCACCTTTGGCCTTAGTGGTTCATTCGGGAATTTTAATAACAGTTGTATTAACTGGTCTTTCATGTAGGCATATGGATATTATCCTATCACTGACAATGTTGTACTTCAAGATATACCTTGAAATGTTCTTTTTTTAAAATAATTTTTATTGTGCTTTAAGTGAAAGTTTACAAACCAAGTCAGTCTCTCACATATAAGCTTACATACACCTTACTCCATACTCCAGCTTACTCTCCCCCTAATGAGTCATCCCACTCCTTCCTTCCAGTCTCTCCTTTCTTGACCGTTTTGCCAGTTTCTAACTCTCTCTACCCTCCCATCTCCCCTCCAGGCAGGAGATGCCAACACAGTCTCAAGTGTCCACCTGATACAAGTAGCTCACTCTTCATCAGCATCTCTCTCCAACCCATTGTCCAGTCCCTTCCATGTCTGACGAGTTGTCTTCAGGAATGGTTCCTATCCTGGGCCAACAAAAGGTTTGGGGACCATGACCGCTGGGATTCCCCTAGTCTCAGTCAGACCATTAAGTATGGTGTTTTTATGAGAATTTGGGGTCCACATCCCACTGTTCTCCTGCTCCCTCGGGGGTTCTCTGTTGTGCTCCCTGTCAGGGCACCCATTGGTTGTGGCCGGGCACCATGTAGTTCTTCTGGTCTCGGGATGACGTAGGTCTCTAGTTCATGTGGCCCTTTCTGTCTCTTGGGCTCATAATTATCTTGTGACCTTGGTGTTCTTCATTCTCCTTTGGTCCAGGGGGGTTGAGACCAATTGATGCATCTTAGATGGCTGCTTGTTAGCATTTAAGACCCCAGACGCCACACTTCAAAGTGGGATGCAGAATGTTTTCTTAATAGAATTTATTTTGCCAATTGACTTAGATGTCTCCTGAAGCCACAGTCCCTAAATCCTCACCCTTGTTCCGCTGACCTTCGAAGCATTCAATTTATCCCAGAAACTTCTTTGTTTTTGATGCAGTCCAGTTGAGCTGACCTTCCCTGTGTTGAGTATTGTCTTTCCCTTCACCTAAAGTAGTTCTTATCTACCGTCTAATCAGTAAATAACCCTATCCCACCCTCCCTCCCTCCCTCCCCCCTCTCATAACCACAAAAGAATGTCTTCTTCTCGGTTTAAACTATTTCTCAAGATCTTACAATACTGGTGTTATACGATATTTGTCCTTTTGCATCTGACTAATTTCACTCAGCATAATGCCTTCCATGTTCCTCCATGTTATGAAATGTTTCACAGATTCCTCACTGTTCTTTATCGATGTGTAGTATTCCATTCTGTGAATATACCATAATTTATTTATCCATTCATCCGTTGATGGACACCTTGGTTGCTTCCAGCTTTTTGCTGTTGTAAACAGTGCTGCAATAAACATGAGTGTGCATATATCTGTTCGTGTAAAGGATCTTATTTCTCTAAGATATATTCCAAGGGGTGGGATTTCTGCATTGTATGGTATTTCTATTTCCAACTTTTTAAGGAAACGCCAGATAGATTTCCAAAGTGGTTGTACCATTTTACATTTCCACCAGCAATGCATAAGAGTTCCAATCTCTCTGCAGCCTCTCCAACATTTATTATTTTCTGTTTTTCGGATTAATGCCAGCCTTGTTGGAGCGAGATGGAATCTCATTGTAGTTTTAATTTGCATTTCTCTAATGGCTAATGCTCGAGAGCATTTTCTCATGTATCTGTTAGCTGCCTGAATATCATCTTTAGTGAAGTGCGTGTTCATATCCTTTGCCCACTTTTTGATTGGGTTGTTTGTCTTTTTGTGGTTGAGTTTTAACAGAATCATATAGATTTTAGAGATCAGGCGCTGGTGGGAGATGTCATTGCTGAAAATATTTTCTCAATCTGTAGGCGGTCTTTTTACTCTTTTGGTTAAGTCTTTAGATGAGCATAGGTGTTTGATTTTTAGGAGCTCCTAGTTATCTGGTTTCTCTTTGTCATTTTTAGTAATGTTTTGTATTCTGTTTATGCCTTGTATTAGGGCTCCTAACGTTGTCCCTATTTTTTCTTCCATGATCTTTATCGTTTTAGTCTTTATGTTTAGGTCTTCGATCCACTTGGAGTTAGTTTTTGTGCTTGGTGTGACGTATGGGCCCTGTTTCATTCTTTTGCAAATGGATATCCAGTTATGCCAGCACCATTTGTTAAAAAGACTATCTTTTCCCCAATTAACTGACACTGGGCCTTTGTCAAATATCAGCTGCTCATATGTGGATGGATTTATATCTGGGTTCTCAATTCTGTTCCATTGGTCTATGTGCCTGTTGTTGTACCAGTACCAGGCTGTTTTGACTACTGTGGCTGTATAATAGGTTCTGAAATCAGGTAGAGTGAGGTCTACCACTTTCTTCTTCTTTTTCAGTAATGCTTTACTTATCCAGGGCTCCTTTCCCTTCCGTATGAAGTTGGTGATTTGTTTCTCCATCACATTAAAAAATGACATTGGAATTTGGATCGGAAGTGCATATTATGTATAGATGGCTTTTGGTAGAATAGACATTTTTACTATGTTAAATCTTCCTATCCATGAGCAAGGAATATTTTTCCACTTATGTAGGTCCCTTTTTAGTTTCTTGTACTAGTACTTTTCTTTGTATAGGTCTTTTACCACTTTGGTAAGATTTATTCCTAAGTATTTTATCTTCTTGGGGGCGACTGTGAATGGTATTGATTTGGTGATTTCCTCTTCGATGTTCTTTTTGTTGATGTGGAGGAATCCAAGTGATTTTTGTATGTTTATCTTGTAACCTGAAACTCTGCCAAACTCTTCTATGTTTCAGTAGTTTTCTGGAGGATTCCTTAGGGTTTTCTGTGTATAAGATCATGTCATCAGCAAATAGAGATAATTTTACTTCTTCCTTGCCATTCTGGATGCCCTTTATTTCTTGATCTAGCCTAATTGCTCTGGCTAGGACCTCTAGCACAATGTTGAATAAGAGTGGTGATAAAGGGCATCCTTGTCTGGTTCCCTTTTCTCAAGGGAACTGCTTTCAGGCTCTCTCCATTTAGAATGATGTTGGCTGTTGGCTTTGTATAGATGCCCTTTATTATGTTGAGGAATTTTCCTTCAATTCGTATTTTGCTGAGAGTTTTTATCATGAATGGGTGTTGGACGTTGTCAAATACCTTTTCTGCATCAATTCATAAAAGCATGTGGTTTTTGGCCTTTGTTTTATTTATTTGGTGGATCACATTGAAGGTTTTTCTAATATTGAACCAACCTTGCATACCTGGTATAAATCCCACTTGATCGTGGTGGATTATTTTTTTGATATGTTGTTGAATTCTATTGGCTAGAATTTTGTTGTGGATTTTTGCATCTGTGTTCATGAGGGGTATAGGTCGGTAATTTTCCTTTTTTGTGATGTCTTTACCTGGTTTTGGTATCAGGGATATGCTGGCTTCACAGAATGAGTTTGGGAGTATTCCATCCTTTTCTATGCTTTGAAATACCTTTAGTAGTTGTGGTGTTATCTCTTCTCTGAAAGTTTGGTAGCACTCTGCAGTGAAGCCGTCCAGGCCAGGGCTTTTTTTTGTTGGGAGTTTTTTGATTAGCTTTTCAATCTCTTTTTTTTGTTATGCGTCTATTTAGTTGTTCTACCTCTGTTTGTGTTAGTTTAGGTAGGTAGTGTTTTTCCAGGAATTCATCTATTTCTTCTAGGTTTGCAAATTTGTTAGAGTACAATTTTTCGTAATAATCTGATATCATTCTTTTAATTTCAGTTTGGTCTGTTGTGATATGGTCCATCTCATTTCTTATTCGGGTTATTGGTTTCCTTTCCCGTATTTTTTTAGTCTGCCTGGCCAATGGTTTATCAGTTTCATTAATTTTTTTTCAGAGAACCAGCTCTTGACTTTGTTGATTCTTTCAATTGTTTTTCTGTTCTCTAATTCATTTAGTTCAGCTCTAATTTTTATTATTTGTTTTCTTCTGGTGCCTGATGGATTCTTTTGTTGCTCACTTTCTATTTGTTCAAGTTGTAGGGACAGTTCTCTGATTTTGGCTCTTTCTTCTTTATGTATATGTGCATTTATCGATATAAATTGGCCTCTGAGCACTGCTTTTGCTGTGTCCCAGAGGTTTTGATAGGAAGTGTTTTCATTCTTGTTCCATTCTGTGAATTTCTTTATTTCCTCCTTAATGTCTTCTATAACCCAGTCTTTTTTGAGCAGGGTATTGTTCAGTTTCCAAGTATTTGATTTCTTTTCCCTGATTTTTCTGTTATTGATTTCCACTTTTATGGCCTTGTGGTCTGAGAAGATGCTTTGTAATCTTTTGATGTTTTGGATTCTGCAACGGTTTGTTTTATGACCAATATGTGATCTATTTTAGAGAATGTTCCATGTGCACTAGAAAAAAAAAAAGTATGCTTTGCAGTTGTTGGGTGGAGTGTTTTGTATAAGTCTATGAGGTCAAGTTGGTTGACTGTAGCAATTAGGTCTTCCGTGTCTCTTTTGAGCTTCTTACTGGAAGTTCTATCCTTCTCTGAAAGTGGTGTGTTAAAGTCTCCTACTATAATTGTGGAGACGTCTATCTCACTTTTCAGTTCTGTTAAAGTTTGTTTTATGTATACTGCAGCCCTGTCATTGGGTGCATAAATATTTAATATGGTTATATCTTCCTGGTCAATTGTCCCTTTTATCATTATGTAGTGTCCTTCTTTGTCCTTTGTGATGGATTTAACTTTAAAGTCTATTTCGTGAGAAATTAATATTGCTACTCCTGCTCTTTTTTGCTTGTTGTTTGCTTGATATATTTTTTTCCATCCTTTGAGTTTTAGCTTGTTTGTGTCTCTAAGTCTAAGGTGTGTCTCTTGTAGGCAGCATAGAGACAGATCGTGTTTCTTTATCCAGTCTGAGACTCTCTGTCTCTTTATTGGTGCATTTAGTCCATTTACATTCAGTGTAATTATAGATAAGTAAGAGTTTAGTGCTGTCATTTTGATGCCTTTTTGTGTGTATTGTGGGCAATTTAATTTTCCACTTACTTTTTTGTGCTGAGACATTTTTCTTTGTAAATTGTGTGTTCCTCATTTTCATAGTAGTTGAATTTATGTTTGCTGAGTTGTTATGTTTTTCTTGGTTTTTATTTTGAATTATGGAATTGTTAGACCTCTTTGTGGTTAACTTAATATTTACCCCTATTTTTCTAAGTAAAAACCTAACTTGTGTCGTCGTATATTGCCCTGCTTTCCTCTCCATATGGAAGATCTATGCCTCCTTTATTTAGTCCCTCTTTTTGATTATTGTGATCTTTTACATAATGACTTCGATGATTCCCTGTTTTGAGCATTTTTTCTTTTTAAAATTCATCTTAATTTGTTTTTATGATTTCCCTATTTGAGTTGATATCAGGATGTTCTGTTCTGTAACCTTGTGTTGTGTTGGTATCTGATATTATTGATTTTCTGACCAAACAATTTCCTTTAGTAATTCTTGTAGCGTTGGTTTGGTTTTTGCAAATTCTCTAAGCTTGTTTTTGTCTGTAAATGTTTTAATTTCACCTTCATATTTGAGAGAGAGTTTTGCTGGATATATGATCCTTGGCTGGCAGTTTTTCTCCTTCAGTGCTCTGTATATGTCATCCCATTGCCTTCTTGCCTGCATGGTTTCTGCTGAGTAGTGTGAACTTATTCTTATGGATTCTCCTTTGTAGGAGACTTTTATCCCTGGCTGCTTTTACAATTTTCTCTTTATGTTTGGTTTTGGTAAGTTTGATGATAATATGCCTTGGTGACTTTCTTTTTGGATCAATCTTATATGGGGTTCCATGAGCATCTTGGATAGATATCCTTTCGTCTTTCATGATGCCAGGGAAGTTTTCTGCCAACAGATCTTCAACTATTCTCTCTGTATTTTCTGTTATCCCTCCCTGTTCTGGAACTCCAATCACACGTAAGTTATTCTTCTTGATAGAGTCCCAGATGATTCTTAGGTTTTCTTCATTTTTTTTAATCCTTTTATCAGATTTTTCTTCAACTATATTGGTGTCAATTGTCTTATTCTCCAACTCCCCCACTCTGCGTTCCAATTCCTCGATTCTGCTCCTCTGACTTCCTAATGAGTTGTGTAATTCTGTAATTTTACTGTTAATCTTTTGGATTTCTGAATGCTGTCTCTGTATCGATTCTTGTAGCTTATTAATTTTTGCACTATGTTCTTGAATAATCTTTTCAATTTCTTCATCTGCTTTATCAGTGTGTTCCTTGGCTTTTTCTGTAGATTGCCTTATTACATTTCTGAGGTCATCCCTGATATCTTGAAGCATTCTGTATATCAGTTTTTTATATTCTGCATCTGGCAATTTCAGGATTGTATCTTCATTTGGGAAAGATTTTGATTCTTTAATTTGGGGGTTTGTAGAAGCAATCATGGTCTGGTTCTTTCTGTGGTTTGATATCGACTGCTGTCTCCGAGCCATCTGTAAGATATTATAATGATTTATTTTATATTTGCTCACTGAGTCTTATCTTGTTTTGTTTTCTTTCAATATATGCAGATGGGCTACTAGATTGTCCTGTCTTGATTGTTGTAGACTTTGAATCACTTATGTCGTATTACCAGCTGGTTTGGGCTGTTACCATATACATAAGCCTAAGAGTCCATTCACTATTCTTGAATAGAATCAGCTTAGGTGTTCTGATTTTGGGTCACCAAGTGTGTGGTGTAGACTGTCACCTATTAACTTACAGGAGTAGTGGTGATAGTTGTGTACACCAGATTCTAGTAGCGGCAGGGGGTCACACTCCCGGGGGGGGCAGGATGCTGATAGCCTTCCCCCACCTCACCCCCCCATGCCAGTGAGGTAGGTGTGTCTATTCCTAAAGCACTTTGGTGGGTGGGCTCTGCAGCTGTACCTTAGGTACCCAATGCATGTACCTCTAAAGATTGGTAGGTGTCAGTATCCTCAGACCTCTTTGGCAGGTGGCTAGGTGGTTTGGGTGGAGCTTCAGCCCTCAGTTCCCCCGTTGTGGATCAGTGAGGGCTCTGTTTAATAGGTAGAGATATCAGACCTGGAAAACTTGTCTTTTCAATGATCCTGTAAAACAATTACAGTCAGATCTCTATCAGAATTGCCTTTGCATTATAATAGCCGCCTTGTTCCCTGTAGGGATGAAAGCCCAAGACTGTGGATCTCATATGCTTGGCTGGAGCTGGTTCTGTATTGTTACTCCAGTTTAGAAGTCAGGGAAGGATTTTTCATCCCTGGGTTTTTAGTAGCTTCTTCTCTCAGGCCAGGAGAATGGGTTAGGAACAGAAAAAAAAAAAAACCCACAAAGCACTTCCCTCCCTGGCCCAGAAAATTCCAATGTTAAGGAAGCTGCCTGGGGCAGGGAGGGGAGAGATCAGATAGATAGGAGAGAGTAGCAAGCAGCAATATAGACAAAGTTACTTATCTTGCTTGGTGATGACTGTTTTATCTGAGATTCCCAAGGGGCATGTAGCTTGTGTGCACTGGCTGGGTCGAGATTGCCCCCAAGGGTCAGGTCCTCGTCCTGTGCTTGTGCTGTCTCAGAAGCCATGGTCAGCTCCTCTGCTCCCAGTCCAAAGCCCAGCACCAAGGTTCCCCGGCTGGGACACTGCATTCCAGGCTCTAAAACCAGTCACTGCCTCTTGGTGACTTCTCCTCCTGTCAGCCGTGCCATTGCTCTGCCTGCATGAGCTGACTGGGCTTTCCCCAAAGTCACTTCAGGAGGAAGTCCTTGTGCTGTCTCAGGAAGCCATGCTCAGCTCCCCTGCGCCCAGTCCAAAGCCTGGCACCAAGGTTTTCTGGCTGGGGCACTGGCTCCAGGCTCCAAAAACGGTCCCTCCTTCCCCATGGTTGCTCGTTCTCTCATTAGCCGCATCAGTGCGCAGCCTGCTTGTGCTGACTGAGTCTCTACTGAGGTTACCCCAGGGGGCTGGGGGTTAGGGCTGTGTCCCTTGCTTGTCCCGCCTCAGCAAGCCGCAGTCAGTCCCGCCACTCCGCACGAGGGAACCACAAGGGCTCAAGGCTGTGTTCCAGAAGTGGTTGCTTCTTCAGGGCACAGCTTTTCCCTCCCCTGTCACTCAGGTCAACTCTTTAGATCTGTGTTTGATGGTCAGGGTTCGTATATTGTCATGTATGTGATCGATTCACTTGTTTTTCTAAGTCTTTGTTGCAAGAGGGATCAGAGGTAGCTTCTACCTAGTCAGCCATCTTGGCCCCGCCTTCTTGAAATGTTCTTTTTGATGATGAATGCAATGCAATTCCTCCTCCAGTTGTCATTCCTGGGGTAGTAGACCACATGACTGTCTGATTCAAAATGACCGATGCCACGTCACTTAACCTCATCAATGCCTAGGATATTGATCTTTATGCATTCCATTTCATTTTTGACTATTTTCAGTTTTCCTAGATTCATGCTTTGTACATTCCACTTTCCAATTATTAATGGATGTTTGCAACTGTTTCTTCTCACTTTGAGCTGTGCCACATCAGCAAATGAAGGTCCTGAAAACTTGACTGCATTCACCTTGGCTCTACTTTGAGAAGGCAGCTCTTCCCCAGTTGTATTTTGAGTGCCTTCTAACATGAAGGGCTCATCTTCTGACACTATAGCAAACAATGTTCCTCTGTTATTCATAAGGTTTTCCCTGGCTAATTCTTTTCAGAAGTAGACTGAGAGGTCCTTCTTCCTAATCTGTCTTAATCTGGAAGCTCTGTTGAACCCTGTCAACCATGGGTGGCCCTGCTGGTATTTGAATGCCAGTGGCATAGCTTCCAGCATCACAGCAACACACAAGCCCCCACAGTATGACAAACTGACAGACACATGGGGGCACAAGAACCCTATGGGTACATTTATCATTTCTTCTGTTTTACGGATGTGGAAACTAAGTTCCAGAAAGGTTAAGTAGGAGGTGAGTGGTGAGTGGTAGAGCCAGGATTCCAATCTGAGTGACCTGATTCTGGAGCCTACTCAATGTAATTTCCCTGCTACCCACTGTTTAAAAGCCAAAGGATATCTTTCAATAAGCAGTCCCCTTACGTAATATATAAAAAGCAACAGCTTTTATTTATCATATCAATAAACCCAAAACCAACCAAACCCAGTGCTGTCGAGTCGATTCCAACTCATGGCGACCCTATAGGACAGAGTAGAACTGCCCCGTAGAGTTTCCAAGGAGCACCTGGTGGATTTGAACTGCCAACCCTTTGGTTAGCAGCCGTAGCATGTAACCAATATGCCACCAGGGCTTCCATCATATCAATAGACAATTTGAAAATATAATGGGAAAAAAAATTCTACTTACCATGAAAAAAAAAACCAAAAAATTCGTTGTCGAGTCAATTCTGACTCGTAGCGACCCTATAGAACAGAGTAGAACTGCCCCATAGAGTTTCAATGGACAGCCTGGTGGATTTGAACAGCCAACCCTTTGGTTAGCAGCCATAGCACTTAGCTACTATGCCTCCAGGGTTTCCCTACTTACTGCGGCAACTGGAACTATGTATTACCAAGTAGCCAATTTAAAAAGGACCAGAATAAGGAAAATTCAAACTTTATTGAGAGACAGAGAAGGCTTGAATAAGTGGAGAGAAACTCTATATTTGTGGTTTAAAAGTCACTATTGAAAAGATGTCAATTATTCTCAAACCAGTCTAGAAATGTAGTGTAAATTCCGAACAAATTATTAACATTTTTATCAGAACTTGCCAAACTGTTGTTTTAAGAAAAACATTTAGTTTCAAAAGCTCATTATGTAAAAAAATCAGAAATATGTCATAAATTATTTCCTTCAGAAGTAATCCCTATTTATAATTTGGATTACACTCACACCCATGCACAGACACACATTTGTTTTGTTTTATATAAATGGATCATTTTTTTCATACCATGCTGCAATTTTTTTTCACTTATCAATACATCTTGGACATCTTTCCAAGCTATTAATACACAACTATCCAGTTCCTTTTAACCAGGGCAGATATTTGAAGGAGGGTTGCCCCATAATCCATTTATCCATCTCCCTATTAATGGATATTTGGGTTGTTTCCCATGCCTTTGCTAAAATAAACATTGTTATACATATATCTTTACGCACTTACACTAGCATTTCTGATCAATTCCTAAGAGTATTCTTGCTGGGTCATAGGGTGTAAACAGTTAACATTTTGTAGATGCCATCAGGTAAGTCTCCAAAAATCTTGCACCTATTTACATTTCCTCAAGAAAGACCATTTTCTCATACTCTTTTCAACACTGGGTACTATCAATCTTTTTAAAATTTTGCAAATACTGCTTCCTGTTGGTGTTTAGTTGCCCATTTTCTTGATCACTAGCAGAATGGAGCTTCTTTTCATAGTTTTTGTGGCCATTTTGTGTTTTTTCTTTCATGATTTGACTATCTATAGCCATTGATCATTTTAAAAGTTTTTTTTTTTTAATTAATTTGTAGAAACTCCATAATATATCTTACCCTTGGCCTATTAAGTATATTGCAGCTATTTTCACCTGATCTGTTTTTTTCTCTCTCTCTTTTTTGGTTGCTGTTGATATGACAAAGCTTTTAACTTTATGAAGAAAGAAAAGAGAATCTGTCAAATTTTCCTCTTACGGCCTCTGATTTGCATCATACTGAGAAATTCCTCCACAACCCACAACCTTAAATGCATCATTCTATATTTTCTTCTCTTGCATTTAATTCACTTGTGTGAGGTTATTATGGTGTGAGATTGAGAGCTTACATTTTCTTCCAAATCTATAACTGACTGTTTTAAGATTGCTTATTATTATTATTATTTTTATCGAATAACCTGTCCTTTTCCCACTGATTTGAAATGTTCCCCTCCCCACATACCAAGTTCCCATATATAACTTGGATCTAGCTCTAGACTTCCTATTCTATTCAATTAGTCTATTTGTATATTCCTGTACCAGTCCCATATTGCAATGTCTGAATACTTTCACATATTTTCAAAGGCAGTTGACTAAGTGATTCTAAAGCTATTTGGTTGAGTAAACAAATGAGAATAGCAAAAAGAAATACGACAAACAAAGGTAGTGGGTGATGAATTGTGCTATAAAATGTCTCTAGAAGGTTGTGATACTAGCGAAGGGATAAAAAGACAGGTCAATAGAGCAGAATAGCAAGTCTATGTCTTTACCTATTTATATAAACTTATCATATTATAGGAAACCCTGGTGGCATAGCGGTTAGGAACTATAGCTGTTAACCAAAAGGTTGGCGGTTCGAATCTACCAGGTGCTCCTTATATGGGGCAGCTCTACCCTGTCTTACAGAGTCGCTATGTGTCGGAATTGACTCAGTGGCAACAGGTTTGGGTTTTTTTTTTTTTGGTTTTACCATATTATAAAAGTAAGTCTCAAAGAAATAGGGATAGTATGAATTAATAAAATAGAAGAATAGTCTTAGGATAATTAGTTGATATTTTAGGAAAAAATAAAATTAAATCTCTACTTCACACTTATTAAAAATAAATAGGTGGGTTAAAGACAAATTAAAAAGTTAAACAATGAGAATAATAGAAGAAAACATAGGTGAATATTTTTATAATTTGAGACAAATGCAGAAAAACTGTAATAGAAAATATTCACATATTTAACTCCATAAATGTAAATTCTTGTATGGCAAATGACAACAAAAACAAAACAAAATTAAAATGCAAATACCAAACTGGAGGAGGAGGGGTTGCTATATATAATAGACAAAGGATTAACATTCTAGAAGTGTAAAGAGCTCTTTCAAATCAATAAAAAGATAAACAAGCCAATATAAAAGAGTATGAACAAGCCCTTTTCAAAAAAAGAAATACAAGTCACCAACAAAGATATGAAATGATTTTCAACCTCCCTCATAATTAAAGAATGCATATATCACAATATTTTTCACTTGCCAAGTTTGGCAAAGGTTTTAAAAACAATGTTTAGGATATTACCGAGTGTTGTTGTAGATGTGAAAAAATAGGGACTTTCATGTACTGTTGACGAGAACATAAACAGTGAACCATTTTTGGAGGGCAAGTTGCCAACCAATTAACTAAATAAATCAATAAACCTAGAAGTTGGATCCAGTAATTCTGCATGCAGAAACTGAAACTCTACTGTAATGCTAGCACAGCACACAAGGATGCAAGTCCCAGGTCTTTAATTGCAGTCTCACCTATTATCTATAGAGATAATCACACAAGAGGCTGACTCCAGGGCATTTAAATCATCCAGCCCTAAAAACCACAAAGTGTGCAACACCAATACAGTCCATTTAGATTGGTTTGGTCCAAGCTCAGTCTGGTTCTTTCCCAATATCTTTAATTTTTCAAAAATTCTTGATGTCTCATATCATTTATTACACAGTCATGTATATACTTACACTTAGACACATATGGAAACGCTGGTGGCCTAATGGTTAAGTGCTACAGCTGCTAACCAAAAGGCTGGCAGTTCAAATCCACCAGGCACTCCTTGGAAACTCTATGAGGCAGTTCTACTCTATCCTGTAGGATTGCTATGAGTCGGATTGTCTTGACGGCAACGGGTTTGGGTTGGTTTTTGTTTAGACACATATGTACACTCATGCCTACAAATACATGAACAAAATCCAAAAGGATATATATAAAAAAAATTTGTGACGGGACTACTGTCTTCCATCATCACTGCCCTGGCTCGGCCCGGTAAGAGGAAAAGAAGCTATTGTGTATGGTGCTCATCAGTGTTAAGTGAATGGAAAAGAGCTTTAACTCAAGGTCCTCCCCAAGGCCTTGTTCCTTTAGCATGGTAAGATCAAAGTGCTGCTGGAGTTGGCTTATACTGGCTCTCAAGAGCATATTATTAACTTTTCAGGAATTTCGTGAGTCTGTTGATAAACACCAGTAACCAGTGGCCAGCCAGGTTGCCTCCAACTCATGGTGACCCCATGTGTATCAGAGCAGAACTGTGCTCCACAGGGTTTTCAGTCACTGACATTTTGGAAGTAGATTGCCAGGCCTTTCTTGAGAGGCACCTGTGGGTAGACTGGAACCTCTAACCTTTTGGTTAGGAGTTGAGTTTCTTAACAGTTTGCACTACCCAGGGACTCCTTGATAAACAGACATTATTAAAAAATCACATACGTAAACTTATAATTTAATAAATTATATTAAAAGCAAAGGTTAATCAGCCCTCAAAATGCATCGCTTCCAGTTATGATTTACTGCATTTTACTGTTACGTCTCCTCTTGAGATTACTTCCATCTATTGTATCTTGATGATGGATATGGGCTGTATTGCTGTGCTGCTGTGCATCTCTCCCCAACTCTGTGATCATGACATCACGTTGGTAGCTTGAAATTTGCCGTGGTGGGAGTATTTACACCATGAGAATTAGTAGGCACTGCAAATCAATACCTTTTTTTTTGTTTTCAAAGAGCTTGTTATTAAATTTTTAGCAGCACACAGCTGGGTCAAAGTCACTCTAATCGGAACGATGTGTATATTTTCTATTATCTGTAATGAACTGTGTGCGTATCATCGATGGGGCTTTTTATTTTATGTGTATTTTAACAAAAGGGGAGAAATGCCAATTAGACTTCCCTACTTTTTTACCTAGAAGTAGAATAAATGGGTGAGAAAGAAAATGTGTTCCACAAAACATGAGGTTAAAAGGGTTTCTCTGGGGCCGAGGGTGGCTGCATATGTTGAAGGACGCAGGCTGTGGAATTCGTGGCTTTGACAAGATTGAAAATCATGGCGGCTCCAGAAACTGATGCGCAATTTCAGTTCACTGGCACTAAAAAAATATTTCAAGTCTTATACTCTCACCAGTAAAATGAATTGTGTACTGGCCATATGCTGGGCATTGCTTTGCTTGTCCTATTCTTAAACTTCAGGTCTGAAAAAACTTCAACTGTGAAAGCAACATATTCTAAGCTGTCTGAACCTCAACTACTACGTTCTCATGCCTGGAGAAGCTAATGTCAACTCATCATGTGTCACTCAATTTTAAAATAAATTACGAACCTGGGGGGAAAAAGCAGTTTTCCTGTGGCAATGTACTTAAAAGAGTAATCAGATTTAAAGATGTTATTTTATTTTAATAAATAATGTTCCAAACTTGCTAACCTTTTCCATGATGAAAATGATGTCGGTAACGCACCTAAGGCAAAGGTTATGTTCTAACAAAATGAGAAAGACAGAGAGAGAAATTGTAACAGCTTTTCAAAATAAACTCATGCTGTCCGGAGGTGACATAAGGCAGAAAGGGGCAGGAGCTGGTTGAATGGACACAGGAAATCTGGGGTGGAAAGGAAGAGTGTGCTGTCACTATAGAGAGAGCAACTAGGGTCACATAACAATGTGTTTATAAATTTTTGTATAAGAAACTAACTTGAGCTGTAAACTTTCACCTAAAGCCCAATAAAAAAAAATTAAACTCATACTTTGGAGCGATCACACTGACAACGGATAGTGAAAATGTCTCTAGTGTTATGTGATTTTAGGCAGAATGTTCTGTAGGTGCACCACCTATGGAAATCTTTTATATGCTTGGAACACTTAGAAACAGGGTATTCCAACCTCATAAAAAGTTAAAATAAGCTAATTTGTTAGCAATATGAAAATGTAGAACCTTCCAATTATTTTGCAAGAATAACTGATTGACATTAGGAAAAAAGGAAATCGTTAGCTGAATTTCAACTAAGAGCTTCCCATAACTGGCAGATAAGGCTGAAAAATGAGTGTCACAAATTGTTAAGCAAAGTCCATAAAGCACTTTTTCCATGTGATATCTGTGTATGTTGCTGAAGTTCTTTTTCAATTATTTCAAAACCAAGCACTGGAATAATCTGAATTTAGAACTAAACTAATGTTGTCAAAAAATTGAGCATATTAGGAGTGGTAATATTAATTTCTGATAAGATAGACTTTAAAGAGCAGTCCATCATAAAGGATAAGGAAGGACACTATACAATGATTAAAGGGACAATACACCAAGAAGATATAGCCATATTAAATATTTACGCACCCAATGACAGGGCTGCGAGATACATAAAACAAACTCTATCAGCATTGAGAAGTGAGATAGACAGCTCCACAATAATAGTAGGAGACTTCAACACACCACTTTTGGTGAAGGACAGAACATCGAGAAAGAAGCTCAATAAAGATGTGGAAGATCTAAATGCCATAATCAACCACCTTGACCTCATAGACATATACAGAACACTCCACCCAACAGCAACCAACTATACTTTCTTTTCTAGTGCACATGGAACATTCTCTAGAATAGACCACATATTAGGTCATAAAGGAAGCCTTAGCAGAATCCAAAACATTGAAATATTACAAAGCATCTTCTCTGACCATAAGCCATAAAAGTGGAAATCAATCACAGGAAAAGAAATCAAACACTTGGAAACTGAACAATACCCTGCTCCAAAAAGACTGGATTATAGATACATTAAGAATGGAATAAAGAAATTCAAAGAATCCAATGAGAATGAAAACACTTCCTATCAGAGCCTTTGGGACACAGCAAAAGCAGTGCTCAGAGATCAATTAATACCAATAAATGCACACATACAAAAAGAAGAAAAGGCCAAAATGAAAGAATTATCCCTACAATTTGAACAAACAGAAAGAGAGGAACAAAGGAAACCCTCAGGCACCAGAAGAAAACAAATAATAAAAATTAGAGCAGAACTAAATGAACTAGAAAACAGGAAGCAATTGAAAGAACTAATAAGACCAAAAGTTGGTTCTTTGAAAAAATCAACAAAATTGATAAACCGTTGGCCAAAGTGACAAAAGAAAAACAGGAGAGGAAGCAAATAACCCAAATAAGAAATGAGGTGGGTGATATTACAACAGACCCAACTGAAATGAAAAGTATCATATCAGATTACTATGAAAAACTGTACTCTAACGAATTTGAAAACCCAGAAGAAATGCATGAATTCCTAGAAACACACTACCTACCTAAACTAACACAAACAGAGATAGAACAACTAAATAGACCCATAACAAAGGAAGAGATTGAAAAGGTAATCAAAAAACTCCCAACAAAAAAAAAGCCCTGGACTGGACGGCTTCACTGCTGTGTTCTACCAAACTTTCAGAGAAGAGTTAACACCACTACTACTAAAGGTATTTCAGAGCATAGAAAAGGATGGAATACTACCAAACTCATTCTATGAAGCCAGCATATCCCTGATACCAAAACCAGGTAAAGACACCACAAAGAAAATTACAGACCTATATCCCTCATGAAATGAGATGCAAAAATCCTCAACAAAATTCTAGCCAATAGAATTCAACAACATATCAAAAAAACAATTCACCATGACCAAGTGGGATTCATACCAGGTATGCAGGGATGGTTCAACATTAGAAAAACAATTAATGTATTCCATCATATAAATAAAACAAAAGACAAGAAACACATGATCTTATCAATTGATGCAGAAAACGCATTTGCCAAAGTTCAACACCCATTCATGATAAAAACTCTCAGCAAAATAGGAATAGAAGGAAAATTCCTCAACATAATAATAATAAAAAAAAGGGGCATTTATACAAAGCAAGAGCCAACAAACATCATCTTAAACGGAGATTGCTGGAAAGCGTTCCCCTTGAGACTGGGAACAAGACAAGGATGCACTTTATTACCACTCTTATTCAACATTCAGCTGGAGGTCCTAGCCAGAGCAATTAGGCTAGATAAAGAAATAAAGGGCATCCAGAATGGCAAGGAAGAAGTCAAAGTATCTCTATCTGCAGATGACGTGATCTTAAACAGAAAACTCTAAGGAATCCTCAAGAAAACTACAGAAACTAATAGAAGAGTTCTGCAGAGTATTAGGATACAAGAGAAACATACAAAAATCAGTTGGATTCCTCTACAACAACAAAACGACCATCGAAGAGGAAATCACCAAATCAATACCATTTACATTAGCCCTCAAGAAGGTAAAATACTTAGGAATAAATCTTATCAGAGATATAAAAGTCTTATACAAAGAAAACTACAATACACTTCTGCAAGAAACCAAGAGACCTACATAAGTGGAAAAACATACCTTGCTCATGGATAGGAAGACTTAACATTATAAAAATGTCTATTCTACCAAAAGTGATCTATAGATTTAATGCAATTCTGATCCAAATTCCAATGACGGTTTTTAATGAGATGGAGAAACATCTCACCAGCTTCATATAGAAGCGAAAGAGGTTCCAGATAAGTAAAGCATTACCGAAAAAGAAGAAGAAAGTGGGAGGCCTCACTCTACCTGATTTTTTAACCTATTATACTGCCACAGTAGTCAAAACAGCCAGGTACTGGTACAATAACAGGTACATAGGCCAATGTAAGAGAATTGAGAATCCAGACATAAATCCATCCACATATGAGCAGTTGATATTTGCAAAGGCCCCAAATTAGTTAAATGGGGAAAAAACAGTCTTTTTAACAAATGGTGCTGGCATAACTGAATATCCATCTGCAAAAAAATAACAAGGCCCATACCTCACACCATGCACAAAAACGAACTCAAAATGGATCAAAGACCTAAATATAAAACGGTGAAGATCATGGAAGAAAAAATAGGGACAATGTTAGAAGCCCTAATACATGGCATGAACAGTATACAAAACATTACTAACAACACAGAACAAAAACTAGATAACTGGGAGCTCCTAAAAATCAAACACCTATGCTTATCCAAAAAAGTAAAAAGATTACCTATAGACTGGGGAAAAGTTTTTAGCTATGACATTTTCCATCAGCACCTGATCTCTAAAATCTACATGTTACTGCAAAAACTCAACTACGAAAAGACAAATAACCCAATTAAGAAACGGGCAAAAGATATGAATAGGCACTTTGCTAAAGAAAACGTTCAGGTAGCTACCAGGCACATAAGGAAATGCTTACAATCATTAGCCATTAGAGAAATGCAAATCAAAACTACAGTGAGATTCTGTCTCACTCCAACAAGGCTGGCATTAATCCAAAAAACACAAAATAAGAAATGTTGGAGAGGTTGTGGAGAGATTGGAACACTTTTACACTGCTGGTGGGAATGTAAAATGGTAAATCACTTTGGAAATTGATTTGGCACTTCCTTAAAAAGCTAGAAATAGAACTACCATATGATCCAGCAATCCCACTCCTTGGAATATATCCCAGAGAAATAAGAGCCTTTACACGAACAGATATATGCACACCCATGTTCACTGCAGCTCTGTTTACAATAGCAAAAACATGGAAGCAACCAAGGTGCCCATTAACAGATGAATGGATAAATAAATTATGATATAGTCACACAATGGAATACAACGCATCAATAAAGAACAGTGATGAATCTGTGAAACATTTCATAACATGGAGGAATCTAGAAAGCATTATGCTGAGTGAAACTAGTGAGTTGCAAAAGGACAAATATTGCATGAGACCACAATTATAAGAACTCATAAAACAGTTTAAACAGAGAAGAAAATATTCTTTGATGGTTACGAGATTGGGGATGGAGGGTGGGAGAGGGGTATTCACTAATTAGATAGGTAAGAACTCCTTTAGGCGAAGGGAAAGACAGCACACAATACAGGCGAGGTCAGCACAACTGGACTAAACCAAAAGCAAAGAAGTTTGCTGAATAAACTGAATGCTTCGAAGGCCAGCGTAGCAGGGGTGGGGGTTTGGGGACCATGGTTTCAGAGGACATCTAAGTCAATTGGCATAATAAAATCTATTAAGAAAACATTCTGCATTCCACTTTGGAGAGTGGAGTCTGGGGTCTTAAACACTAGCAAGCAGCCATCTAAGATGCATCAATTGGTCTCAACCCACCTGGACCAAAGGAGAATGGAAAACACCAAGGATACAAGGTAATTATGAGCCCAAGAGACAGCAAGGACCTCATAAACCAGAGACTACATCAGCCTGAGACCAGAAGAACTAGATGGTGCCCGGCTACAATCTATGACTGTTCTGACAGGGAACACAACAGAGAACCCCTGAGAGAGCAGGAGAGCAGTGAGATGCAGACCCCAAATCCTCGTAAAAAGACCAGACTTAATCTGAGACTAGAAGGACTCCAGTGGTCATGGCCCTCAGACCTTCTGTTGGCACAGGACAGGATCCATTCCCAAAGCCAACTCTTCAGACAGGGATTGGATTGGGCAATGGGATGGAGATGGATGCTGGTGAGGAGTGAGCTTCTTGGATCAGGGGGACACTTGAGACTGTTGGCATCTCCTGCCTCAGGGGAGTTGAGAGGGTAGAAGTGGTTAGAAGCTGACGAAATCCACAGGAAAAGAGAGAGTGGAGGGAGGGAGCAGGCTGTCACATTAGGGGGAGAGCAATTGGGACTATGTAGCAAGGTGTAAATAAGTTTTTGTGTGAGAGACTGACTTGATTTTAAACTTTCACTTAAAGCACTATAAAAATTAAAAAGACCATATTTACCTTTGTTAAAATACATACACACACACACATATATATATATATATATAAACCAAAACAAAACCAAACGTGTTGCCGTTGAGTCGATTCCGACTCATAGCGGCCCTATAGGACAGAGTATAACTACCCCATAGGGTTCCCAAGGAGCCCCTGGTGGATTCAAACTGCTGACCCTTTGGTTAGCAGCCAAAATCTTAACTACTATGCCATCATATATATATATATATATATATATATATATATTTATATATATATATTTATATATATATATTTATATATATATATATATATTTTAGTGATAACAGAAATGTGCTGTGTCCTAATAAGTGAAATAAAAATATTTATTTATTTTTATTATGCCTTAGGTGAAGGTTTACAGAGCAAATTATTTTCTCGTTAAACAATTAATACACATACTGTTTTGTGACATTGGTTCCCAGCCCTGTGACATGTCAGGACTCTCCACTTCTTTATCTTGGGTTCCTCATTTTCATGTCTCCAGCTTTTCTCTGCCCTCCTGCCTTCTCGTCCTTGGCCCTGGGCTGGTGGGCCCACTTAGTCTGGTATACATGGTTGAGCTACGTGTACTATTGTTTGTTTTTTGGGCCTGTCTAATCTTTGGCTGAAGGGTGAACCTCAGGAGTGACTTCAGTACTAAGTTAAAAGAGTGTCCAGGGGCCATACTCTCATGGTTTCTCCAGTCTCTGTCAGACCAGTAAGTCCGGTGTTTTTTTTGTGAATTAGAATTTTGTTCTCCTTTTTTCTCCAGCTCTGTCTGGGAGCCTCTATTGTGATCCCTGTCAAATTATTTGGTGATGGTAGCCAGGCACCATCTAGTTGTGCCGGAAAAATAATAATATTTTTTAAATGTAGTTTATTTGATATTTATATTTTCTTTTTAAAATGTGAAAGTGTAGTACTCAGACCAGCAGCATCAGCACTACTTCGAAGCGTGTTATAAAAGAAGGTTCTCAGTTCCCACCCCAGGCCCCACCTCACTGCTTTGAGTTAAATGCAGGAATTACTTGCACAGGTGAGTTTGGTCTAAGTACAATCAGGAGAGGCCAAGGCTATTTACTGTTTAAGTAGGGTGAGGGGTTAGAGGTAGTCTGCAATTCGAGTTAGAAGTTTTGATTAAGAAAATAATTCTTGACATTTTGAAGTGAGGTTGTGTCAAAACATACTTTCTGGGGTAGGTGGAGCCCCTAAAAAGGTGTAAATTCCAACCCCACTTTTATAATGGCACTCAATAGTAAAACCAAAAAAACCAAACCCAGTGCCATCGAGTTGCTTCCAACTCATAGCAACGCTATAGTAGCTGTATAAAATAATATTTGGAGCCCTGGTGGCACGGTGGTTAAGAGCTCGGCTGCTCACCAAAAGATTGGCAGTTCGAATCCACCAGCCACTCCTTGAAAACCCTATGGGGCAGTCATACCCTCTCCTATAGCGTCATTATGAATCAAAATCGACTTGACAGCAACAAGTTAACATCACATTTATCATGTGCCAGGCATTGTTCTAAGTTCTCATGAATTACTTAATTTGACCCTTTCTGCAGTCCTCAGAGGTGGTGAGTCTGCTATTATCCTCAGTTTACAGATGAGGACGCTGAGGTACAAGAGAGGTTGTTTGCTCAAGATCACACCCCTAAAACATAGGAAAGCCAGGATTTGAAATATATTCCACCTGGCTCCAGAGCCCACGCTCTTAACCATTACACTACACTGCCTAGGTATAAAATGTATAAATGAATAAATATTCATATATTGGAGGTATATATACAAATATTTTTATTGATGAGGAACATGATCGAAAAAATTTGGGGACCACTAGCCTAGGGGATATAAGCTCAAACTCTAGTGTGACATAAAAAACCTTTCGTGATCTGGCCCCAACCAATCTCTCTGACCCCAGCTCTTGCTCTCCTCCCTTGAAACCTGTGCTGACTTCTACCATCTTGAACAAGTATCCTGGCAGCTCCCTGAATTTCCAGTGACTTCTCTTATCTCCTACTCCTACTTGAATTTAGGAACTCTACCTTCCCTTCTGAATCCCCAGCTTCTCCAGTTCCTTCACTTCCCCTCATTCCCCCTAACCCAATGCCAAGGCCAGCCCAAGTATCCTTTGTACACTCAGCATTCTCTGTACACTTCTCCATGACCCTTCTTTCACTAACTTGTAATTATCTATTCACTTGTTTGTCTACCATCCTTGACTGCAGTGTTCTATCTTGTTAGTTTCTTATGTCTAGCATCTGGTGTAAAGCCTGGCACATGGTAGGTGATGTTTGTATGAATGAATGAAATATTGGTGAAAGAGAAAGCAACCATTGCCCTAAGAGAGTTGCTCTTCAACCTGTTATTTATGTAATGGCCACTAGAGGGGGGCAGGCGAGCAAGGTCGAGTGAACACTACACGTTTAGAAGAATTAGGGGCCAAAACTTTAAAGAACTATTCTAGATCTGGAAGGGAAGTTGAATGGTCATGTAGGCCGTTGCCATGTTTTATACAAACATTTTCAAATAAGCACAGTAATATTTAAAATTTTTCTTGTTTTGCTTTTGTTTTTATCTAGACATTCTTCCCGTGACTTGTTTGCCAGTTTGTTTTACTGTGGTGGCTTTCATGTTTCTGTGATGCTGGAAGCTATGCTACCACCAGTATTTGGAGTACTAGCAGGGTCACCCATGGTGGACAGGTGTCAGTGGAGCTTCCGGACTAAGACAGACTGTTAAGAAGGACATAGTGACTTCTAAAAAAAACTGGCCAATGAAAACCTTCTGGATAGCACTGAACATTGTGTGGTATAGTGCTGAAAGATGAGCCCATCAGGTTGGAAGGCACTTAAAAGACGACTGGGGCAGAGCTGCCTCCTCTACGTAGAGTCTACCTTATGACTCAGATGGAGTCAAGCTTTCGAGACCTTCATATTGCTGATGTGGCGCGACTCAAGATGAGAAGAAATACCTGCAAACATCCATTAATAATTGGAACGTGGAATGTACATATTATAAATCTAGGAAAACTGGAAGTCTTCAACAATGAAATGGGACACAAAGACTGATATCTAGGCATTAGTGAGCTTGAAATGGACTGGTATTGGTCATCTTGAATTGGACAATCATATGGTCTGCTATGCTGGGAATGACAAACTGAAGAGGAATGGTGTCTCATTCATTGTCAAAAAGAAGATCTTAAGGTCTATCCTGAAGTACAATGCTGTCAGTGATAGGATAATATCCGTACTCTTACAAGGAAGACCAGTTAGTGTAACTATGATGCAAATTTATGCACCAACCACTAATGCCAAGGATGAAAAATTGAAGATTTTTACCAACTTCTGCAGTCTGAAATTGATCAAAAGATGCAATCCAGATTCATTGATAATTACTGGTGATTGGAATGCAAAAGCTGGAGACAAAGAAGAAAAATCAGTATTTGGAATACATGGCCTTGTTGATAGAAACAACTCTGGAGATTGCATGACAGAATTTTCAAGACCAATGACTTATTCATTACAAATGTTTTTTTCAACAACATATATGGTGACTATACATGTGAACCTCACCCAGATGGAATACACAGGAATCAAATCGACTATATCTGTGAGAAGAGATAGTGGAGTAGATCAATATCATTAGTCAGAACAAGGGCAGGCACTGGCTGTGGAACAGACCAGCAATTGCTCATATCCAAGTTCAAGTTGAAGCTGAAAAAAGTTAAAACAGCTCCATAAGAGCCAAAGTATGACCTTGACTACATCCCACTTGAATTTAGAACCATCTCAAGAATAGATTTGAAGCATTGAACACTAACGACTGAAGACCAGATGAGTTATAGGATGACATCAAGGACATCATGCACGAAGATAGCCAGACGTCACTAAAAAGAGAGGAAAGAAAGAAAAGACCAAAATGGATATCAGAGGAGACTCTGAAACTGCTCTTGAACATTGTTGTTGTTGTTAGGTGCCATCGAGTCAGTTCCAACTCATAGCAACCCTATGTACAACAGAAGGAAACACTCCCCTGCCCTGCGCCATCCTCACAATTATTATGCTTAAGTCAACTGTTGCAGCCACTGTGTCAGTCCATCTCATTGGGGGTCTTCCTCTTTTTCGATGAACCTCTACTTTACCAAGCATGATGTCCTTCTCCAGGGACTGATCCCTCCTGACAACCATCCCCCCTAGGCCGGCAAGGCCAAAGACTGCTCTTGAACATACAGTAGCTAAAACTAATGGAAGAAATGATGCAGTAAAAGAGCCGAACAGAAGATTTCAAAGAGAGACTTGAGAAAACAAAGTAAAATAGTACAATGAAATGTGCAAAGAGCTGGAGATAGAAAACCAAAAGGGAAGAACATGCTTGGCATTTTTTAGGCTGAAAGAACTGAAGGAAAAATTCAAGCTTCGAGTTGCAATATTGAAGGGTTCTACGCAAAAAATGTTGAAGAAGAAGCAAGAAGCATCAAAAGAAGATGGAAGGAATACACAGTCACCGTACCAAAAAGAATTGGTCAACATTCAACCATTTCGGGAGGGAGCATATGATCAAGAACCGATGGTACTGAAGGAAGAAATGCAAGCTGCAATGAAGGCATTGGAGAAAAACGAGGCTACAGGAATTGAGAAATGCTAGTTGAGATGTTTCAACCAACGGCTGCAATGCTGGAAGCACTCACTTGTCTATGCTAAGAAACAACTGACTGGAAAAGATCCATATTCTTGCCCATTCCAAAGACAGTTGATCCAACAGAATATGGAAATGATTGAACAATATCATTAAAATCGACACAAATAAAAATTTGCTGAGGATAATCCAAAAATGGTTGCAGCCACATATCGACAGACAACTGCCAGAAATTCAAGCTGGATTCAGAAGAGGAGGTGGAATAAGAGATACTATTGCTGATGTCAGATGGATCTTGGCTGAAGGCAGAGATTACCAGAAAGATGTTTACCTGTGTTTTACTCACTCTGCAAAGACATTTGACTGTGTGGATCATACCAAATTATGGATGACGTTGTGAAGAATGGGAATTCCAGAACACTTAATTGTGCTCATGAGGAGACTGTACTTAGACCAAGAAGCAGTTGTTCGAACAGAACAAGGGAATACTGCATGGTCTAAAATCAGGAAAGATGTGTTATCAGGGTTGTATCCTTAACTTGTATGCTGAGCAAATAATCCAAGAAGCTGGACTTTATGAAGAATGAAGTATCAGGATTGGAGGAAGACTCATTAATAACACGCAATACCCAGATAACACAACCTAGCCTGCTGAAAGTACAGAGGACTTGAAGCACTTAATGATGAAGATTAAAGACCATAGCCTTCAGTACTGATTACACCTCAACTTAAAGAAAACAAAAATTCTCACAATGGACCAATAAACAACATTATGATAAACAGGGACAATACTGAAGTTGTCGAGGATTTCACTTGACTTGGATCCACAATCAACACCGTGAAAGCAGCAGTCAAGAAATCAAACACATATTGCATTGGGCAAATCTGCTGCAAAAGACCTCTTTAAAGTGTTAAAAAGCCAAGATGTTACTTTGAGGACTAAAGTGTACTTGACCCAAGCCATGGTATTTTCCATTGCCTCATATGCATAGGAAATTTGGACAACCAATAAGGAAGGCCAAAGAATTGATGCCTTTGAATTGTGGTGCTGGTAAACAATATTAAATATGCCATGGACTGCCAAAAGAATGAATAAATCTGTCTTGGAAGAAGTACGGCCAGAATGCTCCTTAGAAGCAATGATGGCAAGACTTTATCTCAAATACTTTGGACCTGTCCCTGGAGAAGTACACCAAGCTTGGTAAAGTGGAGGGTCAGCGAAAAAGAGGAAGACCCTCAACGAGATGGATTGACACAGTGGCTGCAACAATGGGCTCAAACATAGGAAGGGTTGTGAAGATGGCATAGGACTGGGCAGAGTTTTGTTCTGTTGTGCATAGATAGGGTCACTATGAGTTTGAACCAACCTGACGGCACCTAACAACAACAAACAGTCTTCAAATTAGAATTGCTGGGATTCTGCTCCACTCTAACACTATTTAGCACCTCTCATCTTGGGCAAGCCTTTTGGGTTTGGGGGTTTTAGTTTTCAAATCTGACAAATGGGGGACATACTCATTTTGTCTACGTCACAGAGGTGTTCTCTGGCCCACAGGTAAGAATGTACACAAACACTCCAAAACTCACAAGGCAGCATATAAAGTATAATCAGAATCAGGCGTTAAATAAAAGGGGTTCAGCCTCTCTTGTTCAGAATTAGCTTTTTGAAATGTGAGTTAAAAGCCAAGGTATCCATGTGGGTTAATAAGCACTGATATATCTAAACAACATAGGCTCATGGAGATTTTAAGCTGTCGTGGATGGCTGAGACCATCTCACTTGCTTGGCTCCCACTTGAGTTTTTCAGGCATATTATCAGGGGCCAGCTAATCCATCTACACCTAGCACAGCCTACATCTGGGTAGTTCAAATATCTTGCCACATATGTACATCTTTTTTGCAAATATGCATAGTTGCTATTACAATAAAATACAAATAAAACAAATTCATATAAAAACTTTCCTGAGTTTCCAGTCACACTTATCATATTTTTTATTGTGTATATTAATGACTTTATTCAAAGAATCTTAAGTAAACAAAATCACCTTGATGTAGAAGAGAAACTTCAGTTGCCATGGTTACATATTCACAGATCTATCTGTACTAACATATTTTTAAATTTACTCATTTTTTTTCACTTAAGTTTACTGAATAAAGAAACTTCAGGAAACTGAAAGTGCAAAGATCTGGTATTTCCTCCTTCCACCTCATCCTCTTTCAGCTCCAGCCATAGCCCAGCACCCAGCAGCTAACTCCCAACATCCAGTGCCCTGCTGTAGCCTGACCTAGAGCCTTCTCCAGTTGTTGTTTTTAGGTGCCATCGAGTCGCTTCCAACTCATAGCAATCTTGTGTACCACAGAACAAAACACTGCCCAGTCCTGCGCCACGCTCACAATTGTTATGCTTGAGCCCATTGTTGCAGCCACTGTGTCAATCCATCTCATTGAGGGTCTTCCTCTTTTTCGCTGACCCTCTACTTTACCAAGCATGATGTCCGTCTCCAAGGACTGATCCTTCCTGACAACATGTCCAAAGTACATGAGACAGAGTCTCCCCATTCTTGCTTCTAAGGAGCATTCTGGTTGTACTTCTTCCAAGACAGATTTGTTCATCCTCTGTCAGTACATGGTATATTCAATATTCTTTGCCAACACCACAATTCAAAAGCGTCAATTCTTCTTCAGTCTTCCTTATTCATTGTCCAGCTCTCGCATGAATATGATGTGATTGAAAACACCATGGCTTGGATCAGGTACACCTTAGTCTTCAAGGTGACATCTTTGCTTTTCAACACTTTAAAGAGATCTTTTGCATCACATTTGCCCAATGTGTCTTTCGATTTCTTAACTGGGCTTCCATGAGTGTTGATTGTAGATCCAAGTAAAATGAAATCCTTGACAACTTCAATCTTAACCAGTTTATCATGATGTTGCTTATTGGTCCTGTTGTGAGGATTTTGGCTTTCTTTATGTTGAGGTAAAATCCATACTTAAGGCTGTGGTCTTTGATCTTCATCAGTAAGATGCTTCAAGTCCTCTTCAATTTCAGCAAGCAAGGTTGTGTCATTTGTGTAATGCAGGTTGTTAATGAGTCTTCCTCCAATCCTGATGTCCGGTTCTTCTTCATATAGTTCAGTTTCTTGAATTATTTGTTCAGCATACAGATTGAATAGGTATGGTGAAAGGATACAACTCTGACGCACACCTTTCCTGACTTTAAACCATACAGTATCCCCTTGTTCTATCCAAACAACTGCCTCTTGATCTATGTAAATGTTCTTCATGAGCACAATTAAGTGTTCTGGAATTCCCATTCTTCACAATGTGATTCATGATTTGTTATGATCCACATAGTTGAAACCTTTGCATAGTCAATAAAACACAGGTAAACATCTTTCTGGTATTCTCTACTTTCAGCCAGGATCCATCTGACATCAGCAATGATATCCCCAGTTCCACATCCTCTTCTGAATCCAGACTGAATTTCTGGCAGTTCCCTGCCAATATACTGCTGCAGCTGCTTTTGAATGATCTTCAGCAAAATTTTACTTGCTTGTGATATTAATGATGCCGTTCGATAATTGTTACATTTGGTTGGATCACCTTTCTTGGGAATAGGCATAAATATGAATCTCTTCCAGTCGGTTGATCAGGTAACTGTTTTCCAAATTTCTTGGCATAGACAGGTGAACATTTCCAGTGCTGCCTCTGTTTGTTGAAACATTTCAATTGATATTCCATCAATTCCTGGAGCCTTGTTTTTTGCCAATGCCTTCAGAGCAGCCTGGTCTTCTTCCTTCAGCACCGTCGGTTCCTGATCATATGCTACCTCTTGAAATGGTTGAACATCGACCAATTCTTTTGGTATAATGACTCTGTGTATTCTTTCCATCTTCTTTTGATGATTCCTGCATCATTTAATATTTTCCCCATAGAATCCTTCACTATTGTAACTCGAGGCTTTTGAACTTTTTCTCCAGTTCTTTCAGCTTGAGAAATGCCAAGCCTGTTCTTCTCTTTTGGTTTTCTATCTCCAACTCTTTGCACATGTCACTACAATTCTTCACTTTGTCTTCTTGAGCTGCCCTTTGAAATCTTCTGTTCAGTTTTTTTTTTTACGTCATCATTCCTTTTGCTTTACCTATTCAACATTCAAGAGCAAGTTTCAGAGTTTCTTCTGACATCCATTTTGGTCTTTTTTTTTTTTTAATAGCTTTTATTGTGTTTTATTTCTTTGTATCACCGTATCTTTCTCTCCATATGGAAGCTGTATGATTACATTTCTTAGTCCCTCTTTATTATTTTAATGTTGTCTTCTTTTATATAATAACATCACTGTTACCCTGTTTTGAGGCTGTTTTTTTTTTTTTATAATCTTTCTGCCAAGAAAACTTCAACAATTCTCTCTGTATTTTCTGTTATCCCTCCCTGTTCTGGTACTCCAATCACTCGTGGGTTATTTCTCTTGATAGAGTCCCACGTGATTCTTAAGGTTTCTTCATTTTTTTTTTAATTCTTTTATCTGATTTTTCTTCAAATATATTAGTGCCAAGTGGTTTATCTTCGAGTTCAGAAGTTCTAGCTTCTACTTGCTCAGTTCAATTCTGCTCCTCTGACTTTCTATTGAGTTGTCTAATTCTGTGATTTTATTGTTAATCTTCTGAATTTCTGATTGTTGTCTGTCTATGGATTTTTCCAGCTCATTAAACTTTTCATTATGTTCCTGAATAATCTTTCTGATTTCTTCAGTTGCTTTATCTGTGTGTTCCTTGGCTTGTTCTGTATATTGCCTCATTTCCTTCCTGATGTCTTGAAGGGTTCTGTATGTTAAACTTTTGTATTTTGCATCTGGTAATTCCAGGAATGCACTTTCATCTAAAAGATCCCTGGATTCTTTGTTTTGAGAGCCTGTTGAGGTGATCATGGTCTGTTTCTTTATGTGACTTGATATAGACTGTTGTCTCCGAGCCATCTGTAAGTTATTGTATTAGTTTATGCTTGCTTGCTGTGTCGTAGCTTCTTGCTTTGTTTTGTTTTGGTATACCCCTATTGGTTGCTTGAGTGAGCTAGCTTGATTATTTTTGCCTTTGGAGCTCTGATGTCCTGTCCCCAGCTGGCTAGAGCTGCTATCCGGTATATCAGTCTAGGAGTCCATTCAGTTTTCTTGTATGAATTCAGCTCAGGTGTCCAGGTCGCTGATCATCAAGTGTGTGGTACAGGCTCTGTCCTACAGTCTTAGAGGGGCAGGGGTGATTGGTGTATATACCAGTATCTGATTGCAGCAGGGGGTCATGCTCTGAACAAGGCAGGGGGCTGAGAACCAACCCCTGAGTGTCTCTGAGGAAAACGCATCCCTGTGACCTAGAGTGTGCAGGTGGGTGGGTTCTGCAGAGGGACCTTGGGCACCCAAAGTGTTTGGTTGTAAGGACTGGGAGGTACCAGTTATCTGTGGACCCCTGTCGCGGGTGACTGGGTGACCTGAGTGGAGCTACCAGTCCTTAGGTCCCTGATGTGGGTAGGTGAGGACCTTGTTTAATAGGCAAAGCAATGTCAAACATCAAACACCCACCTCTCCACCGCACAGCTGAAATGGTTGGAGTTTGCTAACAAGGGTCTATTCTCCCAAAATAGGCCCACACAAGTCCATGCAGAAGGGAAAGGTGCTCAATATCCACAGACGGTTTATGCCTGGACAGGAGCCGCTTCTGTCCTGAGCTGCCCTGGTTAATGGAGCTAGCAAATTATCTTTTCCCCCCAGTTGTAAATTTTTTCCTTCCCCAAGGCTGGGAGGATGGCTCTAGGTGCTCACCAGGGTCTATCTCAGGCCTAGGGATTCATCTGCTAAAGCTGGGCTGGGGGTGGGGAGGGGCGCGGTAAAATATATGCAGGTACTTAGCTTTTGCCAAGAGCGCCGTTCTCCTCAGCTTCCGGAGGTGTGAGTGGGCAGCGTGGCTGGCTGCTTCTCCCCAGTTCCCTGAGGAAACTGTAGCCTAAGGCTAGGAGCAGCCCGCCGCCGCTCAGGGAATGGTGTCTGAAGGCTCCCTGCAATTCAGGTCTGGTAACTCCTCTCCGCTTCTGAACGGCCTCTTCCTCCCCCCACCCTTCAGTTCATTTTCTAAGCTTGCTTTTCAAGCTCGGGGCTCACAGGTTGTTACAAATATGCTCGTTTCACTTGTTTTTTCTGGTCTTTGTTGTAAAGAGGGCTCACCGGATGTGTCTGTCTATTCCACCATCTTGGACCCACCTCCCCTTGTAGTGTATTTTTTAATCAGTGATTATTAAGGAATACATTTAGGATAGAGTGACATCATATGCAAGTAGAACTATGCAGATTTGACTATATGGGCTTAACAAACTAACTCAAAAACAGAAAAGAAAAGTTAAATTCACAACCATTTAATAGCTCTGGCAATTTGGCCACCATTTCTCTCAGTGAGGAGATACCCTGGGCTAAGCATCCCATGGTAGATATGACTGCTGCCCCTCGGTCTCAGCTCTTACAAATGTTTGTTAAAATACAGTGTATCTCTGTGAGTAATTTATGGGATTTTAAGGGAGAATTTTTATATGAGCAATGGTTGTTGTTAGTTGCTGTCAAGTTGATTTCAACTCATAGTGACTCCATGGGACAGAGTAGAACTGCTCCATATATATATATATTTTTAATCTTTATGGGAGCAAATTGCCAGGCCTTCCTCCTGCAGAGCCACCGGTGGGCTATAACCACCAACTTTTTTGTTAGCCACTGAGCACTTAATAGTTGTGCCACCAGGGCTTCTTATATGAACAATAAACCAAACCAAACCCGTTGCTGTCAAGTCTATTCCAACTCATAGCGACCCTATAGGATGGAGTAGAACTGCCCCGGAGGGTTTCCAAGGAGTGGCTGGTGGATTTGAGCTGCTGACCTTTTGGTTAGCAGCCAAGCTCTTAACAACTGTGCCATCAGGGCTCTTTACATGAGCAATAAAACCAAAAAATCCATTGTCATCGAGTTGATTCCAACTCATAATGACCCTGTTGGACAGAGTAGAGCTGCCCCATAGGGTTTTCCAGGTTGTAATCATTATGGAAGCAGACTGCCACATCTTTCTCCCATGGAGCAGCTCATGGGTTTGAACTGCCGACATTTTGGTTAGTGCTGAGTACTTAACCACTGTGCCACCAGGGCTCCATATGAGCAATATCTATTGCTGTTGAGTCAATTCTGACTATATGAGCGTTGGTTTGCTTTTATTTAACTTTAGAACTTAACTCCCTACAGAAGACGCTATGCCGCATGCGAGGGTTAGTGCAATTTTTTGGCACTAAATGGAAGTTCTCAGTGGAAACTAATGATCTAGCCTAGAAAACCCTAAGACTCCAAGTGGCTCTCTAGTGAACAGAGCTTGGGTGGAAGCTAGCTTCTCACTTCAAGACCCATGCTCTTTCCACCTATAGCTGTGTACTTGAGCTCAAATTTTATTCTGGAGGACACCCTGCATCCAGGTCTTGGGGCAATTTGTAAGCTTCTAAACTGTGCATAAAAATGGAGACAATTTCCCAGTACAGGGGTCCACCCCCACATAGCTTTTACCCACAAATCTTTGTTTTCAGAGTCCTGCCTTCCTATGTGAATAGTACACCTGGGGTTGTACAGTACCTTCCTAGTTAGCCTTTCCATTCTCTTTCTTGTGTAGCCCTTCTCTTGGAGTCATGACAGGAGTTGGAGGACAGTCTTAAATCACTTTTGAACCTCAGTCTGGACAGAGATGTGTGGGAAAAATCTCAGGAGCCCGGCAACATACAGAAGGCCACCAAGATTTGATTTCCTTTCCTACCTCAGAAACGTGAGGGCCAGATGCATGCTATTACACAGCACTTTCTCACCCCGTGACCTAGCTTTTGAGCTTCCTTTTCCTCTGGGATGAGGCCATGCTTCCTTGACACTTCTGGCCTCTATTCCTTGAAAGCCACAAGGTTGCTCTGCAGTTGGGCGAAGGATCAATCTCTTGCCTCAGAGAACGGGGTGCTGGGGCGCTGTTGACACAGCTCGCAGGCCCAGGAGTGTGTGCAGGCAGGCCTGAGTGGGGACCTAGACCAATTGGTCATGTACCACTCACCCTCTAAACTAAGCTAGGCTCCCATTGCTTCTTGGAGCTGGTTTCCCTCCTCTCTGGTGAGTGGTGAGATTACTTCAGTGAGGGGCAAGTTCAACACTGAGTTTCATGACCAGACTCTCTGAACACTGGAGGAGGCTGGGGAAATTAGGATTTTCAGGGCTCCAAAGGCTTACTGACCATCCTGAAGGCCTGAGGAAGATTATATCAAAGATGGTAGAAGGGAGCTCTGACTCCCATGGCTGGGTGGCCAAGCTTCAGAAATGGCGGAATTTAGTTAGATTCCAAGGAGGACTTGCCAGCGTCAAGGACTTGTTGATACTAGAATAGACTATGAAGGGAGAAAGCAGAATCCACTTCTCTGGAGGTCTCTAAAAAGAGAATGACTTCTCTTCCCTGTGGGATGGTCTGGAAAGAAGAACAGTGAAAAAACTGGAAACATGACAACCGCAAAGCTCTTTATTTACACCAACCGTTGATTTTAAGCTGTTTTTAGGTTTGTTACAAATCCCTACATTCTTCGATTGCCTGCACGATATTAATCACATATTGAAGATGCTTTGAACAAGCCCAGACACTGGATCTCCAATGTGGAGGAAGGAAGTTAACATTTGACACGGAATTTCACGGAATAACTTTATGTGGAAGATTATATCCATGACACAAATAATGGAAATCCAAAACCCATCTCTGAGGGACTCATATGATTTTTCTCTGTTAAGTAACCAACCCTCTTCCCCACCATTTAATTACATAAGGGAATTTTTTTTTTAATTTTTATTGAGCTTCAAGTGAACGTTTACAAATCAAGTCAGTCTGTCATATATGTTTATATACACCTTACTCCATACTTCCACTTACTCTCCCCCTAATGAGCCAGCCCTTCCAGTCTCTCCTTTCGTGACAATTTTGCCAGCTTCCAACCCTCTCTACCCTCCCATTCCCCCTCCAGACAGAAGATGCCAACACAGTCTCAAGTGTCCACCTGATACAAGTAGCTCACTCTTCATCAGCATCTCTCTCCTACCCACTGTCCAGTCCCTTCCATGTCTGATGAGTTGTCTTTGGGAATGGTTCCTGTCCTGGGCCAACAGAAGGTTTGGGGACCATGACCACTGGGATTCCTCTAGTCTCAGTCAGACCATTAAGCATGGTCTTTTTGTGAGAATTTGGGGTCTGCATCCCACTGATCTCCTGCTCCCTCAGGGGTTCTCTGTTGTGCTCCCTGTTACGGCAGTCATCGGTTGTGGCCGGGCACCAACTAGTTCTTCTGGTCTCGGGATGATGTAAGTCACTGGTTCATGTGGCCCTTTCTGTCTCTTGGGCTCATAGTTATCTTGTGACCTTGGTGTTCTTCATTCTCCTTTGATCCAGGTGGGTTGAGACCAATTGATGCATCTTAGATGGTCGCTTGTTAGCATTTAAGACCCCAGACGCCTCATTTCAAAGTGGGATGCAGAATGTTTGCATAATAGAATTATTTTGCCAATTGACTTAGAAGTCCCCTTAAACCATAGTCCCCAAACCCCCGCCCTTGCTCCGCTGACCTTTGAAGCATTCAGTTTATCCCGGAAATTTCTTTGCTTTTGGTCCAGTCCAGGTGAGCTGACCTTCCATGTATTGAGTATTGTCCTTCCCTTCACCTAAAGTAGTTCTTATCTACTAACTAATCAGTAAAAAACCCTCTCCCACCCTCCCTCCCTCCTCTCCTCGTAACCACAAAAGTATGTGTTCTTCTCAGTTTATACTATTTCTCAAGATCTTATAATAGTGGTCTTATACAATATTTGTCCTTTAGCCTCTGACTAATTTCACTCAGCATAATGCCTTCCAGGTTCCTCCATGTTATGAAATGTTTCACAGATTTGTCACTGTTCTTTATCGATGAGTAGTATTCCATTGTGTGAATATACCACAATCTATTTAACTATTCATCCGTTGATGGACACCTTGGTTGCTTCCAGCTTTTTGCTATTGTAAACAGAGCTGCAATAAACATGGGTGTGCATGTATCTGTTCGTGTGAAGGCTCTTATTTCTCTAGGGTTATATAAGGGAATTTTTAACCTGCCTCACAACTCTCTCCCAAGTCTCCTTCCTTACTCATCTGCCTAATCTAGTTCCCAAGACTTCCAGAAGGCTCCCTTGATGAGTCCTTAAACATGGAGGCAGGAGGGTAGGAGAGGAGAGGGAGCCTGGGGGGTAGTCACCATAAGCCTGCAGGGGACCTTGACCCTGAGCCCCCCTTTACTTCCCTTTCTCTTCTCCCAGTCACACCCTAAGATGTGGCTGCCATACTTAATCATATTTTCTAAACCAAAGTAAGAACATATGCTCTGACAAGGACAAGTGTACTTGTGGGCAAAATGGGGCACAACACACTTGAGACTGGTTCTGTCTTAGGGAATCTGGAATCCAGTTCACAGATCACACACTAAACTCTACCTCAAAAATCATGTACACACCAGTTTACTCCTATAGTCCTCTAGATCTTGTCAGCATGGCAAGGATTTCCCATAGAGATGAATTCACGTACAGATGAATACATGATTAGGGACACCATGACTTAGGGACACCAAATAGTGTGAGAGCCATTTTAAGATGATCCGCATCTCACCACCCCAGACATATTAAAATGCACTTCAATCCCACTGAGAAGTGTATACATGGAAGTTGACTAGTCAACATTATGTAAGTTTCAACATGCATTTAATTTAAACATTTACTGAATTATATTTTTGTATCTCCTTATTTTGAGAGACAATATCATTTTTTTTTCCGGTGTCAGCATTTTTGAGGGCATTGAAAAGTTTTTGACCTCAGACACTCTGACTATAGAACTCAGTGGCTAAAATGCCATGGGCGTTGAATGTTTGCTTAGAGGACCAGACACAGAAAAATAGGCACACAACTTTGGCATAGCATCTGCAGACCCAAACACATTTGTAAGCAGCACCTTAAAATGTTTGTTTGTGGGGTTGGGATGGGGTTGGCAAGGGACAGGCTGTTGAGAAAAGGAAGATCCTTGAAAGTTTCCAATGAGCAGACATTACTTGAGTCATTCTGAATTTCCTCCTTGGGTGTAAATTAAAAGTATTCAATATTGTTAGTTAAAAGGGAGAAAAATGTCCTCAGCTTTGTCTTTACTTTGGGAATAGTTTCTGTTTTATTTTTGAACTTAAATATTGGTGATGAAGTTAAATACTCATCAGGGCTTCCTCACATTCTCCTATGACTTTGGCCACCTGGCCATGGGGATGTGGGTCCCTCAACACAAAGTCTTCTACCACAAGGTTTTCAGGGCCCTCACTCGGTGGTGTGAAGCTCTTTCAATTAGCAAAAGATGGAGGGAAATGCTCAGGTGAACTTTGAAAATGAGGATTCATTGTAAAGATATACGGGGTAAGTGAGAAGATACAGAAAGTAGCCTCAGCAAGTGCAGTGTGTCATCCATTCAATAAATGCTTATGGAGCACCTACCAGGTACCAGGCTGTGTTCAAGGCTCCAGGGACCTTAGTGGTGAACAAAACAGATAAGCTTCCTGCTTGCGTGGAGCTTCTACTCAAATGAGGCCTGATAGATAATACACAGGAAAATTTCAGATGATAGTAAGTGGTATGAAGAGAATTCAGTGATGTAGTAGAGAAAGAAAAGAGAAGAGGGTACGAGGCTACTTCAGATTGCACTGTCCAGAAAGACCTCTGAGCAGGTGACATTGTAACCAAGCCTGGAAAACTCAGAAGGCTCCAGCTTTGAGAAGGTCTGGGGGTAAGTCTTGTAGGCACAAGGAACAGCTGGTACAAAGCCCTTAGGTGGGAAGAAGTTTGGAAAGTTTCGGGAATACAAAGAAAGCCAGTGAGGCAGGAGCATAAGCAAGGATGAATACTAGGATGTATACTAGGAGACTCAAAATAGAAACTGCAATGTGTTCACCATTAATCCAACAGATGCTCTTACATCTCAAACATCTTGTTCTGCCAGAACTGAAGTCCATTTATTCCTACTCCGTTGACCGTCACCGTCATGACTCAGCTTCTTTTTGCCTCTGCTTCTGTCCCTGTTTGCTTTATCACCATCAGCTTTCTACTTTTTCATCCCTTTGTCCATTCATTTTGCATTAAAATTTTCCAGGGGTATGGATCTGAATGTGTTGTTGAATCGCCACTTAATAAGAAGTGGTCCTATTAGACAGAATTTCCAGATTAGGTCTTCTCATTCATCCCTGGTCTCCTTTAGGTCCAGCTTCTCTATCCCAGGTTCCTGGCTCAAGCAGTTGTGGTCAGGGTCTCATGACCCAGAGCCTGGAAACTTACTTTGACAGAAACTTTGATGATTACTTTCCTCAGGATCAGTTATATACTGGCCCAAAATTAAAGAGTATGAGGAATTAAAGAGACTGAAAGAATTTTTACAGGAAGGATATATTCAACCACCTTCCAAGTAATGAGTCGAATTCTTTAAAAAGAATTTAGTTCTTAGCTACTCACTGAACCCTCCTCAGGGGATACTGAGTCTGACACTTTACCGTGTATATCTAATCATGTAGAAGTCAGCTATCTACATAGCTGCTTCTGTCTCGTGTTCTTTGCTCTGCTGAAGATGTTCACAATTATATCTCCCATTCTGTATGCTCTTATGCAATGTGTCCTTGCCTCTCCTCCATCTAGAGGTGGAGTCTATTTTCCCTACCTTTAAATCCAGGCTGGCTATGTAACTGGCTTTAACCAATAAAACACAACGCAAATACTCTACGCAAGAAAACTGCAGCTTCCGCCTTCACTTGTTGGAACACTCCTTGTTGGAATCCAGCTGCCATACTGACAGGAGGCCCAATTAGCCACCCAAAAGGCCCAAATGAAGAACTGAAGCCTCTAGCCAACAGTCTTAGCTGAGCTCCTGGTGCCAGCCAACAACAGCGGTCAGCCATGTGAATGAAGCCATTTTGAACTTCCCAGCCATCTCAGAAGTCTAGCCAACACAAGTGAAGCATGAGAACACCTGGTCAACCCACACAGGTTTGTGAGAAACACTAAACTGTTTTGCTCTAAATTTCTAAGTTTTTTGGGGATTTTATGCATGAATAATGAACCAAAACATCTCCCAAACTTCCATGGTATTCAGAACCCTGGTATAAGGGAGTTGTGAGGAGTTGGGAGTTCTCTTTAACAAAGAGAAGTTTATTTCTTCACAGTAATGTAAGCTAAAATTCCACATTCAGGGTGCCAACTTCAGGGGAAGGCTTTCTTTGTCGGCCCTCATCAATCTTCCCCCTGGCTAGGAGCTTCTCCGCTCAGGGACCCTGTGTCCAAAGGATGAACTCTGCTCCCAGCACTGCCTTCTTGGTGGTGTGAGGTCCCCAGGCTATCTACTTGCTTCCCTTTCCTTTTATCTCTTGTAAGATAGAAGGTGGTGCAGGCCACACCCCAGGGAAACTCCCCTTACTTTGGATCAGGGATGTGACCTTAGTAAGGGTGTTACAATCCCACCCTAATCCTCTTTAACATAAAATTACAATCACAAATACTGAGAATCATGGCCCAGCCAAATTGATACACACATTTTTGGGGAGACATAATTCAATCCATGACAGAGTGCTGTCCGCTTTATCAGTAATCCAAATCTAAAATATCTAATCACTTCATTTCTTATGAAACTTAAACTTCTGAGACCTAGAAATGTATTTAAAGGAGAACCTGAGGATAGTTATTTGTTTTTCAATACTAATAATATTGTTAAATATTATAGACTCTTCCCCAATTCTCCCCCTCCATCTGTCCACACCCTCTGCCATCTATATTTTCCATGTATATTTGTACTTCCATGACCTTGACTTGTGCCTTGGCCAGTGGAATGAGGGTAGAAGCGGTGGTATGGCAGATCTGAGCCTAGGTCTTAAGAGGCAGTCCCTGAGGCCGCTCGGCTCTCTTGCATCCCTACCATTACCTCAAGAAGAGCTTGTCTTGGGCATCTTCCGCCTCCTAACAACAACGTGGAGCAGATCTGAGCTCTACGTCAGTGTGGAGCCAAGTCCAGCTGGACCTTCAGGATTCAGCTGAGCTGCCCAGCAACCTCGGCAAGATCAGCAGACTCACAGCCAACCCTCAGAGAGCAAGAATTAATACTTGTTTAAGCCAGAGTTTTGGGTTAATGTATTACACAACAACTAACCGACTGATACAAATAATAATAATAATAGCCCAACTTACTTGTAACTTACCTGAAGTCACTCAGCCAGTGACTAGTGCAGTGGTAGTTCACATCTGACTCTGAACTCTGTGCTCTTGTTACTGTCGTTGGCCACTATAGAGTCGGCCCCCAACTCATGGTGACCCCATGCACATGGGATTGGACTATTGTGATTCATAGGGTTTTCAATGGCTGGCTTTCTGAAGTAGATCACCAAGCCTTCCTTCCTAGTCTATCTTAGTCTGGAAGCTCCACTGAAACTTGTTCAGCATCATAGCAACGTGCAAGCCTCCAATCACAGATGGGCAGTGGCTGCACTTGAGGTGAACTGGCTACGAACCGAACCCAGGTCTCTTGCATGGAAGATGAGAATTCTAGCACTGAACCCACTATTGCCCCCTTAATCGGCTCCTTACATGACCTTGACAAATGAACCAAGGTCATACTCTGGGGAGTTCTTCCTAGGCAGAGAAATTTACCCTGGACTGAAGAGAAGATGAGAAAATAGGCGTCTTTTCCACATGGATTACAGGGATGAGGAGAGATGCAACCGTACCAGCATAATTCCCACATGAGAAAATTCACTCAGGGCCCCTCAGGTCACACAGAAAGGGGGAAAGTGTATTAAAAATAGAAAACTTAGCTACTAGGACTACATTCCCCAGAATTCCCTTCCTTCTAAAATCAGTTGCTGTGGAGTGGATTCTGACTCATGGTGACCCCATACGTGTCAGAGATGAACTCTGCTCCACAGAGTTTTCAATGGCTGATTGTTCAGTAGATTACCAGGCCTTTCTTCCAAGGCGCCTCTGGGTGGACTAGCACCTCCAACCTTTTCATTAGCAGCAAGCACGTTCCAGTGGTTCTGGGCTAGGATGGGCGTAAGAGAAATTTGCATGAGATTTGGAAGGCGGTAGCGAAGCAGCAGCCATCACGCGCTGAAGGTCAGCTCAGGGCACCAGGTGCTGCTGCGGAGTGCTTGTCACTGATCTGTAGGCCTACCTGGTTGGCACAGGGAAGCTGCTGGGCCTGCAGCTCCTCCACTTCTCTGGCTCTCCCGCAGCTTCTCTGAGTCCTGGCCTGGTGTGTGAGTACCTCCATCATGAGGGGCTCCAGCTTCTTCACAGGTCACCCCGGTCGGAGATGGTGGGAGACAGATGTGAGCTGCAGTTTGTCCTCGTGGACTTCAGTTTGTCCTCATGGATCCCAGTTTGTCTTTATAGGTTTGTGTCTTCCTGTTTGTCTTCATAGGGTCCAGTTAGGCCTCATTCTCCTCCACTTTCCTTCCAAACTTCCAGGTCTGTCAGCCTACAGCAACTTCGGGGCTGACCCCACCAGCCAGGTCTGTCAGCCTACAGCGACTTCGGGGCTGACCCCACCAGCCAGGTCTGTCAGCCTACAGCGACTTCGGGGCTGACCCCCACCAGCCAGGTCTGTCAGCCTACAGCGACTTCGGGGCTGACCCCACCAGCCAGGTCTGTCAGCCTACAGCGACTTCGGGGCTGACCCCCACCAGCCAGGTCTGTCAGCCTACAGCGACTTCGGGGCTGACCCCACCAGCCAGGTCTGTCAGCTACAGCGACTTCGGGGCTGACCCCCACCAGCCAGGTCTGCCAGCCTACAGCGACTTCGAGGCTGACCCCACCAGTCAGGTCTGCCAGCCTACAGTGACTTCGGGGCTGACCCCACCAGCCAGGTCTGTCAGCCTACAGCGACTTCGGGGCTGACCCCACCAGTCAGGTCTGCCAGCCTACAGCGACTTCGGGGCTGACCCCACCAGCCAGGTCTGCCAGCCTACAGCGACTTCGGGGCTGACCCCACCAGAGGTAACAGCCTTGCGTCGACATCTTCACCAGCTCACAGCATTGCTCGAGGTTTAATGCCTGGAATTAACCTGTGCTTTTCTGTACCACTCATGGTGGCTCTGCTTCCCCGATTGAGCCTTGATACTCCCATCCCCATTACGTTATGGGTTGGGAGATAAGACTGTGGTATCATTTGAAAGCTCACGGTTCTTCTAAAAGTTTTTGTATTTGCCAAAACTCTAAGCATTTTGGCTCTCAACTATCCTATACCCCCGCCCACCACCTTCTCAGAATTTTTCTGTGGGAGGACTTTGAACAACACAGAATGCGTATTGACTGTTGAAATCCCCACAGAAAAAATATTCAATTCCTGGCTTCAGAATACTAATGGGTGGGGTTAACCACAAATTTGTCATCAGATTTCAATATCAAAGCAGTAGGATTTCCATGAAAATAAAATAAAATTAAAAAAGGAATTCTATCCACTTCAATATTGCTATTTCCACAGTTTCCAAGAACGAGTTGTACAGAGTAATACAAACATTACGAAGACGGGTCCAAACGAAATACAGAATTCATAATAAGAGGATGTTGTTATTTAAAGAAAGGTAACCCAGTACATCTCAGGATACTATTGTAGCAATGAAACCAAGCTTGACAGAAAAACAACCGTAGTCACAGCCCTGGAAGTTTAGGAAGTGACCCATCTTGAGGACTGGGCAGCCTTTACCTCAGCTCTGTGGTGGTTGACACATTCTTTCCTTTCTCTTGTAACTTTGTCACTGGGAGATGCTGTTGCAGCCGTGTGCACTGGTGTCCCTGCTTCTACTGCATATGCCATCCACCTCTCCTGCCCCATGATGACTTATGTTCCTGCCTTCAGCCTCCCGCCATTCTTGGGGTGGCCATTCTCTAGAATCAATGGATTTCCTGGTAGGTGGAGAGAAAATATTTCAAGAAACCTCCCCTTGCAAGAAGGGCCATTGTTAGGGAGTTTTGGTCTGAGATGTTATGGCTGAGTCCAGGGGACATTAAAGAATAGATCAGTGTTCAGTCCCAAACCCAGTCAACCAACAAAAGAAGAAAGGAACTGAAAGGGAGGTCAGAGGCTGTAGCTAGAAGCAGGGGCAAAGTCGAAGTCAGTGGGAAGATCTCACAAAGAAGTGAGAGCTGGGGTCAAAGGCACAGCAAGGCTGGGAGGGAGGCATGGAAGAGGCCTCAGGGGAGAGAGGCCAGGGGACCCTTTAAAGAGTTTGGGCTGCAGCTGGAAGCATCACCAGTAGGGCTTTGGCCAACTGCATTATTGTCCTTTCCTCCTTCATCCGAGTGTGTTTTATTACAGGAAACAGACCATGGCTGCAGAACCGTTACCACTCAGGTAGCAGTGTGGTACAATGGAGGTATATTTATTATATAATAGCAGAGAAACATTACCCATAGTAGCTCCAAACCTGAGACTATGCAAACTACCTCAACTACAGGATGGATCAGTAAATACTGGTAAATTTATAAACAAATTGTGGCAGATCTACACAATGGAACACAATGCAGCAGTGAAAATGAATGAACTACAGTCACGAAAGAGTATATATTGTGATGTTATATGACAGAATTCAAAATCAGGAGAAACTAAACCATGGTGTTTAGGGATGCATACTTAGGTGGTGAAATTATAATAAAAAGCAAGTAAATGACAACCATAAAAGTCAGGATAGTGGCTACTTTTTGTAGGAAGGAAGAGAAAGAAGCATGAGAGAGGGTTTCTGTGATACTGGAATGTTCTATTTCTTGACTTGGCTGATAGTTACGAGGGCATTCATTTTTAGTATTTCATTAAGCTGTGCATATATTTTTTATTTTCTGTACGCATGCTATTTTTCACAATAAAACAAATAAAACCACAAAGAACGCTGGAGGGGGTATTAGGAACCCTGTGGTTTCAGGTTCTTTTATCAGCTGCTGGGTTTTGGCTAAGTTGTCTCTCTGAACCTTAGTTTCCTCATCTATAAAATGAAGAGGTTAGACACGGTGCTCTTCAAGACCCTTCCCAGGCCTGCCATTTTGGGTTTATAATTCATTTGATTCTCCAAACATTTCTGTGAGGAGAGGATGACCCTCAACATTATATTGACAGAGAAGGAAGCCACTGAGAGAGGCTCGATGGCATCACAGCTAGACTTTGAAACCAGAAGGGCCTGGATTTGAATCTTAGCTCAGCCTTTTTCTCTTCAAGGACCCATAGACAGGTCACTTCAACTTTTCGGGTCACAGTTTCCTCAATTACAAAATGGGTATAATAAAAGAACCTTCCTTACACGGTTGCTGAGGAACAAAAAAAAGGACAATCTATATAAAATGCCTGGCTCGGCACCCGGAACCTAGCAAGCCCTTGGTTACTAGTAGCCAGCTAACCTGGCCAAACAAGCCAGATCAATTCCACAAATCGTTCTTGAATGCTTATTGTGTAGCTAGAGTTTTCACGTGTTGGCATTGTTAAGTGCCATGGATCTGACTCAGTTCTCCTTTATCCTCTCCTCAACTCTGTGAGGTAGTTTACTCTTCTGAATTTTTACAGGTGATAAGGTCAGGGCTAAGAGGAAGGAAGGAAGGAATAGGATCAAAGCAGTTCTTTAGAAAAACTCCTCTGGCAGCTGTGTGGGGACAGATTAGAAGGAAGGGAGAATGAGTGACAGTGAGAAGACCAGGTGGTCAAGAATAGTGATAGTCCAGGCAAGTCATGGGGAGGCCTGGACAGGAGCAAAAGCTAAGGGGTGCAAGTGTCACGACGGCAGGGTCACATTGGTCTGGTTTACCACTGTGGTCAAGTCGTGTTGAATGTTTGCTGACTGAATGAATGACTGAATGACATCTTTGAAAGAGACATTATGGGCGGGAGCTGTGGAGACAAAGGGTAGGGAGGAGCCAGTGATGATGAAAGGATTTCCAGATCAGGTGAGGGAGTGCTCCTGCTGCAAGGGGAACAACTCAGGTGGTGACAGGGTGAGGTAGATAAGCCTCACTGTGGACATGCTGGATGTGAGATGTTCTTGGGAAACTGCCTGGAGAGACTGGTCAGCTGGAACAGTGACTGGGCTCACATGGAGAACTTGAATTCAAGTCTTCTGTTTAATAGCCCAGGGTTGGTCCCACTTTACCCTTCCTTACTGGAGTCTTTAGTGGTAGTGGGGGTGACAGGAAAACGGAGTCAGCCCTTCTTCTACCCTCATTTCCATCTGTACTTGCACTTCTGACAAATGAGCCCCATCACTAGTTCTTGGTCAGTGATACCTTGGGCTTAGGATTGCTCTGGGGTTAACTTTATGATAGGTCGTCATCAAATGACAGAGCTCCAAATGCCTCTGTACTTGGTGTCCCACAAGTAATTACGCCTTTTAGATCAAGCGTTCTTCTCCCTACGGCCTTTTAAAAAATGCAAATACTCCAGAGAGGATAAATAGCATAATTTTCCAATGCTGTAGGAGAATTAACATCTTAGTGTTTCCTTCTATGACGAGGGGAAGGATACACAGACGTCTGGGCAGCAGAGGGTGGTGGGCAGTGAAAAAGAACACTAAAGTGCATTCAAAGGAGGCAGGCTAGGAGCAGAGGGGATACATTTCATACATTTTACTCTCATGAATGTTTTCTTGCTCAATATGCATCTCCTTCCACATTCCACACACTTATATGACTGGAGGAAACTTAAGGAAGAAAAAGACCTACCACTACAGAGTACTGTGAAGCTCTCTACAAACATTGACTCATGCAAAACATCAGAACAAACCCATTTTACAGATGAGGAAACTGCATCTCAGAGGCACCATTTGTTCATCCAACCAGGGGAAGGCAGCAAAGCGCGATGGCAGAACATTTGAAAGTGGTGTCTTCGTATCCCTGCTCCTCTGCTTACCGGCTGGGTAACCTCAGGTGAGTGGCTCAGCCTTCTCCTGCCGCTTCTTCCTTATTCTCTCAGGGTCGGGTGAAGATGAAATTGGAGGATACATTTGAAGGAATCTATGCTCCACAAACTTTACTATGATCTCCACCATGCTAGGCCGTGGGTAAGTCCTGTGAGTACAAAGACAACAGGTGTCCCAGGTGAACCCAAACTGGGATTTGGAGTCTTGCTATTTGTGGAGCTGCTGTGTTGGTGACTTCCTGGGGGTCTTTCCCTGAGTCAATATGCATGAAAGCTTGTGTTCTTTGACTGAAGGGGGGGATGAGTTTTTTTCAGAAGGGGTTGGGAGAAGCCTTGGAGATGGACTAGCAGAGGCTGGGGTGCTGTCTGCCTCCCGTGCAGCCGAGAGCAGCAGAGCCTGGCATGGATCGGGCTCCATGCTCTTTCACTAGATGTCCTTGGAGGGAGAGATGCAGAGGTTGAGAGCATCTTACTCCCTTCCCTACCACCACCAACTGCTCTGACAGGGATAACAATAAAACCACAAAAAACCAAACTCATTGCCATCGGGTTGATTCTGACTCATAGCGACCCTACAGGACAGAGCAGAACTGCCCCACAGAGTCTCCAAGGAGTGCCTGGCGGATTCGAACTGCCAATCCTTCGGTTCGCAGCCATAGCACTTCAACACTACCCCACCAGGGATCACAATAGAGGGTGAAAAATGTAGAACAAAATTCTAACCCACACACAAAAAAGACCAGACTTACTGGTCTGACACAGACTGAAGAAATCCTGAGAGTATGGCTCCCCGGACACCCTTTTAACTCAGTACTGAAGTCACTCCAGATGTTCACCCTTCAGCCAAAGATTAGACAGGCCTATACAACAAAACAAGACTAAATGGGCATTCCAACGCAGGGGCAAGGATGAGAAGGCAGGAGGGGACAGAAAAGCCGATAATGGGGAACCCAAAGTCGAGAACGGGAGAGTGTTGACATGCCATGGGGTTGGCAACCAATGTCACAAAACAATATACATATTAATTCTTTACGGAGAAATTAATTTGCTCTGTAAACCTTCATCTAAATCACACACACACGCACACACATACAATTCAAACTCACAAAAAAAGACCAGACTTACTGGTCTGAGAGAGACTGGAGAAATCCTGAGGGTATGGTCCCTGGACACCGTTATAATTTAGTACTGAAGTCACTCTTGAGGTTCACCCTTCAGCCAAAGATTAGGTCCATAAAACAACAATAATACACAGAGTTCTACCATGTATATGAGACTAAATGAGTACACCAGCCCAGGAGCAAGGATGAGAAGGCAGGAGGGGACAGGAAAGCTGTACAAATGGAAATGGGGAACCCAAGGTTGAGAAGTGGGGAGTGTTAACATGTTGAGGAGTTGGCAACAAATGTCACAAAACAATATGTGTATTAACTGTTTAATGAGAAACAAATTTGCTGTATAAACCTTCATCTAAAGCATAACTTAAAAAAAATAAAAGAAGAAGAAATGTAAATTATCATCAGGGGTTCAAACTAGAACCAACCAGTTCAAAGATTTGGAAGAAACTCAGGCTCAGTTCAGGAAAGGTCAAGGAGGTAGTCCTAGTTTCTTCGTTTGAAAGACGGATAATAGCATTTACCTCACAGGCTGCTAAGGATTAAATGAGATGGTATTTGTGTAGCTGACATTCTTTGTGGGAGGATGGTGTTACTGGGTGGAAACACCAGGTGCTTACTCAGCATGACTAGTATTGGCCAATAAATGAGAGACCAAGGTGGGAGAACAGGAAACCCAAACCCAAAACCCACGGCCCTCGAGTTGATTCCAACTCATAGTGACCCTATAGGACAAAGTAGAACTTCCCTATAGAGTTTCCAAGGAGCACCTGTTGGATTCGAACTGCCACTCTTTTGGTTAGCAGCCCTAGCACTTAACCATCATGTCACCAGTGTTTCCAGGAGAACAGGAAAGGCACCTTTATTTCGTTGTAACCGGAAATGGAGTCAGTCGGAGCTGGTGCTGCCAAGACTGCTGGCCAAGGGCCAAGGGCAGGCAGGCAAGTTACTTTTAAAGGGGTTTACAAATGGGGAGTTCATACATACAAGTTACCTCAGCAATATTCTTAATCATACCACTCAGGTGCAAACGCAGAATTCAAATGCAAAGCGGGGGTGGGGGGAGGTAGGGGCGTAGGGAGTGGTGGGGTGGAGAGGGTGGAGGGAGGGAGCCCAGCAAAGAAAACGAGTTTTCCATATAACACTGTAGGAGAGGAAGCCAAGTAAAGAATACAGCACTGTGGGGGCTCTGTCTCAATAGAAAGGTCTTTGGGGTTTTTCCTGAGGAGGTAATGAGTTTGACCTGTGATACATAGCAAAATTTGGGGTGCTTTTTAACAGATGATAAAATGCCAATAAAGCTGAGCGCAAAGGAAGGAGCTGCAAGTTGGAAACATCGCACAATCTGGTGTCCGTGCAGTTCCGATAAACTCTTCCCTGGGCCGTCTCTGGTAGATCATACCCCTAGGCCTTGAATTCTAAGATTGGGTAAAGCTACAGGCAGAATTCTAATCCATTAAAGCTAGTGAGAACTCTGTGGTACTAAGACCCATCAGAGCAATTCCTTCCTCAACCAACCCAGGGGGCCAGCCCAGCCTTATCTCTAGGTCTAATGGAATATCCCATGGTCTGTTCTGTTTTGGAAACCCTGCTGGTGTAGTGGTTAAGTGCTATGGCTGCTAACCAAAAAGTCGGCAATTTGAATACACCAGGCACTCCTTGAAAACCACATGGGGCAGTTCTACTCTGACCTGTACGGTCACTGTGAGTCAGAGTTGACTCGATGGAGTGGGTTTTTTTTTTTTCCATCATTAATATCACATGCAAATATAATTTTGCTGAAGAAAATTCAAAAATGTCTGCAGCAGTATATGGACAGGGAACTCCCAGAAACTCAACAGAATTAATAACAGGATCTAATTCATAGCGCTTTTGTGAGGATTAAATGATTTAATGCTATAAGGTGCTTAACACAGCAATAAAAAAAAAAACAAAACACAGCAATACCGACCTATTTATTTACATATCAATTCCAAACTCAAGGGGGAAGGGACAACTGCAAGTCAGATTGTCAAGAGCAGGGAGGCCAAGGGATGGGACACATCTCTCAGGAATGGGGTCCTAGGAGCCATTAGAAACAGGCAGCATCACAACCCAGCTCGATATTGGTTGCTGGAGAGCAGAGGCCCCTTCCCTGCCAGAGACCTCGGGTCGCACCGTTGACATCAAATGGACACTGCTATCTCGAATCCAGGGATGGGATTAAAAACAAAAAAAGACAAATTTGTTGCCATTGAGTCAATCCCGACTCATACCAACCCTATACGACAGCGTAGAACTGTCCCATACGGTTTCCGAGGAGCGCCAGGTGGATTTGAACCGCCGACCTTCTGGGTAAAAGCTCTTAACCACTGAGCTACCATGGCTCCAGGGATGGGATGAGCATGTGCATAAACCAGCTGAAACCAGTTTGATTTAGACTCATGGTGACCTGATGTGTGTCAGGGTAGAATTATGCCCCATGGATTCTTCAAAGGCTGACTTTTTAGAACTAGATCACCAGGGCTTTTTCTGAGGTGCCTCAGGGTAGGCTCCAACCTTCAACCTTTCGGGTAGTAGCCCAGCACATTAACCATTTGCCCACCAGGGACTCTAGATGTGCATAAAAACTAAACTCGTTGCCCTTGAGTCGATTTTGACTCATAGCAACCCTATTGGATAGAGTAGAGCTGCCCCATAGAGTTTCCAAGGAGCACCTGGTGGATTCGAACTACCAACCTTCTGGTTAGCAGCATGTAGCTCTTAGCCACTGTGCCACCAGGGTTTCCAGTATGCGCATAGGGAAGGAAAAACAATGTTAGCTTCTTGTCCTTCTCAGTACCATCACATCCAGAGAGCTCTTCCCCTCAGCAGCAGCAGCAGCACCTTTTCAGCCACACAAGAAAATGGAATTGTTTTCTTGAAATATTTTCTTAGAGGGGGGAAAAGTCCCTTTTGGAGGGAAGAAGTAGAAAGGTCTTGGGTATTAAAGCATCCATTCCCAGACAATATCCTGGGGACTGCTGGGACCAACAAAGAGGCCGTGAATGTGAGACCAAGAGAGGCTGGTCTGTTTGAGCAGCTACAGAGAGGAGTGCCCTCATATCATTAACGGAAAACGAGAGGAAGGAGGAAGGAGGTGCCCAGTGATGCCTGGGATGAATGTCTTATTGACTAAGGCTGACAGGATGGCTTGGTGCCCTGGTAGAATCACAGGGAGTTTAGAAACGTACAGCCTTGTTTTCCTGGGGTCTGGACACTGACCTACTTCTTATGGCTCATTCTTCTCCTGAGATATTTTCCTTCTCTTGAGCAGACATATTCCTTTCCAGAGCCCTCAGGTAGTGGGGCATAGGACACAAATGTTCACTAAATAAAAGGTGTCTTTAGTCTCTGCACATATTTACTCTCTGTTATTATAAGGAGTTGGTATTTCAATTTCACTTCTCTCTCATCTAGTCCCACTCAAAGGAGAGGCATATCCCTGGAAATTCCTATCCTGCTTTGCACTAGCTGTTCTGCCATAATTATTAACAGCACCCCTCTCCCTTTCACTCTCACAGGTGTCCTATTTTTGAACCATAAATTACATGATCATCTGTCTTAGTTTGGGTTCCCTCAGAAGAGGAGCCTGAGGCAAGGATTCAAGTACAGATAATTTATTTGGGAAGCATAGGAAACACGCTGGTGGATGAGTGGGGAAGTGAGACAAGAAAGGAAAGGCAGCTAATAACGATTGTGCTATTAAGCCAGTTCTAGGATACACATAAGGAGCCCTGGTGGCACAACAGTCAAGTGCTTGGCTGCTAACCGAAAGGTAGGCAGTTCAAACCCACCCAGTGGCTCCTCAGAATAAAAGACCTGGAGATCTGCTCCCATAATGATTACAGCCTAGAAAATCCTATTGTGGCAGTTCTACTCTGTCACATGGGGTTGCTATGAGTTGAAATTGACTCGATGGCACTCAACAACAAGAGCATTAAGCCAGCTACCACAGTGGGCTCCTGGGAGCTTAATCCTGCAGGAAAATCCTGGGAAATGGTACAAAATGCATGCCTCAGGACTGTGCCACCCCAAAGCAAGAGTAAGGCAAGGGAGCTGGGGTATTTATACACCAATTCCCGAGAGTCACAAGGCTATTCGTGGGGCTCCTCATTCCCCATCCCATCTGACCTGCCTCACGGCAGAGTGGCCAGTAGTTTTGGGTCAATAAATATACAAATACATCTCCTAAGCAAAGAGATGCCGATTCTCAGTTAAAAGTCAGCCAGAACCCACAGGAAGTCCAAGGGATGTGGGTGAGCGTTGACAGCATCTGTTGCATCCCTGTACCTGTAACTTATCCTTCTCTCCATCATCCAGTTACAGTCTCCCATCTCCAAGCTCACCAATAACTTCCTGTTCCCCAGTCTCAATAGACTTTCTCTTCAAACTTCTCACTGGCTTCCCTGCCTCCTTTCACCACTGCTTAACCTCTCCCTAGTCAATCACTTTGCTTCCCTGGCTGTGGCAACCCTGCTTTCTCTTACTTTCTTGATCCTCCTGTTGTGTTTGACAATTGTGGGCACTTATCAAAGCCTCTCTTCTCTTCTGAATGGCTATCATACTTCTTGGATATGTGCTACTTACTTGTCATTTAACCCCTCATGCTCTATCCTCTATCTTCTGTTACTTAAAGGGATGAATACTTTAATATTTTATTTAGTTTTTTAAGTGGTCACATATTTAGATTATTTCTCCCTAGCTGGGCTGTAGTTGGACTACAGTCCTATGTCCTAGTTTCCTTTTTTATTCCACAAGACACCCAAACATAAGACCTTCTCCAGATTGGGCTAAAAAATTGTCTGATTTGGTTCCTACTGGACGATCAACCATGTTGAACACATATCGACCTGGGAGGTCTGGTGAGGAAAAAGGGCTATGCTGAGAGTCAAGTGACCTGGATTCTGACTCTCACATGAGCCACGAAACATGGCCAAATCACAACTCTCTTCCATGCATTTTCCATCTTGAAATAATGACAGTAAAATGTGTCCTAACTCTCAGAATTGTTGTGAAAACACACAGGAATGATAAAAAGAAAGCGCTGTATGAAAGCAAGTTATGTTTATTCACATTGAGAATTCAAAGCGTAAACTGAGATGTTACCAATAAGGTATCATTTTCAGGTACAATTCTTGCTCCCAAGTTTGTATTTACATAATTGTTCCCTTCTCGAAATGACTCCATTTCATATGCTAAAAACATGAATCAGTGGTTAACCCAATCATTTAGTTAACCTTTAAAAGCTTTGTGGAACTATGAAGAAAATCTAACAGGAAACCTTGGGTTCCAAAACTTTCTATTGGGAAAACTCATTTCTCCAATCCCACTTGGCATCAAAGTGCCAACTGGCAAATCATAACTTTACTGCTGAGTGGGTTTTTTTTTTTTTTTTTTTTTAACAAACAAGTTTATTCTCTCACTCTCTGGTAGGCTAGAACTCAAATTCAGGGAGTCGGGCCCAGGAGAAGGCTTTCTCTGTCAGATCTGGAGGAAGGTCCTTGTCATCAGTCTTCCCTTGGACTAAGAGCTTCTCCATGCAGGAACCACAGGTCCAAACGACATGCTCTGCTCCTGGAGCTGCTTTCTTGGTGGTATGAGGTCCCCGTGTCTCTCTGAGGCTTCTCTTTTTTTGTTTTTAATTAATTTTTATTAAGCTTCAAGTGAACATTTACAAATCCAATCAGTCTGTCACACGTAAGTTTACATACATCTTACTCCCTTCTCCCACTTGCTCTCCCCCTATTGAGTCAGCCCTTTCAGTCTCTCATTTCGTGACAATTTTGCCAGCTTCCCTCTCTCTCTATCTTCCCATTCCCCCTCCAGACAAGAGTTGCCAACACACTCTCAAGTGTCCACCTGATTTAATTAGCTCACTCTTCATCAGCATCTCTCTCCCCCCGCTGACCAGTCCCTTTCATGTCTGATGAGTCGTCTTCGGGAATGGTTCCTGTCCTGTGCCAACAGAAGGTCTGGGGAGCATTGCCGCCGGGATTCCTCCAGTCGCAGTCAGACCATTAAGTATGGTCTTTTTATGAGAATTTGGGGTCTGCATCTCACTGATCTCCTGCTGCCTCAGGAGTTCTCTGTTGTGCTCCCTGACAGGGTAGTCATCGATTGTGGCCGGGCACCAACTAGTTCTTCTGGTCTCAGGATGATGTAGGTCTCTGGTTCATGTGGCCCTTTCTGTCTCTTGGGCTCTTAGTTGTCCTGTGACCTTGGTGTTCTTCATTTTCCTTTGCTCCAGGTGGGTTGAGACCAATTGATGCATCTTAGATGGCCACTTGTTAGCATTTAAGACCCCAGACGCCACATTTCAAAGTGGGATGCAGAATGTTTTCATACTAGAATTATTTTGCCAATTGACTTAGAAGTCCCCTTAAACCATGTTCCCCAGACCCCCGCCCTTGCTCCACTGACCTTTGAAGTATTTATTTTATCCGGGAAACTTTTTTGCTTTTAGTCCAGTCCAATTGAGCTGACCTTCCATGTATTGAGTGTTGTCTTTCCCTTCACCCAAAGCAGTTCTTATCTACTGATTAATCAATAAAAAACCCTCTCCCTCCCTCCCTCCCTCTCCCTTCGTAACCACAAAAGTATGTGTTCTTCTCAGTTTTTACTATTTCTCAAGATCTTATAATAGTGGTCTTATACAATATTTGTCCTTTTGCCTCTGACTCATTTCGCTCAGCATAATGCCTTCCAGGTTCCTCCATGTTATGAAATGTTTCACAGATTCGTCACTGTTCTTTATCCATGTGTAGTATTCCATTGTGTGAATATACCACAATTTATTTACCCATTCATCCGTTGACGGACACCTTGGTTGCTTCCGGCTTTTTGCTATTGTAAACAGAGCTGCAATAAACATGGGTGTGCATATATCTGTTTGTGTGAAGGCTCTTGTATCTCTAGGGTATATTCCGAGAAGTGGGATTTCTGGGTTGTATGGTAGTTCTATTTCTAACTGTTTAAGATAACGCCAGATAGATTTCCAAAGTAGTTGTACCATTTTACATTCCCACCAGCAGTGTATAAGAGTTCCAATCTCTCCGCAGTCTCTCCAACATTTATTATTTTGTTTTTTGGATTAATGCCAGCCTAGTTGGTGTGAGATGGAATCTCATCGTAGTTTTAATTTGCATTTCTCTAATGGCTAACGATCAGGAGCATTTTCTCATATCTCTGTTGGCTGCCTGAATATCTTGTTTAGTGAAATGTGTGTTCATATCCTTTGCCCACTTTTTGATTGGGTTGTTTGTCTTTTTGTGGTTGAGTTTTGACAGAATCATGTAGATTTTAGAGATCAGGCGCTGGTCTGAGATGTCATAGCTGAAAATTCTTTCCAGTCTGTAGGTGGTCTTTTTACTCTTTTGGTGAAGTCTTTAGATGAGCATAGGTATTTGATTTTTAGGAGCTCCCAGTTATCTGGTTTCTCTTCATCATTTTTGGTAATGCTTTGTATTCTGTTTATGCCTTGTATTAGGGCTTCTAGGGTTGTCCCTATTTTTTCTTCCATGATCTTTATCGTTTTAGTCTTTATGTTTAGGTTTTTGATCCACTTGGAGTTAGTTTTTGTGCTTGGTGTGACGTATGGGTCCTGTTTCATTTTTTTGCAAATGGATATCCAGTTATGCCAGCACCATTTGTTAAAAAGATTGTCTTTTCCCCAATTAACTGACAGTGGTCCTTTGTCAAATATCAGCTGCTCATACATGGATGGATTTATATCTGGGTTCTCAATTCTGTTCCATTGGTCTATGTGCCTGTTGTTGTACCAGTACCAGGCTGTTTTGACTACTGTGGCTATATAATAGGTTCTGAAATCAGGTAGAGTGAGGCCTCCCACGTTCTTCTTTTTTTTCAGTAACGCTTTGCTTATCCGGGGCTTCTTTCCCTTCCATATGAAATTGGTGATTTTTTTCTCTATCCCCTTAAAATATGACATTGGTATTTGGATTGGAAGTGAGTTATATGTATAGATGGCTTTGGTAGAATAGACATTTTTACTATGTTAAGTCTTCCTATCCATGAGCAAGGTATGTTTTTCCACTTAAGTATGTCCTTTTGAATTTCTTGTAGTAGAGCTTTGTAGTTTTCTTTGTATAGGTCTGTTACATCCTTGGTAAGATTTATTCCTAAGTATTTTATCTTCTTGGGGGCTACTGTGAATGGTATTGATTTGGTGATTTCCTCTTCGGTGTTCTTTTTGTTGATGTAGAGGAATCCAAGTGATTTTTGTATGTTTATTTTATAACCTGAGACTCTGCCAAACTCTTCTATTAGTTTCAGTAGTTTTCTGGAGGATTCCTTAGGGTTTTCTGTGTATAAGATCATGTCATCTGCAAATAGTGATAACTTTACTTCCTCCTTGCCAATCCAGATACCCTTTAATTTTTTGTCTAGCCTAATTGCCCTGGCTAGGACTTCAAGTACGATGTTGAATAAGAGCGGTGATAAAGGGCATCCTTGTCTGGTTCCTGTTCTCAAGGGAATTGCTTTCAGGTTCTCTCCATTTAGAGTGATATTGGCTGTTGGCTTTGCATAGATGCCCTTTATTATGTTGAGGAATTTTCCTTCAATTCCTATTTTGGTAAGAGTTTTTACCATAAATGGGTGTTGAACTTTGTCAAATGCCTTTTCTGCATCTATTGATAAGATCATGTGGTTTTTATCTTTTGTTTTATTTATGTGATGGATTACATTAATGGTTTTTCTGATATTAAACCAGCCTTGCATACCTGGTATAAATCCCACTTGATCAGGGTGAATTATTTTTTTGATGTGTTGTTGGATTCTATTGGCTAGAATTTTGTTGAGGATTTTTGCATCTATGTTCATGAGGGATATAGGTCTATAAATTTCTTTTTTTGTAATGTCTTTACCTGGTTTTGGTATCAGGGAGATGGTAGCTTCATAGAATGAGTTGGGTAGTATTCCGTCATTTTCTATGCTTTGAAATACCTTCAGTAGTAGTGGTGTTAAGTCTTCTCTGAAAGTTTGGTAGAACTCTGCAGTGAAGCCGTCCGGGCCAGGGCTTTTTTTTGTTGGAAGTTTTTTGATTACCGTTTCAATCTCTTTTTTTTTGTTATGGGTCTATTTAGTTGTTCTACTTCTGAATGTGTTAGTTTAGGTAGGTAGTGTTTTTCCAAGAATTCATCCATTTCTTCTAGGTGTTCAAATTTGTTAGAGTACAATTTTTCATAGTAATCTGAAATGATTCTTTTAATTTCATTTGGTTCTGTTGTGATGTGGTCCTTCTAGTTTCTTATTCGGGTTATTTGTTTCCTTTCCTGTATTTCTTTAGTCAGTCTAGCCAATGGTTTATCAATTTTGTTAATTTTTTCAAAGAACCAGCTTTTGGCTTTGTTAATTCTTTCAATTGTTTTTCTGTTCTCTAATTCATTTAGTTCAGCTCTGATTTTTATTATTTGTTTTCTTCTGGTTCCTGATGGGTTCTTTTGTTGCTCACTTTCTATTTGTTCAAGTTGTAGGGACAGTTCTCTGATTTGGGCTCTTTCTTCTTTTTGTATGTGTGCATTTATCGATATAAATTGGCCTCTGAGCACTGCTTTTGCTGTGTCCCAGAGGTTTTGATAGGAAGTTTTTTCATTCTCGTTGCATTCTGTGAATTTCCTTATTCCCTCCTTGACGTCTTCTATAACCCAGTCTTTTTTCAGGAGGGTATTGTTCAGTTTCCAAGTATTTGATTTCTTTTCCCTAGTTTTTCTGTTATTGATTTCTAGTTTCATTGCCTTGTGGTCTGAGAAGATGCTTTGTAATATTTCGATGTTTTGGACCCTGCAAAGGTTTGTTTTATGACCTAGTATGTGGTCTATTCTAGAGAATGTTCCATGTGCGCTGGAAAAAAAAGTATACTTTGCAGCAGTTGGGTGGAGAGTTCTGTATAAGTCAATGAGGTCAAGTTGGTTGATTGTTGTAAGTAGGTCTTCCGTGTCTCTGTTGAGCTTCTTACTGGATGTCTTGTCCTTCTCCGAAAGTAGTGTGTTGAAGTCTCCTACTATAATTGTGGAGGTGTCTATCTCACATTTCAATTCTGTTAAAATTTGATTTATGTACCTTGCAGCCCTGTCATTGGGTGCATAAATATTTAATATGGTTATGTCTTCCTGATCAATTGTCCCTTTTATCATTATATAGTGTCCTTCTTTATCCTTTGTGGTGGATTTAAGTCTAAAGTCTATTTTGTCAGAAATTAATATTGCTACTCCTCTTCTTTTTTGCTTATTGTTTGCTTGATATATTTTTTTCCATCCTTTGAGTTTTAGTTTGTTTGTGTCTCTAAGTCTAAGGTGTGTCTCTTGTAGGCAGCATATAGATGGATCGTGTTTCTTTATCCAGTCCGTGACTCTCTGTCTCTTTATTGGTGCATTTAGTCTATTTACATTCAGCGTAATTATAGCTAAATAAGTTTTTAGTGCTGTCATTTTGATGCCTTTTCATGTGTGTTGTTGGCCATTTCATTTTTCCACATACTTTTTTGTGCTGAGACGTTTTTCTTATTAAATTGTGAGATCCTTATTTTCATAGTGTTTGACTTTATGTTAGTTGAGTTGTTACGTTTTTGTTGGCTTTTATCCTGAGTTATGGAGTTGATATTCCTTTTTGTGGTTACCTTTTTATTTACCCCTATTTTTCCAAGTAAAAACCTAACTTGTATCGTTCTATATCGCCTGTATCACTCTCCATCTGGCAGTTCAATGCCTCCTGTATTTAGTCCCTCTTTTTGATTATTGTGATCTTTTACCTATTGACTTCCATGATTCCCTGTTATGTGTATTATTTTATTTATTTATTTTTTAAAATTAATCTTAATTTGTTTGTTTTTGTGATTTCCCTATTTGAGTTGATATCAGGACGTTCTGTTTTGTGACCTTGTATTGTGCTGATATCTGATATTATTGGTTTTCTGACCAATCTCCTTTAGCATTTCTTGTAGCTTTGGTTTGGTTTTTGCAAATTCTCTAAACTTGTGTTTGTCTGTAAATATCTTAATTTCGCCTTCATATTTCAGAGAGAGTTTTGCTGGATATATGATCCTTGGCTGGCAGTTTTTCTCCTTCAGTGCTCTGTATATGTCGTCCCATTCCCTTCTTGCCTGCGTAGTTTCTGCTGAGTAGTCTGAACTTATTCTTATTGATTCTCCCTTGAAGGAAACCTTTCTTTTCTCCCTGGCTGCTTTTAAAATTTTCTGTTTATCATTGTTTTTGGCAAGTTGGATGATAATATGTCTTGGGGTTTTTCTTTTTGGATCAATCTGAAATGGGGTTCGATGAGCATCCTGGATAGATATCCTTTCGTCTTTCATGATGTCAGGGAAGTTTTGTGTCAGAAGTTCTTCAACTATTCTCTCTGTGTTTTCTGTCCCCCCTCCCTGTTCTGGGACTCCAATCACTCACAAGTTATCCTTCTTGATAGAGTCCCACATGATTCTTAGGGTTTCTTCATTTTTTTTAATTCTCTTATCTGATTGTTTTTCAGCTATGTTGATGTTGATTCCCTGGTCCTCCAGATGTCCCACTCTGCATTCTAATTGCTCGAATCTGCTCCTCTGACTTCCTATTGCGTTGTCTAATTCTGTAATTTTATTGTTAATCTTTTGGATTTCTACATGCTGTCTCTCTATGGATTCTTGCAACTTATTAATTTTTCCACTATGTTCTTGAATAATCTTTTTGAGTTCTTCAACAGTTTTATCAGTGTGTTCCTTGGCTTTTTCTGCAGTCTGCCTTATTTCATTTGTGATGTCTTTAAGCATTCTGTGAATTAGTTTTTTATATTCTGCATCTGATAATTCCAGGATTGTATCTTCGTTTGGGAAAGATTTTGATTCTTTTGTTTGGGGGGTTGTAGAAGCTGTCATGGCCTACTTCTTTACGTGGTTTGATATGGACTGCTGTCTCCGAGCCATCACTGGGAAACTAGTTTTTCCAGAAAATCTGCTAAAAAAAAATGCAGTCAGATCCCTATCAGAGTTCTCCCTCTGGCTCAGGCTATTCGGATGTTAATGGAGCTGCCTGGGGAGGGTGGGGGAGGGATCAGAGAGCTAGGAGAGTAGCACCTCAGAATATAGCCAGAGTTGCTTGTCTTGCTTGGAATGACTATTATATCTGAGATTTCCGCGGGGCACGTCGCCTATGTGTACTGGCTGTGTAGAGATTGCCCCTGGGGGGTCTGGCCCGCTTGAGTCACGGTCAGATCCTCTGCTGTCAGCCCCACCCCCTAGGTTAAGACTCCCCTACTGGGACGGTGCACTCCCAACTCCAAAATCAGTCGCTGCCTCCCAGGGACTCCCCGTCCTGCCAGCCGCGTGGCGCACCGCCTCCGCGAACCGGCTGGGCCCCCCCCGGGTCAATTCAGGGGGATGTAGCTGCTGCCCGCGCTCACACCACGCCCGCCAAAATCCCGGCGGGACGGCTCCCCGGCTGGGACGCTGCTCTCCCTGCTCCAAGACCTGTCTCTGCCTCCCGGGGACTTCTCCCACCGGCTGCGCCACCACGCGGCTCGCGCCAACCGGCTGGGCACCCTCCCAGAATGAGTTCGGGGGCTAGGGCTGGGCCCCTTGTCTGTGCCGTCTGCCCCCCTGGGCTCTGCCCTGAATCGGGCTCCGAAGGTCACCTGACTGGTACTCTGGCTCCAGGCTCTGAAAACATTCACTGCCTACCCGTATTTGTTTGTTCTCCATCTCTAAATCTGTGTTTGTTGTTCAGAGTTCGTAGATTGTTATGTATGTGATCAATTCACTTGTTTTTCCGAGTCTTTGTTGCAAGAGGGATCCGCAGTAGCATCCACCTAGTCTGCCATCTTGGCCCCGCCTCCTTTTTTTTGTACTTCTTGCAAGTGTTTAAAGAACTACTTTCAGTTATGAAGTGTTTTTTTTTTTTTTTTTTTAAACATCCACCTTTTCTTTCTCCTTTTGGTAAAGAGCCCAGATTCTAATTCTCTTAATCAAGCTGCAAATTCAATTTTACTCACTGCCTTGTATGTTGTCTTAGTTATCTAGTACTGCTATACCAGAAATACGACGAGTGGATGGCTTTAACAAAGAGAAGTTTATTCTCTCACAGTCTAGGAGGCTGGAAGTCCAAATTCAGGGTGCCAGCTCCAGGGAAAGGCTTTATCTCTCGGTCAGCTCTGGGGGAAGGTCCTTATCATCAATCTTCCCTGGCTGAGGAGCTTCTCAGTGCAGGGACTCTGGTCCAAAGGATGTGCTATTCTCCTGACTCTTGCTTCTTGGTGGTATGAGGTCCGCATGTCTCCCTGCTCCATTCTCTTTTTTATATCTCAAAAGGGATTGACTTAAAACACAGCCTAATCTTTTAGATTGAGTCCTGCCTCATTAACGTAATTTCCGCTAATCCCACTTCATTAATATCACAGAGGTAGGATTTACATAGGAAAATCACATCAAATGACAAAATGGTGGACAATCACACAATATGGGAAGCACGACCTAGCCAAATTGACACACATTTTTTGGAGGGACACAATTCAATCTATAACATATGCACCAAACACAGTGTAAGGCACTGGGTCAATAGGGTCCAGTCCTTGCTCTCAAGGAGCATCCAGTCAAGTAGGAAAGACACCCTATAATTATGCAGTTAACAATTATCTAACAGTGTATGAGTCTGGGTAGGCTAGCAGCTATAACAAACAACCCCCAATTTTCAGTGCGTTAACACAGTAACTCACACAAAGTGCAGTGTGTCTGTTCTTCGCTGAGTGGTTCTCTTCCAAGTGGTGATGCAGGGATCCAGGCTCACTCTACGTTGTGATGTCACCATCTTCAACTCGTAGCCTCCAAGTTCACCAGGAAAGGGGAAGTTAGTGTGGGCAACGTGCAGTGGATACTTAGCCACCTCAGCATAGAAGTGATAGATGTGACCTCTGCTTGTATTTCATTAACCAGGTCTAGTCACACAGCAATTTTAGATGCGGGGCAGCTGCTTCCCAGCCACAACTACACTATATAGGAGGAATGCATATCTTTGGAAAACATTTAGTCCCCTCTGCCAGGGGCAGGTACTATGTTACAGATGACAAAATTGAGGAGCTCACTCAAAGTCACACAGCCAGTATGTGGAGAAACCAGATGTGAGCCCAGCTTTGTTTGATCCAAAGCTCATGCTCTAGCCGCTCTATTACACACTCTGCTGTGACCACTGCTCTAGACCACAGTGTGATTCTCATGTGCATGATCTGCCTGTGGATCCCGTTCTCTCTGGTTTGGACCCGTCTGCAAAACTGGTGCTGCTGCTGCCTTAGCTTTCTGGCCTAATTTTCCTTGGCTATGACCTGAGGTCTCGCTAACCAAACCAACCCACTGCAACTGAGTCGAGTTTGACTCATGGCAACCCTAAAGGATGGACTAGAAGTCTCCCATAGGGTTTCCAAGACTGTAAGTCTTTATGGAATCAGACTGCCACATCTTTCTCCCATGGAGTGGCTGGTGGGTTCAAACCACCAACATTTTGGTTAGCAGCTGAGTGCTTTAACCACTGAGATGCCAGGGCTCCTTGAGGCCTTGCTAGTTTACTGTAATTCTCTCCTTCCTCAAATGAATTCATAATACTAGAGAAAGTTTCCATCTTTGTGGCATGGAAAACAAAGGAACAGGATTCACTCTTCCACAGTTGCTGTCTGGATGGGATAGCAGTAATTTGGATATACAACTTCACACATCTTTGGTTATATAATGGTTACATTATTTTATAGTTCCACCTGCCACAGGCTAGTAAACGGGCAGTGTTAAATAATACACAGGAGTGTAGGAGCTTGGATATAGAAGACCACATTGGGTTTGAATACACAACCAATTAATTTTGTGAAAAGAAGCCTCTACACTGGGTTACAAACATAACCCCAAAACCAAACCAAACCCAGTGCTGTGGAGTCGATTCCGACTCATAGCGACCCTATAGGACAGAGTAGAACTGCCCCATAGAGTTTCCAAGGAACGCCTGGCGGATTCAAACTGCAGACTGTAGCACTTAACCACTACGCCACCAGGGTTTCCTACAAACATAAGCAACAGTACAAATATGTATAACAGGCTCTTAACCTTTGATTTTGGAATGAATGAAAGCAAACAGCCTGATGCAGATGTATGAGAGAAATGTCAACCTCATCTGAAACACCTTGATTACACTGAATTCCAATTAGTATCCCCATGTAAAAAATTATCTCAAAACTTCATAGCTAATACAATCATTTATTATGCTCATGGATCTTGTGGGTCAGGAATTTGAGCAGCACACAGCAGGGATGTCTTGTATTTTCTTCGAAATTTCTGGGACTTCAGTTGGAAGACACATTGAGAGCTGAGATCATCTGAAGGCTCGTTCACTCAGAAGTCTGGTGGTTGATAATGGCTATTGGCTGGGGGCCTCTGTTCCTCTTCATGTGGGCCTCTCCATGTCTTCTTTCTATGTAGACTAGTATGGGCTTCCTCACAGCAGGGTGGCTGAGTTCCGAGGGTAAGCATTTTGTTAGAGAGAGAGAGAGGACTAGGCAAAAGCTACTTTGTTATTTTTGATGTAGCCTCTGAAGTCATGTAACATTGCTTCTGCCACATGGTTTGTCCAGGTTCATAGGGAGGGGAAGTAGACTCTGCCTCTTGATAGGGAGTAGCAAAATTCTGGAAGAATGAGTGAAACTGGAAATACTGCTGCAGCCAATTTTGGAAAATATTATCTGCCACACTTTGCTTTTATTCTGATCCTTAAATCTGACTTAAATATTAGCTATCATCTACTTGGTGCCCATGCACCAGCCGCCATATTTTCGTTAAATATGATCCTGACCCCAACTCTGCAAAGTAAATCCTGTTGCCCCTTTTATAGTTTAGGAAACTGAGGGCCAGAGAAGTTAAACCAACTTACCCAAGGACACAGAGCTACCAAATAATAGAGTCAAGCTGCAGAGCTAAGCCTGGCCGACTCCAAATCCCATACTCTTTCCCACAGTTCCTATATGATTCCCAATGGGATGACTTATTTCTTTAACCAAAGTCAAGTTTGTCAAGGGAAGGCTAGACTGGTAGTGACGGGGTAAAGGGAAGTTCAGATGCTTTGAATTATGGTAACTTCTATGAAGGTTTCTAATCATTTCCACCTTCTAGAATCGACACATCCTTAAAGCCCATCGAGTCAAGGCAATGTAATTTAAACCCTCCTTGGTTTCCAAATAGCTGCAGTCCATTTCCTTTGATTCTCCAGCATGTATAAAGTATTCCTCAAAGGCCACAGGGGAAGTAAAATGCTTGTGGACAATGAAATCCGCCCTTTTCAGGTGGGCTGACGAGAAACCCTGGGAGACTTCCCTGGAGTGATCATCAGGCTGTACTCTTAAGAGTTGTGTCCTTTACTGATGTGAGTTATACCTCAAACAAAAATCAGTACGGATGCAAAGAAATGAAAGTTATGCCAGGACAACAGGCATAAATGAGTTCTGTCCTGGGCAAATAGGGCTGAATGGACGTTATAACCTGTTGCCGTTGAGTGGATTCCGATTCACAGTGACCCCGTAGGACAGAGTAGAACTGCCCCGTAGTACTTCCGAGGCTGCAGTCTTTACAGAAGCAGACTGCCACATCCTTCTCCTGTGGAGCGGCTGGTGGGTTCAAACCACCAACCTTTCAGTTAGCAGCCGAGCACTTAACCACTGCACCACCAGGGCTCCTTAGAGCCATTACCAAGTCCCAAGCTAACCTCGCTGGGGACAAGGGGGTGTTCGTGCTCAGAAATAATGGAGATTTCAAAGTTGAGATCCCTAAAAGTTACATCTTTGGGTGGATAGTAAATGCACACACTCACATAACTTACACTCATACACACATTCACACTCACACCCACTTACACACAGACTTGTACACTCACATTCACACCAGACAACTTCTACTCACACATAGCTACTCTCACACTTATGCAACTCACACACACACACATTGAGGTACTTATATTCACATATTCACAAACTTGTATACTCATGTTCACTCTCACACAACTTACACTCACGTTCAAATACACACGTTACACTCAAATTCATAGTCACACACACATTCACATTTACACTCGTGATTACAAACACAACTTACACTGGCACACTCACATTTACACTCTCTTTCTCTTTCTTAAAGCCCTGGTGATGCAGTGGTTAAGAGCTCGAATGCTAACCAAAAAGTTGGCAGTTCAAATCCACCAGCCGCTCCTTGGAAACCCTATGGGGCAGTTCTACTCTGTCCTATAGCGTCGCTATGAGTCGGAATCGACTCAACGGCAACAGGGTTTTGGTCTCTCTTTCTAACCCACCCACACATATACTTTATCTCAGTCCTTTGAGAAGGACTCAGCTGGAACCAGAATGGGACAATTAGAACATTTTCCCCCTGAATTTTACCACATGGGCTGAGTAACTGCTAAGGGGTCTTGTCATTGCTGCATTATTTCTTCTGTCCTTATTTGTGTTTTTCCTTCAATGAATCTCAGGGTTTTTGTCCCAAAATACAAATTTCTGTATTACTGCATACAAAATTTATATAAACACAAAAGTGTTTCTTGCTAAACTTCATAACATTAAAAAAAAACTACTACCCTCAGTCCCAATGTTCAGAATTTGATTCCCTTGCCATGTATATACCTTATATGTTTCAGACAGCACCTCTTTTGATATTAGTGACTGAAGTGCTTTAAAATTTAAAAACTCCTCAAGCTCAGCTAACAGCCCCAGGCAGCTGGGGGCCTGAGGGACACAAGTCTGTCTGGGGACCTTTGTGTCACTAATATGTGCTCATGGTGGCAGTTTCTCTGGCTCTATCTTGGTTCCCGGGTGAATTCAGGGCCCCACCTGAGCTGGACAGTGTGTGGGCTGGAGAACTGCCTAGGCAGCCTGCATAGAAGTGGGCAGGAAATAGTTAAACAACAAAACATAAAAATAAAAACCTCAGATAGCTGTAGCTGTCGGGGGTGGAGGAGGGGGAATGGTTCCCAGTGCAACATCCAAGTCCTCCCAGAGCTGATGATGACACAGGGGAGGGCTTTGGAGGCTGTTTAAATCCCTTCCCACCCAATTAACAGCACAGGCTTTAAGACCCCTTCATACTCCGGCGACACAGATCAGAGGGTGCAGAAGCCAGAGCGAGGCAGAACGCCGAACAGTGCAGGCAGTACACGGCCATTCCCAGTGAACCCGGCAGCAGCAGTATTTCACAGCCTACTTGGAAAAGGAGGCATGATTCCCTTAATGTCCTAACAGCAAAAGGTAAAGTTAAAGCTACATGAAAACCAGAACAAAACCTGTTTCCGTTGAAGCAATTTCTACTCATGGCGACCCCAATTGTTACAGAGTAGGATCAAGCTCCATAGGGTTTACTTGGCTGTAATCTTTATGGAAGAAGATTGCCAGGCCTTTCTTCTGTGGCACTGCTGCATGGTTTCAAATCCCCAACCTTTTGGTTCATAGTCCAAAGTAAACTGTTTGCGCCACTGTAGTGTGATAGATGACTTTTGTGTGGCCTTTCTAGCCATGGTCTTGCAACTCCCACCCAAGTGATTGGGTGGGACTGTGCAGATATGGTAATTGTGGCCTACCAAAGGGATTGGTCAGGTTTGCCATTCTGTTGGGCTTGAAATGAGCCACCCCAGAGGCAGGAAGGAGAGGATCCCACCACCACCAAAGAAGAGTAGCCAGGAGCGGAGAGCATGTCTTTGGACCTGGGATCCCTATGCCGAGAAGCTCCTGGAATCAGGAGACAGAGAGAGAGAGAACTGTAACACTAAAGGCAGTGAGAAGCTGCAGCACAGACCCAGCAGCAGGGAGATCGCGCATTGGGCTTTCCAGCTGACAGACAGGGAGTGCCTTTGGGCAGAGGCCTAGGGCCAGGGAGAACTGTGCCTGCGAGCATGGCTGGGAAGAGGCTGCCCAATGGAAGAACTGTATCCTTGAGTGTCCCGGGGCTGAATCGTAACCTGTTATTTCAGTAAAAAAAACCCATAATCATGAATATGGCCTGTGAGTTCAGTGTGGCCACTGCAATGAATTATCGAACCCAGCAGAGAAGTAGAAAGTGCTGTGTGAGGGACAGTTGGTGTCAGAATTGGTGAAGATGGTGGAGAGAGGAGGCGTGCTTGGCCTCCACCTCATGGGGCCAGGCTGCGGCCATTGATCTTGGTTCTCTTTCCCCCTTGTGAGGTTAGAGGAGGTCACTCACCATCCCCGTGCTGCTTCTACAGCCACCCAGGGACCTTAAAGCTATGTGAATACAGCTGATAAAGCTCTGTACCTTTAGGCTGGAAAAGAATTTGAATCCTCTGCAATCTCAGTGTAAAAGCCAAAACAGACAAAGAAATTTTATTTAAGAAAGCCCCTTTCCTAATCCCTGAAAGCTTGATGTGGAACAGCGTGGCACACAAAGGAGGACCAGTGAGGACTGCAGAACCTGGTGATAGAAGAAAAGATTGGACCAGGACAGAGAAGTCCTTGCCACACCCAGATGAGGAGTCCCTTTTGAGATTGATGCCAGGACCACATAGTATGGAAATTGTCTCTGACTTGTATTTTCCACTTCCTGACTTACTCTTTTTTTTGGATTCACTCTTGCTCTCGTTTTATTATTTGAGGTAGGATTAATATGTCTCAGTCAGACCCTAAAGAGAAACCCTCAAGCCTTGTCCACTTTCTGGGAATATCTGAAAGTCCAACATTTGTGTCTAATCACCTTTAAGGCTCACCTTCACCACGATTATCTCATCCCTCTGTTTCCTTAGGTGATAGACTGTCCCATCGCGGTGAGATTGGGGTAGTTTTGGGAGTCTTTTTGCTTAATGATCTGGCTGAATTAAGATTAATGGACCCAACTTTCCTTTAAGAAAGGATAACACTCTGTTTTCTCAGACTTAGAGGGTCCGAATTCCCCCAAACCAGTTGTGTGTTATTTTTCCCACATATACATCAGGGTGCAAGTAGATCTCAAGATCCATAGCCTCAAAAAGAAAAAGAAAACTATCACTCCCCTTCGTCTCTCCCCTTTTAGGGCCAAGGAAAGTCCATGTGTTCTCTCTCTCTTAGAACTTTATATTAGGGTCTTGGGCCAATGGGCCTAGACCAAAATTCATTTCTCCAGACTTAGAGATCTGAATTACAGGGAAGGAACAATGGTGAACGTAAGGGTGGTAATGGTAGCGGTGACAGGTTTTGTAATGGAGGTGGTGATGCTGATGATGTTGATATTGAGAGTAACAGGGGTGGTTCTGGTAACAGGGGGCATCATTGCTGGTGGTGGTAAAATTGATGGTAAGAGTGATGGTGATGGTGGTACTGGTAAGGATGGTGGTGATGACTTGTGTAAGGGAGGTGGTGATGGCAGTGGTGGGTAGCATGATGATGGTGGTGACAGTAAGTGGTGTGATGATGGTGGTGGGTTGTATGATGGAAGTGGTGATGGTGATGATTATGGTTGGTGGTGTGATGGTGGTTGAAATGGTAGTATTGGTGTTGGTGATGGTGGTGACAGTGGTAGTAGAAGTGGTGGTGGTGGGTTGTATGGTGGAGATGGTGATGGTTATGGTGGTGGAGGTAGTGGTGGTGGTAATAGTGATGGTTCGTGCTGATGTTGGCCATCGTTGGTTGTGATAAGATACAATCAATTTCTTCTCTCCCAGGAGACCCCCCAGTTTCTTGTGTAACTTGTGCATATCTTCCTTAGACTTCTGCATGCTACAAGAAGAGCTGCTTTCCTAGTAAAATACAAATGTCTTATTCATGGCATAAAAGCCCTTGGTCTACATCTGCATAGCAAAAGTGGATCTCAAGATCTGCTCAAATATGACTTGGCAGCTTCATTTCTTGAAGAAGAAGGAAAAACTACTGGTGGTCTACCCACTACACAATTTTGCTAACCACAATAAAAAAAGAAAAAAGGTGTATATAATTCCCACTTCATTGTTTGGGTACAGACATTCCTTGTCAAACCTGTACTTGTCCCAAGAAAGACTCTAGTAAATGGACCTCTTCAGGCATTGAAGATAGGGGGCCTGGGCAGGAAGGACCTAACTGACAACTCTATAGTAAGGAGTTTGATGCCCTGGGTGACAAGAAATCCTTCCCTCAACTTTACCCTGCACTCCCAGATTAAACCTGCACTCAGGCCACCTTTCCTGTATCTCTTGCTTTAACTCCCATTCATTGATTGCCTACTTTGTGCCAGGCATCATTCTGAGTGCTTCACCAATATTTCAATGTAATCCTCAACAATAGTGCTGTGAGGAAGACAGTATTAGTCCCATTGTAAAGCTGAAGAAACCAAGGGTCAGAGAGGGGCAGTAATTTGCTGAAGATTTCACAGCTAATAAGTGGGAAAGGCCTTACACATATTACTATGCCTCTCCTCATTATTCCACTTCAGCAGATCACAGGATGAAACACCCAACAATGATAATTTCAATCCACAACGGTGCTTAAAGCAATAATGGTTTTTGTCTGCCCTAAAGGCCCAATGTAGAAACAGGGGTCCCTGGCAAAGGACAAGGAGCCCCCACTCATTAATGTGAGTTCTTTGGTCCCTTCGGAGAAGTCTATCACAAACCACTTTCCCGTACCTCCTTGACTCCTATTCCTCAATCATGTTCCTTCCAAGTCCCTGCCGATCCAGCCAAACCATTGACCACAGCCCATGAATCAGTGTAAAATTGCATATCTGGCCATTTATCCTTCCAAGCAGAGTGAACAACCAGGCACACTGCCTGAAGTTCTGCCATTGGGAAGATATCCCTTCACCACTGTCCTTCAGGGAAGTCCCAGAAATGGGCTGCAGTGGTGCCACTGTGCACCATTCAAATGGTGCCTGCATATCACGCAGAACCGTCCATACACCAGGCACGAGTCTTCTCTTCCTCAGGCAACTGATCATGAGGCACTCCCAATGAGGCCATAGGTGCAGCCTGGGAGAGGGCAGGTAATATGACAGGAGTGGGGACCCTGAGCATTTGGGCCATTTCCTTATACAAATTACTTGAGTGTTCAGGTCATGCTCAGGCCCTGTATCGTACATACCTCTTCCATTTAAGGATGGAGTGCTGTTGTGCACATCCAGCTTTATGGCTCTATGGGTCAGACAACACCCAATTCATGATGGGCAACTCAGGACACATGGTCATTTGGTGGCCCATGGTTAAGAGTTCAGTCTCTACTAAGACCCAGTAACAAGACAAAAACTGTTTCGCAAAAGGAGAGTAGTTAACTGTGTAGGACGGCAGGGCTTTGCTCCCAAATCCTAAGGACCTGCACTGTGATTCACCAATAGGAGCCTGCCAAAGACCCCAAATAACATCATTATTTGCAAGTGACTTTTCAAACATCATTTCATTAGCTGGATCATATGGCTCAAGTGGCAGAACAGCTTGCACGTCAGTCTGAACCTCTTGCAAGGTCTTCTCTTGTTCTGGGCCCACTCAAAACTAGCCCTTTGATAAATAGGCTGGAGTAGCACACCCAAATGAGGGGTATGTTGCTTCCAAATACAAAGACGTCCAGCAGGGGCTGTGCCTCCTTTTTAGTTGTAGGAGGGGCCAGATACATCAACTTATCCTTCACTTTACAAGGAACATCTTGACATGCCCACACCACTGGAGCCCTAGAAAGTTCACTGAGGTGGAAGAGAACTGAATTTTGGGGGAATAATTCCTACCTTCTAGCAGGCAAATATTCTACCAATAACTGCGGAGTCATTGATACTTTTTTCTTACTATGTCCAATCAGCATAATGTCATCAGTTTAATGGACCAGTGTGACATACTGTGGAAAGGAAGGGCGATAAAGGTCCCTATGGATTAAATTATGACATAGGGCTAGGGAGTTGATATACCTTTGAGATAAGACAGTGAAGGTGTATTGCTGGCCTTGCCAGCTGAAGGCAAACTGCTTCTGTTGATCCTCCAAAACAGGGATGGAGAAAAATACATTGGCCAGATTAATGGCTGCATACCCCAGGAAATGTATAGATTTGAAGGCCATGTTCCCAAGGAAATGCCTTTTCCAACTGATTGGCTGCTCACATCAGATCATAAAATAGAGTGTGATTACATAATGTCAGCCAGACCCCTGGGAATCATGGCCTACCCAAGTTGACACATAACATTAACCATCACAGTGGCGATGAAAATGTTCTGAAGGAGACACTGGCGATGGTGAATAAAATTGTGAAAAAGTACATAAAACCACTATATTACACACTTGCAAGCTATTACAACAAAACTTTATTTAATGAGAAACCTACCAGTTAAAATACTATAAACTATACAGAATAAATTGAGCTGGGAAAATACTACAACAAAACCAAGAACTACCCACTCAGGTGAGGAGAAATAAGGGTCTGCTTCTGGAGCAGATGTTCCCTGGCTGTCAATAAGGAGCTGCTGTAGAGGAGATGTGGCAACTAGTTAGGCCTCTGGTGCCCTAGACGGTGCTGGAGATGGAATACGTAATGGTGTATGGGGCTCCAGTGTTGGAACAGGAGCTGGATCAATATCAGCTGTTCATCTGGGAGCCAGTGGGAAGTAGCCCAGGATGGAAATCCACCCCTCCAGCTGGCCCTTCATCCAGTGTCAGTGATGAAAATGGAGAAGGAAGACCTGTGCCAGTGAAGCTTTGGTTTTGGTGCAAGAGTGGGTTCAACATCAGTAGGTGGTATAGGAGCAGGTTTTGGATGTATCCCAGGATAAGACTCTGACCCTTCAGCTGGCTCTTCATCTGGTGTCAGTGAATCAGCTCGTGATGGTGGTCTAAGGAGCTCCAGTGTTAGTCCAGGAGCATGATCAACCTCACCAGGTGGTCCAGGAGCCCATTATGGTGTTGGCCGAGGAAGAGAATCCGATCTTTCAGCAGGCTCTCTGTCTGCTCAACTTGCTTCTGGAGGACCTGTTGATGTACCCAGCTCCAATGTTGCTGCAAGGACAGAATGTAACTCATGAAGTTTTCCTTGAATGTGTTCTGGAAGTCACCCAGGGTAAAAATCCAGCTCTCCGTGTGGTGGCAGTGCTGGAGCTGGTGATGCTCTATTGAGCTTCGGTGTCCGTTCAGTACCAGGATCCACATCACCAGGTTGTCCATTCTCTGGCTCTGCAGGTGGCCCAGGTTAAGAATCCGAACCTCCATGGGGCTAGCCCTCTGCTGCCACAGCTGAAGCTCATCATGGACGAGCTGGTGCTCCACGGAGCTTCTGTGTTGGAGCAGGAGCAGAATCGACATCAGCTGGTGGTCCAGGTTCCGGTTCTGGAAGTAGTCCAGGGTGGGAATCCACCTCTCCATCCAGTTGTCCGTCGGATGCTGGTGATGGAGCTGGAGGAGGGCCTGGGCTACATCGAGCTCTGGTGTTGGAGCAGGAGCAGGACTGACAGTAGCCAGTGCTCCAGGAGTTGGCTCTGAAGGTGGCCCAGGATAAGACTCTGACCCTCCAGCTGGCTCTTCATCTGGTGCCAGCGCAGGTGCTGGTGATGAAAGAGCTGGGGTGGTATGGAGCTCCAGTGTTGTAGCAGGAGTAGGGTTAACATCAGCCAGTGGTCCGGGAGCCAGTTCTGGAGGTGACCCTGGATGGGAATCCACCCCTCCAGCCGGCTCTCCATCTGGTGCAGGTTCTGGAGCTGGCAATGTAATAGGCGGTGTGCTATGGAGCTCCGGTGCCAGTACAGGAGCAGAATATACCCCAGAACATGGTGCAGGAGCCAGTTCTCGGGGCAAAGATGGATCTTGAGCTACTTTTACAACTGGCCCTGGCCTTGGCTCTGGAGCTGCAAGAGGAGAAATGTTCACCAATATGACTGCCTTTCCTCATACCTTTCCAATGATGAAAAACATCTCATTGCCATCAAGAGAAGCCCATTCCCAAGATTTCCACCCCAGGAAGTCTTCCCAGACCATGGTCCACCAGAAGAGGGTCTGAGGTTACTCTGCGCAGGTCAACCCCAGCCTCTCGGGGTCTTCCCATGCCCCCCTCACAAGCTCACATGCAGGCATGCCCAGTCCTCCTCACCCTCTGGCTCTGTCTCAGTGACCTCCATTTGATCCAGCTGGGCCAACAGAAGTTGGGCACGGTGCTCTAGATGTGAGCCTGGCATGTTCACCTGCACATACTCCATCACGAGCTTTAGGCAGGGGAAGTCTGGGGGCTGATCGAAATCCTCTGAGTATTCCTTCAGCCACGTGCCCAGGATAAAAGAGATGGCACTAGGGGTGGGTGGTGAAGAGCAGGGTCAGAGGCCTGGCTTTTCCTGAGACACTGCCCTTCCAGGGCACCCCTGCAAAGGGCCCTGTGTCTGCCCGTCCTTCCAAAGGTCAGCACCACCCTGCATCACACCCTCTGGCTATCCTGGCAGTAGCAGGTCTGGTCACTGAGCAGAGGGCTAGCACACAGCCTCCGTCCCAGGGAGGTCCCCATCAATGATCTAAAGAACTCTCCCTCCTTGAGGAGCCTGAATTACATCCCTTTCTCTCCCCGGCCCTCTCCCCACTGGGCAGTAACCCTCTAAGGGAACGGAGATGTGTGTCTGCGTGTTCATCTCACAGCCTGGCACACAGTAGTGCTCCAGGATTATCTGATGCTGGGCGACACATGGAGGCTGTCCCTTGCCCCAGATGCCCAGGCCCTCAGTACCCTCCTCTGGAGAGTGTGCACCACCATGCTGCCTGATTCTCTGCACACATGTGATCGTCTCTTCTCCCATTGACACTGTTCTCCCCTGGGACAGGGGACCCGCATAGCAGCTGAGCATCCGCAACTGGGGATTGAGATTCAGGAGCAGGGTTCTCTCCCTCCCACCCCCACCTCCTATTTTGGGCCCCCAATATGGGGGGGGCAAATGGAAATGTGAGGGGATTGTGCGGGGATGGGTTCTCTCAGGGGCCTCTCTGAGCCCCCAGCCTCCCCTCTGCTCCCCAGAATGCCCAGGTTCCATCCCCAGCTCTCTATGCTTATCTCCTGCAGGAGGTGCTCCTAAACTCATTCCTGTAGTGGAATCCAGATGTGTGGGGTCCAGAGTCTGCTCAGCCACAATCCAGACACAGGCCCCGTACAGCCTCCACCCTTCTGAATAGACAGGAGCCCCTCTTTGTCCACCCACAGTCCACTCACCCTTTCAGCTGGTCTTGGGGTTCAGCATCCTGGGCAGAATAGGGGCGGTTACATCCATACCTAGAAGTGGTGTGAGGGTGTCACATCTAATGCACTGTGGACACTACTTGCTTAAGATGTCTAATGTTCCTGTCTGACTCCCCGACTAGAATGGAGGTGCAGGAGGGCAGGGCTTCCTACCTGCTTCATCTACTGAACGATGCTAAGTGCCTAGAACAGTGTCTGCAACATTAGGAGCTTCACAGACAACTGGTAAATGAGTGAACCCAAGCAGCACCTTCCCAGGTATCTGAGAGTCCTGAGACCCTTCTACCAGCCTCCAAGATCCCCATTCTGGCAATACCAAGGACAAGGACCCACTAAATGGAATCTCAACCTCCCCTTTACAAATGGGAAATAAGTTTGCTCAAGGGCACACAGTGAGTGAGGGTTGAGGCAGACAGTTTCTTTATGGGGGAGAAGAAAATAATAAATGTGAACATCCCAGACCCTCCAACACCCTTTACCAAAGAGCTGGGCTCTGGTACACACTTTCCATGGCTTGTCCCACGGGGTCCTGACAGGAACTCTAGCTGATTTGTCCTTTATCACCCCACTTCTCAGTGGAGCAAACAGGCTCTGAGTGGTGAAGTGACATTCTGCAGACTCACAACTGGTAGGGGACAGAGCCTCCACTGGGCTGTGGAGGGTAGGGCGCTCACCTTTGGAGCAGCTGGTCTAGGACCTGCTGGGTGGTGGTGTAGGTTCTATAGGTTCCCAGGAAGATTCTGATGTAGGAGAAGTTACCCTTTAGGAATGCGAGCACCAGGTGCTCCACCAGCTTCTCCAGTGAGCCTGCCTTGAAGGTTTTCATCACCCAGGCCTCATCCAAGTCCTCGTCAGAACCACAGACACACTGGGGTGGGACAGAGGAGGGACATATTGTCAGAGGCAGCCTCATGAACCACCAGGAGGGTCAGGGGCACGGAGCTCAGACCAGGCACTCCCTCTCCCTCAGTGACCTGTGGCAGGAGGTGGGACATGAGTGCCTTCAGCAGAAAACAGGGCTGGGCTTTCCAAGCACATTTGGAGGTGGAGAGATGATTACAAACATTAGGAACCTGAAGTTATTTTGTTAACTACCTAACCATGGTATCTCCCTGGAGGAAGAGCAGTGTTCCAGTGAGTCCTCACAAAACAACCCATTGCAGTGATGAGAAAACAGAGGCTTGGTGATGTCTAGTGTTTCCTCAAAGTCACCTGGTCAGCCCCCAGAACTGTCCAACACTAGGGCTCTGTGATGTTCCCTCTGTGCTGCGTAAGGCCTGCTCTGCTCCTGGCTCAGAGGGGAACATCTAGTGCAAGCTCACTCCTTTCCGGCTGGGGACAGTGCACAGAGCAAACACACCCATGAGATAAGCAGGACACAGATATTTCTTTCTGTACATCAAAGGGGGTTTTGAGAACCTGAAGCTATGGAGTACCCAGATCCAGCCAAGGGTGAGAACCTGGAGATCCTTGGGTGGGAGAAAGACCCCCACAGGATCCAGGATCTGAACAAATGACTCAGAAAGAGTGAAACTGAATGGCCAGCGAAGGACTGAGAAGGGGCTTGGCTTCTCAGGGCCAAAAAGCACCTCAAAGCCACCCTGCAGTTCCATTGGGCACCCTGACAGCAGATTGGCAAAATGGAAAAGAACCCTAATACCCAGAACTGGCTCGATGTAGGGACACAGCCGTTGTCAAGACTTTTGGGCCACGGGACTGCGACTTTTGTTTTGGGAAGGAGTCTGGCTCTAGTGATCCTAACTTGAAATGTGCACATCCTTCCCCCAGCATGCCACTCCTGGGAGTCTGTCCTGAGCGGGTCTGTGTATGAGGACACATGTAAGCATTCCTGTAGCCCTGCTGAAAGGGCAGCACAAGGAATCAGTCCAGGGCCAGTCTCATGGGTGTGTTTGCTCTGTGCACTGTCCCCAGCCGGGAAGGAGTGAGCTTGCACTAGATGTCACTGTGGGGACTGGTCTCCCTTCTGGAACATTCTGTGGTAAGGACACAGCTCCTGAACCGGACGGGTCACATGATGTGTTTCTTGAGCTTGCAGTGGGAAAAAAAGATGTGTCATAGCCTGAGCCCTGCACTTTAGGGTAGAAGAAGCCTACTAAGAATGACGATGTGTGAGGCTGGGAGAAGGTGTGGAAGGACAGCCCAGCCGACTGCTGCCCAGGGCCCTGGGATTGGAAGTTTAACACTAAAACAGCAGCAACATGCAAAAAGACCCATGGGCTTATGTGAAGGGACGATAGTATAAAAAACTCCTTTCTGATATTCTTACAAATATGGGAAAAGAGGTTTTGTAGCTGGCCAGGGCAGGGAGGGCAGTGGCAGGGGGGTAGGAGGACAGGAAAGGGTGGTGGTCAATTTCATTGAGAGGGGACTGGGGGCCCTCAAGTGGGAAACTCCTGGGAGAGAACTGGGGGTCTCCAGGGGGCTGTCTGGGCCCCAGGCACCCTCTGGTCATCTAGGGTCCCACCCAGGGACCCAGACCCCTCCCCTGCACTTACCCTGAGCCTACACCAGCCCTTCCTGGACCCTGGCTGGGTGATGCCATTCTCCTTTTCTTTGGGGATCTTCTGCACCTGGTTCTGGAGAGACAGTGGTGGCAGTGGCCCGGGAGGCATCAAGGGCCCCTCTGAGCCACCTCCTTCACTTTCTGCCCCTTCAGGCTCTTGTGCCCCCTGAGCCTTGGAGGAGCCCCCAGTTTCCCATCTGTCACCATGTGATGAGTGGGTCGGCCTAGGGGTGCACCATCCAGCCCTGGCCAAGCCCACGGATAGAAAAATCAACCTTTGAGTTTTGCAGCAGGATCTGGGAGAAGCCGGACTAGCATAGGGTCAGCAGTGGCCCAGGCAATTCCAGTAGTTAGGACTGTGATTTGACTGGCCCACTCAGGCGAGCTGCATCTCAGAGAAGTCCCAGGTGATAGTGCTGACTCGGTCTGTGACCCTGACAGTCCCTCCCTAAAGCCCTGGTCTGAACTGGGACCTCTGGGCAGGCTTAGGTTCCAGACAGTTCTATGTGATCAGTGGGGTTGGGGCAGGGACTTGAAGGAGGTCTCTGCCTTGATGTCCCAGCTCCCAGTCTCCAAGGCATCCAACCTGATGGACTAGGCCCAGCCACCACCCCATTCCAGGTCAGACCCAGCCCCGTGAACCCAGTGATGGTGAAGGGCTGTGGGGCTGGATCTTGGGGTTGCCCTCAAGCAACAGCACCATTTTCATCATCCTCATCATCACTTCTCCCCTCCCAAATCTCCCGAGATCACATGGCCCTCCTTCTCTGATTCCCATCCTCCTCCCTCCCAAATGGACCCTGCCTTATCCAACAACTTTCTGTCTCATCAGTTCTGTCCACATTTCCTCCCTGCCCCTGTTTACCAGGGACCCCATGAGGACAAGGGCTGGCATGGCCTGGGGGCTGGTATGATCTGGGAGAGGGATGTGAGGCTGCCCAGGTGGGATCACAGTGGTGGCCTGGCTTGGACTGGCAGCTCTGGGCCACCCTGTGTTACCTTCGGGTTCCTTTTGGAAAGTGGCCAGAGCCTTCGGGGGTGGGATATGAGACCATGTCTCAGCCTTCGGGACAGGGTCGAACTCCTGGATTTCTCAAGCTTTGGTTCAACAGGGGATGAGAAACAACAAGAAAACATGTTCTCAGTTCAAGCGTTTCCACTCGAGTGAGTTGGGTAGGGGGCTTTGTTTACAATGTGGGTGCCTGGTTACCAGGGTTCCAAGCTCTATGTACTCTGGTGTCAAGGAAGTGAGGTCATGTTCTGGGTCCCCTGACCTGGGCCCAACCTCAGATGAGACCTCCCCAAAGTCTCCTCTGGGCTGCTGATTGCTCACCTCTCCCCAGGCCATCTCCATAACTGTACACAGTGACACTAACACAGCCCCCTCTCCTTCCCCCACAGAACCTGGGGAGGGCCTGGGTGCAGCAGACAGAGCTGGGTTCAGACACAGCTCATCCCTCTTAAGCAATGTGCAACCCTAGACAAGTCTTTGTGCTTCTCAGAGCCTCCCCAGTCCCCCACCCCACACAGTGGGCATCATTCTAGCATCTTCTTCTTAGGGATATCAGCAAGTGTTTGTGAGATAAGAACCCATGGGCTGATGTTGCATTTAGCTAATCAGGGGCAGATTATTCAATAGGCAAGGTAAGTACAGGGCTTACTGGTTACCAGATCATCTGTAGTGAACATTTTCATAGTTGTTCACCACATCAAAGACTCTGCTTCTAGGTATGGCTGGCATCTGTCTCTCTCCCAACCCCACAGCACCTTCCTACGGAATCAAAGCCTCTTTTTCAATTTACAATCCCTGATGGGGCAGATGACCCAGTAAGCAAGGTAAGCACAAGTTTACTTATGCTTACTTACGAATCTGTAGTGAACAATTTCACATAGGCTTCACCACATCAAAGGTGTGGTGTTCACCACGCTTACCTTGCCTTTTGGGATATCTGCCCTGTAGCTAATGCACAAACTCAGAGATGGAAGAATTTCAAGCAGGGGTGGGAAGCAGCATGCATGGAGTACACCTTCAAACAGGGCTGGGTACTGGTGCTGTGATCTTGGGAAAGTCACTTCCCCTCTTGGCCTAACTGCACTAGTACCATTTACATCTTCTATTTTTTAAGTGAAGAAAACAAAAATGTTTGATGCACACATACAAGGAAGAAATACTCATAACAATTATAGTCCTCATTTCTGCAACTGATCATGTGGTCATAACTGGTATTTAAAACTACCTTCTTCTACCACCCCTTCTGTTTTCCCTTTACCCTCAGCAAGCACCTCAACTGATTATAGTTCTTTGCCTGGTGGGTGAATCATACCTTCATTTCTGAATGGTCTGGGCTATTAGCAATCATGTCAGAATTAGGTTGCTGTAGTTTTCCATTGCCTTTAATCACAGGGCATGGTAGTACTACTACATGACGTCCTAAGGAATCTCCTGTATTCCAGAAATCCTCTTCTTTACCTTTATTATGCAATATCACTCTGATTTCCCCTTGATAATCAGGATCAATCACGCCAGCCAATATGGTAACCCCTTTCTTTGCCTGCTGATCCAGAGGCCAAGGAGCCCAAAGTGGCTAGGGGGCATTCTTAACTTCCAGTTCGATCAGTATTTTTCTCCTGCTGGGATCATTCCTCACTTTGAAACTAAGATCCCTAGGGTCTTGGGGATAGGAAGCAAGAATTTTGCAAGTGAGTCCCTAGGGCGAATAGTGAATGGTGCCACTTCCGTTTCCATCTCTTGATTCCTGGACCCATGAATCCTGGCTATGGGAGAAACAAGTTTCTGTGGAGGATGGCAGGGCTTTTTTCCAAAATCCTAAGGGTCTGCACTGTGATTCACCAACAGGAGACTGCCAAAGACCCCAAACAGCATCTCTATCTGCCATGGACATTTCCAAAAGCATTGGATATGCCAGATCACATGGCCCAAGTGGCAGAGCAGCTTGGACATCAGCCTGAACCTGGTGTAAGGCCTTCCCATGTTCTGGGCCCCAGTCAAAACTACCAGCTTTTCAAGTCACTTGATAAATAGGCTAGAATAGCACACCCAAATGAGGGATATGTTGCCTCCAAAATCCAAAGTGGCCCAACAGGTGCTGTGCCTCCTTTTTAGTTGTGGGAGGGGCCAGATACACCAACTTTTCCTTCACTTTGCAAGGAATATCTTGACAAGCCCCATACCACTGCAGCCCGAGAAATTTCACTGAGGTATAGGGAAAATGAATTTTGGCTGGAATAATTTCCCACCCTTTAGCATACAAATGTCTTACCAATAAGTTTAGCGTCATTGATACTTCTTTCTTACTAGGTCCAATCAGCATAATGTCATCAGTGTAATGGACCAGTGTGATGTCTTGTGGAAGGGCAAGGAGATCAAGATCTGTGACGGTTAAGATTGTGTGTTAACGTGGCTGGGCCATGATTCTCAGTGTTTTGGCAGTCCTATAATGTTGTGATCACTTCTCTATTGAGATTTAACACGTGACCAGCCCCATGATGGGATCTGCTGTGAGTAGCCAATCAGTTGAAGGGAGCTTCCTTGGGCATGTAGCCGGCATCAAGTGTGGGCAGACATTCAAAAGGGCTTGGGGGCTTTTGCTCATTCTGGACTCTGCAGCTGGCTGCCATTTGTCGGACCTCTAGCTCCTGGGACTTGAGCTAGCAGCTTACCTGTGGTCTTCCTGCCAATCTTGAGATTTGCCCATTTTCACAGACAGTGAGCAAGAGCCCTGCTCTCCGGCCTGCCAATCTTGGGTTTACAGCTCCTGTGCCTATGTGAATCAGAGGGCTCTTTCCTGACCCGTGGACTTGGGACATTCCCATCTCTACAACTGCCAGAAATTCAGGCTGGTTTCAGAAGAGGACGTGGAACCAGGGATATCATTGCTGATGTCAGATGGATCCTGGCTGAAAGCAGAGAATACTGGAAGGATGTTTACCTGTGTTTTATTGACTATGCAAGGGCATTTGACCGTGTGGATCATAACAAACTATGGATAACACTGCGAAGAATGGGAATTCCGGAACACTTAACTGTGCTCATGAGGAACCTTTACATAGATCAAGAGGCAGTTGTTCGGACAGAACAAGGGGATACTGATTGGTTTAAAGTCTGGAAAGGTGTGCGTCAGGGTTGTATTCTTTCACCATACCTATTTAATCTGTATGCTGAACAAATAATACAAGAAGCTGGACTATATGAAGAAGAACGTGGCAACAGGATTGGAGGAAGACTGATTAACAACCTGCATTATGCAGATGACACAACCTTGCTTGTTGAAAGTGAAGAGGACTTGGAGCACTTACTGAGGAAGATCAAAGACCACAGCCTTCAGTATGGATTACACCTCAACATAAAGAAAACAAAAATCCTCACAACTGGACCAATGAGCAACATCATGATAAATGGAGAAAAGATGGAAGTTGTCAAGGATTTCATTTTACTTGGATCCACAATCAACAGCCATGGAAGAAAAGTCAAGAAATCAAAAGACGCATTCCATTGGGCAAATCTGCTGCAAAGGACCTCTTCAAAGTGTTGAAGACCAAAGATGTCACCCTGAAGACTAAGGTGTGCCTGACTCAAGCCATGGTATTGTCAATTGCATCAAATGCATGTGAAAGCTGGACAATGAATAAGGAAGACTGAAGAAGAGTTGATGCTTTTGAATTGTGGTGTTGACGAAGAATATTGAATATACCATGGACTGCCAAAAGAACCAGAATGCTTCTTAGAGGCAAGGATGGCGAGACTGCATCTTACATAATTTGGACATGTTGTCAGGAGGGACCCATCCCTGGAGAAGGACATCATGCTTGGCAGAGTACAGGGTCAGCTGAAAAGAAGAAGACCCTCAATGAGGTGGATTGACACAGTGGCTGCAACAATGAGCTCAAGCATAACAACGATTGTAAGGATAGTGCAGGACTGGCCAGTGTTTCGTTCTGTTGTGCATAGGGTCGCTATGAGTTGGAACTGATTCGATGGCACCTAACAACAACACAAAACAACAACTGCATGACCAATACACCTTCAGTTCTCTACCTCATGGCTACAACTCTCCAGCCATACATCCTAATTTACACTGCAGGGAACTTTATCACCTTTCCCTTCCACAAGCTATCACATGGGCCCATTACACTGACTGGACCTAGTAAGAAAGATGTGTCAGTGACTCTGGACTTATTGGTAAAATGGTTGCATGCTATAAAAACAAAATGGTTGCTATGGAGAGGGATACAAGGCGATATAGGACAATACAATTTAGGTTTTTACTTAGAAAAATAGGGGTAAATATTAAGGTAACCACAAAGAGGTATAACAACTCCATAACTCAAAATAAAAACCAAGAAAAACGTAACGACTCAGCAAACATAAAGTCAAATACTATGAAAACGAGGAACACACAATTTACAAAGAAAAACGTCTCACCACAAAAAAGTAAGTGGAAAAATTAAATTGTCAACAACACACATAAAAAGGCATCAAAATGACAACACTAAAACACATACTTATCTATAATTACGCCGAATGTAAATGGACTAAATGCACCAATAAAGAGACAGAGAGTCTCAGACTGGATAAAGAAACACAATCCGTCTATATGCTGCCTACAAGAGACACACCTTAGACTTAGAGACACAAACTAAAACTCAAAGGATGGAAAAAAATATATCAAGCAAACAATAAGCAAAAAAGAGCAGGAGTAGCAATATTAATTTCTGACAAAATAGACTTTAAACTTAAATCCACCACAAAGGATAAAGAAGGACACTACATAATGATAAAAGGGACAGTTGACCAGGAAGATATAACCATATTAAATATTTATGCACCCAATGACAGGGCTGCAAGACACATAAATCAAATTTTAACAGAATTGAAAAGTGAGAGAGGCACCTCCACAATTATAGTAGGAGACTTCAACACACCACTTTCGGAGAAGGACAGGACATCCAGTAAGAAGCTCAATAGAGACACGGAAGACCTAATTACAACAATCAACCAACCTGACCTCATTGACTTATATAGAACTCTCTAACCAACTGCTGCAAAGTATACCTTTTTTTCTAGTGCACATGGAATATTCTCTAGAATAGACCACATATTAGGTCATAAAACAAACCTTTGCAGAATCCAAAACATCGAAATATTACAAAGCATCTTCTCAGACCACAGGGCCATAAAAGTAGAAATCAATAACAGAAAAATTAGGGAAAAGAAATCAAATACTTGGAAACTGAACAATACCCTCCTGAAAAAAGACTGGGTTATAGAAGACATTAAGGAGGGAATAAGGAAATTCATAGAATGCAACGAGAATGAAAATACTTCCTATCAAAACCTCTGGGACACAGCAAAAGCAGTGCTCAGAGGCCAATTTATATCGATAAATGCACACATACAAAAAGAAGAAAGAGCCCAAATCAGAGAACTGTCCCTACAACTTGAACAAATAGAAAGTGAGCAACAAAAGAATCCATCAGGCACCAAAAGCAAACAGATAATAAAAATTAGTGCTGAACTAAATGAATTAGAGAACAGAAAAACAATTCAAAGAATTAACAAAGTGAAAAGCTGGTTCTTCGAAAAAATTAACAAAATTGATAAACCATTGGCCAGACTGACTTAAGAAATACAGGAAAGGAAAAAAATAACCCGAATAAGAAACGAGATGGGCCACATCACAACAGACCCAACTGAAATTAAAAGAATGATATCACATTGTTACAAAAAATTGTACTCTAACAAATTTGTAAACCTAGAAGAAATGGATGAAAGCCTAGAAAAACACTACCTACCTAAACTAACACAATCAGAAGTAGAACAACTAAATAGACCCATAGCAAAAAAAGAGATTGAAACTGTAATTAAAAAACTCCCAACAAAAAAAAGCCCTGGCCCAGATGGCTATACTGCAGAGTTCTACCAAACTTTCAGAGAAGAGATAACACCACTACTACTAAAGGTATTTCAAAGCACAGAAAATGACGGAATACTACCCAACTCATTCTATGAAGCCACCATTTCCCTGACACCAAACCAGGTAAAAAAAAAAAAAGACATCACAAAAAAAGAAAATTACAGACCTATATCCATCATGAACAGAGATGCAAAAATCCTCAAGAAAATTCTAGCCAATAGAATTCAACTACATATCAAAAAATTACTCCACCATGACCAAGTGGGATTTATACCAGGTATGCAAGGCTGGTTTAATATGAGAAAAACCATTAATGTAATCTACCATATAAATAAAACAAAAGACAAAAACCACATGATCTTATCAATTGATGAGGAAAAGGCATTTGACAAAGTCCAACACCCATTTATGATAAAAACTCTCACCAAAATAGGAATTGAAGGAAAATTCCTCAACAAAATAAAGGGCACTTTTTTTTATACAAAGCCAACAAACAACATCACTCTAAATGGAGAGAGCCTGAAAGCATTTCCCTTGAGAACGGGAACCAGACAAGGATGCCCTTTATCACAGCTCCTAATCAACATTGTGCTAGAGGTCCTAGCCAGAGCAATTAGGCTAGACAAAGAAATAAAGGGCATCCGGATTGGCAAGGAGGAAGTAAAATTATCTCTATTTGCAGATGACATGATCTTATACACAGAAAACCCTAAGGAATCCTCCAGAAAAATACTGAAACTAATAGAAGAGTTTGGCAGTCTCAGGTTATAAGATAAACATACAAAAATCACTTGGATTCCTCTACATCAACAAAAAGAACATCGAAGAGGAAATCACCAAATCAATACCATTCACAGTCGCCCCCAAGAAGATAAAATACTTAGGAATAAATCTTACCTAAGATGTAAAAGACCTGTACAAAGAAAACTACAAAGTACTACTACAAGAAACTAAAAAGAAGGACCTACTTAAGTGGAAAAACATACCTTGCTCATGGATAGGAAAACTTAACATAGTAAAAATGTCTATTCTACCAAAAGCCATCTATACATACAATGCACTTCCCATCCAAATTCCAATGTCATTTTTTAATGTGATGGAGAAACAAATCACCAACTTCATATGGAAGGGAAAGAGGCCTCGGATAAGCAAAGCATTACTGAAAAAGAAGAAGAAAGTGGGAGGCCTCACTCTACCTGATTTCAGAACCTATTATACAGCCACAGTAGTCAAAACAGCCTGGTACTGGTACAACAAAAGACACATAGACCAATCGAACAGAATTGAGAACCCAGATATAAATCCATCCACGTATGAGCAGCTGATATTTGGCAAAGGCCCAGTGTCAGTTAATTGGGGAAAAGATGGTCTTTTTAACAAATGGTGCTGGCATAACTGGATATCCATTTGCAAAAAAATGAAACAGGACCCATACGTCACACCAAGCACAAAAACTAACTCCAAGTGGATCAAAGACCTAAACATAAAGACTAAAACGATAAAGATCATGGAAGAAAAAATAGGGACAACGTTAGGAGCCCTAATACAAGGCATAAACAGAATACAAAACATTACCAAAAATGACGAAGAGAAACCAGATAACTGGGAGCTCCTAAAAATCAAACACCTATGCTCATCTAGAAACTTCACCAAAAGAGTAAAAAGACCACCTACAGACTGGGAAAGAATTTTCAGCTATGACATCTCCGACCAGCGCCTGATCTCTAAAATCTATATGATTCTGTTAAAACTCAACCACAAAAAGACAAACAACCCAATCAAGAAGTGGGCAAAAGATATGAACACACACTTCACTAAAGAAGATATTCAGGCAGCTAACAGATACATGAGAAAATGCTCTCAATTATTAGCCATTAGAGAAATGCAAATCAAAACTACGATGAGATTCCATCTCACTCCAACAAGGCTGGCATTAATCCAAAAAACACAAAATAATAAATGGAGAGGCTGCAGAGAGATTGGAACTCTTATACACTGCTGTTGGGAATGTAAAATGGTACAACCACTTTGGAAATATATCTGGCGTTACCTTAACAGTTAGAAATAGAACTACCATAGAACCCAGAAATCCCACTCCTTGGAATATACCCTAGAGAAATAAGAGCCTTCACACAAGCAGATATATGCACACCCATGTTTATTGCAGCTCTGTTTACAATAGCAAAAAGCTGGAAGCAACCAAGGTGTCCATCAACGGATGAATAGTTAAATAGATTGTGGTATATTCACACAATGGAATACTACGCATTGATAAAGAACAGTGAGGCATCTGTGAAACATTTCATAACATAGAGGAACCTGGAAGGCATTATGCTGAGCGAAATTAGTCAGAGGCAAAAGGACAAATATTGTATAAGACCACTATTATAGGATCTTGAGAAATAGTATAAACTGAGAAGAACACATACTTTTGTGGTTACGGGGTGGGGGAGGGAGGGAAGGTGGGAGAAGGTTTTTTACTGATTAGTTAGTAGATAAGAACTGCTTTAGGTGAAGGGAAGGACAATACTCAATACATGGAAGGTCAACTCAACTGGACTCGACCAAAAGCAAAGAAGTTTCCGGGATAAACTGAATGCTTCAAAGGTCAGCGGAGCAAGGGCAGGGGGTTGGGGACCATGGTTTAAGGGGACTTCTAAGTCAATTGGCAAAATAATTCTATTATGAAAACATTCTGCATCCCACTTTGAAACGTGGTGTCTGGGGTCTTAAATGCTAACAAGCGGCCATCTAAGATGCATCAATTGGTCTCAACCCACCTGGATCAAAGGAGAATGAAGAACACCAAGGTCACACGATAACTAAGAGCCCAAGAGACAGAAAGGGCCACATGAACCAGAGACCTACATCATCCCGAGACCAGAAGAACTAGTTGGTGCCCGGCTACAACCAATGACTGCCCTGACAGGAAGCACAACAGAGAATCCCTGAGGCAGCAGGAGATCAGTGGGATGCAGACCCCAAATTCTCATAAAAAGACCAGACTTAATGGTCTGACTGAGACTAGAGGAATCCCGGTGGTCATGGTTCCCAAACCTTCTGTTGGCCCAGGACAGGAACCATTCCCAAAGACAACTCATCAGACATGAAAGGGACTGGACAGCGGGTAGGAGAGAGATGCTGATGAAGAGTGAGCTATTTGTATCAGGTGGACACTTGAGACTGTGTTGGCATCTCCTGTCTGGAGGGGGGATGGGAGGATAGAGAGAGTTGGAAGCTGGCAAAATTGTCAGGAGAGACTGGAAGGGCTGACTCATTAGGGGGAGAGCAAGTGGGAGTACGGAGTAAGGTGTATATAAACTTATGACTGACTTGATTTGTAAACATTCACTTGAAGCTCAATAAAAGTTAATAAAAAAAAAATGGTTGCATGCCATAGGGTGGGAAATTAATCCCACAAAAATTCAGGGATTATTCTAGGTGTGAAATTTCTAGGGGTCCAGTTATGTGGGGCATGTTGAGATATTCCTTCTGTCTTCCTTATTCATCGTACAGCTTTGGCATGCATATGAGGCCACTAAAAATATCATGGCATGGTTTAGGCACACCTTAGTCCTCAAAGTGATATCTTTGCTTTTTAATGCTTTAAAGAGGTGTTTTGCAGAAGGGCTGAGTACAAACGACAATAAAAAAGAAAAATAGACTAAAAAACAATAGGCTATCTCCAGCTTGTCAGGGAACACCAGGTGTTAGATGCTAGTCATCAGGTCCAACCTCGAGATGAAAGAGGACAGAAAGTGGCCAACACAGGAGCCTCATGGCCTCTGTCTCAACCCCGGGCTGGGTTGCTCTACCTCACTGATCACCATCGAGTGATTCCCCTGAGATCCCCTTATACAGTGGTCTTTGGGTACTGAAAGCTCAGCTCTGTTTCATTGTTTCAGTTAAGCCAAGAAAGAAAATTTCTTAGTCTTTCTCCCTTCATATGCCTCAAATACTGCTTTCGTTTTCTTTTCCACATTGTCTTTCTCCCCTCCTTCCTCTCTCTTTTAGCTCAGCACACATACAGGCACCCCCACTTTTTCAGTCCATCTTCACGTAGAATAACCCCACCCAGAGGCCTTATGACTACAGCCGAGCCCATGTTCACAGGCAACTAGTGATGATGAAAAACAAAGTCCCTCAGTGTTGGAACTGTTTTATTGCTCAGCAGTCTGTTTAGAAGGGATGGGGGTCTCATGTCGGAGCAGTCCTTACTTTCCTGAACCTTCCTGACCATTGGGCTACACTTCAGTGAAGGAGTGTGGGCAGTGGTCCCTGAACGAAATTGACCACTTTATTTCCTGAGATGGGCCACAGCATAAGGGAAGCTGGAACTGCAGCTCCTCTGCAGACTTGGAGAGCTTGTCTAATTCCCTGTGACTTGTCAGTCTTTCCCCCTCCCACAGGAGTTTTCTCTCACAAACTGAACTCCCTCACTGAGTTAAATACATTTTCCTTCTACATCTGACTATACTGGAAAATATACACAGAATGGAAAAGACCACGCAGTTCCTTCCCATATAAGCCTGTGTGTGAATGGGTCTGGCAAGAAAGAAGGCAAAGTTTAGCTTTCCTTTCATGTGGGCTCTAGGTACAGGGTTTTATAGGTACTGGATCTGGATCTCAAACACAAATTATTGCAGGCCAAATACCTGTGGCATACGCATTTCATAGTAAGCACCATAGACCATCACTTCTCCACGGTCCTGGTTTCCCCTTGTTAGATTCCACTCACAGATGGACATGACTTATGGAAGCAGTTTGGCTCAAGCCTGACAAGCAGGTACTGATGTTGGGATGGCAGAAAAACAGCCTCATCTTGGAGCAGGATGGATGGGACCTGGCATGATGTGGAAGGCCAGACCCATGACTCTTCTTCCATTCTACCCCATGCCCACTAGAGTGCTTACCTGGTGTAGCAGAAGGCCCATATGCAGAGGGGGAACCAAAATATTTCATAACCAGAGATCACTGGCATTACTGACTCTCTGCCACAGCAGCTAGGGGAGAATCCCAAAGGCTCCTTATTGCTCCAAGCATTAACCCTTCAGTTGCTGAATCAAGGGAGTGGTCTAGGATGTCTTGGGAGAGGGCTGGGATTTCCTGCATGTTGGTGGGGGACTTGGGGGACTAGGGGTAGTGATAACTTACAAGTGGCATGGAAATATTTTAACAGCTGGTTTGGCTGTATTCTTGTGTTTCAGCTGAATTAATAGCTGTGCACTAGGTCAAGGTTGGTCGTCACAGATGTTACTGCCCACTATGAGGCAATTCCCAGGTTATCCTGAAAGCGGAAACACACAACTTAGGCTCACTTAATAAGATGTACCCACTCAGAAATTTTAAGCTAAAACAAGAGATGCAAAGAGCAAAGATGGCAGAGAATGGATTTGGGCGCTGTCTGTAGGAGAAGGCTCTCTTTGCTGTTCTGGGGGAAGATCCTTGTCTCAGCCTCTGTAGCCCCAGTGTTCCTTGGTTCCTTGGCAATCTTCATGTGGCATCTATCCTCCCTCCATCTGTGCTTGCTTCTAAGTCTAAACAGCTTTGTAAGAGTCTAATCTACTCTTTTCATAACTCAGAAGTGATTAGGCTTATGCCACGCCCTACACTGACATGGCTTCATTAACAAGAAAACCCTATTTCCAAAAGAATTACACCCACAGGTATAAGGTTAGGATTTCAACACATATTTTGGGGGACACAATTCAATCTCTAACCCATGACCAAGCCCAAAGTCAGTGGAATAAGGAGATATATTCCACCCAGAGAGGTCATGACAGGAGAAGGGAGGGAAGAGTTAGAGACAGATAAAGCAATCTATGACAATGTAATTCCACTAATCATTTTTAAAACTGAAGTAGAACATAGTGAAGAGCTCATCGAAAGTCCTTTTCCCATTAATAATAAGTCTACAATATTAATAACATCAACAACAATGCAACAACTAAAATACTTAAGCAAATAGTAAATGCCAGGCCCTGTTCTAAGCATCTTAGAGATATAAATTTATTTAATCCTCAATGCAAAATAGTATCTGTGAGGATGAATTATTATTCCCACCTTAAAGGTGAAGGAACCAAGGCCCAGAGAGGTTAAGTCACTATGCTAAACTCACACAGCATAGTGGTACAGCTGGGATGTAGTCCCAGAGAGTTGTTTCCAGAGTCTAAACCCCTAGCCACTGGGTTATACTACCTCTCCCACAATTACTACTGTATTTTATTTCCCTTTGAGGCTTTCCAAGAATTTGAATCATCTGTCTACATCAGGCAAGCAAATTTTATTCCATATCACAGCCTACGATCTCACATGATCTAGCCCCTGCATACCTCTTTGGCTTCATCTGAAATTCCTTTCTCTTTCACACCAGCCACACTGTCCTTTCTGTTCCTGAACATCTAAGCTTGTCCCCACCTTAAGGGCTTTGTACTTGCTGTTTTTTCTGTCCAGGATGCTCTTTTCCCCAAATCATGTTATTATTCAAGTCTCACCTTAAATGTAATGTTCCCCAGAGCGGTCTTCTCCTACCACCCTACCAAAGCAGCTTGCTCCCATCTTAGTCTTAGCAATTCTTTCTCTCATCACATTTTTTCACTTTTACTCATAGCTCTATGGCTATCTGAAATTATCCTTTTATCTGTTTATATGTTCATTGTCTATCTCCTTTCTTCTAGAATATAAACCCCGTGAGGGAAGAGATTTTTATCTATCCTGCTTATGGCTGTATTCTCAGTCATTACGTAAGATGATTCATGGACATAACAGGTACTCAGTAAACATCTCTTGGGTAAATGAATGAAATTCTCACTTTGCACTGACACTAAGCAGGCTTTCCAAAAGCGCCCAGTCGCCAGATCTCCCTCTTCTGTCTTCTGGTACAAAAAAGTCTGGAGATATCTAAACCATACAGAGGCAGAAAGGTGCTACCGAAGCCAAATTTTATTTCCAAGCAGACATCATCTTTGAGTCCTAGTCATTGTGGTTAGAAGCAAGTGAGGTCAACCATTCAATCCAAGAAAGGTCAGAGGGAAAATAGTCACAGAAGACACTGAACAGATGTAAAGAGTTGACATCCAGAACCTTGGCTTTGCAATGATCCTTTATTGTATTGAATGAAGTTGGAAAAATCTGAGCCTGTCTAGATAAAGATGCTACTTCCATTGTCTAGGTTTGAATTAGAGCTGGGTAGATGAGCCATGTGGCGAAGATTAGGGTTCAGTGCCAAGGGCCCAATCTTTACTAAGCTGCGAGCACCTCATTGCTCCATAACCTCCACTTCATGGGCTAGGTGTTTGTCCTTTTGAAGTTGTGTGGGAGGAACTGGACTGAGTTGGCTTCTGTTTTCTCAGGAAACCATCTAGGGGACTGAGCTGGGGGATAAATCACCAAACTTCTGAGCATAGTTTTAACCACAATCCGTAGTGTCTCTGTTGACTACAAGACATCCCAGACTGTGTCCCAAGACTGTTGGCTGGTGATCTGGCTGCCAGCATTCTCCATCTTTTGTCCCAGGAAGATAGGAAATGCTGCTTCCTTTCTGGGAAGCAGATTTGGTGGGTTAGTTTAGACTAAACATCTGCAAATTGTTTATTTGATGACTATGTACTTAATTTCCTGCAGAGAACAGATTCATCTACTTTCGAAGATGGCCAGGATGGGGGAGGGGAAAGGGATATTTGTGGGCCAAAAATCTATGTCACTAGGAGAGCTTCCGTCCAGTGGAAGAGGCTTGGGAATCAATGGCTGGATACCCAGACTGAAGAAACCCAGACAAGATACCTTACATCCAGAAAAGGAATTTTAAACAACATTTCGGGTTTCTCATGGAATCTAAGGAATGCTGCTGACATTAGCAGGCATTCATTTCTGTTTCTAGACTCATTTTTAAAATTTTAGATGAAAATTTTTCCTAAATCTTTTTACTGAAATATGAATATGGAAAGTGCACGTCATAAGCGCACAGCTCAATAAATTTTCACAAACTAAACACAGCAATGTAACCAGCACCAGATCAAGAAACAGAGCATTGCCAGCACCTCAGAAGCTCCCACTCCTCCACTCATCATTCCCCAAGGCTAGCCACAGTCCTGACATCTAACAGCACACATTAATTTTGATTGTTTTTTACACTTTCTTTATTCAGCATTCTACTTATGAGATTCATTAATGTCATCCATATGTCACAGTAATTCATTCATTCTTACCGCTGTGGAGTATTCCGTTCTGTGAATATACCACAATTTAGTTATTCAGGCTGCTAATGTTGGGCATTTGAGTTGTTTCCCATTTGGGACTATTTAAAATGGTGCTTCAGGAAACATTCCAGCACATATATCTTGGATGAAATCTGTATGTTGTGAATATACATGGAGTAGGGTTTCTGCGTTACATGGCAAGTGTGCGTTTGTAAGAAACTGCTGCTGTTTTCCAAAGTAGTTGTACCATTTTACATTTCAACCAGCAGTGAGTTCCAGTTGCTCCATATTTTTACCAACACTTGGTATTGTCTGTCCTCATTTGAGCAATTCTAGCGGGTACACAGTGGAATCTAAGCTCATTTTTACTGTACTTCTCCTTTACTCCCTTCTGTTGTCTCTTTCTGCAAATGGCCTTTCTCGGCTCTCCATCTCCACCTAGAAGAGACCATGACTTCACTCCCACTTCCTGAGAGGTCTTTCCAAAGACCAGTACAGTCACAAATAGAAATCTCTTAGTGCAATTCCAAAATAAGAGAAAGTATATCTGAGCCAATCATCTATAGCAAGGCTACATCATATTATATAAACAAGGTTCCTGGGACTGCACAGCTGGTATCAAATGGATGCCTGATTCCCTGAAAAGTGGATGAGGAAGAAACCCCAAAAGGCATCCTTTTTATGACCCTTAGACCACCCAAACAAATGCCCTATGAGACAACTTCTCAACAAAAGAAGGAAAATTTCACTCAGTCATTTAACAAATATTTATTGAGCTTCTACTATGTGCCAGGCATTGTTTTTGGTGTTGAAATACAGCAATGAATAACAGTTACAAAGTCTCTCTCCCTTTTTCCTTTGTCTATTTCTGCATCAAGGGACTACACACAGTGCAAATACTTTAACGACAAGCACATTTTTAAAAGTGTGTGTAGGAGGCACCCTGAGATTCCTTAGGAACATGTCTTTATATTCTCCAACAAAATGCTGCCAGGTGATGTGCCAAGCTCATGTCAAGAGTATGCCTAGTGTAGTGGGTATATATTCAGGTGCATATAATCCTGGAATGGGAGCTTTACATATAAGGACTTACTCTAAAATTAATTTTTCAAGTACACTCAGTCCCTAGAGTGAGTAGGGCAAAGAGTTCTAAGTTATCAATAAAAAAAAAAAAGTTATCAATGTTATGGTTAAATTGTAAGAATGGGAGCTGGTAGTAAGATTCAGGAATATAGTACAGCTGTTAGCTTTAGAAATACACAACACTAAGGTACTATACCTAGTACCTTAGCGTTGTGTATTTCTATGAGAAATTGTCCAAAGACAGCAGTGGGTCTATAAGGAACTTGAGTTCAGTGTCATGATCTGGTACTACTTTTCAAGAAGGCAGTTCGGCAACACGTATCAAGGTCCTTCACAATGTTCATATCTTTTAACATAATTTCACTTTTTGCAATCTAGAACAAGGAAATAATCCTTATGAGGAGAAATGACATCGTACCCACCCACACTCTCTTTGGTTTCACTCCTCTTGACAGAGGTGTACCTAAGGTATCGCAAGTAGGACGTGTACCCTGAGTACTGCTTGAGGAAGGGCTCTAATGAGCAGTTTCTATTGGCCATTGAAGTTTCCATTGTCAGCTGTGAGATCATTCAGCAATTTAAAACTAATTACCATAGGCACTAATTTTTCTAGACAGGCCCCTACTCCTGGATGCTCAGATAGAGTCATTCTTGGCTAATTTGATGGCACTTATTACAAGTAGGCTAAAGACAAAAGCTTAGAGCGCCTTAGGAAGTCAATTGAAAGAATATGCCTTTCTCATTTGAGTCTACCTTCTGTGTTTCTTTGGGAAAAAATTGTCACCTGCTGTGATGAAGTGCGCTTTCCACTAGGCGAACTGGGAGGAAGCTGACTAAAGCTCTTTAGGTGGATAGGTTCAACTGGACTGTAAACATCCTTTCTTCCTCAGGGTTATAAGAGCCTTCCAACCTCCCTTTGGAACCTTTCACTCAGGCATGACAAGTGTCTATTATCATCTGACTAAATCTGAGGCACTAGATTTAAAAGACACAGAGACAGGGCTGGAAGGTGGAGTGTGGGTAAGTGTGAGAAACTGTTCACACAGAACACCCTTGTTCTCCAGACGGTATTGCCAATCATGCTACTTGATGGCTCCAGGGGCCTCAAATCATCCCCTGTGCTGCTTCTTCACAGCTTGACTAAAATATTTTTATGTCCAAATACATTTCTACTTCAATCTCTTAGCTCTCCTCCAACTTCCCAGCGAAGTGTGGCAATTCTTACTTGCGGGCACATAAACACTAAAGTTTATCACAAGCTTCAAGGAGGTTTAAAGTTTTAGGGTCTCTTCCTAAAACTTTGTCACTTCAGTGTCCACACTGGTAGACCAGCATAACATTAGAGCTTAGGATTGACTGAGGTGAGTGTTCAATTAAAGAGAAACAAGCAGAAATATTGAGGAGATTCAGAACTGTTGCCAGAGTCTCTATGCCTTTAATTAAATAAGGTTCTTGCCTCTCACTGGTCAAGAATGAGCAGGTAAGGCACACCAGCAAAGCTTTACTGAAGAGGCTTGCAAGCAGAGGTAAGGAAGGCCTAGGCAATGCTTACCGCCCGTCTCACAGAACGAAGGACTTGCACGGGCTTTTAAATACTTGAGTGTGAAAAAGATTCATGTTTATTCAGAGGCACAGGCGGGGTTTTCCGGTAACTAGCCAGTTTTGGGTGGGGATAGGCTACCGAAGGTGCACGCGCAGCTGCTTTCTAAGATGGCTCCTGTCCCACAGGCCTCTGGAATTCATAGTAGGACTTATGGGGTGTCATGCCTGCGCAGTCTCTCACTCTGAGTTCGATTCCCCAGCTGCGGCTGCAGCCCTTCACTGCCCCTGGTGAAAGGTCACACAGCGGTCACAGGTGGATGTTCGACGCATATCTCTGGGGCTCATTTCATCTGGTTGCTTCTGAGAGACAACTTTAAAGAAGTTTGTGGGCTAGATTCTGATACCCTGCCCCATCGTTCTGGGGAATGTCTTCGTTTCTGTGCCCTGGCCCATTTCCTGTCACTCTGTCACTTTGTTTATGTGAATTGCAGATTTGGGGGCCCCTCTGTTCTCTTAGATCTTTGGATCCAGAAGTACAAGGAATGACAAAACAGTCTTGTTGACTCCAGTAAACAACCAGGAACTCATATCAAGAAAGGCATCTTGTCTCCCACTAGTACCCACAGGAGCTATATGGAAGACACCGGACATTCGTACATTGGACAGAGCTTTCAAAGCAGCCATCTCATACTTCTTGGCAGTGTGGTAATACGGCAGACAGGAGGGCCGCCACAAAGCTATGCAGGTCAGGAGTATATAACCCCTTCTGGAAGATCTCAGGTTACTGCTGAGAATCAGAAAATAACTAAGTGATATGCTTCCTTCTTTCCGCACCCTGGCCAACTTCTCCATCTACCACAGAACTCACAACTTGAACATACACAACACCCTCCAGGGTTTACTCCTAGGATGCTCTACCCCACAAATTTAACTCATATATGCTCTTTGCAGGCTTGTCAGTAAGTCACGAAAAATAAGGTTTGGAGAAAAGTACGTGGAGCTGCAACAGACTCTCAGAGTTGGAAGCAACAAATCTGTGAAAGTGCCTCAATAGTGTTGAGCACATAATAGGTACTCAATAAAAAAAATTTTTTTTTTTTTTTTGGTCTCTTCTTCTAGTTCACAATGTACCTGAGGTGTAAATCATTCTGGACAACTCTGCTAGAATCTTCTTTTCTTATAATGAACATAAATACATTTCTCTGAGCCATGAGTTAAGAACTGACTTGATGGCAACTGGTTACTGGTTAAAAAAAAAACAAACTCCTCTTATTATATTTACTCCTGGAGCCTTTACAGAATAACATTTATCTCTTTTTGCACGTAAAACATTCAAAAGCAGCCATTTCGTTTCCTAAATATTCAATACAATGATCCCCAAGTTTTCAACCAATCTGTTTATGGCCTGATTTTAAGGCCTTCATCATCCTGTTTACTCCCTGTAAATACACTCTTGTCTTTCTCCCTCCTGAAAGGTAACCAGGAATTGAACACTATGCTGTGTGGGGAGGGGGTGGGGGGAAGGAGGCAGCAGCTAAGTCTTCACTGAAATACACTTTCCCCTTCTTCCATAGTAGTTGGGTGCATGGCTACTCAGCTAGAGATGACATTTCCCAGCCTCCCTTGCAGCTAGATATTGTCATGGAGCATAAGAGAATCAGCAGAAACATATATCCACTAGTGAATACCTGTTCCCATCAAGTTGATTCCAACTCATAGCGACCCTATAGGACAAAGTAGAACTGCCCACAGGGCTTCCAAGAAGCAGCTGGTAGATTCAAACTGCCAACCTTTTGGTTAGCAGCCAATCTCTTAATAACTATGGTTTAAAACCACTGTTGCTGAGTCGATTCCGACTCATAGCGACCCTAGAGGACAGAGTAGAACTACCCCATAGAGTTTCCAAGGAGCACCTGGCGGATTCGAACAGCCAACCTTTTGGTTGGCAGCCATAGCGCTTAACCACTTAAACTATGGTTTAGCAGTCTCATTTTCTAGTCATCTCAGGAGTTTAGATACATTTCTGAACTCGTTTTAGACTATCTATGAGATTTTCTATAATCTCTTCACCAGTTTATATCTTAGTCTCTCAGTATTCCCATTCCAGAGTCTTAAGAGAAAGTCCAATTGCGTCCGCTCAGCCAACAGAGTCATAGGTCGGGTGTCCACTCTGGTTCAACCATCTGTGGCCTAGACGACAGAATCTTGAGATAAAACTATGACAGCCTAAATTCACGTCTTCGAGTGATGATGAGAAGCAATTTCAGATAAACACATGGGGCTAAGCACGAACTCCTAATCACATAGAGTTTCTGCAACTGCAAAGTCAAGGACCAGATCTTAGGTTATGCATCCATACCTAAGCACTGACAACTGAGGATCCAGTGTGCAAAACTGCCCTGCTCACTTGTGGTAAATCATTATAGTGGTGGCCTCCAGTGAACAAAACCTCCTGGTGTTTGCACCCTTGTGTAGTCCCCTCCCACTCTGACTCCAGACTTGATCATGTGACTTGCTTTGGCCAATGAGACATTAGCAAAATGATGCCAGCAGAGGCTTGATTAGTGCTTGCATATTGGGGCTTGTCCTCTTGAAATATTCCTTCTTGGAAGCTAAATGCCATGGTATGAAGAAACTTGGGCTACATTAACAAATGGTGAGAGGTATTAGAGGATGAGAGGCCATCTTAGATGTCCTAGTCCAGCCGGGCTTCCAGCTAAATGTAGCCCATGAGTGACCTCAGCTACACCATGTGGAACAAAACCACTCAGTTGATACCAGTCAGTCCACAAAATCATGAAAAGTAAAAATTGCTGTTGTTTTAGGTCACAAAGATTTGTGGTATTTTATAAAATAAATTCTTTAGATAACTGAACTTTTCTACATAACTGAAATACCTCCCCTCTCTAAAATCTCCTTGACTACAAAACCCATCTGGAAATCCAGGTGTCTGGCCCAGGACTCTTGGAGAAAATGTTCTGACAGTGGAAATGTAGCCAAAGGACCCTTGAAATGGGATCCTGAGATGTCTTCCTTTCCTCCTGCCTTCCTGAAAACAAATCCTGAAAAATAAAAAAGAAATCCTTAAACAAGGCATAAGAATGTTCCATAACTAGCCAGGTAAGACCAAGTTCTCAAACAGTGCCCCGCACTTCCCTGTTACATAATTTCTTTCCTCCTCAATAAATACATCAACATTAAGGAAAGGCTGTGACTCTTTCTAGTTCTCCTGAAACACCAAGAAAGAAAACTCTCTTTGAATGTTTCCTGTTCTCTTGATCAGTTTCCTGTGAGGTGGCCCAATGTCTGGTGGGTTGTGCGGCCTTAAAGCTAAAGAAAAAAAAAAAAAAACTCTGGTTAATGCCAGAGAGATTACCCAGAGAGATAAAATTCACCATCTCCTGAGGTCATTAAAAACAGTGGGTACGATGTCTCAGGAGTCCCTGGGTGGTGCAAACGATTAAGTGCTTGACTGCTAACTGAAAGACTGGCAGTTCAAACCCACTCAGAGGTACCTTGAAAGATAGGCCTGGTGATCTGCTTCAGAAAGGCCACAGTCTTGAAAACCCTGTGGAGAACAGTTTTACTCTGCATATACTGGGTCATCATGAGTCGCAGTTTCACACGACATCCCCGTTACTTGGCCTAATAACATGTTTAGTGCTTCTTTTCTACCTCCTGGTTCCTTGCATTGTGCCTGGGTTCTTAAAAGCTTGCAAGTGGTCATCCAAGGCACAACAATTGGTCTCTATTCGCCTGGAGCAACAGAGGAAGAAGGAGAATAAGGAACAGGAGGAGATATGGAATGTGTTGCTAACTGCCTCCATGAATAACTGGTGGGGCAGTGGTAAAGAGCTCAGCTGCTAACCAAAAAGGTTGGCAGTTGAAATCTACCAGCCACTCCTTGGAAACCCTATGAGGCAGTTCTACTCTGTCCTACAGGGTTGCTATCAGTCAGAATAGACTTGAGGGCATCAGGGTTTTTTTTTTTTTTGGTTGCCATGAGACCATAAGAACTGGATGGTACCCAGCTACTATGACCAAACATTTTGAGCAAAAAATCTATAGAAGAATCCTGATCAAAACAGGGTAAATGCAGGAAAAAAAAAGTTACCGTTGAGTTGATTCCGACTCATAGTGACCCTATAGGACAGAGTAGAACTGCCCCATATGGTTTCCAAGGACCACCTGGTAGATTTGAACCACAGACCTTTTGGTTAGCAGCAAAGAATTCAAAATTTAAAATGCAGAAAAGAGTTTAAAATTCTCATGGAATCCAGACTTTCTGGAGCCATGGAGGCTGAATGAAATCCCTGAAACTAATGCTCCGAGATAATCTTTAAACCTTAAACCAAAAAAAATCTCCTGAAGTCTTCCTAAAACTAAACAATAGTCTAGCTTAACTAGTAAAAAATGTCTGCTTTGAGCATTGTGCTCTTTGAAGGACTATATGGGATCAAAGTAACAACAGCAACTCAAAAGATTAGATAGGAACTTTAGGGGGCATTGAGTTTATGTTAATGTGGGAGGAACAACTCAGAAATGAAAAGGAGAGTGAGAAGAGTTACATAACTTGAAGAATGTCATCAATGTTACTGAATTGTGGTGAATGGGTGTATGTTTTGCTGTATATATTCTCAACAACATAAAATTTAAAAAATGTTATTGTGGTCCCAAGAAGTATGGATGGGGCACACTGACCATATCAGGCATGGTAGATCGGTGCTGTTATAGTCATTCTACTTTTGTAAAAACAACTATACTCTATGCAATAATAGGGGGGGAAAAAAAAGAATGTAACCAATGTCATTAAGTAATATGTGTGAAACCTGTTGAATTGGAATCACCAAAAATATATTATTTAAAAAATAAATCTCTTTTGTTTTTAAGCACCAAAATTTGAGGTTATTACTACAGCAGAATCTAGCCCATCCTAGCTAACACTCTCTCCCTCCCATGATCTGTGCCACCTGTGCTTTTGATGAGTAAACCTTATATCTCATCCAATGGACGGAAAACAACAGGCTCCATGTGCAAAAAGAAGGCTCCGCTGTTTTGTTTATTTCTTAATGAATTCAGGCTGTATCCTAATGACTAGTGCTTCACCTCTCCTGGAAACAATTTCTCCTTTAAGTAATTTATTCTAGATTCTCACCTGAGGGCCATAGCAAGCTCTATAGTCTTCCTTCTTCCCCTTTCTGAAAAATATACTTCTCTGTCTCTAGTTTTCAGGCATCTCTCTCTTTAATTCCACAAGTCCTAAAAACATAAAAGGGTTTTAGAGGCTTCATTTTCAGGTTCTTACAACCCTAGGACACAATTCATTCAAGTCAAAAACTGAGAGTTTCTCTCTTTTAATCACTCCTTCTGGATTTCATTTCCCTCATTTGGTTACCTCTCACCATTTTGCTTTAACCCAAAGGCTGACCGTTTATGAGCATGGCCAGCCAGAGGAATCCTTTTCTTCAGATGTCTCTTTCATGTCTTTCTACACTGGGCTAGTCTCACTGTCCCCTGTTATTCACCACTGCTTAACACTCATTCAACAAACATTTACCAAGTGCCTACTATGTTTCCTTGTAAACTCGATGGGGCAGTTCTACTCTGTCCTACAGGGTCACTATGAGTCGGAATCGACTCGACGGCAGTGGGTAGTGGAACTATGTTTTAAGAAAATGCTTGGTGTGGGATATGATCTCTGCTCTCAAGGAAGTTACCTTAAAAAGTGTCAAGTAGACACTAGACAAGTGGGTAAGAGCCACAACACAAGGGGTCTGGAATGTCCTACATAAGTAGCATAAGAAAGTGCCTAAGAGCATAAACTAAAAGCAGACAGTCCTGGGTTTAAATCTAGGTCTCAATTTCCTCATCTGTGCAACCAGGAAAGTAGCAAAGGACTGTTCAAAGAATAAAATCAGACAAGACAAGTGTAAAAATGGCATGCGGGGCATCTGACCTCGTCTAACTTCACATATGAAAAGGAGAATCAAAATCAACAGCCCACGCTGGTTCTTACAAGGCAGGAATCAGACATGCCTCCACCTTTCAACCTTTTTACCAATTATGACACCAACTGTCCCTCCCACGGCACTCTCTACTCCTCTGCTGGGTTTAATAATTTGTTGCAATGACCACAAAGAACTCACAGACAATATTCATAATTATGGAGTTTATTAGGGAAGTAACAGGTTACAATTCAGGTTCAGGAATGCTCAGGATACAGTTCTTTGATCAGGACAGCCTCTTCTCAGTGTCTTTGCAGGCACATCTTTCTCTGGCCCCTTGGCCTCTGCCCTATTCAGGTAAGTGTTACAAAGCTCTTTTAGCTCTGCCGATAAGTAACCGGAGGCACCCCACTCTGCCAGTAAGCCTCCAGTCCAAAGGTGCTCAACTCTCTTGCTCTGTGGCTTGGGAAGCCCACTTCGCCGTCTCCTGCCAGTCTCCTGATTCTGCTGCCTCTGCTGCCACCATTTCTCTGAGGCTGTTTCTCACCATCTCTGGTGTCACAGCTGTCTCCTGAATCTAGGAGGATCTCAGCACAAGGATCCCGGGTCCAAAGGATGCACTCCACTCTTGACTCTTCTTTCCTGGTGGTGTTGAAATCCTCTCTTCCCACCTCCGGGATGGCTCATTTTAAGCCTAGTCAGATGGAAAAACTGACCAATCCCCTCATTAGGGCTGCATACACCTATCTGCATGGTTGTACCCCCACAAGGTGCCATGCGCCTGATTTATATTATTAGCAAACTTGCCAATCCCTTTGGTGGGCCACAAGCACCTCATTCGCATAGTCTCACCCAGTCATTTGGTAGGAGTTACAAAGACCATGCTACAAGGGCCATATTTATTCACTGCACCACAATAAGTTATGCACTTAGCTATATTTAATGCCACTATTATCATGAAGGTGATGGCCAATAATCAAAAATTTTAACCATGGGTTTGACTCTTCAAATTTGTATCTCAGAAATATTAAGAATTGAATACACTAACAAGAAAGAACAAAGAGTCAGCCTAAAGTCCAGAAAGGCAATTAAGAGGCTGATGCAGTAGTCAATGGTTCAAATAAGAACCTGAACCATAGCAGAAGGGATGAAAGCAGAGGAACGATTTCTAGGATATTAAGACAGAATTAACAGAACTTAGTAATCAAGTGACTATGGGAGGGCAATGGAAGGAGGAGTTAAGAACGCCTTTTAAATTTATGACTTCTGGAACTGAGCAGATGATAGCACCGTTCACCAACGAGGCAAACACAGAGAGTAACAGAATTTTCAGGGAAAGGAAGACGATAAATTTGATTTCAAGCACACAAAATCTGAAGATGCCATGAAACATTATAAGGGGGCAGTGGCGGTTCAGGGGTAGAATTCTTGCCCTCCATGCAGGAGATGCAGGTTTGATTCCAGGCCAATGCACCTCATGTGCAGCTACCGCCTGTCTGTCAGCGGAGGCTTGTGTGTTGCTGTGATGCTGAATACGTTTCAGTGGAGCTTCCCGACTAAGACGGACTAGGAAGAAAAGCCTGCCGATCTGCAACTCATCATGGGGGCGGGACGGCACAAGACCAGGCAGCATTTCATTCTGCTGCGGATGAGGTCTCCGTAAGTCAGGGTGGAATGCTAGCAACTTGACTCAATGGCCACTAACAACCATGACTAATGGCCTTTGAGCATCTTTTCATATGCTTATTGCCCATTTGGATAGTTCTTTGATGAAATGTCTAGTCAAGTCCTTTGCCCATTTTTTAACTGAGTTGTTCGTCTTTTTGTTGTTGAGTTGTTGCTGTTGTTCTTGCTGTCAGCTGTTGTTGAGTCCGCCTCTGATTCATGGAGACCCCATGCACAACGGAATAAAATACTGCCTAGTCCTACACCACTCACATGATCGGCTGCAGAATGGACCGATGTGATCCATGGGGTTTTCATTAGCTGATTTTTCAGAAGAAGATTGCCACCGGCCTTTCTTCTTAGTTCATCTTAGTCTGGAAGCTCCACGGAAACCTATTCGGCATCATATTCAGCAAATCTCCACTGAGAGACAGGGGTCTCCCACATCGAGGTTGAGAATTTTACCACTGAGTCACCACAGATAAAACCCAAACCCGCTGCCATCAAGTTGATTATGACTGATAGCGATTCTATAGGACAAAGTAGAACTGCCCCACAGGGTTTCCAAACAGTAAGTGGTGGATTCGAACGGCCGGCCTTTTGGTTAGCAGCCTTAGCTCTTAACCACTGTGCCTTAATATATATTCTGGATATTACATGCTTCCCAAGTATTTTCTCCCATTCTGTAGGTTGTTTCTTCACTTCCTTGATAAATTTCTCTGATGCACAGAAGCTTTTAATTTTGATGAAGTCCAATTTATTTATTTTATCTTTGAGTGTTCATGCTTTTGGTGTCATATGTAAGAATCCACTGTCAAAAACTAGGTCCTGAAGCATTATCCCTATTCTAAGAGTTTCATGGTTTTAGTTTTTACACTTAGTCATTGATCCATTTTGGTTTAATCTTTATATATGGTATGAGATATGAGTCAAACTTCAATCTTGTGCATAGAGAGATCCAACGGTCCTAGCATCTTTGTTAAAGAGACTGCTTTTTCCCCCACTGAAGGGACTTGGCACCCACAGATACATGCGTTTATTTCTGGACTCCCAATTCTAGCCTGTTGCTCTATATCTCTATCTGTATACTGGTACCAGACTGTTTGGATTACTATAGCTTTATAGTGCATTTTGAAATAGAAGTGTGAGTCCTCCTACTTTGTTGTTCTTTTTCAAGATTGCTTTGGCTATTGGGGGCTTTTTGCAATTCGATATGAATTTGAGGATTGGCTTTTCTACTTCTGCAATAAAGACTATTGGCATTTTGATAGGAATCATGTTGAATCTCTAGGTCACTTTGGGTAGTATTTCTATCTTAACAATATTAAGCCTTCGAATCCAAGAAGGGTCTTTCCCTTTATTCAGATCTTCTTTAATTTCTTTCAATGATGTTTTTCTACAGTTTTCAGCATACACTGTTTTCACCTTCCTGGTTAAATTAATTCCTTGGTATTGTATTATTTAAGATATCATTGAAAATGGAATTGTTTTCTAAATTTCCTTGTCAGATTGTTCATTGCTTTTAGCTAGCAGCTGAGTCCTTAACCATTGCACCATCAGGACTCCTTAAGTCAAGGTAATCCTGATTAATTTTATACAGATAAAAAAAAAAAAATCTGTGAAGTCTCTTCTCTAAATTACCTTCAGTAAGGTTCTCATAAATGTTCCCCACAATTAACTTTCATAGTACCTACCAACAATTTACTCAAACACAGAGTTAGTTCATAGAAACAAATAAACTATTACTTCTATTTCTTTATGGTTGGGTAAATCTGTAGTGTTATCAGTAATTAAAATACTCCTATTGGACCCCCACTTATACTTTGCAATCTCTTTCATTTAAGGTGTTTACTAAACCTAATCTTGTTTGTCTAATTAAGATTCCCATTAAGATAATGCTTAGGGTCACTATGAGCCAGAATCTAACAGTTTCAGAAAACGCTTGTTCCACAATTATTTGCAGTTCACAGTTCAGTATTTTTTATTCATCATTTTCTGAAATTCTTTTCTTTTTCTTCCGGATATAATTATCTACTCATTTGCTCTGCAGGTAACACTTTCCTTAGCCATATGAAGTCAAAATGTAACCATCAATTTAAATTCCGTCATGTATTTTATACGTTAAAAGTATACTCAAGTCTTAAATGAAAGGCCAAAACTTTCCTTCAAAGCCCAATTCAATCGCCTCATCTATGGCAGACTAGCCTAACAAGAGACACAAACTGATGTTCAACAGGATCTGAGGGACAACTCTTAGGAGACTATCTGCTTTAAAAACGGTTAAGAGAAAGAACCCTTACACATGTACAGATTACTGAGTTCCTCAAAGAAGTTTGCTCATGTGGGTTGTACCTGCTAATGTTTACTGTACTCCAAATTGAAACTAAAAATTTTTTAAAACTATTTTTAAATTCATTTCATAATAAAATTTTACCTATTAACAGAAATAAATTTTCTATGAAAAGAATTACCTTCAAAAGAATTTTGTGAGAAGAGTAGCACAGTTTCACATTTTTAAAAAACTCTTTAATGTCTGAAAAGAAAGAAGTTGGTGTCTCATAGCCATTTCTTCATTTAATGTGTTGAAATAAACCGTCTTCATTCAAGAACATGCAGAAAATCTCTACTCATAGGAAACAGCCTTTTCAGATTGTGGATATTCTTCTTTCATAGGACATCAAAACTTGACCAGTAGAAAACATATTATACAGCTACAGCAATCAAAACGGTCTGGTACTAGTGTAACAACAGACACACAAATCAATGGGATAGAATTGAGGGTCCAGAAATAAATCCACACATCTGTGATCAACTGATTTTGGATAAGGGTGCGAACTAAGTTCCATTCGATATGGAAAGAAAAGTCTCCTCTATGAACGGTGTTAGGAAAATTGAATTTCCATATGCAGAAAAATGAAACAGGATCCATGCCTCACACCATATACAAAAACAAATTCAAAATGGAGTAAGAACCTAAATGTGAAAGCTAAAGCCATAACATTGTTAGAAGAAAATGCAGAGGCAATGCTGTTGGGCCTAGTTTGAACAATGGATTACCTAAACAATAACAAGAACACAAACAGCAAAAGGTAAAATAGATAAATGGGACCTCATAAAAATTAAAGGTTTCTGTTCATCAAAACACTTTACCAAAAAGTGAAAAGGCAAGCTATCGACTGGGAGAATATCTTCGGAAGCCATATATTTGAGAAGAATCTAAAACCCAAAATACATATAAAGTCTCAACAATCTAACAACAAAAAGACAACCCAATCAAAAAATGGGCAAAGGTCTTGAATAGACATTTCACCAGAAAGACATTCAAATGGTCAACAAACGCATGAAAAGATACTCAACATCATTAGTCATCAAGAGATGCAAATCAAAATCACAGTGAGGGTGCATTTCACTTCCGTCAGGTTGGTGGCATAATGGTTAAGAGCTCAGCTGCTGACCAAAAGGTCAGCAGATCGAATCCACCAATTGCTCCTTGGAAACCCTATGAGGTAGTTCTGTTTTGTCCTATAGGGCTGCAATGAGTTGGAATCTACTCAAAGGCAACGGGTTTTTGTTTGTTTAGGTTGGCTTAAAAAAAAAAACCAAAGTAACAAATATGGGCAGGGCAAAGATGTGGGGAAATTGGAACCTTTACCCATTGCTGGTGGAATGCAAAATGGTAGGACCACTGTGGAAAACAATGTAGCAGTTCCTCAAAACACTATCAGATAACCTAGCAATTCCACCCCTAGGCATATACCACAAAGACTTTAAAATAGAGACTCAAAGAGAGACTTGTACACCAATGTTTATTGCAGCACTATTTAGAACAGCCAAAACAACTTAAATGCCCATCAACAGATGAATGTATAAACAAAAATGTGGTGCATACATTCAATGGAATACCAGTCAGTCAGTAAGAGAAATGAAGTCTTGATACATGCTTTAACATGGATGGAGCTTAAAGACATTATGCTGAGTGAAACAAGTCGATCATAAAAAGATAAATATTGTATGACCTCACTTATAGAAAAAGATAAGAAGAGGCAAAAGCATAGAGACCAAAGTTCCTTAGTGGCTACTGGGGCAGGAAACAGGGGAAAAAAGAGGGTTACTGCTTATAAGGAACCAAGGTTTGGGTTACGGTGATGGAAAAATCACATTCGTTAAAGTCAAGGTTACACAGCCAATTAATGAAACTGCTGTCATTAAGGTGCATACCTGTAAAAAGCTGAACTGGCAAAAGTTGTGCAACAGATATGTTTACAAAAACGACAAAAAGAGAGGAGCTGCTAAGGCTGCTTCTGTACAACCAAATACCTCCTGGGATTTGGTTCCTTGGTTCAGAAGTTTAGGGTCATGGTTTCATGCGACATCCAAGTTAACTGGCCTAATACTGTGTTCAGTGCTTTTGTTCTACCTTCCTGTTTGCTGTGTAGTGGCTGGGGTCTTCAAAGCTTGCAATCTGCCATCCAAGGCACAACAACTTGTAACTATTCGCCAGGAGAAAGAGAAGAAGGAGAGTCAGGCACAGGAGGTGGAAATGGAATGTGTGGATAGTTGCGTCCATGAACAACTCTCTCATTTGCCAGGCGACCAGAAGAACTGGATGGTGCCTGACTACCACTACTGAACATTTTGATCCAAGATTCTACAGAAGAATTCTGATCAAAAGTGGGAAAAATGCAGAACGCAACTTCAAATCTCAGAGACTCCAGACTTTGTGGAGCCATGGGGGATGGACAAACTTCTGAAATCACTACCCTAAGATAACCTTTAAACCTAAAACCAAAAATATCCCCTGAAGTCTTCTTAAAACCAAACAATACTTTAGCTTAACTAGTAAAGAAAGCCTTGAGCATTATGTTCTTTGAAGACTTATTTATGTGGGATCAAACTGACAACACGATTCAAAAGATTATGTAGGAGTCTTAGGGTTTATGCTTATGGGGGAGGATTATCTCAGAAAAGGAGGGTGAGAATGCTTACACAATTCAAAGAATGTAATCAGTGTCACTAAATTGTACACACAGCAAGTGTTGAATTGGTATATATTTTGCTGCATATACTCTCAGCAACAACAAAAAAACTATTTTAAAGAGGCAAGGAAAAAAAGAAAACTATTTCATAGACAAAAACATCTAAAAGAATAAAATACCTAGGAATTAATTTAACCAGGGAGGACAAAGACTTTTAACTGAACACCATAAAACATTGCTGAAAGAAATTAAACACCTAAATAAATGAAAACACATTCCACGTTCTTAATATTGTTAAAATGTCAATACTACTCAAACCAATCAACAGATTCAATGCAATCCTTACACAAATTCCAACAGTTTCTTGGCAGAAATGAGAAACTCAATCCTTGAATTCATATGAAACTGCGAGGGGCTCCGAATAGCCAAAGCAACCCTGAAAAATAACAACAAAGAGGACTCAAACTTCTCTATTTCAAAAACTAGTATAAAGCTACACTAATCAAAACAATTTGGTGCTGGTATAATAACAAAGATATAAACAAATTAAACAGAATTGGGAGTCCAGAAATAAATTCATTTTCTATGGTCAACTGATTTTTTTACAAGGTGCCAATTGCATTCAATTGGGGAATAGTTTTTAATAAATGGTGCTGAGAAAAAGAATGCAAAAGAATGACATTGGACCCATACCTCACACCATGTATGAAAATTAACTCAAAATAGATCAATGATCTAAACGTCAGAACTAAAAGCTTAAAATGTAAGAATAAAACACGCTTTGGGATCCAGTTTCCGACAACGGATTCTAAGATATAACACCAAAAGCATTAGTAACAAAAGATAAAACAGATAAATCCAGTTCTCCAAATGTAAAAACTTCCAAAGGATTTTATCAAGGAAGTTAAGAAACAACCTACAGAATCCGAGAAAATATTTAGGAACCATGTATCTGATAAGGGTTTAGTACCCAGAATATTAAAACAAAACAAAACAAAACAAAAAAACCCTACAACTAAACAACAAAAAACAAACCACCAAATTTAAAAATGGGCAAAGGATTTGAACAGACATTTCTCTAAAGAACATACAGTCAATAAGCACATAAAAAGATGCTCAACACAAGGGAGAATAAAGGAAACCAAAGACACAAGGGAAAGATTAACTCAAAGAACTAATGGAACACAACTACCACAGCCTCCACCAGACTGAGTCCAGCACAACTAGATGGTACCCGCCTACCATCACCACCTGCTCTGACAGGGATCACAACAGACGGTTCCAGACAGAGTTGGAGAGAAATGCAGAACAAAATTCTAACTCACAAAAAAAGACTAGACTTATTGGCCTGACAGAGACTGGAGAAACCCCTAGAGTATGGCCGCAGACACACTTTTAGCTCAGTAATGAAGTCATCATTCCTGAGGTTCACCCATCAGCCAAAGATTAAACAAGCCCATAAAAAAAAAGGAGACTTAACAGGGCACACCACCCTAGGGGCAAGGACAAGAAGGCAGCAGGGGACAGGAAAGCTGGTAATGGGGAACCCAAGACTGAGAAGGGGAGAGTGTTGACATGTCGTGGGGTTGGCAACCAATGTCACAGAACAGTATGTGTATTAAATGTTAAATGAGAAACTAGTTCGCTCTGTAAATCTTCACCTAAAGTACAATAAACAAAAAAATATTTTAACTTAAGGGAAAAAAACATGCTTGACACGTCGTTAATCATTAGGGAAACGCAAATCAAAACCACAATACCATTTCACTCTCACTAGGATAACTACTACCAGAAAAATGGAAGATAAGAAGTGTTGGCAAGGATATGGAAAAATTGGAACCCTAATCACTTGTTGGTGGGAATGTAAAATGGTGTAGTTGCTGTGGAAAAGTTTGGTGGTTCCTCATAAAGTTAAACATAGAATTACCACATGACTCCACCGTTGCACTATTAGGTATATACCTACCCAAAAGACTTGAAAGCAGGGTGTGATCATTATGGTTGTGTTTCAAATTGATTGGGCCGTGACTCTCAGTGGTTTGGCAGTCGTATAATGATGTAATCACTTCCAAGATAAGATCTGATACAACGTAATCATCTCAATGATGGGATCTGCTGTGAGTAGCCAATCAGTTGAAAGGGAGTTTCCTTGGGGGTGTGGCCTGCAACCAATATAGGTAGACTTTCTGGCAAGGGTCATGGACTTTTGCTCATTCTGGACTCTGCAGCTGGCTCCTGTTTGTCTGACCTCCAGTTATTGGGACTTGAGCTAGCAGCTTACCTGCCGTCTTGCCTGCCCATTTTGGGTTCCCCAGCCCTGCCGCTATGTGATTCATGAGAAGTCTCCAGCCTAATCCACGGATTTAGGATGTTCCAGCCTCTACGACCACATCAGCCATTTCCTTCACACAAATCTCTCTCTATATGTACTTATCCGCTTTACTGGATTTGCTTCTCTAGAACACCCAGCCTAAGACTCAGGGTCTTAGTTTCCTGCTTACCAATGTTCACTGGAGTATTATTATTGTTGTTGTTGTTGTTAGATGCCATCGAGTTGGTTCCAACTAATGGTGACCCTATGGAAAACAGAACGAAAAATTGTGTAGTCCTGTGCCATTCTAACAATTGTTGCTATGTTTGAGCCCATTGTTGCAGCCACTGTGTCAATCCACCTCGTTGAGGGTCTTCCTCTCTTTCACCGACCCTCCATCCACCTTACCAAGCGTGATGTCCTTCTCCAGGGACTGATCCTTCCTGATAACATATCCAAAGCATGAGAGAAGTCTTGCCATCCTTGCTTCCAAGGAGAACTCTGGTTGTACTTCTTCCCTGAGAGATTTGTTCTTCCTCTGGCAGTCTATGGTATACTCAACATTCTTCGCCAACACCATTAATTCAAAGGCATTGATTCTTCTTCAGTCTTCCCTATTCACTGTTCAGCTTTCGCATGCAGATGCAATTTAAAATACCATGGCTTGGGTCAGGCCCACCTTAGTCTACAAGGTGACATCTTTGCTTTTTAACACTTTAAAAAGGTCTTTTGCAGCAGATTTACTCAATGTGTCCTTTGATTTCCTGACTGCTGCTTCCATGGGTGTTGATTATGGATCCAGTAAAATGAAATCCTTGACAACTTCAATTGTTTCTCTGTTCATGATGATGCTGCTTACTGGCCCAGTTGTGAGGATTTTTGTTTTCTTTATGTTGAGGTATAATCCATACTGAAGACTGTAGTCTTTGATCTTCATCAATAAGTGCTTCAAGTCTTCTTCACTTTCGGCAAGCAAGGTTTTGTCATTTGCATATTGCAGGTTGTTAACGAGTCTTCCTCTAATCCTGTTGCCTCATTCTTCTTAATATGGTCCATCTTTTTGGATTATTTCCTCAGCATACAGATTGAATAAATATGGTGAAAGCATACAACCCTGACACACACCTTTCCTGACTTTGAACAACGCAGTATCCCCTTGCTCAGTTCCAACGACTGCCTCTTTATCTATGTACAGATTCCTCATGAGCACAATTAAGTGTCCTGGAATTCCCATCCTTGGCAATCATCCATAATTTGTCATAATCCACACAGTCGAATGCCTCTGCTCAGTGAATGTAAAACAGAGGTAAACATCTTTCTGGTTATCTCTGACTTCAACCAAGATTCATCTGCCATCAGCAATGATATCCCTCTTTCCACCTCGTCTTCTGAATCTGGCTTGAATTTCTGGCACTTCCCTGTTGATATACTGCTGCAGCTCATTCTAAATGATTTTCAGCAAAATTTTACTTGCGTGTGATATTAATAATACTGTTGCATAATTTCTGCATTCAGTTGGATCACCTTTATTTAGAAGGAGCACAAATACCGATCTCTTCCAGTTAGCTGGTCAAGAAGCTGTCTTCCAAAATTTCTTGGCATAGACAAGTGAGCACTTGCAGCACTGCATCTGTTTGTTGAAACATCTCAACTGGTAGTCCATCAATTCCTGGAGCCTTGTTTTTCTGCCAATACCTTCAGTGCAGCTTGAACCTCTTCCTTCAGTACCATCGGTTCTGTTGACCAATTCTTTTTGGTATAGTGACTCTGTGTATTCCTTCCATCGTCTTTTGACGCTTCCTGTGTCATCTAATATTTTCCTTGTAGAAGCCTTCAATATTGCATCTCCAGGCTTGAATTTTTTCTTCAGATCTTTCAGCTTGAGAAACATCCAGCATGTTCTTCCCTTTTGGTTTCCTAACTCCAGGTTACTTTACTTTGCCTTCTGGAACCACCCTTTGAAATCTTCTGTTCGGCTCTTTTACTTCATCACTTCTTCCATTTGCTTTAGATACCTGATGTTCAAGAGCAAGTTTCAGAGTCTCTTTTGACATCCATTTTGGTCTTTTCTTTCTTTCTTGTCGTTTTAATGACCTCTTGCTTTTTTCACGTATGATGTCCTTGATGTCATTCCACAACTTGTCTGCTCATTAGTGTTCAACGTGTCAAATCTATTCTTGAGATGGTCTCTAAATTCAGGTGGGATATATTCAAGCCTGTACTTTGGCTCTCTTGGACTTGTTCTTATTTTCTTCAGCTTCAACTTGAACTTATATATGAACAGTTGATGGTCTGTTCTGCAGTCGGCTCCTGGTCTTATTCTGACTGATGATAGTGAGCTTCTCCATCATCTCTTTACACAGATATAGTTGATTTGATTCCTGTGTATTTCGTCTTGCGAGGCCCGGGTGTATAATCGCCACTTATGTTATTCAAAAAAGATACTTGCAATGAAAAAGTCATTGGTCTCGCAAAATTCTATCCTGCCATCTCCAGCATCGTTTCTATCACCGAGGCCATATTTTCCAACAACCAATCCTTCTTTGTTTCCACCTTTTGCATTCCAATCACCAGTAATTATCGATGCATCCTGATTGCATGTTCAATCAATTGGAGACTGCAGAAGTTGGTAAAAAAATCTTTAATTTCTTCGTCTTTGACCTTGGTGGTTGGTGCGTAAATTTGAAAAGTAGGTCACGTTAACTGATCTTCCTTGCAGGCGTATGGATATTATCCTATCACCCACAGCATTGTACTTCAGGATAGATCCTGAAATGTTTTTTGATGATGAATGCAATGCTATTCCTCTTCAGGTTGTTGCTGCTGGCATAGCAGACCATATGACTATCTGATTCAAAATGGCCAATACCAGTCCTTTTCAGCTCACTAATGCCTAGGACATTGATGCTTATGTGTTCTATTTTGTTTTTTATGATTTCCAGTTTTCCTAGATTCATACTTTGTACATTCCAGGTTCCGATTAATTAATGGATGTTCGCAGCTGTTTCTTCTCATTTTGAGTCGTGCCACATCAGGAAATGAAGGTTCTAAAAGCTTGACTCGATCCACATCATCAAGTTAACTCTACTCTGAGGAGGCAGCTCATCTTCTGGGACAGTCTCTGACAATGTTCCACTGCTATCCATAAGGTTTTCACTGGCTAATTCTTTTCAGAAATAGACCACTACGTCCTTCTTCCTAGTCTGTCTCAGTCTGGAAGCTCCACTAAAACCTGTCTGCCATGGGTGACCCTGCTGGTATCTGAATATCAGTGGCAGAGCTTCCAGCATCACAGCAACATGCAAGCCCCCACATTATGACAAAATGACAGACACGTGGGGGAAGCATTATTAACAACTGCCAAAAATTGGAAACAACCTAAGTATCCATCAACAGATGAATGGATAAAATGTGGGAAATCCATACAATGCAGTAATTCAGCCATGAAGAAATATGAAGTTCTGATACATGGTAAAACGTGGATGAACTTTGAAAAGATTATACTGAGTGAACTAAGTCAGACACTACTGGACAATATTGTATGACCCACCTATATAAAATACCTAGAACAGGCAAATGCATAGAGATCCATGTTTATTAGAGCTTACTAAGGGCAGGTGGGAGGGGAAAATGGAAAGTTATTCCTTAAGGAGTATGGAGTTTCTGTTAAGGATGATAACAAAAAAATTTGGAAATGGATAGGGATGACAACTGCACAGCACGGTGAATGTAATAAATGTCACTGAATTGTACACATACAAATGGTTGAAATGCCAAATGTTTTGTAATACGTATTTTACCACACACACATACAAAATCCATTTGTCTAACGTGGTCTTTGAATGGGATCTTTACCTACGTGTGATTTCATAACGCCATCTGGAAAATGTTGGTTTACTGAGTTATTCAGTTCTTCCAAATGTTGACACAGTTCATTATATAATATCACTATTACTATCATTATTACCACAAATGTCTTTACTAGAATGCTATCAAGCTCAAGGTGGCCCATACAGATTTCCCCAAATTCTAATTTTTGCCTGAAAGCTCCAATTTTATTAGTAACAAGTTCATTTTGTTCATTTTCAAAGAAATGTTTGCCAAATACCCAAGTCTGAATAACCATGGTTTTTCAGTTGTTCTTTCAATTAAAGAAGATATTACATGAAAATGGGGAGGAGGGTAGCTGAGCTAGCAACTCAATCACACAAATTCTTTTCCTCTGCAGCACATATCCATTTTATCACACATATACTCTAGAGCCAAGTAGAGTAAAATTTAATTTGTACTGAAAAAGAATCTGAAGGAAAAATGAGGTTTTTTTTAACTGTCTGACGTCAAGTATTCATGACAGAGAAGAATACACACTACTAGACAATTCAGTGCCACTGCCTTGATTTCCTGCTAAGGTATCAGCTGTTTTACTCCGCATTGCTTTTGTATCTTTCATCCAAACATCAAAGAGAAAAGGGCATATAATATTTTAGTATTAATATGAACAGGTTTTACTCCTAAGGGTTCAAGGACTATACTTTGAAAACTACTGACTTACATATACAAACAAGTCTTTAAAATGTAAGATATGTGCATATTTAAATTAAAACTAAAAAGCCTACTGCCAGTGGAGACCATTTCGACTCATAGTGACCCTATAAGATAGAGTAAAACTGTCCCATCAGGTTTTCAAGGCTGTAGTCTTTTTTTTAGTCTTTACAAAAGCAGACTACCACATCCTTCTCCCACAGAGGGGCTGGATTTGAACTGATGACCTCTTGGTTAGCAGCTGATCACTTAACCACTGACCACAAGGGATCTAAAACGTCTCCAGACGTCAAAATGTCCCCCAGAAGCAAAATCCTAACCTACCCAACATTGAGAAGTAGTGTTTTGAAGGAAAACCATCTAGGAAGTCTAACCTTGACTGTTTTTTTTTTTACAAAAAAAAAAGGAATAAACTCAATTTTAGGTCTATCTTCCCACCTTTCCTAAACTTAATTATTTGATGATGGAATGCAATTGTCCATTCTGAGTTCCACCTACAAACAACACCTGAATAACATTACCAAATTAAACTTTTCCTCCTAGGGAAATGAGATTACCAATTTCAAGAGTGATATCTTCTATATCTCACGCGGATTAGAGAGGGAAGATAGACCAAGGTTTCTCAACCATGGGAGTGCACATCAAAATAACCTGAGGTGCTTTTTTAATATATGTCAGGATACCATCTAAGCCACACCAGATCAGAATTCATTCAGCAATGACTTGAGTGTCCACTGTACACAAAGCACTATAATAGGTGATAGGGATTGTCTCAGACATCTAGTGCTGCCGTAACAGAAATACCACAAGTGCACAGGTTTAACAAAAAGAAATTCATTCTCTCACTGTCTAGTAGGCTAAAAGTCTAAATTCAGGGCGCTAGATCCAGAGGAAGGCTTTCTCTCTCTGTCAGCTCTGGAGGAAGGTCCTTGTCATCAGTCTTTCCCTGGTCTGGGAGCATCTCACACAGGAACCTTGGGTCCAAAGGACAAGCTCTGCTCCTGGCACTGCTTTCTTGGTGGTAGGAGGTCCCCAACTCTCTGCTTACTTCCCTTTCATCTCTTCAGAGATAAAAGGTGGTGCAGGCCACATCCCTGGGGAACTTCCTTTATATTGGATCAGGGATGTGACCTGGTAAGGGTGTTAAAATCCCACCCTAATCCTCTTTAACATAAAATTACAATCACAAAATGGAGGACAACCACACAATACTGGAATCATGGCCTAACCAAGTAAACACATACATTTTTGAGGGGGACATAATTCAATCCATGACAGGGATACAGCAATACATAAAAGACACATGGTCCCTGTCCTCTTAAAGTTCACACTCCAGTACAGGGAGACACCATAAACATGTACACAAATAAACAGGATTACCTCAGTCTATTAAAAAAACAAAACACAAGGGCAAGTTTAGTCCAAAGGACGAATGGACCACAACTACCACAATCTCTGCCAGGCTGAGCCCAGAACAACTAGATGGTGCCCGGCTTCCACCACCAACTGCTCTGATAGGAATCACAATACAGGGTCCTTGGACAGAGCAGGAGAAAAATGTAGAACAAAATTCAAATTCAAACACACAAAAAAACACCAGACTTGCTGGTCTGACAGAACCTTGAGAAACCACAAGCCTATGGCCCCTGGATACCCTTTTAACTCGGTACAAAAGTACTCCAGAGGCTCCCTCTTAGGCCAAAGATGAGACAAGTCTATATGGCAGACGATAACAAACCTGAGGAACTGGCTGCATAATTTAACCATGTTTATGAGACTAAATGAACACACCAGCCCAAAAGCAAAGATAAAAAAAGCAGGAAGGGACAGGCAAGTGAACAAATGGAAACAGGGAACCCGGCGTGAAGGGGAGAGTGTTGACACATCAAAGGGTTGGCACCCAATGTCCTAAAACAATTTGTCTATTAATTCTTTAATGAGAAACTAATTTGCTCTGTAAACTTTCACCTAAAACATAACTTAAAAAAAAAAAAGGCAAATAGAAAAAACTATAATGGGACCAATTTCACTACATTCTCACCAGTATCAGTAAAGATATTATCAAAGTCCTCAATGTTCTAAGTGAAAGTTGTATTTTTGTATTTAGAAAGGCCATGACATAATCATGTCCATAAAAAAAGTTGTATTTTTGTATTTAGAAAGGCCATGACATAATCATGTCCACATATTCAAAATTACTTGTTCTATGTTTGGTGGTGGGCAAAACTATGGCTCCTACTCTTTGGGAAATTTTAAGCTCAAGACTAAATAGGTAAATTCTCTCACCGTTTCAATTTTAACTTACATCAGTTCAATGAAAACAATGTTAAATTCCTGAAAAAAGTAGAATTTAATGGTTTTATGAATAAACGGGGAAAAGAGCACCTGTACTCCCGAAGGCAACTTTGGGCAATAACTAAGGGTGATCCAAAGCAAGGTATTCCCCAGAAATTACTCAAAAGAAAAAAGCATCGCTTGGCAAGCTGACAATCACAAGGATTGTTTACAAAGGAATCAGGCAGGATTCTACATTTTGTACTTCTGTGAAGAACTGGTAGCAAAAATTTGAAGGCAGTCAATTTACTGCTCTTAAATTTCTTCTAAGAAGCAAGTACAAAGCCTCTTACCTAGCCTACCTATGGTTTAAAACAAAACAAAAAAAAGGTGTGGGTTCCAAGTAAGTAAAAGGCCAAACACTTCCCTGTTATGTAAACTACTAAAAGGCACTGCTATTATCAGCCCAGCATTCCTTGAACAGTCAAAAATAAATAAGATGCCAGAGGATGTTTAGGCTTTCAGTACACACCCCACTCCATATACACAAACAATAAGCAATCTGTTCAGCCTGTAACAAACCAAAACACCAGTTGCCGTCCAGTCAATTCCAACTCATGGCAACCCCACGTATGTCAGAGCAGAGCTGTGCTCCACAGGGTTATCGATGGCGGGTTTTTTGTAAGAAGATTGTCAGGCCTTTCTTCCAAAGCACCTCTGGGTGGACTCCAACCTCCAAACTTTCCGTTAGGAGCTGAGCACGTTAACCATTTGCGCCAGCCGGGGATTCCTTTTAATAGTGGTTTTCTCAAACTGTTGCTGTACAAACCTCACAGAGAGCTCTCATGATTCCCTCTCCACATACTATACATCACTCTGTCACAAATTTGTAAATATTTCATGCTTGCAAGGAAGTAGCTTCTTGGATACAAACAGCTTTTAACTGCCCAAAAGAATGAAGGACCAATTCCAGAGAAAAAGGCAGATTCACCTTCCTCTTTGAACCTGTGATTTGTCACTGCCATCTCTAAGCATTCAGAGCCCAGTCTTTGCAAAGTCGGTTCCTAAAGGCTCAAATTGAACGACAAAACTCTAAATAAACGTTTCCAATGGCTGCCACCCCACAGCTGTGAGAATAAATTTCAAGCCCCTTAGTTTAGAATTGCCCCTATATACTCTTCCTCCCCTAGTCTCAGCTCCTGCCATCCCTCCTCAGTCCTCATCAACTAACACCATGTATAAAATCATCAGGCACATAATCCCCAGCTGACAAGATGGGAGGATAAAGATGAAAGTCAGAGACTGTCTCTGCGCTGCGCCACAAGGCCCTCTCCCAGACCTTAACTGAAGCCTTTCTTTGCTTGTATTCTTTCTTATTATAACAAATGGGTAAATGTAGGTACAAGTAAAGGAGCCCTAGTAGCACAATGGTTAAGCTCTCTGCTGCTAATCACTGGTTTGAGCCCACCCAGTGGCTCCGCAGGAGAAAAGACCTGGCAATCTGCTCCTGTGAAGATTATGGCCTAGGAAACCCTATAGGGCAGTTATACTCTGTCAAAAGGGTTGCTCTGAGTTGGAATCAACTCAACAGCACACAACAACAACAAATTAAAAAGTTTCTGTGAATTTTATAAGCAGTTATAGAGAATTAGGAAACCCAGGGGGCAATAAGCCAGCAGGGGCTAGCAGGACAGAGATTTGTGAAGACCCAGGTCTGGGCAGCTGGGTGACAGAGAAAGGCTGCACAGGCTAGTCCCAGGGGACGAGAGAGAGAGAGAGAGACGGGGGCCAGCTGGACTGAAGTGATGGGAGTTGTGCAGACTTCTGAGCCTACGGCTGGTACCCAATGACCTGGCCCTAGGTGGCCAGGGATGAGGTCTAGTTTAACTCTGGGTGGTCAGGGTAAGAGAGACAAAGTGCCATGTAAGTGGTGACAAGGAAATGACAAAGGTGAGGTTTGCCCACCTTGCCCCTTGAGCAGTGCATACACTTTGAAAAACACTGCTCTAACCAGGACTGTGCAAATCAAAAGGTCAAGGCTTCTCCAGAGGTCAGTTTGTGGCCAAACTGAACCGAGCAACTAAGCGAAGTAGGCTTAATACAGCAAAGCTCAGGTTCACTGGAAGAACCAAGAATGAAAGAAGCTGTGGTCAGAGAAAAGAAATTTCAAGTTCAGAACTGCGGCTCCAAGGAGCAGAGAGAGGCACAAGGTGAGCAGGTAAGGAGTTCATTTGACATTAATTCAATCTGTAAGCCTTAAAAAAAAAAAAATTAATTGAATCTGTAAGCCTTAGAAGGTGAAATATTGTCAGTAAGGAGAAATACAAACGAGTTAATTACGAACATTTAAAAAGCAACAGTTCAACAGCCAATACATGGGTGGTTCTAAAGCCAATAACTTGCCAAACCTGAAACTTGAGGCTGTCGAGTCGATTCCGACTCGTACCGACCCAACAGGACAGAGCAGAACTGCCCCACAGCGTTTCCAAGGAGTGGCTGGTAGATTCAAACTGCTGACCTTTTGGTTAGCAGCTGGGTTCTTAAACACTATGGCACCAGGACTCCAGTAATTCATGAGAACATGCAAAATAGTCTCTGTAGTGATCAACTGTAACAGTCAAACCATCAGAGCACCTAAATTTAAGTCAAGGTGATATACAGAAATTCAGTTTTATGATAAAAGATAACTTATTCTATTAAAGGACTTCATATTTTAAATCATTTACAGTAAGTTTCTTTAAAATAACAAGTTCATCCATTGTTAAGTGAGTAGATTCGCCATTACTGAATATATACACAATCACACAGAAACATTTCTATAGGACATACAGCCCATATTTCATTTTCCCCCTTGACTAGCTTCTCTATTAGGAAATACTCTAACCAGGTTCTCTCTCACTGTCCCTGCTACGAGATCACATGAGAATGTCTGCAAGGTTACATAGCTCCTTGGCCTCATTTACTCAAGTCTCTTGATCCCAGACATCTTCCCTATTTGAATCCTGCTGGCTCTCACAGACACGCTAGTTTCTAACTACTTGCTCGTACCTCGGATTAGGCTACTTATCTGTCTTGCCTAACTAATATTACACTTGCTGCTCTGATCTAGTCACCTGGTTTCAACTCTACTGACGCTGCAGTCGCTTACATATCCTTTAAAAGCCAACTGTTGTTAACAAACAAGTCCAACAAACTCCAAGAACATGGCACGCCTATTTCTCCAGGTTGTGGCTCTCACTTGCTCAGCCTTTTATAGTTCTCCTCGGAACACTTTCCACACGCGGGTAACAATCCAGTTTGACACTGCAACCACACACTGCCTAGCGTGTAAGCGTTCAAAACTGGGGGAAATCCCTAAATATTTAGAGAACTATGCAATATAGAAGACTCTTGTTTATTCATATACAAATGCACCCATCTACACACACACACGCATACACACACACACACACACACACACACACACACAGCTACTAACCTTAAGGGTGGAGGTTCGGACCCACCCAGTGGCACTACGGAAGAAAAACCTGGCGATCTGCTTCCATAAAGACTACATCCAAGAAAATCCTACAGGGTGCAGTTCTACTCTACACACATGGAGTCGTCATGTCAGAATCAACTGGACAGCCACGGGTTTGGCAAGACAGATAGATAGATCGTTCCAAGTCCTGTTTGATTAATTATGTGATTTTACCCTATGGAACTTACACAGATTTCACATACCATGTTTATGAAGAAAGTAGGTTCTTTCTGACTTTGACCATTCCCAATCCAAAATTTCCCTGCAAAGGAAGAGGGAAAGAGTAAATATCATCAATAAGGTTTTCTTTACATTTTTTTTCTTTGTTAATTGCAGGCAACATTTAACAATATAATCTGCATCAAGACTAAAATTTATAGTTCTCTTAAATAATTTTCTTAGTGATGGAGATTAAGAAAAGGCACATGTTCCGCACACCCCACGGAACACAAATCTACCAAACATGTCCTTGCGGTTTTCGATCTTCTAAAGGGAATCCATCAAGCACTCCTTGGAAACTCTGTCCTATAAGGTCACTAGGAGTTGGAATCGATTCAATGGAAGCAGGTTTGGTTTTTTTTTTCATTTTAAGGGATATTTTCAAGAGGTTATGTATGACTCCTGTCCAACAAGTATAAAAGAGAACAATATTACAAAAGGGATATAAACATCGAGAAGGACTCCACCCACTCCACCTTGGGTTCAATTAGCCACTTCTCCCTTGGCGCTCCAAAGTACAGGTAAGACACTTGCCCTTATCTGAGTCCACCTTATTCCATACCAGAAGGCAGACCCTTTGTTTTATATATAGATTTATCTCCAGCATCAAAGACCAGGAGGCAGTAAGCATGCAAATGTTTGTCATTTAATAAAATTATCAGGATGTTAACAAAACCATTTCCATTAAAATTATTACAGAAAAAAACACAATATTTACCTACAGTCCCTATAAGTCAACAACTGAAGACTACTGTCGTCAGGTGCCATCGAGTTAGTTCCAACTCACAGCGACCCTATGTACAACAGAATGAAATACTGCCCAGTAACCGTGCCATCCTCACAATCCTTGCTATGTTTAAGCCCACTGTTGTAGCCACTGTGTCTATCGATCTTGTTGAGGGTCTTCTTTTTTGCTGACACTCTACTTTACCAAGCATGATATCCTTCTCTAGGGACTGGTCCTTCCTGATAACATGCCAGAAGTACACGATCTCACCATCCTCACTTCTAGGGAGCATTCTGGCTGCTACTTCTTCCAAGACATATTTGTCTGCTCTTCTGTCAGTTCACGGTATATTAAATATTCTTCGTCAACACCGTACTTCAAAGGCATCAATTCTTTCTCAGCCTTCCTTATTCATTGTCCAGTTTTCACATGTATATGAGGCAACTGAAAATACCATGGCTTGGGTCAGGTGCACCTTAGTCCCCAAAGTGACATCTTTGTTTTTTAATAATTTAAAGAGGTCTTTGCAGCAGATTTGCCTAATGCAATATGTTGTTTGAAACTGAAGACTACCCTACCATATAAATGAGTTTAAATATACAAATGGCATAGACAAAGGGCCATGGTTCCCAAACTCTGATCCTTTAATAGTAACCTAAGAAACCATACTGGCTAATGTAACAATGGAGGGTATAATACGTAAATTCCAAAACTGTGGCATAACACAATAGTTTATTTTTAATCCATGCATACAGAAAGACCAAAATCAGTGTTAATGATCAGTTTGAGGAGGGTGGAGACGACGCAGGCTGACAGATGCTCAGCTCTATTTGACCCCTCGTTTCCAATGTTGCTCTATCATACATACAACTGCCAGATAGCAGGTGGGGAAGAGAGAGGATCGATCAAGGGGGCTTCGTATTTGCAATGGATAAAGTGACACTCAACACTTCTGCTTAATTTCCTATGGAAAGATCTCAATCATATGGCCATCCCCAACAGCAAAGGGACTAGTAAATATAGGTTAGCTGGCATCAGGGATAAAAAGAAACAAGCTTGGTAAAGAGCAAGTCTTTATCACAGAAGTTTTTAAAAAATACAGATTCTAAGGTATCATCCCAGGTGATTCTCATTCAGTAGGTCTACCAGGACCCAAAGAACCTGCATTTAATCTCACCAAGTGACTCTGATATATGTCCAAGTTAGGAAACACTGGCTTAGGTAGTAAAGACCATGAGGCAAATGGGAAAAGCAAAACAAAAAATTTTCATGTTAAAGTTTAAAACAATGTACTGGATAAAAGGAAAACTAAAGGATAACGCAAAATTGAGCTAATTCTTCCCTACTTTGGCCTGTAACAGCAGCCTCTCGTAGCTTTCTTCCTACCTCTTGTAGCCTCATTTCAGGTTTCCTTTCCTCTATTCATCCTATAGTCTCCATTACACTCTCATTGACCACGAGCTCTGCTCATTCCTTGAGTGACCTCACTCACATTAATTATCACCTAAAACATTTTTCTCTGAATCCAGCCTCACATTTAACCGCCAGGGATTTCCAAGGTGGTGCAGACCCTGAAAACACTCGAATACTAACCAAAAGGTTGACAGTTTGAACTCACCCAGATGTGCCTTGGATGACAGGCCTGATGACCAGCTTATGAAGGATGACAGCCTTGAAAACCCAGTTCTACTTTGCACACATGGAGTCGCCATGAGTCGGAATCAACTTGATGGCAACTAACAACAACTATAACACTTCTCCAATGTGGATGTGCTGCTAGTACCCCAACATATCCAAATATGAATTCATCTTCCTGCCAAACCAGTTCCCTCTGTTTGTTCCCTAACCACCTAGGCCGCCTAGTTAAAACCATAGGAATCATGGAGGTACTGTCCTGCTCCTTCAGCCTCTATAATCCAGTTACCAAGTACTATCCATTTTGACTTCCTAAAAACCTACCATCTATCCCCACTTAAAAAACAAAAAACCAACACTGTCACCAAGTTAATTATAGGACAGAGCAGAGCTTCCCCACAGTGTTTCCAAGGAGTGGCTGCTGGATTTGAACTGCCAACCTTTTGGTTAGGAGCCATGGCTCACTGTAGCTCTTAGTCACTGTGCCACCAGAGCTCCACTGCCACTGTCTTATTTCAGGCTTTCTTTTCTTTTCAAATGCTAGAACTACCAGTTCCCCAACCTCCAGCTTCATTTTCAACATCAATCTATATATTCTACACTAGCTCTCCTTCCTCACGATTTGTTCAAGATTCACATCTGACACTGATTTCCTGCTTCAGATCTTTCAGTGGCTCACTACTACTTTCAGAATAAAGTTCTAACTCCTTAGAACTTAGCTCACAGGATCTTCGTGATACGGCCCCTGCATATCTCCAAGAGGGTCCTCTGTTGACATGCCAGGTCCTCTGTGTTAGTGCCATTGTTACCCCAGACATTTCTCCAAACATATTCTCGTATCCTTTGGAGTCTGGAATAGCACTCAATGTACAGTAAATGAATCAATCAAATGAATGCATGAATAAAGTCGTGCTGAATTTGGAATGGCAGACTGGTAGCTAATTGGAACCATCCAATAAGCAAATGTCAGAGAGATTAGAGCTTAGGCAAAAATTCAAAACCAGAATCACAAATTTGAGAATCACTAATAAAAAAGCAATATTTAGAAATCTTGAGAATGGACAAGTTCCGACAATATATGACCTTGGCTAAAGCCAGGGGATCTTTCCTTCTAGTTATATGGCTACATCATGGACCCAAGGTGGGAACTTCTTATCCATGTATAAGAAGCTACCAGTCAACGAACTAGAGATAGACGGGAACTTCCTGAAACTGATAAAGGCCATCTATGAAAAACTCACAGCTAGCATCATACTTAAAATAAAAGACTGAATGCTTTCCCCAGAAGATCAGGAACAAGATAAGGATGTCCACTCTCACCACTTCTATTCAACACTGTCCTAGAGATTCTGCTCAGGTCAATTCATCAAGAGGAAGAGATAAAAGGCTAGGCTGGAGAGAAGTAAAACTCTCTCTATTCACAGGTGACATGATCTCATATACAGAAAATGCTCAGGAATCCATTCAAAACTATTAGTACTAATAAACAAGTTCAACAAAGTTGCAGGGTACAAGAGCAATATACAAAAGACAACTGTATTTCTATACACAATAAACAATCTAAAAATAAAATTAAGAAACTTGTACTCTGGGAACAACATCACTGAAAGAAATAAAAAAAAAAAAACTAAATAAATGGAAAGACATCCCATGTTCATGGGCTGAAAGACAATATTGCTAAGATGGCAGTATTCCTCAGACTGATCCACAGATTCGATATAATTCCCATTAAAGTCCAACAGCCTTTTTGGCAGAAATTAACAAGTTGATCTTAAAATTTATGTGGAAATGCCAGTAACCCAGGAAAGCCAAAATAATCTTGAAGAAGAAGAATAAAGTTGGGGGACTCATGCTTTTCAGTTCCAAACTTACTACAAAGCTACAAGTAATTAAGACAGTATGGTACTAATATAGCCCAGTGGAACAGAATTGAAAGTCCAGAAATAAATCCTCACATTTACAGTCAGTTGATTTTTGACAAGGATACCAAGACAATTCAATGGGAAAAGAATTGTCTAGACACACAAAAAAATGAAGTTAAACTCCTACCTCATAGCATATGTAAAACTTACTCAAAATGGATCACAGACCAAAACGTAAGAGCTGTACCTGTACAACTCTTTGTACTAGTTTCCTAGGACTGCCATAACAAATGACAACTTGGTAGCTTACAACGAAAATTTATTTTCTCACAGCTGAGGCCAGAAGTCTAAAATCAAGGTGTCCACACAGCTGCCCTCCCTCCAAAGGTTTTAGGGGAGACTTCTTTCTTGCCTCTTTCAGCATCTCAGGCTCCAGTCGTTCCTTGGCTTGAGGGTACGTGATTTCAATCTCTGCCTCCATCTTCACATTGCCTTCTCCCATGTGTTTCTAGGTCTCTCAGTCTTCTCCTTTTCTATGTCTTACAAGGACATTCCACTGGATTTGGAGCCCACGCTAATCAGGGTGACCTCATCTTGAGATCATTACCTTAATTACATCTACAAAGACCCTCTGTCCAGGTAAGATCACATTTACAGGATCCTTAGGTAAGGACTTGGACATGTCTTCTTCAGGACCAGTGTTCAACCCACTACACTCTTCATGACTTTGAGTTAGGCAAATATTTCTTAGATGTGACAACAAACGAACAAGTAACCAAAGAAAAAATAAATTGGGCTTCATCAAAATTAAATACTTTTATGCTTCAAAGGACACCATCACAAAAGCAAAAAGACAGGTTACAGACTGGTAGAAAAATCTGATAAATGTTGTATCGCATAATGGACTTGTATCTAGAATACATAAAGAACTCCTACAACTCAATAATGAAAAGACGAATAGCCCAATTAAAAAATGAAAAAGGGCTCTTAATAGATACATCTCCAAAGATAAGAAGACAATCACAAAGGACATATGTAATTTAATCCCATTTATACAAAATATCCAGAAAAGGCTAATGTACACAGACAAAAACAGTTCAGTGGTCATCTACAGCTGGAGAGGATACGCATTTAGGGAGTGACAGCTTAGAGGCGAGGGGTTTCTTTTTGGTAGGATAAAAATGTTCTAAAACTGATCGTAATGATACTTGTCCAGTTCTGTGAACTGAACTGTATAATTTAAATTGGTAAATTATATGGTAGGTGAATATATCTCAATAAAGCTATCTAAAAAAGAAAAAGTGATCAAATTTTTCAATCCAGAAACTGATGCATGGGAAAAGGCTACCTCTCCAAAGTAATTTGTGCTCCCTACTATAAAATATTAAAAAAATATAAAATATTTAAAAACTTTTATTTATTTTTTATACTATAAAATATAAAATCAATCTCTCTTTTTTATACCTTAGATAACAGGAAATGAAGTTAAATGTAGCGCTCAATTGTAATAACTCTCATTCTAAGTTTTAGAACAAATATTTCTTACCTGATTTTACTTAAGTATTTTAATTATCCTGTGCTGCATGTTTTAATGTTATCTGTGGCCTTAAATCCTTAGGAGTACAAAAGATTGACTTTTAAGCTGATAATAAACTAATAAACTAAGTGGCCTTTTCCCTAAAGCTGTGAAGTAATAACTCCATCCAGACTGTTTTCTATGCCAATCAGCAAATACAGAGAAGAATGCTAGTAATTTTTTCTTTCTTTTTTTAATGAGCTTCAAATAAGGAGGACAGTTATCATATAAATAAGAATGGGGAATGGTGGAAATAAAAACTAAAAAGTGTATGATAATTGTAATCATTCTAACTTTATATTTGCACACAACATGCTAGTAACCGGAGATTTCATTAAATTTTGTTCTCAATCAGAAGTGTTACTGTGTGACTGATTTGATTTCATGTGGCCGTCTACCGGGAACATTATCCAAAACAAAAAGACTTCATCCCGAACTACTCTGTCCAGACACACAGCATTTTTCCAAGGTCACTTCACCCCACAGTACGTTTGCTAAATATCAATTTTATGTTAGACTAGAATAATAAAAACCAAATAACAAGATAAAATGCTAAAAAACCTAACACAACCCAAATCTAAACACCTGGATTAACTGATTCTTTTTTACTGCCTTAATCAATGTTTGACTTCATTTTCATAAAGTTTAATTTATCCTACTGGGACTAAATAACAACGACAACAACAAAAACATATGATTAAAAAAAAAAACCAAACCGTGCGCCATCGAGTCAATTCCGACTCACAGCAGCCCTATAGGACAGAGCAGAACTGCACTATAGAGTTTCCAAGGAGCACCTGACGGATTCGAACTGCCAACCCTTTGGTTAGCAGCCATAGCACTTAACTACTACGCCACCAGGGTTTCCAAAATATATGACAGTCACTCTCAATTGTACTTACAAGTGAGCCATTAATATGGCTATGTCAGACCTTTAAACATATACTCACTTCCGTTCAAACTTTTGCTTAGTACTTAATGTCCTCAGTTTATACTCAAACATATTACATACAATCTGAATTACAGCAATAGCCACCCAACTGGCCTTGGGTGTTTATCTGTCTGTTGTAATCTACTCTTCTAAAACCTGTAATATAGTGGTAATTTAACTTTCAGGGGTCATAGGCCCCCCTGAGAATCTAAAAAAAGTTATGGGCCCTCTTGAGTAAGTACATATACTCACATTTCTCTCCAAGTCCTTGACAGACTCTAAGAAAGCACAGCTATAATGACATCTCATTGCCTACCAATCAAATCCAAACTTCTTAGCCCGATATTTAAAGTACTTCATAATGTAGTCACAGTTAACCTAGGTAATTTATCTCCCGTTCTTTTTCAATTACTTGCACCAATCAGGGCACTCTCTCTCTCTTTACTATTCCAACATAGGCACAACATCCTCCTTCTGGCTTGACCTTATGGTTCCCTCTTTTTGCTTTCATGCACAACTGTCTGCTTTTTACAAATACTTCCACGTAAACCTAAAAAACCTCCCCTGCCGTGACGGTGTCCCTCTGTCCATGATCAGATCATCTGCTCCTTTCTGAATTCTGAAACAAGTTATCTACATCTCTTATAGAGTTCACCATGTTCTACCTTGTATTATACCAAAACCCTTGTTGCCGTCGAGTCGATTTCTGACTCATGGTGACCCTATAGGACAGAGTAGAACTGCCCAATAGGGTTTCCAAGGAGCACCTGGTGGATGAGAACTTCCAACCTTTTGGTTGGCAGCCATAGCCCTTAACCACTATAGCACAAGGGTTTCCTTGTATTATACAAGCTACTCAAAAAGTTAGGAAACATAAAATACACTTGTTCATTATATTTTCAAATAATATGCTTTTTATGTTTGCCTTCGACCTCCACAACGCTTTTCATGTGAAGTATCTCACACACTCTGTATTTACGTGTATCTTTTCTCCTCTCATAGCCAATAAGATCCTTAAGGGCAGACACAGGACCTAATGTACTCTTGGGTGTCCCACAGTCACCAGCAGAAAAGGAGTACCCTTGATATAAAGTACCTCAATATCTGGGCCTCAGTGTTCTTCAGACACTTCATGCATTCTGTACCCCAAATTACAAGATTTTTCAAGGATCATCTTCCCCTGTGCCTCCATAAACAAAGTTCAAAGTACAATGTTCTACCCCCTTAGTGGGTACTAGATCAACTGTGAACTTACTAAAATAGTAGTAAAGTTATTCTCTCTACTCACTGAGATATGCCAACCCTAATATGGATTGAAATGTGTCCCCATAAAATGTGTGTCAACTTAGGTAAGCCATGATTCCCAGTACTGTGCGACTGCCCACCATTTTGTGATCTGATGTGATTATCCTATGTGTCGTAAATCCTAACTGCTATTATATGTCAGATGGATCCTGGCTGAAAGCAGAGAATACCAGAAGGATGTTTACCTGTGTTTTATTGACTATGCAAAGGCATTTGACTGTGTGGATCATAACAAACTATGGATAACACTGCGAAGAACGGGAATTCCAGAACACTTAATTGTGCTCATGAGGAACCTTTACATAGATCAAGAGGCAGTTGTTTGGACAGAACAAGGGGATACTGATTGGTTTAAAGTCAGGAAAGGTGTGCGTCGGGGTTGTATTCTTTCACCATACCTATTCAATCTGTATGCTGAACAAATAATCCGAGAAGCTGGACTATATGAAGAAGAATGGGGCATCAGGATTGGAGGAAGACTCATTAACAACCTGCGTTATGCAGATGACACAACCTTGCTTGCTGAAAGTGAAGAGGACTTGAAGCACTTACTAATGAAGATCAAAGACCACAGCCTTCAGTATGGATTATACATCAACATAAAGAAAACAAAAATCCTTACAACTAGACCAATGAGCAACATCATGATAAAAGGAGAAAAGACTGAAGTTGTCAAGGATTTCATTTTACTTGGTTCCATAATCAACAGTCATGGAAGCAGCAGTCAAGAAATCAAAAGACACACTGCATTGGGTAAATCTGCTGCAAAGGACGTCTCCAAAGTGTTGAAGAGCAAAGATGTCACCCTGAAGACTCAGGTGCACCTGACCCAAACCATGGTATTTTCAATCGCATCATATGCATGTGAAAGCTGGACAATGAATAAGGAAGACTGAAGAAGAGTTGACGCCTTTGAACTGTGGTGTTGGCAAAGAATATTGAATATACCGTGGACTGCCAAAAGAATGAACAAATCTGTCTTAGAAGTACAACCAGAATGCTCATTAGAAGTAAGGATGGCGAGACTGCATCTTACACACTTTGGACATGTTGTCAGGAGGGATCAGTCCCTGGAGAAGGACATCATGCTTGGCAGAGTATAGGGTCAGCGGACAAGAGAAAGACCCTCAACGAGGCGGACTGACACAGTGGTTGCAACAATGAGCTCAAGCATAACAACGATTGTAAGGATGTCGCAGGACCGGGCAGCGTTTCGCTCTGTTGTGCATAGGGGCGCTATGAGTTGGAACCGACTCGACGGCACCTAACAACAAAAACAACATAATATTAATGAGGCAGGACACGATCTACAGGATTGGGTTGCCTCTTTTGAGATATAAAAGAGAGATGGGAGCAGAGAGGAGACAGACCTCATTATCGCCAAAAGACAAGACAGGAACGGGTGCATCCTTTGGATCCAGGTTCCTTGCACTGAGAAGGTCCTAGACCAGGGGGAGATTGATGACAAGGATCTTTCCCCAGAGCTGATAAAAAGAGAAACCTTCCCTTGGAGCTGGAGCCATGAATTCAGACTTCTAGCCTCATAAACTCAGACAGAATAAATTTCTGCCTGTTAAAGCCATCCACTTATGGTACCTGTCACAGGAGCACTAGATAACTAAAAAGCTTGTTCATAAAAACCTTCAACATATCAAGAATCCTCACCTAATGACCACTAACCCAGAAGGGAGCCCCAGTTATAAAACAGATTCAGAAAACATACATAACAACATCCCAAATTATATATGCAATATATACATTTTATGTGTATATATATGCCTTTGAGTTGTGGTGTTGGCAAAGAATGTTGACTATACCGTGGACTGCCAAAAGAATGAACAAATTCATCTTAGAAGAAGTACAGCCAGAATGCATCCTAGAAGGGAGGGTGATGAGACTTCATCTCACATATTTTGAACAAGTTATCAGGAGAGACCAGTCCCTGAAAAAGGACATCATGCTTGATAAAGAGATTGTTGTCGTTAGGTGCCGTGAAGTTGGCTCTGACTCACAGTGACCCTACGTACTACAAAACGAAACACTGCCTGATCCTGCGCCATCCTCACAACCATTTTTATGCTTGAGCCCATTGCTGCAGCCACTGTGTCAATCCACCTCATTGAGGGTCTTCCTCTTTTTTGCTGACCCTCTCTTTACCAAGCATCATGTCCTTCTCCAGGGACTGGTCCCTCCTGATAACACGTCCAAAGTATGTAAGACATCGTGCTACATCAGGAAATGAAGGTTCTGAAAGCTTGACTCCATCCACATCATTAAGGTGGACTCTACTTTGAGGAGGCAGCTCTTCCCTAGTCATCTTTTCAGTGCCTTCCAACCTGGGGGGCTCATCTTCCAGCACTATATTAGACAATGTTCTGCTGCTATTCATAAGGTTTTCACTGGCTAATTCTTTTCAGAAGTAGACTGCCAGGTCCTTCTTCCTAGTCTGTTTTAGTCTGGAAGCTGACATGAAACCTGTTTGCCAGGGTAAAGTGGAGGACCAGGAAAAAAGAAGACCCTTAATGAGATGGACTGACACAGTGGCTGCAAGAATGGGCTCAAGGATAACAACCATCATGAGGATGGCGCAGGCCCAGACATGTTTCGTTCTGTTGTACGCAGGGTTACTATGAGTCAGAACTGATCTGACAGCACCTTACAACAACATCAACAAACACTACAGGAAGCAGTGAAATAGCATACAAATATAGGAACTTTTTCAGGAACCCCTAAACATGATATGGAAACCCTGGTGGCGTAGTGATAAGTGCTACGCCTGCTAACCAAAGGCTCAGCAGTTCGAATCTGCCTGGCGCTCCTTGGGAACTCTATGGGGCAGCTCTACTCTGTCCTATAGGGTCGCTATGAGTCGGAATCGACTCGACAGCACTGGGTTTGGTTTTAAACATGATATGGAGCTACAGAGGCTGCTAACCAAAAGGTGAGCAGTTTGAATCCACCGGCCAGTCCTTGGAAACCCTATGCCCTATGGGGAAGTTCTAGTCTGTCCTATAGGGTCACTATGAGTTGGAATCGACTCGATGGCAATGGAAAGATAATATAAAAGTTTACAACCAACTGACTGATACTACGACATACACGAACCTTAAAAATAGTATGTTAAGTGAAGGAAGTCAGACAGAAAGAACCACATATTATACTACTTTGTTTATATGAAATAATCAGAATAAGTAAATCCGTAGAGACAGATAGCAGATTAGTGATTGCCAGAGGCTGAAGGGAGGAACAAATAGGGAGTGACTGCTAATGGGATATGGGGTTTCTTTTCAGAGTAATGAAAATGACCTGAAATTAGACAGTGGTAATAACTGCACAACTTTGTGAATATACTTAAAATCGCTGAACTGTACACCGTAAAAGGGTGAGTTTCACGTTATATAAATTACATCTCACAGTTGTGGGTGGCGCAAATATTTAAGCCCTCAACTACCAGCCAAAACTTGGTGGTCTGTACCCACCGAAAGGAGCCTAAGAAGACAGGTCTGGCGATCTGCTTCTGAAAGGTCAGAGCCTTGAAATCCCTATGGAGCACAGTTCTACTCTGTACACATGGGGTCACTACGAGTCAATATATTTAGCTTTCAATATATGTGACCTAAATTATACCTCAATTTTTTCAAGTTTATGACCAATGACCAATTTGGTCATTTTACCTTGAAGAAAACTTTTTAATAGGAATCTTACTTAGGACTTTGTTTTCTCAAGCTGATTAAAACTACAGGGTGCAAGCTAGTTCCCTACAAGCCCCTTTTTAAAGCCATAGCATTAAATTCTTATAAAAAGAGATCTTGTATTAAGAATCCAGAGTGCCGAATTCCTTAAAAAAAAAAAAAAAAAAGGAGTTCTAAAGACACTAGGCATACCTGCACAGTTAACAATGGCAGCAAGTAACATACCTGCTCCTACATGCTGTGATCTCCAGACATCACTCCCTATTGTAGTCCCCATAGGCATGTGAATTTGTGATCCCTGATCTAAACAAAGATCGTCTATCTTTCTTATTATAATGAATGTACTATGAACCACTAATAAGTTAAAATGCAGTCATGTAGGATTACATTCTTATTAACTTCAAAGAGAAAAATACTGACAGCAACACCTGTTGAATAAAACCCTAGAACTATTACAGATTCATGCTGTGTAAACTAAAGTGAAATAATCTGGGGGAAAAGTTCATGTTTCTACTCTACAAAGAATAAGAAATTAATTTTAGTTTAAAAAGTCTTAAATTATTTTCACCAATTAATACACAGTAGTAAGAAATAACTTTTTACCCACATAATTAGGTACTGGCATAAGATGAAGGAAAGCTCTTTCATTCAGATTACTGATTCGGTATTTGAACAAACTGCTTTATTTGCTCAGTGATTTTATATTTAAACCATCTCTAAGTCTCCTGATGCTTAAACGCACAATGAAAAAATGACCACTTTACCCATCTACAGCTTGTACATATTAGGCTGTATTTTACAAAGCTAGAAGAAAACAAAATACAAGATGAATATGGAAACAGATCTAGAAAAGTAGGTTCTACTACTTCCAGCCTCAAATGTAAGTGAAGCCAATTCGTTTTATGCTTTACCTGTTATTCTTTGAGCTAAATGTATGTCAAGTACCTTCCAGCTTTAAAACTCACCTGTACTTATTCAGATCTCATCCTGCTTTCCTCCAAATAAAGTACTTCATCTTAGCTGAGCTGCTTTTTCTGTAGATGAGAAAGTTCAAATAGTATTTACGTTCCATTTCACTTTTACCATCACTTCTAACTGTAAAGTATCAACATACAAGACGACTTCTAAAACAGCTATTCCGTTCAAACTAGGCAAAATTAAAAATTAAACTCGTTTCTCAATGTCTTCCAAAACAGAGACAAGATAAGCCAACGGCTTAGTGATTTACAGGTAAACCTCAATGCTCTTCTACCTGCTCTGAGCCAGACCATTTTATTAACTTATCCAAGTACCCTCAAATTTACAGGTGATGTTTAAATAGATCAACTTTACCACTTAGTATTACTAGATATTATATAAAACTGGAGTAGCATCACAGTCACTTCATGAGTGCAATTACTAAATACCATACACAAAGGTGCAACTGGATTTTATGACCAACTGAAAACACAATCCTATTTCTGTTTAAACCTGACAGTGAATAAAATAGTGTGCTCTCCTAAAAGTTCACCAAATCCCTAACACATAATTTAAATCATAAAAATAACTTTCCCAAAAGTACAGGATTAGAAACTAAAGAAAGCAAACAATCATTACCTCAGCCTTTACTTATGGGAACACAAAGTTATTTAGAATGGTAAAAATTTGAGGAAAATCTAGATCTTGAGTTTCACACCCTTGGAATATAATGTGAGATAACTGTACATGAATCAGTTTCCAAAGACAAACCAATTTGTTTTATTTCAACTGTGCTTTGCTTGTTATTCTTTAACAGCGTTGTTCAATAAAACTTTCTCTGATGACAGAAATCTTCTATTATCTGTGCTGTCCAGTAGGATAGTTAACAGTCACATGTAGCTACTGCCCACTTGAAATGTGGTTAGCAGGACTGAGGAAGTCAGTTTCGAAATTGATTTAATTTTAATTAACTTAAACGTTAATTGCCACAGGTGACTAGTGGCTAGTGACACAGTGGTTAAGAGCTACAATACTTACCAAAAGGTCGGCAGTTCGAATTCACTAGCCGCTCCGTGGAAACCTTATGGGGGCAGTTCTAGTCTGTCCTATAGGGTCACTATGAGTCGGAATGGACTCCAGGGCAACAGGTTTTTTGTTTTTGTTTTTTCCAGCTAGTGGCTATACTGGACAGCGCAGTCCTACAATTTGAAATAAAAGGCATAAACTTGACTGAATAGTTTTTCAAAGTATCATGTCCTGAGATGATGTCAACACCAAGTAGACCCCTTCTGCTACCAAATGATACACACCTTCAGCACCAGCCTAAACATAAAATTCACTTACGAAATGAGAATTCATAATACTACTTAGATTCAGAACGCAAGGCACAATACTCACTAAGAAACAACATTAAAAAACACGTCTCAAGTTTTCCCCCATTATTTTGCAGAACAGGTACTGATTTAGGGAATAATTTCCCAATGCATGCGAGTAACTATTTCTTCAAATCTGTCCAATTACCTTCTGTTCACAAAAGGAAGGGAGGAAGGCAAAAATAAGTTCTCAGCACTAATAAGTTTCCTACGACTCGGTAAATTTCACGTTTCCTTTTCCCTTAAGGAAAGATACAAACGTTTGCAAGCGCCTGCATCTCCTGAAAGCCTCCTTACCTATGTATTTAGGCGAACGAATCATTCTGATACCGTTGCGATTTCCTTCCTACACACAAAATTTTTTTTTCAGGCCAAGAAAGTCACGAGTCTTCAGGTAATCTCTGACCAGCTCTTCCCAAGCCAAGTAACCAAGAACGTGCACAAGATGCCAAAAGAAAGTAAATCTGGCAACCTAACTACTCCCTAAGCAGAATCAACTGCTCTGAACCAGGAAAAAAAGTGCCTGGAACTATCTGGCGAAGCAAACAAGCAAGGTCGTGACCCTGGGTCCCGGCCGCCCGCGCCGCTCCGCCCGCCTGCAGGAAGCCACCTGTCAGGCCTGAGCCTCACCTGGCAGGCGACAGGAGGCGCAGGCCGACAGCGCGGTGGGCGGAGCCCGGGACTGAAGGAGACCGGGTCGGGGTAACCGCTAGCGATTCACACGCGGACGGAGAGTGCAGACGGCCGTCCCCGAGGCGGGACCCCTGCCTCCCGCGCACCCACCCCGCCGGGCAGACGTCCAGGCGGCCCACGTCGCCGGCCCGCCCTACCCCCCTTCCTCCTCAGTCGGAGCGCTGCCCCTCCGTCGCCCCTCACCTACCTGGTCGCGGAGTCTGAGGAACGCCACGGCGGTGGCCGCCGCGCCCACTCCAGCCTCCGCCGACGCCCCGGCCCGCCGCTGCCACGCCGGTGGCCTCAGCAGCTGCCAGGGGCCGGCAGGTCGGCGGCCGGCTGAGCTGAGGAGTCCGCGGGCAGGGGGCAGCATCGCCTCCCGGGCCGCCCGCCGCCACCGAGAGGTGAGGAGCCCGGCCGATCCCGCCTCCTCCTTCTAAGGACTCCACGCCCTCTCCCTTCCTTTCTTTCTCTTTTTCTCGGCCGCCTCCACATGCCGCCTCCTCCCCCTCACGCCCCCTTCCCGAAATACCCCGGCCGCCCGCGCGGCACCGCCGCTCCAGCCCGCGGCAGCAGCGGCTGCAAACTCCACTCCCCAATATTGCCACCACCGCCCGCCGCGATTGGCCGCCGCCCGGCGGAGAGGCCAGCGTAAGCTGAGCGCCCATTGGCTCCGCCATTGCGCTCGCTGGTGGCCCCCCCCTGCCGGAGGGGGAGAGGGCGGGGAGGAGGAAGCCGCGAGGGGTGGGCGCGGAGCTGCGGCTGCCCTGGGCGGGGGAGTCGGGAACGTGGCGGAGCCGGGGGTGGGACGGCCAGGTGTACGGGCTCCTGGGCGCGCGGCCTAGTGCGGTGGGCGGAGCCCGGGGCTGAAGGGGACAGGGGGTGGGGGTGACGGCCCGCGATTCACACGTGGAGGTAGAGTGTAGATGCGCCTCCAGCCTTGGGGGATGAAGGAGCTGGGTGAGGGGCGGGAATGGGCAGGCGTGAGGGGTGGGAACTTGGGGGCTGCTGCCTTCCCCATAGCGGCCTGGGTTGGGGGGTGAGCTGGACTCGCATTTGGAGGAAGAGTGAGGATGCGCCCCTGGGCTTGGGTGGGGGAGGGTCGAAGGAGCCCAGGGGTGAGAGGTGGTTTTGGGGGCTGCTGCCCTCACCTGGGCGGTGACCAAGGCCAGAGGGAGGTGGGGAAGGCGAACTGGCCGCTACTTGCATGTCGAGGTACAACGGAGACCCTTTTGTCTCCCCTCTCCCCCCACCCCAAAGGTCCGGGATTTGGGGAGGATGGTGGAGGCACTGGAAGGGTGTGAGGTAACGCCTGGGGGCTGCAATCCAGGGGGAGAGGGACGGTGCTGGCTCTCCAGAAGGAAGGGAGGCGTATTTGCAGCCAAACAGGTTGTGGACGCCTGAGTTTTTTTTTTTTTGCCTGCAGTCCCAATCCTAAGCAAGGCTGTGGACCCCCTCTCGGAAAGCCCCCTGCCAGGCTTGCTTTTTTTCTTTTTTCTCCCTTTCTTCTTATGCACCTGAAGGATTCTGTCTCCCACGCGAGAAAAATCAATTAAATATAAAAAACGATGTGCGAAATTTCTAATAAGTATCGTCCTTGGATGGAGGAGAAGAGGAATAACTCCCTAACCCTGCCACACACACATACACTCCCTACCCCCCAACCCCCTGCCCCTCCACGCCACCCCACAGCTCTGAAACTGCTTCTCTTTCTTAGGGAGCAGCACACTGTTCCCGTTCCAGGATTGTGTGGGAGAAGACTGTTGTGCGCTTGTGTCTCTCCCAGGCGGCACCAGCCCCTGGTTAATAAAAGGTACAGATGGTTAGAACACGAATGTGTGACGTCAGACTTGGTTTTAAAAAGTCCCGTTTTCCCCACATCAGTTGTATCTCTTGGGATAGACTTCATATTTAGAGGATCGATTTCAGTCCAAGGGCAGTCTGGATGCAGGAAAGGGGACCTACACCAGAACTGTCAAATTATTATAATGCTTCACTTATAACAAAAAGCTTATCCTTAAAAAACAAAAAGCTTATCCTTAGCCCCATAAAAAATGAAAATATCAGAATCTGCAAGATCAAAAACGATGCAGATTAATAGTACAAGCCTTCCAGTATTCTTTGACATATCCGTGCCTTGATGCTCTAGAAACAATTTCTACCTAAAATTAGATTCATCATCATAAATTACACTTTCTAATTCAAATGGAGACGTTCTCATAACAGTGAATGCAACAATCATGACAAAACTAAAAAGAAAGTCCAACTGCTCTTGCTTTGTATTACCTTCAGTACCTCACTCCTTTCCCTTTACTTCATCAACTCCAGCGGACAAAATAGGGATGCTATTTGTCCCCCAACCTCTCCTTATCTGTTCAGTGAAAGTGAATGAGTTAATGTTATGAAAGCATTTGAGTTCTGCAAATCAAAGTTCTCATAATATTACTAAAGCACTTTGTAATTACAGGTCACCTTTGTAAATAGTTACCCATGTGCTATGTGGGATACAGAATTCTACCTTAAGAATTTAGCTTCATGCATACATAAACTTGTTAACCACTGTGGATGTCTAGTCAGAAGTCAATAAATTCCCCCCAATCATCCCTCCTCTAGATTAAAGTTCTAGAATTTAAAAGCACAGTGGGAACTTGATTAGGAACATGGTGAAGATTAACTTTTGGGAAAACGTAAGTGCGTTTGAGAACATGAATTAAAATTATGGACCAAGTATGTATTTTTGTAGGTTTTGTAATTGATCTAATGAAACTTTTCAGGGCTCCTCTGAATTTTTCTAATTACCAACAATTAATGACTATGTTTTATAATGCACCAAATCTGACGACTTTACAAATAGTAAATGCCAAACTCTCCTGCTAGAGAATGTTTAAGATCGAGCTGGATTCTCACCCTTCCTGACTCTGAACATCATTCGTAAAATCTAAACTTAACCTTACCTGGCCTGCTCATCTCCCAGAATCAAGTAAGATGACATGAAAGGCTGTGGGAACTCTGAAGGGCTGTACAAATTTAATGTTATTATTACAGCAACTACATTTCCATAGCTGGCAAGAGGGTAATAACCATTTATTCTAAAACATAGAAATAAAAAATTTAAGGAATGGAGCAATAAAATTCATGTTGAATTCTGATTTTTTAAAAAAAATTTATAAGATTTCTCCTGCTTATTATAAAATACTCAAATATTAAAGAAATGTAGAAATGTACAGTACTGACAAAAATTAGTTGGATTCCTCTACACTAACAAAGAGAACTTCAAAGAGGAAATCAAATCAATACCATTTACAGTAGCCCCCAAGAGCTTAAAATGCTTAGGAATAAATCTAACCAAAGACATAAAGGACCTATACAAAGAAAACTACAAGGCTCTACTGCAAAAAACCAAGAGACCTACATAAGCGGAAAAACATAACTTGCTCATGGATAGGAAGACTCAACACTGTAAAAATGTCAATTCTACCCAAAGTGATCTACAGATACAATGCAATCCTGATCCAAATTCCAACAACATTTTTTAACAAGATGGAGAAACAAATCACCAACTTCATATGGAAAAGGGAGAGGCCCTGGATAAGTAAAGCATTACTGAAAAAGAAGAACAAAGTGGGAGGCCTCATACTACCTGATTTTACCACCATAGTAATCAAAACAGCCTGGTACTCATACAATGACAGATTGACCAATGGAACAGAATTGAGAGCCCAGGTGTAAATCCTTCTGCCTATGAGCATCTCATATTGGACAAAGGTCCAAAGTCCATTATATAGGGAAAATACAGCCTCTTTAACTTATGGTGCTGGCATAACTGCATATCCATATGCAAAAAAAATGAAGAAAGACCCATACCTCACACCATGTACAAAAAGTAACTCAAAATGGATCAAAGAACTACATATAAAATCTGAAATGATAAAGATCATGGAAGAAAAAACAGGGACAATGCTAGGAGCCCTAATACATGTCATAAACAGAATATAAACGATAACTAACAGTGCACAAACACCAGAAGAGAAACTAGATAACTGGGAGCACTCCTAAAAATCACACACTTAGGCTCATCAGAAGGCTTCACCAGAGTTAAAAAGACAGCCTACAGACTGGGAAAAAATTTTTGGCTACGACATACCTGATCAGGATCCAATCTCTAAAATCTACAAGATACTGCAAACCCTCAACAACAAAAAGACAAATAACCCAGTTAAAAAATGGGCAAAGGATATGAACAGGAACTTCACCAAAGAAGGCATTCAGGCAGCTAACAGATACATGAGGAAATGCTCACTATCATTAGCCATTAGAGAAATGCAAACCAAAACTGCAATGAGATACCATCTCACCCCAACAAGGCTGGCATTAATCCAAACACCACAAGTTAGTAAATGTTGGAGAGGTTGTGGAGAGACTGGAACAGTTATACACTGCTGGTGGGAATGTTAAATGGTATGGCCATTTTGGAAATCGATTTGATTCTTCCTTAAAAAGCTAGAAAAAGAAGTACCATATGATCCAGCAATCCCACTTCTTGGAATATATCCCAGAGAAATAAGAGCCTTTACATGAACAGATACATGCACACCCATGTTCACTGCAGCACTGTTCACTACAGCAAAAGGACAGAAACAACCTAGGTGCTCATAAACAGACGAATGGATAAACAAATTATAGTATATACACACAATGGAATCCGATGCAAAGATAAAGAACAATGATGAGTCTGAAAATTATCTCATGACGTGGATGAATCTGGAAGGCATTATGCTGAGTGAAATTAGTCAAAAAAGGACAAATATTGTATGAGACCACTATTATAAGAACTCAAGAAAAAAGTCAAACAGAAGAAAACATTCTTTGATGATTACAAGGGTGGGGAGGGAGGGAGAGGGGAATTCACTAACTAGAGAGTAGACAGGAATTATCTTAGGTGAAGGGAAGGACGACACACAACACACGGGAAGTCAGCACAACGGGACTAAAACAAAAGCTAAGAAGTTTCCTGAACATAACCAAACACTTCATGGGACAGAGTAGCAGGGGCAGGTGTCTGGGCACCATGGTTTCATGGGACCTCTAGGTCAATTGGCATAACAAAGAAAATGTTCTGCATCCCACTTTGGTGGTGGCATCTGGGGGTCTTAAAAGCTTGCGAGAGGCCATCTAAGAGGCATCAATTGGTCCCAACCCACCTGGAGCAAAGGAGAATGAAGAACACCAAAGACACAAGAAAAATATTAACTCAAAAGAGAAAACGGCCACATAAACCAGAGACTCCATTGGCCTGAGACCAGAAGAACTAGATGGTGCCCGACTACCACCAGTGACCACCCTGACAGGGAACATAACAGAGAGTCCCTGACAGCAAAAGTGTGGTGCAGAACTCGAATTCATATAAAAAGACCAGACTTAATGGTCCGACTGAGACTAGAGGACCCCCAAAGACATGGCCCCTGGGCTTTCCGTTAACCTAGAACTAAAACCATTCCCTAGGCCAACTCTTCAGACACAGAATTGATGGACTATAAAATATAAAATAATACTTGTGAACAGTGTGCTTCTTAATTCAAGTTGATACAAAAGACTAAATGGGCAGCTCCTGTATGGAGGTGGGATGAGAAGACAGAAGGGGATAGGAGCTGGTTGGACGGACACTGGAAATGCAGGGTGGAAAGGCAGAGTGTGCTGTCATATTTTAGGGATTGCAACTAGGGTCCAATAGCAATATGTGTATACATTTTTGTATGAGAAATTAACTTGAGCTGTAAACTTTCACCTAAAGCACAATTAAAAAAAAAAAAAAATTATAATACTGAAGGTAAAGTCCCATATCATCAAAGCCAGTGAAACTGGAAACTAGAATGTTGTCAGTGATCCCTCTGTCTGCCACCCTTACCTACCTCCTCTTTTCTCCAGGTAACTTTCATTCTCTTTTACTACAACCAAGACCTCTATTAACACATTTTAAGTACTCTGCAATGATAAAGGAAAAAAGCCGGTATTCCTGACCTCAGATTTGAAGAGGAGGCCTGGTGGAACAGTAGTTAAGCACTGGGCTGCAGCTAACTGAAAGGTCGGGGGTTCCAAGCCACCAGCCAGTGCACGGGAGAAAGGAATGATTAACTGGTTGGGTTAGAGTCATATGACCATGTCTTAGCCAATCACTACAGCCAAAGAAGCAAGGTCTTCAAACTGATGCAAGTTTCTATGCAGAAAAAGCCATGTCTAAAATGGTTTGAGGACAGATATCATACAGAATTGCTGTGAGCTGGACAATCACAACAAATTTTATTTCTTATACTACTACATGGAAACCCTGGTGGCGTAGTGGTAGCTATAGCTGCTAACCAAAATGCCAGTTCAAATCCACCAGGACTCCTTGGACACTCTACAGGGCAGTTCTACTCTGTTGTGTAGGTCGCTGTCAGTTGGGATTAACTCAGTGGCCATGGGTTTGGTATGGTTTGGATACTACTACATAAGGAGCCCTGGTGGTACAGTGGTTAAGGGCTTGGGTACTAACCTAAAGGTCAGCAGTTCAAACTCACCAACCGCCCCAGGGGAGGAAGATGTGGCAGTCTGCTTCCTTAAAGATTACAAGCTAAGAAACCTTATGGGGCAGTTGTACTCTGTCCTACACGGTCACTGTAAGTCAGAATCTACTTGATGGCAGCAGGTTTTTGGATACTACCACGTCAGGTACTTGCTCTGCACTGTATATCCTTTATCTCATTTCAGTTTTCAATAGCCTCAGAAGTGTGCCCAGAGTTACCCAGCTAGTAAATGGCAGGCCTGGATTCATGAGGGCCTTGGAAGCCAAGAAGGGTAGCTAACAAAGTAGGGAATAGGCAACTATTGATGCCTTTCAGCCAGATAATCCCCATTGTTGTTGTTAGGTGTGGTCAAGTCAGTTCCTACTCCTAGCAGCCCTGTGTACAACTGAGTGAAACAGTGCCCAGCCCTGCACCATCTTCACAATTGCTGCTAAGCTTGAGCCCGTTGTTGCAGCCACTGTGTCAATCCACTGACCCTCTACCTGTCTTAATAAAATGAGCTTTATAAAGAGTCTGAAAGACATGGAGGATGGATATAATAGACTGCCAAAGCAGCACAGAGAAACAAGGAGATAAAAAAATCAAAAGTTCAGAGACTTCAGAGATAAAATTAGAAGATCCAACATAGATCTAAAAGTTTCATTGGAAAGAAAACAGAAAATGAAGAAGAGGTACTATTCACGGAGATCATGGCTGAGAATTTTTCAGATTTGAAGAAACGCATGAGTCATCAGATCAAAGGTAGACATTAAGTCTCAGGCAGAATAATTGTAAAAACTGAGACCTACGCATAACAGTGAAACTACAGGACACCAAACACAATAAGAAAATGTTAAAAATTACCCCTGAAAGAAGTCAAATTACCCTAAAAGGAATGACAGGGACATGCCATCAGACTTATCAGCGAAAAGAGGTGATAGAAGATAGAAAATATCTTCAAAGTGTTGAGAAACCAGAACTGAGAAACAATTCCATACCTAGCTAGGCTGTATTTCAGAAGGAAGGACAAAATACATTTTCACATTTGGGACTCACAGCCCCTCACTGAAAGAAATATTAAAGGACATACCTGAACCAGAAACAAACTGAACCCTAAAGGAACAAGTGAGATGGAAGAAGAAAGTGTGAACCAATAAATTAGCAAATATCCTGGTTAATCCAAATAAGTATTATTCTTTTTTAAGAGCCAGTATTTTAGAATGTAAAAACAAGGTGAAATAAAAGTATTAGTCATTAAAAATATGGTAGATGGTAGCAGGAAGGAGTTCTGAATTAAAACATTCTAAACTCCTTTTGGAAACCCTGGTGGCATAGTAGTTAAGTGCTACGGCTGCTAACCAAGAGGTCCACAGTTCAAATCCGCCAGGTGCTCCTTGGAAACTCTATGGTTCGGTTCTGCTCTGTCCTATAGGGTCACTGTGAGTCGTAATCGACTCGACAGCAGTGGTTGGGGGGTTGTTGTTGTTGTTAGGGGCCACCGAGTTGGTTCTGACTCATAGCGACCCTATGCACAACAGAATGAAACACTGCCCGGTCCTGAGCCATCCTTACAATCATCGTTATGCTTGAGCTTGTTGTTGCAGCCACTGTGTCACTCCACCTCATTGAGGGTCTTCCTCATTGAAGGTCTTCCTCTTTTCTGCTGACACTGTACTCTGCCAAGCATGATGTCCTTCTCCAGGGACTGATCCCTCCTGACAACATGTCCAAAGTGTGTAAGATGCAGTCTCGCCATCCTTGCTTCTAAGGAGCATTCTGATTGTACTTCTTCCAAGACAGATTTGTTCATTCCTTTGGGAGCCCATGGTATGTTCAGTATTCTTCGCCAACACCACAATTGAAAGGCGTCAACTCTTCTTCAGTCTTCCTTATTCATTGTCCAGCTTTCATGTGCATATGATGCAATTGAAAATACCATGGCTTGGGTCAGGCGCAAGTTACTCTTCAAGGTGACATCTTTGCTCTTCCACTTTAAAGAGGTCCTTTGCAGCAGATTTACCCAATGCAGTGTGTCTTTTGATTTCTTGACTACTGCTTCCATGGCTGTTGATTGTGGATCCAAGTAAAATGAAATCCTTGACAACTTAAGTGTTTTCTCTGTTTATCATGATGTTGCTCATTGGTCTAGTTGTAAGGATTTTTGTTTTCTTTATGTTGAGGTGCAATCCATACTGAAGGCTATGGTCTTTGATCTTCATTAGGAAGCGCTTCAACCCCTCATCATTTTCGGCAACCAAGGTTGTGTCATCTGCATAATGCAGGTTGTTAATGAGTCTTCCTCCAATCCTGATGCCACGTTCTTCTTCATAGAATCCAGCTTCTCGGATTATTTGCTCAGCATACACACTGAATAGGTATGGTGAAAGAATACAACCCTGACGCACACCTTTCCAGACTTTAAACCAATCAGTATCCCCTTGTTCTGTCCATACAACTGCCTCTTGATCTATGTACAGATTCCTCATGAGCACAATTAAGTGTTCTGGAATTCCCATTCTTCACAATGTTATCCATAATTTGTTATGATCCACACAGTCGAATGCTTTTGCATAGTCAATAAAACACAGGTAAACATCCTTCTGGTATTCTCTGCTTTCAGCCAGGATCCATCTGACATCAGCAATGATATCTCTGGTTCCATGTCCTCTTCTGAAACCAGCCTGAATTTCTGTCAGTTCCCTGTCGATATACTGCTGCAGCCGTTTTTGAATGATCTTCAGCAAAATTTTGCTTGTATGTGATATTGATGATATTGTTCTATAGATCCACACATTCAGTTGGATCACCTTTCTTGGGAATAGGCATAAATATGGATCGTTTCCAGTCAGTTGGCCAGGAAGCTGTCTGCCATATTTCTTGGCATAGAAGAGTGAGCACTTCCAGCACTGCATCTGTTTGTTGAAACATCTCAATTGATATTGCATCAATTCCTGGAGCCTTGGTTTTCGCCAATGCCTTCAGAGCAGCTTGGACTTCTTCCTTCCGTACCATCGGTTCCCAATCATATGGCACCTCCTGAAATGGTTGAACATCAACTAATTCTTTTTGGTACAATGACTCTGTGTATTCCTTCCATTTTCTTTTGATGCTTCCTGCGTCGTTTAATATTTTCCCCATAGAATCCTTTACTATTGCAACTCGAGACTTGAATTTTTTCTTCAGTTCTTTCAGCTTGAGAAACGCCGAGTATGTTCTTCTCTTTTGGTTTTCCATCTCTAGCTCTTTGCACATGTCATTATAATACTTTGTCTTCTCGAGAGGCCCTTTGAAATCTTCTGTTCGGTTCTTTTACTTCATCAATTCTTCCTTTTCCTGTAGCTGCTCGACATTCAAGAGCAAGTTTCAGAGTCTCCTCTGACATCCATCTTGGTCTTTTCTTTCTTTCCTTACGACCTCTTGCTTTCTTCATTTATGATGTCCTCGATGTCATTCCACAACTCGTCTGGTGGTAGCCTCCTTTTATTCAGAAGGAGGAGTGAAATATTCCTTAACTTTTGATTTTAACAAGTTATTATAGTTTAGGTTCTTTGTTGCAATTAACAGAATCCCAGAAAGAATTTCTTAAAATTCTCTTCGGCAGCTCTCTGAGTCATTGGAAGGCCTAGAAAAACAAAGCTTTGGCTAAGGTCCTAGAAGTGCCCTAAACCATGCAACAGAATGAGCGTGATAAAGAAACTGCTACTGCCCCCATGGAACACCAAATGGCAGGAGCTCAACTTTTCTTCATCGGCCCCTGCTGTCAGCATCAATGTCAATTCTGCATCAGGAGGTCGATCTTGCAACCACGGCCACCTCCGCGAGCTGAATTCCTCTTCCTCTACCAGGAAAATGGAAGCCGGAGGCACAGCTTGCATAGCTGACATCGCTTTCTCTCACAGGTGCTTCTGGTTACCAGAGACTAAGTTATAGGTCTGCAGCCTAGCTGCAAGGGACGCAGAAAATCTGAGTTCTGACTTGTATACTAGAGAGGTGGGATCAATAACGCAAATATAGAAAGGCTGTTTAAATGATTATGGCAGTCCTGAAGATGACAGGAGTCCACTACTGATGTTCTCGTTAGTTACCGTTGAGGCAGCCCCTGTCTCACGGCAACCCCAAGTGTTACAGACCAGAACTGTTCCATAGGGTTTTCTCGGCTGTAGTCTTTATGTAAGTGTATCGCCAGGCCTTTCTTCCACAGGGCCACCGGGTGACTTAGGTTAGTAGTCAAGTGCAAGCTGTTTGTGCCACTCAGGCACTTTTCATTACTGATTCGCATGCTAAATACTTAAGAGTATTCACCAAAATAAGAAAAATAGAATGTGTAATTTCCAAACCTATACAGAATAAAAAAATTACAGAGAGAAAATTTAGTGAATTGATTAGCACGTAAGAAAGAAGAAAAATGGAAGCAAATTAAAAGCATGGTAAATAGAAAAATCCAAATAAGTTTGTAGAAAGAAGTCCAAGTATATTAATTACTATAAATATAAATGAATTAGACATTAATATCAGACATAAGAATTTAAGTTAAGAAGGACTGGTAGGATAAAGGGGTGGAATGTAGTAATTATAAAAAGAAAAAGTCACGAAGAAAACATAAAATCTTCAACTTGTATTCACTTAACAACCTAAAGCATGACGTGGGACATAAAATCCAAAGACGAACCTGACCTAAAGTAAAATGGCTGAACTCATGCTAAGGCTCAGTATGACCTTTCACATAGATTCAAACCCTGTTGCTTAGGAACCAACCCTATCATTAACGAAATCCTTTTCTCTGTGGTCCGGCTAAGGATGTGGATACTACGTGTCCTGGGGTCTGTAACCAAACCTTATCGAAATGCTTTGTGTTAGATCTCTTCAGAAAATCTTATATTCTGAGTGAGGTAATGTTTAACAACCTATTCCTGACAGTATCTGTCATGCCATCATCATGTCATCATTTTTTGACGGTCCTGAGACCCCCCTCTGCAAACACATACCTTGCAATTTTGTCCTTTAGCCAACGTATTCCAGTTGTATTAATGTAACCAGTGATGTTAAAAATCATGCTTTGCTTTGTCTTACCTTTGATTGACCTCAGTCACTGTAAACCAATCAGAATATTGTGTTTTCTATCTCCTTTTTTTTTTTCTATGACACTATGCCTATATGTGCTTTGTACCCCCTCCCTTGGATCTGTGAGCTTCAAACTCTGAGGTTTTCAAGATCTCCATTTGAATGACATACTGCCTTCAATACATGTCTTTTATTTTACTTTAACAGAATCGGAGAGTATTTTCTCTACAACATTTGGCATAGTCTTGGTGGGATTCGGTGATGTCTTCCCCAGTGGACCAGGAGGAGCTGAAAAGCCAGAGTCAGGCACTGACAAGCTCCTGCTTTCTCGGACCCCTTGGGACCTGTCCAGACGTGAGTGCTCCCAAGAGTGAGCCCCAAGTATTTCGGCATGGATCTTTGGGATTTATCAAAGCCATTTCTCAACGTTCACTTTCCCATTTGTTACTGAACAAGTTTGTTGGAGGATTGTGTTTTCAACTACAGTTCGGGTGTTACGAAGTTGCCACTTACTGGCTGTATTCTGTTAAGTGTATTCATGCTCATCTTTCTTTTGTTTTCTGTTTGCCTATTTCTAATTCATGAGTTTTGATTTTTGTGTGTGTGTGTGTTCGCGTGCGTGTGTGTGCACTTTAGGAGAGACTGTACTGAGCAAATTAGTTTCTCATTCAATAGTTTATACACAAATTGTTTTGTGACATTGGTGCAATCCCCATAATGTGTCAACAGTCTCCCCTTCTCCACCTTGGGTTCCCTGTCTCCATTTATCCCGGTTTTCTGACCCTTTCTGCCTTCTCGCCTTTGCTTTTGGGCAGGTGTTACCCATTTGGTCTCATTTACAATCTAATTCATGATTTGAATGACTGTCTACTGAGGTGCTTTCGGGTTTTACAAGCTGCAAAAATAAACAAATACATAAAATAAGGGCACAAGTCAACCTCTTAAATGGCACAAGAAAACACATCTCAGCTGCAGCAAAATACTCATAGATTTTTTTCAAACCCCGAAGGTGTCGAAGTTCTCAGTATACCTTTTAAGTTTTTGGTCAGTTGTTTCTTTTCATGGTCTGGACATTTTGCAGAAATCTTGAGCATGACAAGTCCACCATCTAGTGGATGAAAAATATAACTCCCTGTGCAAATGTTTCCTTTTTTTTCCTCTAAAGGTGCATCAAGCTTAACGCACTCTTTGGCTGTCAGCATGTACAAGTGTTTAGTAAGACGGGGAATGCCACCTCCAAAGACCATAGCGGACCTCTTTCTGTGACTCCTGCCACTTACATGGCCAAAAACTGTGACCCCCATTTCAGTTCAGTATCTTTGATGGTAGCATGTGCTTACTACAGAAAATCCCTGGCCAATTTGGGGGAGTTTTGAGCTCACTAAATTAACTTTTCTGAGCAGCGAGTTAGAGGCTAAAGGTTCTTGGACCAATCAGAACCAGTGGGAAGACTATTTTAATTTGTTTTTGGAAGCTTCCAAGAGACAAAATCATGTTAGTTTTGCCTACTCCAAGACACCAGTGTTCAGGCAAGCAAAACAAATTAAAGAATTGCAATGCCAAAATTCTAATGTCACTACAGCATTTTCTCCTCCTCCCACTGCTCCTCTGGAGGCTGCTTCTCTGTATCCATCTATACCTTCTTGTCCTGACAATAGTTTGTATGAGCTTCCTTGTTACTCCAGGGAATCCTCAAAAGAAACCAAACTAGTAGCTACAAGAGAGACTAAAGCAGTCATTGAGATGCCTTTCAAAATAAAATATCCAAAGGCAGGGGGAAGACCTCCTGAGGTTGCTTTTGCCCCCTGGACTAAAGTGAAACCTCATGCCATTGTGAAAGAATTTCTTGATCCTTGCGAAGAGCATCAAAAGTTTTGTCAGAAGTTTAAGGTTTTGTCAAAAACTTATGAACCTGGATGAGCAGATTTATGTAATCTATTACACATGTTACTAGAACCCTGGGGATGCTCAAAAGTGGATCAAAAAACCCCAAATGATTGCCATCGAGTCAATTCTGACTCATAGCGAGCTACAGGACAGAGTAGAACCACCCCATAGGGTTTCCAAGGGGTGGCTGGTGGATTTGAGCTACCAACCTCTTGGTTACCAGCCAAGCTCTTACCCACTGCATCACCAGGGCTCCATCAAAGGTGTGAGGCTAAATAGAAAAAACCTGAGAAACCATTACCTCTACAACCTAATGTCCCAGGTCTAGAATTACTAACTTAGAATAAAGTTATTGTTGCAGATCTTTCCCCAGAAGATAAACTGGGCTAAGGTTCAACCTTATAAACAGGACAAAGATGAAAATGTTTGTAACTATAGGGATTATTTAACTAAATTTTTTGTGGATCATTAGTGTTAAATTTAGAAGATGCTGGAGCCAGATCTCTTTCAATTCTATTTTTTTGGAGGGCTCCACCCCAAACTGTCCAATTCAATTAGACATCATCAATTAAATTGGGAAATGTTGAAACTTCAGGACTGATCTTGGCTTACAAATTAGCCCAAACCTTAGAACAAAGAGCTAGGGAATTGGAGCAGAAGGATAAAACCTGGCAGAATAAATTAATGGCATTACAGTTACAACAATTACAATCTCCAGGTTGTAATAAAGGACTCAAACCCCAGTTTGGGAATAGACCCAGGGTTCCTCAATCAGTAGTTCCTGGCATTTGCTGTTATTGGAAAAAGTCAGGCACACCAACCTAAAAATGTTCCCAGACCGAAGAAACTAAAGGGAATATTTTAGCTGACACAACCACCAGACAGGCTGCTTCCCAATTACCTCTGAATTGTGAGGGCCTCAGTTGCGATCAGGACAAAAAGGAGGGCAAAAGGAAATTAGGGAAATAAAATGGGGGTCTTCTTTCACTTTTTCAAAGTCTAATTTCTTAAGAAAGATAAATCAAGTAGAGTTGGGCTTGGCAAAACTTAACTCAAACCTTTGATCTTTCCTGTTTTCCTGATTTCTTGGGTATCCTTAATAAATATCAGCAGCTGACCTCTGAGAAAGAGATTAAGGACTGGGCATGAAACGAATGTTATCCGGATCCTACTATATGCTTGTGGGCTGGACTTGTGAACAGATCTGTTTTGCCTCCTTGCCTTCATGTCCCATTACTTTGAGCCTGTTTAATTGAGAAGATCAGTTTGCCTGGGGAAAGCCTCATTGATTTCTTGGAACGGCATTTTTGGGGACATTTTGAGTCCATTGCCAGCAACATATCTTTTAGCTGCACATCTTCTTACAGGACAAGAATGTTTATGATGCTGAGTGCTTATGGCTCGGACCTTGATAGCCCTTCTTACTGACATTGTCCCAACAAATCCTCCATTCATAACAAATTTCACCTTTGCAGCGACTGCCCTTCAGATACACCCACCGACTTACAGATTGAAGAGTGCAGACAAAAAATTGCTGTTTGGCATGACTTGACTAGTCATCAGGCTAAGGATCCTGATGATAAGAGGGAACAATGGAAAGGGGAGGTGTCTTAGTTGTCCAGTGCCACTATAACAAAAATGCTACAAGTAGATGGCTTTAATAAAGAGAAATTTATTTTCTCACAGCCTAGTAGGTTACAAGTCCAAATTCAAGGCGCTGGCTCCAGGGGAAGGCTTTCTCTCTCTGTCAGTTTTGGAGGAAGGCTTCCCCTGGTCAAGGAGCTTCTCAGGCACAGGGACCCTGTGTCCAAAGGACAAACTGTGCTCCTGGTGCTGCTTTCTTGATGGTAAGAGGTCCCCAACTCTGCTTGTTTCTCTTTCTTTTTATCTCTAGAGAGATAAAAGGTGGTGCAGGCCACACCCCAGGGAAACTCCCTTTAAGTTGGATGAGGGAGGTGACCTGAGTAAGGGTGGTGTCACAATCCCACCCTAATCCTCTTAACATAAAATTACAATCACAAAATGGAGAACAACCACACAATACTGGGAATCATGGCCTAACCAAGTTGACAATATTTTGGGGAAGAGAATTCAATCCATGACACAGGTGATGCCTTTTTATCTCTGTTGGCTCTGGAGGAAGGTCCTTGTCATCATCTTCCCTTGGTCTAGGAATCTAGAGTCCAAACGATGCACTCTGCTCCTGGCACTGCTTTCTTGGTGGTATGAGGTCCCCATGACTCTATGCTCACTTGTCTCTTTTTTATCTCAAAAGAGATTAGCTTAATCTTGTAGATTGAGTCCTGCCTAATTAACATAACTGCAATTAATCCCACCTTGTTAACATTATAGAGATAGGATTTACAACACATAGGAAAGTCACATCAGATGACAAAATGGTGGGCAATCACAATACTGGGAGTCAGGGCCTAGCCAAATTGATACACGTATTTTGGGGGGATACAATTCAGTCCATGACATTCCACCCTTTAGCCCCCCAAAATTCATGTCCTTGCCTCATGTAAAACACACTCACCCCATTATATCATAGCAAAAGTCTTAATTCAACGCCAAGTCTGAAATCAAAAATTCCGCTTCATCTGTGAAATCTAGAATACAAGTTTTCTGCTTCCAAAATGCAGTGGTGAAACAGACACAAGCTGGACATTTCCATTACAAACGGGAGAAATTGGAGGTAAAGAAGGACTAACAGGCACCAGATAAGTTAGCAGAACAATGGCCTTGCCCTGCAGACTCTAGGTATTGGCCACACTCTCCAGATTCTAAGCAAAGGCCCCTCAGCCCTGGCACGGCAGATCTGCCCCCTCAGCTTTAGGTGCACCATTCTCTTAGGCCATCTGAGTGGCAACTCCACCCTTAGAAACTCCAGAGGCCATGGCTCCCCCATTTGAGACCCCAGAGGTCCTGGACATACCCTTTGAGACTGAAACAGCTTAGCTTCCTGTGTTCCTTGTTTCTTCGGCTTCTGCTTCTTGGTTTCTTAGCCTCTCAGCCCTTCGGGCCTCACCTCCCACATCTGCCCTACTGGGGCAAGTGTTCCAAAGCTCTTTAGGTCCACTGATAGGTGCCTGGAGGTACCCCACTCCACCAGTAAACTTCAGCCAGAAGGCACTCAGCTCTCTCATTCCATGGATCAGCAAGCCTAGCTCCACTGATAAGTGCCCAGAGGCACCTCACTCCACCAGGAAGCCTCCTGTGCAAAGGCACATAGCACTCTCGCTTCGTGGGTTGGCTCCAGCACCGTCTTGTGCCAGTTTCCTGGTTCTGCTGCTGCTGCTTCTTGCCATCTGCTCCGTCTCCAGTGTGATGGCTCTCCTTACTTCCTGAGTCCTCACCCGAATTGTCTTTGATGTATATAATAACACCAACTATCTCTTCTAGGCAAACTAGGCTTCTATTACACTTTAAAACTCTTGCAGCTGCTACCCATTCAGTTTCAAAACTGAATCCATATTTTTTCTTTAAAATTTTTATTGTTCTTTAAGTGAAAGTTTACAAATCAAGTCAGCCTTTCACATAAAAAACTTATATACACCTTGCTAAAAAAAAACTAAAACCTTGCTAGATACCCCCAATTGCTCTGCCCCTAATGTGACAACCCACTTCCTCCCTCCACTCTTTTCCTGTCCATTCCGCCAGCTTCTAACCCCCGCTACCCTCTCATCTCCCCTCCAGACAGCAGATGCCAACAAGTGCCCGCCTGATCCAAGAAGCTCACTCCTCACCAGTATCCCCCTCCATCTCTTTGTCCAGTCCAATCCCTGTCTGAAGAGTTGGCTTTGGGAATGGTTCCTGTCCTGGGCCAACAGAAGGTCTGGAGGCCACGACTGCTAGGGTCCTTCCAGTCTCAGTCCGACCGTTAAATCTGGTCTTTTTACAAGAATTTGAGGTCTGCATCCCACTGCTCTCCTGCTCCCTCAGGGATTCTCTGTTGTGTTGCCTGTCAGGGCAGTCATCGGTTGTAGCCAGGCATCATCTAGTTCTTCTGGTCTCAGGTTGATGTAGTCTCTGGTTTATGTGGCTCTTTCTGTCTCCTGGGCTCGTAATTACCATGTGTCCTTGGTATTCTTCATTCTTGTTTCGTCCAGGTGGGCTCAGACAAATTGATGCATCTTAGATGGCCCCTTGCTAGCATTTAAGACCCCAGCCACGTCTTTCCAAAGTGGAATGTAGAATGTTTTCCTGATAGATATTATTATGCCAATTGACTTAGATGTCCCCTGAAACCATGGTCCGGAAACCCCCGCCACTGCTACGCTGGCCTTCGAAGCATTCAGTTTATTCAGGAAACTTCTTTGCTTTTGGTTTAGTCCAGTTGTGCTGACATCGTCTGTATTGTGTGTTGTCTTTCCCTTTACCTAAAGTAGTTATCTACTATCTAATTAGTAAATACCCCTTTCCTACCCTCCCTCCCTCCCCCCTCTTGTAACCATCAAAGAATATTGTCTTCTTTGTTTATGCTATTTCTCAAGTTCTTATAATGGTGGTCTTACACAATATTTGGAAACGCTGGTGGCATAGTGGTTAAGTGCTGTGGCTGCCAACCAAAGGGTTGGCAGTTGGAATCTGCCAGGCGCTCCTTGGAAACTCTATGGGGCAGTTCTACTGTGTCCTATAGGGTCGCTATGAGTTGGAATTGAGTTGATGGCACTGGGTTTCGTTTGGTTTTTTGATACAATATTTGTCCTTTTGCAACTGACTACTTTTAGTCAGCATAATGCCTTCCACATTCCTCCATGTTATGAAATGTTTCACAGATTCATCACTGTCCTTTATCGATGCCTAGTATTCCATTCTGTGAATATAGCATAATTTATTTATCCAGTCATCCATCGGTGGGCATGTTGGTTGCTTCTATCTTTTTGCTGTTGTAAACAGTGCTGCAATGAACATGGGTGTGCATATATCTGTTCCTGTAAAGGCTCTTATTAATCTAGGATATATTCCAGGGAGTGGGATTGTTGGATCATACGGTAGTTCTATTTCTAGCTTTTTAAGGAAGCGCCAAATCGATTTCCAAAGTGGTTGTACCATTTTACATTCCCACCAGCAGTGCACAAGTGTTCCAGACTCTCCACAACCTCTCCAACATTTATTGTTTTGTGTTTTTTGGACTAATGCCAGCCTCGTTGGAGTGAGATGGAATCTCATTGCAGTTTTGATTTGCATTTCTCTAATGGCTAATGAAAGTGAGCACTTCCTCATGTATCTGTTAGCCACCTAAATGTCTTCTTTAGTGAAGTGTCTATTCTTTTCTTTTGCCCATTTTCTAATATGATTATTTGTCTTTTTGTAGTTGAATTTTTGCAGTATCAGGTAGATTCTAGAAATCAGACACTGATCGGAAATGTCATAGCTAAAAATTTTTTCCCAGTCTGTAGGTAATCTTTTTACTCTTTTGGTGAAGTCTTTCAATGAGCGTAGGTGTTTCATTTTTAGGAGCTCCCAGTTATGGAGTTTTTCTTCTGCATTGTTAGTAATGTTTTATATACTGTTTATACCATGTATTAGGGCTCCTAATGTTGTCCCTGTTTTTTTCTCCCATGATCTTTATTGTTGTAGATTTTATATTTAGATCTTTGATCCATTTTGAATTTGCTTTTATGCAGGGTGTGAGGTATGGGTCTTATTTCATTTTTTTGCAGATGGATTTCCGCTATGCAGCACCATTTGTTAAAAAGACAGTCTTTTCCCCATTTAACTGATTTGTGGCCTTTGTCAAATATCAGCTGCTCATATGTGGATGGATTTATGTCTGGATTCTCCATTCTGTTCCACTGGTCTATGTATCTGTTGTTGAACAAGTTACCGAGCTGTTTTGACGACTGTGGTTGTATAATAGGTTCTAAAATCAGGTAGAGTGAGGCCTCCCACTTTGTTCTTCTTTTTCAGTAATGCTTTACTTATCCACGGCCTTTTTCCCTTCCATATGAAGTTGGTGATTTGTTTCTCCATCCCATTAAAAAATATTGTTGGGATTTGGATCAGAATTGCATTGTATCTATAGATGGCTTTTGGTAGAATAGACGTTTTTACAATGTTAAGTCTTCCTATCCATGAGCAAGGTATGCTTTTCCGCTTATGTAGGTCTCTTTTGGTGTCTTGCAGAAGATTTTTGTAGTTTTTTTTCTGTAAGTCTTTTACATCTCTGGTAACATTTATTCCTAAGTATTTTATCTTCTTGGGGACTACTGTAAATGGTATTGATTTGGTGGTTTCCTCTTCGATGTTCTTTTTGTTGGTGTAGAGGGATGCGATGGATTTTTTATGTTTATCTTGTATCCTGATTCTCTGTTGAACTCTTCTATTAGTTTCAGTAGTTTTCTTCAGGATTCCTTAGGATTTTCTGTGTATAAGATCATGTCATCTGCAAATACAGATACTTTGACTTCTTCATTACCAATCTGGATGTCCTTTATTTCTTTACCTCGCCTAATTGCTCTGGGTAGGACCTCCAGCCAGAGCAAGAGTGGTGATAAAGGGCATACTAGTCTGGTTCCCATTCTAAAGGGGAATGCTTCCAGGCTCTCTTCCTTTAGGATGATGTTGGCTATTGGCTTTGTACAAATGCCCTGTATTATGTTGACAAATTTTTCTTGTATTCCTGCTTTGCTGAGAGTTTTATCATGAATGGGTGTTGAACTTTGTCAAATACCTTTTCTGCATCAATTGATAAAATCATGTGATTCTTTCCTTTTGTTTTATTTATGTGGTGGATTACATTAATTGTTTTTCTAATGTTGAACCATCTCTGTATACCTGATATGAATCCCACTTAGTCATGGTGAATTATTTTTTGATATGTTGTTGAATTCTATTGGCTAGAATTTTGTTGAGGATTTTTGCATCTACATTCATGAGGAATACAGGTCTATAATTTTCTTTTCTTGTAGTGTCTTTACCTGGTTTTGGTATCAGGGATATGGTGGCTTCATGGAATGAGTTTTTAAGTATTCCATCCTTTTCTATGCTCTGAAATACCTTTAGTAGTAGTGGCGTTAACTCTTCTCTGAAAGATTGGTAGACCTCTGCAGTGAAGCCATCCAGGCTGGGCCTTTTTTTTTGTTGGAAGTTTTCGATTGCCTTTTCAATCTCTTCTTTTGTTATGGGTCTATTTAGTTGTTCTACCTCTGTTTGTGTTAGTTTAGGTATGTAGTGTGTTTCTAGGAATTCATCCATTTCTTCTAGGTTTTCGAATTTGTAAAAGTACAATTTTTCATTGTAATCTGATATGATTCTTTTAATTTCAATTGGGTCTGTTGTAATATCATGCATCCCATTTCTTATTGGGGCTATTTGCTTCCTCTCCTGTTTTTCTTTTGTCACTTTGGCCAATGGTTTATCACTTTCGTTGATTTTTTCAAAGAACCACCTTTTGGTCTTGTTAATTCTTTCAATTGTTTTTCTGTTTTCTATTTCATTTAGCTCTGCTGTAATTTTTATTGTTTTCTTCTGGTGTCTGAGGATTTCTTTTGTTCTTCTCTTTCTATTCGTTCAAGTTGTAGGGATAATTCTTTGATTTTGACCCTTTCTTCTTTTTGTATGTGTTCATTTATTGATATAAATTGACCTCTGAGCACTGCTTTTACTGTGTCACAAAGGTTCTCATAGGAAGTGTTTTCATTCTCATTGGATTCTGTGAATTTCTTTATTCTATCCTTAATGTCTTCTATACTCCAGTCTCTTTCGATCAAGGTATTGTGCAGTTTCCAAGTATTAGATTTCTTTTCCCTGCTTTTTCTGTTATTCATTTCCACTTCTATGGCCTTATGGTCAGAGAAGATTCTTTGTAATGTTTCAATCTTTTGGATTCTGTGGTCTATTGTAGAGAATGTTCCATGTGCATTGGAAAAGAAAGTATATGTGGCTGCTGTTGGGTGGAGTGTTCTGTATATGTCTGTGAGGTCGGGTTGGTTGATTGTGGCGTCGAGATCTTCCGTGTCTTTATTGAGCTTCTTTCTGTATGTCCTGTCCTTCATCGAAAGTGGTGTGTTGAATTCTCCTACTATTATTGTGGCACTGTTTATCTCACTTTTTAATACTGATAGAGTTTGTTTTATGTGTCTTGCAGCCCTGTCATTGGGTGCAAAAATATTTAATATGGTTATATCTTTTTAGTATATTGTCTCTTTAATCATTATATAGTGTCCTTCCTTATCCTTTCCGATGGATTTAACTTTAAAGTCTCTTTTGTCATAAATTACTATTGCCACTCCTGCTCTTTTTTGATTGTTGTTTCCTTGATATATTTTTTTCCACCCTTTGTGTTTTAGTTTGTTTGTGTCTCTAAGTCTAAGGTGTGTCTCTCGTAAGCAGCATATAGATGGATTTTTTTTAATCCATTCTGCCACTCTCCATCTCTTTATTGATGCATTTAGTCCATACACATTCAGCGTAATTATGGATAGGTATGAATTTTTTTTTATGAATTTAGTGCTGTCATTTTGATGTCTTTTTTTGTGTGTTGTTGATAGTTTCTTTTTCGCACTTAATTTTATGTGCTGAATAGATTACCTTTCCTCATATTCCTTGTTGTTGATTTTTTTTCTGGTGAGTCTGTATTTTTTTCTTACATTTTATCTTCATGTGTTGGATAGTTTGTCTCTTTTGTGGTTACCTTATTATTTACCCTTACTTTTCTAAATTTAAACCTAACTTTTATTTCTGTGTATTGCCTTGTCTTTGTCTCCATATGGAAGATCTATGACTACATTTCTTAGTCCCTCTTTATTTTTTTAATGTTGTCTTCTTTTACATAATAACATCACTTTTTCCCTGTTTTAAGCTTTTTTTTTAATAACTTTTGTTGTGCTTTAAGTGAAAGTTTACAAATCAAGTCAGTCTCTCACATATAAGCTTATATACATCTTACTCCATACTCCCACTTACCCTTGAGTGTTTTTTAAATCTTGATTTATTTTTTTGATTTCACTGTCTTGGTTGACTTCTGATTGCTCCGCCCAGTGTTCTAGTCTTGGGCTGATACCCAGTATTATTGATTTTCTAACCAACGAACTCCCTTTAGTATTTCTTGTAGTTTTGGTTTGGTTTTTATGAATTCCCTAAACTTCTGTTTATCTGGAAATGTCCTAATTTGACCTTCATATTTGAGACACAGTTTTGCTGGATATATGATTCTTGGCTGGCAATTTTTTCCTTCAGTTTTTTATATAAGGCATCCTATTGCCTTGTTGCCTGCATGGTTCCTGCCATGCACTCCGAGCTTATTCTTTTTGACTCTTCTTTGTAGGTGACTTTTCGTTTATCTCTAGATGCTCTTAAAATTCTCTCTTTATCTTTGGTTTTGGAAAGTTTGATTATAATATGTTTTGGTGCCTTTCTTTTAACGTCTACCTTATGTGGAATTCGATGAGCATCTTAGAAAGATATCTTTTCATCTTTCACGATATCAGGGAAATTTTCTGCCAACAATCTTCAATGATTCTCTGTGTATTTTCTGTTATCCCTCCCTGTTCTGGTACTGCAGTCATTCATAGGTTATTTATCTTGTTAGAGTCCCTGGTTTCTTCATTTTTTCAAATTCTTTTATATGATTTTTCTTGTAATATATTGGTGCCAAGTGCTTTATTTTCAACTTCAGAAATTCTGCTTTCCACTTTCTCAGTTCTGCCCCTCTGACTTTCTATTGAGTTGTCTCCTTCTGTAATTTTATTGTTACTCTTCTGAATTTCTAATTGCTGTCTGTCCATGGATTTTTCCAGCTTATTAAATTTTTCATTATGTTCCTTTATAATCTTTTTCATTTCTTCAACTACTTTCTCTGTGTGTTCCTTGGCTTGTTCTGCGTATCTCCTCATTTCCTTCCTGATGTCTTGAAGGGTTCTGTTTATTAATCTTTTGTATTCTGCCTTTGGCAATTCCAGGAAGGCACTTTCATCTAGAAGATCCCTTGATTTTTTGTTTTGAGAGCTTGTTGAGGTGATCATGGTCTGTTGCTTTATGTGACTTGAAATCTACTGTCGTCTCTGAGCCATCTATAAGTTATTGTATTAGTTTATTTTATGTTTGCTTACTGTGTTGTAGCTTTTTGCTTTGGTTTGTTCTGATATTCCCAAATGGGTTGCCTGGGTGAGCTAGCTTGATTATTTTCACCTTTGGAGCTCTAATGTCCTGTCCCTGGATGGCTACAGCTGTTATCAGGTATATCAGTCTAGGAGTTCATTCAATTTTCTTGCATGAATTCACCTCAGGTGTCCAGGTAACCGATTATGAATATGTGGTACAGACTCTGTCCTACAGTCTTAGAGGGGCAGGGGTGATTGGTGTAGGTACTGGTACCTGGTTGCAGCAGGGCATCATACTCTGAACAAGGCAGGGGCCTGAGAATCGTCCCCCACATGTCTCTGAGGAAAGCATGTCCCTATTCCCTAGAGCCTATGGGGTGGGCTCTGCAGACAGACCATGGGCATCCAATGTTTTTGGTTGTAAGGACTGGGAGGTACCAGTTCTCCTTGGACCCTTGTCGCGGGTGTCTGGGTAACCTGAGTGGAGCCTCCAGTCCTCTAGCCCCTGATGTGGGTAGGTGAGGACCCTGTGTAATAAGCAAAGCAATGTCAAACATCAAATTCTCACCTCTCAACCACACAGCTGAAACAGTTGTAGTCTGCCAAGGAGGGCCTATTCTCCTGAAATAGGCCTACACAAATCCATGCAGAGGGGAAAGGTACTCAAAGTCCATGGACCGTTTATGCCTAGACAGGAACTGCTCCTGTCCTGAGCTCTTCTGGTTAATGGAGCTGGCAAATTATCTTTTCCCGTAATTGCAAATTTATTCCTTCTCCAAGGCTGGCAGGATGGCTCTAGGCGCTGAATAGGGCCTATCTCAGAGCCAGGGAAATCATCTGCTGGAGCCAGCTTGGGATCGGGGAGGGGGTGGTGTGGTAAAATATACGCAGGTACTTACCTTTTGCCGAGAGCACCGTTCTTCTCTGGTTCCAGAGGTATGAGTAGGCTGTGTGGCTGGCTGCTTCTCCCTGAGGAAACTGCTGCCGAACACTAGTACCAGCCTGCCACAGCCACTCCCAGGAATGGTGCCTGAGTGCTCCCGGTGATTCAGGTTCAGTAACTCCTCTCTGCTTCTGAAATGTCTGTTCCTCCCCCTGACTCTCAGTTCATTTTCTAACCTGCCTTTGATGTTCAGGGCTCCTGGCTTGTCATAAATATACTCATTTCACTTGTTTTTTCAGGTCTTTGTTGTAAGAGGGCTCACTGGAAGCATTTGTTTATTCCACCATCTTGGTCGCTCCCTCCTCTGCATCCATATTTTAGGTATCTTTTAGAGCAGTACCTCACTCCTGGTAACAAATTCTGTCTTGGTTATCTAGGGCTGCTATGACAGGAATACCACAAGTGGATGGCTTTAAGACAGAGAATTATTCTCTCAGTCTAGGAAGCTAGAAGACTGAATTCAGGGTGCAAGCTCCAGACCATGGCTTTCTCCCTCTGTTAGCTCTGGAGGAAGGTCCCTGTCATCAATCTTCCCTTGGTCTAGGAGCCTCTTAGTGCAGGAACCTCAGTTCCAAAGGATGCACTCTTCTCCTGGTGCTACTTCTTGATTGTTTTAGGTCCCTGTGTCTGTCTGCTCACTTCTGTCTTGTATATCAAAATAGATTGGCTTAAGATACAATCTAATTTTGTATGTTGAGTCCTGCCTCATTAACATAACTGCTACTAATCCCATCTCATTAACATCGTAGAGATAGGATTTACAACACACAGGAAAATCACATCAGATGACAAAATTGTGGACAGTCACACAATACTTGGTATCATAAAATTGGTATCATAGCCTAGCCAAATTGATACACATATTTTTTGGAGACACAATGCAATCCATGACAGGACAGTTGTAAAATTAGTAAGAATACTTTCCTTTGGGAAAGGCCAGATCCAAAACCAGTTGTCTTCAAGGACTTACACATCCTTTGGTCATGACCTTTCATGTGAAGGATCATTGAGCAGGGACAAGACAATGGGAATTTTACATAAATATTTTTGGGGACACTTTGGAAGGCTTCAAATCAAGTAGTGAGGCTGTGCCCTCTTTGTTCTGAGTATAATGGAGGTAAAATCTACCAACCCTCACCAGAGGGATACCCTCATCATCAGGGTATCTCTTGGGAAATAGCCATTGCTAATAGGACCTATGTTCAAATAGTAAGTGGATTTTATTCAACTAACTCCCTCCAATGGTTATACATTTGTTTTAGTTGTGATTTGTGGATATTCACATTTAGTAGATTTTCCCTGTCACTAAGCTATGGCAACTTTTGTGGCTAAGAAATTGCTGGAAAATATCCTTCCCACTTGGGGCTCCAGCCATCCTTTGCAGTGATTTAGGTACCCCACTTTACTGGACAAGTGATTGCTGCTATTTGTAAAATATTTCCTGTTTTTTGTCAGCTCCATTGTTCTTACCACACACAGTCCTCTGGATTTGTAGAACGGAACAATGGTATCATAAAGACCTAATTGGCAAAACTTTCATCTTCAGTGTGGTTGACCTGACCCTCATAAATTGACCCCTTATGAGATAATTGCAGGGTAGCCAATGAATTTACCTTATTTATCAGGAGCTACTGATTCAGATTTGATCCAAGCCAATTTATTAAAATATTGCCAGGCCTTAATTCATTATGCCAAGGAGTATGCTCCTCAAGCAAGCATTTGATGGCGGAGGTACAATGCCTCCTCTTGCACCTAGCAACTATGTTTATTGGAAGACACACCAATTAAAGGATTCCCTTGAGCCTTGTTGGAAGGGTCCATACCTATTCCCCCTAATTCATCCTTGTGTAGCTAAATTACGAGGAGTTAAGGAGTGGGTCCATTTATCTGAACTGAAAAAGACTACAGCACCTGTTTGTACTAGAAGTCACAGAAGAACTCAAAGTGAAATTCACTTGTGTTCAAACATGAAGTAGATGACTACAAGAGTGAATGACTTACCCCAGGTCATGGAGCTGGAACATGCAGGTGGCTAAGCTTTAGACTCTGTTATACTGCTATCTTTCTAGCTTTAGCTATTCTGTATGTTATATACTTAAGAATTATTTTTTGGTAAACATTTATGCAACTTTTGGAGATTTTTGGAGTTAGTTTGGTAATTTTAACCAAACCCATTGCTGTTGAGTTCTTTCTGATTCATAGCGACCCCATAGGACAGAGTATAACTGCCCCATAGGGTTTCCAAGGAGCACTTGGTCCATTTGAACTGCAGACCTTTTGGTTAGCAGCTGAATGTTAACTACTACACCATCAGGGTTTCCTTGGTAATTACAGGCACAGTTATTTTTTCTGAATGTTTGTGGTAGTATTCCTTTTCCATATTTGTGTTCTAATCATGACTCCCATTACTGCTTTAATACTTTTATTGTTTCCTTTTTCTATTGCTTGGCAAGAAAATGCTTTTATCAAATTAGTTATTTCAGTAGCCGGTGCTAACAATTTAATTGAGTGCGGGATGCATCACTCTTCCCCTCAGCCTACAAGATCATACCGATCCTTTTGCTGTGCCAGTATTAGATTATAAATCCACACCTGATTTTACTGTTGATTTTGAGAAACTCTTTAAATGGGCTATTCATGTCACATTATGGCTACTTCCAGAATTACCCACTTATCCATCAACTCCCTGTTTCAATCTTACCAATGCATGGTTAGAATGTTTTATTCTATCCACACCATGCAATCTTTTTCTTGATGGTGTTCAATATTATTCTACAGTAGTAGCAGATAGTCATTTTTTTTTTTTTTTGCTGTTCATCTTTTTTTTTCTTTTTAATTTTTATTAAGCTTCAAGTGAACATTTACCATTCCAATCAGTCTGTCACATGTAGGTTTACATACATCTTACTCCCTTCTCCCACTTGCTCTCCCCCATTGAGTCAGCTCTCACAGTCTCTTGTTTCGTTCCAATTTTGCCATCTTCCCTCTCTCTCTATCTTCCCATCCCCCCTCCAGCCAAGAGTTGCCAACACATTCTCCCGTGTCCACCTGATTTAATTAGCTCACTCTTCATCAGCATCTCTCCCCCGCCACTGACCAGTCCTTTTCATGCCTGATGATTTGTCTTCGGGGATGGTTCCTGTCCTGTGCCATCAGAAGTTCTGGGGAGCATTGTCTCTGGGATTCCTCTAGTCGCAATCATACCATTAGGTGTGGTCTTTTTATGAGAATTTGGGGTCTGTATCCCATTGGTCTCCTGCTCCCTCAGGAGTTGTCTGTTGTGCTCCCTGACAGGACAGACATCGATTGTGGCCGGGCACCAACTAGTTCTTCTGGTCTCAGGATAATGTAGGTCTCTGGTTCATGTGGCCCTTTCTGTCTCTTGGGTTCTTAGTTGTCGTGTGACCTTGGTGTTCTTCCTTTGCCTTTGCTCCAGGTGGGTTGAGACCAATTAATGTATGTTAGATGGCCGCTTGTTGGCATTTAGGACACCAGGCGCCACAATTCAAAGTGGGATGCAGAGTGTTTTCATAATAGAATTATTTTGCCAATTGACTTAGAAGTCCCCTCAAACCAAGTTCCCCAGACCCCAACCCCTGCTTCATTGACCTTTGAAGCTTTCATTTTATCCCGGAAACCTCTTTACTTTTAATCCAGTCCAATTAGGCTGACCTTCCTTGTATTGAGTGTTGTCTTTCCCTTCACCTAAAGCAGTTCTTATCTACAGATTGATCAATAAAAAGCCCTCTCCCTCCCTCCCTCCCTCCCCCCTTTGTAACCACATAAGTCTGTGTTCTTCTCCGTTTTTTCTATTTCTCAAGATCTTATAATAGTGGTCTTATACAATATTTGTCCATTTGCAACTGACTCATTTCGCTCAGCATAATGCCTTCCAGATTCCTCCATGTTATGAAATGTTTCAGAGATTCGTCACTGTTCTTTATCGATGCGTAGTATTCCATTGTGTGAATATACCACAATTTATTTACCCATTCGTCCGTTGATGGACATCTTGGTTGCTTCTAGCTTTTTGCTATTGTGAACAGAGCTGCAATAAACATGGGTGTGCATATTGTTTGTGTGAAGGCTCTTGTATCTTTAGGGTATATTCCGAGGAGTGGGATTTCTGGGTTGTATGGTAGTTCTATTTCTAACTGTTTAAGATAACGCCAGATGGATTTCCAAAGTGGTTGTACCATTTTACAATCCCACCAGCAGTGTGTGAGAGTTCCAATCTCTCTGCAGCCTCTCCAACATTTATTATTTTGTGTTTTTTGAATTAATGCCAGTCTAGTTGGTGTGAGATGGAATCTCATTGTAGTTTTAATTTGAATTTCTCTAATGGCTAATGATCGAGAGCATTTTCTCATGTATCTGTTGGCTGCCTGAATATCTTCCTTAGTGAAATGTGTGTTCATATCCTTTGCCCACTTCTTGATTGGGTTGTTTGTCTTTTTGTGGTTGAGTTTTGACAGAATCATGTAGATTTTAGAGATCAGGCGCTGGTCTGAGATGTCATAGCTGAAAATTCTTTCCCAGTCTGTAGGTGGTCTTTTTACTCTTTTGGTGAAGTCTTTAGATGAGCATAGGTGTTTGATTTTTAGGAGCTCCCAGTTATCTGGTTTCTCTTCATCATTTTTGGTAATGTTTTGTATTCTGTTTATGCCCTGTATTAGGGCTCCTAGGGTAGATCCTATTTTTTCTTCCATGATTTTTATCGTTTTAGTCTTTATGTTTAGGTCTTTGATCCACTTGGAGTTAGTTTTTGTGCATGGTGTGAGGTATGGGTCCTGTTTCATTCTTTTGCAAATGGATATCCAGTTATGCCAGCACCATTTGTTAAAAAGACTATCTTTTCCCCAATTAACTGACACTGGTCCTTTGTCAAATATCAGCTGCTCATACGTGGATGGATTTATATCTGGATTCTCAATTCTGTTCCATTGGTCTATGTGCCTGTTGTTGTACCAGTACCAGGCTGTTTTGAATACTGTAGCTATATAATAGGTTCTGAAATCAGGTAGGGTGAGGCCTCACACTTTCTTCTTCTTTTTCAGTATTGTTTTGCTTATCCGGGGGTTCTTTCCTTTCCATATGAAATTAGTGATTTCTTTCTCTATCCCCTTAAAGTATGACATTGGTATTTGGATTGGAAGTGCATTATATGTATAAATGGCTTTTGGTAGAATAGACATTTTTACTATGTTAAGTCTTCCTATCCATGAGCAGGGTATGTTTTTCCACTTAAGCATGTCCTTTTGAATTTCTTGTAGCAGAGTTTTATAGTTTTCTTTGTATAGGTCTTTTACATCCTTGGTAAGATTTATTCCTAAGTATTTTATCTTCTTGGGGGCTACTGTGAATGGTATTGATTTGGTGATTTCCTCTTCGGTGTTCTTTTTGTTGATGTAGAGGAATCCAAGTGATTTTTGTATGTTTATTTTATATCCTGAGACTCTTCCAAACTTTTCTATTAGTTTCAGTAGTTTTCTGGAGAATTCGTTAGGGTTTTCCATGTATACAATCATGTCATCTGCAAATAGTGATAGCTTTACTTCCTCCTTACCAATCTGGATACCCTTTATTTCTTTGTCTAGCCTAATTGCCCTGGCTAGGACTTCAAGTACGATGTTGAATAAGAGCGGTGATAAAGGGCATCCTTGTCTGGTTCCCGTTCTCAAGGGAAATGCTTTCAGGTTCTCTCCATTTAGAGTGATATTGGCCGTTGGCTTTGCATAGATGCCCTTTATTATGTTGAGGAATTTTCCTTCAATTCCTATTTTGGTTAGAGTTTTTATCATAAATGGGTGTTGAACTTTGTCAAATGCCTTTTCTGCATCTATTGATAAGATCATGTGGTTTTTATCTTTTGTTTTATTTATGTAATGGATTACATTAATGGTTTTTCTGATATTAAACCAGCCTTGCATACCTGGTATAAATCCCACTTGATCACGGTGTATTATTTTTTTGATGTGTTGTTGGATTCTATTGGCTAGAATTTTGTTGAGGATTTTTGCATCTATGTTCATGAGGGATATAGGTCTAAAATTTTCTTTTTTTGTAATGTCTTTACCTGGTTTTGGTATCAGGGAGATGGTAGCTTCATAGAATGAGTTGGGTAGTATTCCATCTTTTTCTATACTTTGAAATACCTTCAATAGTAATGGTGTTAAGTCTTCTCTGAAGGTTTGGTAGAACTCTGCAGTATAGCCATTTGGGCCAGGACTTTTTTTTTTGGAAGTTTTTTCATTACCGTTTCAATCTCTTTTTTTGTTATGGGTCTATTTAGTTGTTCTACTTCTGAATGTGTTAGTTTAGGTAGGTAGTATTGTTCCAAGAATTTATCCATTTCTTCTAGGTTTTCAAATTTGTTAGAGTACAATTTTATGTAGTAATCTGATATGATTCTTTTGATTTCATTTGGTTCTGTTGTGATGTGGTCCTTGTCGTTTCTTATTCGGGTTATTTGTTTCCTTTCCTGTTTTTCTTTAGTCAGTCTAGCCAATGGTTTATCAATTTTGTTAATTTTTTCAAAGAACCACCTTTTGGCTTTGTTAATTCTTTGAATTGTTTTTCTGTTCTCTAATTCATTTAGTTCAGCTCTAATTTTTATTATTTGTTTTCTTCTGGTGCCTGATGGGTTCTTTTGTTGCTCACTTTCTATTTGTTCAAGTTGTCGGGACAGTTCTGTGATTTTGGCTCTTTCTTCTTTTTGTATGTGTGCATTTATCGATATAAATTGGCCTCTGAGCACTGCTTTTGCTGTGTCCCAGAGGTTTTGATAGGAAGTATTTTCATTCTCGTTACTTTCTAAGAATTTCCTTATTCCCTCCTTGATGTCTTCTATAACCCAGTCTTTTTTCAGGAGGGTATTGTTCGTTTTCCAAGTATTTGATTTCTTTTCCCTAGTTTTTCTGTTATTGATTTCTAGCTTCATTGCCTTGTGGTCTGAGAAGATGCTTTGTAATATTTCAATGTTTTGGATTCTGGGAAGATTTGTTTTATGACCTAATATGTGGTCTATTCTAGAGAATGTTCCATGTGCACTAGACAAAAAAGTATATTTTGCAGCAGTTGGGTGGAGAGTTCTGTATAAGTCAACGAGGTCAAGTTGGTTGATTGTTGTAAGTAGGTCTTCCGTGTCTCTATTGAGCTTCTTACTGGATGTCCTGTCCTTCTCCGAAAGTGGTGTCTTGAAGTCTCCTACTATGTATGTGGAGGTGTCTATCTCACTTTTCAATTCTGTTAAAATTTGATTTATGTATTTTGCAGCCCTGTCATTGGGTGCGTAAATATTTAATATGGTTATGTCTTCCTGATCAATTGTCCCTTTTATCATTATATAGTGTCCTTCTTTATCCTTTGTGGCGGATTTAAGTCTAAAGTCTATTTTGTCAGAAATTAATATTGCTACTCCTCTTCTTTTTTGCTTATTGTTTGCTCGATATATTTTTTTCCATCCTTTGAGTTTTAGTTTGTTTGTGTCTCTAAGTCTAAGGTGTGTCTCTTGTAGGCAGCATATAGATGGATCGTGTTTTTTTATCCAGTCCGTGACTCTCTGTCTCTTTATCGGTGCATTTAGTCTGTTTACATTCAGCGTAATAAGTAAGTTTTTAGTGCTGTCATTTTGATGCCTTTTCATGTGTGTTGTTGGCCATTTCATTTTTCCACATGCTTTTTTGTGCTGAGACGTTTTTCTTAGTAGCTTGTGAGATCCTCATTTTCATAATGTTTAACTTTGTGTTTGTTGAGTCGTTACGTTTTTCTTGGCTTTTTTCTTGAGTTATGGAATTGATATTCGTTTTTGTGGTTACCTTTTTATTTACCCCTATTTTTCTAAGTAAAAACCTAACTTGTATCCTTCTATATCGCCTTGTATCACTCTCCATCTGGCAGTTCAATGCCTCCCATATTTAGTCCCTCTTTTTGATTATTGTGATCGTTTATCTATTGATTTCCATGATTTCCTGTTGTGTGTATTATTTTGTTTATTTATTTATTTTTTAGAATTAGTCTTAATTTGTTTGTTTTTGTGCTTTCCCTATTTGAGTTGCGTTGATATCAGAACGTTCTGTTTTGTTACCTTGTATTGTGCTGGTACCTGATATTATTGGTCATCCGGCCAAACAATCTCCTTTAGCATTTCTTGCAGTCTTGGTTTAGTTTTTGCAAATTCTCTAAACTTGTGTTTATCTGTAAATATCTTAATTTCACCTTCATATTTCAGAGAGAGTTTTGCTGGATATATGATTCTTGGTTGGCAGTTTTTCTCGTTCAGTGCTCTGTATACGTCGTCCCATTCCCTTCTTGCCTGCATGGTTTCTGCTGAGTAGTCTGAACTTATTCTTATTGATTCTCCCTTGAAGGAAACCTTTCTTTTCTCCCTGGCTGCTTTTAAAATTTTCTGTTTGTGTTTGGTTTTGGCAAGTTTGATGATAATATGTCTTGGTGTTTTTCTTTTTGGATCAATCTTAAATGGGGTTCGTTGAGCATCTTGGATAGATATCCTTTCGTCTTTCATGATGTCAGGGAAGTTTTGTGTCAGGATTTCTTCAACTATTTTCTCTGTGTTTTCTGTCCCCCCTCTCTGTTCTGGGACTCCAATCACTCGCAAGTTATCCTTCTTGGTAGAGTCCCACATGATTCTTAGGGTTTCTTCATTTTTTTTAATTCTTTTATCTGATTTTTTTTCAGCTATGTTGGTGTTGTTTCCCTGGTCCTCCAGAAGTCCCAGTCTGCATTCTAATTGCTCGAGTCTGCTCCTCTGACTTTCTATTGTGTTGTCAGATTCTGTAATTTTATTGTTAATCTTTTGGATTTCTACATGCTGTCTCTCTATGGATTCTTGCAACTTGTTAATTTTTCCACTATGTTCTTGAATAATCTTTTTGAGTTCTTCAACAGTTTTATCAGTGTGTTCCTTGGCTTTTTCTGCATTTATCCTAATTTCATTTGTAATATCTTTAAGCATTCTGTAAATTAAGTTTTTTATATTCTATATCTGATAATTCCAGGATTGTATCTTCATTTGGGAAAGATTTCGATTCTTTTGTTTGGGGGGTTGGAGAAGCTGTCATGGTCTGTTTCTTTATGTGGTTTGATATGGACTGCTGTCTCCGAGCCATCACTGGGAAACTAGATTTTCCAGGTAGTCGGCTAAAAGTAAATGCAATCAGATCCCTATCTGAATTCTCCCTCTGGCTCCGGGTATTCGGATGTTAATGGGGCTGCCTGGGGAGGGTGGGGGAGGGATCAGAGAGCTAGGAGTGTAGCACCACAGAATATAGAGCTGAACACCGCGTTCACGCTCCGCCCCCGTTCGCCAAAATCCGGGCGGGATGGGTCCCCAGCTAGGACGCTGCTTTCCTTGCTTGGAGACCCGTCACTTCCTCCCGGGGACTTCTCCCTCCGGTGCGCGGCACCGCTCGCGTGCACTGGGTGGGCGTTTCCCGCACAAATGGGTGGGCCCGCCCCCAGGGTCTATTCAGGCAATTATAATTGGGCTCCACGGTCACGCCCCGCCCATGCGCGCGCCCAAATCCCAGCGCGACGACTTCCGGGTTAGGACGCTGCTTTCCCCGTTCCGGAACCAGTCACTTCCTCCCGGGGACTTCTCCTTCCGGTGCGCCACACTTCTCACGTGAACTGGGTGGGTGTCACCCGCAGGGCCAGGTGGGCCCGCCCCCTGGGTCAATTCCGGGGAATAAAAATGGACCCCACGCTCACGCCCCACCCGCGCGCGCGCGAGCCCAAATCCCAGCAGAACGGCACCCCGTTTGGGACGTTGCTTTCCCCACTCCGGGAGCAATCACTTCCTCCCGGGGACTTCTCCTTATGGTGCGCCACACCTCTCACGCGAACTGGGTGGGCATCACTCGCACGACCAGGTGGGCCCGCCCCCTGGGTCAATTCAGGGTAATAAAAATGGACCCTGCGCTCATGCTCCGCCCACGCGCGTGCCCAGATCCCAGCGGAATGGCTCCCCGTCTGGGATGCTGCCTTCCCCACCTCGAGACCAGTCACCTCCGGGGATTTGTCCCTCCGGTGTGCCGCGCCACACGCGCGGACTGGGTGTGCGTCCTCCCGCACGAACGTGTGGGCTCCGCCCCGGGGTCACTGTAGGGATATATAGTTGACACCCCCCCCGCTCGCGCCCCGTCCGCCTCTCGCCTAACTCCCGGCGGGACAGCACCCCAGCTGGGATGCTATTCTCCCCACTCCCAGATCAGTCACTGCCTCCCGGGTGCTTCTACCTCCGGCTGCGCCTCTACGCCGCCCGCACCAACCAGCTAGACTTCCTCCCGGGATGGGTTCGGGGTGGAAGGGGTGGGCCCCCTTTCTGTGCCGTATGCCCCCCTGGGCTCTGCCCCAGATCGGGCTCCGAAGGTCACCTGCCTGGTACGCTGGCTCCTGGTTCTGAAAACGGTCGCTGTCTGCCCGTATTTGTTTGTTTTCTGACTCTAAGTCTGTGCTTGTTGTTCAGAGTTCGTAGATTGTTATGTATGTGATCGATTCCCTTGTTTTTCCGAGTCTTTGTTGCAAGAGGGATCCACGGTAGCGTCCACCTAGTCCGCCATCTTGGCCCCGCCTCCCAGATAGTCATTTTAAAAATAATTTAAAAACTCTCAGTTTGTGCCTGACTGAAGGATCCTCGGATTTTGGAGAATTATCCATTTGTGATGATTCATTAACTGCAAAGTGACTCAGAAGGGCCAATCAGTCCATCCCATTTCCTTATATTCAAACCTGGGCAGGCATGTTGTGTGCCCCATCTAGATGTGTCTTTTTGTGTGGAGAATCAGCTTACTCAAGGAAAAACTCTGATAAGTCACTCTATATTTGGGCATTGTCATGTTTACATGGTTGGAATATATGCTAGGCCCATGTACCTTAAAGATGCTAGGAGTTACCATGAGTATTCATTCATACAATGACACCTTGCTATGGAACAGTAACTTGAAATTAATATCCATAAAGAAGATGGAACTTGTTCTCTCAGATAATCCCATCATTTATTACCCAAGATGGGGAGATCCTTCTTATGTGCTGTTGTGCCCTGGCTTGGTACTATGCAATAGAACATCCCATTAGCAATTTATCTGCCACTATGGCTAAAATTGTCGATGATGTGGCCAATGGAATGGCCGCCCAACAAAAACTTTAGAATCCTTGGCAAAAGTAGTATTGGACCATGGGATAGTTCTAGATTTCCTCTTAGCCCAGCAAGGAGAGTTTTGCTCCATTGCTAACATCTATTGTTGCTCTTGGATTAACTGGAGATGTTGAACAGGATATTGCTAAGATTCATCCAATGGCTGTTTGGGTACAGTCTATACCCCCTATAACTTTACCATACTTTTTTTTATATGTTCAGTTGGCTACTTAATAGTGCAGGTTTTTGGTCACGGTCTCTGTTGCAAACTGGGTTAATTATTTTAACAATAATCTCTATTATTGGAATTATAAAATGTGTTATGCGATGTGCATCTACGACAGGAACTGATAACCCTGCTTCATCTCATGCTCAGAGAATTATGTATATCAACACTGCATTCAAGATCATGCTCAAAGAATTATGCATATCAACACTGCATTCAGGAACCCAAAATTAGAGAAGCCTCATGACTTACGTTAGCCATTTGAAAGTAAGTCAGGTTGTTCCTCCAATGTGGCCATACCCTATCCACTCCCTATACCGAAATCACTGAAGACAGCTGCTCAGCCATAGCATGATGGACGTACTGGAGCTGCCCAGCAACCGAGATACCGATGGTCCCTGATTATGGGGGAAAAGGGGCTTAATGTGAAAAACTAGAAAGGCATGAATTATGAAGGTTGAGCCACCACCTGGGAGTAGCATATTGACAAACTCATGCAGAAGACATTATGCCCATAACTGTGAACAAAGGATGTTCTTCAGAACCCTTGATCAAAAGAACAGAATGATGTGGGATATAAAATCAAAAGAGGCATCTGATGTAAAGTAAAATGGGTGAACTAATGCTAAAGCTCAGTATAATCTTTCACACAGATTCAAACCCTGTTGCTTAGGAACCAACCCTGTCATTAAGGAAACTCTATTCTTTGTGGTCAGGCTAAGAATGTGGATATTACATGTCCTGGTGTCTGTAACCAAACCTTATTGAAAGTTTTTGTGTTAGATCACTCCAGAAAATCTTATGTTCTGAGCAAGGTAATGTTTAGCAATCTGTTCCCGACAGTATCTGTTACGCCATCATCATGTCATCATTTTGTGATGGTCATGAGACCCTCTCCACAAACACATACCTTGCAATTTTGTCCTTTAGCCAATTAATGTATTCTTTAGCTATATTAATGTAACCACTAATGTTAAAAATCATGTTTTGCTTTCTCCCACCTTTGATTGATTTCAGTCACTGTAAACCAATCAGAATATTGTGTTTTGTAGTTCCTCCTATGGCATATAACTATGTGTGATTTGCACTCTCTCCCTTGGATCCATGAGCTTCGGACTCTGAGGTTTTCACAGTCTCCATTTGAATGACATATTGGCTTCAATAAATGTCTTTGATTTTACTCTAACAGAGTTGGAGAATCTTCTCTCTATGACAAGCATAACTTGGGGAAACTACTTGGAGAATTGGCAAATGCACCATCAAAAACTAATAGACAAAGAGACAAAAGGTTTAAATAAAATCAGTAAGCTTAATATCAGCATTTACATAAAATCAGTAGTAGACAACTATCCACATCACTCCCTCAAGACAGTAAGTCTAGCCATTTTACAGGTGAATTTTACCAAACTTACAAAAGAAAACATCTTTCTTTTATTTAACAAAGTAAATAGGTAGCGAAAAACATAGGACCCAGAGACCAGGTGTGTAGTACAAAGACTTGATGCAGCAGGTGCTGTTCAGACACCTTGTGTTTTAACCCTAAACAGTTGCTGTCAGGCTGATTCTGACTCATGGAGACCCCACATGTGTCAGAGTAGAACTGTACTCCATAAGGTTTTAAATGTTTGATTTTTTTAGAACTAGACCCAAAAGCCTTTCTTCTGAGGCACCTCTGGGTAGACTTGAATGTCCAGCCTTTCAGTTAGCAGCCAAGCACTTTAACCATTTGTCTCAACCTTCTGACATATTCAACTTTTTGATAAGTGCAGTCATTTAAGCAACAGGACCATTCAGAGCCACTTCATTTATTCAAAAAGTCTTCCACATGACTGCTTCAAGGGTATCTTGGCTGGTGATGGCTCTTCTGTGGTTCAAATCCATGCAAAATGCATATAATATACTTCTGTAAGAAAATATACAATAATTGTATGTGTAGTATGATATAAACCCTGGGAGGAAAAAAAGCAGACAAATATCTATGAAGAATAAGAAAGACTGGAAGAAAACATACCACAATGTTAGGTAAAGTTAAGTTTGAATGACAGAAATGTGAGTCATTTCTTCTCTTTTGGATTTTTCTTTAGTGAGAAATAGTTTAGTAGTTTCCAAATATATTGATGCTTCTTATTAAACTTAAAAACTTTTAATGGTTCTATTACTTCATTGAAACAAACAGAAAACAACTAGCAAAATAGCAAAAGAAAACCTAACCATATCAATGAGAACATTAAAATTGAATGGACTAAACACGCCAGTCCAAAGGCAGAGATTATGTGACTGGATAAAACAGCAAGATCCAACAATGGGTCTTGCTGCTTACAAGAGGAACACCTTAGATTCAAAGAAACAAGTAGGTTGAAAACAAAGAATAGAAAAAGATATAGTATGTAAACAGTAACCATAAGAGAGCTGGAATGGCTATATTAATATCACATTAAATAGACTTTAAAACAAATATTACTATGGACCTTTTTGATAGTCAATACATGTAGAATATATAACAATTATAAATGTCCTTGAACAACAGACCCCCAAAATGCATGAAGCAGATACCAGAAGGATTAAAAGAGGAAATAGACAATTTATCAATAATAGTTAGGACTTTCAATACCCCACTCTCAGTCATTGATGGAGTAACTACAGAAGACTTTAACACTACTCATCAACTTGACATAACTGATATTTATAAAATGCCCAAGGACTGCAGAACACAAGCTCTTTTCAAGTATACATGGAACATTTTCCAGGGTAGGCCTTATACAGGAGCCAAAAACAAGTCTCAATAAAATTAAAAAGACTGAAATTACACAAAGTGTGTTCTCTGATTCTCTGACCACAATGGAATTAAATTAGAAATCCACAACCGACCAAATACTTGAAAATTAACACACTTCAAAATAATCCATGAATCAAAGAAGAAAACAGACGAGACATTAAAAATAATTTGGACTTAATGAAAACAAAAACACAACATATCAAAACATATGGGGTGTATCTTAAGCGTTGCTTGTTAAGAAATGTGTAACTTTAAATTCCTATGACAGAAAGAAGAGAACTCTCAAAAAACCTAAGCTTCCACCTTAGGAAACTACAAAACAATAAGCAAGCTAAACAGAAAGCAAGCAAGAGGGATGAAATAATACTGTAGCTGAAAGAAAAACCCAGAGAAAATCAAATAAACCAAGAGTTGGCTTTTTGAAAAGATCAACAAAATTGACAAACCTTTAACCTTTGGCTAGACTGACCAAGAAGACAAAAGAGAAGACACCGATTACCAAAATCAGGAACGAAAGAGGGGCACCACTACCAACCCTACAGAAATGAGAAGAATTATAAGGGGTCTGCCCGCCCTCCCCCTCGGTCCGCTCGGGCTCCTCTCACGGTGGTGGCTCTGCGGCTGGGGAGACCTGCCACAGGCCGCTCTGTCTCAGCCGCCAACTCCTCCAGCGCAGGTGCAGGTGAAGCGGCGGCTGTCACCCCCGGGGTAGAACCCCTTCATGCATGAGCTGCGCTTCAGCACTCTGCAGAAGGCCCAGATCGCCATCATGACGCTGACCCTCTTCCCCATCCGACTCCTGTTTGCCGCCTTCATGATGCTGTTCGCCTGGTCCTTCGCTTTTGTACCTTCACTGGGATTTGCTGAGAGAGAACCAGAAGAGCCGCTGGCTTGTGGCAGAAGGTCGTGGACTTCCCGCTCAAGGCAGTCATGCAGACCACGTGATATGCCGGCGGCTTCCACCTGGTGGCCCAGAAGGGGTGACAGGCCCTACCGACTGAGGCGGCCATCCTGGCCCTTGGCACCACACCCCTCGTACTTCGACGCCGTTCCCGTGACCATGACCATGTCGTCCATCGTGAGGAAGGCAGAGAGCAGGGGTATCCCCATATGGGGAATTCTGATCAAGTACATCCGGCCAGTGTGTTCGGATCAGACCAGGACTTGTGCAGGAAAACAGTGGAAGAGATAAAGAGAGGGGCTTAGTCCAATGGGAAGTTATGACAATGATTTTTCCAGAAGGTCCTTGTACCAATGGGACCTGTCAAACTATCTTCAAGACTGGTGTGTTTATCCTTGGTGTTCCTGTCCAGCTTGTGGTTTTAGGATACCCAAATAAGCTGGACATGATCATGTGGACGTGGCAAGGACCTGGAGTGTTGGAAATGCTGTGGCTCGCCCTGTGTCCGTTTCACAGTTAGGTGGAAATTGAGTTTCTCCCAGTTTACCACCCTTCCAAGGCGAAGAGGAGCCCGGTGCTATATGCCAGCAACATGAGGCGCGTCACGGCAGAGACCCTGGGCGTCTCCGTCATGGATTACACGTTTGAGGATTGTTAGCTGGCCCCAGCGGAAGGACAGTCCGTCTCCCCTCCGACACTTGCCTTCTAGAATTTGCTAGGCTTGTGAGAGGCCTGGGGCTAAAGCTAGAAAAACTTGAAACAGATAAAAAGCACAAAGGTGAAGAAGGGCGAGAAGACTGACTTGTGAAGTTCACGGAGTACTTGGAGGTACCCCTTTCCGACACGCTGGACTGCATGTTCTCACTGACGAGAGCGGAGGTGGCAAGATGGACCTGCGGGAATACGTGATCGCCTTGTCCGTGGTCTGCAGAGCGTCTGAGACTCTGGACACCATCCAGCTGCCATTCAAGATGTATGCATAGCATAAGGACGGGTGCATAAATGAGGAAGACCTGTCCTGCATTCTGAAGACGGCCTTGGGCGTGGCAGAGCTGCTTCTGATAGACCTCTTCAGCGGTGTGGATGAAGATGAGAAGAATCTCTTTTGCTGACAGGTTTGCACACATGTACCCAGACTTTGCAGAAGAATATCTGTGTCCTCACCAGGCACGGTTTGAAACCTGCGCTTAGACTCTTGTCAGCGCCAACCCCGAACAGCCTCTGTACTGACTTAAGCCCGGAAAGCACTGACCCCGGGAGGAAGCCTGTCCATAGGAAACTGGACTAGGACAGAAGGTTCTGGAGTGAGGAACCTCCCCGGCTCTGTCACCATGCCCTACCAGGGGCTGTGGCTCCCCATTTGCTCATGAGGATATCTGGTGTTCTCTCTCCCCACAGGGCCTACACATGTTGTCTCCAGACTGAGGTTTTAGAAGATGTAGGGTGTGTAAGGGGCCGTGGTGACAGGATGGTTAAGCACTGGGCTTCTAGCCAAAAGGTCAGTCCTTGGAACCTACTAGCAACTCTGTGGGAGAAAGATGTGAGTCTGCTTACTTAAAGATTTACAGCCTTGGAAATCCTATGGGGCAGTTCTACCCTGTCCTGCTCTTTTTTGAATGTTGTTTGCTTGATATATTTTTTTCCATCCTTTGAGTTTTTAGTTTGTGTCTCTAAGTCTAAGGTGTGTCTCTTGTAGGTAGCATACGGACAGATCTTGTTTTTTAATCCATTCTGCCACTCTCTGTCTCTTCATTGGTGCATTTAGTCCATTTATATTCAGAGTTATTGTGGATAGGTATGAATTTAGTGCTATCATTTTGATGTCTTTTTTTGGTGTGTTGTTGACAGTTTCTTTTTCCCACTTAATTTTATGTGCTGAGTAGATTATTTTTATATATTGTCCTTTCCTCATATTTGTTGTTGTCAATTTTGTTTCTGCTGAGTGTCTATTTTTCCCTTGTATTTTATTTTGATGTGTAGGATAGTTTGTCTCCTTTGTGGTTACCTTGTTTACCCCTATTTTTCTAAATTTAAACCAAACTTTTATTCTTTGTATCACCATATCTTCCTCTCCATATGGAAGGTATATGATTACATTTCTTAGTCCCTCTTTAGTATTTTAACATTGTCTTCTTTTACATAATAATATTGCTATTACCCTGTTTTGAGCTTTTTTTTTTTTTTGAATAATCTGGCTTTGTTTTCTTGGATTACCCCGTCTGGGGTTGACTTCTGATTGCTCTGCCCAGTGTTCTAGTCTTGAGTTGATACCTGATATTACTGATTTTCTAACCAAAGAACTCCCTTCAGTATTTCTTGTAGTTTTGGTTTGGTTTTTTAAAAATCCCTAAACTTGTGTTTATCTGGAAATGTCACAATTTCACCTTCATATTAAAGAGACAGTTTTGCTGGATGTATGATTCTTGGGTGGGAATTCTTTTCCTTCAATTTTTTAAATATGTCATCCCATTGTCTTCTTGCCTGCATGGTTTTTGCCGAGTAGTCCGAGCTTATTCTTATTGGCTTTCCTTTGTAGGTGACTTTTCATTTATCCCTCGCTGCTCTTATAATTCTTTATCTTTGGTTTTGGCAACTTTGATTATAATATGTCTTGGTGACTTTCTTTCAAGATCTACCTTATGTGGAGTTCGATGAGCATCTTGGATAGATATGTTCTCATCTTTCACGATATCAGGGAAATTTTCTGCCAAGAAATCTTCAACAGTTCTCTCTGTATTTTCTGTTATCCCTCCCTGTTCTGGTACTCCAATCACTCATGGGTTATTTCTCTTGATAAGAGTCCCACATGACTCTCAAGGTTTCTTCATTTTTTAAAATTCTTTTATCTGATTTTTCTTCAAATATATTAGTGCCAAGTGATTTATCTTCAAGTTCAAAAATTCTAGCTTCTACTTGCTCAATTCTGCTCCTCTGACTTTCTATTGAGTTGTCTACTTATGTAATTTTATTGTTAATCTTCTGAAATTCTGATTGCTGTCTGCCTATGGATTTTTCCAGCTTGTTAGACTTTTCATTATGGTCCTGAATAATCTTTCTAGTTTCTTAAGCTGCTTTATCTGTGTGTTGCCTGGCTTGTTCTGGGGGTTGCCTCATTTCCTTCCTGATGTCTTCAAGGGTTCTGTATATTAAACTTTTGTATTCTGGCTCTGGTAATTCCAGGAATGCACTTTCATCTAGAAGATCCCTGGATCTTTGTTTTGAGAGCTTTATGAGGTGATCATGGTCTGTTTCTTTATGTGACTTGATATTGACTGTTTTCTCCTAGCCATCTATAAGTTATCATATTAATTAATGCTTGCTTACTGCGTCATAGCTTCTTGCTTTGTTTTGTTTTGATATACCCCTATGAGTTGCTTGAGTGAGCTAGCTTGATTATTTTCACCTTTGTAGCTCTGACGTCCTGTCCCCAGATGGCTAGAGCTGCTATCCGGTATATCAGTCTAGGAGTCCATTCAGTTTTCTTGTATGAATTCAGCTCAGGTGTCCAGGTAGCTGATCATCAAGTGTGTGGTACAGGCTCTGTCCTACAGTCTTAGAGGGGCAGGGGATATTGGCGTATATACCGGTATCTGATTGCAGCAGGGGGTCACACTCTGAACAAAGCAGAGGACTGAGAACCAACCCCCGAGTGTCTCTGAGGAAAGCACGTCCCTGTTCCCTAGAGCCTGCAGGTAGGTGGGTTCTGCAGATGGACCATGGGCATCCAATGTTTTTGTTTGTAAGGACTGGGAGGTACCAGTAATCTTTAGACCCCTGTCGTGGGTGGCTTCGTGACCTGAGTGGAGCTACTGTCCTTAGGTCCCTGATGTGGGTAGGTGAGGACCTTGTTTAATAGGCAAAGCGATGTCGAACATCAAACACTCACCTCTCCACCACACAGCTGAAACAGTTGGATTCTGCCAAAAAGGGCCTATTCCCCCCAAAATAGGCCCACACAGGTCCATGCAGGAGGGAAGGGTGCTGAAAGCCCATGGATGGTTTATGCCTGGACAGGAGCCGCTTCTGTCCTGAGCTCCCCCAGTTAGTGGAGCTAGCAAATTATCTTTTCCCCCAGTTGCAAATTTTTTCCTTCCCCAAGGCCAGGAGGATGGCTCTAGGTGCTCAGCGGGGCCTATCTCAGGCCCAGGGAATTCAGCTGCTGAAGTCAGCTTGGGGCTGGGGTGGCGCGGTAAAATATACACAAGTACTTAGCTTCTGCCGAGAGCGCTGTTCTTTTCAGGTTCCGGAGGTGTGAGTAGGCTGTGTGGCTGGCTGTTTCTCCCTGAGGGAACTGCGGCTGAATGTTAGTACCAGTCCACTGCCACCACCGCTCCGGGAATGGTGCCTGAGTGCTCCCCACAATTCAGGTCTGATAACTCCTCTCCACTTCTGAACAGTCTCTTCCTCCCCCTGCCCCTCAGTTCATTGTCTAAGCTTGCCTTTGAAGCTCAGGGCTCCCAGCTTGTCACAAATATACTCGTTTCACTTATTTTTTTTGGTCTTTGTTGTAAAGAGGGCTCGATGGAAGCGTTTGTCTATTCCACCGTCTTGGCTGTGCCTCCCGTTGTTACCGTTTTGAGTATTTTTTTTATCTTGATTTCCCTGTCTGGGGTGACTTGTTATTGCTCTGCCCAGTGTTCTAGTTTTGGGTCAATACCTGATATTATTGATTTTCTAACTAAAGAACTCCCTTTAGTATTTCTTTTAGTGTTGGTTTGGTTTTTACAAATTCCCTAAACTTCTGTTTATCTGGAAATGTCCTAATTTCACCTTCATATTTGAGATATGGTGTTGCTGGATATATAATTTTTGGCTGGCAATTTTTTTCCTTCAATTTTTTATATAAGTGATCCCATTGCCTTCTTCCCTCCATGGTTTCTGCCGAGTAGTCCGAGCTCATTGTTACTGACTCTCCTTTGTAGGTGACTTTTCGTTCATCCCTAACTGCTCTTAAAATTCTCTCTTTATCTTTGGTTTTGGTTTTGGCTGTTAAAATTATCTCTTTATCTTTCTTTTGAGATCTACATTATGTGGAGTTCGATGAGCATCTTGGATAGATATCTTCTCATCTTTCACGATATCAGGGAAGTTTTCTGCCAACAAATCTTCAACAATTCTCTCTGTATTTTCTGTTATCCCTTCCTGTTCTGGTACTCCAATCACTCGTGGGTTATTTCTCTTGATAGAGTCCCACATGATTCATAGGATTTCTTCATTTTTTTAATTCTTTTATCTGATTTGTCTTCAAATATATTGGTGCCAAGTGCTATATCTTCTGTCTCACCAATTCTGCCTTCCACTTGCTCAATTCTGGTCCTCTGACTTTCTATCGAGTTGTCTACTTCTGTAATTTTGTTGTTAATCTTTTGAATTTTGGACTGAAGTCTCTCTATGGATCCTTGCAGCTTATTAAATTTTTCATTATGTTCTTGAATAACCTTTTTTAATTTCTTCATCTGCTTTATCTGTGTGTTCCTTGGCTTTTCTGCATATTGCCTGATCTCCTTCCTGATCTCGTTCCTGTTGTCTTGAAGCATTCTGTATATTAATCTTTTGTATTCTGCATCCAGTAATTCCAGAAAGGCACGTTCATCCAGAATATCAGTTGATTCTTTGTTTTGAGAGCTTGTTGAAGTGATCATCATCTGCTTCTTTATGTGGTTTGATATTGACTGTTGTCTTTGTGCCCTCTGTAAGTATTGTATTAGTTCATTTTATGTTTGCTTACTATATCCTAGCTTCTTGCTTTGTTTTGTTTTGATATATCCATATAGGTTGTGTGAGTGAGCTAGCTTGATTATTTCCACCGTTGAAGCTCTAATGTCATGTCACCAGATGGCTAGAGCTGTTACCAGGTATATAAGCCCAGGAGTCCATTCACTTTTCCTGTATGAATTCAGCTCAGGTGTCCAGGTAGTTGGTCATCAAGTGTGTAGTACAGGCTCTGTCCTACAGTCTTAGAGGGGCAGGGGTGATTGGTGTAGGTACCAGTATCTTGTTGCAGCAGGGGGTCATGTTCTGAACAATGCAGGGAGCTGACATCCATCCCCTGAGTGTCTGTGAGGAAAGAGCATCCCTGTTCCCTTGAGCGCATAGTGGGATGGGTCCTGCAGATGGACCTTGGGCACCCAATCCTTTTGGTTTTAAGGACTGGGAGGTACCAGTTATCCTTCGACTTCTGTTGCGGTTGGCTGGGTGACCTGAGTGGAGCCACCAGTCCTTAGGTCCCTGATGTGGGTAGGTGAGGACCCTGCTTAATAGAGAAAGCAATGTCAACCTCAAACGCCCACTTCTCCACCGCACAGCTGAAACAGTTGCAGTTTGCCAACATGGTCCTATTCTCCTGAAATAGGCCACACATGTCCATGGAGGGGAAAAGGTATTCAAAATCCATGGATCATTTATGCCTGGACAGGAGCTGCTTCTGTCCTGAGCTCCACAGGTTAGTGGAGCTGGCAGATTATCTTTTCCTTAGCTGTGAATTTATTCCTTCTCCAAGGCCAGGAGAATGGGTCAAGACACACAACAGGACCTATCTCAGGCCCAGGGAGATCGGCAGCCACTGAAACTGGCTTGCAGGCTGGGGGTGCGGTAAAATATATGCAAGTACTTAGCTTTTGCAAGAGCGCCGCTCTTCTCTGGTTCTGGAGGTGTCAGTAGGCTGTGCAGCTGGCTGTTTTTCCCTGAGGGTACTGCGGCCAAACACTACCATCAGCCCACTGCAGCTTGAGGGTTCCTAGCGATTCAGGTCCAGCAACCCCTGTCCACTTCTGGACCATCTCTCCCTCCCCTGCCACTCAGTCCATTTTCTAGCTTTGCCTTTGGTGGTCAGGGCTTTTAGCTTGTCATAAATGCAATCGTTTCACTTGGTTTTTTGGGGGGTCTTTGTTGTGAGAGGGTTCGCTGGAAGCGCCTGACTACTCTGACATCTTGGCCCCCACTCCAAGAATATCTTTGTCAAATGGCTGATCATCATCATACCTTCACCAAGGTTGAAGCCTGATCTAGTAAAACCAGGAAGGCCAGTAACACAATTATTATTTAATACTGTTCAAAATTTTGGCCAATTCAATTGAAAAGGAGAAGAAATCAATAATCTTAGTTAGAAACAGAGAAAAAGTATGTCAATATTGTCAAGAAATAATATAAAATTATTACTATTGACAGGTGCGATAAACTACATGACAAACCACAAGGCTATATTATAAAAAAAAAACTCAAATTTGCCATGTACTTCCTTCTTGCCAAGCCATCTTCTCAGTGCTTGACACGTTATTATCTCATTTAATCCTCACAAGAACCCTGTTGTTGTTAGGTGCCATTGAGGCAGTTCTAATTCACAGCGACCCTGTGCACAACAGAACAAAAGACTGCCAGGTCCTGCACCATCCTCACAATCGTTGCTATGCTTGAGCCCATTGTTTCAGGCATTGTGTCAATCCATCTCTTTGAGGGTCTTCCTCTTTTTTGCTGATCCTCTACTTTACCAAGCATGATGTCCTTCTCCAGGGACTGATTCCTCCTGATAACATGTCCAAGTTATGTGAGACCCAGTCTTGCCATCCTTGCTTCCAAGGAGCATTCTGGTTGTACTTCATCCAAGACAGATTTGTTCATTCTTTTGGCAGTTCATGGTATATTCAATATTCTTCACCAACACCACAATTCAAAGGCATCGATTCTTCTTCAGGCTTCATTATTCATTGTCCAGATTTTTTGTGCATATGAGGCAATTGAACACACCATGGCTTGGGTCAGGTGCACCTTAGTCCTCAAAGTGATGTCTTGCCTTTTTCACACTTTAAAGAGATCTTTTGCAGCAGTTTTACCCAATGCAATTCATCTTTTGATTTTTTGACTGTTGCTTCCATGGGTGTTGATGAAATCCTTGACAACCTCAATCTTTTCTCCATTTACAGTGATGTTCCTTGTTGGTCAAGTTGAGAGGATTTTTGTTTCCTTTATGTTGAGGTGTAATCCATACTGAGGCTAGTGGTCTTTGATCTTCATCAATAAGTGCTTCAAGTCATCTTCACTTTCAACAAGCAGGGTTGTGTCATCTGCATAACGCAGGTTGTTAATGAGTCTTCCTCCGATCATGATGCCCTGTCCTTCTTCATATAGTCCATCTTCTCGGATTATTTGCTTAGCATACAGATTGAATAGGTATGGTGAAAGGATACAACCCTGATGCACACCTTTCCTGACTTTAAACCATGCAATATCCCCTTGTTCTGTTTGAATGACTGCCTCCTGATCCATGTACAGATTCCTCATGAGCACAATTAAGTGTTCTGGAGTACCTACTTTCTGCAATGTTATCCATAATTTGTTTTGTTCCACACAGTTGAATGCCTTAGCACAATCAATAAAACATACGTAAACATCCTTCTGGTATTCTCTGCTTTCAGCCAGGATCCATCTGACATCAGCAATGATATCCCTGGTTCCATGTCCTCTTCTAAATCTGTCTTGAATTTCTGGTGGTTCCCTATTGATATAACGCTGCAGCCACTTTAGCATTCAAAATGATCTTCAACAAATTTTTCTTGCATGTGATATTAATGATATTGTTTGACAATTTGTGCATTTGGTTGGATCACCTTTCTTGGGAATAGGCATAAATATGGATCTCTTCTAGTCGGCTGCCAGGTAGCTGTCTTCCAAATTTCTTGGCATAGACAAGTGAGCACTTACAGCGTTGCATCTGTTTGTTGAAACATCTCAGTTGGTACTCCGTCAATTCCTGGGGCCTTGTTTTTTGCCAGTGCCTTCAGTGAGCTTGGACTTCTTCCTTCAGTACCGTTGGTTCCTGATCATATGTTACCTCCTGAAATGGTTGAACATCGACCAGTTCTTTTTGGTATAGTGTCTCTGTATATTCCTTTCATCATCTTTTGGTGCATCCTGTGACGTTTAATATTTTCCCCATAGAATCCTTCAGTATTACAACTCGAGGCTTGAATTTTTTTGTCAGTTCTTTCAGCTTGAGAAATGCTGAGCATGTTCTTCCCTTTTGGTTTTCTATCTCCACGTCTTTGTACATATTGTCATAATACTTTACTTTGTCTTTGCGAGCCGCCCTTTGAAATCTTCTGTTCAGCTCTTTTACTTCATCATTTTTTATCCTTTTGCTGTAGCTACTCGATGTTCAAGAGCAAGTTCAGAGTCTCTTCCAACATCCATTTAGGTCTTTTCTTTCTCTCCTGCCTTGTCAATGACCTCTTGCTTTCTTAATGTATGATGTCGTTGATGTCATTCTACATCTTGTCTGGCCTTTGGTTATTAGTGTTCATTGTACCAAATCTATTCTTGAGATGGTCTCTAAATTCAGATGGAATATACCGAAGATTGTACTTTGGCTCTCATGGACTTGTTCTAATTTTCTTCAATTTCAACTTGAACTTCCATGTGAATAACTGATGGTCTGATCTGCAGTTAGTCCTGGCCTTGTTCTGACTGATGATATTGAGCTTTTCCATCATCTCTTTGCACAGACATAGTCAGTTTATTCCTGTGTATTCCATCTGGCAAGGTCCATGTGTATAGTCAACATTTATGTTGGTGAAAAAAGGCATTTGCAATGAAGAAGTCATTGGTCTTGCAATATTCAATCATGGGACCTCTGGCATGATTTTATTACCAAGGCCATATTTTCCAACTACTGATCCTTCTTCTGTTTCCAGCTTTCACATTCCAGCCACCAGTAGTTATCAGTGCATCCTGTTTGCATGTTCGATCAATTTCAGACTGAAGAAGTCAGTGAAAAATCTTAAATTTCTTCATCTTTGGCCTTAGTGGTTGGTTCGGATTTTAATAATAGTCGTATTATCTGGTCTCCCTTTTAGGCCTGTGGATATTATCCTATCACTGACAGTGTTGTACTTCAGGATAGATCTTGAAATGTTCTTTTTGACATCGAATGCAATGTCATCCCTCTTCAAGTTGTCTTTCCCAGGGTAGTAGACCAAATGACCAATACCAGTCCATTTCACCTCACTAATGCCTAGGATATTGATCTTTATGCATTCCATTTCATTTTTGACTGTTTCAAATTTGCTTAAGACTGCTTATTGAATAATCCATCCTTTTCCTATTGATTTGAATTGTTCCCCTGCCACAAACCAAGTTCCGGTATATAACTTGGGTCCAGTTCTAGACTTCCTATTCTATTCAATTAGTGTGTATATTCCTATACCAGTCTCATATTGCAATGTCTGAATATCTTTACATATTTTCAAAGGCAGTTGACTAAGTGATTCCAAAGCTATTTGGGTGAGTAAACAAATGAGAATAGCAAAAAGACATAAGACAAACAAAGGTAGTGTGTGAATTGTGCAATAAAATGTCCCTAATGAGGAGGCTGTGATACTAGCGAAGGGATAAAAAGACAGATCAATGAACAGAATAACAAGTCTGTATCTTCACCTATTTATATAAACATAGCATATTATAGGAAACCCTGGTGGCATGACGGTTAGGAGCTATAGCTGCTAACCAAAAGGTCGGCAGTTTGAATCCACTAAGCACTCCTTGGAAACTCTATGGCACAATTCTACCCCGTCCTATGGGGTCGCTTTGAGTCAGAATCGACTCGACTGCAAAGTGCTTGTTTTTTTTCTTTGTTTGTTTGCTTTAGGGTATTATAAAAGTAAGTCTTAAATAGGGAAAGTGTGAATTATTAAAATAAAAGGATAGTCTTAGGATAATTAGTTGATATTTTAGGAAAAAATAAATCTCTACTTCACATATTGTTAATAATAAATTGTGGATTAAAGACAAATTAAAAAATTAAACAATAAGAATAATAGAAGAAAACATAGATGAGTATTTTTATAATTTGAGACAAAGCAGAAAAACCATAATAGAAAATATTCATATATTTAACTCCATAATTGGAAATTCCTTTATGGCAAATGATAACAACAAGACAAAATAAAAACGCAAATGCCAAACTGGAGGGGGAGGGGTTGCTGTATATAATAGACAAAACCGTAATATTCTAGAAGTGTAAAGAGCTCTTTCAAGTCAGTAAAGAGATAAACAAGCCAATATAAAAGAGCATGAACAAGCACTTTTCAAAAAAAGGAATACAAATCACCAACATAGATATGAAATGACCTTCAGCCTCCCTCATAATTAAAGAATGCATATCTAACAATCTTTTTCACTTGCTAAGTTTGGCAAAGGTTTTAAAAACAATGATAAGAAGAATAATATTACGGAGTATTGTTGTAGATGTGAGAAAGAGGGACTTTTATATATTGTTGAGAAGGTAAACGATGAACCATTTTTGGTGCGCAAGTTGCCAACTAACTGACTAAATAAATGAATAAACCTAAAGTCGGATCCAGTAATTCCGCATGCAGAAACTTAAACTCTACTGTAATGCTAGCACAGCACACAAGGATGTAAGTCCCAGCTCTTTAATTGCAGTCTCACCTGTTATCTATAGAGATAATCACACAATAGGCTGACTCCAGGGCATTTATATCATCCAGCCCTAAAAACCACAAAGTGTGCAACACCAATACAGTCCATTTAGATTAGCTTGGTCCAAGCTCAGTCGGGTCCTTTCCCTATATCTTCAATTGTTCAAAAATCTTTAATGTCTCATATAATTTATTATACAGTCATACATATATGTACCCTTAGACACATATGGAAACCCTGGTGGCCTAGGGGTTAAGAGCTACAGCTGCTAACCAAAAGGTTGGCAGTTCGAATTCACCAGGTGCTCTTTGGAAACTGTATGGGGCGGTTCTATTCTGTACTATAGAGTCCCTATGAGTCAGAATCGACTTGACAGCAATGCTTTTGGTTTGGTTTTTCATTAGACACATACACACACTCATGCCTACGAATACATGAAAAAAATCCAAAAGGATATATATCAAAAAATTTTGTGACAAGACTACTCTCTTCTATCATTACTGCTCTGACTCAGCCAGGTAAGAGAAAAAAAACAAGAATCAGGAAGAAGCTATTGTGTATGGTGCCCGTCAGCGTTAAGTGAATGGAAAGGAGCTTTAACTCAAGGTCCTCCACAAGGCCTTGTGCCTTTAGCATGGTAAGATCAAAGTGCTGCTGGGGTTGGCTTATACTGGCTCTCAAGAGCATATTATTAACTTTTCAGGAATTTCGTGAGTCTGTTGATAAACACCAGTTACCAGTTGCCAGCCAGGTTGACTCCAACTCATGGTGACCCCATGTGTGTCAGAGCAGAACTGTGCTCCACAGGGTTTTCAGTCGCTGACATTTTGGAAGTAGATCGCCAGGCCTTTCTTGAGAGGCATCTGTGGGTAGCCTGGTACTTCTAACCTTTTGGTTAGGAGTTGAGTTTGTTAACAGTTTGCACTACCTAGGGACTCCTTGGTAAACAAACGTTATTAAAAAATCACATACGTAAACTTATAATTTAATAAATTATATTAAAAGCAAAGGTTAATCAGCCCTCAAAATGTATCGCTTCCAGTTATGATTTACTGCATTTTACTGTTACGTCTCCTCTTGAGATTACTTCCATCTATTGTATCTTGATGATGGATATGGGCTGTATTGCTGTGCTGCTGTGCATCTCTCCCCAACTCTGTGATCATGACATCACGTTGGTAGCTTGAAATTTGCCATCGCGGGAGTATTTACACTATGAGAATTAGCAGGCACCACAAATCAATACCTTTTTTTCTTTACACGGAGCTGGTTGTTACACATTTAACAGCACACCACTGGGTCAGTCACTCTAATAGGAACAATATGTACATTTTCTGTATTCTCTGTGGTGAACTCTGTATTATCAATGGGGGCTTTTTGTTTTACACGCATTTTAACAAAAGGGGAAAAATGCCAATTAGACCTCCCTACCTAGAAGTAGAATAAGTGGGTTAGTGGGTGAGAAAGAAAACGTGTTCCACAATCACAGTACATGAGGTTAAAAGGGTTTCTCTGGGGCCAAGGGTGGCTGCATATGTTGAAGGACACAGGATGCGGAATTCGTGGGTTTAACAAGATTGAAAATCGTGGCGGCTCCAGAAACTGACACGCAATTGCACTTCACTGGCACTAAAAAAAATATTTCAAGTCTAATACTCTCGCCAGTAAAATGAATTGTGTAGTGGCTATATGCTAGGCATTGCTTTGCTTGTCCTGTACTTCAACTTAAGGTCTGAAAAAAACTCCAGCTGTGAAAGGAACATATTCTAAACTGTCTGACACTCAACTAGTACGTTCTCACGCCTGGAGAAGCTCATGTCAACTCATCATGTGGTTCTCCATCTGTACAATAAATGACCAACCTGGGGGAAAAAGGAGCTTCCCTGTGGCAATGTACTTAAAAGAGTTACCACCAAATTTAATGTGTCATTTTTCTTTTATAAATAAATAATGTTCCAAACTTGCTAACCTTTTCCATGATGAAAAAGACGTCAGTAATGCACCTAAAGGATATTTGAAAAAATACGTTTGTCTTTTCAGGGCAAAGGTTATGTTCTAACAAAATGAAAGAGAGAGAGAGAGTGTAACAGCTTTTCAAAATAAACTCATGCAGTCCCGAGGCAAGATGAGAAGGCAGAAAGGGAGAGGAGCTGGTTGATGGACGAGGGAAATCACGGTGGAAACGGTGAGTGTGCTGTCGTTATAGAGAGAGCAACTAGGGCCACATAACAACATGTTTATAAATTTTTGTATGAGCAACTAGAGCTGTAAACTTTCACTTACAACACAATAAAAAAAATTAAACTCGTACTTTGGAGAGAGTATACTGACAATGGGTAGTGTAAGTGTCTCTAGTGTTAGGTGATTTTGAGGCAGAATATTATGTAAGTGGGCCACCTATTAACATCATTTCTATGCTTTAAAAGCTTGGAAACAGGGTATTCGTTCCTCCTAAAAAACTAAAATAAGGTAATTTGTTAACAATATGAAAATGTAGAACCTTCCAATTATTTTGCAACAATAACTGATTGACATGAGGAAAAATGGAAATTGTTAGCTGAATTTCAACAAGGAGCTTTGCATACCTGGTGGATAAGGCTGAAAAATGAGTATCACAACTTGTTAGGCAAAGTCCATAAAGCGCTTTTTCCATTTGGTATCTGTGCATGTTGCTCAAGTTCTTTTTCAAGTACTGGAATAATCTGAATTTAGAACTAAACCAATATTGTTAAAAAATTGAGCGTATTTACCTTTGCTAAAACACACACACAGATATACATATAAAACCAAAACAAAATGAAACCGTTGCCGACAAGTCAATTCTGACTCACAGCAACCTTGTAGGACAGAGTAGAACTGCCCCATAGGGTTTTCAAAGAGCGCCTGGTGGATTCAAACTGCTGACCTTTTGGCTAGCAGCCAAACTCTTAATTACTACACCACCAAGGTTTCCATATATACATATATATATACATATACATGAACAACAACAAACAAAAACCAAACCGGTTGCCGTCAAGTTGATTCCAACTTATAGTGACCCTAGAGGACAGAGTAGAACTGCCCCATAGGGTTTCCCAGGAGAACCTAGTGGATTCAGACTTACGACCCTGACCTTTGGGTTAGCAACTGAGTTCTTAACCGCTACGCCACCAGGGTTTATATACATATATATATATTATACACACACACACACACACATATATTTTTTAGTGAGAACAAAAGTGTGCTGTGTCCTGATAAGTAAAAATATTTCTTTTATTTATTTGTTTTTATTGTGCTCTAGATGAAGGTTTACAGAACAAATTAGTTTCTCATTAAACAATTAATACACATATTATTTTGTGACATTGGTTGCCAGCCCGGCGACATGTCAGCACTCTCCCCTTTTTGACCTTGGGTTCCCCATTTCCATGTGTCCAGCTTTCCTGTGCCCTCTTGCCTTCTCCGTCTTGCCCCTGGACTGGTGGGCCTGTTTAGTCTGGTATACACGGTTGAGCTACGTGCATTATTGTTTGTTTTATGGGCCTGTCTAATCTTTGGCTGAAGGGGGAACCTCAGGAGTGACTTCAGTATTGAATTAGAAGAGTGTCCGGGGTCCATACTCTTGTGGTTTCTCCAGTCTCTGTCAAACCAGTAAGTCTGGTCTTTTTTTGTGAGTTAGAATTTTGTTCTCCATTTTTCTGCAGCTCTGTCTGGGAGCCTCTCTTGTGATCCCTGTCAGAGTATTTGGTGATGGTAGCCAGGCACCATGTGGTTGTGCTGGAAAAATAAAAATATTTTTTAAAGGTAGTTCATTTGATATTTATATTTTCTTTACAAAATTTAAAGTGTAGTACTTGGACCAGCAGCACCAGCACTACTTGGAAGCTTACTATAAAAGAAGGTTCCAGGTCACTGCTTTGAGTTAAATGCAAGAATTACCTGCACTAATGAGTTTGGTGTAAGTACAATCAGGAGAGGCCAAAGCTATTTACTGCCAGGTAGGGTGAGGGGTTAGAGGTGGTCTGCTCTTGCAGCTAGAAGTTTTGAGGATGAAAATAATTCTTGACATTTTGAAGTGAGTTTGTGTTAAAACAGATTTTCTGGGGTAGGTGGAGCCCCTAACCAAAGACCAAACGCAGTGCCATCGAGTCAATTCTGACTCATAGCGACCGTATAGGACAGAGTAGAACTGCCCCATAGAGTTTCCAAGGAGCGCGTGGCGGATTCCAACTCCCGACCGTTTGGTTAGCAGCCGTAGCACTTAACCGCTATACCAGCAGGGTTTCCGGTGGAGCCCCTACTAGGTATAAATTCCAACTCCAACTTTTTTAATGGCACTCAGTAGTAGATGTATAGAATAATATTCAGAGCCCTGGTGGGGCGATGGTTGAGAGCTTGACTGCCAGCCGAAAGATCGGCAGTTGGAATCCACCACCCACTCTTTGGAAACCCTGTGGGACAGTCATACCCTGTCCTGTACTCTCATTATGAGTCAGAATCGACTTGACAGCAAGTTAACATAACATTTATCATGTGCCAGGCATTGTTCTAAGTTCTCATGAGTTACTTAATTTGACCCTTTCTACAACTCTCAGAGATGGTGAGTCTGCTATTATCCTCAGTTTACAGATGAGAAAGCTGAGGTACAGAGAGGTTGTTTGCTCAGGGTCACACCCCTAAAAAGTAGCAAAGCCAGGATTTGGAATATAGTCCATCTGGCTCCAGAAACCAAGTTCTTAATCATTACACTACACTGCCTATGTATAAAATGTATAAATGAATAAATATTCATATATTGGAGGTGTATACACAAATATTTTTATTGATGGGGAACATGATCAAAAAAATTTGGGGACCACTAGCCTAGGGGATGTAATCTCAAACTCTAGTGTGACATAAAAAGCCTTTTGTGATCTGTCCCCAACCAATCTCTCTGACCCCAGCTGTTGCTCTCCTCCCTTGAAACCTGTGTTCTGACTTCTGCCATATTGAACGAGCCTCCTAGCAGCTCACTGAATTCCCAATGGCTTCTCTTATCTCCTACTCCTACTTGAATTTAGGACCTCTACCTGCCCTTCTCAATTCCCAGCTTCTCGACTTCCGTCACGTCCCCTCATTCCCCCTGACACAATGCCAAGGCCAGCCCAAGTATCCTATCTACACTCCCGGCACTCTCTGTAGGCTTCTCCATGACTCTTGTTTCACTAATTTGTAATTATCTATTCACTTGTTTGTCTACCACCCTTGAATGCAGTGTCCTATCTTGTTAGTTTCTTATGTCTAGCATCTAGTACAGCCTGACGTATAGTAGGTGATGTTCATACGAATAAATGAAATATCAATGAAAGAGAAAGCAACCATTGCCCTAAGAGTTGTTCTTCAACCTGTTATTTGTATAATGGCCACCAGAGGGGGGCAGACGAACATGGTCGAGTGAACACCACACATTTAGAAGAATTAGGGGCCAAAACTTTAAAGAATTATCCTAGATCTGAAAGGGAAGTTGAGTGGTCATGTAGGCCATTGCCGTGTTCTATACAAAACTTTTCAAATAAGCACAATGATATTTAAAATTTTTTTTGGTTTGCTTTTTTTTTTATCTAGGTAGTCTTCCCACCACTCTTTGCCAGTTTGTTTTACTGTGGTGGTTTTCATGTCGCTGTGATGCTGGAAGCTATGCTACCACCAGTATTTCAAATACCAGCAGGGTCACCCATGGTGGACAGGTTTCAGCGGAGCTTCCAGACTAAGATAGACTGTTAAGAAGGACATGGTGACTTCTAAAAAAAACTGGCCAATGAAAACCTTCTGCATAGCAGCGGAACATTGTGTGATATAGTGCTAGAAGATGAGTCCCTCATTTTGGAAGGCACTCAAAAAACAACTGGGGCAGAGCTGCCTCCGTAAAGCAGAGTAGACCTTACTGACTCAGATGGAGTCAAGCTTTCAGGATCTTCCTACGCTGATGTGGCAAGACTCAAAATGAGAAGAAACACCTCTAAATATCCATTAATAATTGGAATGTGGAATGTATGTAGCATTAATCTAGGAAAACTGGAAGTCTTCAACAATGAAATAGAACACGGAAAGACTGATATCCTAGGCATTAGTGAGCTTGAAATGGACTGGAATTGGTCATTTTGAATCAGACAATCATGTGGTCTACTCTGCTGGAAATGACAAACTGAAGAGGAGTGGTGTCACATTCATTGCCAAAAAGAACATTTCAAGGTCTGTCCTGAAGTACAGTGCTGTCAGTGATAGGATAATATCCATACTCTTACAAAGAAGACCAGTTCATATGTCTATGATGCAAATTTATACACCAACCACTAATGTCCTGTAGGGTCGCTCTGAGTCAGAGTTGACTCGAGGGCAGCACGTTTGGGTTTTTTTTTTTTTTAATCATTAATATCACATGCACATAAAAATTTGCTCGAGAAAATTCCAAACTGTCTGCAGCAGTATATGGATAGGGAACTGCCAGGAACTCAACAGAATTAACAACAGGATCTAATTCATAGAGTTTTTGTGAGGATTAAATGATTTAATACTATAAGGTGCTTAGCACAGCAATACCGACCTATCTATTTACATATCAATTCCAAACTCAAGGGGACAGGGATGATGGCAAGTCAGATTGTCAAGAGCAGGGAGGCCAAAGGATGGGACACATCTCTCAGGAATGGGGTCCTGGGACCCATTAGAAACAGGCAGCATCACAACCCAGTTCAACGTTGGTTGCTGGAGAGCAGAGGCCCCTTCCCTGCCAAAGACCTCGGGTTGCACCATTGACATCACATGGACACTGCTATCTGGAATCCAGGGATGGGATTAAAAACAAAAAAAGACAAACCCGTTGACACTGAGTCAATTCCGACTCATAGCAAATGTATAGGACAGAGTAGAGCTACCCCATAGGGTTTGCAAGGAGTGCCTGGTGGATCTGAATCACCAGCCTTCTGGCTAAAAGCTGTAGCTCTTAACCACTGAGCTACCGTGGCTCCAGGGATGGGATGAGCAGGTGCATAAACCAGTTGCTACCAACTTGATTTAGACTCATGTTGACCTAATGTGTGTCAGGGTAGAATTATGCTCCATGGATTCTTCAAAGGCTGACTTTTTAGAACTAGATCACCAGGCCTTTGTCTGAGGTGCCTCAGGGTAGACTCCAGCCTTCAACCTTTTGGGTAGTAGCCCAGCACATTAACCATTTGCCCACCAGGGACTCTAGATGTGCATAAAAACTAAATCCATTGCTGTTGAGTCGATTTCAACTCATAGCGACCTTATAGGACAGAGTAGAGCACCCCACAGAGTTTCCAAGGAGCACCTGGTGGATTCGAACTGCCAGCCTTCTGGTTAGCAGCATGAAGCTCTTAGCCACTGTGCCACCAGGGTTTCCAATATGTTCATAAAAAAAAAAAATTTTATTTTATTTTTTTTATGGGGGAAGGAAAAACAATGTTAGCTTCTTGTCCTTCTCAGCACCATCACATCCAGAGAGCTCTTCCCCTCAGCAGCAGCAGCAGCAGCAGCATGTCTTCAGCCACACAAGAAAATGGAATTGTTTTCTTGAAATATTTTCTTGGAGGGGGGAATAATCCCTTATGCGGAAGAAGTAGAAAGGTCTTGGGTATTAAAGCATCCATTTCCAGACAATATCCTGGGGGCTGCTGGGACCAACAAAGGCCATGAATGTGAGACCAAGAGAGGCTGGTCTGTTTGAGCAGCTACAGAGAGGACTGCACTCATATCACTAACGGAAAACGAGAGGAAGGATGAAGGAGGTGCCCAGTGATGGCTTGGATGAATGTCCTATTGACTAAGGTTGACAGGATGGCTTGGAGCCCTGGTAGAATCATAGGGAGTTTAGAAACGCACAGCCTTGTTTTCCTGCTTAACTTCTCCGTATTCAATCTCTTTGCTTCCCTGGCTGTGGTGACCCTGCTTTTTCTTACTTCCTTGATCCTCCTATTGTCTTTGACAATTGTGGGCACTTCTCAAACCCCTCTTCTCTTCTGAATGGCTCCGCTGAATGGCTATCATACTTCTTGGATATGTGCTACTTATTTGTCATTTAACCCCTCATGTCCTATGCTCTGGAAAACCCTGGTGGCGTAGTGGTGAAGTGCTACGGCTGCTAACCAAAATGTCGGCAGTTCGAATCCACCAGGTGCTCCTTGTAAACTCTGTGGGGTAGTTCTACTCTGTGCTATAGGTTCGCTATGAGTCGGACTCTACTTGACAGCAATGGCTTTTTTTTCTTCTTGGTCCTATGCTCTATCTTCTGCTACGAAAAGGGATGAATATTTTATTTAGTTTTTTAACTGGTCACATATTTAGATTATTTCTCCCTAGCTGGGCCATTGTTTGGAAAACCTGGTGGTGTAGTGGTTAAGTGCTACAGCTGCTAACCAAAAGGGCAGCAGTTCAAATCCACCCGGCGCTCCTTGGAAACTCTATGGAGCAGTTCTCCTCTGACCTGTAGGGTTGCTGTGAGTCGGAACTGACTCAACGGCAACGGATTTGGTTTGGGTTTTTGGGCTGTTGTTGGACTGTAGGCCCACATCCTAGTTTACTTTTTTATTCCATGAGAGACCCAAACATGAGACCTTTTCCAGACTGGACCCAAAAATTGTCTGATTTGTTTCCTACTGGGCTATCGTCCACTTTGAACACATATCAACCTGGGAGGTCTGGTGGGGAAAAGGGTCTATGCCGAGAGTCAGGGGACCTGGCTTCTGATTATCACATGAGCCATGAGATGTGGCCAAATCACGACTCTCTTTATTTCATGGATTTTCCGTCTTGAAATAATGACAATAAAATGTGTCCTAACTCTCAGAATTGTTGTGACAACACACGGAAATGATAAAAAGAAAGTGCTATATAAATGCAAGTTATGTTTATTCACATTGATAATTCAAAGGGAAAACCGAAATGTTACCAATAAGGTTTCATTTTCAGGTACAATTCTTGCTACCAAGTTTGCATTTACACAATTGTTTTACAATTACACAATGTCATTACAATTACATTACACTGATGACATGACTCCATTTCATCTGCTGAAAGCAGGAACGAGTGGCTAAGCCAGCCTTTTTAATTAACCTTGAAAAGCTTTGTGGAACTTTAAAGAAAATCTAATAGGAATCCTTGGTTTCCAAAACTTTCTATTGGGAAAACTCATTCCACCAGTTACACTTGGCGTCAAAGTGCCAATTCGCAAATCATAACTTCACTGCTAAGTGGATTTTTTTTTTTTTCTTCTTCTTCTTTTTTTTTTTTTTTTGTTACTTCTGGCAAGTGTTCAAATAACTACTTTCAGTAATGAAGTTTTTTTTTTTTTTTAAACATAAACCTTTCCTTTCTCCTTTTGTTAAAGAGCCCAGATTGTAATTCTCTTCTCTGAATCAAGCTGCAAATTCAATTTTACTCACTGCCTTGTATGTTTTCTTTGTTATCTAGTACTGCTATACCAGAAATACAACGAGTGGATGGCTTTAACAAAGAGAAATTTATTCTCTCACAGTCTAGGAGGCTAGAAGTCCAAATTCAGGGTGCAAACTCCAAGGAAAGGCTTTATCTCTAGGTCGGCTCTGGGGGAAGGTCCTTATCATCAGTCTTCCCCCGCTGAGGATCTTCTCAGTAGTGCAGGGACTCTGGTCCAAATGACCCACTATTCTCCTGCCTCTTCTTTCCTGGTGGTATTAGGTCCCTATGTCTCCCTGCTGGATTCTCTTTTTTCTATCTCAAAAGGGATTGATTTAAGACACAGCCTAATCTTTTAGATTGAGTCCTGCCTCATTAACATAACTTCCATTAATCCCACTTCATTAACATCATAGAGGTAGGATTTACAACACATAAGAAAATCACATCAAATGACAAAACTGTGGACAATCACATCATACAGGGAAGCATGGCCCAGCAAGTTGACACATTTTTCGGAGAGGCACAATTCAATCCATTATATATGCACCAGACACAGTGTAAGGCACTGGGTCAATAGGGTCCAGTCCTTGCTCTCAAGGAGCATCCAGTCAAGTAGGAAAGACAGATGGTTTAAAAAAAATCGTTTTTAATTACCTACGATTATGCAGTTAACAGTTATCTAACAGTGTATGAGTCTGGGTAGGCTAGCAGCTGTAACGAACAACCCCCAATTTTCAGTGTGTTAACAGAGCAACTTACACAAAGTGCAATGTGTCTGTTCTTGGTTGCGTGGCTCTCTTCCAAGTGGTGATGCCGGGATCCAGGCTCACTGTACCTTGTGATGTCACCATCTTCAACCCGTGGCCTCCAAGTTCACCAGGAAAGGGGAAGTTAGTGAGGGCAACGTGCAGTGGATACTTAGCCACCTCAGCATAGAAGTGATAGAGGTGACCTCTGCTCATATTTCATTAACCAGGTTTAGACACACAGCAATTTAGATTCCGGGCAGCTGCTTCCCAGCCACAACCACACTATATAGGAGGAATGCATATCTTTGGAAAACAGTTAGTCACCTCTTCCAGGGGCAGGTACTATTTTACAGATGACAAAATTGAGGAACTCACTCAAAGTCACAGAGCCAGTATGTGGAGACACCAGATGTGAACCCAGCTTTGTTTGATCCAAAGCTCATGCTCTAGCCTCTCTATTACACACTCTGCTGTGACCACTGCTCTAGACCACAGTGTAATTCTCATGCGCATGACCTGCCTGTGGATCCCATTCTCTGGTTTGGACCCGTCTGCAAAATTGGTGTTGCTGCTGCCTTAGCTTTCTGGCCTAATTTTCCTTGTCTGTGACCTGAAGTCTTGCTAACCAAACCAACCCACTGCGACTGAGTTGACTTTGATTCATGGCAACCCTATAGGATGGAATAGAAATCTCCCATAGGGTTTCCAAGGGTGTAAATCTTTATGGAAGTAGACTGCCACATCTTTCTCCCATGGAGCGGCTGATGGATTCAAACCACCGACATTTTGGTTAGCAGCCAAGTGCTTTAACCACTCAGCTGCCAGGGCTCCTTGAGGCCTTGCTAGTTTACTGTAATTCTCTCCTTCCTCAAATGAATTCATAGTACTAGAGAAAGTTTCCATCTTTGTGGCATGGAAAACAAAGGAACAGGATTCACTCTTCCACAGTTGCTATCTGGATGGGATAGCAGCAATTTGGATATACAACTTCACACATCTTTGGTTATACAATGGTTCCATTATTTTATAGTTCCACCTCCCACAGGCTAGTAAATGGGCAGTGTTAAATAATACACAGGACTGTAGAAGCTTGGATATAGAAGACCACATTGGGTTTGAATACAGAACCAATTAATTTTATGAAAAGAAACCTCTACACTTGGTTACAAACATAACCCAAAAACCAAACCAAACCCAGTGCTGTGGAGTCGATTCCGACTCATAGCGACCCTACAGGACAGAGTAGAACTGCCCCATAGAGTTTCCAAGAAGCACCTGGCAGATTCAAACTGCCGACTGTAGCACTTAACCACTACGCCACCAGGGTTTCCTACAAACATAAACAACAGTACAAATATGTATAACAGGCTCTTAACCTTTGATTTTAGAATGAATGAAAGCAAACAGCCTGATGCAGCTGTATGAGAGAAATGTCAACCCCATCTGAAACACCTTGATTACACTGAATTCCAATTAGTATGCCTGTGTAAAAACTTACCTAAAAGTTCGTAGCTAATACAACCATTTATTATGCTCATGGATCCTGTGGGTCAGGAATTTGACACAGCAGGGATGTCTTGTATTTGCTTCACAATTTCTGGGACCTCAGTTGGAAAACTCATTGACTGAGAGCTGAGATCCTCTGAAGGCTCGTTCACTCAGAAGTCTGATGGTTGATAATGGCTATTGGCTGGGGGCCTCTGTTCCTCTTCATGTGGGCCTCTCCGTGGAGTCCTTCTACGTAGGCTAGTATGGGCTTCCTCACAGCACGGTGACTGAGTTCCAAGCGTAAGCATCTTGATAGAGAGAGAGAGGACTAGGCAAAAGCTGTATTGTCCTTTTTGATCTAGCCTCTGAAGTCATGTAACATTGCTTCTGCCATATTGTTTGTTTATTGAAGCAGTCAGAAAGTCTTGTCCAGGTTCACAGGGAGGGGAAATAGACCCTGCCTCTTGATAGGAAGCAGCAAAATTCTGGAAGAATGAGTGAGACTGGAAATAGTGCTGCGGCCAATTTTGGAAAATATAATCTGCCACACTTTGCTTTTATTCTGATCCTTAAATCTGACTTAAATCTTCGCTATCATCTACTTGGTACCCATGTGCCAAACCAAAAAACCAAACCCAGTGCCGTCAAATCGATTCCGACTCATAGCGACCCTATAGGACAGAGTAGAACTGTCCCATGGAGTTTCCAAGGCGTGCCTGGCAGATTCGAACTGCTGACCATTTGGTTAGCAGCTGTAGCACTTAACCACTGCACCACCAGAGTTTCCGCCCATGTGCCTAAAAAAAAACAGGCCCCCTATATTCATTAAATATCATCCTGACCCCGACTCTGCAAAGTAAATCCTGTTGCCCCTTTTATACTTTAAGAAACTGAGGGCAAGAGAAATTAAAGCAACATATCCAAAGACACAGAGCTGGCAAATGGTAGAGTCAGGTTGCAAAGCTAAGCTTGGCCGACTCCAAATCCCATACTCTTTCCCACAGTTCCTATATGATTCCCAGTAGGATGACTCATTCCTTTAACCAAAGTCAAGTTTGTCAGGGGAAGGCTGAACTGGTGGTGACAGGGTAAAGGGAAGTTCAGATGCTTTGAATTATGGTAACTTCTATGAAGGTTTCTAATCATTTCCACCTTCTAGAATCGACACATCCTTAAAGCCCATCGAGTCAAGGCAATGTAATTTAAACCCTCCCTGGTTTCCAAATAGCTGCAGTCCATTTCCTTTGATTCTCCAGCATATATAAAGTATTCCTCAAAGACCACAGGGGAAGTAAAATGCTTGTGGACAATGAAATCCGCCCTTTTCAGGTGGGCTGACGAGAAACCCTGGGAGACTTCCCTGGAGTGATCATCAGGCTGTACTCTTAAGAGTTGTGTCCTTTACTGATGTGAGTTATACCTCAACCAAAAATCAATACGGCTGCAAAGGAATGAAAGTTATGCCAGGACAACAGGCATAAATGAGTTCTGTCCTGGGCAAATAGGGCTGAATGGACGTTATAACCCGTTGCTGTTGAGTCAATTCCAATTCACAGTGACCCCGTAGGACAGAGTAGAACTGCCCCATAGTACTTCCGAGGCTGCAGTCTTTACAGAAGCAGACTGCCACATCCTTCTCCTGTGGAGCGGCTGGTGGGTTCAAACCACCAACCTTTCAGTCAGCAGCCGAGCACTTAACCACTGCACCACCAGGGCTCCTTAGAGCCATTACCAAGTCCCAAGCTAACCTCACTGGGGACAAGGGGGTGTTCGTGCTCAGAAATAATGGAGATTTCAAAGTTGAGATCCCTAAAATTTACATCTTTGGGTGGATAGTAAATGCACACACTCACATAACTTACACTCATACACACATTCACACTCACACCCACTTACACACAGACTTGTACACTCACATTCACACCAGACAACTTCTACTCACACATAGCTACTCTCACACTTACACGACTCACAGACGCACATTCCCATACTTATATTCACATATTCACAAAATTGTACACGCATGTTCACTCACACAGCTTACACTCACATTCAAATATACGTTACACTCATATTCATAGTCACACACACATTCACATTTACATTCATGATTACAAACACAACTCACACTGGCACACTCACATTTACATTCTCTCTCTTTCTCTGTCTTAAAGCCCTGGTGATGCAGTGGTTAAGAGCTCGGATGCTAACCAAAGAGTTGGCAGTTCAAATCCACCAGCCGCTCCTTGGAAACTCTGTGGGGCAGTTCTACTCTGTCCTATAGCATCGCTATGAGTCGGAATCGACTCAACGGCAGCAGGGTTTTGGTCTCTCTTTCTAACCCACTCCCACATATACTTTATCTCAGTCCTCTGAGAAGGACTCAGCTGGAACCAGACTGGGACAATTAGAACATTTTCCCCCTTAATTTTACCACACGGGCTGAGTAACTGCTAAGGGGTCTTGTCATTGCTGCATTATTTCTTCTGTCCTTATTTGTGTTTTTCCTTCAAAGAATCTCAGGTTTTTTGTCCCAAAATACAAATTTCTGTATTACTGCATACAAAATTTATATAAACACAAAAGTGTTTCTTGCTAAACTTCATAACATTAAAAAAAAACTACTACCCTCAGTCCCAATGTTCAGAATTTGATTCCCTTACCATGTGTATACCTTATATATTTTAGACAGCACCTCTTTTGATATTAGCGACTGAAGTGTTTTAAAATTTAAAAACTCCTCAAGCTCAGCTAACAGCCCCAGACAGCTGGGGGCCTTAGGGACACAAGTCTGTCTGGGGACCTTTGTGTCACTAATCTGTGCTCATGGTGGCAGTTTCTCTGGCTCTATCTTGGTTCCGGGGTGAATTCAGGGCCCCACCGGAGCTGGACAGTGTGTGGGCTGGAGAACTGCCTAGGTAGCCTGCATAGAAGTGGGCAGGAAATAGTTAAACAACAAAACATAAAAATAAAAACCTCAGATAGCTGTAGCTGTCGGGGGTGGGTGGGGGGAATGGTTCCCAGTGCAACATCCAAGTCCTTCCAGAGCTGATGATGACACAGGGGAGGGCTTTGTAGGCTGTTTAAATCCCTTCCCACCCATTTAACAGCACAGGCTTTAAGACCCCTTCATACTCCGGCGGCACAGATCAGAGGGTGCCAGAGATCAGAGGGTGCAGAAGCCAGAGCGAGGCAGAACGCCGAACAGTGCAGGCAGTACACGGCCATTCCCAGTGAACCCGGCAGCAGCAGTATTTCACAACCCACTTGGAAAAGGAGGCATGATTCCCTTAATGTCCTAATAGCAAAAGGTAAAGTTAAAGCTACATGAAAACCAAAACAAAACCTGTTTCCGTTGAACCAATTTCTACTCATGGCGACCCCAATTGTTACAGAGTAGGATCAAGCTCCATAGGGTTTACTTGGCTGTAATCTTTATGGAAGAAGATTGCCAGGCCTTTCTTCTGTGGCACTGCTGCATGGTTTCAAATCCCCAACCTTTTGGTTCGTAGTCCAATGTAAACTGTTTGCGCCACTGTAGTGTGATAGATGACTTTTGTGTGGCCTTTCTAGCCATGGTCTTGCAACTCGCACCCAAGGGATTGGGTGGAACTGTGCAGATATGGTAATTGTGGCCTACCAAAGGGATTGGTCAGGTTTGCCATTCTGTTGGGCTTGAAATGAGCCACCCCAGAGGCAGGAAGGAGAGGATCCCCCCACCACCAAAGAAGAATAGCCAGGAGCGGAGAGCATGTCTTTGGACCTGGGATCCCTATGCCGAGAAGCTCCTGCAACCAGGAGACAGAGAGAGAGAGAACTGTAACACTAAAGGCAGTGAGAAGCTGCAGCAGAGACCCGGCAGCAGGGAGACTGCGCATTGGGCTTTCCAGCTGACGGACAGGGAGTGCCTTTGGGCAGAGGCCTAGGGCCAGGGAGAACTGTGCCTGCGAGCATGGCTGGGAAGAGGCTGCCCAATGGAAGAACCGTATCCTTGAGTGTTCCCGGGGCTGAATCGTAACCTGTTATTTCCGTAAAAAAAACCATAATCATGAATATGGCCTGTGAGTTCAGTGTGGCCACTGCAATGAATTATCGAACCCAGCAGAGAAGTAGAAAGTACTGCGTGAGGGACAGTTGGTGTCAGAATTGGTGAAGATGGTGGAGAGAGGAGGCGTGCTTGGCCTCCACCTCATGGGGCCAGGCTGCGGCCGTTGATCTTGGTTCTCTTTCCCCCTTGTGAGGTTAGAGGAGGTCACTCACCATCCCCGTCCTGCTTCTACAGCCACCCAGGGACCTTAAAGCTATGTGAATACAGCTGATAAAGCTCTGTACCTTTAGGCTGGAAAAGAATTTGAATCCTCTGCAATCTCAGTGTAAAAGCCAAAACAGACAAATTTTATTTAAGAAAGCCCCTTTCCTAATCCCTGAAAGCTTGATGTGGAACAGCGTGGCACACAAAGGAGGACCAGTGAGGACTGCAGAACCTGGTGATAGAAGAAAAGATTGGACCAGGACAGAGAAGTCCTTGCCACACCCAGATGAGGAGTCCCTTTGGAGATTAATGCCAGAACCACATAGTATGGAAATTGTCTCTGACTTGTATTTTTCACTTCCTGACTTACTCTTTTTTTTGGATTCACTCTTGCTCTCGTTTTATTATTTGAGGTAGGGTTAATATGTCTCAGTCAGGCCCTAAAGAGAAACCCTCAAGACTTGTCCACTTTCTGGGAATATCTGAAAGTCCAACATTTGTGTCTAATCACCTTTAAGGCTCACCTTCACCACGATTATCTCATCCCTCTGTTTCCTTGGGTGATAGACTGTCCCATTGCGGTGAGATTGGGGTAGTTTTGGGAGTCTTTTTGCTTAATGATCTGGCTGAATTAAGATTAATGGACCCAACTTTCCTTTAAGAAAGGGTAACACTCTGTTTTCTCAGACTTAGAGGGTCCGAATTCCCCCAAACCAGTTGTGTGTTATTTTTCCCACATATACATCAGGGTGCAAGTAGATCTCAAGATCCATAGCCTCAAAAAGAAAAAGAAAACTATCACTCCCCTTCGTCTCTCCCCTTTTAGGGCCAGGGAAAGTCCATGTGTTCTCTCTCTCTTAGAACTTTATATTAGGGTCTTGGGCCAATGGGCCTAGACCAAAATTCATTTCTCCAGACTTAGAGATCTGAATTACAGGGAAGGAACAATGGTGAACGTAAGGGTGGTAATGGTAGCGGTGACAAGTTTTGTAATGGAGGTGGTGATGCTGATGATGTTGATATTGAGAGTAACAGGGGTGGTTCTGGTGACAGGGGGCATCATTGCTGGTGGCAGTAAAATTGATGGTAAGAGTGATAGTGATGGTGGTACTGGTAATGATGGTGGTGATGACTTGTGTAAGGGAGGTGGTGATGGCAGTGGTGGGTAGCATGATGATGGTGGTGACAGTAAGTGGTGTGATGATGGTGGTGGGTTGTATGATGGAAGTGGTGATGGTGATGATGGTGATGATTATGGTTGGTGGTGTGATGGTGGTGGAAATGGTAGTATTGGTGTTGGTGATGGTGGTGACAGTGGTAGTAGAAGTGGTGGTGGTGGGTTGTATGGTGGAGATGGTGATGGTTATGGTGGTGGAGGTAGTGGTGGTGGTAATAGTGATGGTTCGTGCTGATGTTGGCTGTGGTTGGTTGTGATAAGATACAATCAATTCCTTCTCTCCCAGGAGACCCCCTAGTTTCTTGTGTAACTTGTGCAAATCTTCCTTAGACTTCTGCATGCTACAAGAAGAGCTGCTTTCCTAGTAAAATACAAATGTCTTATTCATGGCATAAAAGCCCTTGGCCTACATCTGCATAGCAAAAGTGGATCTCAAGATCTGCTCAAATATGACTTGGCAGCTTCATTTCTTGAAGAAGAAGGAAAAACTACTGGTGGTCTACCCACTACACAATTTTGCTAACCACAATAAGCTGTATATAATTCCCATTTCATTGTATGGGTACAGACATTCCTTGTCAAACCTGTACTTGTCCCAAGAAAGACTCTAGTAAATGGACCTCTTCAGGCATTGAAGATAGGGAGCCTGGGCAGGAAGGACCTAACTGACAACTCTATAGTAAGGAGTTTGATGCCCTGGGTGACAAGAAATCCTTCCCTCAACTTCACCCTGCACTCCCAGATTAAACCTGCACTCAGGCCACCTTTCCTGTATCTCTTGCTTTAACTCCCATTCATTGATTGCCTACTATGTGCCAGGCATCATTCTGAGTGCTTCACCAATATTTCAATGTAATCCTCAACAATAGTGCTGTGAGGAAGACAGTATTAGTCCCATTGTAAAGCTGAAGAAACCAAGGGTCAGAGAGGGGCAGTAATTTGCTGAAGATTTCACAGCTAATAAGTGGGAAAGGCCTTACACATATTACTATGCCTCTCCTCATTATTCCAATTCAGCAGATCACAGGATGAAACACCCAACAATGATAATTTCAATCCACAACGGTGCTTAAAGCAATAATGGTTTTTGTCTGCCCTAAAGGCCCAATGTAGAAACAGGGGTCCCTGGCAAAGGACAAGGAGCCCCCACTCATTAATGTGAGTTCTTTGGTCCCTTCGGAGAAGTCTGTCACAAACCACTTTCCCGTACCTCCTTGACTCCTATTCCTCAATCATGTTCCTTCCAAGTCCCTGCCGATCCAGCCAAACCATTGACCACAGCCCATGAATCAGTGTACAATTGCATATCTGGTCATTTATCCTTCCAAGCAGAGTGAACAACCAGGCACACTGCCTGAAGTTCTGCCATTGGGAAGATATCCCTTCACCACTGTCCTTCAGGGAAGTCCCAGAAATGGGCTGCAGTGGTCCCACCGTGCACATTCAAATGGTGCCTGCATATCACACAGAACCATCCATACACCAGGCACGAGTTTTCTCTTCCTCAGGCAACTGATCATGAGGCTCTCCCAATGAGGCCATAGGTGCAGCCTGGGAGAGGGCAGGTAATATGACAGGAGTGGGGACCCTGAGCATTTGGGCCATTTCCTTATACAAATTACTTGAGTGTTCAGGTCATGCTCAGGCCCTGTATCGTACATACCTCTTCCATTTAAGGATGGAGTGCTGTTGTGCACATCCAGCTTTATGGCTCTATGGGTCAGACAACACCCAATTCATGATGGGCAACTCAGGACACATGGTCATTTGGTGGCCCATGGTTAAGAGTTCAGTCTCTACTAAGACCCAGTAACAAGACAAAAACTGTTTCACAAAAGGAGAGTAGTTAACTGTGTAGGACGGCCGGGCTTTGCTCCCAAATCCTAAGGACCTGCACTGTGATTCACCAATAGGAGCCTGCCAAAGACCCCAAATAACATCATTATTTGCAAGTGACTCTTCAAACATCATTTCATTAGCTGGATCACATGGCTCAAGTGGCAGAACAGCTTGCACGTCAGTCTGAACCTTTTGCAAGGTCTTCTCTTGTTCTGGGCCCACTCAAAACTAGCCCTTTGATAAATAGGCTGGAGTGGCACACCCAAATGAGGGGTATGTTGCTTCCAAATACAAAGACGTCCAGCAGGGGCTGTGCCTCCTTTTTAGTTGTAGGAGGGGCCAGATACATCAACTTATCCTTCACTTTACAAGGAACATCTTGACATGCCCATACCACTGGAGCCCTAGAAAGTTCACTGAGGTGGAAGAGAACTGAATTTTGGGGGAATAATTCCTACCTTCTAGCAGGCAAATATTCTACCAATAACTGCGGAGTCATTGATACTTTTTTCTTACTATGTCCAATCAGCATAATGTCATCAGTTTAATGGACCAGTGTGACATACTGTGGAAAGGAAGGGCGATAAAGGTCCCTATGGATTAAATTATGACATAGGGCTAGGGAGTTGATATACCTTTGAGATAAGACAGTGAAGGTGTATTGCTGGCCTTGCCAGCTGAAGGCAAACTGCTTCTGTTGATCCTTCAAAACAGGGATGGAGAAAAATACATTGGCCAGATTAATGGCTGCATACCCCAGGAAATGTATAGATTTGAAGGCCATGTTCCCAAGGAAATGCCTTTTCCAACTGATTGGCTGCTCACATCAGATCATAAAATGGAGTGTGATTACATAATGTCAGCCAGACCCCTGGGAATCATGGCCTACCCAAGTTGACACATAACATTAACCATCACAGTGGCGATGAAAATGTTCTGAAGGAGACACTGGCGATGGTGAATAAAATTGTGAAAAAGTACATAAAACCACTATATTACACACTTGCAAGCTATTACAACAAAACTTTATTTAATGAGAAACCTACCAGTTAAAATACTATAAACTATACAGAATAAATTGAGCTGGGAAAATACTACAACAAAACCAAGAACTACCCACTCAGGTGAGGAGAAATAAGGGTCTGCTTCTGGAGCAGATGTTCCCTGGCTGTCAATAAGGAGCTGCTGTAGAGGAGATGTGGCAACTAGTTAGGCCTCTGGTGCCCTAGACGGTGCTGGAGATGGAAGATGTAATGGTGCATGGGGCTCCAGTGTTGGAACAGGAGCTGGATCAATATCAGCTGTTCATCTGGGAGCCAGTTGCAAGTGGCCCAGGATGGAAATCCACCCCTCCAGCTGGACCTTCATCTAGTGTCAATGATGAAAATGGAGAAGGAAGACCTGTGCCAGTGAAGCTTTGGTTTTGGTGCAAGAGTGGGTTCAACATCAGTAGGCGGTATAGGAGCAGGTTTTGGATGTATCCCAGGATAAGACTCTGACCCCTCAGCTGGCTCTTCATCTGGTGTCAGTGAATCAGCTCGTGATGGTGGCCTAACGAGCTCCAGTGTTAGTCCAGGAGCATGATCAACCTCACCAGGTGGTCCAGGAGCCCATTATGGTGTTGGCCGAGGAAGAGAATCCGATCTTCCAGCAGGCTCTCTGTCTGCTCAACTTGCTGATGGAGGACCTGTTGATGTACCCAGCTCCAATGTTCCTGCAAGGACAGAATGTAAGTCATGAAGTTTTCCTTGAATGTGTTCTGGAAGTCGCCCAGGGTAAAAATCCAGCTCATAGAGAGATAGTATTGCTGGAGCTGGTGATGCTCTATCGAGCTTCGGTGTCCGTTCAGTACCAGGATCCACATCACCAGGTTGTCCATTCTCTGGCTCTGCAGGTGGCCCAGGTTAAGAATCCGAACCTCCATGGGGCTAGCCCTCTGCTGCCACAGCTGAAGCTCATCATGGAAGAGCTGGTGCTCCACTGAGCTTCTGTGTTGGAGCAGGAGCAGAATCGACATCAGCTGGTGGTCCAGGTTCCGGTTCTGGAAGTAGTCCAGGGTGGGAATCCACCTCTCCATCCAGTTGTCCATCGGATGCTGGTGATGGAGCTGGAGGAGGGCCTGGGCTACATCGAGCTCTGGTGTTGGAGCAGGAGCAGGACTGACAGTAGCCAGTGCTCCAGGAGTTGGCTCTGAAGGTGGCCCAGGATAAGACTCTGACCCTCCAGCTGGCTCTTCATCTGGTGCCAGCGCAGGTGCTGGTGATGAAAGAGCTGGGGTGGTATGGAGCTCCAGTGTTGTAGCAGGAGTAGGATTAACATCAGCCAGTGGTCCGGGAGCCAGTTCTGGAGGTGACCCTGGATGGGAATCCACCCCTCCAGCCGGCTCTCCATCTGGTGCAGGTTCTGGAGCTGGCGATGTAATAGGTGGTGTGCTATGGAGCTCCGGTGCCAGTACAGGAGCAGAATATACCCCAGAACATGGTGCAGGAGCCAGTTCTCGGGACAAAGATGGATCTTGAGCTACCTTTACAACTGGCCCTGGCCTTGGCTCTGGAGCTGCAAGAGGAGAAATGTTCACCAATATGACTGCCTTTCCTCATACCTTTCGAATAATGAAAAACATCTCACTGCCATCAAGAGAAGCCCATTCCCAAGATTTCCACCCCAGGAAGTCTTCCCAGACCATGGTCCACCAGAGGAGGGTCTGAGGTTACTCTGCGCTATAGGTCAACCCCAGGCTCTCGGGATCTTCCCATGTCCCCCTCACAAGCTCACATGCAGGCATGCCCAGTCCTCCTCACCCTCTGGCTCTGTCTCAGTGACCTCCATTTGATCCAGCTGGGCCAACAGAAGTTGGGCACGGTGCTCTAGATGTGAGCCTGGCATGTTCACCTGCACATACTTCACCACGAGCTTTAGGCAGGGGAAGTCTGGGGGCTGATCGAAATCCTCTGAGTATTCCTTCAGCCACGTGCCCAGGATAAAAGAGATGGCACTAGGGGTGGGTGGAGAAGAGCAGGGTCAGAGGCCTGGCTTTTCCTGACACACTGCCCTCCCAGGGCACCCCTGCAAAGGGTCCTGTGTCTGCCCGTCCTTCCGAAGGTCAGCACCACCCTGCATCACACCCTCTGGCTATCCTGGCAGTAGCAGGCCTGGTCACTGAGCAGAGCACTGGCACACAGCCTCCGTCCCAGGGAGGTCCCCATCAATGATCTAAAGAACTCTCCCTCCTTGAGGAGCCTGAATTACATCCCTTTCTCTCCCCTGGCCCTCTCCCCACTGGGCAGTAACCCTCTAAGGGCACGGAGATGTGTGTCTGCATGTTCATCTCACAGCCTGGCACACAGTAGTGCTCCAGGATTATCTGATGCTGGGCGACACATGGAGGCTGTCCCCTGCCCCAGATGCCCAGGCCCTCAGTACCCTTCTCTGGAGAGTGTGCACCACCATGCTGCCTGATTCTCTGCACACATGCGATCGTCTCTTCTCCCATTGACAGTTTTCCCCTGGGACAGGGGCCCCGCATAGCAGCTGAGCATCCACAACTGGGATTGAGATTCAGGAGCAGGTTTCTCTCCCTCCCACCCGATACCTCCTATTTTGGGCCCCCAGTATGGGGGGGGCAAATGGAAATGTGAGGGGATTGTGCGGGGATGGGTTCTCTCAGGGGCCGCTCTGAGCCCCCAGCCTCCCCTCTGCTCCCCAGAATGTCTGGTTCCACCCCCAGCTCTCTATGACTTCTTATCTCCTGCAGGAGGTGCTTCTAAACTCATTCCTGTAGTGGAATCCAGATGTGTGGGGTCCACAGTCTGCCCAGCCCCAATCCAGACACAGGCCCCGTACAGCCTTCACCCTTCTGAATAGACAGGAGCCCCTCTTTGTCCACCCACAGTCCACTCACCCTTTCAGCTGGTCTTGGGGTTCAGCATCCTGGGCAGAATAGGGGTGGTTACATCCATACCTAGAGGTGGTGTGAGGGTGTCACATCTAATGCACTGTGGACACTACTTGCTTAAGATGTCTAATGTTCCTGTCTGACTCCCCGACTAGAATGGAGGTGCAGGAGGGCAGGGCTTCCTACCTGCTTCATCTACTGAACAATGATAAGTGCCTAGAACAGTGTCTGCAACAGTAGGGGCTTCATAGACAACTGGTAAATGAGTGAACCCAAGCAGCAGCTTCCCAGGTATCTGAGAGTCCTGGGACCCTTCTACCAGCCTCCAAGATACCTGTTCTGGCAATACCAAGGACAAGGACCCACTAAATGGAATCTCAACCTCCCCTTTACAAATGGGAAATAAGTTTGCTCAAGGGCACACAGTGAGTGAGGGTTGAGGCAGACAGTTTCTTTATGGGGGAGAAGAAAATAATAAATGTGAACATCCCAGACCCTCCAACACCCTTTACCAAAGAGCTGGGCTCTGGTACACACTTTCCATGGCTTGTCCCACGGGGTCCTGACAGGAACTCTAGCTGATTTGTCCTTTATCACCCCACTTCTCAGTGGAGCAAACAGGCTCTGAGTGGTGAAGTGACATTCTGCAGACTCACAACTGGTAGGGGACAGAGCCTCCACTGGGCTGTGGAGGGTAGGGCGCTCACCTTTGGAGCAGCTGGTCTAGGACCTGCTGGGTGGTGGTGTAGGTTCTATAGGTTCCCAGGAAGATTCTGATGTAGGAGAAGTTACCCTTTAGGAATGCGAGCACCAGGTGCTCCACCAGCTTCTCCAGTGAGCCTGCCTTGAAGGTTTTCATCACCCAGGCCTCATCCAAGTCCTCGTCAGAACCACAGACACACTGGGGTGGGACAGAGGAGGGACATATTGTCAGAGGCAGCCTCATGAACCACCAGGAGGGTCAGGGGCACGGAGCTCAGACCAGGCACTCCCTCTCCCTCAGTGACCTGTGGCAGGAGGTGGGACATGAGTGCCTTCAGCAGAAAACAGGGCTGGGCTTTCCAAGCACATTTGGAGGTGGAGAGATGATTACAAACATTAGGAACCTGAAGTTATTTTGTTAACTACCTAACCATGGTATCTCCCTGGAGGAAGAGCAGTGTTCCAGTGAGTCCTCACAAAACAACCCATTGCAGTGATGAGAAAACAGAGGCTTGGTGATGTCTAGTGTTTCCTCAAAGTCACCTGGTCAGCCCCCAGAACTGTCCAACACTAGGGCTCTGTGATGTTCCCTCTGTGCTGTGTAAGGCCTGCTCTGCTCCTGGCTCAGAGGGGAACATCTAGTGCAAGCTCACTCCTTTCCGGCTGGGGACAGTGCACAGAGCAAACACACCCATGAGATAAGCAGGACACAGATATTTCTTTCTGTACATCAAAGGGGGTTTTGAGAACCTGAAGCTATGGAGTACCCAGATCCAGCCAAGGGTGAGAACCTGGAGATCCTTGGGTGGGAGAAAGACCCCCACAGGATCCAGGATCTGAACAAATGACTCAGAAAGAGTGAAACTGAATGGCCAGCGAAGGACTGAGAAGGGGCTTGGCTTCTCAGGGCCAAAAAGCACCTCAAAGCCACCCTGCAGTTCCATTGGGCACCCTGACAGCAGATTGGCAAAATGGAAAAGAACCCTAATACCCAGAACTGGCTCGATGTAGGGACACAGCCGTTGTCAAGACTTTTGGGCCACGGGACTGCGACTTTTGTTTTGGGAAGGAGTCTGGCTCTAGTGATCCTAACTTGAAATGTGCACATCCTTCCCCCAGCATGCCACTCCTGGGAGTCTGTCCTGAGCGGGTCTGTGTATGAGGACACATGTAAGCATTCCTGTAGCCCTGCTGAAAGGGCAGCACAAGGAATCAGTCCAGGGCCAGTCTCATGGGTGTGTTTGCTCTGTGCACTGTCCCCAGCCGGGAAGGAGTGAGCTTGCACTAGATGTCACTGTGGGGACTGGTCTCCCTTCTGGAACATTCTGTGGTAAGGACACAGCTCCTGAACCGGACGGGTCACATGATGTGTTTCTTGAGCTTGCAGTGGGAAAAAAAGATGTGTCATAGCCTGAGCCCTGCACTTTAGGGTAGAAGAAGCCTGCTAAGAATGACGATGTGTGAGGCTGGGAGAAGGTGTGGAAGGACAGCCCAGCCGACTGCTGCCCAGGGCCCTGGGATTGGAAGTTTAACACTAAAACAGCAGCAACATGCAAAAAGACCCATGGGCTTATGTGAAGGGACGATAGTATAAAAAACTCCTTTCTGATATTCTTACAAATATGGGAAAAGAGGTTTTGTAGCTGGCCAGGGCAGGGAGGGCAGTGGCAGGGGGGTAGGAGGACAGGAAAGGGTGGTGGTCAATTTCATTGAGAGGGGACTGGGGGCCCTCAAGTGGGAAACTCCTGGGAGAGAACTGGGGGTCTCCAGGGGGCTGTCTGGGCCCCAGGCACCCTCTGGTCATCTAGGGTCCCACCCAGGGACCCAGACCCCTCCCCTGCACTTACCCTGAGCCTACACCAGCCCTTCCTGGACCCTGGCTGGGTGATGCCATTCTCCTTTTCTTTGGGGATCTTCTGCACCTGGTTCTGGAGAGACAGTGGTGGCAGTGGCCCGGGAGGCATCAAGGGCCCCTCTGAGCCACCTCCTTCACTTTCTGCCCCTTCAGGCTCTTGTGCCCCCTGAGCCTTGGAGGAGCCCCCAGTTTCCCATCTGTCACCATGTGATGAGTGGGTCGGCCTAGGGGTGCACCATCCAGCCCTGGCCAAGCCCACGGATAGAAAAATCAACCTTTGAGTTTTGCAGCAGGATCTGGGAGAAGCCGGACTAGCATAGGGTCAGCAGTGGCCCAGGCAATTCCAGTAGTTAGGACTGTGATTTGACTGGCCCACTCAGGCGAGCTGCATCTCAGAGCAGTCCCAGGTGAGAGTGCTGACTCGGTCTGTGACCCTGACAGTCCCTCCCTAAAGCCCTGGTCTGAACTGGGACCTCTGGGCAGGCTTAGGTTCCAGACAGTTCTATGTGATCAGTGGGGTTGGGGCAGGGACTTGAAGGAGGTCTCTGCCTTGATGCCCCAGCTCCCAGTCTCCAAGGCACCCAACCTGCTGGACTAGGCCCAGCCACCACCCCACTGCAGGTCAGACCCAGCCCCGTGAACCCAGTGATGGTGAGGGGCTGTGGGGCTGGATCTTGGGGTTGCCCTCAAGCAACAGCACCATTTTCATCATCCTCATCATCACTTCTCCCCTCCCAAATCTCCCGAGATCACATGGCCCTCCTTCTCTGATTCCCATCCTCCTCCCTCCCAAATGGACCCTGCCTTATCCAACAACTTTCTGTCTCATCAGTTCTGTCCACATTTCCTCCCTGCCCCTGTTTACCAGGGACCCCATGAGGACAAGGGCTGGCATGGCCTGGGGGCTGGTATGATCTGGGAGAGGGATGTGAGGCTGCCCAGGTGGGATCACAGTGGTGGCCTGGCTTGGACTGGCAGCTCTGGGCCACCCTGTGTTACCTTCGGGTTCCTTTTGGAAAGTGGCCAGAGCCTTCGGGGGTGGGATATGAGACCATGTCTCAGCCTTCGGGACAGGGTCGAACTCCTGGATTTCTCAAGCTTTGGTTCAACAGGGGATGAGAAACAACAAGAAAACATGTTCTCAGTTCAAGCGTTTCCACTCGAGTGAGTTGGGTAGGGGGCTTTGTTTACAATGTGGGTGCCTGGTTACCAGGGTTCTAAGCTCTATGTACTCTGGTGTCAAGGAAGTGAGGTCATGTTCTGGGTCCCCTGACCTGGGCCCAACCTCAGATGAGACCTCCCCAAAGTCTCCTCTGGGTTGCTGATTGCTCACCTCTCCCCAGGCCATCTCCATAACTGTACACAGTGACACTAACACAGCCCCCTCTCCTTCCCCCACAGAACCTGGGGAGGGCCTGGGTGCAGCAGACAGAGCTGGGTTCAGACACAGCTCATCCCTCTTAAGCAATGTGCAACCCTAGACAAGTCTTTGTGCTTCTCAGAGCCTCCCCAGTCCCCCACCCCACACAGTGGGCATCATTCTAGCATCTTCTTCTTAGGGATATCAGCAAGTGTTTGTGAGATAAGAACCCATGGGCTGATGTTGCATTTAGCTAATCAGGGGCAGATTATTCAATAGGCAAGGTAAGTACAGGGCTTACTGGTTACCAGATCATCTGTAGTGAACATTTTCATAGTTGTTCACCACATCAAAGACTCTGCTTCTAGGTATGGCTGGCATCTGTCTCTCTCCCAACCCCACAGCACCTTCCTACGGAATCAAAGCCTCTTTTTCAATTTACAATCCCTGATGGGGCAGATGACCCAGTAAGCAAGGTAAGCACAAGTTTACTTATGCTTACTTACGAATCTGTAGTGAACAATTTCACATAGGCTTCACCACATCAAAGGTGTGGTGTTCACCACGCTTACCTTGCCTTTTGGGATATCTGCCCTGTAGCTAATGCACAAACTCAGAGATGGAAGAATTTCAAGCAGGGGTGGGAAGCAGCATGCATGGAGTACACCTTCAAACAGGGCTGGGTACTGGTGCTGTGATCTTGGGAAAGTCACTTCCCCTCTTGGCCTAACTGCACTAGTACCATTTACATCTTCTATTTTTTAAGTGAAGAAAACAAAAATGTTTGATGCACACATACAAGGAAGAAATACTCATAACAATTATAGTCCTCATTTCTGCAACTGATCATGTGGTCATAACTGGTATTTAAAACTACCTTCTTCTACCACCCCTTCTGTTTTCCCTTTACCCTCAGCAAGCACCTCAACTGATTATAGTTCTTTGCCTGGTGGGTGAATCATACCTTCATTTCTGAATGGTCTGGGCTATTAGCAATCATGTCAGAATTGGGTTGCTGTAGTTTTCCATTGCCTTTTATCACAGGGCATGGTAGTACTACTACATGACGTCCGAAGGAATCTCCTGTATTCCAGAAATCCTCTTCTTTACCTTTATTATGCAATATCACTCTGATTTTCCCTTGATAATCAGGATCAATCACGCCAGCCAATATGGTAACCCCTTTCTTTGCCTGCTGATCCAGAGGCCGAGGAGCCCCAAGTGGCTAGGTGGCATTCTTAACTTCTAGTTCGATCAATGTTTTTCTCCTGCATGGATCACTCCTCACTTTGAAACTAAGATCCCTAGGGTCTTGGGGATAGGAAGCAAGAATTTTGCAAGTGAGTCCCCAGGGGTAATAGTGAATGGTGCCACTTCCGTTTCCATCTCTTGATTTCTGGACCCATGAATCCTGGCTATGGGAGAAACAAGTTTCTGTGGAGGATGGCAGGGCTTTTTTCCAAAATCCTAAGGGTCTGCACTGTGATTCACCAACAGGAGACTGCCAAAGACCCCAAACAGCATCTCTATCTGCCATGGACATTTCCAAAAGCATTGCATATGCCAGATCACATGGCCCAAGTGGCAGAGCAGCTTGGACATCAGCCTGAACCTGGTGCAAGGCCTTTCCTTATTCTGGGCCCCACTCAAAACTACCAGCTTTTCAAGTCACTTGATAAATAGGCTAGAATAGCACACCCAAATGAGGGATATGTTGCCTCCAAAATCCAAACTGGTCCAACAGGTGCTATGCCTCCTTTTTAGTTGTGGGAGGGGCCAGATACACCAACTTTTCCTTCACTTTGCAAGGAATATCTTGACAGGCCCCATACCACTGGAGCCCTAGAAATTTCACTGAGGCATAGGGAAAATGAATTTTGGTTGGAATAATTTCCCATCCTTTAGCATACAAATGTCTTACCAATAAGTTTAGCGTCATTGATACTTATTTCTTACTAGGTCCAATCAGCATAATGTCATCAATGTAATGGACCAGTGTGGTGTCTTGTGGAAGGGCAAGGAGATCAAGATCTGTGACGGTTAAGATTGTGTGTTAACGTGGCTGGGCCATGATTCTCAGTGTTTTGGCAGTCCTATAATGTTGTGATCACTTCCCTATTGAGATTTAATACGTGATCAGCCCCATGATGGGATCTGCTGTGAGTAGCCAATCAGTTGAAGGGAGCTTCCTTGGGCATGTAGCCGGCATCAAGTGTGGGCAGACATTCAAAAGGGCTCGGGGGCTTTTGCTCGTTCTGGACTCTGCAGCTGGCTGCCATTTGTCGGACCTCCAGTTCTTGGGACTTGAGCTAGTAGCTTACCTGTGGTCTTCCTGCCAATCTTGAGATTTGCCCATTTTCACAGACAGTGAGCAAGAGCCCTGCTCTCAGGCCTGCCAGTCTTGGGTTTACAGCTCCTATGCCTATGTGAATCAGAGGGCGCTTTCCTGACCCGTGGACTTGGGACATTCCCATCTCTACAACTGCCAGAAATTCAGGCTGGTTTCAGAAGAGGACATGGAACCAGGGATATCATTGCTGATGTCAGATGGATCCTGGCTGAAAGCAGAGAATACCGGAAGGATGTTTACCTGTGTTTTATTGACTATGCAAAGGCATTCGACTGTGTGGATCATAACAAACTATGGATAACACTGCGAAGAATGGGAATTCCGGAACACTTAATTGTGCTCATAGGGAACCTTTACATAGATCAAGAGGCAGTTGTTCGGACAGAACAAGGGGATACTGATTGGTTTAAAGTCTGGAAAAGTGTGCGTTACGGTTGTATTCTTTCACCATACCTATTTAATCTGTATGCTGAACAAATAATACAAGAAGCTGGACTATATGAAGAAGAACGTGGCAACAGGATTGGAGGAAGACTGATTAACAACCTGCATTATGCAGATGACACAACCTTGCTTGTTGAAAGTGAGGAGGACTTGGAGCACTTACTGAGGAAGATCAAAGACCACAGCCTTCAGTATGGATTACACCTCAACATAAAGAAAACAAAAATCCTCACAACTGGACCAATGAGCAACATCATGATAAATGGAGAAAAGATTGAAGTTGTCAAGGATTTCATTTTACTTGGATCCACAATCAACAGCCATGGAAGAAAAGTCAAGAAATCAAAAGACGCATTCCATTGGGCAAATCTGCTGCAAAGGACCTCTTCAAAGTGTTGAAGACCAAAGATGTCACCCTGAAGACTAAGGTGTGCCTGACTCAAGCCATGGTATTTTCAATTGCATCAAATGCATGTGAAAGCTGGACAATGAATAAGGAAGACTGAAGAAGAGTTGATGCTTTTGAATTGTGGTGTTGACGAAGAATATTGAATATACCATGGACTGCCAAAAGAACCAGAATGCTCCTTAGAGGCAAGGATGGCGAGACTGCATCTTACATAATTTGGACATGTTGTCAGGACGGGACCCATCCCTGGAGAAGGACATCATGCTTGGCAGAGTAGAGGGTCAGCTGAAAAGAAGAAGACCCTCAATGAGGTGGATTGACACAGTGGCTGCAACAATGAGCTCAAGCATAACAACAATTGTAAGGATAGTGCAGGACTGGCCAGTGTTTCGTTCTGTTGTGCATAGGGTCGCTATGAGTTGGAACCGATTCGATGGCACCTAACAACAACACAAAACAACAACTGCATGACCAATACACCTTCAGTTCCCTACCTCATGGCTACAACTCTCCAGCCATACATCCTAATTTACACTGCAGGGAACTTTATCACCTTTCCCTTCCACAAGCTATCACATGGGCCCATTACACTGACTGGAGCTAGTAAGGAAAACGTGCCAGTGACTCTGGACTTATTGGTAAAATGGTTGCATGCTATAAAAAAAAAAAAAATGGTTGCTATGGAGAGAGATACAAGGCGATATAGGACAATACAAGTTAGGTTTTTACTTAGAAAAATAGGGGTAAATATTAAGGTAACCACAAAGAGGTATAACAACTCCATAACTCAAAATAAAAACCAAGAAAAACGTAACGACTCAGCAAACATAAAAGCAAATACTATAAAAATGAGGAACACACAATTTACAAAGAAAAACGTCTCACCACAAAAAAGTAAGTGGAAAAATTAAATTGTCAATCTATAATTACGCTGACTGTAAATGGACTAAATGAATCAATAAAGAGAGAGTCTCAGACTGGATAAAGAAACACGATCCGTCTATATGCTGCCTACAAGAGACACACCTTAGACTTAGAGACAGAAACAAACTAAAACTCAAAGGATGGAAAAAAATATATCAAGCAAACAATAAGCAAAAAAGAGCAGGAGTAGCAATATTAATTTCTGACAAAATAGACTTTAAACTTAAATCCACCACAAAGGATAAAGAAGGACACTACATAATGATAAAAGGGACAGTTGACCAGGAAGCTATGACCATATTAAATATTTATGCACCCAATGACAGGGCTGCAAGATACATAAATCAAATTTTAACAGAACTGAAAAGTGAGAGAGACACCTTCACAATTTTACTAGGAGACTTCAACACACCACTTTCGGAAAAGGACAGGACATCCAGTAAGAAGCTCAATAGAGACACGGAAGACCTAATTACAACAATCAACCAACCTGACCTCATTGACTTATACGGAACTCTCTACCCAACTGCTGCAAAGTATACCTTTTTTTCTAGTGCACATGGAATATTCTCTAGAATAGACCACATATTAGGTCATAAAACAAACCTTTGCAGAATCCAAAACATCGAAATATTACAAAGCATCTTTTCAGACCACAGGGCCATAAAAGTAGAAATCAATAACAGAAAAATTAGGGAAAAGAAATCAAATACTTGGAAACTGAACAATACCCTCCTGAAAAAAGACTGGGTTATAGAAGACATCAAGGAGGGAATAAGGAAATTCATAGAATGCAATGAGAATCAAAATACTTCCTATCAAAACCTCTGGGACACAGCAAAAGCAGTGCTCAGAGGCCAATTTATATCGATAAATGCACACATACAAAAAGAAGAAAGAGCCCAAATCAGAGAACTGTCCCGACAACTTGAACAAATAGAAAGTGAGCAACAAAAGAATCCATCAGGCACCAGAAGAAAACAAATAATAAAAATTAGAGCTGAACTAAATGAATTAGAGAACAGAAAAACAATTGAAAGAATTAACAAAGCCAAAAGCTGGTTCTTCGAAAAAATTAACAAAATTGATAAACCATTGGCCAGACTGACTTAAGAAATACAGGAAACAAATAACCCAAATAAGAAACGAGATGGGCCACATCACAACACACCCAACTGAAATTAAAAGAATGATATCAGATTATTACAAAAAATTGTACTCTAACAAATTTGCAAACCTAGAAGAAATGGATGAATTCCTGGAAAAACACTACCTACCTAAACTAACACAATCAGAAGTAGAACAACTAAATAGACCCATAACAAAAAAAGAGATTGAAACGGTAATCAAAAAACTCCCAACAAAAAAAAAGCCCTGGCCCGGATGGCTATACTGCAGAGTTCTACCAAACTTTCAGAGAAGAGATAACACCACTACTACTAAAGGTATTTCAAAGCACAGAAAATGACGGAATACTACCTAACTCATTCTATGAAGCCACCATTTCCCTGATACCAAACCAGGTAAAAACATCACAAAAAAAGAAAATTACAGACCTATATCCCTCATGAACATAGATGCAAAAATCCTCAACAAAATTCTAGCCAATAGAATTCAACAACATATCAAAAAATTACTCCACCATGACCAAGTGGGATTTATACCAGGTATGCAAGGCTGGTTTAATATGAGAAAAACCATTAATGTAATCCACCATATAAATAAAACAAAAGACAAAAACCACATGATCTTATCAACTGATGCAGAAAAGGCATTTGACAAAGTCCAACACCCATTTATGATAAAAACTCTCACCGAAATAGGAATTGAAGGAAAATTCCTCAACATAATAAAGGGCATCTATACAAAGCCAACAGCCAACATCACTCTAAATGGAGAGAGCCTGAAAGCATTTGCCTTGAGAACGGGAACCAGACAAGGATGGCCTTTATCACAGCTCTTATTCAACATTGTGCTAGAGGTCCTAGCCAGAGCAATTAGGCTAGACAAAGACATAAAGGGCATCCGGATTGGCAAGGAGGAAGTCAAATTATCTCTATTTGCAGATGACATGATCTTATACACAGAAAACCCTAAGGAATCCTCCAGGAAAATACTGAAACTAATAGAAGAGTTTGGCAGTCTCAGGTTATAAGATAAACATACAAAAATCACTTGGATTCCTCTACATCAACAAAAAGAACATCGAAGAGGAAATCACCAAATCAATACCATTCACAGTAGCCCCCAAGAAGATAAAATACTTAGGAATAAATCTTACCTAAGATGTAAAAGACCTATACAAAGAAAACTACAAAGTACTACTACAAGAAACTAAAAAGAAGGACCTACTTAAGTGGAAAAACATACCTTGCTCATGGATAGGAAGACTTAACATAGTAAAAATGTCTATTCTACCAAAAGCCATCTATACATACAATGCACTTCCGATCCAAATTCCAATGTCATTTTTTAATGTGATGGAGAAACAAATCACCAACTTCATATGGAAGGGAAAGGCGCCTCGGATAAGCAAAGCATTACTGAAAAAGAAGAGGAAAGTGGGAGGCCTCACTCTACCTGATTTCAGAACCTATTATACAGCCACAGTCGTCAAAACAGCCTGGTACTGGTACAACAACAGCCACATAGACCAATGGAACAGAATTGAGAACCCAGATATAAATCCATCCACATATGAGCAGCTGATATTTGACAAAGGCCCAGTGTCAGTTAATTGGGGAAAAGATATTCTTTTTAACAAATGGTGCTGGCATAACTGGATATCCATTTGCAAAAAAATGAAACAGGACCCATACGTCACACCAAGCACAAAAACTAACTCCAAGTGGATCAAAGACCTAAACATAAAGACTAAAACGATAAAGATCATGGAAGAAAAAATAGGGACAACCTTAGGAACCCTAATACGAGGCATAAATAGAATAGAAAACATTACCAAAAATGACGAAGAGAAACCAGATAACTGGGAGCTCCTAAAAATCAAACACCTATGCTCATCTAAAGACCTCACCAAAAGAGTAAAAAGACCACCTACGGACTGGGAAAGAATTTTCAGCTATGACATCTCCGACCAGCGCCTGATCTCTAAAATCTATATGATTCTGTTAAAACTCAACCACAAAAAGACAAACAACCCAATCAAGAAGTGGGCAAAGGATATGAACACACACTTCACTAAAGAAGATATTCAGGCAGCTAACACATACATGAGAAAATGCTCTCGATCATTAGCCATTAGAGAAATGCAAATTCAAACTACGATGAGATTCCATCTCACTCCAACAAGGCTGGCATTAATCCAAAAAACACAAAATAATAAATGTTGGAGAGGCTGCAGAGAGATTGGAACTCTTATACACTGCTGTTGGGAATGTAAAATGGTACAACCACTTTGGAAATATATCTGGCGTTACCTTAAACAGTTAGAAATAGAACTACCATACAACCCAGAAATCCCACTCCTCGGAATATGCCCTAAAGAAATAAGAGCCTTCACACAAGCAGATATATGCACACCCATGTTTATTGCAGCTCTGTTTACAATAGCAAAAAGCTGGAAGCAACCAAGGTGTCCATCAACGGATGAATGGTTAAATAAATTGTGGTATATTCACACAATGGAATACTATGCATCGATAAAGAACAGTGACGAATCTGTGAAACATTTCATAACATAGAGGAACCTGGAAGGCATTATGCTGAGCGAAATTAGTCAGAGGCAAAAGGACAAATATTGTATAAGACCACTAGTATAAGATCTTGAGAAATAGTATAAACTGAGAAGAACACATACTTTTGTGGTTACGGCGGCGGGGGGAGGGAGGGTGGGAGAGGGTTTTTTACTGATTAGTTAGTAGATAAGAACTGCTTTAGGTCAAGGGAAGGACAATACTCAATACATGGAAGGTCAACTCAACTGGACTGGACCAAAAGCAAAGAAGTTTCTGGGATAAACTGAATGCTTCAAAGGTCAGCAGAGCAAGGGCGGTGGTTTGGGGACCATGGTTTAAGGGGACTTCTAAGTCAATTGGCAAAATCATTCTATTATGAAAACATTCTGCATCCCACTTTGAAATGAGGCGTCTGGGGTCTTAAATGCTAACAAGCGGCCATCTAAGATGCATCAATTGGTCTCAACCCACCTGGATCAAAGGAGAATGAAGAACACCAAGGTCACACGATAACTAAGAGCCCAAGAGACAGAAAGGGCCACACGAACCAGAGACCTACATCATCCCGAGACCAGAAGAACTAGTTGGTGCCCGGCTACAACCAATGACTGCCCTGACAGGGAGCACAACAGAGAATCCCTGAGGCAGCAGGAGATCAGTGGGATGCAGACCCCAAATTCTCACAAAAAGACCATACTTAATGGTCTGACTGAGACTAGAGGAATCCCGGCGGTCATGTTTCCCAAACCTTCTGTTGGCCCAGGACAGGAACCATTCCCAAAGACAACTCATCAGACATGAAAGGGACTGGACAGTGGGTAGGAGAGAGATGCTGATGAAGAGTGAGCTATTTGTATCAGGTGGACACTTGAGACTGTGTTGGCATCTCCTGTCTGGAGGGGGGATGGGAGGATAGAGAGAGTTGGAAGCTGGCAAAATTGTCAGGAGAGACTGGAAGGGCTGACTCATTAGGGGGAGAGCAAGTGGGAGTACGGAGTAAGGTGTATATAAACTTATGACTGACTTGATTTGTAAACATTCACTTGAAGCTCAATAAAAGTTAATAAAAAAAAAAATGGTTCCATGCCATCGGGTGGCAAATTAATCCCACAAAAATTCAGGGATTATTCTAGGCGTGAAATTTCTAGGGGTCCAGTGATGTGGGGCATGTTGAGATATTCCTTCTGTCTTCCTTACTCATCGTACAGATTTGGCATGCATATGAGGCCATTAAAAATATCATGGCATGGTTTAGGCACACCTTAGTCCTCAAAGTGATATCTTTGCTTTTTAATGCTTTAAAGAGGTGTTTTGCAGAAGGTCTGAGTACAAATGACAACAACAACAAAAAAATAGACTGAAAAACAACAGGCTATCTCCAGCTTGTCAGGGAACACTAGGTGTTAGATGCTGGTCATCAGGTCCAACCTCGAGATGAAAGAGGACAGAAAGTGGCCAACACAGGAGCCTCATGGCCTCTGTCCCAACCCCGGGCTGGGTTGCTCTACCTCACTGATCACCATCGAGTGATTCCCCTGAGGTCCCCTTATACAGTGGTCTTTGGGTACTGAAAGCTCAGCTCTGTTTCATTGTTTCAGTTAAGCCAAGAAAGAAAATTTCTTAGTCTTTCTCCCTTCATATGCCTCAAATACTGCTTTCGTTTTCTTTTCCACGTTGTCTTTCTCCCCTCCTTCCTCTCTCTTTTAGCTCAGGACACATACAGGCACCCCCACTTTTTCAGTCCATCTTCACGTAGAATAACCCCACCCAGAGGCCTTATGACTACAGCCGAGCCCATGTTCACAGGCAACAAGTGATGATGAGAAACAAAGTCCCTCAATGTTGGAACTGTTTTACTGCTCAGCAGTCTGTTTAGAAGGGATGGGGGTCTCATGTCGGGGCAGTCCTTACTTTCCTGAACCTTCCTGACCATTGGGCTACACTTCAGTGAAGGAGTGTGGGCAGTGGTCCCTGAACGAAATTGACCACTTTATTTCCTGAGATGGGCCACAGCATAAGGGAAGCTGGAACTGCAGCTCCTCTGCAGACTTGGAGAGCTTGTCTAATTCCCTGTGACTTGTCAGTCTTTCCCCCTCCCACAGGAGTTTTCTCTCACAAACTGAACTCCCTCACTGAGTTAAATACATTTTCCTTCTACATCTGACTATACTGGAAAATATACACAGAATGGAAAAGACCACGCAGTTCCTTCCCATATAAGCCTGTGTGTGAATGGGTCTGGCAAGAAAGAGGACAAAGTTTAGCTTTCCTTTCATGTGGGCTCTAGGTACAGGGTTTTATAGGTACTGGATCTGGATCTCAAACACAAATTATTGCAAGCCAAATACCAGTGGCATACGCATTTCCTAGTAAGCACCACAGATCATCACTTCTCCACGGTCCTGGTTTCCCCTTGTTAGATTCCACTCAAGATGGCCATGACTTATGGAAGCATTTTGGCTCAAGCCTGACAAGCAGGTACTGATGTTGGGATGGCAGAAAAACAGCCTCATCTTGGAGCAGGATGGATGGGACCTGGCATGATGTGGAAGGCCAGACCCATGACTCTTCTTCCATTCTACCCCATGCCCACTAGAGTGCTTACCTGGTGTAGCAGAAGGCCCATATGCAGAGGGGGAACCAAAATATTTCATAACCAGAGATCGCTGGCATTACTGACTCTCTGCCACAGCAGCTAGGGGAGAATCCCAAAGGCTCCTTATTGCTCCAAGCATTAACTCTTCAGTTGCTGAATCAAGGGAGTGGTCTAGGATGTCTTGGGTGGGGGGGGAAGCTGGGATTTCCTGCATGTTGGTGGGGGACTTGGGGGACTAGGAGTAGTGATAACTTACAAGTGGCATGGAAATATTTTAACAGCTGGTTTGGCTGTATTCTTGTGTTTCAGCTGAATTAATAGCTGTGCACTAGGTCAAGGTTGGTGGTCACAGATGTTACTGCCCACTATGCGGCAATTCCCAGGTTATCCTGAAAGCGGAAACACACAACTTAGGCTCACTTAATAAGATGTACCCACTCAGAAATTTTAAGCTAAAACAAGAGATGCAAAGGGCAAAGATGGCAGAGAATGGATTTGGGCGCTGTCTGTAGGAGAAGGCTCTCTTTGCTGTTCTGGGGGAAGATCCTTGTCTCAGCCTCTGTAGCCCCAGTGTTCCTTGGTTCCTTGGCAGTCTTCATGTGGCATCTATCCTCCCTCCATCTGTGCTTGCTTCTAAGTCTAATCAGCTTTGTAAGAGTCTAATCTACTCTTTTCATAACTCAGAAGTGATTAGGCTTAAGCCACGCCCTACACTGGCATGGCTTCATTAACAAGAAAACCCTATTCCCAAAAGAATTACACCCACAGGTATAAGGTTAGGATTTCAACACATATTTTGGGGGACACAATTCAATCTCTAAGCCATGACCAAGCCCAAAGTCAGTAGAATAAGGAGATGTACTCCACCCAGACAGGTGATGACAGGAGAAGGGAGGGAAGAGTTAGAGACAGATAAAGTAATCTATTACAATGTAATTCCACTAATCATTTTTAAAACTAAAGTAGAACATAGTGAAGAGCTCATTGAAAGTCCTTTTCCCATTAGGAATAAGTGTACAATATTAATAACATCAACAACAATGCAACAACTAAAATACTTAAGCAAATAGTAAATGCCAGGCCCTGTTCTAAGCATCTTAGAGATATAAATTTATTTAATCCTCAATGCAAAATAGTATCTGTGAGGATGAATTATTATTCCCACCTTAAAGGTGAAGGAACCAAGGCCCAGAGATGTTAAGTCACTATGCTAAACTCACACAGCATAGTGGTACAGCTGGGATGTAGTCCCAGAGAGTTGTTTCCAGAGTCTAAACCCCTAGCCACTAGGTTATACTACCTCTCCCACAATTACTACTGTATTTTATTTCCCTTTGAGGCTTTCCAAGAATTTGAATCATCTGTCTACATCAGGCAAGCAAATTTTATTCCATATCATAGCCTACGATCTCACATGATCTAGCCCCTGCATACCTCTTTGGCTTCATCTGAAATCCCTTTCTCTTTCACTTCAGCCACACTGTCCTTTCTGTTCCTGAACAACTAAGCTTGTCCCCACCTTAAGGACTTTGTACTTGCTGTTTTTTCTGTCCATATCCCCAAATCATGTTATTATTCAAGTCTCACCTTAAATGTAATGTTCCCCAGAGCGGTCTTCTCCTACCACCCTACCAAAGCAGCTTGCTCCCATCTTAGTCTTAGCAATTCTTTCTCTCATCACGTTTTTTCACTTTTACTCATAGCTCTATGGCTATCTGAAATTATCCTTTTATCTGTTTATACGTTCATTGTCTATCTCCTTTCTTCTAGAATATAAACCCCGTGAGGGAAGAGATTTTTATCTATCTTGCTTATGGCTGTATTCTCAGTCATTACATAAGATGATTCACGGACATAACAGGTACTCAGTAAACACCTGTTGGGTAAATGAAGTGAAATTCTCACTTTGCACTGACACTAAGCAGGCTTTCCAGAAGCGCCCAATCGCCAGATCTCCCTCTCCTGTCTTCTGGTACAAAAAAGTCTGGAGATGTCTAAACCATACAGAGGCAGAAAGGTGCTACCGAAGCCAAATTTTATTTCCAAGCGGACATCATCTTTGAGTCCTAGTCATTGTGGTTAGAGGCAAGTGAGGTCATCCATTCCATCCAAGAAGAAAGGTCAGAGGGAAAATAGTCACAGAAGACGCTGGACAGATGTAAAGAGTTGACATCCAGAACTTTGGCTTTGCAATGATCCTTTATTGTATTGAAATGAAGTTGGAAAAATCTGAGCCTGTCTAGATAAAGATGCTACTTCCATTGTCTAGGTTTGAATTAGAGCTGGGTAGATGAGCCATGTGGCGAAGATTAGGGCTCAGTACCAAGGGCCCAATCTTTACTAAGCTGCGAGCACCTCATTGCTCCATAACCTCCACTTCATGGGCTAGGTGTTTGTCCTTTTGAAGTTGTGTGGGAGGAACTGGACTGAGTTGGCATCTGTTTTCTCAGGAAACCATCTAGGAGACTGAGCTGGTGATAAATCACCAAACTTCTGAGCATAGTTTTAACCACAATCCGTAGTGTCTCTGCTGACTACAAGACATCCCAGACTGTGTCCCAAGACTGTTGGCTGGTGATCTGGATGCCAGCATTCTCCATCTTTCGTCCCAGGCAGGTAGAAAATGCTGCTTCCTTTCTGGGCAAGCAGATTTGGTGGGTTAGTTTAGACTAAACATCTGCAAATTGTTTATTTGATGACTATGTACTTAATTTCCTGCAGAGAACAGATTCATCTACTTTCGAAGATGGCCAGGATGGGGGAGGGGAAAGGGATATTTGTGGGCCAAAAATCTATGTCACTAGGAGAGCTTCCGTCCAGTGGAAGAGGCTTGGGAATCAATGGCTGGATACCCAGACTGAAGAAACCCAGACAAGATACCTTACATCCAGAAAAGGAATTTTAAACAACAGTTCGGGTTTCTCATGGAATCTAAGGAATGCTGCTGACATTAGCAGGCATTCATCTCTGTTTCTAGACTCATTTTTTAAATTTTAGATGAAAATTTTTCCTAAATCTTTTTACTGAAATATGAATATGGAAAGTGCACGTCATAAGCGCACAGCTCAATAAATTTTCACAAACTAAACACAGCAATGTAACCAGCACCAGATCAAGAAACAGAGCATTGCCAGCACCTCAGAAGCTCCCACTCCTCCACTCATCATTCCCCAAGGCTAGCCACAGTCCTGACATCTAACAGCACACATTAATTTTGATTGTTTTTTACACTTTCTTTATTCAGCATTCTACTTATGAGATTCATTAATGTCATCCATATGTCACAGTAATTCATTCATTCTTACCGCTGTGGAGTATTCCGTTCTGTGAATATACCACAATTTAGTTATTCAGGCTGCTAATGTTGGGCATTTGAGTTGTTTCCCATTTGGGACTATTTAAAATGGTGCTTCAGGAAACATTCCAGCACATATATCTTGGACGAAATCTGTATGTTGTGAATATACACGGAATAGGGTTTCTGCGTTACATGGCCAAGTGTGCGTTTGTAAGAAACTGCTGCTGTTTCCCAAAGTAGTTGTACCATTTTACATTTCAACTAGCAGTGAGTTCCAGTTGCTCCATATTTTTACCAACACTTGGTATTGTCTGTCCTCATTTGAGCAATTCTAATGGGTACACAGTGGAATCTAAGCTCATTTTTACTGTACTTCTCCTTTACTCCTTTTTGTTGTCTCTTTCTGCAAATGGCCTTTCTCGGCTCTCCACCTCCACCTAGAAGAGACCATGACTTCACTCCCACTTCCTGAGAGGTCTTTCCAAAGACCAGTACAGTCACAAATAGAAATCTCTTAGTGCAATTCCAAAATAAGAGAAAGTATATCTGAGCCAATCATCTATAGCAAGGCTACATCATATTATATAAACAAGGTTCCTGGGACTGCACAGCTGGTATCAAATGGATGCCTGATTCCCTGAAAAGTGGATGAGGAAGAAACCCCAAAAGGCATCCTTTTTATGACCCTTAGACCATCCAAACAAATGCCCTATGAGACAACTTCTCAACAAAAGAAGGAAAATTTCACTCAGTCATTTAACAAATATTTATTGAGCTTCTACTATGTGCCAGGCATTGTTTTTGGTGCTGAAATACAGCAATGAATAACAGTGACAAAGTCTCTCTCCCTTTTTCCTTTGTCTATTTCCACATCAAGGGACTACACACAATGCAAATACTTTAACGACAAGCACATTTTTAAAAGTGTGTGTAGGAGGCACCCTGAGATTCCTTAGGAACATGTCTTTATTTTCTCCAACAAAATGCTGCCAGTTGATGTGCCAAGCTCATGTCAAGAGTATGCCTAGTGTAGTGGGTATATATTCAGGTGCGTATAATCCTGGAATGGGAGCTTTACATATAAGGACTTACTCTAAAATTAATTTTTCAAGTACACTCAGTCCCTAGAGTGAGTGGGGCAAACAGTTCTAAGTATCAATGTTAGGGTTAAATTGTAAGAATGGGAGCTGGTAGTAAGATTCAGGAATATAGTACAGCTGTCAGCTTTAGAAATACACAACGCTAACGTACTATACCTAGTACCTTAGCGTTGTGTATTTCTATGAGAAATTGTCCAAAGACAGCAGTGGGTCTATAAGGAACTTGAGTTCAGTGTCATGATCTGGTACTACTTTTCAAGAAGGCAGTTCGGCAACAAGGTCCTTCACAATGTTCATATCTTTTAACATAATTTCACTTTTTGCAATCTAGAACAAGGAAATAATCCTTATGAGGAGAAATGACATCATACCCACCCACACTCTCTTTGGTTTCACTCCTCTTGACAGAGGTGTACCTAAGGTATCACAAGTAGGACGTGTACCCTGAGTACTGCTTGAGGAAGGGCTCTAAAGAGCAGTTTCTATTGGCCATCGAAGTTTCCATTGCCAGCTGTGAGATCATTCAGCAATTTAAAACTAATTGCCATAGGCACTAATTTTTCTAGACAGGCCCCTACTCTTGGATGCTCAGATAGAGTCATTCTTGGCTAATTTGATGACACTTAATACAAGTAGGCTAAAGACAAAAGGTTAGAGCACTTTAGGAAGTCAATTGAAAGAATATACCTTTCTCATTTGTGTTTTTTTGGGAAAAAATTGTCACCTGCTGTGATGAAGTGTGCTTTCCATTAGACGAACTGGGAGGAAGCTGGCTAAAGCTCTTTAGGTGGATAGGTTCAACTGGACTGTAAACATCCTTTCTTCCCCAGGGTTATAAGAGCCTTCCAACCTCCCTTTGGAACCTTTCACTCAGGCATGACAAGTGTCTATTATCATCTGACTAAATCTGAGGCACTAGATTTAAAAGACACAGAGACAGGGCTGGAAGGTGGAGTGTGGGTAAGTGTGAGAAACTGTTCACACAGAACACCCTTGTTCTCCAAACGGTATTGCCAATCATGCTACTTGATGGCTCCAGGGGCCTCAAATCATCCCCTGTGCTGCTTCTTCACAGCTTGACTAAAATATTTTTATGTCCAAATACATTTCTACTTCAATCTCTTAGCTCTCCTCCAACTTCCCAGCGAAGTGTGGCAATTCTTACTTGCGGGCACATAAAGTTTATCACAAGCTTCAAGGAGGTTTAAAGTTTTAGGGTCTCTTCCTAAAACTTTGTCACTTAAGTGTCCACACTGGTAGACCAGCATAACATTAGAGCTTAGGATTGACTGAGGTGAGTGTTCAATTAAAGAGAAACAAGCAGAAATATTGAGGAGATTCAGAACTGTTGCCAGAGTCTCTATGCCTTTAATTAAATAAGGTTCTTGCCTCTCACTGGTCATGAATGAGCAGGTAAGGCACACCAGCAAAGCTTTACTGAAGAGGCTTGCAAGCAGAGGTAAGGAAGTCCTAGGCAATGCTTACCACCCGTCTCACAGAACGAAGGACTTGCACGGGCTTTTAAATACTTGAGTGTGAAAAAGATTCATGTTTATTCAGAGGCACAGGCTGGGTTTTCCGGTAACTAGCCAGTTTTGGGTGGGGATAGGCTACCGAAGGTGCACGCGCAGCTGCTTTCTAAGATGGCTCCTGTCCCACAGGCCTCTGGAATTCATAGTAGGACTTATGGGGTGTCATGCCTGCGCAGTCTCTCACTCTGAGTTCGATTCCCCAGCTGCGGCTGCTGCCCTTCACAGCCCCTGGTGAAAGGTCACACAGGGGTCACAGGTGGATGTTCGACGCATATCTCTGGGGCTCGTTTCATCTGGTTGCTTCTGAGAGACAACTTTAAAGAAGTTCGTGGGCTAGTTTATGATACCTGCCCCATTGTTCTGGGGAATGTCTTTGTTTCTGTGCCCTGGCCCATTTCCTGTTACTCTGTCACTTTGTTTATGTGAATTGCAGATTTGGGGGCCCCTCTGTTCTCTTATATCTTTGGATCCAGAAGTACAAGGAATGACAAAACACTCTTGTTGACTCCAGTAAACAACCAGGAACTCATATCAAGAAAGGCATCTTGTCTCCCACCAGTACCCACAGGAGCTATATGGAAGACACCGGACATTCGTACATTGGACAGAGCATTTAAAGCAGCCCTCTCATACTTCTTGGCAGCATTCTCTGGGCTCACCAGTGTGGTAATACGGCAGACAGGAGGGCCATCACACAGCTATGCTGGTCAGGACTATATAACCCCTTTTGGAAGATCTCAGGTTGCTGCTAAGAATCAGAAAATAACTAAGTGATATGCTTCCTTCTTTCTGCACCCTGGCCAACTTCTCCATCTACCACAGAACTCACAACTTGAACATACACAACACCCTCCAGGGTTTATCCCCTAGGATGTTCTGCCCCACAAATTTAACTCATATATGCTCTTTGCATGCTTGTCAGTGAGTCACGAAAAATAGGGTTTGGAGAAAAGTATGTGGAGCTGCAACAGACTCTCAGAGTTGGAAGCAACAAATCTGTGAAAGTGCCTCAATAGTGTTGAGCACATAATAGGTACTCAATAAAAAAAAATTTTTTTTTTTTTTTGGTCTCTTCTTCTAGTTCACAATGTACCTGAGGTGTAAATCATTCTGGACAACTCTGCTAGAATCTTCTTTTCTTATAAGGAACATAAATGCATTTCTCTGAGCCGTCAGTCAAGAACTGACTTGATGGCAACTGGTTACTGCTTAGATTCCTCTTATTATATTTACTCCTGGAGCCTTTACAGAATAACATTTATCTCTTTTTGCACGTAAAACATTCAAAAGCAGCCATTTCGTTTCCTAAATATTCAATATAACGATCCCCAAGTTTTCAACCAATCTGTTTATGGCCTTATTTTGAGGCCTTCATCATCCTGTTTACTCCCTGTAAATACACTCTTGTCTTTCTCCCTCCTGAAAGGTAACCAGGAATTGAACACTATGCTGTGTGGGGAGGGGGTGGGGGGAAGGAGGCAGCAGCTAAGTCTTCACTAAAATACACTTTCTCCTTCTTCCATAGTAGTTGGGTGCATGGCTACTCAGCTAGAGATGACATTTCCCAGCCTCCCTTGCAGCTAGATATTGTCATGGAGCATAAGAGAATGAGCAGAAACATATATCCACTAGTGAATACCTGTTGCCATCAAGTTGATTCCAACTCATAGCGACCCTATACGACAAAGTAGAACTGCCCATAGGGTTTCCAAGAAGCAGCTGGTGGATTCAAACTGCCAACCTTTTGGTTAGCAGCCAATCTCTTAATAACTATGGTTTAAAACCACTGTTGCTGAGTCGATTCCGACTCATAGCGACCCTAGAGGACAGAGTAGAACTACCCCATAGAGTTTCCAAGAAGCGCCTGGCGGATTCGAACTGCCGACCTTTTGGATGGCAGCCATAGCACTTAACCACTTAAACTATGGTTTAGCAGTCTCATTTTCTAGTCATCTCAGGAATTTAGATATATTTCTGAACTCGTTTTAGACTATCTATGAGATTTTCTATAATCTCTTCACCAGTTTGGATCTTAGTCTCTCAGTATTCCCATTCCAGAGTCTTAAGAAAAAGTCCAATTGGGCCAGCTCAGCCAACAGAGTCATAGGTCGGGTGTCCACTCTGGTTCAACCATCTGTGGCCAAGACGACAGAATCTTGAGATAAAACTATGACAGCCTAAATTCACGTCTTCGAGTGATGATGAGAAGCAATTTCAGATAAACGCACGGGGCTAAGCATGAACTCCTAGTCACATAGAGTTTCTGGAACTGCAAAGTCAAGGACCAGATCTTAGGGTACGCATCCATACCTAAGCACTGACAACTGAGGATCCAGTGTGCAAAACTGCCCTGCTCACTTGTGGTAAATCATTATAGTGGTGGCCTCCAGTGAACAAAACCTCCTGGTGTTTGCACCCTTGTGTAGCCCCCTCCCACACTGACTCTAGACTTGATCATGTGACTTGCTTTGGCCAATGAGACATTAGCAAAATGATGCCAGCAGAGGCTTGATTAGTGCTTGCATATTGGGGCTTGTCCTCTTGAAATATTCCTTCTTGGAAGCTAAATGCCATGGTATGAAGAAACTTGGGCTACATTGCCAAATGGTGAGAGGTATTAGAGGATGAGAGGCCATCTTAGATGTCCTAGTCCAGCCGGGCTTCCAGCTAAATGTAGCCCATGAGTGACCTCAGCTACACCATGTGGAACAAAACCACTCAGTTGATACCAGTCAGTCCACAAAATCATGAAAAGTAAAAATTGCTGTTGTTTTAGGTCACAAAGATTTATGGTATTTTATAAAATAAATTCTTTAGATAACTGAACTTTTCTACATAACTGAAATACCTCCCCTCTCTAAAATCTCCTTGACTACAAAACCCATCTGGAAATCCAGGTGTCTGGCCCAGGACTCTTGGAGAAAATGTTCTGACAGTGGAAATGTAGCCAAAGGACCCTTGAAATGGGATCCTGAGATGTCTTCCTTTCCTCCTGCCTTCCTGAAAACAAATCCTGAAAAATAAAAAAGAAATCCTTAAACAAGGCATAAGAATGTTCCATAACTAGCCAGGTAAGACCAAGTTCTCAAACAGTGCCCCGCACTTCCCTGTTACATAATTTCTTTCCCCCTCAATAAATATATCAACATTAAGGAAAGGCTGTGACTCTTTCTAGTTCTCCTGAAACACCAAGAAAGAAAACTCTCATTGAATGTCTCCTGTTCTCTTGATCAGTTTCCTGTGAGGTGGCCCAATGTCTGGTGGGTTGTACGGCCTTAAAGCTAAAGAAAAAAAAAAAAATTCTGGTTAATGCCAGAGAGATTACCCAGAGAGATAAAATTCACCATCTCCTGAGGTCATTAAAAAGAGTGGGTACGATGTCTCAGGAGTCCCTGGGTGGTGCAAACGATTAAGTGCTTGACTGCTAACTGAAAGACTGGCAGTTCAAACCCACTCAGAGGTACCTTGAAAGATAGGCCTGGTGATCTGCTTCAGAAAGGCCACAGTCTTGAAAACTCTGTGGAGAACAGTTTTACTCTGCATATATTGGGTCATCATGAGTCGCAGTTTCACACGACATCCCCGTTAATTGGCCTAATAACATGTTTAGTGCTTCTTTTCTACCTCCTGGTTCCTTGCATAGTGCCTGGGTTCTTAAAAGCTTCCAAGTGGTCATCCAAGGCACAACAATTGGTCTCTATTCGCCTAGAGCAACAGAGGAAGAAGGAGAATAAGGAAGAGGAGGAGATATGGAATGTGTTGCTAACTGCCTCCATGAATAACTGGTGGGGCAGTGGTTAAGAGCTCAGCTGCTAACCAAAAAGGTTGGCAGTTGAAATCTACCAGCCACTCCTTGGAAACCCTATGAGGCAGTTCTACTCTGTCCTACAGGGTTGCTATCAGTCAGAATAGACTTGAGGGCATCAGGGTTTTTTTTTTGGTTGCCATGAGACCATAAGAACTGGATGGTACCCAGCTACTATGACCAAACATTTTGAGCAAAAAGTCTATAGAAGAATCCTGATCAAAACAGGGTAAATGCAGGAAAAAAAAAGTTACCGTCGAGTTGATTCCGACTCATAGTGACCCCATAGGACAGAGTAGAACTGCCCCATATGGTTTCCAAGGACCACCTGGTAGATTTGAACCACAGACCTTTTGGTTAGCAGCAAAGAATTTAAAATTTAAAATGCAGACAAGAATTTAAAATTCTCAAGGAATCAGAATTTCTGGGGCCATGGGGGCTGAATGAATCCCTGAAACTAATGCGCCGAGATAATCTTTAAACCTTAAACCAAAAAAAATCTCCTGAAGTCTTCCTAAAACTAAACAATAGTCTAGCTTAACTAGTAAAAAATGTCTGCTTTGAGCATTGTGCTCTTTGAAGGACTATATGGGATCAAAGTAACAACAGCAACTCAAAAGATTAGATAGGAACTTTAGGGGGCAGTGAGCTTATGTTAATGTGGGAGGAACAACTCAGAAACGAAAAGGAGAGTGAGAAGAGTTACATAACTCAAAGAATGTAATCAATGTTACTGAATTGTGGTGAATGGGTGTATGTTTTGCTGTACATATTCTCAACAATATAAAATTTTAAAAATGATATTGTGGTCCCAAGAAGTATGGATGGGGCACAGTGACCATATCAGGCATTGTAGATCGGTGTTGTTAGAGTCATTCTACTTTTGTAAAAACAAATACACCCTATGCAATAAAAAAAAAAAAAACTTTACAGGGGGAAAAAAAAGAATGTAACCAATGTCATTAAGTAATATGTATGAAACCTGTTGAATTGGAATCGCCAAAAATATATTATTTAAAAAATAAATCTCTTTTGTTTTTAAGCACCAAAATTTGAGGTTATTACTACAGCAGAATCTAGCCCATCCTAGCTAACACTCTCTCCCTCCCATGATCTGTGCCATCTGTGCTTTCGATGAGTAAACCTTATATCTCATCCAATGGACGGAAAACAACAGGCTCCATGTACAAAAAGAAGGCTCCGCTGTTTTGTTTATTTCTTAATGAATTCAGGCTATTTCCCAATGATTAGTGCTTCACCTCTCCTGGAAACAATTTATCCTTTAAGTAATTTATTCTAGATTCTCACCTGAGGGCCATATCAAGCTCTATAGTCTTCCTTCTTCCCCTTTCTGAAAAATATACTTCTCTGTCTCTAGTTTTCAGGCATCTCTCTCTTTAAGTCCTAAAAACATAAAAGGGTATTTAGAGGCTTCATTTTCAGGTTCTTACAACCCTAGGACACAATTCATTCAAGTCAAAAACAGAAAGTTTCTCTCTTTTAATCACCCCTTCTGGATTTCATTTCCCTCATTCGGTTACCTCTCACTATTTTAATTTAACCCAAAAGCTGACCGTTTATGAACATGGCCAGCCAGAGGAATCCTTTTCTTCAGATGTCTCTTTCATGTCTTTCTACACTGGGCTAGTCTCACTGTCCCCTGTTATTCACCACTGCTTAACACTCATTCAACAAACATTTACCAAGTGCCTACTATGTTTCCATGGAAACTCGATGGGGCAGTTCTACTCTGTCCTACAGGGTCACTATGAGTGGGAATTGACTCGACGGCAGCGGGTAGTGGAACTATGTTTTAAGAAAATGCTTGGTGTGGGATATGGTCTCTGCCCTCAAGGAAGTTACCTTAAAAAATGTCAAGTAGACACTAGACAAGTGGGTAAGAGCCACAACACAAGGGGTCTGGAATGTCCTACATAAGTAGCATAAGAAAGTGCCTAAGAGCATAAACTAAAAACAGACAGTCCTGGGTTTAAATCTAGGTCTCAATTTCCTTATCTGTGCAACCAGGAAAGTAACAAAGGACTGTTCAAAGAATAAAATCAGACAACACAAGTGTAAAAATGGCATGGCGGGGCATCTGACCTCCTCTAACTTCACATACGAGAAGGAGAATCAAAATCAACAGCCCATGCTGGTTCTTACAAGGCAGGAATCAGACATGCCTCCACCTTTCAACCTTTTTACCAATTATGACACCAACTGTCCCTCCCACGGCACTCTCTACTCCTCTGCTGGGTTTAATAATTTGTTGCAATGACCACAAAGAACTCACAGACAATATTCATAATTATGGAGTTTATTAGGGAAGTAACAGGTTACAATTCAGGTTCAGGAATGCTCAGGATACAGTTCTTTGATCAGGACAGCCTCTTCTCAGTGTCTTTGCAGGCACATCTTTCTCTGGCCCCTTGGCCTCTGCCCTATTCAGGTAAGTGTTACAAAGCTCTTTTAGCTCTGCCGATAAGTAGCTGGAGGCATTCCACTCTGCCAGTAAGCCTCCAGTCCAAAGGTGCTCAACTCTCTTGCTCTGTGGCTTGGGAAGCCCACTTCGCCGTCTCCTGCCAGTCTCCCGGTTCCGCTGCCTCTGCTGCCACCATTTCTCTGAGGCTGTTTCTCACCATCTCTGGTGTCACAGCTCTCTGTCTGTCTCCTGAATCTAGGAGGATCTCAGCACAAGGATCCCGGGTCCAAAGGATGCACTCCACTCTTGACTCTTCTTTCCTGGTGGTGTTGAAATCCTCTCTTCCCACCTCTGGGATGGCTCATTTTAAGCCTAGTCAGATGGAAAAAACTGACCAATCCCCTCATTAGGGCTGCATACACCTATCTGCATGGTTGTACCCCCACAAGGTGCCATGCGCCTTATTTATATAATTAGCAAACTTGCCAATCCGTTTGGTGGGTTACAAGCACCTCATTCGCATAGTCTTACCCAGTCATTTGGTAGGAGTTACAAAGACGATGCCACAAGGGCCATATTTATTCACTGCACCACAATAAGTTATGCACTTAGCTATATTTAATGCCACTATTATCATGAAGGTGATGGCCAATAATTGAAAATTTTAACCATGGATGTGACTCTTGAAATTTGTATCTCAGAAATATTAAGAATTGAATACACTAACAAGAAAGAACAAAGAGTCAGCCTAAAGTCCAGAACGGCAATTAAGAGGCTGATGCAGTAGTCAATGGTTCAAATAAGAACCTGAACCACAGCAGAAGGGATGAAAGCAGAGGAACGATTTCTAGGATATTAAGACAGAATTAACAGAACTTAGTAATCAAGTGACTATGGGAGGGTGATGGAAGGAGGAGTTAAGAATGACTTTTGAATTTATGACTTCTGGAACTGAGCAGATGATAGCACCATTCACCAACGAGGCAAACACAGAGAGTAACAGAATTTTCGGGGAAAGGAAGACGATAAATTTAATTTCAAGCACACGAAATCTGAAGATGCCATGAAACATTATAAGGGGGTAGTGGCGGTTCTGGGGTAGAATTCTTGCCCTCCATGCAGGAGACGCAGGTTTGATTCCAGGCCAATGCACCTCATGTGCAGCTACCGCCTGTCTGTCAGCGGAGGCTTGTGTGTTGCTATGATGCTGGATACGTTTCAGTGGAGCTTCCCGACTAAGACGGACTAGGAAGAAAAGCCTGCCGATCTGCAACTCATCATGGGGACAGGACGGAACAAGACCAGGCAGCATTTCATTCTGTTGTGGATGAGGTCTCCGTAAGTCAGGGTGGAATGCTAGCAACTTGACTCAATGGCCACTAACAACCATGACTAATGGCCTTTGAGCATCTTTTCATATGCTTATTGCCCATTTGGATAGTTCTTTAATGAAATGTCTAGTCAAGTCCTTTGCCCATTTTTTAACTGAGTTGTTCGTCTTTTTGTTGTTGAGTTGTTGCTGTTGTTCTTGCTGTCAGCTGTTGTTGAGTCCGCCTCTGATTCATGGAGACCCCATGCACAACGGAATAAAATACTGCCTAGTCCTACACCACTCACATGATCGGCTGCAGAATGGACCGCTGTGATCCATGGGGTTTTCATTAGCTGATTTTTCAGAAGATTGCCACCGGCCTTTCTTAGTTCATCTTAGTCTGGAAGCTCCACGGAAACCTATTCGGCATCATATTCAGCAAATCTCCACTGACAGACAGGGGTCTCCCACAACGAGGTTGAGAATTTTACCACTGAGTCACCACAGATAAAACCCAAACCCGTTGCCATCAAGTTGATTCTGACTGACAGCGATTCTATAGGACAAAGTAGAACTGCCCCACAGGGTTTCCAAACAGTAAGTGGTGGATTCGAACGGCCGGCCTTTTGGTTAGCAGCCTTAGCTCTTAACCACTGTGCCTTAATATATATTCTGGATATTACATGCTTCCCAAATATTTTCTCCCATTCTGTAGGTTGTTTCTTTACTTCCTTGATAAATTTCTCTGATGCACAGAAGCTTTTAATTTTGATGAAGTCCAATTTATCTATTTTATCTTTGAGTGTTCATGCTTTTGGTGTCATATGTAAGAATCCACTGTCAAAAACTAGGCCCTGAAGCATTATCCCTATTCTAAGAGTTTCATGGTTTTAGTTTTTACACTTAGTCATTGATCCATTTTGGTTTAATCTTTATATATGGTATGAGATATGAGTCAAACTTCAATCTTGTGGATAGAGAGATCCAACGGTCCCAGCATCTTTGTTGAAGAGACTGTTTTTTCCCCCACTGAAGGGACTTGGCACCGTAGTTCAACACTAGTTGCCCACAGATACCTGCGTTTATTTCTGGACTCCCAATTCTAGCCTGTTGCTCTATATCTCTATCTGTATACTGGTACCAGACTGTTTGGATTACTATAGATTTATAGTACATTTTGAAATAGAAGTGTGAGTCCTCCTACTTTGTTGTTCTTTTTCAAGATTGCTTTGGTTATTGGGGGCTCTTTGCAATTCCGTATGAATTTGAGGATTGGCTTTTTTACTTCTGCAATAAAGACTATTGGCATTTTGGTAGGAATCATGTTGAATCTCTAAGTCACTTTGGGTAGTATTTCTATCTTAACAATATTAAGCCTTCCAATGCAAGAAGCGTCTTTCCCTTTATTCAGATCTTCTTTAATTTCTTTCAATGATGTTTTTCTACAGTTTTCAGCATACACTGTTTTCACCTTCCTGGTTAAATTAATTCCTTGGTATTGTATTATTTAAGATATCATTGAAAATGGAATTGTTTTCTAAATTTCCTTGTCAGATTGTTCATTGCTTTTAGCTAGCAGCTGAGTCCTTAACCATTGCACCATCAGGACTCCTTAAGTCAAGGTAATCCTGATTAATTTTATACAGATAAAAAAAAAAATCTGTGAAGTCTCTTCTCTAAATTACCTTCAGTAAGGTTCTCATAAATGTTCCCCACAATTAACTTTCATAGTACCTACCAACAATTTACTCAAACACAGAGTTAGTTCATAGAAACAAATAAACTATTACTTCTATTTCTTTATGGTTGGGTAAATCTGTAGTGTTATCAGTAATTAAAATACTCCTATTGTACCCCCACTTGTACTTTGCAATAGCTTTCATTTAAGGTGTTTACTAAACCTAATCTTGTTTGTCTAATTAAGATTCCCATTAAGATAATGCTTAGGGTCACTATGAGCCAGAATCCAACAGTTTCAGACAATGCTTGTTCGACAATTATTTGCAGTTCACAGTTCAGTATTTTTTATTCATCATTTTCTGAAATTCTTTTCTTTTTCTTCTGGATATAATTATCCACTCATTTGCTCTGCAGGTAACACTTTCTTTAGCCATATGAAGTCAAAATGTAACCATCAATTTAAATTCCGTCATGTATTTTATACGTTAAAAGTATATTCAAGTCTTAAATGAAAGGCCAAAACTTTCCTTCAAAGCCCAATTCAATCGCCTCATCTGTGGCAGACTAGCCTAACAAGAGACACAAACTGACGTTCAACAATATCTGAGGGACAACTCTTAGGAGACTATCTGGTTTAAAAACGGTTGTTAAGAGGACCCTTCCATATGTACAGATTACTGAGTTCCTCAAAGAAGTTTGCTCATGTGGGTTGTATCTACTAATTACTGTACTCCAAATTGAAACTCAACATTTTTTAAAACTATTTTTAAATTCATTTCATAATAAAATATCATTTACCTATTAACAGAAATAAATTTTCTATGAAAATAATTACCTACAAAAGAATTTTGTGAAAAGAGTAGCACAGTGTCACATTTTTAAAAAACTCTTTACTGTCTGAAAAGAAAAAAGTTGGTGTCTCATAGCCATTTCTTCATTTAATGTGTTGAAATAAACTGTCTTCATTCAAGAACATGCAGAAAATCTCTACTCACACAAAACAGCCTTTTCAGATTGTGGATATTCGTCTTGGATAGGACATCAAAACTTGACCAACAGAAAACATATTATACAGCTACAGCAATCAAAACGGTCTGGTACTAGTGTAACAACGGACACACGAATCAATGGGATAGAATTGAGAGTCCAGAAATAAATCCACACATCTGTGATCAACTGATTTTGGATAAGGGTGCTAACTAAGTTCCATTCGATACGGAAAGAAAAGTCTCCTCTATGAATGGTGTTAGGAAAATTGAATTTCCACATGCAGAAAAATGAAACAGGATCCATGCCTCACACCATATACAAAAACAAATTCAAAATGGAGTAAGAACCTAAATGTGAAAACTAAAGCCATAACATTCTTAGAAGAAAATGCAGAGGCAATGCTGTTGGGCCTAGTTTTGAACAATGGATTACCTAAACAATAACAAGAACACAAACAGCAAAAGGTAAAATAGATAAATGGGACCTCATAAAAATTAAAGGTTTCTGTTCATCAAAACACTTTACCAAAAAGTGAAAAGGCAAGCTATCGACTGGGAGAATATCTTCGGAAGCCATATATTTGAGAAGAATCTAAAACCCAAAATACATATAAAGTCTCAACAATCTAACAACAAAAAGACAACCCAATCAAGAAATGGGCAAAGGTCTTGAATAGACATTTCACCAAAAAAGACATTCAAATAGTCAACAAACGCATGAGAAGATACTCAACATCATTAGTCATCAAGAGATGCAAATCAAAATCACAGTGAGGGTGCATTTCACTTCCGTCAGGTTGGTGGCATAATGGCTAAGAGCTCAGCTGCTCACCAAAAGGTCAGCAGTTCGAATCCACCAATTGCTCCTTGGAAACCCTATGAGGTAGTTCTATTTTGTCCTATAGGGCTGCAATGAGTTGGAATCTACTCAAAGGCAACAGGTTTTTGTTTGTTTAGGTTGGCTTAAAAAAAAAAAACCAAAGTAACGAATATGGGCAGGGCAAGGATGTGGGGAAATTGGAACCTTTATCCATTGCTGGTGGAATGAAAAATGGTAGGACCACTGTGGAAAACAATGTAGCAGTTCCTCAAAACACTATCAGATAACCTAGCAATTCCACCCCTAGGCATATACCACAAAGACTTTAAAACAGAGACTCAAAGAGAGACTTGTACACCAATGTATATTGCAGCACTATTTAGAACAGCCAAAACAACTTAAATGCCCATCAACAGATGAATGTATAAACAAAAATGTGGTGCATACATACAATGGAATACCATTCAGTCAGTAAGAGAAATGAAGTCTTGATACATGCTTTAACATGGATGGAGCTTAAAGACATTATGCTGAGTGAAACAAGTCGATCATAAAAAGATAAATATTGTATGACCTCACTTATAGAAAAAGATAAGAAAAGGCAAAAGCACACAGACCAAAGTTCCTTAGTGGCTACTGGGGCAGGAAGCAGGGGAAAAAAGAAGGTTACTGCTTATAAGGAACCAAGGTTTGGGTTACGGAGATGGAAAAATTATATTCGTTAAAGTCAAAGTTACACAGCCAATTAATGAAACTGCTGTCATTAAGGTGCACACCCGTAAAAAGCTGAACTGGCAAAAGTTGTGCAACAGATATGTTTACAAAAGCAACAAAACAACGACAAAAAGAGAGGAGCTGCTAAGGCTGCTTCTGTACAACCAAATACCTCCTGGGATTTGGTTCCTTGGTTCAGAAGTTTAGGGTCATGGTTTCATGGGACATCCAAGTTAACTGGCCTAATACTGTGTTCAGTGCTTTTGTTCTACCTTCCTGTTTGCTGTGTAGTGGCTGGGGTCTTCAAAGCTTGCAATCTGCCATCCAAGGCACAACAACTGGTAACTATTTGCCAGGAGAAAGAGAAGAAGGGGAGTCAGGCACAGGAGGTGGAAATGGAATGCATGGATAATTGCGTCCATGAACAACTCTCTCATTTGCCAGGCGACCAGAAGAACTGGATGGTGCCTGACTACCATTACTGAACATTTTGATCCAAGAGTCTACAGAAGAATTCTGATCAAAAGTGGGAAAAATGCAGAACACAACTTCAAATCTCAGAGACTCCAGACTTTGTGGAGCCATGGGGGATGGACAAACTTCTGAAATCACTACCCTAAGATAACCTTTAAACCTAAAACCAAAAATATCCCCTGAAGTCTTCTTAAAACCAAACAATACTTTAGCTTAACTAGTAAAGAAAGCCTTGAGCATTATGTTCTTTGAAGACTTATTTATGTGGGATCAAACTGACAACACGATTCAAAAGATTATGTAGGAGTCTTAGGGTTTATGCTTATGGGGGAGGATTATCTCAGAAAAGGAGGGTGAGAATGCTTACACAATTCAAAGAATGTAATCAGTGTCACTAAATTGTACACACAGCAAGTGTTGAATTGGTATATATTTTGCTGCATATACTCTCAGCAACAACAAAAAAACTATTTTAAAGAGGCAAGGAAAAAAAGAAAACTATTTCATAGACAAAAACATCTAAAAGAATAAAATACCTAGGAATTAATTTAACCAGGGAGGACAAAGACTTTTAACTGAACACCATAAAACATCGCTGAAAGAAATTAAACACCTAAATAAATGAAAACACATTCCACGTTCTTAATATTGTTAAAATGTCAATACTACTCAAACCAATCAACAGATTCAATGCAATCCTTACACAAATTCCAACAGTTTCTTGGCAGAAATGGGAAACTCAATCCTTGAATTCATATGAAACTGCAAGGGGCTCCGAATAGCCAAAGCAACCCTGAAAAATAACAACAAAGAGGACTCAAACTTCTCTATTTCAAAAACTAGTATAAAGCTACAGTAATCAAAACAATTTGGTGCTGGTATAATGACAACATTTTTTTTTTTTTATAATGACAAAGATATAAAGAAATTAAATAGAATTGGGAGTCCAGAAATAAATTCATTTTCTATGGTCAACTGATTTTTTTACAAGGTGCCAATTGCATTCAATTGGGGAATAGTTTTTAATAAATGGTGCTGAGAAAAAGAATGCAAAAGAATGACATTGGACCCATACCTCACACCATGTATGAAAATTAACTCAAAATAGATCAATGATCTAAACGTCAGAACTAAAAGCTTAAAATGTAAGAATAAAACACGCTTTGGGATCCAGTTTCCGACAACGGATTCTAAGATATAACACCAAAAGCATTAGTAACAAAAGATAAAACAGATAAATCCAGTTCTCCAAATGTAAAAACTTCCAAAGGATTTTATCAAGGAAGTTAAGAAACAACCTACAGAATCCGAGAAAATATTTAGGAACCATGTATCTGATAAGGGTTTAGTACCCAGAATATTAAAACAAAACAAAACAAAACAAAAAAACCCTACAACTAAACAACAAAAAACAAACCACCAAATTTAAAAATGGGCAAAGGATTTGAACAGACATTTCTCTAAAGAACATACAGTCAATAAGCACATAAAAAGATGCTCAACACAAGGGAGAATAAAGGAAACCAAAGACACAAGGGAAAGATTAACTCAAAGAACTAATGGAACACAACTACCACAGCCTCCACCAGACTGAGTCCAGCACAACTAGATGGTACCCGCCTACCATCACCACCTGCTCTGACAGGGATCACAACAGACGGTTCCAGACAGAGTTGGAGAGAAATGCAGAACAAAATTCTAACTCACAAAAAAAGACTAGACTTATTGGCCTGACAGAGACTGGAGAAACCCCTAGAGTATGGCCGCAGACACACTTTTAGCTCAGTAATGAAGTCATCATTCCTGAGGTTCACCCATCAGCCAAAGATTAAACAAGCCCATAAAAAAAAAGGAGACTTAACAGGGCACACCACCCTAGGGGCAAGGACAAGAAGGCAGCAGGGGACAGGAAAGCTGGTAATGGGGAACCCAAGACTGAGAAGGGGAGAGTGTTGACATGTCGTGGGGTTGGCAACCAATGTCACAGAACAGTATGTGTATTAAATGTTAAATGAGAAACTAGTTCGCTCTGTAAATCTTCACCTAAAGTACAATAAACAAAAAAATATTTTAACTTAAGGGAAAAAAACATGCTTGACACGTCGTTAATCATTAGGGAAACGCAAATCAAAACCACAATACCATTTCACTCTCACTAGGATAACTACTACCAGAAAAATGGAAGATAAGAAGTGTTGGCAAGGATATGGAAAAATTGGAACCCTAATCACTTGTTGGTGGGAATGTAAAATGGTGTAGTTGCTGTGGAAAAGTTTGGTGGTTCCTCATAAAGTTAAACATAGAATTACCACATGACTCCACCGTTGCACTATTAGGTATATACCTACCCAAAAGACTTGAAAGCAGGGTGTGATCATTATGGTTGTGTTTCAAATTGATTGGGCCGTGACTCTCAGTGGTTTGGCAGTCGTATAATGATGTAATCACTTCCAAGATAAGATCTGATACAACGTAATCATCTCAATGATGGGATCTGCTGTGAGTAGCCAATCAGTTGAAAGGGAGTTTCCTTGGGGGTGTGGCCTGCAACCAATATAGGTAGACTTTCTGGCAAGGGTCATGGACTTTTGCTCATTCTGGACTCTGCAGCTGGCTCCTGTTTGTCTGACCTCCAGTTATTGGGACTTGAGCTAGCAGCTTACCTGCCGTCTTGCCTGCCCATTTTGGGTTCCCCAGCCCTGCCGCTATGTGATTCATGAGAAGTCTCCAGCCTAATCCACGGATTTAGGATGTTCCAGCCTCTACGACCACATCAGCCATTTCCTTCACACAAATCTCTCTCTATATGTACTTATCCGCTTTACTGGATTTGCTTCTCTAGAACACCCAGCCTAAGACTCAGGGTCTTAGTTTCCTGCTTACCAATGTTCACTGGAGTATTATTATTGTTGTTGTTGTTGTTAGATGCCATCGAGTTGGTTCCAACTAATGGTGACCCTATGGAAAACAGAACGAAAAATTGTGTAGTCCTGTGCCATTCTAACAATTGTTGCTATGTTTGAGCCCATTGTTGCAGCCACTGTGTCAATCCACCTCGTTGAGGGTCTTCCTCTCTTTCACCGACCCTCCATCCACCTTACCAAGCGTGATGTCCTTCTCCAGGGACTGATCCTTCCTGATAACATATCCAAAGCATGAGAGAAGTCTTGCCATCCTTGCTTCCAAGGAGAACTCTGGTTGTACTTCTTCCATGAGAGATTTGTTCGTTCCTCTGGCAGTCCATGGTATACTCAATATTCTTCGCCAACACCATTAATTCAAAGGCATTGATTCTTCTTCAGTCTTCCATATTCACTGTTCAGCTTTCACATGCAGATGCAATTTAAAACACCATGGCTTGGGTCAGACCCACCTTAGTCTATAAGGTGACATCTTTGCTTTTTAACACTTTAAAAAGGTCTTTTGCAGCAGATTTACTCAATGTGTCCTTTGATTTCCTGACTGCTGCTTCCATGCGTGTTGATTATGGATCCAGTAAAATGAAATCCTTGACAACTTCAATTGTTTCTCTGTTTATGATGATGCTGCTTACTGGCCCAGTTGTGAGGATTTTTGTTTTCTTTATGTTGAGGTATAATCCATACTGAAGACTGTAGTCTTTGATCTTCATCAATAAGTGCTTCAAGTCTTCTTCACTTTCGGCAAGCAAGGTTTTGTCATTTGCATATTGCAGGTTGTTTAACGAGTCTTCCTCCAATCCTGTTGCCTCATTCTTCTTAATATAGTCCATCTTTTTGGATTATTTCCTCAGCATACAGATTGAATAAATATGGTGAAAGCATACAACCCTGACACACACCTTTCCTGACTTTGAACAATGCAGTATCCCCTTGTTCAGTTCCAACGACTGCCTCTTTATCTATGTACGGATTCCTCATAAGCACAATTAAGTGTTCTGGAATCCCCATTCTTGGCAATCATCCATAATTTGTTATAATCCGCACAGTCAAATGCCTCTGCTCAGTGAATGTAAAACAGAGGTAAACATCTTTCTGGTTATCTCTGACTTCAACCAAGATTCATCTGCCATCAGCAATGATATCCCTCTTTCCACCTCGTCTTCGGGATCTGGCTTGAATTTCTGGCAGTTCCCTGTTGATATACTGCTGCAGCTCATTCTAAATGATTTTCAGCAAAATTTTACTTGCGTGTGATATTAATAATACTGTTGGATAATTTCTGCATTCAGTTGGATCACCTTTATTTGGAATGAGCACAAATACCGATCTCTTCCAGTTGGCTGGCCAAGAAGCTGTCTTCCAAAATTTCTTGGCATAGACAAGTGAGCACTTGCAGCACTGCATCTGTTTGTTGAAACATCTCAACTGGTAGTCCATCAATTCCTGGAGCCTTGTTTTTCTGCCAATACCTTCAGTGCAGCTTGAGCCTCTTCCTTCAGTACCATCGGTTCTGTTGACCAATTCTTTTTGGTACAGTGACTCTGTGTATTCCTTCCATTGTCTTTTGATGCTTCCTGTGTTACCTAATATGTTCCTTGTAGAAGAAGCCTTCAATATGGCATCTCCAGGCTTGAATTTTTTCTTCAGATCTTTCAGCTTGAGAAACGTCCAGCATGTTCTTCCCTTTTGGTTTCCTAACTCCAGGTTACTTTACTTTGTCTTCTGGAGCCACCCTTTGAAATCTTCTGTTCGGCTCTTTTACTTCATCACTTCTTCCATTTGCTTTAGATACCTGATGTTCAAGAGCAAGTTTCAGAGTCTCTTTTGACATCCATTTTGGTCTTTTCTTTCTTTCTTGTTGTTTTAATGACCTCTTGCTTTTTTCACGTATGATGTCCTTGATGTCATTCCACAACTTGTCTGCTCATTAGTGTTCAACGTGTCAAATCTATTCTTGAGATGGTCTCTAAATTCAGGTGGGATATATTCAAGCCTGTACTTTGGCTCTCTTGGACTTGTTCTTATTTTCTTCAGCTTCAACTTGAACTTATATATGAACAGTTGATGGTCTGTTCTGCAGTCAGCCCTTGGTCTTGTTCTGACTGATGATACTGAGCTCCTCCATCATCTCTTTACACAGATGTAGTTGATTTGATTCCTGTGTATTCCATCTGGTGAGGCCCGGGTGTATAATCGCCACTTATGTTATTCAAAAAAGATACTTGCAATGAAAAAGTCATTGGTCTCGCAAAATTCTATCCTGCCATCTCCAGCATCGTTTCTATCACCGAGGCCATATTTTCCAACAACCAATCCTTCTTTGTTTCCACCTTTTGCATTCCAATCACCAGTAATTATCGATGCATCCTGATTGCATGTTCAATCAATTGGAGACTGCAGAAGTTGGTAAAAAATCTTTAATTTCTTCGTCTTTGACCTTAGTGGTTGGTGCGTAAATTTGAAAAGTAGGTCACGTTAACTGATCTTCCTTGCAGGCGTATGGATATTACCCTATCACCCACAGCACTGTACTTCAGGATAGATCCTGAAATGTTTTTTGATGATGAATGCAATGCTATTCCTCTTCAGGTTGTTGCTGCTGGCATAGCAGACCATATGACTGTCTGATTCAAAATGGCCAATACCAGTCCTTTTCAGCTCACTAATGCCTAGGACATTGATGCTTATGTGTTCTATTTTGTTTTTTATGATTTCCAATTTTCCTAGATTCATACTTTGTACATTCCAGGTTCCAATTATTAATGGATGTTCGCAGCTGTTTCTTCTCATTTTGAGTCGTGCCACATCAGGAAATGAAGGTTCTAAAAGCTTGACTCGATCCACATCATCAAGTTAACTCTACTCTGAGGAGGCAGCTCATCTTCTGGGACAGTCTCTGACAATGTTCCACTGCTATCCATAAGGTTTTCACTGGCTAATTCTTTTCAGAAATAGACCACTACGTCCTTCTTCCTAGTCTGTCTCAGTCTGGAAGCTCCACTAAAACCTGTCTGCCATGGGTGACCCTGTTGGTATCTGAATACCAGTGGCAGAGCTTCCAGCATGACAGCAACATGCAAGCCCCCACAGTACGACAAAATGACAGACACGTGGGGGAAGCAGTATTAACAACTGCCAAAAATTGGAAACAACCTAAGTATCCATCAACAGATGAATGGATAAAATGTGGGAAATCCATACAATGCAGTAATTCAGCCATGAAGAAATATGAAGTTCTGATACATGTTAAAACATGGATGAACCTTGAAAAGATTATACTGAGTGAACTAAGTCAGACACTACTGGACAATATTGTATGACCCACCTATATATAATACCTAGAACAGGCAAATGCATAGAGATCAATGTTTATTAGAGCTTACTAAGGGCAGGTGGGAGGGGAAAATGGAAAGTTATTCCTTAAGGAGTACGGAGTTTCTGTTAAGGATGATAACAAAAAAAATTGGAAATGGATAGGGATGACAACTGCACAGTATGGTGAATGTAATAAATGTCACTGAATTGTACACATACAAATGGTTGAAATGCCAAATGTTTTGTTATACGTATTTTACCACACACACATACAAAATCCATTTGTCTAACGTGCTCTTTGAATGGGATCTTTACCTACGTGTGATTTCGTAACGCCATCTGGAAAATGTTGGTTTACCGAGTTATTCAGTTCTTCCAAATGTTGACACAGTTCATTATATAATATCACTATTACTATCATTATTACCACAAATATCTTTACTAGAATGCTATCAAGCTCAAGGTGGCCCATACAGATTTCCCCAAATTCTAATTTTTGCCTGAAAGCTCCAATTTTATTAGTAACAAGTTCATTTTGTTCATTTTCAAAGAAATGTTTGTCAAATACCCAAGTCTGAATAACCATGGTTTTTCAGTTGTTCTTTCAATTAAAGAAGATATTACATGAAAATGGGGAGGAGGGTAGCTGAGCTAGCAACTCAATCACACAAATTCTTTTCCTCTGCAGCACATACCCATTTTATCACCCAGATACTCTAGAGCCAAGTAGAGTAAAATTTAATTTGTACTGAAAAATAATCTGAAGGAAAAATGAGGTTTTTTTTTTAACTGTATGACGTGAAGTATTCATGACAGAGAAGAATACACACTACTAGACAATTCAGTGCCACTGCCTTGATTTCCTGCTAAGGTATCAGCTGTTTTACTCCGCATTGCTTTTGTATCTTTCATCCAAACATCAAAGAGAAAAGGGCATATAATATTTTAGTATTAATATGAACAGGTTTTACTCCTAAGGGTTCAAGGACTACACTTTGAAAACTACTGACTTACATATACAAACAAGTCTTTAAAATGTAAGATATGTGCATATTTAAATTAAAACTAAAAAGCCTATTGCCAGTGGAGACCATTTCGACTCATAGTGACCCTATAAGATAGAGTAAAACTGTCCCATCAGGTTTTCAAGGCTGTAATCTTTTTTTTTAGTCTTTACAAAAGCAGACTACTACATCCTTCTCCCACAGAGGGGCTGGATTTGAACTGATGACCTCTTGGTTAGCAGCTGATCACTTAACCACTGACCACAAGGGATCTAAAATGTCTCCAGACGTCAAAATGTCCCCCAGAAGCAAAATCCTATCCTACCCAACATTGAGAAGTAGTGTTTTGAAGGAAAACCATCTAGGAAGTCTAACCTTGACTGTTTTTTTTTTAACAACAACAACAAAAAAGGAATAAACTCAATTTTAGGTCTATCTTCCCACCTTTCCTAAACTTAATTATTTGATGATGGAATGCAACTGTCCATTCTGAGTTCCACCTACAAACAACACCTGAATAACATTACCAAATTAAACTTTTCCTACTAGGGAAATGAGATTACCAATTTCAGGAGTGATATCTTCTATATCTCACGCGGATTAGAGAGGGAAGATAGACCAAGGTTTCTCAACCATGGGAGTGCACATCAAAATACCCTGAGGTGCTTTTTTAATATATGTCAGGATACCATCTAAGCCACACCAGATCAGAATTCATTCAGCAATTACTTGAGTGTCCACTGTACACAAAGCACTATAATAGGTGATAGGGATTGTCTCAGATATCTAGTGCTGCCGTAACAGAAATACCACAAGTGCACAGGTTTAACAAAAAGAAATTCATTCTCTCACTGTCTAGTAGGCTAAAAGTCTAAATTCAGGGCGCTAGATCCAGAGGAAGGCTTTCTCTCTCTGTCAGCTCTGGAGGAAGGTCCTTGTCATCAGTCTTTCCCTGGTCTGGGAGCATCTCACACAGGAACCTTGGGTCCAAAGGACAAGCTCTGCTCCTGGCACTGCTTTCTTGGTGGTAGGAGGTCCCCAACTCTCTGCTTACTTCCCTTTCATCTCTTCAGAGATAAAAGGTGGTGCAGGCCACATCCCTGGGGAACTTCCTTTATATTGGATCAGGGATGTGACCTGGTAAGGGTGTTAAAATCCCACCCTAATCCTCTTTAACATAAAATTACAATCACAAAATGGAGGACAACCACACAATACTGGAATCATGGCCTAACCAAGTAAACACACACATTTTTGAGGGGGACATAATTCAATCCATGACAGGGATACAGCAATACATAAAAGACACATGGTCCCTGTCCTCTTAAAGTTCACACTCCAGTACAGGGAGACACCATAAACATGTACACAAATAAACAGGATTACCTCAGTCTATTAAAAAAACAAAATATAAGGGAAAGTTTAGTCCAAAGGACGAATGGACCACAACTACCACAATCTCTGCCAGGCTGAGCCCAGAACAACTAGATGGTGCCCGGCTTCTACCACCAACTGCTCTGATAGGAATCACAATACAGGGTCCTTGGACAGAGCAGGAGAAAAATGTAGAACAAAATTCAAATTCAAACACACAAAAAAACACCAGACTTGCTGGTCTGACAGAACCTTGAGAAACCACAAGCCTATGGCCCCTGGATACCCTTTTAACTCGGTACAAAAGTACTCCAGAGGCTCCCTCTTAGGCCAAAGATGAGACAGGTCTATATGGCAGACGATAACACACCTGAGGAACTGGCTGCATAATTTAACCATGTTTATGAGACTAAATGAACACACCAGCCCAAAAGCAAAGATAAAAAAAGCAGGAAGGGACAGGCAAGTGAACAAATGGAAACAGGGAACCCGGCGTGAAGGGGAGAATGTCGACACATCAAAGGGTTGGCACCCAATGTCCTAAAACAATTTGTCTATTAATTCTTTAATGAGAAACTAATTTGCTCTGTAAACTTTCACCTAAAACATAACTAAAAAAAAAAAAAGGCAAATAGAAAAAACTATAATGGGACCAATTTCACTACATTCTCACCAATATCAGTAAAGATATTATCAAAGTCCTCAATGTTCTAAGTGAAAGTTGTATTTTTGTATTTAGAAAGGCCATCATGTCCATACATTCAAAATTACTTGTTCTATGTTTGGTGGTGGGCAAAACTATGGCTCCTACTCTTTGGGAAATTTTAAGCTCAAGACTAAATAGGTAAATTCTCTCACCGTTTCAATTTTAACTTACATCAGTTCAATGAAAACAATGTTAAATTCCTGAAAAAAGTAGAATTTAATGGTTTTATGAATAAACGGGGAAAAGAGCACCTGTACTCCCGAAGGCAACTTTGGGCAATAACTAAGGGTGATTCAAAGCAAGGTATTCCCCAGAAATTACTCAAAAGAAAAAAGCATCCCTTGGCAAGCTGACAATCACAAGGATTGTTTACAAAGGAATCAGGCAGGATTCTGCATTTTGTACTTCTGTGAAGAACTGGTAGCAAAAACTTGAAGGCAGTCAATTTACTGCTCTTAAATTTCTTCTAAGAAGCAAGTACAAAGCCTCTTACCTAGCCTACCTATGGTTTAAAACAAACAAACAAAAAAGCTGTGGGTTCCAAGTAAGTAAAAGGCCAAACATTTCCCTGTTATGTCAACTACTAAAAGGCACTGCTATTATCAGCCCAGCCTTCCTTGAACAGTCAAAAATAAATAAGATGCCAGAGGATGTTTAGGCTTTCAGTACACACCCCGCTCTATATACACAAACAATAAGCAATCTGTTCAGCCTGTAACAAACCAAAACACCAGTTGCTGTCCAGTCAATTCCAACTCATGGCAACCCCACGTATGTCAGAGCAGAGCTGTGCTCCACAGGGTTATTGACGGCTTTTTTTTTGTAAGAAGATTGTCAGGCCTTTCTTCCAAAGCACCTCTGGGTGGACTCCAACCTCCAATCTTTCCGTTAGGAGCTGAGCACGTTAACCATTTGCACCAGCCGGGGTCTCCTTTAATAGTGGTTTTCTCAAACTGTTGCTGTACAAACCTCACAGAGAGCTCTCATGATTCCCTCTCCATATACTATACATCACTCTGTCAGGAATTTGTAAATATTTCATGCTTGCAAGGAAGTAGCTTCTTGGATACAAACAGCTTTTAACTGCCCAAAAGAATGAAGGACCAATTCCAGAGAAAAAGGCAGATTCACCTTCCTCTTTGAACCTGTGATTTGTCACTGCCATCTCTAAGCATTCAGAGCCCAGTCTTTGCAAAGTCGGTTCCTAAAGGCTCAAATTGAACGACAAAAGTCTAAATAAACATTTCCAATGGCTACCACCCCATAGCTGTAAGAATAAATTTCAAGCCCCTTAGTTTAGAATTGCCCCTATATACTCTTCCTCCCCTAGTCTCAGCTCCTGCCATCCCTCCTCAGTCCTCATCAACTAACACCATGTATAAAATCATCAGGCACATAATCCCCAGCTGACAAGATGGGAGGATAAAGATGAAAGTCAGAGACTGTCTGTGCGCTGCTCCACAAGGCCCTCTCCCAGACCTTATCTGAAGCCTTTCTTTGCTTGTATTCTTTCTTATTATAAGAAATGGGTAAATGTAGGTACAAGTAAAGGAGCCCTAGTGGCACAATGGTTAAGCTCTCTGCTGCTAACCACTGGTTTGAGCCCACCTAGTGGTTCCGCAGGAGAAAAGACCTGGCAATCTGCTCCCGTAAAGATTATGGCCTAGGAAACCCTATAGGGCAGTTATACTCTGTCAAAAGGGTTGCTCTGAGTTGGAATCAACTCAACAGCGCGCAACAACAACAAATTAAAAAGTTTCTGTAAATTTTATAAGCAGTTATAGAGAATTAGCAAACCCAGGGGGCAATAAGCCAGCAGGGGCTAGCAGGACAGAGATTTGTGAAGACCCAGATCTGGGCGGCTGGGTGACAGAGAAAGGCTGCACAGGCTAGTCCCAGGGGACGAGAGAGAGAAAGAGAGAGGGGCCAGCTGGTCTGAAGTGATGGGAGTTGTGAAGACTTCTGAGCCTACGGCTGGTACCCAATGACCTGGCCCTAGGTGGCCAGGGATGAGGTCTAGTTTAACTCTGGGTGGTCAGGGTAAGAGAGACAAAGTGCCATGTAAGTGGTGACAAGGAAATGACAAAGGTGAGGTTTGCCCACCTTGCCCCTTTAGCAGTGCCTACACTTTGAAAAACACTGCTCTAACCAGGACTGTGCAAATCAAAAGGTCAAGGCTTCTCCAGAGGTCAGTCTGTGGCCAAACTGAACCGAGCAACTAAGTGAAGTAGGCTTAATACAGCAAAGCTCAGGTTCACTGGAAGAACCAAGAATGAAAGAAGCTGTGGTCAGAGAAAAGAAATTTCAAGTTCAGAACTGCGGCTCCAAGGAGCAAAGAGAGGCAGAAGGTGAGCAGGTAAGGAGTTCATTTGACATTAATTCAATCTGTAAGCCTTAAAAAAAAAAAAATTAATTGAATCTGTAAGCCTTAGAAGGTGAAATATTGTCAGTAAGGAGAAATACAAACGAGTTAATTACGAACATTTAAAAAGCAACAGTTCAACAGCCAATACATGGGTGGTTCTAAAGCCAATAACTTGCCAAACCTGAAACTTGAGGCTGTCGAGTCGATTCCGACTCGTACCGACCCAACAGGACAGAGCAGAACTGCCCCACAGCGTTTCCAAGGAGTGGCTGGTAGATTCAAACTGCTGACCTTTTGGTTAGCAGCTGGGTTCTTAAACACCAGGACTCCAGTAATTCATGAGAACATGCAAAATAGTCTCTGTAGTGATCAACTGTAACAGTCAAACCGTCAGAGCACCTAAATTTAAGTCAAGGTGATATACAGAAATTCAGTTTTATGATAAAAGATAAGCTAAAAGATAACTTATTCTATTAAAGGACTTCATATTTTAAATCATTTACAGTAAGTTTCTTTAAAATAACAAGTTCATCCATTGTTAAGTGAGTAGATTCGCCATTACTGAACATATACACAATCACACAGAAACATTTCTATAGGACATACAGCCCATATTTCATTTTCCCCCTTGACTAGCTTCTCTATTAGGAAATACTCTAACCAGGTTCTCTCTCACTGTCCCTGCTACAAGATCACATGAGAATGTCTGCAAGGTTACATAGCTCCTTGGCCTCATTTACTCAAGTCTCTTGATCCCAGACATCTTCCCTATTTGAATCCTGCTGGCTCTCACAGACACGCTAGTTTCTAACTACTTGCTCGTACCTCGGATTAGGCTACTTATCTGTCTTGCCTAACTAATATTACACTTGCTACTCTGATCTAGTCACCTGGTTTCAACCCTACTGACGCTGCAGTTGCTTACATATCCTTTAAAAGCCAACTGTTGTTAACAAACAAGTCCAACAAACTCCAAGAACATGGCACGCCTATTTCTCCAGGTTGTGGCTCTGACTTGCTCAGCCTTTTATAGTTCTCCTGGGAACACTTTCCACACGCTGGTAACGATCCAGTTTGACACTGCAACCACACACTGCCTAGAGTGTAAGCTTTCAAAACTGGCGGAAATCCCTAAGTATTTAGAGAACTATGCAATATAGAAACCTCTTGTTTATTCATATACAAATGCACCCATCTATACACACACATGCATACACACACACACACACACACACACAGCTACTAACCTTAAGGGTGGAGGTTCGGACCCACCCAGTGGCACTACGGAAGAAAAACCTGGCAATCTGCTTCCATAAAGACTACATCCAAGAAAATCCTACAGGGTGCAGTTCTACTCTACACACATGGAGTCGTCATGTCAGAATCAACTGGACAGCCATGGGTTTGGCAAGACAGATAGATAGATCTTTCCAAGTCCTGTTTGATTAATTGTGTGATTTTACCCTATGGAACTTACACAGATTTCGCATACCATGTTTATGAAGAAAGTAGGTTCTTTCTGACTTTCACCATTCCCAATCCAAAATTTCCCTGCAAAGGAAGAGGGAAAGAGTAAATATCATCAATAAGGTTTTCTTTACATTTTTTTCTTTGTTAATTGCAGGCAACATTTAACAATATAATCTGCATCAAGACTAAAATTTATAGTTCTCTTAAATAATTTTCTTAGTGATGGAGATTAAGAAAAGGCACATGTTCGGCACACCCCACGGAACACAAATCTACCAAACATGTCCTTGTGGTTTTCGATCTTCTAAAGGGAATCCACCAGGCGCTCCTTGGAAACTCTGTCCTATAAGGTCACTACGAGTTGGAATCGATTCAATGGAAGCAGGTTCGGTTTTTTTTTTCGTTTAAAGGGATATTTTAAAGAGGTTATGTATGACTCCTGTCCACAAGTATAAAAGAGAACAATATTACAAAAGGGATATAAACATCGAGAAGGACTCCACCCACTCCACCTTGGGTTCAATTAGCCACTTCTCCCTTGGCGCTCCAAAGTACAGGTAAGACACTTGCCCTTATCTGAGTCCACCTTATTCCATACCAGAAGGCAGACCCTTTGTTTTATATATAGATGTATCTCCAGCATCAAAGACCAGGAGGCAGTAAGCATGCAAATGTTTGTCATTTAATAAAATTATCAGGATGTTAACAAAACCATTTCCATTAAAATTATTACAGAAAAAAACACAATATTTACCTGCAGTCCCTGTAAGTCAACAACTGAAGACTATTGTCATCAGGTGCCATCGAGTTAGTTCCAACTCACAGCGACCCTATGTACAACAGAATGAAATACTGTCCAGTAACTGTGCCATCCTCACAACCCTTGCTATGTTTAAGCCCACTGTTGTAGCCACTGTGTCTATCGATCTTGTTGAGGGTCTTCTTTTTTGCTGACACTCTACTTTACCAAGCATGATATCCTTCTCTAGGGACTGGTCCTTCCTGATAACATGCCAGAAGTACACGATCTCACCATCCTCGCTTCTAGGGAGCATTCTGGCTGCTACTTCTTCCAAGACATATTTGTCTGCTCTTCTGTCAGTTCACGGTATATTAAATATTCTTCGTCAACACCGTACTTCAAAGGCATCAATTCTTTCTCAGCCTTCCTTATTCATTGTCCAGTTTTCACATGTATATGAGGCAACTGAAAATACCATGGCTTGGGTCAGGTGCACCTTAGTCCCCAAAGTGACATCTTTGTTTTTTAATAATTTAAAGAGGTCTTTGCAGCAGATTTGCCTAATGCAATATGTTGTTTGAAACTGAAGACTACCCTACCATATAAATGAGTTTAAAAATACAAATGGCATAGACAAAGGGCAATGGTTCCCAAACTCTGATCCTTTAATAGTAATCTAAGAAACCATACTGGCTAATGTAACAATGGATGGTATAATACGTAAATTCCAAAACTGTGGCATAACACAATAGTTTATTTTTAATCCCTGCATACAGAAAGACCAAAATCAGTGTTAATGATCAGTTTGAGGAGGGTGGAGACGACGCAGGCTGACAGATGCTCAGCTCTATTTGACCCCTCGTTTCCAATGTTGCTCTGTCATACCTACAACTGCCAGACAGCAGGTGGGGAAGAGAGAGGATCGATCAAGAGGGCTTCGTATTTGCAATGGATAAAGTGACACTCAACACTTCTGCTTAATTTCCTATGGAAAGATCCCAATCATATGGCCATCCCCAACAGCAAAGGGACTAGTAAATATAGGTTAGCTGGCATCAGGGATAAAAAGAAACAAGCTTGGTAAAGAGCAAGTCTTTATCACAGAAGTTTTTAAAAAATACAGATTCTAAGGTATCATCCCAGGTAATTCTCATTCAGTAGGTCTACCAGGACCCAAAGAACCTGCATTTAATCTCACCAAGTGACTGTGATATATGTCCAAGTTAGGAAACACTGGCTTAGGTAGTAAAGACCATGAGGCAAATGGGAAAAGCAAAACAAAAAAATTTCATGTTAAAGTTTAAAACAATGTACTAGATAAAAGGAAAACTAGAGGATAACGAAAAATTGAGCTAATTCTTACCTACTTTGGCCTGTAACAGCAGCCTCTCGTAGCTTTCTTCCTACCTCTTGTAGCCTCATTTCAGGTTTCCTTTCCTCTATTCATCCTATAGTCTCCATTACACTCTCATTGACCACGAGCTCTGCTCATTCCTTGAGTGACCTCATTCACATTAATTATCACCTAAAACATTTTTCTCTGAATCCAGCCTCACATTTAACCGCCTAGGATTCCCAAGGTGGTGCAGACGCTGAAAACACTCGAATACTAACCGAAAGGTTGACAGTTTGAACTCACCCAGATGTGCCTTGGATGACAGGCCTGATGACCGGCTTATGAAGGATAACAGCCTTGAAAACCCAGTTCTACTTTGTACACATGGAGTCGCCGTGAGTCGGAATCAACTTGATGGCAACTAACAACAACTATAACACTTCTCCAATGTAGATGTCCTGCTAGTACCCCAACATATCCAAATATGAATTCATCTTCCTGCCAAACCAGTTCCCTCTGTTTGTTCCCTAACCATCTAGGCCACCTAGTTAAAACCATAGGAATCATGGAGTTACTGTCCTGCTCCTTCAGCCTCTATAATCCAGTTACCAAGTACTATCCACTTTTGACTTCCTAAAAATCTACGATCTATCCCCACTTAAAAAACAAAAAACCGACATTGTCATCGAGTTAATTCTGACTCAGCAACCCTATAGGACAGAGTAGAGCTTCCCCACAGTGTTTCCAAGGAGCAGCTGGTGGATTTGAACTGCCAACCTTTTGGTTAAGAGCCATGGCTCACTGTAGCTCTTAGTCACTGTGCCACCAGAGCTCCACTGCCACTGTCTTATTTCAGGCTTTCTTTTCTTTTCAAATGCTAGAACTACCAGTTCCCCAACCTCCAGCTTCATTTTCAACATCAATCTATATATTCTACACCAGCTCTCCTTCCTCACGATTTCTTCAAGATTCACATCTGACACTGATTTCCTGCTTCAGATCTTTCAGTGGCTCACTACTACTTTCAGAATAAAGTTCTAACTCCTTAGAACTTAGCTCACAGGATCTTCGTGATACTGCCCCTGCATATCTCCAAGAGGGTCCTCTGTTGACACGCCAGGTCCTCTGTGTTAGAGCCATTGTTACCCCAGACATTTCTCCAAACATATTCTTGTATCCTTTGGAGTCTGGAATAGCACTCAATGTACAGTAAATGAATCAATCAAATGAATGCATGAATAAAGTCGTACTGAATTTGGAATGGCAGACTGGTAGCTAATTGGAACCATCAAATAAGCAAATGTCAGAGAGATTAGAATTTAGGTGAAAATTCAAAACCAGAATCACAAATTTGAGAATCACTAATAAAAAAGCAATATTTAGAAGTCTTGAGAATGGACAAGTTCCGGCAATATACGACCTTGGCTAAAGCCAGGGGATCTTTCCTTCTAGTTATATGGCTACATCATGGACCCAAGGTGGGAACTTCTTATCCATGTATAAGAAGCTACCAGTCAACGAACTAGAGATAGAAGGGAACTTCCTGAAACTGATAAAGGCCATCTATGAAAAACTCACAGCTAGCATCATACTTAAAATAAAAGACTGAATGCTTTCCCCAGAAGATCAGGAACAAGATAAGGATGTCCACTCTCACCACTTCTATTCAACACTGTCCTGGAGATTCTGCTCAGGTCAATTCATCAAGAGGAAGAGATAAAAGGCTAGGCTGGTGAGAAGTAAAACTCTCTCTATTCACAGGTGACATGATCTCATATACAGAAAATGCTCAGGAATCCATTCAAAACTATTAGTACTAATAAACAAGTTCAACAAAGTTGCAGGGTACAAGAGCAATATACAAAAGACAACTGTGTTTCTATACACAATAGAATCTGAAAATAAAATTAAGAAACTTGTACTCTGGAAACAACATCATTGAAAGAAATAATATTAAAAAAAAACTAAATAAATGGAAAACATCCCATGTTCATGGGCTGAAAGACAATATTGCTAAGATGGCAGTATTCCTCAGACTGATCCACAGATTCAATACAATTCCCATTAAAGTCCAACAGCCTTTTTGGCAGAAATTAACAAGTTGATCTTAAAATTTATGTGGAAATGCCAGTAACCCAGGAAAGCCAAAATAATCTTGAAGAAGAAGAATAAAGTTGGGGGACTCATGCTTTTCAGTTCCAAACTTACTACAAAGCTACAAGTAATTAAGACAGTATGGTACTGATATAGCCCAGTGGAACAGAATTGAGAGGCCAGAAATAAATCCTCACATTTACAGTCAGTTGATTTTTGACAAGGATACCAAGACAATTTAATGGGAAAAGAATAGTCTAGACACACAAAAAAATGAAGTTAAACTCCTACCTCATAGCATATGCAAAACTTACTCAAAATGGATCACAGACCAAAATGTAAGAGCTGTACCTGTACAACTCTTTGTACTAGTTTCCTAGGACTGCCATAACAAATGACAACTTGGTAGCTTACAACAAAAATTTATTTTCTCACAGCTGAGGCCAGAAGTCTAAAATCAAGGTGTCCACACAGCTGCCCTCCCTCCAAAGGTTTTAGGGGAGACTTCTTTCTTGCCTCTTTCAGCATCTCAGGCTCCTGTCGTTCCTTGGCTTGAGGGTACGTGAGTTCAGTCTCTGCCTCCACCTTCACATTGCCTTCTCCCATGTGTTTCTAGGTCTCTCAGTCTTTTCCTTTTCTATCTCTTACAAGGACATTCCACTGGATTTGGAGCCCATGCTAATCAGGGTGACCTCATCTCGAGATCATTACCTTAATTACATCTACAAAGACCCTCTGTCCAGGTAAGATCACATTTACAGGATCCTCAGGTAAGGACTTGGACGTGTCTTTTTCAAGACCAGTGTTCAACCCACTACACTCTTCATGACTTTGAGTTAGGCAAATATTTCTTAGATGTGACAACAAACGAACAAGTAACCAAAGAAAAAATAAATGGAGCTTCATCAAAATTAAATACTTTTATGCTTCAAAGGACACCATCACAAAAGTGAAAAGACAGGTTACAGACTGGTAGAAAAATCTGATAAATGTTGTATCGCATAATGGACTTGTATCTAGAATATATAAAGAACTCCTACAACTCAATAATGAAAAGACGAATAGCCCAATTAAAAAATGAAAAAGGGCTCTTAATAGATACATCTCCAAAGATAAGAAGACAATCACAAAGGACATATGTAATTTAATCCCATTTATACAAAATATCCAGAAAAGGCTAATGTACACAGACAAAAACAGTTCAGTGGTCATCTACAGCTGGAGAGGATACGCATTTAGGGAGTGACAGCTTAGAGGTGAGGGGTTTCTTTTTGGTAGGATAAAAATGTTCTAAAACTGATCGTAATGATACTTGTCCAGTTCTGTGAACTGAACTGTATAATTTAAATTGGTAAATTATATGGTAGGTGAATATATCTCAATAAAGCTATCTAAAAAAGAAAAAGTGATCAAATTTTTCAATCCAGAAACTGATGCAAGGGAAAAGGCTACCTCTCCAAAGTAATTTGTGCTCCCTACTATAAAATATTAAAAAAATATAAAATATTTAAAAACTTTTATTTATTTTTTATACTATAAAATATAAAATCAATCTCTCTTTTTTATACCTTAGATAACAGGAAATGAAGTTAAATGTAGCGCTCAATTGTAATAACTCTCATTCTAAGTTTTAGAACAAATATTTCTTACCTGATTTTACTTAAGTATTTTAATTATCCTATGCTGCATGTTTTAATGTTATCTGTGGCCTTAAATCCTTACAAGTACAAAAGATTGACTTTTAAGCTGATAATAAACTAATAAACTAAGTGGCCTTTTCCCTAAAGCCGTGAAGTAATAACTGCATCCAGACTGTTTTCTATGCCAATCAGCAAATACAGAGAAGAATGCTAGTAATTTTTTCTTTCTTTTTTTAATGAGCTTCAAATAAGGAGGATAGTTATCATATAAATAAGAATGGGGAATGGTGGAAATAAAAACTAAAAAGTGTATGATAATTGTAATCATTCTAACTTTATATTTGCACACAACATGCTAGTAACCGGAGATTTCATTCAATTTTGTTTTGAATCAGAAGTATTACTGTGTGAGTGATTTGATTTCATGTGGCTGTCTACCGGGAACATCATCCAAAACAAAAAGACTTCATCCCGAACTACTCTGTCCAGACACACGGCATTTTTCCAGGGTCACTTCACCCCAGAGTACGTTTGCTAAATATCAATTTTATGTTAGACTAGAATAATAAAAACCAAATAACAAGATAAAATGCTGAAAAACCTAACACAACCCAAATCTAAACACCTGGATTCTCTGATTCCTTTTTACTGCCATAATCAATGTTTGACTTCATTTTCGTAAAGTTTAATTTATCCTACTGGGACTAAATAACAACGACAACAACAAAAACATATGATTAAAAAAAAAAAAAACCCAAACCAAACCGTGTGCCATCGAGTCAATTCCGACTCATAGCAGCCCTATAGGACAGAGCAGAACTGCACTATAGAGTTCCCAAGGAGCACCTGGCGGATTCGAACTGCCAACCCTTTGGTTAGCAGCCATAGCACTTAACTACTACGTCACTAGGGTTTCCAAAATATATGACAATCACTCTCAATTGTACTTACAAGTGAGCCATTAATATGGCTATGTGGGACCTTTAAACATATACTCACTTCCGTTCAAACTTTTGCTTAGTACTTAATGTCCTCAGTTTATACTCAAACATATTACATACACTCTGAATTACAGCAATAGCCACCCAACTGGCCTTGGGTGTTTATCTGTCTTTTGTAATCTACTCTTCTAAAACCTGTAATACAGTGGTAATTTAACTTTCAGGGGTCATAGGCCCCTCTGAGAATCTAAGGAAAGTTATGGGCCCTCTTAAGTACATATATGCACATTTCTCTCCAAGTCCTTCACAGACTCTAAGAAAGCACAGCTATAATGACATCTCATTGCCTACCCATCAAATCCAAACTTCTTAGCCTGATATTTAAAGTACTTCATAATGTAGTCACAGTTAACCCAGGTAATTTATCTCCCGTTCTTTTTCAACTACATGCACCAATCAGGGCGCTCTCTCTCTCTTTACTATCCCAACACAGGCATACCATCCTCTTTCTGGCTTGACCTTATGGTTCCCTCTTGTTGCTTAAATGCACAACTGTCTGCTTTTTACAAATACTTCCACGTAAACCTAAAATACCTCCCCTGCCGTGACGGTGTCCCTCTGTCAATGATCAGATCATCTGCTCCTTTCTGAATTCTGAAACAAGTTACCTACATCTCTTATAGAGTTCACCATGTTCTACCTTGTATTATACCAAAACTCTTGTTGCCGTCGAGTCGATTTCTGACTCAGGGTGACCCTATAGGACAGAGTAGAACTGCCCAATAGGGTTTCCGAGGAGCACCTGGTGGATTAGAACTTCCAACCTCTTGGTTGGCAGCCATAGCCCTTAACCACTATAGCATCAGGGTTTCCTTGTATTATACAAGCTACTCATAAAGTTAGGAAACATAAAATACACTTGTTCATTACATTGTCAAATAATATGCTTTTTATGTTTGCCTTCGACCTCCACAATGCTTTTCATGTGAAGTATCTCACACACTCTGTATTTACGTGTATCTTTTCTCCTCTCATAGCCAATAAGATCCTTAAGGGCAGACACAGGACCTAATGTACTCTTGGGTGTCCCACAGTCACCAGGAGAAAAGGAGTACCTTTGATATAAAGTACCTCAATATCTGGGCCTCAGTGTTCTTCAGACACTTCATGCATTCTGTATGCCAAATTACAAGATTTTTCAAGGATCATCTTCCCCTGTGCCTCCATAAACAAAGTTCAAAGTACACTGTTCTACCCTCTTGCTGGGTACTAGATCAACTGTGAACTCACTAAAATAGTAGTTAAGTTATTCTCTCTACTCACTGAGATATGCCAACCCTACTATTATGGATTGAAATGTGTCCCCATAAAACGTGTGTCAACTTGGGTAAACCATGATTCCCAGTACTGTGTGATTGCCCACCATTTTGTGATCTGATGTGATTATCCTATGTGTCGTAAATCCTAACTGCTACGATATGTCAGATGGTTCCTGGCTGAAAGCAGAGAATACCAGAAGGATGCTTACCTGTGTTTTATTGACTATGCAAAGGCATTTGACTGTGTGGATCGTAACAAACTATGGATGACACTGCGAAGAATAGGAATTCCAGAACACTTAATTGTGCTCATGAGGAACCTTTACATAGATCAAGAGGCAGTTGTTCAGACAGAACAAGGGGATACTGGTTGGTTTAAAGTCAGGGAAGGTGTGTGTCAGGATTGTATTCTTTCACCATACCTATTCAATCTGTATGCTGAACAAATAATCCGAGAAGCTGGACTATATGAAGAAGAACGGGGCATCAGGATTGGAGGAAGACTCATTAACAACCTGCGTTATGCAGATGACACAACCTTGCTTGCTGAAAGTGAAGAGGACTTGAAGCACTTACTAATGAAGATCAAAGACCACGGCCTTCAGTATGGATTATACATCAACATAAAACAAAAATCCTCACAACTAGACCAATGAGCAACATCATGATAAAAGGAGAAAAGAGTGAAGTTGTCAAGGATTTCATTTTACTTGGTTCCATAATCAACAGCCATGGAAGCAGCAGTCAAGCAGTCAAAAGACACATTGCATTGGGCAAATCTGCTGTAAAGGACGTCTTCAAAGTGTTGAAGAGCAAAGATGTCACCCTGAAGACTAAGGTGCACCTGACCCAAGCCATGGTATTTTCAATTGCATCATATGCACGTGAAAACTGGACAATGAATAAGGAAGACCGAAGAAGAGCTGATGCCTTTGAACTGTGGTGATGGCAAAGAATATTGACTATACCATGGACTGCCAAAAGAACGAACAAATCTGTCTTAGAAGAAGTACAACCAGAATGCTCATTAGAAGCAAGGATGGCGAGGCTGCGTCTTACATACTTTGGACATGTTGTCAGGAGGGATCAGTCCCTGGAGAAGGACATCATGCTTGGCAGAGTACAGGGTCAGGGGAAAAGAGGAAGACCCTCAACGAGGCAGACTGACACAGTGGTTGCAACAATGAGCTCAAGCATAACAACGATTGTAAGGATGGCGCAGGACCCGGCAGTGTTTTGCTCTGTTGTGCATAGGGGCGCTATGAGTTGGAACCGACTCGACGGCACCTAACAACAAAAACAACATAATATTAATGAGGCAGGACACGATCTACAGGATTGGGTTGCCTCTTTTGAGATATAAAAGAGAGATGGGAGCAGAGAGGAGACAGACCTCATTATCGCCAAAAGAAGAGATAGGAATGGGTGCATCCTTTGGATCCAGGTTCCCTGCACTGAGAAGGTCCTAGACCAGGGGGAGATTGATGACAAGGATCTTTCCCCAGAGCTGATAAAAAGAGAAAACCTTCCCTTGGAGCTGGAGCCCTGAATTCAGATTTCTAGCCTCATAAACTCTGACAGAATAAATTTCTGCCTGTTAAAGCCATCCACTTATGGTACCTGTCACAGGAGCACTAGATAACTAAAAACCTTGTTCATAAAAACCTTCAACATATCAAGAATCCTCACCTAATGACCACTAACCCAGAAGGGAGCCCCAGTTATAAAACAGATTCAGAAAACATACCTAACAACATCCCAAATTATATATGCAATATATACATTTTATGTGTATATATATGCCTTTGAGTTGTGGTGTTGGCAAAGAATGTTGACTATACCTTGGACTGCCAAAAGAATGAACAAATCCATCTTAGAAGAAGTACAGCCAGAATGCGTCTTAGAAGGGAGGATGATGAGACTTCATCTCACATATTTTGAACAAGTTATCAGGAGAGACCAGTCCCTGGAAAAGGACATCATGCTTGATAAAGAGATTGTTGTCGTTAGGTGCCGTGAAGTTGGCTCTGACTCACAGTGACCCTACGTACTACAAAACGAAACACTGCCCGGTCTGCACCATCCTCACAACCATTTTTATGCTTGAGCCCATTGCTGCAGCCACTGTGTCAATCCATCTCATTGAGGGTCTTCCTCTTTTTTGCTGACTCTCTCTTTACCAAGCATCATGTCCTTCTCCAGGGACTGGTCCCTCCTGATAACACGTCCAAAGTATGTAAGACATCGTGCTACATCAGGAAATGAAGGTTCTGAAAGCTTGACTCCAACCACATCATTAAGGTGGACTCTACTTTGAGGAGGCAGCTCTTCCCTAGTCATCTTTTCAGTGCCTTCCAACCTGGGGGGCTCATCTTCCAGCACTATATTAGGCAATGTTCTGCTGCTATTCATAAGGTTTTCACTGGCTAATTCTTTTCAGAGGTAGACTGCCAGGTCCTTCTTCCTAGTCTGTTTTAGTCTGGAAGGTGGCATGAAACCTGTTTGCCAGGGTAAAGGGGAGGACCGGCAAAAAAGAAGAAGACTCTTAATGAGATGGACTGACACAGTGGCTGCAAGAATGGGCTCAAGGATAACAACCATCATGAGGATGGCGCAGGCCCAGACATGTTTCGTTCTGTTGTACGCAGGGTTACTATGAGTCAGAACTGATCTGACAGCACCTTACAACAACATCAACAAACACTACAGGAAGCAGTGAAATAGCATACAAATATAGGAACTTTTTCAGGAACCCCTAAACATGATATGGAAACCCTGGTGGCGTAGTGATAAGTGCTACGCCTGCTAACCAAAGGCTCAGCAGTTCGAATCTGCCTGGCGCTCCTTGGGAACTCTATGGGGCAGCTCTACTCTGTCCTATAGGGTCGCTATGAGTCGGAATCGACTCGACAGCACTGGGTTTGGTTTTAAACATGATATGGAGCTACAGAGGCTGCTAACCAAAAGGTGAGCAGTTTGAATCCACCGGCCAGTCCTTGGAAACCCTATGGGGAAGTTCTAGTCTGTCCTATAGGGTCACTATGAGTTGGAATCGACTCGATGGCAATGGAAACATAATATAAAAGTTTACAACCAGCTGACTGATACTACGACATACGTGAACCTTAAAAATAGTATGTTAAATGAAGAAAGTCAGACAGAAAGAACCACATGTTATAGTACTTTATGTGACGTAATCAGAATAAGTAAATCCGTAGAGACAGATAGCAGATTAGTGATTGCCAGAGGCTGAAGGGAGGAACAAATAGGGAGTGACTGCTAATGGGATATGGGGTTTCTTTTCAGAGTAATGAAAATGACCTGAAATTAGACAGTGGTAATAACCGCACAACTTTGTGAATATACTTAAAATCGCTGAACTGTACACTTTAAAAGGGTGAGTTTCACGTTATATAAATTACATCTCACAGTTTTGGGTGGCGCAAATGTTTAAGCCCTCAACTACCAGCCAAAAGTTGGTGGTCCGTACCCACCGAAAGGAGCCTAAGAAGACAGGTCTGGCGATCTGCTTCTGAAAGGTCAGAGCCTTGAAATCCCTATGGAGCACAGTTCTACTCTGTACACATGGGGTCACCACGAGTCAATATATATATAGCTTTCAATGTTTTTTTTTTTAAATTATATCTCAATTTTTTTAAAGTTTATGACCAATGACCAATTTGGTCATTTTACCTTGAAGAAAACTTTTTAATAGGAATCTTACTTAGTACTTTGTTTTCTAAAGCTGATTAAAACTACAGGGTGCAAGCTAGTTCCCTACAAGCCCGTTTTTAAAGCCATAGCATTAAATTCTTATACAGAGATTTTGTATTAAGAATCCAAAGTGCTGAATTCCTTAAAAAAAAAAAAAAAAAAGGAGTTCTAAAGACACTAGGCATACCTGCACAGTTAACAATGGCAGCAAGTAACATACCTGCTCCTGCATGCTGTGATCTCCAGACATCACTCCCTATTGTAGTCCCCATAGGCATGTGAATTTGTGATCCCTGATCTAAACAAAGATCGTCTATCTTTCTTATTATAATGAATGTACTATGAACCACTAATAAGTTAAAATGCAGTCATGTAGGATTACATTTTTATTAACTTCAAAGAGAAAAATACTGACAGCAACACCTGTTGAATAAAACCCTACAACTATTACAGATTCATGCTGTGTAAACTAAAGCGAAATAATCTGGGGAAAAGTTCATGTTTCTACTCTACAAAGAATAAGAAATTAATTTTAGTTTAAAAAGTCTTAAATTATTTTCACCAATTAATACACAGTAGTAAGAAATAACTTTTTACCCACATAATTAGGTACTGGCATAAGATGAAGGAAAGCTCTCTCATTCAGATTACTGATTCGGTATTTGAACAAACTGCTTTATTTGCTCAGTGATTTTATATTTAAACCATCTCTAAGTCTCCTGATGCTTAAACGCACAATGAAAAAATGACCACTACCCATCTACAGCTTGTACATATTAGGCTGTATTTTACAAAACTAGAAGAAAACAAAACGCAGCGACACAGCAGCAGCTCCAAACGCCACTCCCCAATATTGCCACCACCGCCCGCCGCGATTGGCCGCCGCCCGGGGGAGAGGCCAGAGTAAGCTGAGCGCCCATTGGCTACGCCATTGCGCTCGCTGGTGGCCCCTCCCACCTGCCGGAGGGGGAGAGGGCGGGGAGGAGGAAGCCGCGAGGGGTGGGCGCGGAGCTGCGGCTGCCGTGGGCGGGGGAGTCGGGAACGTGGCGGAGCCGGGGGTGGGACGGCCAGGTGTACGGGCTCCTGGGCGCGCGGCCTAGTGCGGTGGGCGGAGCCCGGGGCTGAAGGGGACAGGGGGTGGGGCTAACGGCCCGGGATTCACACGTGGAGGTAGAGTGTAGATGCGTCTCCAGCCTTGGGGGATGAAGGAGCTGGGTGACGGGCGGGAATAGGCAGGCGTGAGGGGTGGGAACATGGGGGCTGCTGCCTTCTCCATAGCGGCCTGGGTTGGGGGGTGACCTGGACTCGCATTTGGAGAAGAGTGAGGATGCGCCCCTGGGCTTGGGTGGGGCAGGGTCGAAGGAGCCCAGGGAGTGGGGTGAGAAGTGGTTTTGGGGGCTGCTGCCCTCACCTGGGCGGTGACCAAGGCCAGAGGGAGGTGGGGAAGGCGAACTGGCCGCTACTTGCATGTCGAGGTAGAATGGAGACCCTTCTGTCTCCCCTCTCCCCCGACCCCAAAGGTCCGGGATTTGGGGAGGATGCTGGAGGCACTGGAAGGGTGTGAGGTAACGCCTGGGGGCTGCAATCCAGGGGGAGAGGGACGATGCTGGCTCTCCAGAAGGAAGGGAGGTGTATTTGCAGCCAAAGAGGTTGTGGACGCCTGAGCTTTTTTTTGCCTGCAGTCCCAATCCTAAGCAAGGCTGTGGACCCCCTCTCGGAAAGCTCCCCTGCCAGGCTTGCTTTTTTTCTCCCATTCTTCTTAAGCACCTGAAGGATTCTGTCTCCCACGCGAGAAAAATCAATTAAATATAAAAAACGATGTGCAAAATTTCTAATACGTATCGTCCTTGGATGGAGAAGAGGAATAACTCCCTTACCCTGCCACACACACATACACTCCCTACCCCCCAACCCCCCGCCCCTCCACGCCACCCCACAGCTCTGAAACTGCTTCTCTTTCTTAGGCAGCTGCACACTGTTCCCATTCCAGGATTGTGTGGGAGAAGACTGTTGTGCGCTTGTGTCTGTCCTCCCAGGCGGCACCAGCCCCTGGTTAATAAAAGGTACAGATGCTCGTGTCTGTCCTCCCAGGGTGGACCAGCCCCCGGTTAATAAAAGGTACAGATGGTTAGAACACGAATGTGTGACGTCAGACTTGGTTTTAAAAAGTCCCGTTTTCCCCACATCAGTTGTATCTCTTGGGATAGACTTCATATTTAGAGGATCGATTTCAGTCCAAGGGCAGTCTGGATGCAGGAAAGGGGACCTACGCCAGAACTGTCAGATTATTATAATGCTTCACTTATAACAAAAAGCTTACCCTTAAAAAACAAAAAGCTTATCCTTAAATTAAAAAAAAAAATCTTAGCCCCATAAAAAATGAAAATATCAGAATCTGAAAGATCAAAAACAATGCAGATTAATAGTACAAGCCTTCCAGTATTCTTTGACATATCTGTGCCTTGATGCTCTAGAAACAATTTCTACCTAAAATTACATTCGTCATCATAAATTACATTTTCTGCTTAAAATGCAGACATTCTCATAACAGTGAATGCAACAATCATGACAAAACTAAAGAGGAAGTCCAACTGCTCTTGCTTTGTATTATCATCAGTACCTCACTCCTTTCCCTTTACTTCATCAACTCCAGCGGACAAAATAGGGATGCTATTTGTCCCCCAACCTCTCCTTATCTGTTCAGTGAAAGTGAATGAGTTAATGTTATGAAAGCATTTGAGTTCTGCAAATCAAAGTTCTGATAATATTACTAAAAAAAAAAAGAAAATTACTAAAACACTTTGTAATTACAGGTCACCTTTGTAAATAGTTACCCATGTGCTATGTGGGATACAGAATTCTACCTTAAGAATTTAGCTTCATGCATACATAAACTTGTTAACCACTGTGGATGTCTAGTCAGAAGTCAATAAATTCCCCCCAATCATCCCTCCTCTAGATTAAAGTTCTAGAATTTAAAAGCACAGTGGGAACTTGATTAGGAACATGGTGAAGATTAACTTTTGGGAAAACGTAAGTGCGTTTGAGAACATGAATTAAAATTATGGACCAAGTATGTATTTTTGTAGGTTTTGTAATTGATCTAATGAAACTTTTCAGGGCTCCTCTGAATTTTTCTAATTACCAACAATTAATGACTATGTTTTATAATGCACCAAATCTGACGACTTTACAAATAGTAAATGCCAAACTCTCCTGCTAGAGAATGTTTAAGATCGAGCTGGATTCTCACCCTTCCTGACTCTGAACATCATTCGTAAAATCTAAACTTAACCTTACCTGGCCTGCTCATCTCCCAGAATCAAGTAAGATGACATGAAAGGCTGTGGGAACTCTGAAGGGCTGTACAAATTTAATGTTATTATTACAGCAACTACATTTCCATAGCTGGCAAGAGGGTAATAACCATTTATTCTAAAACATAGAAATAAAAAATTTAAGGAATGGAGCAATAAAATTCATGTTGAATTCTGATTTTTAAAAAAAAATTTATAAGATTTCTCCTGCTTATTATAAAATACTCAAATATTAAAGAAATGTAGAAATGTACAGTACTGACAAAAATTAGTTGGATTCCTCTACACTAACAAAGAGAACTTCAAAGAGGAAATCAAATCAATACCATTTACAGTAGCCCCCAAGAGCTTAAAATGCTTAGGAATAAATCTAACCAAAGACATAAAGGACCTATACAAAGAAAACTACAAGGCTCTACTGCAAAAAACCAAGAGACCTACATAAGCGGAAAAACATAACTTGCTCATGGATAGGAAGACTCAACACTGTAAAAATGTCAATTCTACCCAAAGTGATCTACAGATACAATGCAATCCTGATCCAAATTCCAACAACATTTTTTAACAAGATGGAGAAACAAATCACCAACTTCATATGGAAAAGGGAGAGGCCCTGGATAAGTAAAGCATTACTGAAAAAGAAGAACAAAGTGGGAGGCCTCATACTACCTGATTTTACCACCATAGTAATCAAAACAGCCTGGTACTCATACAATGACAGATTGACCAATGGAACAGAATTGAGAGCCCAGGTGTAAATCCTTCTGCCTATGAGCATCTCATATTGGACAAAGGTCCAAAGTCCATTATATAGGGAAAATACAGCCTCTTTAACTTATGGTGCTGGCATAACTGCATATCCATATGCAAAAAAAATGAAGAAAGACCCATACCTCACACCATGTACAAAAAGTAACTCAAAATGGATCAAAGAACTACATATAAAATCTGAAATGATAAAGATCATGGAAGAAAAAACAGGGACAATGCTAGGAGCCCTAATACATGTCATAAACAGAATATAAACGATAACTAACAGTGCACAAACACCAGAAGAGAAACTAGATAACTGGGAGCACTCCTAAAAATCACACACTTAGGCTCATCAGAAGGCTTCACCAGAGTTAAAAAGACAGCCTACAGACTGGGAAAAAATTTTTGGCTACGACATACCTGATCAGGATCCAATCTCTAAAATCTACAAGATACTGCAAACCCTCAACAACAAAAAGACAAATAACCCAGTTAAAAAATGGGCAAAGGATATGAACAGGAACTTCACCAAAGAAGGCATTCAGGCAGCTAACAGATACATGAGGAAATGCTCACTATCATTAGCCATTAGAGAAATGCAAACCAAAACTGCAATGAGATACCATCTCACCCCAACAAGGCTGGCATTAATCCAAACACCACAAGTTAGTAAATGTTGGAGAGGTTGTGGAGAGACTGGAACAGTTATACACTGCTGGTGGGAATGTTAAATGGTATGGCCATTTTGGAAATCGATTTGATTCTTCCTTAAAAAGCTAGAAAAAGAAGTACCATATGATCCAGCAATCCCACTTCTTGGAATATATCCCAGAGAAATAAGAGCCTTTACATGAACAGATACATGCACACCCATGTTCACTGCAGCACTGTTCACTACAGCAAAAGGACAGAAACAACCTAGGTGCTCATAAACAGACGAATGGATAAACAAATTATAGTATATACACACAATGGAATCCGATGCAAAGATAAAGAACAATGATGAGTCTGAAAATTATCTCATGACGTGGATGAATCTGGAAGGCATTATGCTGAGTGAAATTAGTCAAAAAAGGACAAATATTGTATGAGACCACTATTATAAGAACTCAAGAAAAAAGTCAAACAGAAGAAAACATTCTTTGATGATTACAAGGGTGGGGAGGGAGGGAGAGGGGAATTCACTAACTAGAGAGTAGACAGGAATTATCTTAGGTGAAGGGAAGGACGACACACAACACACGGGAAGTCAGCACAACGGGACTAAAACAAAAGCTAAGAAGTTTCCTGAACATAACCAAACACTTCATGGGACAGAGTAGCAGGGGCAGGTGTCTGGGCACCATGGTTTCATGGGACCTCTAGGTCAATTGGCATAACAAAGAAAATGTTCTGCATCCCACTTTGGTGGTGGCATCTGGGGGTCTTAAAAGCTTGCGAGAGGCCATCTAAGAGGCATCAATTGGTCCCAACCCACCTGGAGCAAAGGAGAATGAAGAACACCAAAGACACAAGAAAAATATTAACTCAAAAGAGAAAACGGCCACATAAACCAGAGACTCCATTGGCCTGAGACCAGAAGAACTAGATGGTGCCCGACTACCACCAGTGACCACCCTGACAGGGAACATAACAGAGAGTCCCTGACAGCAAAAGTGTGGTGCAGAACTCGAATTCATATAAAAAGACCAGACTTAATGGTCCGACTGAGACTAGAGGACCCCCAAAGACATGGCCCCTGGGCTTTCCGTTAACCTAGAACTAAAACCATTCCCTAGGCCAACTCTTCAGACACAGAATTGATGGACTATAAAATATAAAATAATACTTGTGAACAGTGTGCTTCTTAATTCAAGTTGATACAAAAGACTAAATGGGCAGCTCCTGTATGGAGGTGGGATGAGAAGACAGAAGGGGATAGGAGCTGGTTGGACGGACACTGGAAATGCAGGGTGGAAAGGCAGAGTGTGCTGTCATATTTTAGGGATTGCAACTAGGGTCCAATAGCAATATGTGTATACATTTTTGTATGAGAAATTAACTTGAGCTGTAAACTTTCACCTAAAGCACAATTAAAAAAAAAAAAAAATTATAATACTGAAGGTAAAGTCCCATATCATCAAAGCCAGTGAAACTGGAAACTAGAATGTTGTCAGTGATCCCTCTGTCTGCCACCCTTACCTACCTCCTCTTTTCTCCAGGTAACTTTCATTCTCTTTTACTACAACCAAGACCTCTATTAACACATTTTAAGTACTCTGCAATGATAAAGGAAAAAAGCCGGTATTCCTGACCTCAGATTTGAAGAGGAGGCCTGGTGGAACAGTAGTTAAGCACTGGGCTGCAGCTAACTGAAAGGTCGGGGGTTCCAAGCCACCAGCCAGTGCACGGGAGAAAGGAATGATTAACTGGTTGGGTTAGAGTCATATGACCATGTCTTAGCCAATCACTACAGCCAAAGAAGCAAGGTCTTCAAACTGATGCAAGTTTCTATGCAGAAAAAGCCATGTCTAAAATGGTTTGAGGACAGATATCATACAGAATTGCTGTGAGCTGGACAATCACAACAAATTTTATTTCTTATACTACTACATGGAAACCCTGGTGGCGTAGTGGTAGCTATAGCTGCTAACCAAAATGCCAGTTCAAATCCACCAGGACTCCTTGGACACTCTACAGGGCAGTTCTACTCTGTTGTGTAGGTCGCTGTCAGTTGGGATTAACTCAGTGGCCATGGGTTTGGTATGGTTTGGATACTACTACATAAGGAGCCCTGGTGGTACAGTGGTTAAGGGCTTGGGTACTAACCTAAAGGTCAGCAGTTCAAACTCACCAACCGCCCCAGGGGAGGAAGATGTGGCAGTCTGCTTCCTTAAAGATTACAAGCTAAGAAACCTTATGGGGCAGTTGTACTCTGTCCTACACGGTCACTGTAAGTCAGAATCTACTTGATGGCAGCAGGTTTTTGGATACTACCACGTCAGGTACTTGCTCTGCACTGTATATCCTTTATCTCATTTCAGTTTTCAATAGCCTCAGAAGTGTGCCCAGAGTTACCCAGCTAGTAAATGGCAGGCCTGGATTCATGAGGGCCTTGGAAGCCAAGAAGGGTAGCTAACAAAGTAGGGAATAGGCAACTATTGATGCCTTTCAGCCAGATAATCCCCATTGTTGTTGTTAGGTGTGGTCAAGTCAGTTCCTACTCCTAGCAGCCCTGTGTACAACTGAGTGAAACAGTGCCCAGCCCTGCACCATCTTCACAATTGCTGCTAAGCTTGAGCCCGTTGTTGCAGCCACTGTGTCAATCCACTGACCCTCTACCTGTCTGAATAAAATGAGCTTTATAAAGAGTCTGAAAGACATGGAGGATGGATATAATAGACTGCCAAAGCAGCACAGAGAAACAAGGAGATAAAAAAATCAAAAGTTCAGAGACTTCAGAGATAAAATTAGAAGATCCAACATAGATCTAAAAGTTTCATTGGAAAGAAAACAGAAAATGAAGAAGAGGTACTATTCACGGAGATCATGGCTGAGAATTTTTCAGATTTGAAGAAACGCATGAGTCATCAGATCAAAGGTAGACATTAAGTCTCAGGCAGAATAATTGTAAAAACTGAGACCTACGCATAACAGTGAAACTACAGGACACCAAACACAATAAGAAAATGTTAAAAATTACCCCTGAAAGAAGTCAAATTACCCTAAAAGGAATGACAGGGACATGCCATCAGACTTATCAGCGAAAAGAGGTGATAGAAGATAGAAAATATCTTCAAAGTGTTGAGAAACCAGAACTGAGAAACAATTCCATACCTAGCTAGGCTGTATTTCAGAAGGAAGGACAAAATACATTTTCACATTTGGGACTCACAGCCCCTCACTGAAAGAAATATTAAAGGACATACCTGAACCAGAAACAAACTGAACCCTAAAGGAACAAGTGAGATGGAAGAAGAAAGTGTGAACCAATAAATTAGCAAATATCCTGGTTAATCCAAATAAGTATTATTCTTTTTTAAGAGCCAGTATTTTAGAATGTAAAAACAAGGTGAAATAAAAGTATTAGTCATTAAAAATATGGTAGATGGTAGCAGGAAGGAGTTCTGAATTAAAACATTCTAAACTCCTTTTGGAAACCCTGGTGGCATAGTAGTTAAGTGCTACGGCTGCTAACCAAGAGGTCCACAGTTCAAATCCGCCAGGTGCTCCTTGGAAACTCTATGGTTCGGTTCTGCTCTGTCCTATAGGGTCACTGTGAGTCGTAATCGACTCGACAGCAGTGGTTGGGGGGTTGTTGTTGTTGTTAGGGGCCACCGAGTTGGTTCTGACTCATAGCGACCCTATGCACAACAGAATGAAACACTGCCCGGTCCTGAGCCATCCTTACAATCATCGTTATGCTTGAGCTTGTTGTTGCAGCCACTGTGTCACTCCACCTCATTGAGGGTCTTCCTCATTGAAGGTCTTCCTCTTTTCTGCTGACACTGTACTCTGCCAAGCATGATGTCCTTCTCCAGGGACTGATCCCTCCTGACAACATGTCCAAAGTGTGTAAGATGCAGTCTCGCCATCCTTGCTTCTAAGGAGCATTCTGATTGTACTTCTTCCAAGACAGATTTGTTCATTCCTTTGGGAGCCCATGGTATGTTCAGTATTCTTCGCCAACACCACAATTGAAAGGCGTCAACTCTTCTTCAGTCTTCCTTATTCATTGTCCAGCTTTCATGTGCATATGATGCAATTGAAAATACCATGGCTTGGGTCAGGCGCAAGTTACTCTTCAAGGTGACATCTTTGCTCTTCCACTTTAAAGAGGTCCTTTGCAGCAGATTTACCCAATGCAGTGTGTCTTTTGATTTCTTGACTACTGCTTCCATGGCTGTTGATTGTGGATCCAAGTAAAATGAAATCCTTGACAACTTAAGTGTTTTCTCTGTTTATCATGATGTTGCTCATTGGTCTAGTTGTAAGGATTTTTGTTTTCTTTATGTTGAGGTGCAATCCATACTGAAGGCTATGGTCTTTGATCTTCATTAGGAAGCGCTTCAACCCCTCATCATTTTCGGCAACCAAGGTTGTGTCATCTGCATAATGCAGGTTGTTAATGAGTCTTCCTCCAATCCTGATGCCACGTTCTTCTTCATAGAATCCAGCTTCTCGGATTATTTGCTCAGCATACACACTGAATAGGTATGGTGAAAGAATACAACCCTGACGCACACCTTTCCAGACTTTAAACCAATCAGTATCCCCTTGTTCTGTCCATACAACTGCCTCTTGATCTATGTACAGATTCCTCATGAGCACAATTAAGTGTTCTGGAATTCCCATTCTTCACAATGTTATCCATAATTTGTTATGATCCACACAGTCGAATGCTTTTGCATAGTCAATAAAACACAGGTAAACATCCTTCTGGTATTCTCTGCTTTCAGCCAGGATCCATCTGACATCAGCAATGATATCTCTGGTTCCATGTCCTCTTCTGAAACCAGCCTGAATTTCTGTCAGTTCCCTGTCGATATACTGCTGCAGCCGTTTTTGAATGATCTTCAGCAAAATTTTGCTTGTATGTGATATTGATGATATTGTTCTATAGATCCACACATTCAGTTGGATCACCTTTCTTGGGAATAGGCATAAATATGGATCGTTTCCAGTCAGTTGGCCAGGAAGCTGTCTGCCATATTTCTTGGCATAGAAGAGTGAGCACTTCCAGCACTGCATCTGTTTGTTGAAACATCTCAATTGATATTGCATCAATTCCTGGAGCCTTGGTTTTCGCCAATGCCTTCAGAGCAGCTTGGACTTCTTCCTTCCGTACCATCGGTTCCCAATCATATGGCACCTCCTGAAATGGTTGAACATCAACTAATTCTTTTTGGTACAATGACTCTGTGTATTCCTTCCATTTTCTTTTGATGCTTCCTGCGTCGTTTAATATTTTCCCCATAGAATCCTTTACTATTGCAACTCGAGACTTGAATTTTTTCTTCAGTTCTTTCAGCTTGAGAAACGCCGAGTATGTTCTTCTCTTTTGGTTTTCCATCTCTAGCTCTTTGCACATGTCATTATAATACTTTGTCTTCTCGAGAGGCCCTTTGAAATCTTCTGTTCGGTTCTTTTACTTCATCAATTCTTCCTTTTCCTGTAGCTGCTCGACATTCAAGAGCAAGTTTCAGAGTCTCCTCTGACATCCATCTTGGTCTTTTCTTTCTTTCCTTACGACCTCTTGCTTTCTTCATTTATGATGTCCTCGATGTCATTCCACAACTCGTCTGGTGGTAGCCTCCTTTTATTCAGAAGGAGGAGTGAAATATTCCTTAACTTTTGATTTTAACAAGTTATTATAGTTTAGGTTCTTTGTTGCAATTAACAGAATCCCAGAAAGAATTTCTTAAAATTCTCTTCGGCAGCTCTCTGAGTCATTGGAAGGCCTAGAAAAACAAAGCTTTGGCTAAGGTCCTAGAAGTGCCCTAAACCATGCAACAGAATGAGCGTGATAAAGAAACTGCTACTGCCCCCATGGAACACCAAATGGCAGGAGCTCAACTTTTCTTCATCGGCCCCTGCTGTCAGCATCAATGTCAATTCTGCATCAGGAGGTCGATCTTGCAACCACGGCCACCTCCGCGAGCTGAATTCCTCTTCCTCTACCAGGAAAATGGAAGCCGGAGGCACAGCTTGCATAGCTGACATCGCTTTCTCTCACAGGTGCTTCTGGTTACCAGAGACTAAGTTATAGGTCTGCAGCCTAGCTGCAAGGGACGCAGAAAATCTGAGTTCTGACTTGTATACTAGAGAGGTGGGATCAATAACGCAAATATAGAAAGGCTGTTTAAATGATTATGGCAGTCCTGAAGATGACAGGAGTCCACTACTGATGTTCTCGTTAGTTACCGTTGAGGCAGCCCCTGTCTCACGGCAACCCCAAGTGTTACAGACCAGAACTGTTCCATAGGGTTTTCTCGGCTGTAGTCTTTATGTAAGTGTATCGCCAGGCCTTTCTTCCACAGGGCCACCGGGTGACTTAGGTTAGTAGTCAAGTGCAAGCTGTTTGTGCCACTCAGGCACTTTTCATTACTGATTCGCATGCTAAATACTTAAGAGTATTCACCAAAATAAGAAAAATAGAATGTGTAATTTCCAAACCTATACAGAATAAAAAAATTACAGAGAGAAAATTTAGTGAATTGATTAGCACGTAAGAAAGAAGAAAAATGGAAGCAAATTAAAAGCATGGTAAATAGAAAAATCCAAATAAGTTTGTAGAAAGAAGTCCAAGTATATTAATTACTATAAATATAAATGAATTAGACATTAATATCAGACATAAGAATTTAAGTTAAGAAGGACTGGTAGGATAAAGGGGTGGAATGTAGTAATTATAAAAAGAAAAAGTCACGAAGAAAACATAAAATCTTCAACTTGTATTCACTTAACAACCTAAAGCATGACGTGGGACATAAAATCCAAAGACGAACCTGACCTAAAGTAAAATGGCTGAACTCATGCTAAGGCTCAGTATGACCTTTCACATAGATTCAAACCCTGTTGCTTAGGAACCAACCCTATCATTAACGAAATCCTTTTCTCTGTGGTCCGGCTAAGGATGTGGATACTACGTGTCCTGGGGTCTGTAACCAAACCTTATCGAAATGCTTTGTGTTAGATCTCTTCAGAAAATCTTATATTCTGAGTGAGGTAATGTTTAACAACCTATTCCTGACAGTATCTGTCATGCCATCATCATGTCATCATTTTTTGACGGTCCTGAGACCCCCCTCTGCAAACACATACCTTGCAATTTTGTCCTTTAGCCAACGTATTCCAGTTGTATTAATGTAACCAGTGATGTTAAAAATCATGCTTTGCTTTGTCTTACCTTTGATTGACCTCAGTCACTGTAAACCAATCAGAATATTGTGTTTTCTATCTCCTTTTTTTTTTTCTATGACACTATGCCTATATGTGCTTTGTACCCCCTCCCTTGGATCTGTGAGCTTCAAACTCTGAGGTTTTCAAGATCTCCATTTGAATGACATACTGCCTTCAATACATGTCTTTTATTTTACTTTAACAGAATCGGAGAGTATTTTCTCTACAACATTTGGCATAGTCTTGGTGGGATTCGGTGATGTCTTCCCCAGTGGACCAGGAGGAGCTGAAAAGCCAGAGTCAGGCACTGACAAGCTCCTGCTTTCTCGGACCCCTTGGGACCTGTCCAGACGTGAGTGCTCCCAAGAGTGAGCCCCAAGTATTTCGGCATGGATCTTTGGGATTTATCAAAGCCATTTCTCAACGTTCACTTTCCCATTTGTTACTGAACAAGTTTGTTGGAGGATTGTGTTTTCAACTACAGTTCGGGTGTTACGAAGTTGCCACTTACTGGCTGTATTCTGTTAAGTGTATTCATGCTCATCTTTCTTTTGTTTTCTGTTTGCCTATTTCTAATTCATGAGTTTTGATTTTTGTGTGTGTGTGTGTTCGCGTGCGTGTGTGTGCACTTTAGGAGAGACTGTACTGAGCAAATTAGTTTCTCATTCAATAGTTTATACACAAATTGTTTTGTGACATTGGTGCAATCCCCATAATGTGTCAACAGTCTCCCCTTCTCCACCTTGGGTTCCCTGTCTCCATTTATCCCGGTTTTCTGACCCTTTCTGCCTTCTCGCCTTTGCTTTTGGGCAGGTGTTACCCATTTGGTCTCATTTACAATCTAATTCATGATTTGAATGACTGTCTACTGAGGTGCTTTCGGGTTTTACAAGCTGCAAAAATAAACAAATACATAAAATAAGGGCACAAGTCAACCTCTTAAATGGCACAAGAAAACACATCTCAGCTGCAGCAAAATACTCATAGATTTTTTTCAAACCCCGAAGGTGTCGAAGTTCTCAGTATACCTTTTAAGTTTTTGGTCAGTTGTTTCTTTTCATGGTCTGGACATTTTGCAGAAATCTTGAGCATGACAAGTCCACCATCTAGTGGATGAAAAATATAACTCCCTGTGCAAATGTTTCCTTTTTTTTCCTCTAAAGGTGCATCAAGCTTAACGCACTCTTTGGCTGTCAGCATGTACAAGTGTTTAGTAAGACGGGGAATGCCACCTCCAAAGACCATAGCGGACCTCTTTCTGTGACTCCTGCCACTTACATGGCCAAAAACTGTGACCCCCATTTCAGTTCAGTATCTTTGATGGTAGCATGTGCTTACTACAGAAAATCCCTGGCCAATTTGGGGGAGTTTTGAGCTCACTAAATTAACTTTTCTGAGCAGCGAGTTAGAGGCTAAAGGTTCTTGGACCAATCAGAACCAGTGGGAAGACTATTTTAATTTGTTTTTGGAAGCTTCCAAGAGACAAAATCATGTTAGTTTTGCCTACTCCAAGACACCAGTGTTCAGGCAAGCAAAACAAATTAAAGAATTGCAATGCCAAAATTCTAATGTCACTACAGCATTTTCTCCTCCTCCCACTGCTCCTCTGGAGGCTGCTTCTCTGTATCCATCTATACCTTCTTGTCCTGACAATAGTTTGTATGAGCTTCCTTGTTACTCCAGGGAATCCTCAAAAGAAACCAAACTAGTAGCTACAAGAGAGACTAAAGCAGTCATTGAGATGCCTTTCAAAATAAAATATCCAAAGGCAGGGGGAAGACCTCCTGAGGTTGCTTTTGCCCCCTGGACTAAAGTGAAACCTCATGCCATTGTGAAAGAATTTCTTGATCCTTGCGAAGAGCATCAAAAGTTTTGTCAGAAGTTTAAGGTTTTGTCAAAAACTTATGAACCTGGATGAGCAGATTTATGTAATCTATTACACATGTTACTAGAACCCTGGGGATGCTCAAAAGTGGATCAAAAAACCCCAAATGATTGCCATCGAGTCAATTCTGACTCATAGCGAGCTACAGGACAGAGTAGAACCACCCCATAGGGTTTCCAAGGGGTGGCTGGTGGATTTGAGCTACCAACCTCTTGGTTACCAGCCAAGCTCTTACCCACTGCATCACCAGGGCTCCATCAAAGGTGTGAGGCTAAATAGAAAAAACCTGAGAAACCATTACCTCTACAACCTAATGTCCCAGGTCTAGAATTACTAACTTAGAATAAAGTTATTGTTGCAGATCTTTCCCCAGAAGATAAACTGGGCTAAGGTTCAACCTTATAAACAGGACAAAGATGAAAATGTTTGTAACTATAGGGATTATTTAACTAAATTTTTTGTGGATCATTAGTGTTAAATTTAGAAGATGCTGGAGCCAGATCTCTTTCAATTCTATTTTTTTGGAGGGCTCCACCCCAAACTGTCCAATTCAATTAGACATCATCAATTAAATTGGGAAATGTTGAAACTTCAGGACTGATCTTGGCTTACAAATTAGCCCAAACCTTAGAACAAAGAGCTAGGGAATTGGAGCAGAAGGATAAAACCTGGCAGAATAAATTAATGGCATTACAGTTACAACAATTACAATCTCCAGGTTGTAATAAAGGACTCAAACCCCAGTTTGGGAATAGACCCAGGGTTCCTCAATCAGTAGTTCCTGGCATTTGCTGTTATTGGAAAAAGTCAGGCACACCAACCTAAAAATGTTCCCAGACCGAAGAAACTAAAGGGAATATTTTAGCTGACACAACCACCAGACAGGCTGCTTCCCAATTACCTCTGAATTGTGAGGGCCTCAGTTGCGATCAGGACAAAAAGGAGGGCAAAAGGAAATTAGGGAAATAAAATGGGGGTCTTCTTTCACTTTTTCAAAGTCTAATTTCTTAAGAAAGATAAATCAAGTAGAGTTGGGCTTGGCAAAACTTAACTCAAACCTTTGATCTTTCCTGTTTTCCTGATTTCTTGGGTATCCTTAATAAATATCAGCAGCTGACCTCTGAGAAAGAGATTAAGGACTGGGCATGAAACGAATGTTATCCGGATCCTACTATATGCTTGTGGGCTGGACTTGTGAACAGATCTGTTTTGCCTCCTTGCCTTCATGTCCCATTACTTTGAGCCTGTTTAATTGAGAAGATCAATTTGCCTGGGGAAAGCCTCATTGATTTCTTGGAACGGCATTTTTGGGGACATTTTGAGTCCATTGCCAGCAACATATCTTTTAGCTGCACATCTTCTTACAGGACAAGAATGTTTATGATGCTGAGTGCTTATGGCTCGGACCTTGATAGCCCTTCTTACTGACATTGTCCCAACAAATCCTCCATTCATAACAAATTTCACCTTTGCAGCGACTGCCCTTCAGATACACCCACCGACTTACAGATTGAAGAGTGCAGACAAAAAATTGCTGTTTGGCATGACTTGACTAGTCATCAGGCTAAGGATCCTGATGATAAGAGGGAACAATGGAAAGGGGAGGTGTCTTAGTTGTCCAGTGCCACTATAACAAAAATGCTACAAGTAGATGGCTTTAATAAAGAGAAATTTATTTTCTCACAGCCTAGTAGGTTACAAGTCCAAATTCAAGGCGCTGGCTCCAGGGGAAGGCTTTCTCTCTCTGTCAGTTTTGGAGGAAGGCTTCCCCTGGTCAAGGAGCTTCTCAGGCACAGGGACCCTGTGTCCAAAGGACAAACTGTGCTCCTGGTGCTGCTTTCTTGATGGTAAGAGGTCCCCAACTCTGCTTGTTTCTCTTTCTTTTTATCTCTAGAGAGATAAAAGGTGGTGCAGGCCACACCCCAGGGAAACTCCCTTTAAGTTGGATGAGGGAGGTGACCTGAGTAAGGGTGGTGTCACAATCCCACCCTAATCCTCTTAACATAAAATTACAATCACAAAATGGAGAACAACCACACAATACTGGGAATCATGGCCTAACCAAGTTGACAATATTTTGGGGAAGAGAATTCAATCCATGACACAGGTGATGCCTTTTTATCTCTGTTGGCTCTGGAGGAAGGTCCTTGTCATCATCTTCCCTTGGTCTAGGAATCTAGAGTCCAAACGATGCACTCTGCTCCTGGCACTGCTTTCTTGGTGGTATGAGGTCCCCATGACTCTATGCTCACTTGTCTCTTTTTTATCTCAAAAGAGATTAGCTTAATCTTGTAGATTGAGTCCTGCCTAATTAACATAACTGCAATTAATCCCACCTTGTTAACATTATAGAGATAGGATTTACAACACATAGGAAAGTCACATCAGATGACAAAATGGTGGGCAATCACAATACTGGGAGTCAGGGCCTAGCCAAATTGATACACGTATTTTGGGGGGATACAATTCAGTCCATGACATTCCACCCTTTAGCCCCCCAAAATTCATGTCCTTGCCTCATGTAAAACACACTCACCCCATTATATCATAGCAAAAGTCTTAATTCAACGCCAAGTCTGAAATCAAAAATTCCGCTTCATCTGTGAAATCTAGAATACAAGTTTTCTGCTTCCAAAATGCAGTGGTGAAACAGACACAAGCTGGACATTTCCATTACAAACGGGAGAAATTGGAGGTAAAGAAGGACTAACAGGCACCAGATAAGTTAGCAGAACAATGGCCTTGCCCTGCAGACTCTAGGTATTGGCCACACTCTCCAGATTCTAAGCAAAGGCCCCTCAGCCCTGGCACGGCAGATCTGCCCCCTCAGCTTTAGGTGCACCATTCTCTTAGGCCATCTGAGTGGCAACTCCACCCTTAGAAACTCCAGAGGCCATGGCTCCCCCATTTGAGACCCCAGAGGTCCTGGACATACCCTTTGAGACTGAAACAGCTTAGCTTCCTGTGTTCCTTGTTTCTTCGGCTTCTGCTTCTTGGTTTCTTAGCCTCTCAGCCCTTCGGGCCTCACCTCCCACATCTGCCCTACTGGGGCAAGTGTTCCAAAGCTCTTTAGGTCCACTGATAGGTGCCTGGAGGTACCCCACTCCACCAGTAAACTTCAGCCAGAAGGCACTCAGCTCTCTCATTCCATGGATCAGCAAGCCTAGCTCCACTGATAAGTGCCCAGAGGCACCTCACTCCACCAGGAAGCCTCCTGTGCAAAGGCACATAGCACTCTCGCTTCGTGGGTTGGCTCCAGCACCGTCTTGTGCCAGTTTCCTGGTTCTGCTGCTGCTGCTTCTTGCCATCTGCTCCGTCTCCAGTGTGATGGCTCTCCTTACTTCCTGAGTCCTCACCCGAATTGTCTTTGATGTATATAATAACACCAACTATCTCTTCTAGGCAAACTAGGCTTCTATTACACTTTAAAACTCTTGCAGCTGCTACCCATTCAGTTTCAAAACTGAATCCATATTTTTTCTTTAAAATTTTTATTGTTCTTTAAGTGAAAGTTTACAAATCAAGTCAGCCTTTCACATAAAAAACTTATATACACCTTGCTAAAAAAAAACTAAAACCTTGCTAGATACCCCCAATTGCTCTGCCCCTAATGTGACAACCCACTTCCTCCCTCCACTCTTTTCCTGTCCATTCCGCCAGCTTCTAACCCCCGCTACCCTCTCATCTCCCCTCCAGACAGCAGATGCCAACAAGTGCCCGCCTGATCCAAGAAGCTCACTCCTCACCAGTATCCCCCTCCATCTCTTTGTCCAGTCCAATCCCTGTCTGAAGAGTTGGCTTTGGGAATGGTTCCTGTCCTGGGCCAACAGAAGGTCTGGAGGCCACGACTGCTAGGGTCCTTCCAGTCTCAGTCCGACCGTTAAATCTGGTCTTTTTACAAGAATTTGAGGTCTGCATCCCACTGCTCTCCTGCTCCCTCAGGGATTCTCTGTTGTGTTGCCTGTCAGGGCAGTCATCGGTTGTAGCCAGGCATCATCTAGTTCTTCTGGTCTCAGGTTGATGTAGTCTCTGGTTTATGTGGCTCTTTCTGTCTCCTGGGCTCGTAATTACCATGTGTCCTTGGTATTCTTCATTCTTGTTTCGTCCAGGTGGGCTCAGACAAATTGATGCATCTTAGATGGCCCCTTGCTAGCATTTAAGACCCCAGCCACGTCTTTCCAAAGTGGAATGTAGAATGTTTTCCTGATAGATATTATTATGCCAATTGACTTAGATGTCCCCTGAAACCATGGTCCGGAAACCCCCGCCACTGCTACGCTGGCCTTCGAAGCATTCAGTTTATTCAGGAAACTTCTTTGCTTTTGGTTTAGTCCAGTTGTGCTGACATCGTCTGTATTGTGTGTTGTCTTTCCCTTTACCTAAAGTAGTTATCTACTATCTAATTAGTAAATACCCCTTTCCTACCCTCCCTCCCTCCCCCCTCTTGTAACCATCAAAGAATATTGTCTTCTTTGTTTATGCTATTTCTCAAGTTCTTATAATGGTGGTCTTACACAATATTTGGAAACGCTGGTGGCATAGTGGTTAAGTGCTGTGGCTGCCAACCAAAGGGTTGGCAGTTGGAATCTGCCAGGCGCTCCTTGGAAACTCTATGGGGCAGTTCTACTGTGTCCTATAGGGTCGCTATGAGTTGGAATTGAGTTGATGGCACTGGGTTTCGTTTGGTTTTTTGATACAATATTTGTCCTTTTGCAACTGACTACTTTTAGTCAGCATAATGCCTTCCACATTCCTCCATGTTATGAAATGTTTCACAGATTCATCACTGTCCTTTATCGATGCCTAGTATTCCATTCTGTGAATATAGCATAATTTATTTATCCAGTCATCCATCGGTGGGCATGTTGGTTGCTTCTATCTTTTTGCTGTTGTAAACAGTGCTGCAATGAACATGGGTGTGCATATATCTGTTCCTGTAAAGGCTCTTATTAATCTAGGATATATTCCAGGGAGTGGGATTGTTGGATCATACGGTAGTTCTATTTCTAGCTTTTTAAGGAAGCGCCAAATCGATTTCCAAAGTGGTTGTACCATTTTACATTCCCACCAGCAGTGCACAAGTGTTCCAGACTCTCCACAACCTCTCCAACATTTATTGTTTTGTGTTTTTTGGACTAATGCCAGCCTCGTTGGAGTGAGATGGAATCTCATTGCAGTTTTGATTTGCATTTCTCTAATGGCTAATGAAAGTGAGCACTTCCTCATGTATCTGTTAGCCACCTAAATGTCTTCTTTAGTGAAGTGTCTATTCTTTTCTTTTGCCCATTTTCTAATATGATTATTTGTCTTTTTGTAGTTGAATTTTTGCAGTATCAGGTAGATTCTAGAAATCAGACACTGATCGGAAATGTCATAGCTAAAAATTTTTTCCCAGTCTGTAGGTAATCTTTTTACTCTTTTGGTGAAGTCTTTCAATGAGCGTAGGTGTTTCATTTTTAGGAGCTCCCAGTTATGGAGTTTTTCTTCTGCATTGTTAGTAATGTTTTATATACTGTTTATACCATGTATTAGGGCTCCTAATGTTGTCCCTGTTTTTTTCTCCCATGATCTTTATTGTTGTAGATTTTATATTTAGATCTTTGATCCATTTTGAATTTGCTTTTATGCAGGGTGTGAGGTATGGGTCTTATTTCATTTTTTTGCAGATGGATTTCCGCTATGCAGCACCATTTGTTAAAAAGACAGTCTTTTCCCCATTTAACTGATTTGTGGCCTTTGTCAAATATCAGCTGCTCATATGTGGATGGATTTATGTCTGGATTCTCCATTCTGTTCCACTGGTCTATGTATCTGTTGTTGAACAAGTTACCGAGCTGTTTTGACGACTGTGGTTGTATAATAGGTTCTAAAATCAGGTAGAGTGAGGCCTCCCACTTTGTTCTTCTTTTTCAGTAATGCTTTACTTATCCACGGCCTTTTTCCCTTCCATATGAAGTTGGTGATTTGTTTCTCCATCCCATTAAAAAATATTGTTGGGATTTGGATCAGAATTGCATTGTATCTATAGATGGCTTTTGGTAGAATAGACGTTTTTACAATGTTAAGTCTTCCTATCCATGAGCAAGGTATGCTTTTCCGCTTATGTAGGTCTCTTTTGGTGTCTTGCAGAAGATTTTTGTAGTTTTTTTTCTGTAAGTCTTTTACATCTCTGGTAACATTTATTCCTAAGTATTTTATCTTCTTGGGGACTACTGTAAATGGTATTGATTTGGTGGTTTCCTCTTCGATGTTCTTTTTGTTGGTGTAGAGGGATGCGATGGATTTTTTATGTTTATCTTGTATCCTGATTCTCTGTTGAACTCTTCTATTAGTTTCAGTAGTTTTCTTCAGGATTCCTTAGGATTTTCTGTGTATAAGATCATGTCATCTGCAAATACAGATACTTTGACTTCTTCATTACCAATCTGGATGTCCTTTATTTCTTTACCTCGCCTAATTGCTCTGGGTAGGACCTCCAGCCAGAGCAAGAGTGGTGATAAAGGGCATACTAGTCTGGTTCCCATTCTAAAGGGGAATGCTTCCAGGCTCTCTTCCTTTAGGATGATGTTGGCTATTGGCTTTGTACAAATGCCCTGTATTATGTTGACAAATTTTTCTTGTATTCCTGCTTTGCTGAGAGTTTTATCATGAATGGGTGTTGAACTTTGTCAAATACCTTTTCTGCATCAATTGATAAAATCATGTGATTCTTTCCTTTTGTTTTATTTATGTGGTGGATTACATTAATTGTTTTTCTAATGTTGAACCATCTCTGTATACCTGATATGAATCCCACTTAGTCATGGTGAATTATTTTTTGATATGTTGTTGAATTCTATTGGCTAGAATTTTGTTGAGGATTTTTGCATCTACATTCATGAGGAATACAGGTCTATAATTTTCTTTTCTTGTAGTGTCTTTACCTGGTTTTGGTATCAGGGATATGGTGGCTTCATGGAATGAGTTTTTAAGTATTCCATCCTTTTCTATGCTCTGAAATACCTTTAGTAGTAGTGGCGTTAACTCTTCTCTGAAAGATTGGTAGACCTCTGCAGTGAAGCCATCCAGGCTGGGCCTTTTTTTTTGTTGGAAGTTTTCGATTGCCTTTTCAATCTCTTCTTTTGTTATGGGTCTATTTAGTTGTTCTACCTCTGTTTGTGTTAGTTTAGGTATGTAGTGTGTTTCTAGGAATTCATCCATTTCTTCTAGGTTTTCGAATTTGTAAAAGTACAATTTTTCATTGTAATCTGATATGATTCTTTTAATTTCAATTGGGTCTGTTGTAATATCATGCATCCCATTTCTTATTGGGGCTATTTGCTTCCTCTCCTGTTTTTCTTTTGTCACTTTGGCCAATGGTTTATCACTTTCGTTGATTTTTTCAAAGAACCACCTTTTGGTCTTGTTAATTCTTTCAATTGTTTTTCTGTTTTCTATTTCATTTAGCTCTGCTGTAATTTTTATTGTTTTCTTCTGGTGTCTGAGGATTTCTTTTGTTCTTCTCTTTCTATTCGTTCAAGTTGTAGGGATAATTCTTTGATTTTGACCCTTTCTTCTTTTTGTATGTGTTCATTTATTGATATAAATTGACCTCTGAGCACTGCTTTTACTGTGTCACAAAGGTTCTCATAGGAAGTGTTTTCATTCTCATTGGATTCTGTGAATTTCTTTATTCTATCCTTAATGTCTTCTATACTCCAGTCTCTTTCGATCAAGGTATTGTGCAGTTTCCAAGTATTAGATTTCTTTTCCCTGCTTTTTCTGTTATTCATTTCCACTTCTATGGCCTTATGGTCAGAGAAGATTCTTTGTAATGTTTCAATCTTTTGGATTCTGTGGTCTATTGTAGAGAATGTTCCATGTGCATTGGAAAAGAAAGTATATGTGGCTGCTGTTGGGTGGAGTGTTCTGTATATGTCTGTGAGGTCGGGTTGGTTGATTGTGGCGTCGAGATCTTCCGTGTCTTTATTGAGCTTCTTTCTGTATGTCCTGTCCTTCATCGAAAGTGGTGTGTTGAATTCTCCTACTATTATTGTGGCACTGTTTATCTCACTTTTTAATACTGATAGAGTTTGTTTTATGTGTCTTGCAGCCCTGTCATTGGGTGCAAAAATATTTAATATGGTTATATCTTTTTAGTATATTGTCTCTTTAATCATTATATAGTGTCCTTCCTTATCCTTTCCGATGGATTTAACTTTAAAGTCTCTTTTGTCACAAATTACTATTGCCACTCCTGCTCTTTTTTGATTGTTGTTTGCTTGATATATTTTTTTGCACCCTTTGCGTTTTAGTTTGTTTGTGTCTCTAAGTCTAAGGTGTGTCTCTCGTAAGCAGCATATAGAGGGATTTTTTTTAAATCCATTCTGGCACTCTCCATCTCTTTATTGGTGCATTTAGTCCATTTACATTCAGCGTAGTTATGGATAGGTATGAATTTTTTTTCTTTAATGAATATAGTGCTGTCATTTTGAGGTCTTTTTTTGTGTATTGTTGACAGTTTCTTTTTCGCACTTAATTTTATGTGCTGAATAGTTTACCTTTCCTCATATTCCTTGTTGTTGATTTTTTTTTCTGGTGAGTCTGTATTTTTTTCTTGCATTTTATTTTCATGTGTTGGATAGTTTGTCTCTTTTGTGGTTACCTTATTATTTACCCTTAATTTTCTAAATTTAAACCTGACTTTTATTTTGGTGTATTGCCTTGTCTTTGTCTCCATATGGAAGGTCTATGACTACATTTCTTAGTCCCTCTTTATTTTTTTAATGTTGTCTTCTTTTACATAATAACATCACTTTTTCCCTGTTCTGAGCTTTTTTTAAAATAATTTTTGTTGTGCTTTAAGTGAAAGTTTACAAATCAAGTCAGTCTGTCACATATAAGCTTATATACACCTTACTCCATACTCCCACTTACTCTTGAGCGTTTTTTAAATTTTGATTTATTTTTTTGATTTCACTGTCTTGGTTGACTTCTGATGCTCCGCCCAGTGTTCTAGTCTTGGGCTGATACCTAGTATTATTGATTTTCTAACCAACGAACTCCCTTTAGTATTTCTTGTAGTTTTGGTTTGGTTTTTATGAATTCCCTAAACTTCTGTTTATCTGGAAATGTCCTAATTTGACCTTCATATTTGAGACACAGTTTTGCTGGATATATAATTCTTGGCTGGCAATTTTTTGCCTTGAGTTTTTTATATAAGGCATCCTATTGCCTTGTTGCCTGCATGGTTCCTGCCATGTACTCCGAGCTTATTCTTATAGACTCTTCTTTGTAGGTGACTTTTCGTTTATCTCTAGATGCTCTTAAAATTCTCTCTTTATCTTTGGTTTTGGAAAGTTTGACTATAATATGTTTTGGTGCCTTTCTTTTAACATCTACCTTATGTGGAATTCGATGAGCATCTTAGAGAGATATCTTTCCATCTTTCACGATATCAGGGAAGTTTTCTGCCAACAATCTTCAATGATTCTCTGTGTATTTTCTGTTATCCCTCCCTGTTCTGGTACTGCAGTCATTCATAGGTTATTTATCTTGTTAGAGTCCCACATGATTCTTAAGGTTTCTTCATTTTTTTCAAATTCTTTTATATGATTTTTCTTGTAATATATTGGTGCCAAGTGCTTTATTTTCAACTTCAGAGATTCTGCTTTCCACTTGCTTAGTTCTGCTCCTCTGACTTTCTATTCAGTTGCTCCTTCTGTAATTTTATTGTTACTCTTCTGAGTTTCTAATTGCTGTCTGTCCATGGATTTTTCCAGCTTATTAAATTTTTCAATATGTTCTTGTATAACCTTTTTCATTTCTTCAACTACTTTATCTGTGTGTTCCTTGGCTTGTTCTGCGTATCTCCTCATTTCCTTCCTGATGTCTTCAAGGGTTCTGTATATTAATCTTTTGTATTCTGCCTTTGGCAATTCCAGGAAGGCACTTTCATCTAGAAGATCCCTTGATTCTTTGTTTTGAGAGCTTGTTGAGGTGATCATGGTCTGTTGCTTTATGTGACTTGATATCTACTGTTGTCCCTGAGCCATCTATAAGTTATTGTATTAGTTTATTTTATGTTTGCTTACTGTGTTGTAGCTTTTTGCTTTGGTTTGTTCTGATATTCCCAAATGGGTTGCCTGGGTGAGCTAGCTTGATTATTTTCACCTTTGGAGCTCTGATGTCCTGTCCCTGGATGGCTACAGCTGTTATCAGGTATATCAGTCTAGGGGTCCATTCAATTTTCTTGCATGAATTCACCTCAGGTGTCCAGGTAGCCGATTATCAATATGTGGTACAGGCTTTGTCCTACAGTCTTAGAGGGGCAGGGGTGATTGGTGTAGGTACTGGTACCTGGTTGCAGCAGGGCATCATACTCTGAACAAGGCCGGGGTCCTGAGAATCGTCCCCCACATGTCTCTGAGGAAAGCATGTCCCTGTTCCCTTGAGCCTATAGGTGGGGGGTGGGGGGCTCTGCAGACAGACCATGGGCACCCAATGTTTTTGGTTGTAAGGACTGGGAGGTACCAGTTCTCCTTGGATCCTTGTCACGGGTGGCTGGGTGACCTGAGTGGAGCCTCCAGTCCTCTAGCCCCTGATGTGGGTAGGTGAGGACCCTGTGTAATAAGCAAAGCAATGTCAAACATCAAATTCTCACCTCTCAACCACACAGCTGAAACAGTTGTAGTCTGCCAAGGAGGGCCTATTCTCCTGAAATAGGCCTACACAAGTCCATGCAGAGGGGAAAGGTACTCAAAGTCCATGGACCGTTTATGCCTAGACAGGAGCCGTTCCTGTCCTGAGCTCTTCTGGTTAATGGAGCTGGCAAATTATCTTTTCCCGTAATTGCAAATTTATTCCTTCTCCAAGGCTGGGAGAATGGCTCTAGATGCTGAGTAGGGCCTATCTCAGGGCCAGGAAAATCAGCTGCTAAAGCCAGCTTGGGATCGGGGAGGGGGTGGTGTGGTAAAATATACGCAGGTACTTACCTTTTGCCAAGAGCACTGTTCTTCTCTGGTTCCAGAGGTATGAGTAGGCTGTGTGGCTGGCTGCTTCTCCCTGAGGAAACTGCTGCCGAACACTAGTACCAGCCTGCCACAGCCACTCCCAGGAATGGTGCCTGAGTGCTCCCAGTGATTCAGGTCCAGTAACGCCTCTCTGCTTCTGAAATGTCTGTTCCTCCCCCGACTCTCAGTTCATTTTCTAACCTGCCTTTGATGTTCAGGGCTCCTGGCTTGTCATAAATATACTCATTTCACTTGTTTTTTCAGGTCTTTGTTGTAAGAGGGCTCACTGGAAGCATTTGTCTATTCCACCATTTTGGTCACTCCCTCCTCTGCATCCATATTTTAGGTATCTTTTAGAGCAGTACCTCACTCCTGGTAACAAATTCTGTCTTGGTTATCTAGGGCTGCTATGACAGGAATACCACAAGTGGATGGCTTTAAGACAGAGAATTATTCTCTCAGTCTAGGAAGCTAGAAGACAGAATTCAGGGTGCAAGCTCCAGACGATGGATTTCTCTCTCTGTTAGCCCTGGAGGAAGGTCCTTGTCATCAATCTTCTCTTGGTCTAGGAGCCTCTTAGTGCAGAAACCTCAGTTCCAAAGGACGCACTCTTCTCCTGGTGCTACTTCTTGATTGTGTTAGGTCCCTGTGTCTGTCTGCTCACTTCTGTCTGGTATGTCAAAATAGATTGGCTTAAGATACAATCTAATTTTGTATATTGAGTCCTGCCTCATTAACATAACTGCTACTAATCCCATCTCATTAACATCATAGAGATAGGATTTACAACACACAGGAAAATCACATCAGATGACAAAATTATGGACAGTTGCACAATACTTGGTATCGAGCCTAGCCAAATTGATACACATATTTTGGGGGGACACAATTCAATCCATGACAGGACAGTTGTAAAATTAGTAAGAATACTTTCCTTTGGGAAAGGCCAGATTCAAAACCAGTTATCTTCAAGGACTTACACATCCTTTGGTCATGACCTTTCATGTGAAGGATCATGGAGCAGGGACAAGACAATGGGAATTTTACATAAATATTTTTGGGGACACTTTGGAAGGCTTCAAATCAAGTAGCGAGGCTGTGCTCTGTTTGTTCTGAGTATAATGGAGGTAAAATCTACCAACCGTCACCAGAGGGATACCCTCATCATCAGGGTATCTCTTGGGAGATACCCATTACTAATAGGACCTGTGTTCAAATAGTAAGTGGATTTTATTCAACTAACTTCCTCCAATGGTTATACATTTGTTTTAGATGTGATTTGTGGATATTCACATTTAGTAGAAGATTTTCCCCGTCACCAAGCTATGGCAACTTTTGTGGCTAAGAAATTGCTGGAAAATATCGTTCGCACTTGCGGCTCCAGCCATCCTTTGCAGTGATTTAGGTACCCCACTTTACTGGACAAGTGATTGCTGCTATTTGTAAAATATTTCCTGTTTTTTGTCAGCTCCATTGTTCTTACCACACACAGTCCTCTGGATTTGTAGAACGGAACAATGGTATCATAAAGACCTAATTGGCAAAACTTTCGTCTTCAGTGTGGCTGACCTGACCCTCATAAATTGACCCCTTATGAGATAATTGCAGGGTAGCCAATGAATTTACCTTATTTATCAGGAACTGCTGATTCAGATTTGATCCAAGCCAATTTATTAAAATATTGCCAGGCCTTAATTCATTATGCCAAGGAGTATGCTCCTCAAGCAAGCATTTGATGGCGGAGGTACAATGCCTCCTCTTGGACCTAGCAACTATGTTTATTGGAAGACACACCAATTAAAGGATTCACTTGAGCCTTGTTGGAAGGGTCCATACCTATTCCCCCTAATTCATCCTTGTGTGGCTAAATTACGAGGAGTTAAGGAGTGGGTCCATTTATCTGAACTGAAAAAGTCTACAGCACCTGTTTGTACTAGAAGTCACAGAAGAACTCAAAGTGAAATTCACTTGTGTTCAAACATGAAGTAGATGACTACAAGAGTGGGTGACTTACCCCAGGTCATGGAGCTGGAACATGCAGGTGGCTAAGCTTTAGACTCTGATATACTGCTATCTTTCTAGCTTTAGCTTTTCTGTATGTTATATACTTAAGAATTCTTTTTTGGTAAACATTTATGCAACTTTTGGAGATTTTTGGAGTTAGTTTGGTAATTTTAACCAAACCCATTGCTGCTGAATTCTTTCTGACTCATAGCGACCCCATAGGACAGAGTAGAACTGCCCCATAGGGTTTCCAAGGAGCACTTGGTCCATTTGAACTGCAGACCTTTTGGTTAGCAGCTGAACCTTAACTACTACACCATCAGGGTTTCCTTGGTAATTACAGGCACAATTATTTTTTCTGAATGTTTGTGGTAGTATTCCTTTTCCATATTTGTGTTCTAATCATGACTTCCATTACTGCTTTAATACCTTTATTGTTTCCTTTTTCTATTGCTTGGTAAGAAAATGCTTTTATCAAATTAGTTATTTCAGTAGCCGGTGCTAACAATTTAATTGAGTGCGGGATGCATCACTCTTCCCCTCAGTCTACACAAGATCATACCGATCCTTTTGCTGTGCCAGTATTAGATTATAAATCCACACCTGATTTTACTGTTGATTTTGAGAAACTCTTTAAATGGGCTATCCATGTCACATTATGGCTACTTCCAGAATTACCCACTTATCCATCAACTCCCTGTTTCAATCTTACCAATGCGTGGTTAGAATGTTTTATTCTACCCACACCATGCAATCTTTTTCTTGATGGTGTTCAATATTACTCTACAGTAGTAGCAGATAGTCATTTTAAAAATAATAAAAAATTCTCAGTTTGTGCGTGACTCAAGGATCCCTGGAATTTGGAGAATTATCCATTCGTGATGATTCATTAACTGCAAAGTGACTCAGAAGGGCCAATCAGTCCATCCCGTTTCCTTATATTCAAACCTGGGCAGGCATGTTGTGTGCCCCATCTAGATGTGTCTTTTTGTGTGGAGGATCAGCTTATTCAAGGAAAAACTCTGATAAGTCACTCTATATTTGGGCATTGTCATGTTTACATGGTTGGAATATATGCTAGGCCCATGTACCTTAAAGATGCTAGGAGTTACCATGAGTATTCATTCATACAATGACACCTTGCTATGGAACAGTAACTTGAAATTAATATCCATAAAGAAGATAGAACTTGTCCTCTCAGATAATCCCATCATTTATTACCCAGGATGGGGAGATCCTTCTTATGTGCTGTTGTGCCCTGGCTTGGTACTATGCAATAGAACATCCCATTAGCAATTTATCTGCCACTATGGCTAAAATTGTTGATGATGTGGCCAATGGAATGGCCGCCCAACAAAAACTTTAGAATCCTTGGCAAAAGTAGTATTGGACCATGAAATAGTTCTAGATTTCCTCTTAGCCCAGCAAGGAGAGTTTTGCTCCATTGCTAACGCCTGTTGTTGCTCTTGGATTAACTGGAGATGTTGAACAGGATATTGCTAAGATTCATCCAATGGCTGTTTGGTTACAGTCTATACCCCCTGTAACTTTACCATTCTTTTTTTATATCTTCAATTGGCTACTTAATAGTGCAGGTTCTTGGTTACGGTCTCTGTCGCAAACTGGGTTAATTATTTTAACAATAATCTTTTTTATTGGAATTATAAAATGTGTTATGCGATGTGCATCTACAACAGGAACTGATAACCCTGCTTCATCTCATGCTCAGAGAATTATGTATATCAACACTGCATTCAAGATCATGCTCAAAGAATTATGCATATCAACACTGCATTCAGGAACCCAAAATCAGACAAGCCTTATGACTTATGTTAGCCATTTGAAAGTAAGTCAGGTTGTTCCTCCAATGTGGCCATACCCTATCCACTCCCCATACCGAAATCACTAAAGACAGCTGCTGAGCCATAGCATGATGGACGTACTGGAGCTGCCCAGCAACCAAGATACTGATGGCCCCTGATTATGGGGGAAAAGGGGCTTAATGTGAAAAACTAGAAAGGCATGAATTATGAAGGTTGAGCCACCACCTGGGAGTAGCATATTGACAAACTCATGCAGAAGACATTATGCCCATAACTGTGAACAAAGGATGTTCTTCAGAACCCTTGATCAAAAGAACAGAATGATGTGGAATATAAAATCAAAAGAGGCATCTGATGTAAAGTAAAATGGGTGAACTAATGCTAAAGCTCAGTATAATCTTTCACACAGATTCAAACCCTATTGCTTAGGAACCAACCCTGTCATTAAGGAAATTCTACTCTTTGTGGTCAGGCTAAGAATGTGGATATTACATGTCCTGGTGTCTGTAACCAAACCTTATTGAAAGTTTTGTGTTAAATCAGTCCAGAAAATCTTCTGTTCTGAGCAAGGTAATGTTTAGCAATCTGTTCCCGACAGTATCTGTTACGCCATCATCATGTCATCATTTTGTGATGGTTATGAGACCTTCTCCACAAACACATACCTTGCAATTTTGTCCTTTAGCCAATTAATGTATGAATTTTTTTTTTTAGCTATATGTAACCACTAATGTTAAAAATCATGTTTTGCTTTCTCCCACCTTTGATTGATTTCAGTCACTGTAAACCAATCAGAATATTGTGTTTTGTAGTTCCTCCCATGGCATATAACTATTGTGTAATTTGCACTCTCTCCCTTGGATTCATGAGCTTCGGACTCTGAGGTTTTCACGGTCTCCATTTGAATGACATATTGGCTTCAATAAATGTCTTTGATTTTACTCTAACAGAATTGGAGAATCTCTCTACAACAAGCATAATTTGGTGAAACTACTTGGAGAATCAGCAAATGCACCATCAAAAACTAATAGACAAAGAGACAAAAGGTTTAAGTAAAATCAGTAAGCTTAATATCAGCATTTACATAAAATCAGTAGTAGACAACTGTCCACACCACTCCCTCAAGACAGTAAGCCCAGCCATTTTACAGGTGAATTTTACCAAACTTACAAAAGCAAACATCTTTCTTTTATTTAACGAAGTAAATAGGAAGCTAAAAACACAGGACCCAGAGACCAGGTGTGTAGTACAAAGACTTGATGCAGCAGGTGCTGTTCAGACACCTTGCCTTTTAACCCCAAACAGTTGCTGTCAGGCTGATTCTGACTCATGGAGACCCCACATGTGTCAGAGTAGAACTATACTCCATAGGGTTTTAAATGTTTGTTTGTTTTTTGGAACTAGACCCAAAAGCCTTTCTTCTGAGGCGCCTCTGGGTAGACTTGAATCTCCAGCCTTTCAGTTAGCAGCCAAGCACGTTAACCGTTTGTCTCAACCTTCTGACATATTCAACTTTTTGATAAGTGCAGTCATTTAAGCAACAGGACCATTCAGAGCCACTTCATTTATTCAAAAAGTCTTCCACATGACTGCTTCAAGGGTATCTTGGCTGGTGATGGCTCTTCTGTGGTTCAAACCCATGCAAAATGCATATAATATACTTCTGTAAGAAAATATACAATAATTGTATGTGTAGTATGATATAAACTCTGGGAGGAAAAAAAGCAGACAAATATCTATGAAGAATAAGAAAGACTGGAAGAAAATATACCACAATGTTAAGTGAAGTTAAGTTTGAATGACAGAAGTGTGAGTCATTTCTTCTCTTTTGGATTTTTCTTTAGTGAGAAATAATTTAGTAGTTTCCAAATATATTGATGCTTCTTATTAAACTTAAAAACTGTTAATTGTTCTATTACTTCATTGAAACAAACAGAAAACAACTAGCAAGATAGCAAAAGAAAACCTAACCATATCAATGAGAACGTTAAAATTGAATGGACTAAACACGCAGTCCAAAGGCAGAGATTACGTGACTGGATAAAACAGCAAGATCCAACAATGGGTCTTGCTGCTTACAAGAGGAACACCTTAGATTCAAAGACACAAGTAGGTTGAAAATAAAGAATAGAAAAAGATATAGTATGTAAATAGTAACCATAAGAGAGCTGGAATGGCTATATTAATATCACATTAAATAGACTTTAAAACAAATATTACTATGGACCTTTTTGATAGTCAATACATCTAGAATATATAACAATTATAAATGTCCTTCAACAACAGACCCCCAAAATGCATGAAGCAGATACCGGAAGGATTAAAAGAGGAAATAGACAATTTATCAATAATAGTTAGGACTTTCAATACCCCACTCTCAGTCATTGATGGAATGACTACAGAAGACTTTAACACTACTCATCAACTTGACATAACTGATATTTATAAAATGCCCAGGGACTGCAGAACACAAGCTCTTTTCAAGTATACATGGAACATTTTCCAGGGTAGGCCTTGTAGAGGAGCCAAAAACAAGTCTCAATAAAATTAAAAAGACTGAAATTATGCAAAGTGTGTTCTCTGATTCTCTGACCACAATGGAATTAAATTAGAAATCCACAACAGAAAGAAATATGAGAAAACACCAAATACTTGAAAATTTACGCACTTCAAAATAATCCATGCATCAAAGAAGAAAACAGAAGAGACATTAAAAATAATTTGGACTTAATGAAAACAAAAACACAACATATCAAAACATATGGGATGTATCTCAAGCATTGCTTGTAAAGAAATGTATAACTTTAAATGCCTGTGATAGAAAGAAGAGAAGTCTCAAATAAAAAAACCTAAGCTTTCACCTTAGGAAACTACAAAACAGTGAGCAAGCTAAACACAAAGCAAGCAAGAGGGATGAAATAATACTGTGGCTGAAAGAAAAACCCGGAGAAAATCAAATAAACCAAGAGTTGGCTTTTTGAAAAGATCAACAAAATTGACAAACCTTTAACCTTTGGCTAGACTGACCAAGAAGACAAAAGAGAAGACACCGATTACCAAAATCAGGAACGAAAGAGGGGGCACCACTACCAACCCTACAGAAATGAGAAGAATTATAAGGGGTCTGCCCGCCCTCCCCCTCGGTCCGCTCGGGCTCCTCTCACGGTGGTGGCTCTGCGGCTGGGGAGACCTGCCACAGGCCGCTCTGTCTCAGCCGCCAACTCCTCCAGCGCAGGTGCAGGTGAAGCGGCGGCTGTCACTCCCGGGGTAGAACCCCTTCATGCACGAGCTGCGCTTCAGCACTCTGCAGAAGGCCCAGATCGCCATCATGACGCGGACCCTCTTCCCCATCCGACTCCTGTTTGCCGCCTTCATGATGCTATTCGCCTGGTCCTTCGCTTTTGTACCTTCACTGGGATTTGCTGAGAGAGAACCAGAAGAGCCGCTGGCTTGTGGCAGAAGGTCGTGGACTTCCCGCTCAAGGCAGTCATGCAGACCACGTGATTTGCCGGCGGCTTCCACCCGGTGGCCCAGAAGGGGTGACAGGCCCTACCGACTGAAGCAGCCATCCTGACCCTTGGCACCACACCCCTCGTACTTCGACGCCGTTCCTGTGACCATGACCATGACCATGTCGTCCATCGTGATGAAGGCAGAGAGCAGGGGTATCCCCATATGGGGAACTCTGATCAAGTACATCCGGCCAGTGTGTTCGGATCAGACCAGGACTTGTGCAGGAAAACAGTGGAAGAGATAAAGAGAGGGGCTTAGTCCAATGGGAAGTTATGACAATGATTTTTCCGGAAGGTACTTGTACCAATGGGACCTGTCAAACTACCTTCATGACTGGTGTGTTTATCCTTGGTGTTCCTGTCCAGCCTGTGGTTTTAGGATACACAAATAAGCTGGACACGATCATGTGGACGTGGCAAGGACCTGGAGTGCTGGAAATGCTGTGGCTCGCCCTGTGTCCGTTTCACAGTTAGGTGGAAATTCAGTTTCTCCCAGTTTACCACCCTTCCAAGGTGAAGAGGAGCCCGGTGCTATACGCCAGCAGCATGAGGCGCGTCATGGCAGAGACCCTGGGCGTCTCCATCATGGATTTCACGTTTGAGGATTGTTAGCTGGCCCCAGCGGAAGGACAGTCCGTCTTCCCTCCGACACTTGCCTTCTAGAATTCGCCAGGCTTGTGAGAGGCCTGGGGCTAAAGCTAGAAAACCCTGAAAAAGATCAGAAAGCGCAAGGTGAAGAAGGGCGAGAAGACTGACTTGTGGAGTTCACGGAGTACTTGGAGGTACCCCTTTCCGACACGCTGGACTGCATGTTCTCACTGTTTGACGAGAGCGGAGGTGGCAAGATGGACCTGCGGGAATATGTGATCGCCTTGTCCGTGGTCTGCAGAGCGTCTGAGACTCTGGACACCATCCAGCTGCCATTCAAGAGGTATGCATGGCATAAGGACGGCTGCATAAATGAGGAAGACCTGTCCTGCATTCTGAAGACGGCCTTGGGCGTGACAGAGCTGCTTCTGATACACCTCTTCAGCGGTGTGGATGAAGATGAGAAGAATCTCTTTTGCTGACAGGTTTGCACACATGTACCCAGACTTTGCAGAAGAATATCTGTATCCTCACCAGGCACGGTTTGAAACCTGCGCTTAGACTCTTGTCAGCGCCAACCCCGAACAGCCTCTGTGCTGACTTCAACCCGGAAAGCACTGACCCCGGGAGGAAGCCTGTCCATAGGAAACTGGACTAGGACAGAAGGTTCTGGAGTGAGGAACCTCCCCGGCTCTGTCACCATGTCCTACCAGGGGCTGTGGCTCCCCATTTGCGCATGAGGATATCTGGTGTTCTCTCTCCCCACAGGGCCTACACATATTGTCTCCAGACTCAGGTTTTAGAAGAGGTAAGGTGTGTAAGGGGCTGTGGTGACAGGACGGTTAAGCACTGGGCCTCTAGCCAAAAGGTCAGTCCTTGGAACCCACTAGCAACTCTGTGGGAGAAAGATGTGAGTCTGCTTACCTAAAGATTTACAGCCTTGGAAATCCTATGGGGCAGTTCTACCCTGTCCTCTTTTTTTTTTTTTTTTTTTAATAACTTTTATTAAGCTTCAAGTGAACGTTTACAAATCCAATCAGTCTGTCACATATAAGTTTACATACATCTCACTCCCTACTCCCACTTGCTCTCCCCCTCTTGAGTCAGCCCTTTCAGTCTCTCCTTTCGTGACAATTTTGCCGGCTTCCCTCTCTCTCTATCCTCCCATCCCCCCTCCAGACAAGAGTTGCCAACACAATCTCAAGTGTCCACCTGATATAATTAGCTCACTCTTCATCAGCGTCTCTCTCCCACCCGCTGACCAGTCCCTTTCATTTCTGATGAGTTGTCTTCGGGGATGGTTCCTGTCCTGTGTCAACTGAAGGTCTGGGGAGCATGGCCACCGGGATTCCTCCAGTCTCAGTAAGACCATTAAGTTTGGTCTTTTTATGAGAATTTGGGGTCTGTATCCCACTGATCTCCTGCTCCCTCAGGGGTCCTCTGCTGTGCTCCCTGTCAGGGCAGTCATCGATTGTGGCCGGGCACCAACTAGTTCTTCTGGTCTCAGGATGATGTAGGTCTCTGGTTCATGTGGCCCTTTCTGTCTCTTGGGCTCTTAGTTGTCGTGTGGCCTTGGTGTTCTTCATTTTCCTTTGCTCCAGGTGGGTTGAGACCAATTGATGCATCTTAGATGGCCGCTTGTTAGCATTTAAGACCCCAGACGCCACATTTCAAAGTGGGATGCAGAATGATTTCATAATAGAATTATTTTGCCAGTTGACTTAGAAGTCCCCGCAAACCATGTTCCCCAGACCCCCGCGCTTGCTCCGCTGACCTCTGAAGCATTCATTTTATCCCGGAAACTTCTTTGCTTTTGGTCCAGTCCAATTGAGCTGACCTTCCATGTATTGAGTGTTGTCTTTCCCTTCACCTAAAGCAGTTCTTATCTACTGATTAATCAATAAAAAACCCTCTCCCACCCTCCCTCCCTCCCTGCCTCGTAACCACAAAAGTATGTGTTCTTCTCAGGTTTACTATTACTCAAGATCTTATAATAGTGGTCTTCTACAATATTTGTCCTCTTGCCTCTGACTCATTTCGCTCAGCATAATGCCTTCCAGGTTCCTCCATGTTATGAAATGTTTCAGAGATTCGTCACTGTTCTTTATCGATGCGTAGTATTCCATTGTGTGAATATACCACAATTTATTTACCCATTCATCCGTTGATGGACACCTTGGTTGCTTCCAACTTTTTGCTATTGTAAACAGAGCTGCAATAAACATGGTTGTGCATATATCTGTTTGTATGAAGGCTCTTGTATCTCTAGGGTATATTCCTAGGAGTGGGATTTCTGGGTTGTATGGTAGTTCTATTTCTAACTGTTTAAGATAACGCCAGATAGATTTCCAAAGTGGTTGTACCATTTTACATTCCCACCAGCAGTGTATGAGAGTTCCAATCTCTCCGCAGCCTCTCCAACATTTATTATTTTGTGTTTTTTGGATTAATGCCAGCCTTGCTGGTGTGAGATGGACTCTCATCGTAGTTTTAATTTGCATTTCTCTAATGGCTAATGATCGAGAGCATTTTCTCATGTATCTGTTGGCTGCCTGAATATCTTCTTTAGTGAAATGTGTGTTCATATCCTTTGCCCACTTCTTGATTGGGTTGTTTGTCTTTTTGTGGTTGAGTTTTGACAGAATCATGTAGATTTTAGAGATCAGGCGCTGGTCGGAGATGTCATAGCTGAAAATTCTTTCCCAATCTGTAGGTGGTCTTTTTACTCTTTTGGAGAAGTCTTTAGATGAGCATAGGTGTTTGATTTTTAGGAGCTCCCAGTTATCGGGTTTCTCTTCATCATTTTTGGTAATGTTTTGTATTCTGTTTATACCTTGTATTAGGGCTCCTAGGGTTGTCCCAATTTTTTCTTCCATGATCTTTATCGTTTTAGTCTTTATGTTTAGGTCTTTGATCCACTTGGAGTTAGTTTTTGTGCATGGTGTGAGGTATGGGTCCTGTTTCATTTTTTTGCAAATGGATATCCAGTTATGCCAGCACCATTTGTTAAAAAGGCTATCTTTTCCCCAGTTAATTGACACTGGTCCTTTGTCAAATATCAGCTGCTCATACGTGGATGGATCTATGTCTGGGTTCTCAATTCTGTTCCATTGGTCTATGTGTCTGTTGTTGTACCAATACCAGGCTGTTTTGACTACTGTGGCTGTATAATAGGTTCTGAAGTCGGGTAAGGTGAGGCCTCCCACTTTCTTCATCTTTTTCAGTAGTGCTTTGCTTATCCGGGGCTTCTTTCCCTTCCATATGAAATTGGTGATTTGTTTCTGTATCCCCTTAAAATATGACATTGGAATTTGGATCGGAAGTGCGTTAAATGTATAGATGGCTTTTGGTAGAATAGACATTTTTACTATGTTAAGTCTTCCTATCCATGAGCAGGGTATGTTTTTCCACTTAAGTATGTCCTTTTGAATTTCCTGTAGTAGAGCTTTGTAGTTTTCTTTGTATAGGTCTTTTACATCCTTGGTGAGATTTATTCCTAAGTATCTTATCTTCTTGGGGGCTACTGTGAATGGTATTGATTTGGTGATTTCCTCTTCGGTGTTCTTTTTGTTGATGTAGAGGAATCCAAGTGATTTTTGTATGTTTATTTTATAACCTGAGACTCTGCCAAACTCTTCTATTAGTTTCAGTAGTTTTCTGGAGGATTCCTTAGGGTTTTCTGTGTATATAATCATGTCATCTGCAAATAGTGATAACTTTACTTCTTCCTTGCCAATCCGGATACCTTTTATTTCTTTGTCTAGCCTAATTGTCCTGGCTAAGACTTCCAGCACGATGTTGAATAAGAGAGGTGATAAAGGGCATCCTTGTCTGGTTCCTGTTCTCAAGGGAAATGTTTTCAGGTTCTCTCCATTTAGAATGATGTTGGCTGTTGGCTTTGTATAGATGCCCTTTATTATGTTGAGGAATTTTCCTTCAATTCCTATTTTGGTAAGAGTTTTTATCATGAATGGGTGTTGGACTTTGTCAAATGCCTTTTCTGCATCAATTGATAAGATCATGTGGTTTTTGTCTTTTGTTTTATTTATGTGATGGATTACATTAATGGTTTTTCTGATATTAAACCAGCCTTGCATACCTGGTATAAATCCCACTTGATCAGGGTGAATTATTTTTTTGATGTGTTGTTGGATTCTATTGGCTAGAATTTTGTTGAGGATTTTTGCATCAATGTTCATGAGAGATATAGGTCTATAATTTTCTTTTTTTGTAATGTCTTTACCTGGTTTTGGTATCAGGGAGATGGTGGCTTCATAGAATGAGTTAGGTAGTATTCCGTCATTTTCTATGCTTTGGAATACCTTTAGTAGTAGTGGTGTTAACTCTTCTCTGAAAGTTTGGTAGAACTCTGCAGTGAAGCCGTCCGGGCCAGGGCTTTTTTTTGTTGGGAGTTTTTTGATTACCGTTTCAATCTCTTTTTTTGTTATGGGTCTATTTAGTTGTTCTACTTCTGAATGTGTTAGTTTAGGTAGGTAGTGTTTTTCCAGGAATTCATCCATTTCTTCTAGGTTTTCAAATTTGTTAGAGTACAATTTTTCATAATAATCTGAAATGATTCTTTTAATTTCATTTGGTTCTGTTGTGGTGTGGTCCTTCTCATTTCTTATTCGGGTTATTTGTTTCCTTTCCTGTATTTCTTTAGTCAGTCTAGCCAATGGTTTATCAATTTTGTTAATTTTTTCAAAGAACCAGCTTTTGGCTTTGTTAATTCTTTCAATTGTTTTTCTGTTCTCTAATTCATTTAGTTCAGCTCTAATTTTTATTATTTGTTTTCTTCTGGTGCCTGATGGATTCTTTTGTTGCTCACTTTCTATTTGTTCAAGTTGTAGGGACAGTTCTCTGATTTTGGCTCTTTCTTCTTTTTGTACGTGTGCATTTATTGATATAAATTGGCCTCTGAGCAGTGCTTTTGCTGTGTCCCAGAGGTTTTGATAGGAAGTATTTTCATTCTCATTGCTTTCTATGAATTTCCTTATTCCCTCCTTAATGTCTTTTATAACCCAGTCTTTTTTCAGAAGGGTGTTGTTCATTTTCCAAGTATTTGATTTGTTTTCCCTAGTTTTTCTGTTATTGATCTCTAGTTTTATTGCCTTGTGGTCTGAGAAGATGCTTTGTAATATTTCGATGTTTTGGACTCTGCAAAGGTTTGTTTTATGACCTAATATGTGGTCTATTCTAGAGAATGTTCCATGTGCGCTAGAAAAAAAAGTATATTTTGCAGCCGTTGGGTGGAGAGTTCTGTATAAGTCAATGAGGTCAAGTTGGTTGATTGTTGTAATTAGGTCTTCCGTGTCTCTATTGAGCTTCTTACTGGATGTCCTGTCCTTTTCCGAAAGTGGTGTGTTGAAGTCTCCTACTATAATTGTGGAGGTATCTATCTCGCTTTTCAATTCTGTTAAAATTTGATTTATGTATCTTGCAGCCCTGTCATTGGGTGCATAAATATTTAATATGGTTATGTCTTCCTGATGAATTGTCCCTTTTATCATTATATAGTGTCCTTCTTTATCCTTTGTGGTGGATTTAAGTCTAAAGTCTATTTTGTCAGAAATTAATATTGCTACTCCTCTTCTTTTTTGCTTATTGTTTGCTTGATATACTTTTTTCCATCCTTTGAGTTTTAGTTTGTTTGTGTCTCTAAGTCTAAGGTGTGTCTCTTGTAGGCAGCATATAGATGGATCGTGTTTCTTTATCCAGTCTGTGACTCTCTGTCTCTTTATTGGTGCATTTAGTCCATTTACATTCAGGGTAATTATAGATAAATAAGTTTTTAGTGCTGTCATTTTGATGCCTTTTTATGTGTGTTGTTGACAATTCCGTTTTTCCACATACTTTTTTGTGCTGAGGCGTTTTTCTTAATAAATTGTGAGATCCTCATTTTCATAGTGCTTGACTTTATGTTAGTTGAGTCGTTTCGTTTTTCTTGGTTTTTATCTTGAGTTATACAGTTGTTATACCTTTTTGTGGTTACCTTATTGTCTACCCCTATTTTTCTAAGTAAAAACGTAACTTGTATTGTTCTATATCGCCTTGTATCACTCTCCATCTGGCAGTTCAACGCCTCCTGTATTTAGTCCCTCTTTTTGATTATTGTGATCTTTTACCTATTGACTTCCATGATTCCCTGTTATGTGTATTTTTTTTTTAATTAATCTTAATTTGTTTTTGTGATTTCCCTATTTGAGTTGATATCAGGACGTTCTGTTTTGTGACCTTGTGTTGTGCTGATATCTGATATTATTGGTTCTCTGACCAAACAATATCTTTTAGTATTTCTTGTAGCTTTGGTTTGGTTTTTGCAAATTCTCTAAACTTGTGTTTGTCTGTAAATATCTTAATTTCACCTTCATATTTCAGAGAGAGTTTTGCTGGATATATGATCCTTGGCTTGCAGTTTTTCTCCTTCAGTGTTCTGTATATGTCGTCCCATTCCCTTCTTGCCTGCATGGTTTCTGCTGAGTAGTCAGAACATATTCTTACTGATTCTCCCTTGAAGGAAACCTTTCTTTTCTCCCTGGCTGCTTTTAAAATTTTCTGTTTATCTTTGGTTTTGGTGAGTTTGATGATAATATGTCTTGGTGTTTTTCTTTTTGGATCAATCTTAAATGGGGTTCGATGAGCATCTTGGATAGATATCCTTTCGTCTTTCATGATGTCAGGGAAGTTTTCTGTCAGGAGTTCTTCAACTATTTTCTCTGTGTTTTCTGTCCCCCCTCCCTGTTCTGGGACTCCAATCACCCACAGGTTATCCTTCTTGATAGAGTCCCACATGATTCTTAGGGTTTCGTCATTTTTTTAAATTCTTTTATCTGATTTTTTTTCAGCTATGTTGGTGTTGATTCCCTGGTCCTCCAGATGTCCCAGTCTGCATTCTAATTGCTCGAGTCTGCTCCTCTGACTTCCTAGTGCGTTGTCTAATTCTGTTATTTTATTGTTAATCTTTTGGATTTCTACATGCTGTCTCTCTATGGATTCTTGCAACTTATTAATTTTTCCACTATGTTCTTGAATAATCTTTTTGAGTTCTTCAACAGTTTTATCAGTGTGTTCCTTGGCTTTTTCTGCAGTTATCCTAATTTCATTTGTGATATCATTAAGCATTCTGTAAATTATTTTTTTTATATTCTGTATCTGATAATTCCAAGATTGTATCTTCATTTGGGAAAGATTTTGATTCTTTTGTTTGGGGGGTTGGAGAAGCTGTCATGCTCTGCTTCTTTAAGTGGTTTGATATGGATTGTTGTCTCCGAGCCATCACTGGGAAACTAGTTTTTCCAGAAAATCAGCTAAAAAAAAATGCAGTCAGATCCCTATCAGAGTTCTCCCTCTGGCTCAGGCTATTCAGATGTTAATGAAGCCGCCTGGGGAGGGTGGGGGAGGGAACAGAGAGATAGGAGAGTAGCACCTCAGAATATAGCCAGAGTTCCTTGTCTTGCTTGGAATGACTATTATATCTGAGACTCCCGTGGGGCGCGTCGCCTATGTGTGCTGGCTGTGTGGAGATTGTCCCCGGGGAGTCTGGCCCGCTGGAGTCACGGTCAGATCCTCCCTTTCCAGCCCCACGCCCAGCGTCGAGGCTCCCCTACTGGGACGGTGCACTCTCGACTCCAAAATCAGTCGCTGCCTCCCAGGGACTTCTCGTCCCTTCAGCCACGTGGCCCTGCCGCCCCCGAGAACCAGTTGGGCCTCCTCCCCGGGTTAGTTCAGATGGGTGCAGCAGGTCCCCGTGCTTGTGCCGTGACCGAGTGTCCGGGCTGGGACGCTGTTCTCCCCGCTCCAATACCAGCCGCTGCCTCCCAGGGACTTCTCCTACCGGCTGCGTCCCACGCCGCCCGCGCGACCTGGCTGGTCCCCTTCCCGGGGTTAGTTCAGGGGGGTGGAGCAACTCTCCATGTTTATGGCGTACCTGCGTCGAGTCCAAATCCCTGCGGGATGGTTCCCCGGCTCGGACGCTGCTCTTTCTGCTCCAAGACCAGTCACTGCCTCCCCGGGGACTTCTCCTACCGGCTGCGTCCCACGCCGCCCGTGGAACCAGCTGGTCTCCCTCCCGGGGTTAGTTCAGGGGGGTGGAGCCGCTCTCTGTGCTTGTGCCATACCTGACTGTTACGCTGGCTCCAGGCTCTGGAAACAATCGCTGCTTCCCCGTATTAGTTCGTTCTCCGTCTCTAAATCTGTGTTTGTTGTTCAGGGTTCGTAGATTGTTATGTATGTGATCGATTCACTTGTTTTTCCGTGTCTTTGTTGTAAGAGCGATCCAAGGTAGCGTCTGCCTAGTCCGCCATCTTGGCTCCTGTCCTGCTCTTTTTTGATTGTTGTTTGCTTGATATAATTTTTTCCATCCTTTGAGTTTTAGTTTGTTTGTGTCTCTAAGTCTAAGGTGTGTCTCTTGTAGGCAGCATATAGACAGATCTTGTTTTTTAATCCATTCTGCCACTCTCTGTCTCTTCATTAGTGCATTTAGTCCATTTATATTCAGAGTTATTGTGGATAGGTATGAATTTAGTGCTATCATTTTGATGTCTTTTTTGGTGTGTTGTTGACAGTTTCTTTTTCCCACTTAATTTTATGTGCTGAGTAGACTATCTTTATATATTGTCCTTTCCTCATATTTGTTGTTGTCAATTTTGTTTCTGCTGAGTCTCTATTTTTCCCTTGTATTTTATTTTGATGTGTAGGATAGTTTGTCTCCTTTGTGGTTACCTTGTTTACCCCTATTTTTTAAAATTTAAACCAAACTTTTATTCTTTGTATCACCATATCTTCCTCTCCATATGGAAGGTATATGATTACATTTCTTAGTCCCTCTTTAGTATTTTAATGTTGTCTTCTTTTACATAATAATATTGCTATTACCCTGTTTTGAGCTTTTTTTTTGTTTTTTTTTTTTAATAATCTGGCTTTTTTTCTTGGATTACCCTGTCTGGGTTGACTTCTGATTGCTCTGCCCAGTGTTCTAGTCTTGAGTTGATACCTGATATTACTGATTTTCTAACCAAAGAACTCCCTTCAGTATTTCTTGTAGTTTTGGTTTGGTTTTTTAAAAATTCCTAAACTTGTGTTTATCTGGAAATGTCACAATTTCACCTTCATATTAAAGAGACAGTTTTGCTGGGTATATGATTCTTGGCTGGGAATTCTTTTCCTTCAATTTTTTAAATATGTCATCCCATTGTCTTCTTGCCTGCATGGTTTTTGTCGAGTAACTAAAAAAAAACTCCGAGCTTATTCTTATTGGCTTTCCTTTGTAGGTGACTTTTCATTTATCCCTCGCTGCTCTTATAATTCTTTATCTTTGGTTTTGGCAACTTTGATTGTAATATGTCTTGGTGACTTTCTTTTAAGATCTACCTTATGTGGACTTCGATGAGCATCTTGGATAGGTATCTTCTCATCTTTCACGATATCAGGGAAGTTTTCTGCCAACAAATCTTCAACAATTCTCTCTGTATTTTCTGTTATTCCTCCCTGTTCTGGTACTCTGATCGCTCGTGGGTTATTTCTCTTGATAGAGTCCCACATGATTCTCAAGGTTTCTTCATTTTTTAAAATTCTTTTATCTGATTTGTCTTCAAATATATTAGGGCCAAGTGATTTATCTTCAAGTCAAAAATTCTAGCTTCTACTTGCTCAATTCTGCTCCTCTGACTTTCTATTGAGTTGTCTACTTATGTAATTTTATTGTTAATCTTCTGAATTTCTGATTGCTGTCTGCCTATGGATTTTTCCAGCTTATTAAACTTTTCGTTATGGTCCTGAATAATCTTTCTAGTTTCTTAAGCTGCTTTATCTGTGTGTTGCCTGGCTTGTTCTGGGGGTTGCCTCATTTCCTTCTTGATGTCTTCAAGGGTTCTGTATATTAAACTTTTGTGTTCTGGCTCTGGTAATTCCAGGAATGCACTTTCATCTAGAAGATCCCTGGATCTTTGTTTTGAGAGCTTTATGAGGTGATCATGGTCGGTTTCTTTATGTGACTTGATATTGACTGTTTTCTCCGAGCCATCTATAAGTTATCATATTAATTAATGCTTGCTTACTGTGTCATAGCTTCTTGCTTTGTTTTGTTTTGGTATACCCCTATGAGTTGCTTGAGTGAGCTAGCTTGATTACTTTCACCTTTGGAGCTCTGACAACCTGTCCCCAGATGGCTAGAGCTGTTATCTGGTATATCAGTCTAGGAGTCCATTCAGTTTTCTTGTATGAATTCAGCTCAGGTGTCGAGGTAGCTGATCATCAAGTGTGTGGTACAGGCTCTGTCCTACAGTCTTAGAGGGGCAGGGGATATTGGCGTATATACCGGTATCTGATTGCAGCAGGGGGTCACACTCTGAACAAAGCAGAGGACTGAGAACCAACCCCCGAGTGTCTCTGAGGAAAGCGCGTCCCTGGTCCCTAGAGCGTGCAGGTGGGTGGGTTCTGCAGATGGACCATGGGCATCCAATGTTTTTGTTTGTAAGGACTGGGAGGTACCAGTAATCTTTAGACCCCTGTCGTGGGTGGCTTGGTGACCTGAGTGGAGCTACCAGTCCTTAGGTCCCTGATGTGGGTAGGTGAGGACCTTGTTTAATAGGCAAAGCAATGTTGAACATCAAACACTCACCTCTCCACCACACAGCTGAAATGGTTGGATTCTGCCAACAATGGCCTATTCCCCCAAAATAGGCCCACACAGGTCCATGCAGAAGGGAAGGGTGCTGAAAGCCCATGGATGGTTTATGCCTGGACAGGAGCCGCTTCTGTCCTGAGCTCCCCTGGTTAGTGGAGCTAGCAAATTATCTTTTCCCCCAGTTGCAAATTTTTTCCTTCCCCAAGGCCAGGAGGATGGCTCTAGGTGCTCAACAGGGCCTATCTCAGGCCCAGGGAATTCAGCAGCTGAAGCCAGCTTGGGGCTGGGGGGCGTGCGGGAAAATATAGACAAGTACTTAGCTTCTGCCGAGAGCGCTGTTCTTTTCAGGTTCCGGAGGTGTAAGTAGGCTGTGTGGCTGGCTGTTTCTCCCTGAGGAAACTGCGGCTGAATGTTAGTACCAGTCCACCGCCACCACCGCTCCGGGAATGGTGCCTGAGTGCTCCCCACGATTCAGGTCTGGTAACTCCTCTCCGCTTCCGAACGGTCTCTTCCTCCTCCTGCCCCTCAGATCATTGCCTAAGCTTGCCTTTGAAGCTCAGGGCTCCCAGCTTGTCACAAATATACTCGTTTCACTTATTTTTTTGGGTCTTTGTTGTAAAGAGGGCTCGATGGAAGCATTTGTCTATTCCACCATCTTGGCTCTGCCTCCCGTTGTTACTGTTTTGAGTATTTTTTAATCTTGATTTCCCTGTCTGGGGTGACTTGTTATTGTTCTGCCCAGTTTTCTAGTTTTGGGTCAATACCTGATATTATTGATTTTCTAACTAAAGAACTCCCTTTAGTATTTCTTTTAGTGTTGGTTTGGTTTTTACGAATTCCCTAAACTTCTGTTTATCTGGAAATGTCCTAATTTCACCTTCATATTTGAGATATGGTGTTGCTGGATATATGATTTTTGGCTGGCAATTTTTTTCCTTCAATTTTTTATATAAGTGATCCCATTGCCTTCTTCCCTCCATGGTTTCTGCCGAGTAGTCCGAGCTCATTGTTACTGACTCTCCTTTGTAGGTGACTTTTCGTTCATCCCTAACTGCTCTTAAAATTCTCTCTTTATCTTTGGTTTTGGTTTTGGCTGTTAAAATTATCTCTTTATCTTTCTTTTGAGATCTACATTATGTGGAGTTCGATGAGCATCTTGGATAGATATCTTCTCATCTTTCACGATATCAGGGAAGTTTTCTGCCAACAAATCTTCAACAATTCTCTCTGTGTTTTCTGTTATCCCTCCCTGTTCTGGTACTCCAATCACTCGTGGGTTATTTCTCTTGATAGAATCCCACATGATTCCCAGGATTTCTTCATTTTTTAAATTCTTTTATCTGATTTGTCTTCTAATATATTGGTGCCAAGTGCTTTATCTTCTGTCTCACCAATTCTGCCTTCCATTTGCTCAATTCTGCTCCTCTGACTTTCTATTGAGTTGTCTACTTCTGTAATTTTGTTGTTAATCTTTTGAATTTTGGACTGAAATCTCTATGGATCCTTGTAGCTTATTAAATTTTTTGTTATGTTCTTGAATAACTTTTTTAATTTCTTCAACTGCTTTATCTGTGTGTTCCTTGGCTTTTCTGCATATTGCCTGATCTCGTTCCTGTTGTCTTGAAACATTCTGTATATTAATCTTTTGTATTCTGCATCCAGTAATTCCAGGAAGGCACGTTCATCCAGAATATCAGTTGATTCTTTGTTTTGAGAGCTTGTTGAAGCGATCATCATCTGCTTCTTTATGTGATTTGATATTGACTGTTGTCTCTGTGCCCTCTGTAAGTATTGTATTAGTTCATTTTATGTTTGCTTACTATATCCTAGCTTCTTGCTTTGTTTTGTTTTGATATATCCATATAGGTTGTGTGAGTGAGCTAGCTTGATTATTTCCACCTTTGAAGCTCTAACGTCATGTCACCAGATGGCTAGTGCTGTTACCAGGTATATAAGCCTAGGAGCCCATTCACTTTTCCTGTATGAATTCAGCTCAGGTGTCCAGGTAGTTGGTCATCAAGTGTGTAGTACAGGCTCTGTCCTACAGTCTTAGAGGGGCAGGGGTGATTGGTGTAGGTACCAGTATCTTGTTGCAGCAGGGGGTCATGTTCTGAACAATGCAGGGAGCTGACATCCATCCCCTGAGTGTCTGTGAGGAAAGAGCATCCCCGTTCCCTTGAGCGCACAGTGGGATGGGTCCTGCAGATGGACCTTGGGCACCCAATCCTTTTGGTTTTAAGGACTGGGAGGTACCAGTTATCCTTCGACCTCTGTTGGGGTTGGCTGGGTGACCTGAGTGGAGCCACCAGTCCTTAGGTCCCTGATGTGGGTAGGTGAGGACCCTGTTTAATAGAGAAAGCAATGTCAAACATCAAACGCCCACTTCTCCACCACACAGCTGAAGCAGTTGCAGTTTTCCAACAGGGTCCTATTCTCCTGAAATAGGCCACACATGTCCATGGAGGGGGAAAGGTATTCAAAATCCACGGATCATTTATGCCTGGACAGGAGCTGCTTCTGTCCTCAGCTCCACAGGTTACTGGAGCTGGCAGATTATCTTTTCCTTAGCTGTGAATTTATTCCTTCTCCAAGGCCAGGAGAATGGGTCAGGACATACAACAGGACCTATCTCAGGCCCAGGGAAATCGGCAGCCACTGAAACTGGCTTGCAGGCTGGGGGTGCAGTAAAATATATGCAAGCACTTAGCTTTTGCGAGAGCGCCGCTCTTCTCTGGTTCTGGAGGTGTCAGTAGGCTGTGCGGCTGGCTGTTTCTCCCTGAGGATACTGCGGCCAAACACTACGATCAGCCCACTGCAGCTTGAGGGTTCCTAGCGATTCAGGTCCAGCAACCCCTGTCCACTTCTGGACCATCTGTCCCTCCCCCTGCCACTCAGTCCATTTTCTAACTTTGCCTTTGATGGTCACAGCTTTTAGCTTGTCATAAATGCAATCGTTTCACTTGATTTTTTGGGGGGTCTTTGTTGTGAGAGGGTTTGCTGGAAGCGCCTGACTACTCTGACATCTGGGCCCCCCTCCAAAAAGATCTTTGTCAAATGGCTGATCATCATCATACCTTCACCAAAGTTGAAGCCTTATCTAGTAAAACCAGGAAGGCCAGTAACACAATTATTATTTAATACTGTTCAAAATTTTGGCCAATTCAATTGAAAAGGAGAAGAAATCAATAATCTTAGTTAGAAACAGAGAAAAAGTATGTCAATATTGTCAAGAAATAATATAAAATTATTACTATTGACAGGTGCGATAAACTACATGACAAACCACAAGGCTATATTGTAAAAAAAATCTCAAATATGCCATGTACTTCCTTCTTGCCAAGCCATCTTCTCAGTGCTTGACACGTTATTATCTCATTTAATCCTCACAAGAACCCTGTCGTTGTTAGGTGCCATTGAGGCAGTTCTAATTCATAGCGACCCTGTGCACAACAGAACAAAAGCCTGCCAGGTCCTGCACCATCCTCACAATCGTTGCTATACTTGAGCCCATTGTTTCAGGCATTGTGTCAACCCATTTCTTTGAGGTTCTTCCTCTTTTTTGCTGATCCTCTACTTTACCAAGCATGATGTCCTTCTCCAGGGACTGATTCCTCCTGATAACATGTCCAAGGTATATTAGACCCAGTCTCACCATCCTTGCTTCCAAGGAGCATTCTGGTTGTACTTCATCCAAGACAGATTTGTTCATTCTTTTGGCAGTTCATGGTATATTCAGTATTCTTCACCAACACCACAATTCAAAGGCATCAGTTCTTCTTCAGGCTTCATTATTCATTGTCCAGATTTTGTGTGCATATGAGGCAATTGAACACACCATGCCTTGGGTCAGGTGCACCTTAGTCCTCAAAGTGACGTCTTGCCTTTTTCACACTTTAAAGAGATCTTTTGCAGCAGTTTTACCCAATGCAATGCATCTTTTGATTTTTTTGACTGTTGCTTCCGTGGATGTTGATTGTGGATGCAAATAAAATGAAATCCTTGACAACCTCAACCTTTTCTCCATTTACAGTGATGTTCCTTGTTGGTCAAGTTGTGAGGATTTTTGTTTCCTTTATGTTGAGGTGTAATCCATACTGAGGCTAGTGGTCTTTGATCTTCATCAATAAGTGCTTCAAGTCGTCTTCACTTTCAACAAGCAAGGTTGTGTCTTCTGCATAATACAGGTTGTTAATGAGTCTTCCTCCGATCATGATGCCCTGTCCTTCTTCATATAGTCCATCTTCTCGGATTATTTGCTTAGCATACAGATTGAATAGGTATGGTGAAAGGATACAACCCTGATGCACACCTTTCCTGACTTTAAACCATGCAATATCCCCTTGTTCTGTTTGAATGACTGCCTCCTGATCCATGTACAGATTCCTCATGAGCACAATTAAGTGTTCTGGAATACCTACTCTCTGCAATGTTATCCATAATTTGTTTTGTTCCGCACAGTTGAATGCCTTAGCACAATCAATCTTTGCGAGCCGCCCTTTGAAAGCTTCTGTTCAGCTCTTTTACATTATCATTTTTTATCCTTTTGCTGTAGCTACTCGATGTTCAAGAGCAAGTTCAGAGTCTCTTCCGACATCCATTTAGGTCTTTTCTTTCTCTCCTGCCTTGTCAATGACCTCTTGCTTTCTTAATGTATGATGTCCTTGATGTCATTCTACGTCTTGTCTGGTCTTTGGTTATTAGTGTTCATTGAACCAAATCTATTCTCGAGATGGTCTCTAAATTCAGATGGAATATACCGAAGGTTGTACTTTGGCTCTTGTGGACTTGTTCTAATTTTCCTCAATTTCAACTTGAACTTCCATGTGAATAATTGATGGTCTGATCTGCAGTCAGCCCTGGCCTTGTTCTGACTGATGATATTGAGCTTTTCCATCATCTCTTTGCACAGACATAGTCAGTTTATTCCTGTGTATTCCATCTGGCAAGGTCCATGTGTATAGTCAACATTTATGTTGGTGAAAAAAAGGCATTTGCAATGAAGAAGTCATTGGTCTTGCAATATTCAATCATGGGACCTCTGGCATGATTTTATTACCAAGGCCATATTTTCCAACTACTGATCCTTCTTCTGTTTCCAGCTTTCACATTCCAGCCACCAGTAGTTATCAGTGCATCCTGTTTGCATGTTCGATCAATTTCAGACTGAAGAAGTCAGTGAAAAATCTTAAATTTCTTCATCTTTGGCCTTAGTGGTTGGTTCGGATTTTAATAATAGTCGTATTATCTGGTCTCCCTTTTAGGCCTGTGGATATTATCCTATCACTGACAGTGTTGTACTTCAGGATAGATCTTGAAATGTTCTTTTTGACATCGAATGCAATGTCATCCCTCTTCAAGTTGTCTTTCCCAGGGTAGTAGACCATATGAATGTTCAATTCAAAATGACCAATACCAGTCCATTTCACCTCACTAATGCCTAGGATATTGACCTTTATGCGTTCCATTTCATTTTTGACTGTTTCAAATTTTCCTAGATTCATGCTTTGTACATTCCACGTTCTGATTATTAATGGATGTTTGCAGCTGTTTCCTCTCATTTTGAGGTGCGCCGCATCAGCATACGAAGGTCCCAGAAGCTTGACTCCATCTATGTCAACTCTACTTTGAGGAGGCAGTTCTTCCCCAGTCATATTTTGAGTGTCTTCCAACGTGAAGGGCTCATCTTCCGGTACTGTAGCAGATAACGTTCTGCTGCTATTCATAAGGTTTTCACCGACTAATTCTTTTCAGAAGTAGACTGCCAGGTCCTTCTTCCTAGTCTGTCTTAGTCTGGAAAGTCAGTTGAAACCTGTCCCCCGTGGGCGACCCTGCTGGTATTTGAATACCAGTGGCATATTTCCAGCATCCCAGGAACACACAAGCCCACACAGTATGACAAACTGACAGACATGTGAGGGCACAGGAACCCCAGGAGGTACATTTGTCATTGCTTCTATTTTGCAGATGTGGAAACTAAGTTCCAGAAGTGTTGAGTAGGAGGTGAGTGGTGAGTGGTAGAGCCAGGATTCCAATCTGAGTGACCTGATTCTGGAGCCTGCACATGTAACTTCCCTGCTACCCACTGTTTAAAAACCAAAGGATATCTTTCAATAAGAAGTCCCCTTACGTAATACATGAGAAGCAACAGCTTTTTGTATATCGTATCATAGCCACTTTGAAAATATAATGGGAAAACACAAAACACAAAAAACATTCTACTTACCATAAAAAAAAAAAAAAAACCCACTGCTGTCGAGTTGATTCCGACTCATAGCGACTCTATAGGACAGAGAAGAACTGCCCCATAGAGTTTCAATGGAGCACCTGGTGGATTTGAATAGCCAACCCTTTGGTTAGCAGCCGTAGCACTTAGCCACTTCACCTCCAGGGTTTCCCTACTTACGATGGCAACTAGAATTATATATTACCAAGTAGCCAATTTAAAAAGACCAGCATAAGGAAAATTTCAAACTTTACTGAGAGACAGAGAAGACTTAAATAAATGGAGAGACATTCTGTGTTTGTAGTTTAGAAATCAATATTGAAAAGATGTCAATTATTCTCAAACCAGTCTAGAAATATAGTGTAAGTTCCAAATTATTACATTTTTGTCAGAATTTGCCAAATCGTTCTTTTAAGAAAAACATTTAATTTCAAAAGCTCATTATATTAAAAAAATCAGAAATGTGTCATAAAATATTTCCTTCAGAAGTAATCACTCTTTATAGTTTGGATTATACTCTCACACACCTGCACAGAGACACACACAAACTTTTTTTTTTTTTTTACATAAGTGGATCATTTTTCTATTCTGTGCTTCAATTTTTTTTCACTTATCAACATGTTTTGGATATCTTTCCAAGCTATTAGTATACAAGTTTCCTCTTAACCAGGGTAAATATTTGAAGGAGGGTTGCACCATCATCCATTTATCCATCTGCCTGTTAAAGAATATTTGGGCTGTTTCCAGTGCCTTAGCTAAAATAAACATTGTTATACGTATATTTTTACACACTTAAGCTAGCATTTCTGTAGGATCGGTTCCAAAGAGTGTTCTTGCTGGTCATAGGGTATATACAGTTAACATCTGGATAGATGCCATCAAGTTAGTCTCCAAAAACCTTGCTCCTATTTACAATTCCTCAAGAAAGGCCATTTTTTCATACTGTCTTCAACATTGGGTGCTATCAATCTTTTTAAAATTTTGCCCATCTCGTAAGCAAATATTGTTTCCCGTTGGTGTTTAGTTGTACATTTTCTTGATCACTAGCAAAATGGAGCTTCTTTTCAGTTTTCATGGCCATTTGTGTTTCTTCTTTCATGATTCGACTATTTATATCCTTTGATCATTTTAAAATTGTGTTTCTTTTTTATACTATTAATTTATAGGAACGCCATAATATATGTTACCCTTTGTCTGTTAACCATATTACAGCTATTTTCCCCTCATCTATTTTTCTTTCTCTCTTTTTTTGGTTGTTGTGGTTATGACAAAGCTTTTAACTTTATGAAACAGAATCTGTCAAATTTTCCTCTTATGGCCTCTGATTTGTATCACACTGAGAAATTCTTCCTCAACCCACAATCTTAAATGCATCATCCTATATTTTCTTCTCGTGCATTTAATTCACTTGTGTGAGGTTATTATGGTGTGAGATTGAGAGCTAACTTACATTTTCTTCCAAATCTATAAGTGATTGTTTTAAGATTGCTTATTGAATAATCCATCCTTTTCCTACTGATTTGAAATGTTCCCCTCCCCACAAACCAAGTTCCCATGTATAACTTGGGTCCAGTTCTAGACTTCCTATTCTATTCAATTAGTGTGTATATTCCTATACCAGTCCCATATTGCAATGTCTGAATATCTTTACATATTTTCAAAGGCAGTTGACTAAGTGATTCGAAAGCTATTTGGGTGAGTAAACAAATGAGAATAGCAAAAAGACATAAGACAAACAAAGGTAGTGGGTGATGAATTGTGCAATAAAATGTCCCTAATGAGGAGGCTGTGATACTAGCGAAGGGATAAAAAGACAGATCAATAGAACAGAATAACAAGTCTGTATCTTCACCTATTTATATAAACATAGCATATTATAGGAAACCCTGGTGGCATGATGGTTAGGAGCTATAGCTGCTAACCAAAAGGTCGGCAGTTTGAATCCACTAAGCACTCCTTGGAAACTCTGTGGCGCAATTCTACCCCGTCCTATGGGGTCACTTTGAGTCAGAATTGACTCGACCGCAGCGTGCTTGTTTTTTTTTGTTTGTTTGCTTTAGGGTATTATAAAAGTAAGTCTTAAATAGGGAAAGTGTGAATTATTAAAATAAAAGGATAGTCTTAGGATAATTAATTGATATTTTAGGAAAAAATAAATCTGTACTTCACGTATTGTTAATAATAAATTGTGGATTAAAGACAAATTAAAAAAATAAACAATAAGAATAATAGAAGAAAACATAGATGAATATTTTTATAATTTGAGAGAAAGCAGAAAAACCATAACAGAAAATATTCATATATTTAACTCGATAAATGGAAATTTCTTCATGGCAAATGATGACAACAACAAGACAAAATAAAAATGCAAATGCCAAACTGGAGGGGGAGGGGTTGCTGTATATAATAGACAAAACCGTAATATTCTAGAAGTGTAAAGAGCTCTTTCAAGTCAGTAAAGAGATAAACAAGCTAACATAAAAGAGCATGAACAAGCACTTTTCAAAAAAAGAAATACAAATCACCAACAAAGATATGAAATGACCTTCAGCCTCCCTCATAATTAAAGACTGAATATCTAACAATATTTTTCACTTGCTAAGTTTGGCAAAGGTTTTAAAAACAATGATAAGAATAATATTACGGTGTATTGCTGTAGATGTGAAAAAGAGGGACTTTTATATATTGTTGATGAGAAGGTAAACAGTGAACCATTTTTGGTGCGCAAGTTGCCAACTAACTGACTAAATAAATGAATAAACCTAAAGTCGGATCCAGTAATTCTGCATGCAGAAACTGAAACTCTACTGTAATGCTAGCACAGCACACAAGGATGTAAGTCCCAGCTCTTTAATTGCAGTCTCACCTGTTATCTATAGAGATAATCACACAATAGGCTGACTCCAGGGCATTTATATCATCCAGCCCTAAAAACCACAAAGTGTGCAACACCAATACAGTCCATTTAGATTAGCTTGGTCCAAGCTCAGTCGGGTCCTTTCCCTATATCTTCAATTGTTCAAAAATCTTTAATGTCTCATATCATTTATTATACAGTCATACATATATGTACCCTTAGACACATAGGGAAACCCTGGTGGCCTAGGGGTTAAGAGCTACAGCTGCTAACCAAAAGTTTGGCAGTTCGAATTCACCAGGCGCTCTTTGGAAACTGTATGGGGCAGTTCTATTCTGTACTATAGAGTCCCTATGAGTCAGAATCGACTTGACAGCAACGCATTTGGTTTGATTTTTCTTTAGACACATACACACACTCATGCCTACGAATACATGAAAAAAATCCAAAAGGATATATATCAAAAAATTTTGTGACAAGACTACTTTCTTCTATCATTGCTGCTCTGGCTCAACCAGGTAAGAGAAAAAAACCAAGAATCAGGAAGAAGCTATTGTGTATGGTGCCCGTTAGCGTTAAGTGAATGGAAAAGAGCTTTAACTCAAGGTCCTCCCCAAGGCCTTGTTCCTTTAGCATGGTAAGATCAAAGTGCTGCTGGAGTTGGCTTCTACTGGCTCTCAAGTGTATATTATTAACTTTCCAGGAATTTCGTGAGTCTGTTGATAAACACCAGTTACCAGTTGCCAGCCGGGTTGACTCCAACTCATGGTGACCCCGTGTGTGTCAGAGTAGAACTGTGCTCCACAGGGTTTTCAGTCGCTGACATTTTGGAGGTAGATCGCCAGGCCTTTCTTGAGAGGCACCTCTGGGTAGACTGGTACTTCCAACCTTTTGGTTAGGAGTTGAGTTTGTTAACAGTTTGCACTACCTAGGGACTCCTTGGTAAACAAACATTATTGAAAAATCACATATGTAAACTTATAATTTAATAAATTATTTTAAAAGCAAAGGTTAATCAGCCCTCAAAATGCATCGCTTCCAGTTATGATTTACTGCATTTTACTATTATGTCTGCTCTTGAGATTACTTCCATCTGTTGCATCTTGGTGATGGATATGGGCTGTATTGCTGTGCTGCTGTGCATCTCTCCCCAACTCTGTGATCATGACATCACGTTGGTAGCTTGAAATTCACCGTGGTGGGAGTATTTACACCATGAGAATTAGCAGGCACCGCAAATCAATACCTTTTTTTCTTTACACGGAGCTGGTTGTTAAACATTTAACAGCACACCACCGGGTCAGTCACTCTAATAGGAACAATATGTACATTTTCTGTATTCTCTGTGGTGAACTGTGTATTATGAATGGGGGCTTTTTATTTTACATGTATTTTAACAAAAGGGGAGAAATGCCAATTAGAGTAGAATAAATGGGTGAGAAAGAAAACGTGTTCCACAATCACAGTACATGAGGTTCAAAGGGTTTCTCTGGGGCCAAGGGTGGCTGCATATGTTGAAGGACACAGGATGCGGAATTCGTGGGTTTGACAAGTTTGAAAATCGTGGCGGCTCCAGAAACTGATGCGCAATTGCATTTCACTGGCTATATGCTAGGCATTGCTTTGCTTGTCCTGTACTTCAACTTAAGGTCTGAAAAATCTCCAACTGTGAAAGGAACATATTCTAAACTGTCTGACACTCAACTAGTACGTTCTCACGCCTGGAGAAGCTCATGTCAACTCATCATGTGGTTCTCCATCTGTACAATAAATGACCAACCTGGGGGAAAAAGGAGCTTCCCTGTGGCAATGTACTTAAAAGAGTTACCAAGTTTAATATTTCTTTTATAAATAAATAATGTTCCAAACTTGCTAACCTTTTCCATGATGAAAACGATGTCAGTAATGCACCTAAAGGATATTTGAAAAAATACATTTGCCTTTCAGGGCAAAGGTTATGTTCTAATAAAATGAAAGAGAGAGAGAGAGTGTAACAGCTTTTCGAAATAAACTCATGCAGTCCCGAGGCAAGATGAGAAGGCAGAAAGGGAGAGGAGCTGGTTGATGGACAAGGGAAATCTGGGGTGGAAACGGTGAGTGTGCAGTCATTATAGAGAGAGGAACTAGGGCCACATAACAACATGTTTATAAATTTTTGTATGAGCAACTAGAGCTGTAAACTTTCACTTACAACACAATAAAAAAAATTAAATTCGTACTTTGGAGAGAGTATACTGACAATGGGTAGTGTAAGTGTCTCTAGTGTTAGGTGATTTTGAGGCAGAATATTATGCAAGTGGTCCACCTATTAACATCATTTCTATGCTTTCAAAGCTTGGAAACAGGGTATTCGTTCCTCCTAAAAAGCTAAAATAAGGTAATTTGTTAACAATATGAAAATGTAGAACCTTCCAATTATTTTGCAACAATAACTGATTGACATTAGGAAAAATGGAAATTGTTAGCTGAATTTCAACAAGGAGCTTTGCATACCTGGTGGATAAGGCTGAAAAATGAGTATCACAACTTGTTAGGCAAAGTCCATAAGGCGCTTTTTCCATTTGGTATCTGTGCATGTTGCTCAAGTTCTTTTTCAAGTACTGGAATAATCTGAATTTAGAACTAAACCAATATTGTCAAAAAATTGAGCATATTTACCTTTGCTAAAACACACACACAGATATACATATAAAACGAAAACAAAACCAAACCGTTGCCGACAAGTCAATTCTGACTCACAGCAACCTTGTAGGACAGAGTAGAACTGCCCCATAGGGTTTTCAAAGAGCGCCTGGTGGATTCACACTGCTGACCTTTTGGCTAGCAGCCAAACTCTTAATTACTACGCCACGAAGGTTTCCATATATATATATATATATATATATATATATATATATATATATATACATATACATGAACAACAACAAACAAACAAACAAAAACCAAACCGGTTGCCGTCAAGTTGATTCCAACTCATAGCGACCCTAGAGGACAGAGTAGAACTGCCCCATAGGGTTTCCCAGGAGAGCCTAGTGGATTCAGACTTATGACCCTGACCTTTGGGTTAGTAACTGAATTCTTAACCGCTACGCCACCAGGGATTATATACATATATATATATTATATATATACACACACATATATTTTTTAGTGAGAACAAAAGTGTGCTGTGTCCTGATAAGTAAAAATGTTTTATTTATTTATTTGTTTTTATTGTGCTCTAGATGAAGGTTTACAGAACAAATTAGTTTCTCATTAAAGAATTAATACACATATTATTTTGTGACATTGGTTGCCAGTCCTGCGACATGTCGGCCCTCTCCCCTTTTTGACCTTGGGTTCCCCATTTCCATGTGTCCAGCTTTCCTGTGCCCTCTTGCCTTCTCCATCTTGCCCCTGGGCTGGTGGGCCTGTTTAGTCTGGTATACACTACGTGCATTATTGTTTGTTTTATGGGCCTGTCTAATCTTTGGCTGAAGGGGGAACCTCAGGAGTGACTTCAGTATTGAATTAGAAGAGTGTCCGGGATCCATACTCTTTTTTTTTTTTTTTAAATAATTTTTATTGAGCTTTAAGTGAACATTTACAAATCAAGTCAGTCTGTCACGTATAAGCTTATATACACCTTACTCCATACTCCCACTTACTCTCCCCGTAATGAGTCAGCCCTTCTGGTCTCTCCTTTCGTAACAATATTGTCAGTTTCTAACCCTCTCTACCCTCCCATCTCCCCTCCAGACAGGAGATGCCAACACAGTCTCAAGTGTCCACCTGACACAAGTAGCTCACTCTTCATCAACATCTCTCTCCAACCCATTGTCCAGTCCCTTCCATGTCTGATGAGTTGTCTTCGGGAATGGTGTCCTGGGCCAACAGAAGGTTTGGAGACCATGACCGCCGGATTCCTCTAGTCTCAGTCAGACCATTAAGTCTGGTCTTTTTATGAGAATTTGGGGTCTGCATCCCATTGATCTCCTGCTCCCTCAGGGGTTCTCTGTTGTGCTCCCTGTCAGGGCAGTCACCAGTTGTGGCCGGACACCATCTAGTTCTTCTGGTCTCAGGATGATGTAAGTCTCTGGTTCATGTGGCCCTTTCTGTCTCTTGGGCTCATAGTTGTCGTGTGACCTTGGTGTTCTTCATTCTCCTTTGCTCCAGGTGGGTTGAGACCAATTGATGCATCTTAGATGGCCGCTTGTTAGCATTTAAGACCCCAGACGCCACATTTCAAAGTAGGATGCAGAATGTTTTCATAATAGTATTATTTTGCCAATCGACTTAGAAGTCCCCTTAAGCCATAGTCCCCAAAGCCCCGCCCTTGCTTCGCTGACCTTTGACGCATTCAGTTTATCCCGGAAACTTCTTTGCTTTTGGTCCAGTCCATTTGAGCTGACCTTCTGTGTACTGAGTATTCTCCTTTCCTTCACCTAAAGTAGTTCTTATCTACTAACTAATCAGTAAAAAACCCTCTCCCACCCTCCCTCCCTCCCCCCCTCGTAACCACAGAAGTATGTGTTTTTCTCAGTTTATACTATTTCTCAAGATCTTATAATAGTGGTCTTATACAATATTTGTCCTTTTGCCTCTGACTGATTTCACTCAGGATAATGCCTTCCAGGTTCCTCCATGTTATGAAATGTTTCACAGATTCGTCACTGTTCTTTATCGATGCGTAGTATTCCATTGTGTGAATATACCACAATTTATTTAACCATTCATCCATTGATGGACATCTTGGTTGCTTCCAGCTTTTTGCTATTGTAAACAATGCTGCAATAAACATGGGTGTGCATATATCTGTTTGTGTGAAGGCTCTTATTTCTCTAGGGTATATTCTGAGGAGTGGGATTTCTAACTGTTTAAGATAACGCCAGATAGATTTCCAAAGTGGTTGTACCATTTTACATTCCCACCAGCAGTGTATAAGAGTTCCAATCTCTCCGCAGCCTCTCCAACATTTATTATTTTGTGTTTTTTGGATTAATGCCAGCCTTGTTGGAGTGAGATGGAATCTCATCGTAGTTTTAATTTGCACTTCTCTAATGGCTAATGATCCAGAGCATTTTCTCATGTCTCTGTTAGCTGCCTGAATATCTTCTTTAGCGAAGTGTGTGTTCATATCCTTTGCCCACTTCTTGATTGGGTTGTTTGTCTTTTTGTGGTTGAGTTTTGACAGAATCATATAGATTTTAGAGATCGGGCGCTGGTCGGAGATGTCATAGCTGAAAATTCTTTCCCAATCTGTAGGTGGTCTTTTAAACTCTTTTGGTGAAGTCTTTAGATGAGCATAGGTGTTTGATTTTCAGGAGCTCCCGGTTATCTGGTTTCTCTTCGTCATTTTTGGTAATGTTTTGTATTTTGTTTATGCTTTGTATTAGGGCTCCTAAGGTTGTCCCTATTTTTTCTTTCATGATCTTTATCGTTTTAGTCTTTATGTTTAGGTCTTTGATCCACTTGGAGTTAGTTTTTGTGTATGGTGTGAGGTATGGGTCCTGTTTCATTTTTTTGCAAATGGATATCCAGTTATGCCAGCACCATTTGTTAAAAAGACTATCTTTTCTCCAATTAACTGACACTGGGCCTTTGTCAAATATCAACTGCTCATATGTAGATGGATTTATATCTGGGTTCTCAATTCTGTTCCACTGGTCTATGTGTCTGTTGTTGTACCAGTACCAGGCTATTTTGACTACTGTGGCTGTATAATAGATTCTGAAATCCGGTAGAGTGAGGCCTCCCACTTTCTTCTTCTTTTTCAGTAATGCTTTGCTTATCTGAGGCTTCTTTCCCTTCCATATGAAGTTGGTGATTTGTTTCTCTATCACCTTAAAAAATGACATTGGAATTTGGATCAGAAGTGCATTGTATATATAGATGGCTTTTGGTAGAATAGACATTTTTACTATGTTAAGTCTTCCTATCCATGAGCAAGGTATGTTTTTCCACTTAAGTATGTCCTTTTGAATTTCTTGTAGTAGAGCTTTGTAGTTTTCTTTGTATAGGTCTTTTACATCCTTGGTAAGATTTATTCCTAAATATTTTATCTTCTTGGGGGCTACTGTGAATGGTATTGATTTGGTAATTTCCTCTTCGATGTTCTTTTTGTTGATGTAGAGGAATCCAAGTGATTTTTGTATGTTTATCTTATAACCTGAGAGTCTGCCAAACTCTTCTATTAGTTTCAGTAGTTTTCTGGAGGATTCGTTGGGGTTTTCTGTGTATAAGATCATGTCATCTGCAAATAGAGATAATTTGACTTCCTCCTTGCCAATCCAGATGCCCTTTATTTCTTTGTCTAGCCTAATTGCTCTGGCTAGGACTTCTAGCACAATGTTGAATAAGAGCAGTGATAAAGGGCATCCTTGTCTGGTTCCCGTTCTCAAGGGAAATGCTTTCAGGTTCTCTCCATTTAGAGTGATGTTGGCTGTTGGCTTTGCATAGATGCCCTTTATTATATTGAGGAATTTTCCTTCAATTCCTATTTTGGTGAGAGTTTTTCTCATAAATGGGTGTTGGACTTTGTCAAATGCCTTTTCTGCATCAATTGATAAGATCATGTGGTTTTTGTCTTTTGTTTTATTTATGTGATGGATTACATTAATGGTTTTTCTAATATTAAACCAGCCTTGCATACCTGGTATAAATCCCACTTGGTCGTGGTGGATTATTTTTTTTATATGTTGTTGAATTGTATTGGCTAGAATTTTGGTGAGGATTTTTGCATCTCTGTTCATGAGGGATATAGGTCTATAATTTTCTTTTTTTGTAATGTCTTTACCTGGTTTTGCTATCGGGGAGATGGTGGCTTCTTAGAATGAGTTGGGTAGTATTCCGTCATTTTCTATGCTTTGAAGTACCTTTAGTAGTAGTGGTGTTACACTCTTCTCTGAAAGTTTGGTAGAACTCTGCAGTGAAGCCGTCCGGGCCAGGGCTTTTTTTTGTTGGGAGTTTTTTGATTACCGTTTCAATCTCTTTTTTTTGTTATGGGTCTATTTAGTTGTTCTACTTCTGAATGCGTTAGTTCAGGTAGGTAGTGTTTTTCCGGGAATTCATCCATTTCTTCTAGGTTTTCAAATTTGTTAGAGTACAATTTTTCGTAATAATCTGATATGATTCTTTTAATTTCAGTTGGGTCTGTTGTGATGTGGCCCTTCTCGTTTCTTATTCGGGCTATTTGTTTCCTTTCCTGTATTTCTTTAGTCAGTCTAGCCAATGGTTTGTCAATTTTTTTAGTTTTTTCAAAGAACCAGCTTTTGGCTTTGTTAATTCTTTGAATTGTTTTTCTGTTCTCTAATTCATTTAGTTCAGCTCTAATTTTTATTATTTGTTTTCTACTGGTGCCTGATGGATTCTTTTGTTGCTCAGTTTCTATTTGTTCAAGATGTAGGGACAGTTATCTGATTTTGGCTCTTTCTTCTTTTTGTATGTGTGCATTTATCGATATAAATTGGCCTCTGAGCACTGGTTTTGCTATGTCCCAGAGGTTTTGATAGGAAGTATTTTCATTCTCGTTGCATTCTATGAATTTCCTTATTCCCTCCTTGATGTCTTCTATAACCCAGTCTTTTTTTCAGGAGGGTATTGTTCAGTTTCCAAGTATTTGATTTCTTTTCCCTAGTTTTTCTGTTATTAATTTCTAGTTTTATTGCCTTGTGGTCTGAGAAGATGCTTTGTATTATTTCAATGTTTTGGATTCTGCAAAGATTTGTTTTATGACTTAATATGTGGTCTATTTTAGAGACTGTTCCATGTGCGCTAGAAAAAAAAGTATACTTTGCAGCAGTTGGGTGGAGAGTTCTGTATAAGTCAATGAGGTCAAGTTGGTTGATTGTTGTAATTAGGTCTTCCGTGTCTCTATTGAGCTTCTTACTGGATGTCCTGTCCTTCTCCGAAAGTGGTGTGTCGAAGTCTCCTACTATAATTGTGAAGGTGTCTATCTCACTTTTCAGTTCTGTTAAAATTTGTTTTATGCATCTTGTAGCCCTGTCATTGGGTGCATAAGTATTTAATATGATTATATCTTCCTGATCAATTGTCCCTTTTATCATTATGTAGTGTCCTTCTTTATCCTTTGTAGTGGATTTAAGTTTAAAGTCTATTTTGTCAGAAATTAATATTGCTACTCCTCTTCATTTTTGCTTATTGTTTGCTTGATATATTTTTTTCCATCCTTTGAGTTTTTAGTTTGTTTGTGTCTCTAAGTCTAAGGTGTGTCTCTTGTAGGCAGCATATAGACGGATCGTGTTTCTTTATCCAGTCTGAGACTCTCTGTCTCTTTATTGGTGCATTTAGTCCATTTACATTCAGCGTAATTATAGATAAATAAGTGTTTAGTGTTGTCATTTTGATGCCTTTTTATGTGTGTTTTTGACAATTTCATTTTTCCACTTACGGTTTTGTGCTGAGACGTTTTTCTTTGTAAATTGTGAGATCCTCGTTTTCATAGTATTTGACTTTATGTTTGTTGAGTCGTTACATTTTTCTTGGCTTTTATTTTGAGTTATGGAGTTGTTATACCTCTTTGTGGTTACCTTAATATTTACCCCTATTTTTCTAAGTAAAAACCTAACTTGTATTGTCCTATATCGCCTTGTATCACTCTCCATATGGCAGTTCTATGCCACCTGTATTTAGTCCCTCTTTTTGATTATTGTGATCTTTTACGTTTTGACTTCAATGATTCCGTTATGAGTTTTTTTTTTTTAATTAATCTTAATTTGTTTTTGTGATTTCCCCATTTGAGTTGATATCAGGATGTTCTGTTTTGTGACCTTGTGTTGTGCTGGTATCTGATATTATTGGTTTTCTGACCAATTTCCTTTAGTATTTCTTGTAGCTTTGGTTTGGTTTTTGCAAATTCTCTAAGCTTGTGTTTCTCTGTAAATATCTTAATTTCACCTTCAGATTTGAGAGAGAGTTTTGCTGGATATATGATCCTTGGCTGGCAGTTTTTCTCCTTCAGTGTTCTGTATATGTCATCCCATTGCCTTCTCGCCTGCATGGTTTCTGCTGAGTAAAAAAAAAAAGTCTGAACTTATTCTTATTGATTCTCCCTTGAAGGAGACCTTTCTTTTATCCCTGGCTGCTTTTAAAATGTTCTCTTTATCTTTGGTTTTGGCAAGTTCGATGATAATATGTCTTGGTGTTTTTCTTTTTGGATCAATCTGAAATGGGGTTCGATGAGCATCTTAGATAGATATCCTTTCGTCTTTCATGATGTCAGGGAAATTTTCTGTCAGCAGATCTTCAACTATTTTCTCTGTGTTTTCTGTCTCCCCTCCCTGTTCTGGGACTCCAATCACACACAAGTTATCCTTCTTGATAGAGTCCCACATAGGGTTTCTTCATTTTTTTTAATTCTTTTATCTGATTTTTTTTCAGCTATATTGGTGTTAATTCCCTGGTCCTCCAGATTTCCCAGTCTGCATACTGAATGCTTGAGTCTGCTCCTCTGACTTCCTATTGCATTGTCTAATTCTGTAATTTTATTGTTAATCTTTTGGATTTCTGCATGCCGTCTCTCTATAGATTCTTGCAACTTATTAATTTTTCCACTATGTTCTTGAATAATCTTTTTGAGTTCTTCAACTGTTTTATCAGTGTGTTCCTTGGCTTGTTCTGCAGTTTGCCTTATTTCATTTCTGAGGTCATCCCTGATGTCTTGAAGCATTCTGTAAATTAGTTTTTTATATTCTGTATCTGATAATTCCAGGATTGTATCTTCATTTGGGAAAGATTTTGATTCTTTTGTTTGGGGGGTTGTAGAAGCAGTCATGGTCTGCTTCTTTATGTGGTTTTATATCGACTGCTGTCTGCGAGCCATCACTAAGATATAGTAGTGGTTTATTCTATAATTGCTCACTGAGTCTTATCTTGTTTTGTTTTCTTTCAATATACGTGGATGGGCTACTAGATTGTGCTGTCTTGTTTGTTGTAGCCCTTGACTTACTTATGACCTATTACCAGCTGGTTTGGGCTGTTGCCAGATATATATACCTGAGTCTATTCACTATTCTTGAGTAGAATCTGATTTTGGGTCGCCAAGTGTGTGCTGCACCCTAACACCTATCCACCTCGAGAAGTAGTGGTGATAGTTGTGTGCACCAGATTCTATTAGCAGCTGGGGTTCACACTCCAGGGGGGGCAGGATCTGACAGGCTTCCGCCAAGTGTCAGTGAGGTAGGTGTGTCTCTATTCCTATAGCACCTTGTTGGGAGGGCACTGCAGCTGTACCTTAGGCCCCCAATGCAAGTACGTCTACTGATTGGTAGGTGTCACCCTCCTTAGACCCCTAAGGCAAGAGGCTAGGTGGTCTGGGGGGAGCTTCAGCCCTCAGTTCCCTGTTATGGGTCAGTTAGGGCTCTGTTGAATAAGCAGAGATATCAGACCTGGGAAACTTGTTTTTCCAGTAAATCCACTGGAAAAAAAAATGCAGTCCGATCCCTATTAGAACTGCCTTTGGATTATAACTGCCACCTTGTTCCCTGTAAGGATGAAAGCCCGAGATTTGGATCATATATGCTTGGCTGGAGCTGGTTCTGTGTTTTTAGTCCAATTAGGGAAGGATTTTTGGTCTCTGGGTTTTTTGTGGTTGCTTCTCTCAGGCCGGAAGAATGGGTTAGGAAAAGACCAAAAAAAAAGGGAAAAACAAAGCCGCCGCGAAGCCGGAGCTGTTCTCCCTCTGGCTCAGGAAATTCCAACATTAATGAGGCCGCCTGGGAAGGGGAGGTGGCGGTTCAGAAAAACAGGAGAGTAGCACTCCGGAATATACCCGAAGTTGCTTATCTTGCTTGGGATGACTATTTTATCTGTCGCCTGTGTGTGCTGGCTGTGTAGAGATTGCCCCCGAGGGTCTGGCCCGCTAAAGCTGCAGTCAGATCCTCCGCTGCCAGTCCAAAGCCCAGCGTCAAGGTTCCCCTGCTGGGACGCTGCACTCCCGGCTCCAAAACCAGTCACTGCCTCCCGGGGACTTCTCGTCCCACCAGCTGCTTTGCGGCGCCGCCCCCGCGGACTGGCTGGGCCCCCTCCCGGGGTTAGTTTAGGGGAGTAGGGCTGCGCCCCGTGTTTGTGCTGTGAGCGGATGCTGTGTCCAGCTCCCCTGCACCTAGTCCAACGTCCGGCGCCAAGGTTCCCCGGCTGGGATGCTGTACTCCCGGCTCTAAAACCTGTCACTGCCTCCCCGGGGACTTCTCCCACCAGCCGCGTCGCCACGCCGCCCACACGGACCGGCTGGGCCCCCTCCCGGGGTCAGTTCAGGGGGGTAGGGCTGCACCCCTTGTTTGCGCCATCACAAGATTTTGTGTTCAGCTCTCCTGGGCCCAGTCCTAAGCCCGGCGCCAAGGTTACCTGACTGGGACGCTGGCTCCAGGCTCTGAAAACAGTCGCTGCTTCCCCGTATTTGTTCGTTCTCTGTCTCTGTCATTCAGGTCAACTCTTTAAATCCGTGTTTGTTGTTGAGGGTTCGTAGATTGTTATGTATGTGATTGATTCACTTGTTTTTCCAAGTCTTTGTTGCAAGAGGGATCCGAGGTAGCGTCTACCTAGTCAGCCATCTTGGCCCCTGACCTCATTTCTGGAGTCCATACTCTTGTGGTTTCTCCAGTCTCTGTCAAACCACTAAAAAAAAAAAAAAAAAAAAAAACTTTTTTTGTGAGTTAGAATTTTGTTCTCCATTTTTCTGCAGCTCTGTCTGGGAGCCTCTCTTGTGATCCCTGTCAGAGTATTTGGTGATGGTAGCCAGGCAGCATGTGGTTGTGCTGGAAAAATAAAAATATTTTTCAAAGGTAGTTCATTTGATATTTATATTTTCTTTACAAAATTTGAAAGTGTAGTACTTGGACCAGCAGCACCAGCACTACTTGGAAGCTTATTATAAAAGAAGGTTCTCAGTTCCCACCCCAGGCCCCAGGTCACTGCTTTGAGTTAAATGCAAGAATTACCTGCACTGATGAGTTTGGTATAAGTACAATCAGGAGAGGCCAAAGCTATTTACTGCCAGGTAGGGTGAGGGGTTAGAGGTGGTCTGCTCTTCCAGTTAGAAGTTTTGAGGATGAAAATAATTCTTGACATTTTGAAGTGAGTTTGTGTTAAAACAGATTTTCTGGGGTAGGTGGAGCTCCTAACCAAAGACCAAACCCAGTGCCATCGAGTCGATTCCAACTCATAGCGACCCTATAGGACAGAGTAGAACTGCCCCATAGAGTTTCCAAGGAGCGCGTGGCGGATTCCAACTCCCGACCGTTTGGTTAGCAGCCGTAGCACTTAACCACTACACCAGCAGGCTTTCCGGTGGAGCCCCTACTAGGTATAAATTCCAACTCCACTTTTATAATGGCACTCAGTAGTAGATGTATAGAATAATATTCAGAGCCCTGGTGGGGTGATGGTTGAGAGCTTGACTGCCAACTGAAAGACTGGCAGTTGGAATCCACCACCCACTCTTTGGAAACCCTATGGGACAGTCATACCATGTCCCATACTGTCATTATGAGTCAGAATCGACTTGACAGCAAGTTAACATAACATTTATCATGTGCCGGGCATTGTTCTAAGTTCTCATGAATTACTTAATTTGACCCTTTCTACAACCCTCAGAGATGATGAGTCTGCTGTTATCCTCAGTTTATAGATGAGGAAGCTGAGGTACAGAGAGGTTGTTTGCTCAGGGTCACACCCCTAAAAAGTAGCAAAGCCAGGATTTGGAATATAGTCCATCTGGCTCCGGAAACCAACTTCTTAACCATTACACTACACTGCCTAGGTATAAAATGTATAAATGAATAAATATTCATATATTGGAGGTGTATACACAAATATTTTTATTGATGAGGAACACGATCAAAAAAATTTGGGGACCACTAGCCTAGGGGATATAACCTCAAACTCTAGTGTGACATAAAAAGCCTTTTGTGATCTGGCCCCAACCAATCTCTCTGACCCCAGCTGTTGCTCTCCTCCCTTGAAACCTGTGTTCTGACTTCTGCCATATTGAACGACCATCCTAGCAGCTCACTGAATTCCCAATGGATTCTCTTATCTCCTACTCCTACTTGAATTTAGGAACTCTACCTGCCCTTCTCATTTCCCAGCTTCTCGACTTCCGTCACGTCCCCTCATTCCCCCTGACACAATGCCAAGGCCAGCCCAAGTATCCTATCTACACTCCCGGCACTCTCTGTAGGCTTCTCCATGACCCTTGTTTCACTAATTTGTAATTATCTATTCACTTCTTTGTCTACCACCCTTAACTGCAGTGTTCTATCTTGTTAGTTTCTTATGTCTAGCATCTAGTGTACAGCCTGGCGTGTAGTAGGTGATGTTCATAGGAATAAATGAAATATCAATGAAAGAGAAAGCAGCCGTTGCCCTAAGAGTTGTTCTTCAACCTGTTATTTGTATAATGGCCACCAGAGGGGGGCAGACGAACGTGGTCGAGTGAACACCACACATTTAGAAGAATTAGGGGCCAAAACTTTAAAGAATTATCCTAGATCTGAAAGGGAAGTTGAGTGGTCATGTATGCCATTGCCATGTTTTATACAAAACTTTTCAAATAAGCACAAGGATATTTATAATTTTTTTTGGTTCGCTTTTGTTTTTATCTAGGTAGTCTTCCCACCACTCTTTGCCAGTTTGTTTTACTGTGGTGGTTTTCATGTCGCTGTGATGCTGGAAGCTATGCTACCACCAGTATTTCGAATACCAGCAGGGTCACCCATGGTGGACAGGTTTCAGAGGAGCTTCCAGACTAAGATAGACTGTTAAGAAGGACATGGTGACTTCTAAAAAAAACTGGCCAATGAAAACCTTCTGAATAGCAGCGGAACATTGTGTGATATAGTGCTAGAAGATGAGTCCCTCATTCTGGAAGGCACTCAAAACACAACTGGGGCAGAGCTGCCTCCGTAAAGCAGAGTAGACCTTACTGACTCAGATGGAGTCAAGCTTTCAGAAACTTCGTACGCTGATGTGGCAAGACTCAAAATGAGAAGGGATAGCTGTAAATATCCATTAATAATTGGAATGTGAAATGTGTGTAGAATAAATCTAGGAAAACTGGAAGTCTTCAACAATGAAATAGAACACGTAAAGACTGATATCCTAGACATTACTGAGCTTGAAATGGACTGGAATTGGTCATTTTGAATCAGACAATCATGTGGTCTACTCTGCTGGAAATGACAAACTGAAGAGGAGTGGTGTCACATTCATTGCCAAAAAGAACATTTCAAGGTCTGTCCTGAAGTACAGTGCTGTCAGTGATAGGATAATATCCATACTCTTACAAAGAAGACCAGTTCATATGTCTATGATGCAAATTTATACACCAACCACTAATGTCCTGTAGGGTCGCTCTGAGTCAAAGTTGACTCGAGGGCAGCACGTTTGGTTTTTTTTTTTTTTTTAATCATTAATATCACATGCAAATAAAAATTTGCTTGAGAAAATTCCAAACTGTCTGCAGCAGTATATGGACAGGGAAATTCCAGGAACTCAACAGAATTAACAACAGGATCTAATTCATAGAGTTTTTGTGAGGATTAAATGATTTAATACTATAAGGTGCTTAGCACAGCAATACCTTCCTATCTATTTACATATCAATTCCAATCTCAAGGGGACAGGGATGATGGCAAGTCAGATTGTCAAGAGCAGGGAGGCCAAGGGATGGGACACGTCTCTCAGGAATGGGGTCCTGGGACCCATTAGAAACAGGCAGCATCACAACCCAGTTCAGCGTTGGTTGCTGGAGAGCAGAGGCCCCTTCCCTGCCAAAGACCTCGAGTCGCACCATTAACATCACATGGACACTGCTATCTGGAATCCAGGGATGGGATTAAAAACAAAAAAAAGACAAACCCGTTGCTATTGAGTCGATTCCGACTCATAGCAACTGTATAGGACAGAGTAGAGCTACCCCATAGGGTTTGCAAGGAGTGCCTGGTGGATTTGAACTGCCCACCTTCTGGGTAAAAGCTGTAGCTCTTAACCACTGAGCTACCGTGGCTCCAGGGATGGGATGAGCATGTGCATAAACCAGTTGCTACCAGTTTGATTTAGGCTCATGGTGACCTGATGTGTGTCAGGGTAGAATTATGCTCCATGGATTCTTCAAAGGCTGACTTTTTAGAACTAGATCACCAGGCCTTTTTCTGAGGTGCCTCAGGGTAGACTCCAACCTTCAGCCTTTTGGGTAGTAGCCCAGCACATTAACCATTTGCCCACCAGGGAGTCTAGATGTGCATAAAAACTAAACTCATTGCTGTTGAGTCGATTTCAACTCATAGCGACCCTATAGGACAGAGTAGAGCTCCCCACAGAGTTTCCAAGGAGCACCTGGTGGATTCGAACTGCCAGCCTTCTGGTTAGCAGCATGAAGCTCTTAGCCACTGTGCCACCAGGGTTTCCAATATGTTCATTAAAAAAAAAAAAAAAAAATTTATTTTTTTTATCGGGGAAGGAAAAACAATGTTAGCTTCTTATCCTTCTCAGTACCATCACATCCAGAGAGCTCTTCCCCTCAGCAGCAGCAGCAGCAGCAGCAGCAGCAGCAGCAGCAGCAGCAGCAGCATGTCTTCAGCCACACAAGAAAATGGAATTGTTTTCCTGAAATATTTTCTTGGAGGGGGGGAAAAATCCCTTTTGGAGGGAAGAAGTAGAAAGGTCTTGGGTATTAAAGCATCCATTTCCAGACAATATCCTGGGGGCTGCTGGGACCAGCAAAGAGGCCATGAATGTGAGACCAAGAGAGGCTGGTCTGTTTGAGCAGCTACAGAGAGGACTGCACTCATATCACTAACGGAAAACGAGAGGAAGGAAGAAGGAGGTGCCCAGTGATGGCTTGGATGAATGTCTTATCGACTAAGGCTGACAGGATGGCTTGGTGCCCTGGTAGAATCACAGGGAGTTTAGAAAATCACAGCCTTGTTTTCCTGCTTAACTTCTCCGTATTCAATCTCTTTGCTTCCCTGGCTGTGGTGACCCTGCTTTTTCTTACTTCCTTGATCGTCCTATTGTCTTTGACAATTGTGGGCACTTCTCAAACCTTTCTTCTCTTCTGAATGGCTCTGCTGAATGGCTATCATACTTCTTGGATATGTGCTACTTATTTGTCATTTAACCCCTCATGTCCTATACTCTGGAAAACCCTGGTGGCGTAGTGGTGAAGTCCTACGGCTGCTAACCGAAAAGTCAGCAGTTCAAATCCACCAGGTGCTCCTTGTAAACTCTGTGGGGTAGTTCTACTCTGTTGTATAGGTTCGCTATGAGTCGGACTCTACTTGAAAGGCAACGGCTTTTTTTTTTCTTCTTGGTCCTATGCTCTATCTTCTGCTACGAAAAGACATGAATATTTTATTTAGTTTTTAACTGGTCACATATTTAGATTATTTCTCCCTAGGTGGGCCATTGTTTGGAAACCCTGGTGGTGTAGTGGTTAAGTGCTACAGCTGCTAACCAAAAGGTCAGCAGTTCAAATCCACCTGGTGCTCCTTGGAAACTCTATGGAGCAGTTCTCCTCTGACCTATAGGGTCACTATGAGTCGGAATTGACTCAACGGCAACGGATTTGGTATTGGTTTTTGGGCTGTTGTTGGACTATAGGTGCATGTCATAGTTTACTTTTTTATCCCATGAGAGACCGAAACATGAGACCTTGTCCAGATCGGACTCAAAAATTGTCTGATTTGGTTCCTACTGGGCTATCGTCCACGTTGAACACATATCAACCTGGGAGGTCTGGTGGGGAAAAAGGCCTATGCTGAGAGTCAGGAGACCTGGCTTCTGATTCTCACATGAGCCATGAGAAGTGGCCAAATCACAACTCTCTTTATTTCATGGATTTTCCATCTTGAAATAATGACAATAAAATGTGTCCTAATTCTCAGGATAGTTGTGAAAACACACGGGAATGATAAAAAGAAAGTGCTATATAAATGCAAGTTATGTTTATTCACATTGATAATTCAAAGGGAAAACCGAGATGTTACCAATAAGGTTTCATTTTCAGGTACAATTCTTGATACCAAGTTTGCATTTACACAATTGTTTTACAATTACACAATGTCATTACAATTACATTACACTGATGAAATGACTCCATTTCATCCGCTGAAAGCAGGAACCAGTGGCTAAGCCAACCTTTTTAATTAACCTTGAAAAGCTTTGTGGAACTTTAAAGAAAATCTAATAGGAAACCTTGGTTTCCAAAACTTTCTATTGGGAAAACTCATTCCATCAGTTACACTTGGCATCAAAGTGCCAATTGGCAAATCATAACTTCACTGCTAAGTATATATTTTTTTCTTCTTTTTTATTTGGTACTTCTGGCAAGTGTTTAAATAACTACTTTCAGTAATGAAGTTTTTTTTTTTTTTTTAAACATAAACCTTTCCTTTCTCCTTTTGTTAAAGAGCCCAGATTGTAATTCTCCTCTCTTAATCAAGCTGCAAATTCAGTTTTACTCACTGCCTTGTATGTTTTCTTCGTTATCTAGTACTGCTATACCAGAAATACAACGAGTGGATGGCTTTAACAAAGAGAAATTTATTCTCTCACAGTCTAGGAGGCTAGAAGTCCAAATTCAGGGTGCCAGCTCCGGGGAAAGGCTTTATCTCTAGGTCGGCTCTGGGGGAAGCTCCTTATCATCAATCTTCCCCCGCTGAGGATCTTCTCAGTAGTGCAGGGACTCTGGTCCAAATGACCCACTATTCTCCTGCCTTTTCTGTCCTGGTGGTATTAGGTCCCTATGTCTCCCTGCTGGATTCTCTTTTTCCTATCTCAAAAGGGATTGATTTAAGACACAGCCTAATCTTTTAGATTGAGTCCTGCCTGATTAACATAACTTCCACTAATCCCACTTCATTAACATCATAGAGGTAGGATTTACAACACATAAGAAAATCACATCAAATGACAAAACTGTGGACAATCACACCATACTGGGAAGCATGGCCCAGCCAAGTTGACACATTTTTCGGAGAGGCACAATTCAATCCATTACATATGCACCAGACACAGTGTAAGGCACTGGGTCAATAGGGTCCAGTCCTTGCTCTCAAGGAGCATCCAGTCAAGTAGGAAAGACAGATGGTTTAAAAAAAATCATTTTTAATTACCTACGATTATGCAGTTAACAGTTATCTAACAGTGTATGAGTCTGGGTAGGCTAGCAGCTGTAACGAACAACCCCCAATTTTCAGTGTGTTAACAGAGCAACTTACACAAAGTGCAATGTGTCTGTTCTTGGTTGCGTGGCTCTCTTCCAAGTGGTGATGCCGGGATCCAGGCTCACTGTACCTTGTGATGTCACCATCTTCAACCCGTGGCCTCCAAGTTCACCAGGAAAGGGGAAGTTAGCGTGGGGAACGTGCAGTGGGTACTTAGCCAAATCAGCATAGAAGTGATAGAGGTGACCTCTGCTCGTATTTCATTAACCAGGTCTAGTCACACAGCAGTTTAAATGCTGGGCAGCAGCTTCCCAGACACAACTACACTATATAGGAGGAATGCATATCTTTGGGAAATAGTTAGTCACCTCTGCCAGGGGCAGAAACTATTTTACAGATGACAAAATTGAGGAACCTACCCAAAGTCACACAGCCAGTATGTGGAGACACCAGATGTGAACCCAGCTTCGTTTGATCCAAAGCTCATGCTCTAGCCGCTCTATTACACACTCTGCTGTGACCACTGCTCTAGACCACAGTGTGATTCTCATGCGCATGACCTGCCTGTGGATCCCATTCTCTGGTTTGGACCCGCCTGCAAAACTGGTGTTGCTGCTGCCTTAGCTTTCTGGCCTCATTTTCCTTGACTGTGACCTGAGGTCTTGCTAACCAAACCAACCCACTGCGACTGAGTCGACTTTGATTCATGGCAACCCTATAGGATGGAATAGAAGTCTCCCATAGGGTTTCCAAGGCTGTAAATCTTTACGGAAGTAGACTGCCACATCTTTCTCCCATGGAGCTGCTGATGGGTTCAAACCACCAACATTTTGGTTAGCAGCTGAGTGCTTTAACCACTGAGCTGCCAGGGATCCTTCAGGCCTTGCTAGTTTCCTGTAATTCTCTCCTTCCTCAAATGAATTCATAGTACTGGAGAAAGTTTCCATCTTTGTGGCATGGAAAACAAAGGAACAGGATTCAGTCTTCCACAGCTGCTGTCTGGATGGGATAGCAGCAATTTGGATATACAACTTCACACATCTTTGGTTATACAATGGTTACATTATTTTATAGTTCCACCTCCCACAGGCTAGTAAATGGGCAGTGTTAAGTAATACACAGGGCTGTAGGAGCTTGGATATAGAAGACCACATTGGGTTTGAGTACAGGACCAATTAATTTTGTGAGAAGAAACCTCTACACTGGGCCACAAACATAAGCAACAGTACAAATATGTAAAATAGGCTCTTAACCTTTGATTTGGGAATGAATGAAAGCAAACAGCCTGATGCAGATGTATGAGAGAAATGTCAACCCCATCTGAAATGCCTTGATTAGTCTGAATTCCAATTAGTATGCTTGTGTAAAAAATTACCTAAAAGTTCGTAGCTAATACAACCATTTATTATGCTCATGGATCCTGTGGGTCAGGAATTTGACACAGCAGGGATGTCTTGTATTTGCTTCACAATTTCTGGGACCTCAGTTGGAAAACTCATTGACTGAGAGCTGAGATCCTCTGAAGGCTCGTTCACTCAGAAGTCTGATGGTTGATAATGGCTGTTGGCTGGGGGCCTCTGTTCCTCTTCGTGTGGGCCTCTCCGTGGAGTCCTTCTACGTAGGCTAGTATGGGCTTCCTCACAGCATGGTGACTGAGTTCCAAGGGTAAGCATCTTGATAGAGAGAGAGAGGACTAGGCAAAAGCTGTATCGTCCTTTTTGATCTAGCCTCTGAAGTCATGTAACATTGCTTCTGCCATATTGTTTGTTTATTGAAGCAGTCAGAAAGTCTTGTCCAGGTTCACAGGGAGGGGAAATAGACCCTGCCTCTTGATAGGGAGCAGCAAAATTCTGGAAGAATGAGTGAGACTGGAAATAGTCCTGCAGCCGATTTTGGAAAATATAATCTGTCACACTTTGCTTTTATTCTGGTCCTTAAATCTGACTTAAATCTTCGCTATCATCTACTTGGTACCCATGTGCCAAACCAAAAAACCAAACCCAGTGCCGTCAAATTGATTCTGACTCATAGCGAACCTATAGGACAGAGTAGAACTGTCCCATAGAGTTTCCAAGGCGTGCCTGGCAGATTCGAACTGCTGACCATTTGGTTAGCAGCTGTAGCACTTAACCACTGCACCACCAGAGTTTCCGCCCATGTGCCTAAAAAAAAACAGGCCCCCTATATTCATTAAATATCATCCTGACCCCGACTCTGCAAAGTAAATCCTGTCGCCCCTTTTATACTTTAGGAAACTGAGGGCCAGAGAAATTAAAGCAACATATCCAAAGACACAGAGCTAGCAAATGGTAGAGTCAAGTTGCAAAGCTAAGCCTGGCCGACTCCAAATCCCATACTCTTTCCCACAGTTCCTATATGATTCCCAGTAGGATGACTCATTCCTTTAACCAAAGTCAAGTTTGTCAGGGGAAGGCTGAACTGGTAGTGACGGGGTAAAGGGAAGTTCAGACACTTTAAATTACTGTAACTTCTATGAAGGTTTCTAATAATTTCCACCTTCTAGAATCGACACATCGTTAAAGCCCATCGAATCAAGGCAATGGAATTTAAACCCTCCCTGGTTTCCAAATACCTGCAGTACATTTTCTTTGATTCTCCAGCATATATAAAGTATTCCTCAAAGACCACAGGGGAAGTAAAATGCTTGTGGACAATGAAATCCGCCCTCTTTCAGGTGGGCTGACGAGAAACCCTTGGAGACACCCCCAGAGTGATCATCAGGCTGTACTCTTAAGAGTTGTGTCCTTTACTGATGTGAGTTATACCTCAACCAAAAATCAATACGGCTGCAAAGGAATGAAAGTTATGCCAGGACAACAGACATAAATGAGTTCTGTCCTGGGCAAATAGGGCTGGATGGACGTTATAATCTGTTGCTGTTGAGTCGGTTCTGATTCGCAGTGACCCCGTAGGACAGAGTAGAACTGCCCCATAGTACTTCCGAGGCTGCAGTCTTTACAGAAGCAGACTGCCACATCCTTCTCCTGTGGAGCGGCTGGTGGGTTCAAACCACCAACCTTTCAGTTAGCAGCCAGCACTTAACCACTGCACCACCAGGGCTCCTTAGAGCCATTACCAAGTCCCAAGCTATCCTCGCTGGGGACAAGGGGGTGTTCGTGCTCAGAAATAATGGAGATTTCAAAGTTGAGATCCCTAAAAGTTACATCTTTGGATGCATAGTAAATGCACACACTCACATAACTTACACTCATACACACATTCACACTCACACCCACTTGCACACAGACTTGTACACTCACATTCACACCAAATCAAAACCAAACCCAGTGCTGTCGAGTCGATTCTGACTCGACAACTTCTACTCACACAGAGCTACTCTCACACTTACGGGACTCAGACACACACACATTCACGTACTTATATTCACATATTCACAAACTTGTACACACATGTTCACTCACACAGCTTACACTCACATTCAAATACACACATTACACACTTACTTTCATAGCCACACACACATTCACATTTACACTCGTGATTACAAACACAACTCACACTGGCACACTCACATTTACATTCTCTCTCTTTCTCTGTCTTAAAGCCCTGGTGATACAGTGATTAAGAGCTTGGAAGCTAACCAAAGAGTTGGCAGTTCAAATCCACCAGCCGCTCCTTGGAAACCCTGTGGGGCAGTTCTACTCTGTCCTATAGCGTCGCTATGAGTCGGAATCGACTCAACGGCAGCAGGGTTTTGGTCTCTCTTTCTAACCCATCCGCACATATACTTTATCTCAGTCCTTTGAGAAGGACTCAGCTGGAACCAGACTGGGACAATTAGAACATTTTCCCCCTGAATTTTGCCACACAGGCTGAGTAACTGCTAAGGGGTCTTGTCATTGCTGCACTATTTCTTCTGTCCTTATTTGTGTTTTTGCTTCAAAGGATCTCAGGCTTTTTGTCCCAAAATAATAATTTCTGTATTATTGCATATAAAATTTACATAAACACAATGGTGCTCCTTGCTAAACTTGAGAACATTAAAAAAAATATATATATATATATTACCCTCAGTCCCAATGTTCAGAATTTGATTCCCTTGCCGTCTGTATACCTTGTATGTTTTAGACAGCACCTCTTTTGATATTAGCGACTGAAGTGTTTTAAAAATTAAAAACTCCTCAAGCTTCAGCTAACAGCCCCAGGCAGCTGGGGTCCTTAGGGACACAAGTCTGTCTGGGGCCCTTTGTATCACGAATTTGTGCTCATGGTGGCAGTTTCTCTGGCTCTATCTTGGTTCCAGGGTGAATTCGGGGCTCCAGCTGAGCTGGGCAGTGTGTGGGCTGGAGAACTGCCTAGACAGCCTGCACAGAAGTGGGCATGAAATAGTTAAACAACAAAACATAAAAATAAAAACCTCAGACAGCTTAGCTGGGGTGGGGGTGGGGGAATGGTTCACAGTGCAACATCCACTTTGTCCCAGAGCTGATGATGACTCAGGAGAGGCCTTTGTAGGCTGTTTACATCTCTTGCCACCCAATAAACAGCACAGGCTTTAAGACTCCCTCATACTCCAGCGACACAGATCAGAGGGTGCACAGCCCAGAGCGAGGCAGAACGCCGAACAGTGCAGGCAGTACAAGGCCATTCCCAGTGAACCCGGCAGTACCAGCATTTCACAGCCCACTTGGAAAAGGAGGCATGGTTCCCTTAATGTCCCAATAGCAAAAGGTAAAGTTAAAGCTATATGAAAACCCAAACAAAACCTGTTGCCGTTGAATCAATTCCTACTCATGGTGACTCCAGTTGTTACAGAGTAGAATCAGGCTCCATAGGGTTTACTTGGCTGTAATCTTTATGGAAGAAGATTGCCAGGCCTTTCTTCTGTGGCACTGCTGCATGGTTTCGAATCCCCAACTTTTTGGTTCGTAGTCGAATGCAAACTGTTTGCACCACTGTGGTGTGATGGATCACTTTTGTATGGCATTTCTATCCATGGTCTTGCAACTCCCACCCAAGTGATTGGGGCGGGACTGTGCAGATACGGTAATTACAGCCTACCAAAGGGATTGGTCAGGTTTGCCATCCTGCTAGGCTTGAAGGAGGCAGGAAGGAGAAGATCCCACCACCACCATGAAAGAAGAGCCAGGAGCGGAGATCATATCCTTTGGACCTGGGACCCCTATGCCGAGAAGCTCCTGGAACCAGGAGACAGAGAGAGAGAGAACTGTAACACTAAAGGCAGTGAGAAGTGGCAGCAGAGACGCGGCAGCAGGGAGACTGCGCATTGCGCTTTCCAGCTCACAGAGAGAGGGTGCTTTGGGGCAGAGGCCTAGGGCCTGGGAGAAGTATGCCTGTGAGCATGGCTGGGAGGAGACTGGCCTATGGAAGAACTGTATCCTTGAGTGTTCCTGGGGCTGAATTGTAACCTGTTACTTCCCTAATAAACCCCATAATAACGAGTATGGGCTGTGAGTTCTGTGTGGCCACAGCAATGAATTATCGAGCCCAGCAGAGAAGTAGAGAGTGCTGTGCGCGGGAAGGTCGGTGTCAGAATTGGTGAAGACGGTGCAGAGAGGAGGCGTGTTTGGCCTCCACCTCATGGGGCCAGGCTGGGGCCGTTGATCTCGGTTCTCTTTCCCCCTTGTGAGGTTAGAAGAGGTCACTCACCATCCCCGTGCTGCTTCTACAGCCACCCAGGGACCTTAAAGCTATGTGAACACAGCCGATAAATCTCTGTACCTTTAGGCTGGAAAAGAATGAGAATCCTCTGCAATCTCACTGTAGAAGCCAAAACAGGCAAAGAACTTTTACTTAAGAAAGCCCCTTTCCTAATGCCTGAAGGCTTGATGTGGAACAGCGTGGCACACAAAGGAGGACCAGTGAGGACTGCAGAGCCTGGTGACAGAAGAAAAGATTGGGCCAGGACAGAGAAGTCCTTGCCACACCCAGGTGAGGAGTCCCTTGATTCTTCGTTAGTAGGGATTGGAGATTAATGCCAGGACCACATAGTATGGAAATTGTCTCTGACTTGTATTTCACTTCCTGACTCACTCTTGCTCTCTTTTTATTATTTGAGGTAGGATTAATCTGTCTCAGTCAGGCCCCAGAGAGAAACCCTCCAGCCTTGTCCACTTTCTGGGAATATCTGAAAGTCCAACATTTGTGTCTAATCACCTTCAAGGCTCACCCTCACCAGGGGCCATTTGCCCACTTGATTATCTCATCCCACTCCTTCCTTGGGTGATAGACTGTCCCATGATGATGAGATGGGGGTAGTTTTGGGAGTCGTTTTGCTTAATGATCTGGTTGAATTAAGAATAATGGACCCAACTTTCCTTTAAGAAAGGATAACACTCTGTTCCAAACCAGTTGTGTGTTATTTTTCCCACATATATATCAGGGTGCAAGTAGATCTCTTGATCTATAGCCTCAAAAAGAAAAAGAAAACTATCACTCCCCTTTCTCTCTCCCCTTTTAGGGCCAAAGAAAGTCCATGTGATCTCTCTCTTAGAACTTTATATTAGGGTCTTTGGCCTGAATTATAGGGGAAGGAACAATGGTGAAAGTGAGGGTGGTTATGGTAGCGGTGACAGGTTTTGTAATGGAGGTGGTGATGCTGATGATGTTGATATTGAGAGTAATGGAGGTGGTTTTGGTGGCGGGGGGGCTCACTGATGATGGTGGTAAAATTGATGGTAAGAGTGATGGTGATGGTGGTACTGGTAATGATGGTGGCGATGAGTTGTGTAATGGAGGTGGTGATGGTGGTGGTGGGTAGCATGATGATGCTGGTGACAGTAGGTGGTGTGATGCTGCTGGTGGGTTGTATGATGGAAGTGGCGATGGTGATTATGGTGATGATTATGGTTGGCAGTGTGATGGTGGTGACACTGACATTAGAAGTGGTGGTGGTGGGTTGTATGGTGGAGATGGTGACGGTTATGGTGGTGGAGGTAGTGGTGGTGGTAGTAGTGGTGGTTGATGCTGTTGGCCATGGTTGGTTGTGATAAGATACAATCAATTCCTTCTCTCCTAGGAGACCCCTGAGTTTCTTGCGTACCTTGTGCAAATCTTCCTTAGACTTCTGCATGCTACAAGAGGAGCAGCTTTCCTAGTCAACTACATATGTCTTACTCATGGCATAAAAGCCCTTGGCCTACATCTGCAGAGCAAAAGTTGATCTCAAGATCTGCTCAAATATGACTTGACAGCTTCATTTCTTGAGGAAGTGGGAAAAATTACTGGTGATCTACCCACTACACAATTTTGTTAAACACAATAAACTGTGTATAGTTCCCATTTCATTGTATGGGTTCGGACATTCCTTGTGAAACCTGTGTTTGTCCTGAAAAAGTCTCTAGTAAATGAACCTCTTCAGGAATTGAACACAGGGGGCCTGGGCAGGAAGGACCTAACTGACAGCTATATAGGAAGGAGTCTGATGCCCTGGGTGACAAGATATCCCTACCTCAACTTTACCCTGCACTCCCAGATTGAACCTGCATACAGGCCACCTTTCCTATATCTCTTGCTTTAACTCCCATTCATTGATTGCCTACTACGTGCCAGGCATCATTTTGGGTGCTTCACCAATATTTCAGTGTAATTCTCAACAATAGCGCTGTGAGGAAGACAATATTACTCCCACTGTAAAGCTGAGGAAACCGAGGGTCAGAGAGGGGCAGTAATTTGCTGAAGATCTCAGAGCTAGTAAGTGGCAAGGGCCCTATACATATTACTATGACTCTCCTAATTATTCCAGCTCAGCAGATCACAGGATGAAACACCCAAAAATGATAATTTCAACCCAGCAATGGTGCTTAGAGCAATAATGGTTTTTTCCTGCTCTAAAGGCCCAACGCAGAAACAGGGATCCCTGGTAAAAGACAAGGAGTCACCACACAATGTGAGTTTTGGCCCATTTGAAGAAGTCTATCACATACCACTTTCCCGTACCTCCTTGGCTCTAATTCCTCAATCATGTTCCTTCCAAGTCACTGTCTATCCGGCCAAACCATTGACCACAGCCCATGAATCAGTGTACAATTGCGTATCTGGCCATTTATCCTTCCAAGCAGAGTGAACAACCAGGTGCACTACTTGAAGTTCTGCCATTTGGAAGATATCCCTTCGCCACTGTCCTTCAGGGAAGTCCCAGAAATGGGCTGCAGCGCTGCCGCTGTGCACATTCAAGTGGTTCCTACATATTATGCAGAACAGTCAATACGCCAGGCACAAATTTTCTCTTCCTCAGGCAACTGATCATGAGGCAGTCCCAATGAGGCCATAGGTGCAAACTGGGAGAGGGCAGGTAATGTGACAGGAGTGGGGACCATGATATTTGGGCCATTTCCTCATGCAAATTGCTTGAGTGTTAGGTCATGCTCAGGCCCTGTATTGTATATACCTCTTCCATTTAATGATGGAGTGCTGCCGTGCACATCCAATTTTATGGCTCTGTGGGTCAGACAACACCAAATTCGTGATGGGTGACTCAGGCCACATGGTGATTTGGTGGCCCATAGTTAAGAGTTCAGTTTCTACTAAGACCCAGTAACAAGACAAAAACTGTTTTGCAAAAGGAGAGTAGTTAACTGTGTAGGATGGCAGGGCTTTGCTCCAAAATCCTAAAGATCTGCACTGTGATTCGCCAATAGGAGCCTGCCAAAGACCCCAAATAACATCTTTATTTGCAACTGACTCTGCAAACATCACTGGATCAGCTGGATCTTATGGCTCAAGTGACAGAACAGCTTGCATGTCAGTCTGAACCTTTTGAAAGGCCTTCTCTTGTTCTGGGCCACACTCAAAATTAGCAGTTTTTCAAGTCACTTGATAAATAGGCTGGAGTAAGCACACTCAAATGAGGGGTATGTTGCTTCCAAAATACAAAGACGTCTAGCAGGGGTTGTGCCTCCTTTTTAGTTGTAGGAGGGGCCAAATACATCAACTTATCCTTCACTTTACAAGGAACATCTTGACATGCCCACACCACTGGAGCCCTAGAAAGTTCGCTGAGGTGGAAAACATCTGAATTTTTTGGGAATAATTCCCACCCTCTACAACGCAAATGTTGTACCAATAACTCTAGAGTCATTGATACTTCTTGCTTACTAAGTCCAATCAACAGAATGTCATCAATGTAACAGACCAGTGTGAAGTATTGTGGAAAGGAAAGGCGATTAAGGTCCCTGTTGATTAAATGATCACATAGGGCTAGAGAGTTGACATACCGCTGAGATAAGACAGTGAAGGTGTATTGCTGGCCTTGCCATCTGAAGGCAAACTGCTTCAGTTGGTCCTTTAAAACAGGGATGGAAAAAAATGATTGGCCAGATTAATGGCTGCATACCCCAGGAAATATATTAATTTGCAGGCCACGTTCCCAAGGAAACCCCTCTTCCAACTGATTGGCTGCTCATATCAGACCTTAAAATGGAGTGTGATTACATAATGTCTGCCAAACCCCTGAGAATCATGGCCTACCCAAGTTGACACATAACATTAACCATCACAGTGGTGATAAAAATGTTTTGAGGTAGATACTGGTGATGCTGAATAGGATTGTGAAAGTACGTAAACCACTATATTACACACTTGAAAGCTATTAAAACAAAACTTTATTTAATGAGAAATGTACCAGTTAAAATACTATAAACTATACAAAATAAATTGAGCTGGAAAAATACTGCAACAAAACCCAAAAACTACCCACTCAGGTGAGGAGAGTAAGGGTCTGCTTCCGGAGCAGATGTTCCCTGGCTGTCAATAAGGAGCTGCTGTGGAGGAGGTGTGGCATCTAGCTCAGCCTCTGGTGCCCCAGACGGTGCTGGAGATGGAGGACTTAATGGTGTAGGGGGCTTCAGTGTTGGAACAGGAGCTGGATCAAATCAGCTGTTCGTCTGGGAGCCAGTTGGAAGTGGCCCAGGATGGAAATCTACCCCTCCAGCTGGCCCTTCATCTCGTGTCGGTGATGAAGCTGGAGAAGGAAGACCTGTGGCTTCAACAAGCTCCAGTGTTGGTCCAGGATCAGAATGAACATCAGCCGGTGCTATGGAAGCCGCTTCTGAAGGTGACCCAGGATAGGAATCCGATGCTCCAGCTGGCTCTTTGTCTAGTGTCACTGCTGGAGCTGATGATGGAATAACTGGTGCTCTAAGGAGCTCTGGTGTTGGTGCAGGAGCGGGATCAACATCAGCAGGTGATGGAGGAACCTTTTCAGGAGGCTGTGGAGGGTTGGTATCCAGCTCATCCAGCCAGCTGTTCTCCTGGTGCCCAGGCCAGAGCTGGAGATGGAGGGCGGTGGGCTACAGCGAGCTCTGGTGTTGGTGTAGCAGCAGGACTAGGGTTGACATCAGCCGGTGGTCCAGGAGGCAGTTCTGGATGTAGCCCAGGGTAAGAATCAGACCTTCCAGCCAGCTGTCCATCTGGTACCAGTGATGCAGCTGGTGATGGTGCTCCATGGAGGTCCAGTGTTAGTCCAGGAGCATGATCAACTCCACCAGGTGGTCCAGGAGCCCATTATGGTGTTGGCCGAGGAAGAGAATCCGATCTTCCAGCAAGCTCTCTGTCTGCTCAACTTGGTGATGGAGGACCTGTTGTTGTACCCGGCTCCAACGTTGCTGCAAGGACAGAATATAACTCAGGAATTCGTCCTGGAGTCTGTTCTGGAAGTCGCCCAGTGTAAAAATCCAGCTCTCCATCTCTTGGCAGTGCTGGAACTGGGGATGCTCTATTGAGCTTCGGTGTCGGTTCAGGACCAGGATCTCCATCACCAGGTTGTCCAGTGTCTCGCTCTGGAGGTGGTCCAGGTTAAGAATCCGAACCTCCCTCGTTCTATCCCTCTGCTGCCACAGCTGAAGCTGGTCATGGAAGAGCTGGTGCTCTACGGAGCTCCTGTGTTGGAGTAGGAGCAGGATTGACATCAGCTGGTGGTCCAGATTCCGTTCCTGGAAGAAGCCCAGGATGGGAAGCCACCTCTCCATCCAGTTGTCCATCGGATGCTGGTGATGGAGCTGGAGGAGGGCCTGGGCTACACCGAGCTCTGGTATTGGAGCAGGAGCAGGACTGACAGTAACCAGTGGTCCAGGAGCTGGCTCTGAAGGTGGCCCAGGATAAGACTCTGACCCTCCAGCTGGCTCTTCATCTGGTGCCGGTGCAGGCCCTGGAGATGAAAGAGCTGGTGTGGTATGGAGCTCCGGTGTTGCAGCAGGAGCAGGACTGACATCAGCCAGTGGCCCAGGAGCCAGTTCTGGAGGTGACCCTGGATGGGAATCCACCCCTCCAGCCGGCTCTCCATCTGGTGCCAGTGCTGGAGCTGCCAATGAAATAGGTGGTGTGCTATGGAGCTCCGGTGCCAGTACAGGAGCAGAATATACCCCAGAACATGGTCCAGGACCTGGTTCTTGGGACAAAGATAGATCTTGAGCTATTTTTACAACTGGTGCTGCCCCCAGCTTTGGAGCTGCAAGAGGAGAAATGTTCACCAATATGACTGCCTTTCCTCATGCCTTTCCAATGATGGGAAACATCTCACTGCCATCAAGAGAAGCCCATTCCCAAGATTTCCACCCCAGGAAGTCTTCCCAGACTGTGGTCCACTAGAGGAGGGTCTGAGGTTACTTTGCGCTGTGGCTCAACCCCAGCCTCTGGGGGTCTTCCCATGTCCCCCTCAAAAGCTCACATGCAGGCATGCCCAGTCCTCCTCACCCTCTGGCTCTGTCTCAGTGACCTCCATTTGATCCAGCTGGGCCAACAGAAGTTGGGCACAGCACTCCAGATGTAAGCCTGGCATGTTCACCTGCACATACTCCACCAGGAGCTTTAGGCAGAGGAAGTCTGGGGGCTGATCGAAATCCTCCGAGTATTCCTTCAGCCATGTGCCCAGGATAAAAGAGATGGCACTGGGGGTGGGTGGTGATGAGCAGGGTCAGAGGCCTTGCTTTCCCACCAAACTGCCCTCCCAGGGCACCCCTGCAAAGGGCCCCGTGTCTGCCCGTCCTTCCAAAGGTCAGCACCACCCTGCATCACACCCTCTGGCTATCCTGGCAGTAGCAGGCCTGGTCACTGAGCAGAGGGCTAGCACACAGCCTCCATCACAGGGAGCTCCCCATCAATGACCTGTACAACTCTCCCTGCTCGGGGAGCCTGAATTACATCTCCTTCTGTCCCCTGGCCCTCTCCCACTGGACAATAACCCTCTAAGGGCACGGAGATGTGTGTCTGCATGTTCACCTCACAGCCTGACACACAGTCGTGCTCCAGGATTATCTGATGCTGGGCAACACACAGAGTCCATCCCCTGACCCAGATGCCCAGGCCATAGGGTCCCTCTTCTGGAGTGTGTGCACCAGCATGCTGCCTGGTTCTCTGCAGGTATATGAGGGTCTCTTCTCCCATGGACACTGTTCTCCCCCAGGACGGGGGCCCCACATGCAGCTGAGACCCATGACTGGGGATCGGGATTTGGGAGCAATTTTCTCCACACCCCGGTTCCCCACACCTCCTGTTTTAGGCCCCCAATAGGGGAGGGGGCAAGCGGAAATGTGAGGAGGTTGTGTAGGGATGGGTTCTCTCAGGGGCCTCTCTGAGCCCCAGCCTCCCCTCTGCTCCCCAGGACGCCCAGGTTCCACCCCCAGCTCCCTATGACTGCTTATGTCCAGCAGGAGTGCTCCTAAATTCATTCCTCTAGTGGAATGTAGACATGTGGGGCCCAGGGTCTACCCAGCACCAATCTAGACACAGACCCCCTACAGCCTCCACCCTTCCATATAGACAGGAGCCCCTCTTTCCCCGCCCAGAGTCTACTCACCCTTTCAGCTGGTCATGGAGTTCACCATCCTGGGCAGAATAGGGGTGGTTACATCCATACCTAGAGGTGCCATGAGGGTTTCACATCTAATGCACAGTGGATACTACCTGCTTAAGATGTCTGGTGTTCCTGTCTGACTCCCTGGCTAGAATGGAGGCCCAGGAGGGCAGGGGTTTGTATCTGCTCTGTCTAGTGAATGATGCTAAGTGTCTAGAACAGTGTCTGCAACAGGAGGGGCTTCATGGATAATTGGTGAATGAGTGAACCCAACCAGCACCTTCCCAGGTATCTGAGAGTCCTGGGACCCCTCTACCAGCCTCCAGACATCCCTGTTCTGGCTATACCAAGGACAAAAAAAAAAAAAAGGACAAGGACACAATAAATTGAATCTCAATTCCCCTTTACGAATAGGAAATAGGTTTGCTCAAGGGCATGTAGTCATTGAGGGGTGAGGCAGGCAGCTTCTTCACGGGGGAGAAGAAAATAATAAATGTAAACGTCCCAGCCCCTCCAACACCCTTTACCAAAGAGCTGGGCTCTGGTACACACTTTCCATGGCTTGTCCCACGGGCTCCTGACAGTACTTCTAGCCAATTTGTCCTTTACCACCCCACTTCTCAGTGGAGCAAACAGGCTCTGAGTGGTGAAGTGACATTCTCCAGACTCACAACTGGTAGGGGTCAGAGCCTGCACTGGGCTGTGGAGGATGAGGTGCTCACCTTTGGAACAGCTGTTCTAGGACCTGCTGGGTGGTGGCATAGGTTCTGTAGGTTCCAAGGAAGATTTCGATGTAGGAGAAGTCACCCTTTAGGTAGGCGGGCACCAAGTGCTCGACCAGCTTCTCCAGCGAGCCTGCCTTGAAGTTTTTCATTACCCAGGCCTCATCCAGGTCCTGGTCAGAACCACAGACACACTGGAGTGGGAAAGAGGAGAGACATATTGTCAGAGGCAGCCTTATGAACGACCAGAAGTGTTGGGGACCCCTAGCTCAGACCAGGTACTCCCTCTCTCTCAGTGACCTGTGGCAGGAGGTGGGGCACCAGTGGCTTCATCAGAAAACAGGCCTCGGCTTTCCAAGCAGAATTGGAGGTGGGGGATGATTAAAAACATTAGGAACCTGAAGGGATTTTGTTCACTAAGTAACCACGGTATCACCCTGGAGGAAGAGCTGTATCCCACTGAGTCCTCACAAAACACCCCATTCCACAGATGAGAAAACAGAGGCTTGGTGACAGCTAGTGTCTGCTCGAAGTCTCCTAGTCAGCGCCTAGAGCCGTGCGATGCTAGGGCTCTGTGATGTTCCCTCTGTGCTGTGTGAGGCCTGCTCTGTTCCTGACTCAGAGGGGAACGTCTGTGCAAGGTCACTCCTTCCCAGCTGAAGACAGTGCACAGAGCAGACACACCCATGAGATAAGCAAGACACAGATTTTTCTTTCTGTACAGTAAAGGAGATTTTGAGAACCTGAAGCTAGGGAGCACCCAGATCCAGCCAACGGTGAGAGCCTGGAGATCCTGGGTGGGAGAAAGACCCCCACAGGGCCCAGGATCTGAACAAATGACTCAGAAAGAGGGAATCTGAAGGGCCAGTAAAGGAGTGAGAGGGGGCTCGGCTTCTCAGGGCCAAGAAACACCTCAAAGCCACCCTGCAGTTCCATTGGCCACCCTGACAGCAGATTGGCAAAATGGAAAAGAACCCTAATAGCCGGAAGGGGCTCGATGCAGGGACACAGCCATTGTCACAGACCACTGGGCCACAGGGCTGCGACCACTGTTTTGGGAAGGAGTCTGGCTCTAGTGATCCTAACTTGAAATGTGCACATCCTTCCCCCCAGCATGCCACTCCTGGGAGTCTGTCCTGTGTGGGTCAGAGTATGAGGACACATGTAAGCGTTTCTGCAGCCCTGCTGAAAGGGCAGCACAAGGAATCAATCCAGGGCCAGCATCAGTGAGAGGCTCAGTCACTGTGGGAACTGGCCTCCCTTCTGGAACATTGTGCAGTGAGTCAGGATATAGCCCCTGACCTGAAGGGGTCACATGATGTATTCCCCGAGATTGCAGATTGTAGAAAAAGGTGTGTCATAGCCTCAGCCCCACACTTTAGGGTAAAAGAAGCCTGCTAAGTGTGATGATGTGTGAGGCTGGGAGAAGGTGTGGAAGGACAGTCCCGCCGACTGCTGCTCAGGGCCCTGGCGCTGGAAGTTAAACACTAAAAGAGCAGCAACACACAGAAGACACGTGGGCTGACGTGAAGGGACGACGGTATAAAAAACTAGTTTCTGATATTCCTACGTATATGGGAAGAGTGACTTTGTAGCTGGCCAGGGCCGGGAGGGCAGTAGGGGTTTGGGGGGAGACAGACTGATCCCTTCGGGAGGGAACTGGCGACCCTCGAGAGGGAAGGTCTGTGAGGGACCTGAGGTCTACAGGGTGGTGTCTGGGCCCTGGTCCCCCTCTGGTCATCTCAGGTCCCTGGGTGGGGATGCCACTCCCTCCCTCCATACTCACCCAGAACTTGTGCCAGCTCTTCCTGGCCTGTTTCTTGGGGTAAACCGAGTAGACGATGCCATTCTCCTTTTCCTTGGGGATCTCCTGCCAGTTGTTCTGCAGAAACAGTGCCGGCAGCAGCCAGGGAGGCATCAAGAGCCCCTCCGAGCTGCCTCCTTCCCTCTCTGCCCCTCGAGCCCTTCTGCCTGCTAGGATCTCCCAGTTCCCCCATGCTGTGGGGGTCAGCCTGTGGGCTGCATGAGCCAGCCCTGACCAAGTCCAATGATAGAAAAATCAGCCTCCGATTATTGCAGCAGGATCTGGCAGAAGCTGGGCAGGCACACGGTCAGCAGTGGCCCAGGCAATGCCAGCAGCTAGGGCTGCACGTTGACTGCCACACTCGGCATTACCTGGATCTCTGAGAAAGCCCAGGCGAGAGTGCTGACTCAGCCTGTGACCCCGATAGCCCCTCCTTAAGGCCTGGTCTGAACTGGAACCCCTCGGCAGACTTACATCCCAGTGTTCTGTGTGATCAGGGGGGTGGTCAGGGCAGGGAAGTGAAAGAGGACTCCACATTTGCCAGCCCAGCCCCCAGCCTCCCAAAGTCACGCAACCTGATGGGCTATGCCCAGCTGCGGTCCGACTCAGGCCCATGAACCCAGTATGGTGAGAGACCATGGGGGTGGACCATTTTCATCATCCTCATTATCACTCCTCCCCTCTCAGATCTCCCCAGATCACATGGCACCTCCTTCCCTGACCCCCACCATCTCTCTACCAAATGGACCCTGCCTTAGTCAACAACTTTCTGCCTCATCAGTTCTGTCCACATTTCCTCCCAGCCCCCGTTACCAGGGACCCCATGAGGACAAGAGCTGGCATGGACTGGGGGATGGTATGAGCTGGGGGAGGGGTGTGGGGCTGCCTAGGTGGGATCACAGTGGTGGTCTGGCCTGGATTGGCAGCCCTGGGCCACCCTGTGTTACCTTCGGATTCTTTTTGGTAAATGGCTTGAGCTTTTGTGGGTGGGGGACGAGACCATGCCTCAGCCTTGGTGAAAGTGTCGAACTCCTGGGTCTCTCAAGCTTTGATACAAGGGAAGACGGGAGACAACAAGAAAACATGTTCCTAGTCTGAGTGTCTCCACTCAAGTGAGCTGGGTAGGGGGCTGGTTACCAGGGTTCCAAGTTCTATGTACTCTGTCATCAAGGATGTGAGGTCACGTCCTGGTCTCCTGACTTGGGTCTGATGTCAGTTAAGATGTCCCCAAAGTCCCCACTGTGCTGCTGAATGCTCACCTCTCCCCATGCCATCTCCATAACTGTACACAGTGACACCAACACAGCCCTCCTTCTGCCCCCAGAACCTGGGAAAGGCCTGGGTGTAGCCAGGGCCCCAGCTCTGAGCATACAGAGCTGGGTTCAAACAAAGTTCATCCCTCTCAACCAGTTTGTGACCCTGGACAAGTCTTTGTGCTTCCCAGAGCCTCCCCAGTGCCCCCACCCACACAATAGGGATCATTCTAGTGTCTTCTTCCCGGGGACCTCAGCAGGTTTATGTGAGGTAACGTCTATAGAACCCGTGGGCTGGCATTACCTGTAGCTAATCAGGGGTCGATTATCTAATAGGAAAAGTAAGCATAGGGCTTACCTGCTTACCAGATCATCTGTAATGAACATTTTCACCTTTTCATATTTTTCACCACATCTAGTACTCTGCTTCTAGGTATGGCCGGCTTCTGTCTGTCCCAAACCCACAGTTCTTCCCTACAGAATCAAAGCCTCTTTTCAAATATACAGTCCCTGACGGGGGACAGATGACCCTGTAAGCAAGGTAAGCACAGGTCTACTTGTACTTACTTCCTAATCTGTAGTGAACAACTTCTCATGGGTTTTGCCACATCAAAGATGTGTTCACCGTGCTTACCTTGCCTATTGGGTAATCTGCCCACGTAGTGAATGCACAAGCTCAGAGATGGAAGATTTTCAAGCAGGGGTGGGAAGCAGCATGGAGTACATCTCCAAAGAGGGCTGGGCCCTGGTGGTGTGAGCTTGGGAAAGTCACTTCCACTCTTGGTCTCATTTCCCAATCTGCACTAGGATGGGGTTGGAATTAGGTGAACGTCAGACATTGTCACCCTCTGCATGAATCCCTTCAGGAACTCCCATTATATAGAATCTGACCCAGTGCCTCATCTCAGGCTAGGTGTTAGACAACCTGGACGGTGGCTCCCAACGATCCTACCTCCTGGTCTCCACATCCTGTGCAACCACCTTGCCTCACTTTGGATTGGACACACCCTCAGTGTGGTTTGGACTCAGGGACTCGCTTCTCAAGAATGTTTTTGTTAGGTGGCACTGAGTCGATTTCAACTGATGATGACCCTATTTGGGGGCGATGTTTCCTGGCTCTCTTTTATTCCTTCTCTCTCTGTCTCTCTCTCAGTCATCACTCTCTCTGTCATTTATTTCTCTCTCTCCTCCCGGGAAGCAGCTGTGATGTATGACCTGCTCATGGAGAGACTCATGTGACAAAGACCTGAGGGAGGGTCCTGATCAACAGACAGAGAGGAAGTGAGGCCCCCCAGACCAACAACTCACAGAGTCCTGCTTATAACATGGAAATGAGTAGGGAGCAGATCCTCCCCAGTCAAGACTCAGTTGAGACCACAACCAGAAGCTCCTGAGAACTTGGGGCAGTCACCAGGTAAGCCATGCCTGGATTCCTGGCCCACACAGATTGTGTGCTGTGTTGTGTTGTGAGTCATTAGTTTTGGGGGTGTTGTTATCACAGAGCAGGAGATAACTCCTCTAGCCCACCAGGTCATGAGTCCTGAACCTGTTCTCCTCCTGCCTGCCTGCTCTCCTCCTCCATTCCCTGTAGCCATACTGGCTGCATTTCAACTCCGTCTCTGGAAAAACTCATATCTGCTGCCCAGTCTGTGTATCAGCTGTGTATTCTCCCTGGCACGCTGTCCCCAGACACATGCAGGGTTGGTCCCTCTTGTCATTCTGGTTGCACTTAAATGTCACCTTAGTGAGGCCTTTTGGACCACATACCAGCCTTATCTCACAGCACCCTACTTTATTTTCTCTATAAAATATGCTCTTTTCTTTGCACGTATTTGGTTTCATTATTTTATCCATCTTCGTGTCTACCCTAAAGCTTGTGGCTCCTGGGGACAGGGACCACGTGGTTCATTTTCATAACCAGGTCCCAGAACACCTGCTGATGTAGGTCCTCTCTTGCACTAATGCTGGAGTTCCATAGTGAACCAAATATTTCATCACCAACATCGGATGGACAGTGAGCTGGAGGGCTGGATTTCAATCCTGTGCCACCTCCAGTAATGGCTCCCAGACCACCTGCTGATGTCAATCCTGTTCCTGCTCAGCATCAAAACTCTATAGAGCACCAGGTCCTCCATCTCCAGCTCTGCCTCGGTCACCAGAGGTTGAGTCATTTGCTGCAAGTCCTCCACAGCCACCCCTCATTCACAGCTAGGTAATGTCAGCTCCAGAAACATACCTTTTTTTCAACTCACCTGAGTGGGAATTTTTTTGGTTTTGTTGTAATTTTCCAGATCACTCTATACTTTATAGTTTATACTATCTTAACAGGTAGGTTTGTCATAAAATGTTTTAAGAGTTTTAAAATGTGTAGTATAGTGGCTTTGTGTGCTTTTACAATCTTATTCAACCATCGTCAGTATCTACTTCAGAACATTTTCATCACCACTGTGATGCTTAATGTTATGTGTCAATTCGGTTAGGCCATGATTCTCAGGGGTTTGGCAGAAATTGTGTAATCAGTCTCCATTTTTTGATCTGATGTGAGCAGCCAATCAGTTGGAAGAGGAGTTTCCTTGGAGGAGTGAACTGCAAATTAACACATCTCCTGGTACCTGGCATGCAGCCATTAATCTAGCCTATGCCTTTTTCCTCATCCTTGTTTTGAAGGACAGGCCCCTCTTGGTGAATCACTGTGCAGATCTGTAGGATTTTGGAGTAAATCCCTGCCATTCTCTTCATTTAACTACTCTCCTTTTGAGAAACAGCTTTTGGCTTGTTACTGGGCCTTAGCAGAGACTGAACGCTTAACCATGGGCCGCCGAGTCACGATGTGGCCTGAGCTGCCCATTATGAACTGGATGTTGTCTGACCCACAGAGTTGTAAAATTGGATGTGCCCAGCAGCTCTCCATCATTATTAATTGAAGTGGTAATATACAAGATCGGGCCGCAACAGGACCTGAAGGCACAAGTAAGTTGCATGAGGAAATGCCCCAATGCCCATGGTCTCCACTCCTGTCACATACCTTTCGTCTCCCAGTCTGCACCTATGGCCTCATGGGCAGCTCCTTATGATCAGGTGACTGAAGGTGAGAAAACTCGTGCCTTGTTTACAGATGGTTCTGCGCAATATGCAGGCACTAGTTGAAAACGGAGAGTGGCAGCACTACAGCCCTTTGCTGGGACCTCCCTGAAGGACAGTGGGGAAGGGAAATCCTCCTAAGGGGCAGAACTTGGGGCAGTGCACCTGGTTATTCACTTTGCTTGGAAGGAGAAATGGCCAGATGTGCGATTGTATGTATACTGACCCATGGGCTGTGGCTGGTGGTTTAGCTGGATTGTCAAGGACTTGGAAGGAACATGATTGGGAAACCGGAGACAAGGACTTAGGGGGAGGAGAGCTATGTGGATAGACCTCTTTGAATGGGCCAAAGAAGTGAAGATATTTGTGTCTCATGTGAATGCTCACTAAAGAGTGACCTCAGCAGACAAAGACATTAACAGTGAAGCGGATAGGATAACGTGTTCTGGGGAAACCACTCAAACTTTTTCCCAGGTACTCCCATCATTGCTCATGAACAAAGTGGCCATGATGGCACAGATGGAGGTTATGCATGGGCCCAGAAACGTGGACTTCTACTCATCAAGGTCGACTTGGCAATAGCCACCTCTAAGTGCCTGATCTGCCAGCAGCAGAGACCAACACTGAGTCCCCGATATGGCCCCATCCCTCAAAGTGATCATCCAGCAACCAGGTGGCAAGCTGATTACACTGGACCACTTCCATCATGGAAAGGGCAACATTTGTTCTTATGGGAATAGACATTTACTCTGAATATGGATTTGCCTTCCCTGCATGCAATGCTTCTGCCAAAACTATCACCCTTGCACTTAGAGAATGCCTTATCCACCATCATTGTATCCCACATGCATTTCCTTCAATCAAGGGACTCCCTTCACGCAAGTGAAATGCAGCTGTGGGCCCATGCTCGTGGAATTCACTGGTCTTACCATGTTCCCCATCATCCTGCAGCAGCTGGTTTGAAAGAATGATGGAATGGACTCCTAAAGACACAATTACAGTGCCAGCTGGGTGGCAATACCTTGCAGGATTGAGGCAGTGTTCACCTAGAGGTTGTGCATGCTCTAAACCAGCATCGAGTATATGGTGTTTTATCTCCCATAGTCAGGGTTCATGGGTCCAGGAATCAAGGGATGGAAATGGGAGTGGCACCACTCACTATTGCCCCTAGTGACCCACTCACAAGAATTTTTGCTTCCTGTATCCTAGCTTCTCAGTTTGTTTTGTTTTAGTATGCCCAAATGGGTTGCTTGAGTGAGCTACCTTGACTATTCTTGCCTTTGAAGCTCTGACGTCCTGTCACCAGATGGCTAGAGTTGTTATCAGATATATCAGTCTAGGAGTCCATTCACTTTTCTTGTGTGGATTCAGCTCAGGTGTCCAGGTAGCTGATCATCAAGTGTGTGGTACAGGCTCTGTCCTACAGTCTTAGAAGGGCAGGGGTGATTGCTGTAGGTACTGGTATCTGGAGGCTGAGAAACATCCCCCACGTGTCTGTGAGGAAAGTGCGTCCCAGTTCCCTAGAGCATACAGGTGGGTGGGTTCTGCAGATGGACCATGGGCACCCAATGCTTTTTGTTGTAAGGACTGGGAGGTACCCATTATCCTTGGACCCCTGTCGCGGGTGGCTGGGGGACCTGAGCAGAGCTACCAGTCCTTTTACCCCTTCTGTGAGTAGGTGAGGACCCTGTTTAATAGGCAAAGTGGTGTCAAATATCAAACACCCACCTCTCCGCCACACAGCTGAAATGGTTGCAGTCTGCCATCAAGGGCCTATTCGCCTGGAATAGGCCCTCACAGGTCCATGCAGGGGGAAAGATATTCAAAGTTCATGGACTGTTTATGCCTGAACAGGAGCTGCTTCTGTCCTGAGCTCTGCCAGTTAGTGGAACTGGCAAATTATCTTTTCGTCCAACTGTGAGTTTATTCCTGCTCCAAGGTCTGGAGGTTGACTCCAGGCACTCAGCAGGGCCTATCTAAGGCCCAGGGAAATCAACAGCCATGGACGCTGGCTTGGGAGTGGGGGGCACGGTAAAATGTATGCAAGTAGTTAGCTTTTGCCAAAAGAGCTATTTTTCTCTTGTTCCTGTGAGTAGGCTGTTGCGGGTGGCTGCTTCTCCCTGAGGAAACTGTGGCAGAATGCTACTACCAGCCCACCGCCGCCGCTCCAGGTATGTTGCCTGAGGGCTCCCTGCGATTCAGGTCCAGTAACTCCTTTCCGCCTCTGAACCGTCTCTTCCTCCCCCTGCCACTCAGTCCGTCTTCTAACTTTGCCTTTGATATTCAGGGCTCCTAGCTTGTCATAAATATAATCGTTTCACTTGTTTTTTTTGGTATTTGTTGTAAGAGGGATCACAGGAACTGTCTGGCTATTCCATCTTCTTGGCCCTATCTCCTATTTCTAGCTTTTTGAGGAAGCGTCATATCGATTTCCAAAGTGGTTGTACCATTTTACATTCCTACCAGCAGTGTCTAAGTGTTCCAGCCTCTCCAGAACCTCTCCAACATTTATTATTCTGTGTTTTTTGGATTAATGCCAGCCTTGTTAGAGTGAGATGGAATCTCATTGTAGTTTTGATTTGCATTTCTCTAATGGCTAATGAACGTGAGCATTTCCTCACGTGTCTTTTAGCTACCTGAATGTCTTCTTCAGGGAAGTGTCTGTTCATATCCTTTGCCCATTTTTTAATTGGGTTATCTGTCTTTTTGTTGTTGAGTTTTTGCAGTAACATGTAGATTTTAGAGACCAGTTGCTGATCGGAGATGTCACCAAAGGTATAGATCGTTATGGAAGCAGACTACCACATCTTTCTCCTACGGAGTAGCTGGTGGGTTCAAACCACGGACCTTTTGGTTAACAGCCAAATGCTTCACCATTGCACCACCAGGGCTCCTTTCTGCTGAATAGTACTGTTTTTTTTGCTGTAACAGCTGTTCCTTCTTTAGCCAATGTTGCTACTGAGCACAGTCATCACAGATCATATTGGTAACGCTGAGGCCTGGGTACTAGAACTTAACACCCCTCATTGTCCAGAGAAGACAACAGCCTTCACTGCCATCCTCCCCAGAAAATGGATGCCCCAGAAAAAGGCATGCATCTCTTCACCTTACTCTCTCTCTTCCAAACCAAATTCACCTGCAAAGCATCTGATTGGTGGAGCCAAGGTCATGTGACTGTGCCCTAGCTGCAAAGGAGATTGGTTAAATGGGACAGGTCTCATACTGTGGTATGTAATGCCAGTGTCAAGGCAGCATAGTCACACGATGCAAGTTAGTGAGAAGAAGGACTAATGTCCCCCGCGTTTGCAAAGCAGATCCAGGATGAGGGTCCAGACTCAGACTCTAATAGGTCTAACACCACTGAGCTGCTTGGCATTTATGTTTATGCTTTGTGTTATAACTCTTACTTTGCTACCAGACAGTTACACTTGCACTTTGTCTTAATTTTAAGATCTTTACCAGCTCTACCAGACCATGCAAACAGGGAAATAACATAAGCTAAAGGTTTGAATAGATGCTGAATGTTCTTTAAACATGACAAAAAAATATTTGAAATTAAAATTTAATGCATATTTGTTACATATATATTTACCGCAATAAAAAAAGAAGAAAATGGTTTAGAAATAAAATGCTTCTATTTTATATTTATATGTGCATGGAGAAATAAAGCAAATGTGGCAAAATGTTAATACGTGGTAGGTTTGAAATTTTTTCAAAATGAAAGTTAAAAAAATCAGCGTGGGGGGGCGGAGCCAAGATGGCGGACTAGGCAGACGCTACCTCGGATTCCTCTTACAACAAAGACACGGAAAAACAAGTGAATCGATCACATACATAACAATCTACGAACCCTGAACAACAAACACAGATTTAGAGACGGAGAACGAACTAATACGGGGAAGCAGCGATTGTTTCCAGAGCCTGGAGCCAGCGCACCAGTCAGCTACGGCACAAGCACAGAGAGCTGCTCCACCCCCCTGAACTAACCCCGGGAGGGGGACCAGCCGGTTCCACGGGCGGCGTGGGACCCGGCCAGTAGGAGAAGTCCCTGGGAGGCAGTGACTGGTCTTGGAGCAGGAAGAGCAGCGTCCGAGCCAGGGAACCGTCCCGCAGGGATTTGGACTGGACGCAGGTACAGCATAAATACGGAGAGTTGCTCCACCCCCCTGAACTAACCCCAGGAAGGGAACCAGCCGGGTCGCCCGGGTGGCGTGGGACTCAGCTGGTAGGAGAAGTCCCTGGGAGGCAGCGACTGGTATTGGAGCGGGGAGAACAGCGTCCCAGCCGGGACACTTGGTCACGGCACAAGCACGGGGAGCTGCTCCACCCATCTGAACTAACCCCGGGAGGAGGCCCAACTGGTTCTCGGAGGCGGCACGGCCACGCGGCTGGAGGGACGAGAAGTCCCCGGGAGGCAGCGACTGATTTTGGAGTCGAGAGTGCACCGTCCCGGTAGGGGAGCCTTGACGCTGGGCGTGGGGCTGGAAGTGGAGGATCTGACCGTGACTCCAGCGGACCAGACCCCCCGGGGCAATCTCCACACAGCCAGCACACATAGGCGACGCGCCCGTGGGAATCTCAGATATAATAGTCATTCCAAGCAAGACAAGCAACTCTGGCTATATTCTGAGGTGCTACTCTCCTATCTCTCTGTTCCCTCCCCCACCCTCCCCAGGCGGCTTCATTAACATCTGAATAGCCTGAGCCAGAGGGAGAACTCTGATAGGGATCTGACTGCATTTTTTTTTAGCGGATTTTCTGGAAAAACTAGTTTCCCAGTGATGGCTCGGAGACAACAATCCATATCAAACCACTTAAAGAAGCAGACCATGACAGCTTCTCCAACCCCCCAAACAAATGAATCAAAATCTTTCCCAAATGAAGATACAATCTTGGAATTATCAGATACAGAATATAAAAAACTAATTTACAGAATGCTTCAAGACATCACAAATGAAATTAGGATAACTGCAGAAAAACGAAGGAACACACTGATAAAACTGTTGAAGAACTCAAAAAGATTATTAAAGAACATAGTGGAAAAATTAATAAGTTGGAAGAATTCATAGAGAGACCACATGTAGAAATCCAAAAGATTAACAATAAAATAACAGAATTAGACAACGCACTAGGAAGTCAGAGGAGCAGACTCGAGCAATTACAATGCAGACTGGGACATCTGGATGACCAGGGAATCAACACCAACATAGCTGAAAAAAAATCAGATAAAAGAATTTAAAAAAATGAAGAAACCCTAAGAATTATGTGGGACTCTATCAAGAAGGATAATCTGCAGGTGATTGGAGTCCCAGAACAGGGAGGGGAGACAGAAAACACAGAGAAAATAGTTGAAGAACTCCTGACAGAAAACTTCCCTGACATCATGAAAGACGAAAGGATATCTATCCAAGATGCTCATCGAACCCCATTTAAGATTGATCCAAAAAGAAAAACACCAAGACATATTATCATCAAACTCACCAAAATGAAAGATAAACAGAAAATTTTAAAAGCAGCCAGGGAGAAAAGAAAGGTTTCCTTCAAGGGAGAATCAATAAGAATATGTTCTGACTACTCAGCAGAAACCATGCAGGCAAGAAGGGAATGGGACGACATATACAGAACACTGAAGGAGAAAAACTGCCAGCCAAGGATCATATATCCAGCAAAACTCTCTCTGAAATATGAAGGCGAAATTAAGATATTTACAGATAAACACAAGTTTAGAGAATTTGCAAAAACCAAACCAAAGCTACAAGAAATACTAAAGGATATTGTTTGGTCAGAGAACCAATAATATCAGATATCAGCACAACACAAGGTTACAAAACAGAACGTCCTGATATCAACTCAAATAGGGAAATCACAAAAACAAACAAATTAAGATTAATTAAAAAAAATACACATAACGGGGAACCATGGAAGTCAATAGGTAAAAGATCACAATAATCAAAAAGAGGGACTAAATACAGGAGGCGTTGAACTGCCATATGGAGAGTGATACAAAGCAATATAGAACAATACAAGTTAGGTTTTTACTTAGAAAAATAGGGGTAAATAATAAGGTAACCACAAAAAGGTATAACAACTCTATAACTCAAGATAAAAGCCAAGAAAAACGTAACGACTCAACTAACATAAAGTCAAACACTATGAAAATGAGGATCTCACAATTTATTAAGAAAAACGCCTCAGCACAAAAAAGTATGTGGAAAAACGGAATTGTCAACAACACACATAAAAAGGCATCAAAATGACAGCACTAAAAACTTATTTATCTATAATTACCCTGAATGTAAATGGACTAAATGCACCAATAAAGAGACAGAGAGTCACAGACTGGATAAAGAAACACGATCCATCTATATGCTGCCTACAAGAGACACACCTTAGACTTAGAGACACAAACAAACTAAAACTCAAAGGATGGAAAAAAGTATATCAAGCAAACAATAAGCAAAAAAGAAGAGGAGTAGCAATATTAATTTCTGACAAAATAGACTTTAGACTTAAATCCACTACAAAGGATAAAGAAGGACACTACATAATGATAAAAGGGACAATTGACCAGGAAGATATAACCATATTAAATATTTATGCACCCAATGACAGGGCTGCAAGATACATAAATCAAATCTTAACAGAATTGAAACGTGAGATAGATACCTCCACAATTATAGTAGGAGACTTCAACACACCACTTTCGGAGAAGGACAGGACATCCAGTAAGAAGCTCAATAGAGACACAGAAGATCTAATTACAACAATCAACCAACTTGACCTCATTGACTTATACAGAACTCTCCACCCAACTGCTGCAAAATATACTTTTTTTTCTAGCGCACATGGAACATTCTCTAGAATAGACCACATATTAGGTCATAAAACAAACCTTTGCAGAGTCCAAAACATCGAAATATTACAAAGCATCTTCTCAGACCACAAGGCAATAAAACTAGAGATCAATAACAGAAAAACTAGGGAAAAGAAATCAAATACTTGGAAAATGAACAATACCCTCCTGAAAAAAGACTGGGTTATAGAAGACATCAAGGAGGGAATAAGGAAATTCATAGAAAGCAACGAGAATGAAAATACTTCCTATCAAAACCTCTGGGACACAGCAAAAGCACTGCTCAGAGGCCAATTTATATCGATAAATGCACACATACAAAAAGAAGAAAGAGCCAAAATCAGAGAACTGTCCCTACAACTTGAACAAATAGAAAGTGAGCAACAAAAGAATCCATCAGGCACCAGAAGAAAACAAATAATAAAAATTAGAGCTGAACTAAATGAATTAGAGAACAGAAAAACAATTGAAAGAATTAACAAAGCCAAAAGCTGGTTCTTTGAAAAAATTAACAAAATTGATAAACCATTGGCTAGACTGACTAAAGAAATACAGGAAAGGAAACAAATAACCCGAATAAGAAACGAGAAGGACCACATCACAACAGAACCAAATGAAATTAAAAGAATCATTTCAGATTATTATGAAAAATTGTACTCTAACAAATTTGAAAACCTAGAAGAAATGGATGAATTCCTGGAAAAACACTACCTACCTAAACTAACACATTCAGAAGTAGAACAACTAAATAGACCCATAACAAAAAAAGAGATTGAAACGGTAATCAAAAAACTCCCAACAAAAAAAAGCCCTGGCCCGGACGGCTTCACTGCAGAGTTCTACCAAACTTTCAGAGAAGAGTTAACACCACTACTACTACAGGTATTCCAAAGCATAGAAAATGACGGAATACTACCCAACTCATTCTATGAAGCCACCATCTCCCTGATACCAAAACCAGGTAAAGACATTACAAAAAAAGAAAATTATAGACCTATATCCCTCATGAACATTGATGCAAAAATCCTCAACAAAATTCTAGCCAATAGAATCCAACAACACATCAAAAAAATAATTCACCATGATCAAGTGGGATTTATACCAGGTATGCAAGGCTGGTTTAATATCAGAAAAACCATTAATGTAATCCATCACATAAATAAAACAAAAGACAAAAACCACATGATCTTATCAATTGATGCAGAAAAGGCATTTGACAAAGTCCAACACCCATTCATGATAAAAACTCTTACCAAAATAGGAATTGAAGGAAAATTCCTCAACATAATAAAGGGCATCTATGCAAAGCCAACAGCCAATATCACTCTAAATGGAGAGAACCTGAAAGCACTTCCCTTGAGAAGGGGAACCAGACAAGGATGCCCCTTATCACCGCTCTTATTCAACATCGTGCTGGAAGTCCTAGCCAGGGCAATTAGGCTAGACAAAGAAATAAAAGGTATCCGGATTGGCAAGGAAGAAGTAAAGTTATCACTATTTGCAGATGACATGATTATATACACAGAAAACCCTAAGGAATCCTCCAGAAAACTACTGAAACTAATAGAAGAGTTTGGCAGAGTCTCAGGTTATAAAATAAACATACAAAAATCACTTGGATTCCTCTACATCAACAAAAAGAACACCGAAAAGGAAATAACCAAATCAATACCATTCACAGTAGCCCCCAAGAAGATAAGATACTTAGGAATAAATCTTACCAAGGATGTAAAAGAGCTATACAAAGAAAACTACAAAGCTCTACTACAGGAAATTCAAAAGGACATGCTTAACTGGAAAAACATACCCTGCTCATGGATAGGAAGATTTAACATAGTAAAAATGTCTATTCTACCAAAAGCCATCTATACATTTAACGCACTTCCGATCCAAATTCCAATGTCATATTTTAAGGGGATAGAGAAACAAATCACCAATTTCATATGGAAGGGAAAGAAGCCCCGGATAAGCAAAGCACTACTGAAAAAGAAGAAGAAAGTGGGAGGCCTCACCTTACCTGACTTCAGAACCTATTATACAGCCACAGTAGTCAAAACAGCCTGGTATTGGTACAACAACAGACACATAGACCAATGGAACAGAATTGAGAACCCAGACATAGATCCATCCACATATGAGCAGCTGATATTTGACAAAGGACTAGTGTCAATTAACTGGGGAAAAGATAGCCTTTTTAACAAATGGTGCTGGCATAACTGGATATCCATTTGCAAAAAAATGAAACAGGACCCATACCTCACACCATGCACAAAAACTAACGCCAAGTGGATCAAAGACCTAAACATAAAGACTAAAACGATAAAGATCATGGAAGAAAAAATTGGGACAACCCTAGGAGCCCTAATACAAGGTATAAACAGAATACAAAACATTACCAAAAATGATGAAGAGAAACCTGATAATTGGGAGCTCCTAAAAATCAAACACCTATGCTCATCTAAAGACTTCTCCAAAAGAGTAAAAAGACCACCTACAGATTGGGAAAGAATTTTCAGCTATGACATCTCCGACCAGCGCCTGATCTCTAAAATCTACATGATTCTGTCAAAACTCAACCACAAAAAGACAAACAACCCAATCAAGAAGTGGGCAAAGGATATGAACACACATTTCACTAAAGAAGATATTCAGGCAGCCAACAGATACATGAGAAAATGCTCTCGATCATTAGCCATTAGAGAAGTGCAAATTAAAACCACGATGAGATTCCATCTCACACCAGCAAGGCTGGCATTAATCCAAAAAACACAAAATAATAAATGTTGGAGAGGCTGCGGAGAGATTGGAACTCTTATACACTGCTGGTGGGAATGTAAAATGGTACAACCACTTTGGAAATCTATCTGGCGTTATCTTAAACAGTTAGAAATAGAACTACCATACAACCCAGAAATCCCACTCCTCGGAATATACCCTAGAGATACAAGAGCCTTCATACAAACAGATATATGCACACCCATGTTTATTGCAGCTCTGTTTACAATAGCAAAAAGTTGGAAGCAACCAAGGTGTCCATCAACGGATGAATGGGTAAATAAATTGTGGTATATTCACACAATGGAATACTACACATCGATAAAGAACAGTGATGAATCTATGAAACATTTCATAACATGGAGGAACCTGGAAGGCATTATGCTGAGCGAAATTAGTCAGAGGCAAAAGGACAAATATTGTATAAGACCACTATTATAAGATCTTGAGAAATAGTAAACCTGAGAAGAACACATACTTTTGTGGTTATGAGGCGGGGAGGGAGGGAGGGTGGGAGAGGGTTTTTTATTGATTAATCAGTAGATAAGAAATGCTTTAGGTGAAGGGAAAGACAACACTCAATACATGGAAGATCACCTCAATTGGACTGGACCAAAAGCAAAGAAGTTTCCGGGATAAAATGAATGCTTCAAAGGTCAGCGGAGCAAGCGCGGGGGTCTGGGGAACATGGTTTGCGGGGACTTCTAAGTCAACTGGCAAAATAATTCTATTATGAAATCATTCTGCATCCCACTTTGAAATGTGGTGTCTGGGGTCTTAAATGCTAACAAGCGGCCATCTAAGATGCATCAATTGGTCTCAACCCACCTGGTGCAAAGGAAAATGAAGAACACCAAGGCCACACGACAACTAAGAGCCCAAGAGACAGAAAGGGCCACATGAACCAGAGACCTACATCATCCTGAGACCAGAAGAACTAGTTGGTGCCCGGCCACAATCGATGACTGCCCTGACAGGGAGCACAGCAGAGGACCCCTGAGGGAGCAGGAGATCAGTGGGATACAGACCCCAAATTCTCATAAAAAGACCAAACTTAATGATCTGACTGAGACTAGAGGAATCCCGGCGGCCATGCTCCCCAGACCTTCTGTTGACACAGGACAGGAACCATCCCCGAAGACAACTCATCAGAAATGAAACAGACTGGTCAGCGGGTGGGAGAGAGACGCTGATGAAGAGTGAGCTAATTATATCAGGTGGACACTTGAGATTGTGTTGGCAACTCTTGTCTGGAGGGGGGATGGGAGGATAGAGAGAGAGGGAAGCAGGCAAAATTGTCACGAAAGGAGAGACTGAAAGGGCTGACTCAAGAGGGGGAGAGCAAGTGGGAGTAGGGAGTGAGATGTATGTAAACTTATATGTGACAGACTGATTGGATTTGTAAACGTTCACTTGAAGCTTAATAAAAGTTATAAAAAAAAAATCAGTGTATAGTAAATTCTGGAAACAGCCCAAATGTGCTTCAGCTGAGAAATAGATAAACAAATTATGGTACAACATACCAAAGAATACAGGAATGAGCTACTAATACATGCATCAACATAGATGAAACTCAAAAACATTAGCTAAGTGAAATAAGCCAGACTCAACAAGGCTGCATCCTGTATGAGTCCATTTATTTGGTATTCGTAAAAAGGCAAACCTTTAGGGGCAAAATACAAATTGGTGGCATGGGGGAACATTTGGGATGATGGACCTGTTCTGTATTTTGATTGTGGTGGCGGTTACATGACTGTAAACATTTGTCAAAACTCTCAGAACTATACACCTACAAGGGTAAAAAAAAATATATGTAAATTTTACCTTAATTTTAAAATTCGAAAAAATTTCAGTGATTAACACAAGCATTCATTTGTTCAAGAAATATTTAGTGAGCACCTCCAATGTGCCAGATACTCTTTAACGGCCATATGCTTAAGAAAACTAATCCCAGTGTAGATAATGCGTTAGAAATACTCCAAGTTACTCTACCAATTCCATAAACTTGATTCAGAGCCAAATGTGATGCATGAAGAACTTTAGCAGTGGTGGGAAATGGTGGAAAGCAGTTTCTTTAATCCATAAATGACAAGCTACTGAAGTCTGGGGTGAAGGCACGTTACAGCCAATGAATTTGACACCTCCGGAACACCGATTTAGAAACTCAATTTTAGGTGATAACTGGCTGTCTGAAACTCACATTTTGGTGTGAGTAGGCCTAGAATTTCCATTGGAAAGGACTGAGGGAAGGAGTGGTGAGGAAGGTTACATGCCTAAGTAGGAAGGTAGAGAAAAGAGACCACTGACCTAGGAGGTCAGGAGATCTTGCTGGTCCTATCCCTGTCTTACATATACACCGTTGGTCAAGGTAACTTTGCCTTCCTGGACACGTCTGCTGGCCCACAAAGTGAATGGGTTGGTAAAGTTATCAGTCAACCTGGAGTTCTTTCCCTGATCATCTGTGTGATTTTGGACAAGTCACTTGACCTCTCTAGGCTTTAGTTTCTTATGTATAAATGAGAGATATAGATGAAATGGCTGTATCTTATATTTTGAGTAATGTAGTTTGATCTATCTCTTACTGGTGGGATAAAGTTCAAATTCTTTAACAAAGTCACACATGGGGCGTGCAGACCCTGTTTATATAAAGAATTTGAGTTATCTAAAATCTATGTGTGAACACCATTCTGGTGTACCAATCTCACGTGATCCTTCACAAGAAGTACTGCTTTTGCCATCAGGAGTAATCTGCTCACCAGACTGCCATTGTAGATCCAGGGCCTAGCCCAGAAGCTCTGGGACAACCCCATGGATATATGGGCCAGAGTTTCTTGGGGCATCTGGTGAACCCTACCCATGAGGTAGAGAATTAGGGAGTGCTCCAAAGCACAAAACAGTCAACAAGGTCCATGTAGATCCCTGCCTGGGCTCTGGGCATCGTGCCCAAATGGTACTGCCCCACCTACAAGAGGAAGATAGAAAATTTTAAGGAAGCCCTCCAAAGCATAGGTTCCTTGAGGCATAGATCCTGAGAAGGGGAGCCCTTGGCCCATACCTAAGGGTGAAGCTTTTCTGTAGTATGCCTTACAAGCCTGTCAAATCCACCAGGACTGGAACCTCCTGATAATATGTTCCAGGCATGTGAGACAGGTCTCACCATCCTTGCTTCCAAGGAGCATTCTGGCTATGGGCTGTGTTTTTCAGATAAATCTGGGATCTTTGAATCTATCTTCTCTTTCTCTCTCTCAAATCTAATCACCAGAAACTTCAAAATAAAAGATAACAACATCCCATAGGAGTAGAATACACGTTCAAGATCTGCTCCCTTCTTTCTATAGGCTGAGGAGAAGTGGGTAGTTCTGCATTCTCAGTTCTTAGGGAGGACATCTGAAAAAGGAAGGTTGATATTAGCCCTTTTCTTTGCCAGTCCAAAGTCAATGATAGAGTTAGACATTAGTTGTGAGAGTATTTCAGCAAAGCCCTTAATCTCAAGAATAACTAGCACTGTTTTCCCAGCATCTCTGCCTGTGAGGTTTCTTTCCTTAAACTGTTCAGCTGTTTCATAGGGTAGAGATTAGAAACCAGCAGACTCCCTCTCCAAACCGTGTCTTTGGAGGGGCAGGTTAAGAAGTTTGTCTATGATCAAGTCTTGTGGAAAAATACCTTCAAAATACTTCTCTCCCTTAAGTGTTTTCTTGTTCATTCACAGTGCTTGACAGTGAAAATCTCCAATTATAATTCTTTGCTTCGCATTTGGGCTTCTGTCCTCTTAGAGTAAATGCTACACAGTAGCCAGCGTGGAAAGAGTCTCATTATCTAATAATGCAAGATAGCAGACTATCCCTCACTTCAAGCTCCCTTCAGTACTCAATGCAATGGCGTGGCCTACCCTTTGAAGAATTGTGTGCTCCTAACAAGTTTTCAGAGTCCATGTGCTCACAAATGACAGACTTATACCATGGCAAGTTGCCAGGAAAGCCTCCAGCCATGTCTGCAGGATTCACCAAGGGTCCCTGGCACACCACCATTAACTACACCGGAGAGTAGGTTATGTCACATATAACAGGGGCATCTGGAATGAAGGGACTCTGTGTTATTTGACTGTTATCTCTGGACCTTGTTTAGTGCCTTGAATACGGTAAGGAGCCATAAATGTTTGTCAAATGACTAAATGAAAGGATGAATGAATGAATGCATATAAATAAATGAAAACAATATAAGGGCACAATTTCAGTGGATTCAGAGACCCATTTGAATCTCATCTTCATGCCCGAGGGGGTCCGTGTTCTAGGAAATAATAAAAAAAAAAAGTAAGTTTTTGGAAAGAATGCTTCAGCTTTAGCTGTCTTGATGAGTCTCCAAACATACTGGACAGTAGTTCTCAGGCTAGACATTTATGGGAAAGCTCCAGGGGAGGAGGTGAAGTCAGTAGTTAGAGAAGTGGGCTCAGTACCAGTATTGAGCTCTGTGATGGTGTGGACACTATTCCTCCTGGTCAGGGTTGCCAGATAAAACACAGAGTAACCAGCTAAATTTTAGTTTCAGATAAACAACAAATAAATATTTAGTATCAGTGTGTCCCATACAATATTTGGGATATATTTATACTAAATTTATTTGTCAGTTGTCTGAAATTAAAATTTAACTAGGTGTCCTGTATTTTTATTTGCCAAACCTGGCAACCTTTTTCCCGTCCATTCTACTTTGGCTGGATGCCCTCCCTTGGATTTGCTATACCTCTATCCTCTGTGTACCCATTTTGCCAGTGGTTCCCCTTTTATCTCTAGATGCACTTTAGCTTGATCCCACACTGACAAGGATACAATGATGATTTTAGACTGGATAAAATGAGGGCACTTTGTTACTATCACTCTACTCTCAAAAACATAGGAAGAGTAAAACCTCATGTATCTGTGCCTGTGTGTGACAGAGAGAAAAAGAGAGAAATGATGAATGAGTAAGAAAGAAGTTTAAGGTTTACTCTTTTGAGATAATCATGACAACTAGAAAAGGAATCCTAACCTGCAGTGGCCACAGAAGGAAGTAGTACAACTAATGTGTGATCAAGATAGAGAAGTGGCTTCTGGGAAGAAATTAGGGAAAAAATCCTTGTGGTTTATAGAGAATTGCCAACTTCTTGTCAAAGAGAGTTAACTAGTTTTGAAAATCAGATGGTGTGGGAGTACTGCTAGTTGCTAATTCCAATCTCCATTCTCCTCTTTTTCTTGAAAATCAAAACTGAATTTCGGCTTTCATCGAGGCAGCAATGTGTCTGGCTAAAACATACATTTCCCGTCAGCTCTTGCATCTAGAAATAGCCATGTGACAAGTTGTGGCCAGTGAGATGTAAACAGAAGATTGGTGGACATCTCTGGGAGATCATTCTTTTTTTAATATAGGTATTACCTCTTCTTCCTTGTTGCAGCCTTCTTATTTCTGCCTTAAGTGCAGAAATAAGGCAGGGGGTGGAATAGTCATCTTGAGAGCATGAAGCAACGGTGAGCGTGAAAGCCAAATGCTAAGAGTGGCAGGTCAGAAAGGTAGAAGGAGCCTAGGATATGACGACTGTGGTGGGCACTGACCTTCTCTACTGAGATCCCCTTCAGGACTGGAGTCTGTTACCCCCGACTGCTGGGAGTGTGGTTAGCTGATAGCCTTCAGGTGTAAGCCTTCTCTCGGAATTACCCTCAGCTGAAGATGGCACCCCTCCGAAGGTCATGCCTCCTTCCTGGTGGGGAACCCATGTCCAGTGACTGGCTTTTGAGGGAGTATAAAGGCCCGTTCCCTTGCCCCAACTCAGAAAAATCCTGAAAAACTATCACAGCTTCAGATCTCACGTGATTGGCTGAGGTCCTCTTGTGGCGGCACCACAGCCCAACTTGTTCTCTGTCCAATCCTGCTTCCTTCCATTATCCCATAGGGATTGATCCCAAGAGCGCTCCTCAGTAAACTCCCAGCGTGCATTCTCCATCCCAGAGCTGCTTTCCCGGGAACCAATCCTGCAGCAATGACTTTGCACAGCTGCTGCCCCAGCCTGCCTCTGGACTTTTTGAGAAGGTTTTAAAAAATTTTGGATAAGCCACTGCAACTGGATTTCCCATATATATAGTCCAAAGCAATCCCCATCTAAGACAGAAGGGTATTTCATATTTTGAAATATAGTTTTAAAACCTAAATTAAGATTTGACTCACGAGACTTAGCATGGGTTGCTGAAGGCTAATGTAATAGAAGTGAAACTGCTAGATTGACAGGGTAACAGTAATTCTCATTTGATTCCTGCTTTGGAATACGAGGATGAGGACAAGACATTCCCTAAAACTACAGGAAAGGGCAGGGCCTTGACATTTCTCAGTGGAAGAGTAAAGAAGGATGAACTCCAAAGAGACTTGGCTTGATTGAAACACAAATATTGAGTCTACAAATGCTGGGAGCCCACTTCGATGCAAATAGATGAAGGAACACGAAGAGCTGGCCAGCAAGGCCCAGAGTAAACAACTCCAGTAACAGGGATTTAATGTCTGTATGTGGATTTGTGTGGCTATTGACAGGCTCCTCAGGCATTATTAACCCCCCCCGCAAAAAAACCAAACCCATTGCCATCAAGTCCATTCCGACTCATAGTGACCCTACAGGACAGAGTAGGACTTCCCTGTAGGGTTTTCAAGGAGCAGCTGGTGGCTGCAAACTGCCGACATATTGGTTAGCAGCTGAGCGCTTAAGGACTGCACCACCAGGGCTCCCAGGCATCATTAGCTCTAGAAAATCCTGATGACTAGAGATGTTAATTAAAGAAGATTTCATCATTGGTGGGGGAGAGCTCCACAAAAATGCCAAGAAATGAGTAAAAAGTAAAAATGGAAGCAAATGATTTTTCTTTCTTCCCAGTAAATGGAAAATGAGGTTAAGTACAACATGATCTTCATAAAATTTGAAGATAGTAAATTCTAGGTAGAAATCAAGAGCAAATCCAGGTCTCTTAAGACTACAGAAAAAACAACCTAAGTGCCCATCATTGGCTGAAGGGATAATCAAACCATGATACATACACACAATGGAACAGTGCGCAACGTTAAAGGATAACAATGAATCTGCAAAATATCTCACAACATGGATGAACCTAGAGGACATTATGCTGAGTGAAATAAGTCAATAACAAAAAGACAAATATTATGTGAGATCAGTATCATAAAAAGTCAAGAAAAGATTTACACACAGAAAGAAACATTCTTTGATGGTTACCAGGGATGGGAGCGGGAGGGACGGAAAATCACAAAGTAAATAGTAGACACATATTAACTTGGATAAAGGGAAAGGCAATACACAATAAGGGGGAGGTCAGCAACACATGCCCAAGGCAAAGGAAGGCACTGGCAGGTAAATACTATTACATACACGATTCTGCAATAACTTAACCACAAACAGTAATTTAAGAGTGGATACATAGGTAGATATGTGAGCTGACCAGGTGTGGGAGGACACCCATGAGTGTATACGTAAATGCAAGTGCTGCCAACGTATCAACGTCTACAGTAGAGCACACAGGGGGCAAAGTTATGGAGACTTTTTAGCCATAACCAAACTCCTTAAGGGACTGAGTCATGGGGCTTGAGGGCTTAGGACCATAGTTTCAGGGGACATCTAGGTCAATGGGCATAACATAGCCCATAAAGACAAGGTCCTACGTCCTACTTTGGTGAGTAGCAACTGGGGTCTTAAAAGCTTGTGAGTGGCCGTCTAAGATAGAGCTATTGCTCTCTTTCTGTCTGGAGCAAAGAAGAGTGAAGAAAATCAAAGATTCAAGGCAACAATTAGTCAAAAGGACTAATGGACCACACGAACCAAAGCTTCCACTAGCCTGAGACCAGGAGAACTAGATGGTGTCTGGCTACCACTACCAACCACTCTGATTGGGATCATAATAGAAGGTCCTGGACAGAGTGGGAGAAAACTCTAGAACAAAATTCAAATTCATAAAAAAGACCAGATTTACCGGTCTGATAGAGACTGGTGGAACTCCTGAAACTATGGCCCTTAGATACTCTTCAAACCTGGGACTGAACCCACTCCTGGAGATCACCTTTCCGCCAAACAAAAGACCGGCCCCTAAAGTGAATAACACTCTTGAGGAACCTGCTCCTCAGAACAATCAACCACACAAGACCAAAGGGGCAGCATTTTCCCCAGAACAAAATTCAGAAGGCAGGAAGGAGAGGGGAAGACGGGTTAATGGGAACCCAGGAAGGAACCGGGGATTGGGGGCATTGCAGCTTCTGTCACGAAAATAATGTGTATAAATTGATGAATGGGAAACTAATTCGCTCTGTAAAATTTTACTCAAACCACAAGAAAATGTTCAAAAAAAAAAAAAAAAAAAAGACTACAGAAAACCTGAAACTGATACTCTGCTCAGTGTCTTAACTAGATGTTTTGCTCCTATGTTGTTTAAGGCAAAGCCCAGAGAATCTAAAATCAGAAAACACTGTGGCAGTCCAGAGGGCTTGATCAACCCACACCCATTGATGTTGCATCATTACTAGTCGATTATTGCCTTCTCTTTCACATTTTAAAGTTGGTACATCTAACTCTTGGATAAGACGGTCACTGACGTGAAAACGAGAAATGTGTACTTGGTTCATACAGCTTTTGACTTCAGAGACATTTTCCTAAGTAATTTAAATCTAATGACTCCTCAGACATTTGCTTGTCTTGAGACTGGGACAGTGACAGGAGAAGTACGTCTGTCATGTATTGAAAGCCCCAGGAAAAGCAGGGATTCAGGTTTTAAGTTCTTGCACCTGGTATTTCTAGCATATATTTCCTTTCTCATTTGTCTGCTTTCCCCAGACACACCCTATATTGATAATGGCCCCGTTTAGCACAGTGAGTGCGGTCCTTTAATTGAATGCAGTTGTGTAATAAAACAGTAGAAGTCACATTATACTCAGGCTAGTTGCTTGATCTAGGGACCTCCAGGGAACATTCAAGAGCAGGGAGAAAGGAGGTTGCTGAGAAGGTAAATGTTTGTGGAATTCCCTTAGACCTAGTATTCAAAAAAAAAAAAAAAAGCCTCAAAGCCTGGGGCATATTCCCTCCTTTGGGTCTGTGGTCTCCTTCTTGCTTAGTAGCTGAATCCAGGTTTTACTACAACGATTTAACCCAGGTTTACTACAACGATGCACTCAGCTTAAAGCAAACAACCAAAAAAACCAGCTTGATTTCCCAGCCTCCCCTGCACCTAGCAGTGGTCATATGACACAGTTCTGGGAAGGGGTTTGAGAGATTTTAGGCTGGGGAATTGACCCTTTTAGCTAAGGGTTGTAGCTGTGGCTCGTATCTGATTTGTAGATGTGTTTTGCTTGGCCCACAGAGATTTCTTTTTTAAAAATGGGTAAATTCTCATACAAATCCAGATTTCTAGATCTCTAAAAAAATCATGATGGAAGGGCTGACTCATTAGGGGGAGAGCAAGTGGGAGTACGGAGTAAGGTGTAGATAAACTTATGTGTGACAGTCTGACTTGATTTGTAAACGTTCACTTGAAGCTCAATAAAAGTTAATAAAAAAAAATCACGAGATACGGCAGATCTTGCATTCTCATGTTGCAAAAATGGGCTGCAATTTAGTAATACCACAGTCCCCAACTTTTCTTACTGTCTTATCGCTGCCTGTTTCATTTGTTCGCTTCGCCTGTCTCACCCTATAGGCGTCTGTCTTGTAACATCTGCCTTAAACCACAGTTTCTGTCTCTCTCACTCTTTTTTCCCTTTCTCTGTTTTATGCCATGTTTTATCTGTCTGTGCCTCAGCTATGGGTGACTGCTGCATCCCAAACCTTACACACTTATCAGGACTAAATTACCATACCCAAAGCTGGGGCATGTGTGAGTGAATGAATGGGATTACTACTCATTAACCTTAATATTTTTAGGTAAGCTAACAAACAGTTGTCCCCGAGTTGACTCCAACTATGGCGACCCATGTGTGTTAGAGTAGATCTGTGCTCCACAGGGCTTCCAAGAGTGTGAACTTTCAGATACAGATCACTATGCCTGTCTTCTGAGATACCTCTGGGTGGGTTCAAACTGCCAGCCTCTGCGGCTAGTGGTCCAGCGCTTAACCATTTGTGCCACCCAGGAACTCCCATAAATAGCTATAAGAATCTATAAAGACTATGGTTTTTGCACCCTTATTAGCAGGAACTTTTTGCCAGAGGGCTGTTGCTGATACAGCTGGAGATAGCTGATGAAATTCCAGAAGGGAGCCCAGTACAAAATGAAAGAACATTGGGGCTGGGAGGGGAGAGTGGACAGCCTGGAATCTATTCATTGGTTTTCTGAAGTTTTATTTATTTATTAAATCAATTTAAACAGTTAACATTTATTGAATGCTTACTGTGTGCTGGGCTTTTAGTTCATTTTAAACCTGTAACTTTAACAGGTTAATAAATGCACAAGTAATAGTAAGGTCATAAGAGATAAGCAAAAATACAATATGGTGATATGTAATTCTTATCCTGCCTAGTCAAACAGGAAGACAGTGTATATGATGAGGGCATTTGAAGCATGTCACATTTTGAAAGTAATCTACTTAGCAAACACTTAAGTATTTCTCTACTACAGGAGTTAAGAAGTAGGTGTATGTTTAATGTGATCCCTCAGGATTCCTACTCTTTGGACTTCATTCAGAGGAGGGCACGTTGCTGTCTATTGATTGTGCAGTATTCTGTGGTCTGTACCCCTGTTGCCATCATGGAGAGCCTGCTTAAAGTCAATTGGAAAGAAATATACTAGCCCAGAAGATACTCATCAGTTCTCATTTGTTTAGTGACCAGCACATGTCTCCTGAAACCAGCAAATCAAGCATGATTTACTTTTAAAATTTACATTGTCTTTCTTTCCAAAGATGATTTTTGTTTAAATATAAAGTGATTTTTTAATCGGTGTTATAGGCTCCGTGACTTTGCCTGGTGTTAAAGTAAGACTCTTCTGACCATGATTCTTCAGGTCTCCTCTGAACTCCCTCTATGCATGAGGTTACAGCTACACATTTGTAGATATAAGCCACCCATCTGAGTTAGCAGATTCTCCATTTCTCTGTCCTGACATTTTGTCCACATTGATTTTGTCCAGCCTGGTAAAGTATCTTGAGTAGCATGCAGTCAAGTAATTCCAACTAGTCCATCTTTGGGGACATCATGGGAAAGGAAGTCTCCATTAATTCTTTCCATTTGGATCAAACAATTCAGCCTGTAAGATGTCCCCTTTTCCATTCTTGAGCAAATCCTTTACGAGGATCAAAGATCCCACTTATTCTTTGAGTGACTTCCTCCCATTTACATGTTGAAACAATCTCCTTTTATTGGTTTCTAAGATACTTGCAAGGTGCTTTTCAAAGTCTTTCTGGTGTGGTTATTATTCTCCTCATTTATAGTTTATTGGGTGTCTTTATCCTGTTCACATAAGCTCTCTTGCCAGTCTGGGGAAAATGCCCTATTTTTTCTCTAGTAATTTATATGGCTTTAACTTTACCAGTTCTCTTTTTAGCTTCTACCCCAAAATGCTTGTTATTTTTATTTCTTGGTACAAACTTTTCATGGACAGCAGGGGAAAAAGTATATAGGATTTTCTTGTGGGTTATTGACTTTTTAAAGTACTTCCTTTCAATTATCTCCTAAGTGGGGCCTACATTGATCGTATTTTCCTTTTTAAAAATCTAGAGTGCATGAACAGGTTTCTTGGTTTTCCTCTGTTTCATGAGGATGCAGAATTTAATTATGTTTTTAATTCTTACTGAGTGGCTCACCCACAGCAATCTCTAGAGTCCATTTCTGATCCTGTCTGGAATGAAAAAAAGAAAAAAAAAATGAAAGCCCGCTCTATTTTCTGTTGTTAAGGGTTGTAGAAAACATCCTCAAATTATTAACCCCTCCCCCATCTCTCATTCTGATTGAGCAGTTGGTCATTAACTTTTGGATGACGAAAGCATTCTTTTATTAGTATCTGGACTAATATTTTTAGCTTTTCAAATTCTTTTAGCATTTTCTGTCTTATCATACCACTCCGGAAATCCATAATATACATATTTGTGCATATAGAAGTTTTAACATGAATTGTTTTAAAAATGGAAAAGCTTTTAAAAAGTTATAACAAATTGCTGCTGTAGAGTTTATTCAACAAATATATTTTGAGTGTCTACGCTATACCAGGAAAACCCTGGTTGCATAGTGGTTAAGAGCTATGGTAGCTAAGCAAAAGGTCAGCAGTTGGAATCCACCAGGTGCTCCTTGGAAACTGTATGGGGCAGTTCTACTCTGTCCTATAGGGTCACTATGAGTTGAAATGGACTGGACTGCAGTGGATTTGTTCTTCTTACTATACACCAGTTCTAGGCATGGAGGATAAGCAGGGAACAGAATCAAGGTCCATATGCTTACATTCTAGAGACAAAGAAATAATTCATGAAATGTTGATAAGAGCTCAGAAGAAAAATCCAGTGGGATAACCATTTACAGCAGCCCTTTTCTATCAGTTCCATGGGAGAATTAAACACTAATGCCCTAAAGCACCTGTTACATACAATGAATTAACTTCTTGTACGCAACTAGAAGGATGTTAGCTATGTACCATCCTTGGGAGGTATGAAAAAAGTCACTGACATGGTTTTCTCTAGGGAAATTCTCTCACGGAACCCTGGTTGAGAACGTCTTGGTTAGAGAGCACCAGTTGCTGGAGGAAATGCTTCTTTGGATCATTTGACCAGGGAAGGCCTCTCTGACAAGGACTCCTTTAAGCAAAGACCTGTTCAATGAGGGAGAGAGGGCCCTGTGCGTACATGGGGGCAGAAGATCCCATCCAGAGAGAGAGTAGTGTGTTCCTGCGACAAGAGTGGGCTTGGAGTATTTGAGGAAAAGTTAAGAAGATAGTTGTGGCTGGAACTAAGTTATCAAGGGGCAGAGAGGTGGGGCCGAGTTACGTATGTGAGGCAAGTAGACTGAGAAACAGAAAATGAATAAGGGCCTAGATGCCCTTTATACAAATTCATATCCTCAAGTAAGCATCTCTTTGTTTCCTGTTGCCTCTGTTTATAATGATGACACCCATAAAGGAAAAACAATTTTTTTTCTAGTTTAAAATTCACAGTATTCATGCTAGTTAAATATCAGTGAAATCTGTCCTTATTTTACCCAATAGATAGAGGTACAAGTTTACAAGGCGAAAAACATTCCTCCCATTTGGATGGTGTCAAATATATTTTTAGAAGCATCAGAGCAGGACAGAAGCTAGTTTGAAGGCTCACACATTGGGCTTCCATATTTTTGGTGTCACAAATAAAGTCACTTTAGAAAAAGATGGCTGTTGTTAGGAGAGCGTTCTCAGGGGACCTCACTAATTGAGTTAAAAACTGAGTCAAGCTCCACTGCATTACACATCATTCCATAGAAAAACTCTGTGCAACAACAGCATCCCAATGCCTTATTAAAACTAATAATAATAATGACAGAGCTTCATAAAATCCCAGTAAACAGAACGGAGAATCTCTTGGAGTTTTTAAAAATGGGATGGCCCTCCTATACTTAGCCAGCATGGCAAACTAAACTAATATCATAGCTCTTTTACTTGAGGGCTTGCCTGTGTGTAGATGCTCTCTATCAGGAGATCCAGTCTCGACTCCCATTTAACCAATACTGACTTCAGGATCGTTACATGAGAGAGGTAACAGGAGACTCTGGGGTGAGTCCTGGGGATCTACATTTTAACAAGTACCCCTGGTGACTCCTTACACACTTTTGGAAAAGCCTCAGAGAATAACTGTTAATGATATTCAACCAGGAATTTGCTTTTGGTAAGAGGGGCAGAGAATAAGTGAAGATATCACTAGAGAGCTGGTCAGCTTGGCATGGTTGACAAAGATAATAGGTTCTTTTTGAAACATTTAGCTAATCAACTGGAATGAAACTGAGTTGTGGACCTGGCTTTTCAATTTGTACCACTGAAATGTCCTTGGTGTATTTATTTCCTATGGATGATTTTTGGCCTTTCTTACCTATTCGCACATATTGTGTGGAAAATGCCCTCTGTTTTCACAGTCTTCGTGTCATTAGTGATCTGTGTTGCAGACGTGACTTTTCCTTGTGAGAAAATGACTCCATTGATCTAGCAACTTACGCAGGTGTTCTCACACATGCTGGATAGCAAATCACCTGTGGAGCTTTTTAAACCTATAGCTACCCAGGTTCCACGCCTGACACCAGTCAGAACCTCTGGGCACAGGGGCCCCAAATCTACACCCTTAAAAACCTTTACTGCACAGCCACGCTTCAGAACCACTGGTTTAATGATAAACCCGAAATCAAACCCATTGCCGTGGAGTCGATTCCGACTCATAGCGACCCTATATGACAGAGAAGACCTGCCCCATAGGGCTTCCAAGGTTGTAATCTTCACAGAAGCAGGTCGCCACATCTTTCTCCCATGATAAGCCTGGTGGGTTTAAACCACTGAGTTTTGGTTAAGAGTCAAGGACTTTACCACTGAGCCACCAGGACTCCTCCAGTTGGTTTAATGCTAAAACCAAGTCAAACCAAATCCACTGTCATCGGGTTGATTCCGACTGATAGCGACCATAAAAGACAGCAAAGGAAATTTTCTTTGAGACTTCAAATGTATTTTTCTCCATTGGACAGCTGTTTATTCCTGCTGTAACCAGAACTTGATTTAATGTGTTCCCAGAAACTCTGAATTTTATGCTATGTCTGCTCTGATACTGAGCAATGTGATGAACAATCTCCGAGGTTTCTAATTGGGCTTCACTTCTAGTCCTGATAAGACACACCAACAAGGACAAAGTTTTCTCTAAGTGGCAGTTTAGTCCCCTTGATGAAGAGTGAGAGATAACTGCTTGAAGCAGTGTGGTGGAATATCACACCACCTGGTCTGAAAGTTTTGGAGAATTTAGCCCTTAGACTCTTGGAGCACATCAGTACAACACTGGGTAATAAGAGCTTGGCTATGCTGAACAACAAAGCTTCTAGATGCACAGTCTGTACACTAAGTTCAGGTCAAGTTTGAGAGATGGCGGAGGCAATGGGCTTCTTGACGTCCTGACTCTGGAATTACAGAAGAGTATCTGGAAAATTTTTTAAGACTTCTAAGGCAGGTTAGATTACAACCACTCTAGCTTAGACTGCAAACATCAGATACCTGCATCTTTTTCCTGTACTCCAAGCTCCCTTCCTGAACTTGCCCTTGGAGTTCTATAACAGGCTGTAAATTCCACAAAGTAGGGGGCACTTTATGCCAGAGTCTGGCACAGCTGCCGCTCAGAAACACATGCCCACTATTTTAGAACAAACAGTCCTGTCATTTCCAAGGATCATACAGTCTCCATTTCTACTTTCCACACTCCAACCCCAAGTTGGCATAGGTTGTTGACCCTTAGCCTAAGGGTGGGTGGTGCGGGAATTAAACACAGCAGAGTGGTGGAAGGTCAGGGGTTCCGATCCACCAGCTGCTCCTGGGACAAAGCAGTCTGCTTCCCTAAAGATTTACAGCCTTGGAAACTCTATGGGGCAGTTCTACTCTGTCCTGTAGGGTCTATGAGTCCAAACTGACACCATAGCAGTGGGTTTGGTTAGCGGGTTTTTGTCCCTCAGCCGGTGCCCAAACTATGAGCGTCACCAGGACACCCAGTGCTTAGTCAGTCACTGGAACGCTCTGCATCACTGGAGGAAGAGGTCTCAAGACGTGAAAATAACATGGGAAGGTGCAAAACCGACGCTTCCTGACAGATTTCCTTAAAATCTTGCTCCTCAAGGGTGGTCCTGGGACCAGGAGCAGCATCACCACCACCTGGGAGCTAGTTAGAAAGGTGGACTCTCAGGTCCCTACCCCAAACTTACTGGATCAGAATCTGCATTTTAACAAGATACCCAGGTGATGACTATTCATATTAGGATTTTAGAAACTAACAGATGTAGCAAATGATCAGTCCAGGGCTTCTCAGTCCCCCGACACGGAGACTCAGTCTTTTGTGCAGGCCCCGCACCCTCTCCACAGGTAGTAAAGGAGCCCCCAGGGACCTAGGAGCCTGTGATGCTGAGGGCAATTTGGTGATTGGCTGCTGTGGCCACGTGACCGGCGCTGGGCCTCCCGTGCGAGCGGATTGGCTGTCGCGGACGCTGACGGACAGGGCCGGGGCGGGCCAGAGCCTGGTCGGAGGGGCGCGGGCGTGGACCAGATGGGCGAAGGCGCGAGAGCGCTAGTGCGCGTGCACGAGCGGCAGGGCTTTCTCTCGCGCCGTTGGAGGAAGCCTGAGCGCTTGTCCTGAGGTGAGCGAGGCCGTGGGGCTGCCGGTCCTAGCGCCTTCGCGGTCCGGGCGAGCGGGATCGCAGGGCGGGGCGTGGCGGGGATAGTCTGGGGTTAACTACCCTCAGGGAGCCTCGCTTCTGAGGTGGCCGCAGACCCAGGCTCAGCCACCCCTCGGTGCCTCGGTTTCCCTTTCGTACCCTGTTACGCGTCTCTACATCCTCCCCACCGCCGAGATGGGGCCGCCCGAGGGGAGTTGCCCACCTGGCAGCGTCGCCTCCGCCTTTGTTTCCCGCCCAGAGGGATGCTGGCAGGTAAAGGGCGCTGGTGGTGAGGTGGGGGCATTCCAGGCGCGGACCCGGGTTGGGGCCCAGCAGAAGGTGGCATTAATGCAGCGGGAAAATGAAGGAAGAAATGGAGTGTCCCGTTAAAGTGGCCCAGGCCTTGGGACGCGAACCTCTGAAGCCTGGGGACCCGCACTGATCCCGGGGCTGTGAGCGACGCCGAACTGCAGGCGCAGCTGTGCAGAAGCGCTCTCTGCCCCGGTGCGGGCGGGGTGGGGGCGGTGTGACCGGGGGACCGGGCCCGAGTGCGGCCCGGAGAAGCTTCTCTGCCCGCTGGACCTGCAGGCGAGCCCTGGGCCCAGGTTCCCCGCAGGTGGGCGCTCTGAGTGGGCTGAAGGGCCCAGGTTCGCCGCAGGTGGGCGCTCTGAGCCAGGTGAAGGGCCCAGATTCCCCGCAGCTGGGCGCTCTGAGCCGGGTGAAGGGCCCAGGTTCCCCGCAGCTGGGCGCTCTGAGTGGGCTGAAGGGCCCAGGTTCCCCGCAGTTGGGCGCTCTGAGCGGGCTGAAGGGCCCAGGTTCCCCGCAGTTGGGCACTCTGAGTGGGCTGCAGGGCCCAGGTTCCCCGCAGTTGGGCGCTCTGAGTGGGCTGAAGGGCCCAGGTTCCCCGCAGTTGGGCACTCTGAGCGGGCTGAAGGGCCCAGGTTCCCCGCAGGTGGGCGCTCTGAGTGGGCTGAGAGCCCAGGTTCCCCGCAGGTGGGCGCTCTGAGCGGGCTGAAGGGCCCAGGTTCCCCTCAGCTGGGCGCTCTGAGTGGGCTGAAGGGCCCAGGTTCCCCGCAGGTGGGCGCTCTGAGTGGGCTGAAGGGCCCAGGTTCCCCGCAGGTGGGCGCTCTGAGTGGGCTGAAGGGCCCAGGTTCCCCGCAGGTGGGCGCTCTGAGTTGGCTGAAGGGCCCAGAGATTGGTTACAGGGGTAAAAATGTTCTAAGCAGCTGGGCGCTGGCGGAGCAGGTCTAAATGAGACGCTCAACTGGTGACTGGTAAATTGTGAGGAAAGAAATGCGTGCAGTGAACTGTGGACCAGGTCAGCACACTGAGATTCTTCTTCAAGAAGACAGATTTTGTGTGTGTGTTTTTTGGGGGGGGGGGGGGGCGGGAGGAGGTCGCTGTAAACTGAGGTTTTTCGGGGGCTGTTGAAGCGCGTAATTACTTGTTTTCTGCTTATTAATGGACTGTAGGGAGAGGAACTCAGGGTCTAAATTAAGCCTCTTCAGACCTCCTCAGTTCTTTGAAAAGGGTGTGTTTGAAGAAGACCATTTGGCTGGCAGAAGAGGGATGTGTGGCGAGGGAATCTCTCTTGTAAAACACACTTTGAAAAGGGGAGGTGTGTGCAGGAGTTTCAGAGCAGATTAAAACTGCAGGGTATCGCTTACCTCTCTCCTCCATTTCCGCAGACCTGCAATAGGCAGGGCATACTGTACATCCTTACAGTGAAACATAAAAAGTCCCTTCAGTTTTCCAGTGGTTAACTACTTTGTTAATTTTCCTGTATTCTGGAGTTTCAGTGTAATCGACTTAGAATTTATTCTGGCATGAGATTAACAAAGGTGTTTATTTACCTGATTCCTTGGAGACACACTGATACCTTTTCAAAGCCCTTTTATTCCTCTTCTTGCTACAGATTTGTTTCTTTAGGAAACAGTATGATTTTCAAACATCTAAGACATACTCCAGAGATGGATTATCCACTAAGCAAGGTACACATGGGGTTACTTGTGCCTACTTACTAGTCTGTAGTCAAAATTTTACCTGTTTTTCACCACATGAAAGTGGTGATGAAACCCCCATGAAATTGTGCCCTACTGATTGGTAAGCAAACACAATTAAGCCTGTTGCACAGCTCGCTTAATGTAATCCCGTGAGTACCTTGCTTACTGCTTAATCCGCCCCTGCATCCTGACAAAATGTCTACACTTGATAGGAAACCAATTAGCTTGACAAGTCACAAAAAAAAAAAAAATTGAAGAGGGAGCACTTAGATTTGTTAGGGAGCAGAGAACTCTGAGGTGCATGAAAGTAAAAGAAGTTGCTGTGAAGCTCAAGGTCTCTGGGAACATAACAACTGTTCCTAGTAAAGTGAAATACAGGTTGTTAGTTAGTGGTTGGAACACAAAGCAAATTATTGGGAATAACTTAAAACTTTGCCTAAAAGTTTTAAGTTGGTATTGGTGATGGTGGGGGAAGGAATTCTGAAGGTTGAGAGAGGTGGTATAACTTGAAAAACTATATGCTTTCAGGTCTAAAGAAAAAAAAAATGTCATTTTTGTCATGCAGGCGGTTCCTGGATTACGAACGAGTTCCGCTCCTAAATCTGTCTTTAACTTGAATTTGTACGTAAGTCGGAACAGTTAGGTACGGTTTGTATCTAACGTCAGTTAATCAAATGTTTGTCTTAGGATGTAGTGTTCCTTTTCTATACATAAACATTAAAGAATCATTTCCAGCTACACTAAAATATCTTTAACGTGATAATATGGTAATAATAACAGTGTTCTAATGCACTTCCCAAAGTAGCGCCAGTTTATTATTACGAACCATTGTATACACCTCAAATTTTTAATGTAAATAGGCTTTATGGGGATTGGTTTGTAACTACAGGTTGCACGTTAGTGGCACGTTTGTAACTGGGGACTGCCTGTGAAAACTACACAAAGGGCATGCAGTTCTTACGTTCAGCCTACAGAAGGGGCTTTGAAAAGGTGGAAAAATACTGATCAGTTTAAGGAAGGGAAACCAGGAAGATTGGCAGGCTTAGTTCATCTTGAGGGACGCAACATGTATCAGTGACCTATAGCACAAGGTTTTATTGTCTGAATCAATGAAAACTCGTTACTGTTACTTTCAAAACAACAAAATCATTTCCTTTCTGTTGTTTCTGTCCCTTGGGTAAGGCACCGGGAGGATGGAGAGTGAATGAAAGAGATTAGAGTCTGACCTGCATGCCTAAGGAGTAGTGTCCCTTGAGAAGGATCTGTGTCACATTGTGTACATGTAAGAGCCTTCACATTGAGAGGGGTCTGAGCACCTTCCTTAGGATGTGAGACAGAGCTAGATAGCATAGCCACAGGTCAGGGCTGGGAGTGCTATTATGCGATGCTGAAGCAGTGGGGGAAAAGGAGAGCCAGGAAATGTTGAATTCAGTGAGGCTCTTGCATTTGCAGCATTGAGGAGGCATTTCCAGGCAGAAGTGCCTCATTGTTGGCCAGCCTGGCTTTGCTTTACGTGGCTTCCAGACGACCTGCCAGTCACAGTGGAGGCTCCTGTGGAGGTTACACATCTCAGGTTGTAGCTTATGCTTACAATGTGGACTAGAAAAGAAAGGCTCCCAAAGACAGAAATCTAGGCTGCCATTCCTGTCACCCATAAAAAAAAAAAAAAAAAAAAAAATTTCCAGAAAGCAGATTGTGCCCTCCCTACCAGCAGGTGGCACTGCTGTCTCTGGGAATTCCTGGAGGAGATGAAATAATGGAGCTGGCAAACCAGCTGTATGTAGCATCTAGTCTAGAAGATCTTGAGAGGCTTTGTGAGATCTCAGTCAAAGAGAAGCTCAAAGAAAATAATTGTGAAAGCCAAACTTTTTCTATAAGGTTTCTAGAGCACATTACAAGCATAAGCTACAACCTGAGATGCCTAACCTCCACAGGAGCCTCCATTGTGACTGGCAGGTCGTCTGGAAGGTTGGATGGTTGTGGTTACTTTGCTGGTTGTGTGTGTGTAGTGGGGGAGAAGGCGGAATGTAACCTACTAATTAAGCATCATCATACAGGGTTTGAAAGCACTTTGAATAAATTGGTTAATTGAATGTGAAGTTGAAATCATAATTCAATCAAAATTCCCCATAACTTCATAGTTTCTATTTCTTTCCTTGTAAAGCTAGTCTACACACATGGGTGGGATTCTGGAAATATACATTATTGGATCAGTGTCCAATAATCACATACCCTGAAGGTAGGGATGAGAGTATTAGTAAAAATACTGTTGGTTAATTAGCCACTATATTTCAGGGCTGACACAGAAGGCAGGTCAAAGTTATTCTCAAATCACTTTCTTCTAAAACTTGAAACTTCCTAAGAAGTATGGATTTTCTTAAATTCTGTCCTTTTGAGATTTTATTCACAACCGAAAACTTGGACATTGGTTTTATTGACCTTAGGAGCCAGGGTCATTCATCCATTCTCTCTTTGGAAATAACTAGATGGCTGTTGTTGGAAATGGATTTTGTAGACATGATGTTTGAGGGAGATGGGTGCTGTTGCCAGTGATGGGGAGGTTACCGTGTATAATGAGGCCCTCAGCTTTGACCCTGACCCAGGGAGAGTACACTGCCTTTGGTGCCAGTACCCCAGTCACCTGCTTCCTCTTGCAGTTCGTATTCTGTGCTCAGCTTATTGGAGGTTTATTTCTGTCTGTCTTCAAATGAACGGATGAGCTTGCTTTTATTACCAATGACAAATCCTAAAATTCTGCTGGTGCTAGCTCAACATTATTAGTCATTAAAAAAAATCAAACCCACAATGCCATACCACCTCACCCCCACTAGAATGGGTATAATTAAAAAAAGAGGAAAAGAAGAGGTGTTGGCAAGGATGTGGAGAACTTGGAACCCTTGTTCATTGCTGGTGGGAATGCAAGATGCCATAGTCACTGTGGAAAAGTTTGGTGGTTCCTCAGAAAAGTTAAATGTAGAACATATGACCCAGCAGTTCCAATCCTAAGCATGTGGCCCAAAGAACTGAAAGCAGGGATGCAAACAGCAACCTGTATACCAGTGTTTATTGCAGCCCAACTCACAATAGCCCAAACTTGAAAACAAGAAAAATGTCCATTAAGAGATGAATGGATAAAGAAAATGGAATATACATAACAATGGGCTATTATTCAGCCATGAAATCCTGATACATGCTATAAGGTGGACGAACCTGGAAAACATCATGCTGAGCAAAATAAGTCAGTCACAGAGAGATACTGTTTGATCCCTCTTACATGAAATAGGCCGATTTTTTTTTTTAGAGAGACCAGAGCTTATTAGTGATTGCCGGGGTGGGACGGAAGAGTAAAGGGGAAGTCAGTGCTTAGGGGCCACTGAGTTTCTGTTAATGGTGGTGGGATAATTTGGAAAAGGATAGTGGTAATGGTTGTACAACATTTTCAATGTAATCACTGTCACTGAATTGTACATATAAAAATTGTTGGGGAAAAGATCCTGCTAGTACTAAATAGCAATAGTCACAGCAGCTTATTAACATTGCCTCTTTATGTGACCCCAGCTCTCTTCACTTTTCTGAACCTCAGTTTTCTCGCCTGTTCTCTGGGATTGGTGAAGTGGCAAGTGTTGCTTAAGATTCCTTCCAAGCCTGAAATTGTCTGACTACGTGATTTGTGTAGGTATTTCTGAAGCCTCTGAAAAATTCTCATTTAGAAGGCATTTTCCTACTGTGAGTGTAGGGAGTCTTAGTCATGTAGTGCTGCTATAACAAATACCACAAGTGGATGGCTTTAACAAAGAGAAGTTTATTCTCTCTCGGTCCAGTAGACTAGAAGCCCAAAGTCAGGGCGGTGGTTTCAGGGGAAGGCTTTCTTTCTCTGTGGGCCCTGAAGGAAGGTCCTTGTGATGCATCTGTCTTCCCTTGGTCTGGGAGCATCTCAGCACAGGAACCTCAGATCCAAATGTTGCGGTCTGCTCCTGGTGCTGCTTTCTTGGTGGTATGAGGTCCCCAACTCTCTGCTTCCTTCCCTTTCGTTTTTATCTCTTGAGACATAAAAGGTGGTGCAGGCCAGATCCCAGGGAAACTCCCTTTACATTGGCTCAGGGAGGTGACCTGGGAAGGGTGTTACAATCCCACCCTACCCGTCTTTAACATAAAATTACAATCACAAAATGGAGGACAATCACAGAACACTGGGAATCCTGGCCTAACCAAGTTGGTACACATAATACAATTTTGGGGTGACAATACAATCCATGACATAGGGTGAGAAGAAATTTAAAGTCTCATTAGTATTTTTTTTTGATAGCAAATTTTATTGTAAAATAAGAAACAGGTATAAAAATGGGATATACAAAGGGGCGAGGAGAAGGGATACAGGTGAAGAATGCAAACGTGCCTTCCAGAGTGCAAAGAACTTAGACTCTGAGCATTGGGGGCAGTAAGACATGGTGGTGGGTGCAGATCCCACGGAAAAGCTGGAATCCTCCAGGGGGTGGGATGGGGCGAGGTTTCCTTTTAGGTGCTGAGGTTTACCTGGAGGCTAGACAGGACGTGGCTAGGTCAGCAGAAAAGGGACTTGGAAACTCCCTTCCCTTAAGCAGCTGCGCAGTCAATCCATCAACCAACAGGGACAGGGGGACCAGCACTCCCCAGAGGCCAAGTCCCAGATACCATGTAATCTAAGACGGTTTTAAGGCCAGCAGCCTGGTGACTTCCAGCCCTCTGGGATCTTTGAGTCCTACACACATCATTTCATTAACCTCATGTCAAACCCCACGAGGTAGGTGGTGGGTGTCAGCATTTCACAGACGTGCACATTGCTGTCAGGAGGAGTGAAACACCTTGAGATAGTTTCCCTGGCTAGTCTGCTGGTGACCTAGGCTTCCAACCCAGGTATGGCCAGTTCTATGACTGGTTTTAAAATCTAATTCTTACATGCAGGAATGCTATCCTCTCTCTCCCAAGCATTTTTTATAGTAAAAACCTTAAAATCTAAGCTGGATTGTCCCAGCTGCCCTCATGCCCCCCAAAACACCAGTGTAGGCCAACATCTTTAGTGGAGGCCCAGACCAAGGTAAGTGAAAAGTTCCTGAGTGTTTTGGAGGCACACCTGTATGAAGCAGGGGTTCAAGCATGTGAATTTCAAAATGGTAGGGAAGGAAGGCAGGGGCAGGGTGTGTAAATGGGGGACAGGAAGTGAAGGACGTCAGTCTGAGTCAGGCTGCTCTCTCTTGAACATTAGTTTTTTATGGCAGGAGGTAGATTGCCTTTTCTTAGACTTGGGAAGGCTAGATTGAGCCCTGCTCCCCTCTGGCTGCTTCCCAGCCTGGGCATCCTTCAGCTCCAAGGCCTCGTTGAGCTTTAGGAACATCTTGAAACATTCATGCCCATGGATCTGAAGGGTGAAGTATTTTTCATCCAGTGGCTTCTTCTTTGGCTTCGTAGAGGAGCTGGTGCTGGTGGGCAGTGTTTGCGTAGTGATCCTCCCAGAGGGTGGCTCAGGGCAAGGCTCCCACTTGTTGTGGAAATTGTCTTCCTCTGTACATCTGTGTCTCCCAGGACAGGTACAAATATGCACCTCGAAACTGTTGTGTCCCAGCGGATTACCATTGGAGTCTTCCATTGTCATAATGGTGAGAATGGGTTCATGCGCCCCATGCAGGAGCTGTTACACATGAAGTTGAAGTGGATGGTGGTAGTCAGAACCGACCTCTGGTGGCTCCTAGGGCACCCCACACTATGTCATAGAGTGATGGTGTCCTCCAAATACTCAGCATGCAGGTTTCCTCCCACTGCATGAGGTGCTGAGGAGGGTCCAAGCAATCGCTATAGTCAGAGCGGCACTCAAGGTGGGGGCAGTGCTTCACGACCTCCATCATATGCTGACGTCTGGTAGATGGCCATGGTGTGAACACAGGTGCTGGGCGGGGGTGTTGAGGTGACCCACGGCTGCACTGGACAGGCCTTTGCCAGCTGGCAAAACAGCATGTTAAGTTCAGGGGAGTACGTGTAGGTGACGGACTTGGCTGTCCCAGAATGCAAGAAGCCCAGACAGAAATGATAGGTGCTGGGTAGGTCTTCTGAGAAGGAACAGAGGATGACAGCGTCCAGGAGGTGGCTAGTGTAGGTGCTTCTGATATTCCTTGAGCCCCACCTTGGCTTTCTAGCCAGTCTGCAGCATCTTCTGGGAGTAGCAGATTGACTACTGCCTCCGCTGCTGGGGACAGTGAGGGGGATAGAACCAGCTTCTCAGAAAGGAGTTTCCCCAAGTATGAAAATGTCTCTTGACTCAGAGGGAGCTCAATGCTCAGATCTGACTGAGGCTCCTCCACTGCAGCTCCAGGGAAGGCAGTCTGGCTACGGAACCTCAGGGAAGTGTGTAACCTTCTTGGGAAGGACTCTCCAAGTCCAGAAAGAAGGTGCCCCTAGAGCCCAGCAGCTAGCTGTGCCCAGGATGGTGGCTTCGGGCTTTTGACTCGTTAACATTTCTTCCAGATAGTTATGCATTATCTTAGAATCACAAAGTCATAGCTAGAAAGAATTCCAGAGATGGTTTAATTCAAACTTTTCATTTTATAGACAGGAAGTTTCAATTCAGAAACTAGGTGACCTGACCAAGCTAACAGGGCTAGTTAATGGCAGAAAACAAGGGGACTAAGACTGAAGCTTGGATCTCATCTGGATCTTCCAGTTCCCAGTGCCGCCTCCCTTCACCTGCCATCAGGACATAAAACATGTTTTGTCTGCAGGGCTGGGGCCAAGCAAATTCTCTGGGTAATTCCTTAATGTAGGATTTTAAAGGCACGTCATGAATAGCGTTGGGTTTGGGGAGAAAGTCAAGGTTAGACTTCTCTTTGCAGCTCATTCTTTTCTTCCCTGACTGATCCCGAGCAGGATTTTTCTGTGCATCTTTGGGTTTTTAAAACTTTTCTGCACACCGTCTGTTTCCTGTAAGAAAAAACTTTGACCATACCAGAAGAGTCCTTCCCCAATCACTTGTTCTTAAATTGAAGTTCATGAACTCCCTAAGGGCTAATATTTTCAGGGGTCATCCATGTGGTAGCATGTATCTGAATGTCATTTTTCCTAATGGCCGAATAATAATAGTCCATCATGTGTATGTTCCAGGTTCTGTTTATCATCCGTTGGTGGACACTTGGGTTGTTTCTGTCTTTTGGCTGTTGTGAATAATGCTGCCTTGAAAATTTGTCTGCAAGTATCTGTTTGAGTGCCTGCTTTCAGATATTTTGGGTATATACCTAGGAGTGGAATTGCTGGGTCATATGGTAATTCCATGTTGAACGTTTTGAGAAACTGCCAAACTGTTTTCCACAGTGACTGCCGTTTTACAGTCCACCAGCAACGCACCAGGATTCTAATTTCTCCACATGGCTTCCTTTTTAATCCTATGTGTTTCATCCTGCGTTTAACACATCATTCTGAGGAGGGAGCCCTTGGCTTCAACAGACTGCCAGAGAAGCCCACGGTACAAAGAAGACTAATAACGCTCCAGTCTGCAGTAGATTATGGAAAACCCCCAGCATGGGAGAATTCTTTTTTTTTTTTTTTAATAACTTTTATTAAGCTTCAAGTGAACGTTTACAAATCCAATCAGTCTGTCACATATAAGTTTACATACATCTCACTCCCTACTCCCACTTGCTCTCCCCCTCTTGAGTCAGCCCTTTCAGTCTCTCCTTTCTTGACAATTTTTCCGGCTTCCCTCTCTCTCTATCCTCCCATCCCCCCTCCAGACAAGAGTTGCCAGCACACTCTCAAGTGTCCACCTGATATAATTAGCTCACTCTTCATCAGCGTCTCTCTCCCACCCGCTGACCAGTCCCTTTCATGTCTGATGAGTTGTCTTCAGGGATAGTTCCTGTCCTGTGCCAACAGAAGGTCTGGGGACCACGGCTGCCGGGATTCCTCTAGTCTCAGTCAGACCATTAAGTTTGGTCTTTTTATGAGAATTTGGGGTCTGTATCCCACTGATCTCCTGCTCCCTCAGGGGTCCTCTGCTGTGCTCCCTGTCAGGGCAGTCATCGATTGTGGCCGGGCACCAACTAGTTCTTCTGGTCTCAGGATGATGTAGGTCTCTGGTTCATGTGGCCCTTTCTGTCTCTTGGGCTCTTAGTTGTCGTGTGGCCTTGGTGTTCTTCATTTTCCTTTGCTCCAGGTGGGTTGAGACCAATTGCTGCATCTTAGATGGCCGCTTGTTAGCATTTAAGACCCCAGACGCCATATTTCAAAGTGGGATGCAGAATGATTTCATAATAGAATTATTTTGCCAATTGACTTAGAAGTCCCCGCAAACCACGTTCCCCAGACCCCCGCGCTTGCTCCGCTGACCTTTGAAGCATTCATTTTATCCCGGAAACTTCTCTGCTTTTGGTCCAGTCCAATTGAGCTGACCTTCCATGTATTGAGTGTTGTCTTTCCCTTCACCTAAAGCAGTTCTTATCTACTGATTAATCAATAAAAAACCCTCTCCCACCCTCCCTCCCTCCCCCCTCGTAACCACAAAAGTATGTGTTCTTCTCAGGTTTACTATTTCTCAAGATCTTATAATAGTGGTCTTATACAATATTTGTCCTTTTGCCTCTGACTAATTTCGCTCAGCATAATGCCTTCCAGGTTCCTCCATGTTATGAAATGTTTCACAGATTCGTCACTGTTCTTTATCGATGCGTAGTATTCCATTGTGTGAATATACCACAATTTATTTACCCATTCATCCGTTGACGGACACCTTGGTTGCTTCCAACTTTTTGCTATTGTAAACAGAGCTGCAATAAACATGGGTGTGCATATATCTGTTTGTATGAAGACTCTTGTATCTCTAGGGTATATTCCCAGGAGTGGGATTTCTGGGTTGTATGGTAGTTCTATTTCTAACTGTTTAAGATAACGCCAGATAGATTTCCAAAGTGGTTGTACCATTTTACATTCCCACCAGCAGTGTATGAGAGTTCCAATCTCTCCGCAGCCTCTCCAACATTTATTATTTTGTGTTTTTTGGATTAATGCCAGCCTTGCTGGTGTGAGATGGAATCTCATCGTGGTTTTAATTTGCATTTCTCTAATGGCTAATGATCGAGAGCATTTTCTCATGTATCTGTTGGCTGCCTGAATGTCTTCTTTAGTGAAATGTGTGTTCATATCCTTTGCCCACTTCTTGATTGGGTTGTTTGTCTTTTTGTGGTTGAGTTTTGACAGAATCATGTAGATTTTAGAGATCAGGCGCTGGTCGGAGATGTCATAGCTGAAAATTCTTTCCCAATCTGTAGGTGGTCTTTTTACTCTTTTGGAGAAGTCTTTAGATGAGCATAGGTGTTTGATTTTTAGGAGCTCCCAGTTATCAGGTTCCTCTTCATCATTTTTGGTAATGTTTTGTGTTCTGTTTATACCTTGTATTAGGGCTCCTAGGGTTGTCCCAATTTTTTCTTCCATGATCTTTATCGTTTTAGTCTTTATGTTTAGGTCTTTGATCCACTTGGAGTTAGTTTTTGTGCATGGTGTGAGGTATGGGTCCTGTTTCATTTTTTTGCAAATGAATATCCAGTTATGCCAGCACCATTTGTTAAAAAGGCTTTCTTTTCCCCAATTAATTGACACTGGTCCTTTGTCAAATATCAGCTGCTCATACGTGGATGGATCTATGTCTGGGTTCTCAACTCTGTTCCATTGGTCTATGTGCCTGTTGTTGTACCAGTACCAGGCTGTTTTGACTACTGTGGCTGTGTAATAGGTTCTGAAGTCAGGTAAAGTGAGGCCTCCCACTTTCTTCTTCTTTTTCAGTAGTGCTTTGCTTATCCGGGGCTTCTTTCCCTTCCATATGAAATCGGTGATTTCTTTCTCTATCGCCTTAAAATATGACATTGGAATTTGGATCGGAAGTGCGTTAAATGTATAGATGGCTTTTGGTAGAACAGACATTTTTACTATGTTAAGTCTTCCTATCCATGAGCAAGGTATGTTTTTCCACTTAAGTATATCCTTTTGAATTTCTTGTAGTAGAGCTTTGTAGTTTTCTTTGTATAGGTCTTTTACATCCTTGGTAAGATTTATTCCTAAGTATCTTATCTTCTTGGGGGCTACTGTGAAAGGTATTGAGTTGGTTATTTCCTCTTCGGTGTTCTTTTTGTTGATGTAGAGGAATCCAAGTGATTTTTGTATGTTTATTTTATAACCTGAGACTCTGCCAAACTCTTCTATTAGTTTCAGTAGTTTTCTGGAGGATTCATTAGGGTTTTCTGTGTATATAATCATGTCATCTGCAAATAGTGATAACTTTACTTCTTCCTTGCCAATCCGGATACCTTTTATTTCTTTGTCTAGCCTAATTGCCCTGGCTAGGACTTCCAGCACGATGTTGAATAAGAGCGGTGATAAAGGGCATCCTTGTCTGGTTCCCGTTCTCAAGGGAAATGCTTTCAGGTTCTCTCCATTTAGAGTGATATTGGCTGTTGGCTTTGCATAGATGCCCTTTATTATGTTGAGGAATTTTCCTTCAATTCCTATTTTGGTAAGAGTTTTTATCATAAATGGGTGTTGGACTTTGTCAAATGCCTTTTCTGCATCAATTGATAAGATCATGTGGTTTTTGTCTTTTGTTTTATTTATGTGATGGATTACATTAATGGTTTTTCTGATATTAAACCAGCCTTGCATACCTGGTATAAATCCCACTTGATCATGGTGAATTATTTTTTTGATGTGTTGTTGGATTCTATTGGCTAGAATTCTGTTGAGGATTTTTGCATCTATGTTCATGAGGGATATAGGTCTATAATTTTCTTTTTTTCTAATGTCTTTACTTGGTTTTGGTATCAGGGAGATGGTGGCTTCATAGAATGAGTTGGGTAGTATTCCGTCATTTTCTATGCTTTGGAATACCTTCAGAAGTAGTGGTGTTACACTCTTCTCTGAAAGTTTGTTAGAACTCTGCAGTGAAGCCGTCCGGGCCAGGGCTTTTTTTTGTTGGGAGTTTTTTGATTACCGTTTCAATCTCTTTTTTTGTTATGGGTCTATTTAGTTGTTCTACTTCTGAATGTGTTAGTTTAGGTAGGTAGTGTTTTTCCAGGAATTCATCCATTTCTTCTAGGTTTTCAAATTTGTTAGAGTACAATTTTTCATAATAATCTGAAATGATTCTTTTAATTTCATTTGGTTCTGTTGTGATGTGGTCCTTCTCGTTTCTTATTCGGGTTATTTGTTTCCTGTATTTCTTTAGTCAGTCTAGCCAATGGTTTATCAATTTTGTTAATTTTTTCAAAGAACCAGCTTTTGGCTTTGTTAATTCTTTCAATTGTTTTTCTGTTCTCTATTTCAGTTAGTTCAGCTCTAATTTTTATTATTTGTTTTCTTCTGGTGCCTGATGGATTCTTTTGTTGCTCACTTTCTATTTGTTCAAGTTGTCGGGACAGTTCTCTGATTTTGGCTCTTTCTTCTTTTTGTATGTGTGCATTTATCGATATAAATTGGCCTCTGAGCACTGCTTTTGCTGTGTCCCAGAGGTTTTGATAGGAAGTATTTTCATTCCCGTTGCTTTCTAAGAATTTCCTTATTCCCTCCTTGATGTCTTCTATAACCCAGTCTTTTTTCAGGAGGGTATTGTTCATTTTCCAAGTATTTGATTTCTTTTCCTTAGTTTTTCTGTTATTGATCTCTAGTTTTATTGCCTTGTGGTCTGAGAAGATGCTTTGTAGTATTTCGATGTTTTGGACTCTGCAAAGGTTTGTTTTATGACCTAATATGTGGTCTATTCTAGAGAATGTTCCATGTGCACTAGAAAAAAAAGTATATTTTGCAGCAGTTGGGTGGAGAGTTCTGTATAAGTCAATGAGGTCAAGTTGGTTGATTGTTGTAATTAGGTCTTCCGTGTCTCTATTGAGCTTCTTAGTGGATGTCCTGTCCTTCTCCGAAAGTGGTGTCTTGAAGTCTCCTACTATAATTGTGGAGGTATCTATCTCGCTTTTCAATTCTGTTAAGATTTGATTCATGTATCTTGCAGCCCTGTCATTGGGTGCATAAATATTTAATATGGTTATGTCTTCCTGATCAATTGTCCCTTTTATCATTATATAGTGTCCTTCTTTATCCTTTGTGGTGGATTTAAGTCTAAAGTCTATTTTGTCAGAAATTGATATTGCTACTCCTCTTCTTTTTTGCTTATTGTTTGCTTGATATATTTTTTTCCATCCTTTGAGTTTTAGTTTGTTAGTGTCTCTAAGTCTAAGGTGTGTCTCTTGTAGGCAGCATATAGATGGATCGTGTTTCTTTATCCAGTCTGTGACTCTCTGTCTCTTTATTGGTGCATTTAGTCCATTTACATTCAGGGTAATTATAGATAAATAAGTTTTTAGTGCTGTCATTTTGATGCCTTTTTATGTGTGTTGTTGACAATTTCATTTTTCCACATACTTTTTTGTGCTGAGGCGTTTTTCTTAGTAAATTGTGAGATCCTCATTTTCATAGTGTTTGACTTTATGTTAGTTGAGTCGTTACGTTTTTCTTGGCTTTTATCTTGAGTTATAGAGTTGTTATACCTTTTTGTGGTTACCTTATTATTTACCCCTATTTTTCTAAGTAAAAACCTAACTTGTATTGTTCTATATCGCCTTGTATCGCTCTCCATATGGCAGTTCAATGCCTCCTGTATTTAGTTCCTCTTTTTGATTATTGTGATCTTTTACCTATTGACTTCCATGATTCCCTGTTATGTGTATTTTTTTTTAATTAATCTTAATTTGTTTGTTTTTGTGCTTTCCCTATTTGAGTTGATATCAGGACGTTCTGTTTTGTGACCTTGTGTTGTGCTGATATCTGATATTATTGGTTCTCTGACCAAACAATATCCTTTAGTATTTCTTGTAGCTTTGGTTTGGTTTTTGCAAATTCTCTAAACTTGTGTTTGTCTGTAAATATCTGAATTTCGCCTTCATATCTCAGAGAGAGTTTTGCTGGATATATGATCCTTGGCTGGCAGTTTTTCTCCTTCAGTGCTCTGTATATGTCGTCCCATTCCCTTCTTGCCTGCATGGTTTCTGCTGAGTAGTCTGAACTTATTCTTATTGATTCTCCCTTGAAGGAAACCTTTCTTTTCTCCCTGGCTGCTTTTAAAATTTTCTGTTTATCTTTGGTTTTGGTGAGTTTGATGATAATATGTCTTGGTGTTTTTCTTTTGGGATCAATCTTAAATGGGGTTCGATGAGCATCTTGGATAGATATCCTTTCGTCTTTCATGATGTCAGGGAAGTTTTCTGTCAGGAGTTCTTCAACTATTTTCTCTGTGTTTTCTGTCCCCCCTCCCTGTTCTGGGACTCCAATCACCCACAGGTTATCCTTCTTGATAGAGTCCCACGTGATTCTTAGGGTTTCTTCATTTTTTTTAATTCTTTTATCTGATTTTTTTTCAGCTATGTTGGTGTTGATTCCCTGGTCCTCCAGATGTCCCAGTCTGCATTCTAATTGCTCGAGTCTGCTCCTCTGACTTCCTATTGCGTTGTCTAATTCTGTAATTTTATTGTTAATCTTTTGGATTTCTACATGCTGTCTCTCTATGGATTCTTGCAACTTATTAATTTTTCCACTATGTTCTTGAATAATCTTTTTGAGTTCAACAGTTTTATTAGTGTGTTCCTTGGCTTCTTCTGCAGTTTGCCTTATTTCATTTGTGATGTCTTGAAGCATTCTGTAAATTAGTTTTTTATATTCTGCATCTGGCAATTCCAGGATTGTGTCTTCATTTGGGAAAGATTTTGATTCTTTTGTTTGGGGGGTTGGAGAAGCTGTCATGGTCTGCTTCTTTAAGTGGTTTGATATGGATTGTTGTCTCCGAGCCATCACTGGGAAACTAGTTTTTCCAAAAAATCCGCTAAAAAAAAATGCAGTCAGATCCGTATCAGAGTTCTCCCTCTGGCTCAGGCTATGCGGATGTTAATGAAGCCGCCTGGGGAGGGTGGGGGAGGGAACAGAGAGATAGGAGAGTAGCACCTCAGAATATAGCCAGAGCTGCTTGTCTTGCTTGGAATGACTATTATATCTGAGATTCCCGCGGGCGCGTCGCCTATGTGTGCTGGCTGTGTGGAGATTGCCCCCGGGGGGTCTGGTCCACTGGAGTCACGGTCAGATCCTCCGCTTCCAGCCCCACGCCCAGCGTCAAGGCTCCCCTACTGGGAGGGTGCACTCTTGACTCCAAAATCAGTCGCTGCCTCCCGGGGACTTCTCGTCCCTCCAGCTGCGTGGCCGTGCCGCCCCCGCGAACCAGGTGGGCCCCCTCCCGGGGTTAGTTCAGATGGGTGGAGCAGCTCCTCGTGCTTGTGCCGTGACCGAGTGTCCCGGCTGGGACGCTGTTCTCCCCGCTCCAATACCAGTCGCTGCCTCCCAGGGACTTCTCCTATCGGCTGAGTCCCACGCCGCCCGCGCGACCCGGCTGGGCCCCTTCCCGGGGTTAGTTCAGGGGGGTGGAGCAGCTCTCCGTGTTTATGCCATACCTGTGTCCAGTCCAAATCCCGGAGAGACGGTTCCCCGGCTGGGACGCTGCTCTTCCTGCTCCAAGACCAGTCACTGCCTCCCAGGGACTTCTCCTACCGGCTGCGTCCCACGCCACCCGCGGAAGCAGCTGGTCTCCCTCCCGGGGTTAGTTCAGGGGGGTGGAGCAGCTCTCTGTGTTTGTGCCGTACCTGACTGGTACGCTGGCTCCAGGCTCTGGAAACAATCGCTGCTTCCCCGTATTAGTTCGTTCTCCGTCTCTAAATCTGTGTTTGTTGTTCAGGGTTCGTAGATTGTTATGTATGTGATCGATTCACTTGTTTTTCCGTGTCTTTGTTGTAAGAGGGATCCAAGGTAGCGTCTGCCTAGTCCGCCATCTTGGCTCCGCCTGCCATGGGAGAATTCTTGATTGAGGAGTCAAAGGCCTTCTGGTGGAAGAGGGTTCTGAGGTGGGGTATGGAAATTCCTAGTAGTATTTTAAACTTTATTAAAAATACTTAAAATTGCTCACTAAATGAAGATACTCATATTTACTCATCTTAAATTAATAATGAATATGCAAGTATTGGAAACCCTGGTGGTACAGTGGTTAAGTGCTACAGCTGCTAACCAAGAGGTTGGCAGTTTGAATCTGCCATGCGCTCCTTGGATACTCAATGGGGCGGTTCTACTCTGTCCTATAGGGTCGCTATGAGTCAGAATCGACTTGACGGCAATGAGTTTGGCTTTTTTCATGCAAGTATTGATTTTCATTTACCATTCCTTGCTCAATAAGTTGTTGTTGTTAGGTGCTGTCGAGTTAGTTCTGACTCATAACGACCCTGTGCACAACAGAACGGAACACTGCCTGGTCCTTAGCCATCCTTACAGTCGTTGTTATGCTTGAGCTCATTGTTTCAGCCACTGTGTCAATCCACCTCATTGAGTTTCTACCTATTTTCTGCTGACCCTGTACTCTCAAGCATGATGTCCTTCTCTAGGGACTGATCCCTCCTGACAACATCTCCAAAGTATGTGAGACGCAGTCTCGCCATCCTTGCTTCTAAGGTGCATTCTGGCTGTACTTCTTCTAAGACAGATTTGTTCATTCTTTTGGCGGTCCATGGTATATTCAGTATTCTTCGCCAACACCACCAGTCAAAGGCGTCAGTTCTTCTTTGGTCTTATTCATTGTCCAGCTTTCGCATGCAGATGATGTGATAGAAAATACCGTGGCTTGGGTCAGACGCACCTTAGTCTTCAAGGGTGACATCTTTGCTCTTCAACACTTTGAAGACGTCCTTTGCAGCAGATTTACCCAGTGCAATGCGTCTTTTGATTTCTTGACTGCTGCTTCCATGGCTGTTGATTGTGGATCCAAGTAAAATGAAATCCTTGACAACTTCAACCTTTTCTCTTTTTATCATGATGTTGCTCATTGGCCCAGTTGTACTCCTACCTGATTTCACCAAGACATGTTCAAATTCACTTTGCTTTGTTGGAGATGACAACTGCGATTTGGTTTCCAGATATTCTGTGCCTTTCTGATTTATGACTTGGGAGTTTTCGACTCTTGTCTTTCATGTCAGTGATCCTACATCTGATGTTCTTCTCTAAGCACCTAGGACCCACCATCATCTCAGATGCAGGATAATTTACATGTCAGGAATACAAAAAAGAAAAAAAGCTTTAGATTTTTTTGTCTTCATGGCTTGCCACAGAAACCACTGTTGTTCTTCAGGGAACTCATTTATTTCCTTTTTCTGTTTGCTACTCCAAGCTCTCTCTTTTTCTAATTATCCCTGAATAGGAATGACTAGAGTTTGTATACATTGGAAACAAAATTCTGATTTTTGCCAGAAAGTAAAAAGAAGGAAATTTGTGTTTACATGATATTTTGGATACATGGGACGTAACTTTGTTAGGGCTCACTGCATTTTGAAGATCATTTTCCTGAAAAATCCCTTGATGTGTACCATGTGACAGCTTGCCTGTATTTAGTACCCTAGTGGCCTTTCTTGGTGAATTTCACCTTCTGGGACCTTTTTGGGTATGGACCAGAATCATATTTGTTCTAGCTTTAGTGAAGCATAAAAGTACCTTTTCCTTAGAAGGTTATCATTGAGTTTATTTAATGACAGAAAAAAAAAATAAAATGTTTGCATTCTAATCCTACCACACCACTAAGTTACTGAGAGATTTTGGGGCATCAGTGATTTCTCTGAATTTGATTCCTTGTCTTAAAAATAAGCAGGGGGGGCGGTGGTGGTGGATAGTAACTCCTTAAATTCTTCCTATTCTCCAAACCCTGTGACTGTCAAATTCTATCTGATGCTCATACTAAACACATCCTAGAACTGCTGGCTAGTTGGGGATTCATTTATAATCAGTTAAAGTGAGGACCAGGAAAATTATTCTTTATTTCTATAGATCACTTTGTGGTTTACAAAAATATTCTCTAACTATCCCTTTTTACTTTCTCTTCTGTTCCTCTGAGGCCAGCAGCATTGACATCACCTGGGAACTTCCCAGAAAAGCACAATCTCAGACCTCACCGTGTCCTCCTGAGTTAGAATCTACATTTTACCAAGATGCTGAGGTGATGTGCACGCACAGGGAGTCTGAGAACTGCTGCTTTGTCTCATTCTGAGTCTCCTAATATGGTCGCGATGAGTTGGAACCAGTTCACCAACACCTGACAACACTGACAATAGTGACCCTCAGAGGAAGGCAGGGTATTTTACAGATGAGGAAATCAAGACTCAGAGTTGTTAAGTAACTAAGTCAGGGTTGCAGTGCTTGTATCTTATCCAAAATTTCTTGCTCTAAACCTTATGCAGCCAGGATGCTCATTAGATGTGAGGATAGCAAAACTTCATGTCACGTACTTTGGACGCGTGATCAGGAGGGTCCAGGCAGTGAAGAACATCATGCTCGGAAAAATAGAGGGTCACCCAAAAAGAGAAAAACCCTCAATCAGACGGATTGACACAGTGACTGAAACAGTGGGCTTTAACATAGCAACTATTGTGAGGATGGCACAGAACCAGGCAGTGTTTCATTCTGTTGTACACAGGGTCTCTGTGAGTTAGAATTGACGGCACCTAACAACAACAACAACAAACCTAATGCTCTCTTCCTGATTGGGCTGGAGTCAGCCTTGTACAACAGAGACTCCTGGCTGCCTAGCAGTCCATGTGGATAGTTCTAGCCAACTAGTGGCTGAGTTCTAGCCAGCATAATGTGAGTGGAAGTAGGAAGTACTGTGATCCGTTTCTAGGGAAAAGAGACAAACTGAACAAGATAACTCCCATGCAAGCTCCTCCATTGTGTTTTCCACTGCTAACTGGCTTGAAAAGAGAGGACTCCCCAGAGCATCCTTGGTCTTCGAGGCACAGGGGAGATTGGTGTACCCACAGGCATCTGGTTGCAGCAGGGAGTCATGCTCTGAACAAGGCAGGGGGTTGTCAACTGTCCCCCGAGTGTCTGTGAGGAAAGCATGTTCCTGGTCCCTAGAACGGAAAGGTGGTTCAGTTCTGCAGCTGAACCATGGGGACCCAGTGCTTTCAGTTGTAAGGACTGGTAGGCACCAGTTGGACACCTGTTGTGGGTGGCTAGGTGATGTGGGTGGAGCCACCAGTCCTCAGGCCCCTGATGTGGGTAGGTGAGGACCCTGTTTAATAGGCAAAGCAGTGTCAAACATCAAAAACCTACCTCTCCACCACACAGCTGAAACAGTTGAAATCACATTTCGAGCAGATACATTTGCAGTCTACCAACAAGGGCCTAATCTGAAATGGGCCCACACAAGTCCCTGAAGTCTGCCTGAACAGGACCTGCTTCTGTCCTGAGCCTCCCAGCTTAGTGGAGCTGGCACATTATCTTTTCTCCCAAGGCCAGGGGAATGGCTCAGAGTACGCAGCAGGTCCTATCTCAGGCCCAGGGAAATCGACAGCCACTGAAGCCGGCTTGGAGGCTGGCTGTGTGGTAAAATAAATGCAAGTACTTAGCTTTTGCCAAGAGTGCTATTCTTCTCTGGTTGGGGAGATGTGAGTAGACTGTGCGGCCTGCTGTCTCTCCCTGAGGAACCCGCATCCCGTACATTACCACCAGCTCTGCTGTGGTTGTTCTGGGGAATTATGCCTGAGTGGCGCTGGTTCCTGCCGAGTCAGGTCTGGCAACTCCTTGCCGCTTCTGAACCATCTCTCCCTCCCCCTGCCGCTCAGCTCAGTCTGATTTCTGAACTTTGCCTGTGATGTTCAGGACTCCTACCTTCTCATATATATAAACGTTTCACTTGTTTTTTTTTTTTTTTTTGGTCTTTGTTGTAATAGGGATTGCTGGAAGCATCTAACTACTCCACCATCTTGGCCCCGCCTTACCCCAGAGCAACCTTAGAAATTGTTTAGAGATGGCAAGACTGTTGTCAGCCTGGGTACCTGGATCACTGCATTGAGAAAGCCCACCACAGTGACGGGCCTGTCACCTGTCCGATATGTGTACAGGAACCAGAAGTAAACTTTTATAGAGCTTGAGACATTATATTTGTTTGGGTCTATTTCTTAAGTGCTTAGCCAGCTCTAACAAATACATTCGAGCAGTGACCTAGTACTTGAAGTCGTGGGTCTTTTCGCCTAATGCATTCACTCATTTTTTTTTGTCTCTGGCAGTTGGTGATTGATCGATCGTGGTCCAGCATGCAGAAGTGAGTGTGTGGTGAAAAGCAGCAGAGCTGATGAGTTGTGAAGACATGTGTTTGAAGGCTGCCACACTCCCTATTCCAGGGTTAGGAAGGGGCAGTGGCTGCCATTGTTACTCTGAATTTGCCAAGTCATAGGGACTCTTGTCTCTCCAGCCTCTCGAAGTTACTGCAGCGGGTTGCCCTGCCTGTGAAAAGTTCCCAAAGCATCTATTGATTCAACTCATAGACACCATGCTAGTCAGTAATTGTGAAGAGAAAACCATTAGGTTTTGGGTGATAGGATGGAATTCATTATGTGCATTGAAATATCTCAGGCATTATTAGGGACTTCCTTGTATGACGTGTGATTTTCCTAGGACCAGGAAGGGGTTGTTGGACCTTCCTGAGGTGTGTTGTCCAGAATGGAATCAGGTCTGATTGCCTTTTTCCTGTACCCTATCAGGTTGTTAGCTCTGCCAGCTCACATTCCCTCAACCACCATCCTCCTTCTCCGTGGATCACTTTCCTTAACTATTCTTTCATAAATTACTTTTTCTAGAAAAGAAACAGCTTGCCAGAGAGTTGAGGATTCCAGGTTTGGTGGATAATAGCATTAGCAAAGCACATGGTTCTGCCAGTTCCACTTTATCCTTTTTCACTGGTGGTCACGTGTCCATTTATTCATCTCTTTACAGTTCCTAGTGATTCAGGTAAGGAGCCCTGGTGGCACAATTGTTAAGCACTTGGCTGCTAACCATAAGGTTGGCAATTTGAACCTTCCCAGTGGCTCCATGGGAGAAAGACCTGGGAATCTGATGGCACCTGACAACAGTGAATCAGGCATTGGCATTGGGAACATTAATTATGGCCAAGGCTGGCTTTGAGCTCTCATTTGTGCTGAAGATTTCTGAGGCCAGAAGGAGAAAGTCACTGTTTGGTGTACCCTTCTGAGAGTCCAGGTGGAAGTCTGGGAAGAAGGGGTAGAAAAGATACCACATCTCTTTCCAAGCTCTCCAGCTTCTATAGCTTGAACTCAAATCAGACTCCTTGAAGAGAAATTTACAACTAATAAAATCTAGGCAGAGGGGCGGAGCCAAGATGGCGGACTAGGCAGATGCTACCTTGGATCCCTCTTACAACAAAGACACGGAAAAACAAGTGAATCGATCACATACATAACAATCTATGAACCCTGAACAACAAACACAGATTTAGAGACAGAACGAACTAATACGGGGAAGCAGCGATTGTTTTCAGAGCCTGGAGCCAGCGTACCAGTCAGGTACAGCACAAGCACAGAGAGCGGCTCCACCCCCCTGAACTAACCCCGGGAGGGGGACCAGCCGGTTCCGTGGGCGGCATGGGACGCAGCCGGTAGGAGAAGTCCCTGGGAGGCAGTGACTGGTCTTGGAGCAGGAAGAGCAGTGTCCCAGCCGGGGAACCGTCCCGCCGGGATTTGGACTGGATGCAGGTACGGCATAAACACGGAGAGCTGCTCCAAACCCCCTGAACTAACCCTGGGAGGGGGCCCAGTTGGGTCGCACGGGCAGCGTGGGACTCAGCCGGAAGGAGAAGTCCCCGGGAGGCAGTGACTGGTATTGGAGCGGGGAGAACAGCGTCCCAGCCGGGACTCTCGGTCTCGGCATAAGCATGGGGAGCTGCTCCACCCACCTGAACTAACCCCGGGAGGCGGCCCAACTGGTTCGCGGAAGCGGCACGGCAACGCGGCTGGAGGGACGAGAAGTCCCCGGGAGGCAGCGACTGATTTTGGAGTCAAGAGTGCACCCTCCCAGTAGGGGAGCCTTGACGCTGGGCGTGGGGCTGGAAGCGGAGGATCTGACCGTGACTCCAGTGGACCAGACCCCCCGGGGGCAATCTCCACACAGCCAGCACACATAGGCGACGCGCCCACGGGAATCTCAGATATAATAGTCATTCCAAGCAAGACAAGCAGCTCTGGCTATATTCTGAGGTGCTACTCTCCTATCTCTCTGTTCCCTCCCCCACCCTCCCCAGGCGGCTTCATTAACATCCGCATAGCCTGAGCCAGAGGGAGAACTCTGATACGGATCTGACTGCATTTTTTTTTAGCGGATTTTTTGGAAAAACTAGTTTCCCAGTGATGGCTCGGAGACAACAATCCATATCAAACCACTTAAAGAAGCAGACCATGACAGCTTCTCCAACCCCCCAAACAAAAGAATCAAAATCTTTCCCAAATGAAGACACAATCCTGGAATTGCCAGATGCAGAATATAAAAAACTAATTTACAGAATGCTTCAAGACATCACAAATGAAATAAGGCAAACTGCAGAAGAAGCCAAGGAACACACTAATAAAACTGTTGAACTCAAAAAGATTATTCAAGAACATAGTGGAAAAATTAATAAGTTGCAAGAATCCATAGAGAGACAGCATGTAGAAATCCAAAAGATTAACAATAAAATTACAGAATTAGACAACGCAATAGGAAGTCAGAGGAGCAGACTCGAGCAATTAGAATGCAGACTGGGACATCTGGAGGACCAGGGAATCAACACCAACATAGCTGAAAAAAAATCAGATAAAAGAATTAAAAAAAATGAAGAAACCCTAAGAATCACGTGGGACTCTATCAAGAAGGATAACCTGTGGGTGATTGGAGTCCCAGAACAGGGAGGGGGGACAGAAAACACAGAGAAAATAGTTGAAGAACTCCTGACAGAAAACTTCCCTGACATCATGAAAGACGAAAGGATATCTATCCAAGATGCTCATCGAACCCCATTTAAGATTGATCCCAAAAGAAAAACACCAAGACATATTATCATCAAACTCACCAAAACCAAAGATAAACAGAAAATTTTAAAAGCAGCCAGGGAGAAAAGAAAGGTTTCCTTCAAGGGAGAATCAATAAGAATAAGTTCAGACTACTCAGCAGAAACCATGCAGGCAAGAAGGGAATGGGACGACATATACAGAGCACTGAAGGAGAAAAACTGCCAGCCAAGGATCATATATCCAGCAAAACTCTCTCTGAGATATGAAGGCGAAATTCAGATATTTACAGACAAACACAAGTTTAGAGAATTTGCAAAAACCAAACCAAAGCTACAAGAAATACTAAAGGATATTGTTTGGTCAGAGAACCAATAATATCAGATATCAGCACAACACAAGGTCACAAAACAGAACGTCCTGATATCAACTCAAATAGGGAAAGCACAAAAACAAACAAATTAAGATTAATTAAAAAAAAATACACATAACAGGGAATCATGGAAGTCAATAGGTAAAAGATCACAATAATCAAAAAGAGGAACTAAATACAGGAGGCATTGAACTGCCATATGGAGAGCGATACAAGGCGATATAGAACAATACAAGTTAGGTTTTTACTTAGAAAAATAGGGGTAAATAATAAGGTAACCACAAAAAGGTATAACAACTCTATAACTCAAGATAAAAGCCAAGAAAAACGTAACGACTCAACTAACATAAAGTCAAACACTATGAAAATGAGGATCTCACAATTTACTAAGAAAAACGCCTCAGCACAAAAAAGTATGTGGAAAAATGAAATTGTCAACAACACACATAAAAAGGCATCAAAATGACAGCACTAAAAACTTATTTATCTATAATTACCCTGAATGTAAATGGACTAAATGCACCAATAAAGAGACAGAGAGTCACAGACTGGATAAAGAAACACGATCCATCTATATGCTGCCTACAAGAGACACACCTTAGACTTAGAGACACTAACAAACTAAAACTCAAAGGATGGAAAAAAATATATCAAGCAAACAATAAGCAAAAAAGAAGAGGAGTAGCAATATCAATTTCTGACAAAATAGACTTTAGACTTAAATCCACCACAAAGGATAAAGAAGGACACTATATAATGATAAAAGGGACAATTGATCAGGAAGACATAACCATATTAAATATTTATGCACCCAATGACAGGGCTGCAAGATACATGAATCAAATCTTAACAGAATTGAAAAGCGAGATAGATACCTCCACAATTATAGTAGGAGACTTCAAGACACCACTTTCGGAGAAGGACAGGACATCCACTAAGAAGCTCAATAGAGACACGGAAGACCTAATTACAACAATCAACCAACTTGACCTCATTGACTTATACAGAACTCTCCACCCAACTGCTGCAAAATATACTTTTTTTTCTAGTGCACATGGAACATTCTCTAGAATAGACCACATATTAGGTCATAAAACAAACCTTTGCAGAGTCCAAAACATCGAAATACTACAAAGCATCTTCTCAGACCACAAGGCAATAAAACTAGAGATCAATAACAGAAAAACTAAGGAAAAGAAATCAAATACTTGGAAAATGAACAATACCCTCCTGAAAAAAGACTGGGTTATAGAAGACATCAAGGAGGGAATAAGGAAATTCTTAGAAAGCAACGAGAATGAAAATACTTCCTATCAAAACCTCTGGGACACAGCAAAAGCAGTGCTCAGAGGCCAATTTATATCGATAAATGCACACATACAAAAAGAAGAAAGAGCCAAAATCAGAGAACTGTCCCGACAACTTGAACAAATAGAAAGTGAGCAACAAAAGAATCCATCAGGCACCAGAAGAAAACAAATAATAAAAATTAGAGCTGAACTAAATGAATTAGAGAACAGAAAAACAATTGAAAGAATTAACAAAGCCAAAAGCTGGTTCTTTGAAAAAATTAACAAAATTGATAAACCATTGGCTAGACTGACTAAAGAAATACAGGAAAGGAAACAAATAACCCGAATAAGAAACGAGAAGGACCACATCACAACAGAACCAAATGAAATTAAAAGAATCATTTCAGATTATTATGAAAAATTGTACTCTAACAAATTTGAAAACCTAGAAGAAATGGATGAATTCCTGGAAAAACACTACCTACCTAAACTAACACATTCAGAAGTAGAACAACTAAATAGACCCATAACAAAAAAAGAGATTGAAACGGTAATCAAAAAACTCCCAACAAAAAAAAGCCCTGGCCCGGACGGCTTCACTGCAGAGTTCTAACAAACTTTCAGAGAAGAGTGTAACACCACTACTTCTGAAGGTATTCCAAAGCATAGAAAATGACGGAATACTACCCAACTCATTCTATGAAGCCACCATCTCCCTGATACCAAAACCAAGTAAAGACATTAGAAAAAAAGAAAATTATAGACCTATATCCCTCATGAACATAGATGCAAAAATCCTCAACAGAATTCTAGCCAATAGAATCCAACAACACATCAAAAAAATAATTCACCATGATCAAGTGGGATTTATACCAGGTATGCAAGGCTGGTTTAATATCAGAAAAACCATTAATGTAATCCATCACATAAATAAAACAAAAGACAAAAACCACATGATCTTATCAATTGATGCAGAAAAGGCATTTGACAAAGTCCAACACCCATTTATGATAAAAACTCTTACCAAAATAGGAATTGAAGGAAAATTCCTCAACATAATAAAGGGCATCTATGCAAAGCCAACAGCCAATATCACTCTAAATGGAGAGAACCTGAAAGCATTTCCCTTGAGAACGGGAACCAGACAAGGATGCCCTTTATCACCGCTCTTATTCAACATCGTGCTGGAAGTCCTAGCCAGGGCAATTAGGCTAGACAAAGAAATAAAAGGTATCCGGATTGGCAAGGAAGAAGTAAAGTTATCACTATTTGCAGATGACATGATTATATACACAGAAAACCCTAATGAATCCTCCAGAAAACTACTGAAACTAATAGAAGAGTTTGGCAGAGTCTCAGGTTATAAAATAAACATACAAAAATCACTTGGATTCCTCTACATCAACAAAAAGAACACCGAAGAGGAAATAACCAACTCAATACCTTTCACAGTAGCCCCCAAGAAGATAAGATACTTAGGAATAAATCTTACCAAGGATGTAAAAGACCTATACAAAGAAAACTACAAAGCTCTACTACAAGAAATTCAAAAGGATATACTTAAGTGGAAAAACATACCTTGCTCATGGATAGGAAGACTTAACATAGTAAAAATGTCTGTTCTACCAAAAGCCATCTATACATTTAACGCACTTCCGATCCAAATTCCAATGTCATATTTTAAGGCGATAGAGAAAGAAATCACCGATTTCATATGGAAGGGAAAGAAGCCCCGGATAAGCAAAGCACTACTGAAAAAGAAGAAGAAAGTGGGAGGCCTCACTTTACCTGACTTCAGAACCTATTACACAGCCACAGTAGTCAAAACAGCCTGGTACTGGTACAACAACAGGCACATAGACCAATGGAACAGAGTTGAGAACCCAGACATAGATCCATCCACGTATGAGCAGCTGATATTTGACAAAGGACCAGTGTCAATTAATTGGGGAAAAGAAAGCCTTTTTAACAAATGGTGCTGGCATAACTGGATATTCATTTGCAAAAAAATGAAACAGGACCCATACCTCACACCATGCACAAAAACTAACTCCAAGTGGATCAAAGACCTAAACATAAAGACTAAAACGATAAAGATCATGGAAGAAAAAATTGGGACAACCCTAGGAGCCCTAATACAAGGTATAAACAGAACACAAAACATTACCAAAAATGATGAAGAGGAACCTGATAACTGGGAGCTCCTAAAAATCAAACACCTATGCTCATCTAAAGACTTCTCCAAAAGAGTAAAAAGACCACCTACAGATTGGGAAAGAATTTTCAGCTATGACATCTCCGACCAGCGCCTGATCTCTAAAATCTACATGATTCTGTCAAAACTCAACCACAAAAAGACAAACAACCCAATCAAGAAGTGGGCAAAGGATATGAACACACATTTCACTAAAGAAGACATTCAGGCAGCCAACAGATACATGAGAAAATGCTCTCGATCATTAGCCATTACAGAAATGCAAATTAAAACCACGATGAGATTCCATCTCACACAAGCAAGGCTGGCATTAATCCAAAAAAACACAAAATAATAAATGTTGGAGAGGCTGCGGAGAGATTGGAACTCTCATACACTGCTGGTGGGAATGTAAAATGGTACAACCACTTTGGAAATCTATCTGGCGTTATCTTAAACAGTTAGAAATAGAACTACCATACAACCCAGAAATCCCACTCCTGGGAATATACTCTAGAGATACAAGAGCCTTCATACAAACAGATATATGCACACCCATGTTTATTGCAGCTCTGTTTACACTAGCAAAAATTTGGACGCAACCATGGTGTCCGTCAACGGATGAATGGGTAAATAAATTGTGGTATATTCACACAATGGAATACTACGCATCGATAAAGAACAGTGACGAATCTGTGAAACATTTCATAACATGGAGGAACCTGGAAGGCATTATGCTGAGCAAAATTAGTCAGAGGCAAAAGGTCAAATATTGTATAAGACCACTATTATAAGATCTTGAGTAATAGTAAACCTGAGAAGAACACATACTTTTGTGGTTACAAGGGGGGAGGGAGGAGGGTGGGAGAGGGTTTTTTATCGATTAATCAGTAGATAAGAAATGCTTTAGGTGAAGGGAAAGACAACACTCAATACATGGAAGGTCAGCTCAGTTGGACTGGACCAAACGCAAACAAGTTTCTGGGATAAAATGAATGCTTCAAAGGTCAGCGGAGCAAGGGTAGGGGTCTGGGGAACGTGGTTTGTGGGGACTTCTAAGTCAATTGGCAAAATAATTCTATTATGAAATCATTCTGCATCCCACTTTGAAATGTGGCGTCTGGGGTCTTAAATGCTAACAAGCGGCCATCTAAGATGCAGCAATTGGTCTCAACCCACCTGGAGCAAAGGAAAATGAAGAACACCAAGGCCACACGACAACTAAGAGCCCAAGAGACAGAAAGGGCCACATGAACCAGAGACCTACATCATCCTGAGACCAGAAGAACTAGTTGGTGCCCGGCCACAATCGATGACTGCCCTGACAGGGAGCACAACAGAGGACCCCTGAGAGAGCAGGAGATCAGTGGGATACAGACCCCATATTCTCATAGAAAGACCAAACTTAATGGTCTGACTGAGACTAGAGGAATCCCGGTGGCCATGGTCCCCAGACCTTCTGTTGGCACAGGACAGGAACCATCCCCGAAGACAACTCATCAGGTATGAAGGGGACTGGTCAGCGGGTGGGAGAGAGACGCTGATGAAGAGTGAGCTAATTATATCAGGTGGACACTTGAGAGTGTGCTGGCAACTCTTGTCTGGAGGGGGGATGGGAGGATAGCGAGAGAGAGAAGCTGGCAAAATTGTCACGAAAGGAGAGACTGAAAGGGCTGACTCAAGAGGGGGAGAGCAAGTGGGAGTAGGGAGTGAGATGTATGTAAACTTATATGTGACAGACTGGATTTGTAAACGTTCACTTGAAGCTTAATAAAAGTTAATAAAAAAAAAAAATCTAGGCAGAGCCAAGGGTGGTTCGGAAAGAGGGACAGGAAGTGAAAAATTAAAAAAGAAAAGTTGTATTCAGCTTAAAAACTGTTTGGAGTGTTGTCTTAAGCTTCCTTTAGTACTTTCGAGCCCTTACTAGATAATGTCCCATTGCCAGCCTCAGACAGAGGGCGACCAGAAAGGCTGATGTCCTTAGATGCCTCACATGGCTCGGTAATGAATGTAATTTACTGAGCAAAACACACAACTAGGGGCTGTAGATCTCTGGAGATTCCCATCAACATACATCATTACTGCTCTGGAGTGACGCATGTGTGTGGGGATGAGTAAAGCAGAAAAAACGCAGCTGCAAGAGCATGTCATCAACCGAAGACTCCAGGTGAGCAGCCAGGCACAGGCAGACCACAGCTCAGGGGATGGAGGTTGCTAAGGAAAGGAGCTGGTCCTGCCAGGTTTTCTTAGTAAAAGAAAAGAGTTGGGCTTTGTGAGCTCTACTTGTTTCCCTCTATGACTCCCTGTATCCTCTGTTTGAACAGTAACTAAAAAGCACAGCATGTCAGAAATAGCAGTAGACCGGCATGTGTAAATGCTGTACAATGATAAAATTGTAGAGTAAGCCATTCTTTAACTATTAGTTAGGGGCCAAAGAACGTAATCCTAGAGATACCAGTAGACCAGAGTTTCTCAGCCTCAATGCGGTTGACATTTTGGTCCAGACAGTTCTTGTAGCGGGGTGGGGGGGCGGTTGTCGGAGGATGTTTAGCAGCATCACTGGCCTCTGCCCACTGGATGCCAGTAGCACTGCCCCCTTCCCCAATCGTGACAATCAAAAATGTCTCCAGACATGCCAGGTGTCTACAGGAAGGGGGCGGGGGCACCAAAAGAGCCCCAGTTGAGTGACTACAGTGGGAGATACAGGAATTTAATCTTGCTCTGAGTTTCTCTGGGAGTGTATTTTAATGATTTAACCACATCATGCCTCAGTTTCCCGACCTGTAGACACAGTCTAAGGAAGTAATGTGCATAGTACTGTGTGGCAACTAGGGGGTTCTATTAAGTGCTCGGAAACAATACCTGCCTGCCCCCCACATTTGCAGAACCCAAAGATCACTCTTAATCTTTGTGATGGCAGTAAGTGAGGGGCAGTGGGAATTCGGAGAAGGGTGAAGGCTCAGTGGTGTGGGAAATGGTGAAGAGTACCGGCATCTGAGTTTGCTTGAAGACATCCTGTCCTAGTTTATTGTGACAGTGTATTCTGGATGAAGGCCTTCTTTTGGAGAGGAAAGGAAGGGGAGGGTGGAGAAGGCAGGAAGGAGGCTGCTCAGAAGAGCAGCCAGGAAAGTGCACTCGATGGGGCGATCTCGTAGTGTGAAAGTGAGGCATACATAAGTAGACCAGAGGACACAGAGAAGTAACCCCCAAATCAAAATATATTTTCAAATGACTGCTGATACAGAAGAGTTTTTGCAGGTAATTAAGGAAGACCAGAGACTGTTTGGAGAAGTCTCTTTGTTCTAGAGCCTTTACATTTCTGTCTCCTCTCTTTTGGAATATGGAAAAAAGATGTCTTCACATATGCTTTTGATAAACGCATGTGTGTTCTTTTGTTACTCTTCAGAAGTATGTGTTGGAAAGGTGAAAAAGGCTGTAATCCTGATCTAGACCCGAGTGATCTGCATTATTTTGATAGAAAGCACCAACTCGACTCTAAGGCGGGGTCAGTGCGGGGATTAGACATAAAATATCCTGGCGGGCTTGCATTCACCCTTACTGTGCTTCTGGTCTCTGTAGCATTAGACACACTTACAGAGTTTATGACAAATGTGGACAGATCTTTGATCTAATACGTGGAGAAGCCGTCTTAGACAGGTAGCCTTGTTTATTTATATTCTCTCTACGCTGCATTTATACTACTTGGTGTTAAGTTCTTACTAGAAGAAAGGGCACTTCTGTGTAGCAGAAAGGGGACAGTGAGAGAAAGTATTTTGCTAGATAGGTTGGTGTCTTAGTCATCTAGTGCTGCTGTAACAGAAATGCCACAAGTGGATGGCTTTAACAAAGAGAAATTTGTTCTCTCACAGTTTAGGCGTCTAAAAGTCCAAATTCATGATGCTAGCTCCAGGGAAAGGCTTTTTCTCTGTGTGAGCTCTGAGGGAAGGTCCTTGTCATCAATCTTCCCATCCTAGGAACTTCTCAGTGCAGGGGCCTTGGATCCAAAGGAAGCGCCCCCCTTGTGGTTGTGCATTCTTGGTGGTAGGAGGTCTCTGTACTCACTTCTCTCTTTTATATCTTGAAAGAGATTGATTTAAAATACAAACTAATTTCGTAGATTGAGTCTTGCCTCATTAACATGACTGCCCCTAATCCCACCTCATTAACATCCTAGAGGTAGGATTTGCAACCCATGGGAAATTCCATCAGATGACAGAGTGTTGGACAGTCATACAATGCTGGGAATCATGGCCTAGCCAAGTTGACAAACATTTTAGGGGGGACACAGTTCAATCCATGAGAGTTGGTGTTTGAATAGTTGACGTTTTCATTCTAGTGCTACTCAGAGTGTGGTCCTAGCAGCATCAGCATTGCCTGGGAACTTGTTAGAGATGTAAATGACTGGGGCTGAACCCAGACCTCCTGAATCAGAAACGTGGGGTTGGAGCTCAATAATCTGTGTTTTAACAAGCCCTCCGTGTTTCTGACGTGTGCTAAAATTTGAGAGTGCTGCTCTTGTGATGCGTGATATGGTGAAATCTTATGCATAGTGTCTGTGTGTGTATGGAGGGCAAGGGTTAAGGAAGTGTTTTATCAGGTAGTCAGAAGATGAGTAAGATTGTCTTGTGACAGACTTTTGGATTATTTTCCCGGTCCATGGTGTAAGCCTTTAACTATGCTGTCTAGTACAATAGCCACAAGCCACATGTGGCTATTTATATTTAAACTAACACAACTAATACAATCAAGAAAACTTACTCAGTTGAACTAGCCACCTTTCAAGTGCTCAGGAGCCACATATGCTTAGTGCTGCCTTATTAGAGAGCAGAGATGTAGAGCATGTTCATCATCACAGAAAGTTCTATTGGACAGCACTGTTTCAGCCTGTAATGACCCCTGTTTGACTCATACAGGTTGGAAACCCCCACTTGGAGGAGGATGGTGTGTTCTAGTTAAGTCAAGACCTCAACTCCTTTAAAGCAGAATGGAGTTTCGGACTTCTGTACCCTGGGGAGACTTTCACTTTGTAGTTGTATCCTGGTGAACTTTGTATCTTGTGCTGACATCTGCCTGGTATAGAAAGTGCTGTATGTCTCTGTCCCACGTAACTGAGTGCACCGCTTCTAAAACATTTGCTCTTTAATCTGCTAAGCTGTCTCTTTCCATCTGGTCTCCCCATGCCCTGACCAGCGGTAGTAAAGCTTGTTTGTGCAGAACGTCTCTTTGAATACTGCCTAGAGCTTTATAAAGAGTCTGGAAGAGGTGGCAAGAGAATTTGACGGCTTCTGTTTCCCCAGAGTGCCTCAAAAAACTGTTTCGCAAGGGGATATTAATTTATAAACTTAATCTGTGAAGAGTTATCCTCTGAAGAATTAATCTCTAAAGTGAAATTTCAACGGATGTATTATACCACAGATTTAGTAATTAAGTCCTTTAGCAACATGGAGAAATTTTCAGTTGTTACTCTATTGCTATTATCAAGCAGCTCTGGTGATGTAGTGGTTAAGTGCTCAGCTGCTAACCGTAAGGTCACGGATGGAACCCACCAGTTGCTCAGAGAGAGAAAGATGGGGCAGTCTGCTTCCCTAAAGATTACAGCCTTGGAAAGCCTATGTGGCAGTCTACTCTGTCCTGTCAGGTTGCTCTGAGTTGGAATCGACTCGATCGCAGTGAGTTTGGTTTTGGCATTGCAGTTATCAACAATAGCAATAATTATTTAGTTGCTAAGAAATTCTCCTAATTAGAACAAATGAAAAGTTGTGGAAATGCATTGTTTAAAAGATGAAATTGAAAGCTAACTGGGCCCATGGGAGGGGGTATGAGAGTAAGAACTTTGTGTGCCTTTAGCATTATTGCTGGAGGTGAGGGAAGGAGGTGCATAGGGGATCACATTGACCTTTGGACAGCCTTAACTTGACTGGTTCACTTCTGAGGGAGGATGTTGCTTATTCTCTTACTGCTCTCCGGTCTGTAATTTGCCTTTCTTACCCTCTTTTTTCTGCCCAGAATGTTGGAGGGGGCCCAGTATTTCTCAAGGAGGGTGTATTGGCGTGATTTATCATTATATGGAACTGTCCTGCCCATTTCGGACATTTATCATCCCTGGTCACTTGATGCCCATGTTACTCCAACCTAACCAAGTCATTGTGTCAACCAAAGATATCCACCCCACCTGCAGTACACATTTCCAAATGCCTGTGATTGAGAATTACTGGCTGTTAAAGAGATGAGCTTGGTGTCTTTTTTGGGAGGGAGAAGTGATTAGAGTTGGTGAAGGTGCAGGTGCTCCGAGGGGCTGGATCATTAATTTTTGACACGACCTGGCTCCAAAGAGCCGCTTCTCGCAGTGCTAGAAGTGATGCTGGGAGCTGATTTTGTTCTATTAGACTAGAAGAATTGCTTTCTGCTACTGCAAGACTTGGACCCAGATGCTCAAAATCAACAGAGGCCTCTGTTACTGCCAGGGAGGGACCTAACTCATGAGCAGGAAGATAGTTCCTGGTCTGATGCCACTCCAGGGTGTGTCTACACTAACACTGGTTGTTCATTCGTACTGTACTTCTTAGCCATTTACATGACACGGCGTTTCCATTTAGGCTTCTCTTCTGGGGTTTTTCTGCTCCTGCTCGCCATTCTTGCTCCTACTACCTACTGATGGTCTGTGTATGGACCAAAGTCCAAGAAAAGAATAGACTATGATAGGTTCTGTAGTAGCTATCATCCCTTTGGCCTAAGCTCTTAAACCAGGCAATCTTACGGATGCTGATACCTTCTCCTGGTCTGTCTTAGTCATCTAGTGCTGCTACAACAGAAGTACCACAAGTGAATGGCTTTAACAAAGGGAAATTTATTTTCTGACAACCTGGTAGGCTAGAAGTCCAAATTCAGGGCGTCAGCTCCAAGGGAAGGCTTTCTTTCTCTGTCGGCTCTAGAGGAAGGCCCTTGTCCTCAATCTTCCTCTGGTGGAGGAGCTTCTCAGGCGCAGGTACCCCGGGTCCAAAGGACACTCTCTACTCCTAGTGTTTCTTTCTTGGTATGAGGTCTCCATCTCTGCTAGTTTCCCTTTCCTTTTATCTTGTGAAAGATGAATGTGGTGCAGGCCACACCCCAGGGAAACTCCCTTTACATTGAATCACTGATGTGACCTTAGTAAGGGTGTTACAATCCCAGCTAATCCGCTTTAACATAAAATTACCATCATACAATGGAGGAAACCACACAATATTGGAAATCATGGCCCAGCCAAATAGATACACACGTTTTGGTGGTGGTGGGGGGACATAATTCAGTCCAAGACATGGTCCAAACATTTGTGGCCTAGGGCTACTTGCTTCAGTAAGGACTGTGGTCCCCGCAGTTTCCCTAGAAGGGACCAGTGGTAGGATAGACTGATAGAACATGAGACCCCTCTCCAGTGTAAACCAATAAAGCAGTTGCCCTTGTATCACTTCTGACTCATGGTGACACCATGTGTGCAAAGTAGACCTGTTCCATAGGGTTTTCAATGCCGTGAGCTTTCAGAAACAGATCAGCAGGCCTTTCTTCCAGGGAGCCTCAGGGTGGCTTCGAACTTACCACCCTTTTGGTTACTAGTCAAGTGCTTAACCATTTGCACCACCCAGGGACTCCATCTTTAGTATGTTGCTGTTGTTGGTCACCGTCAAGTCGATTCTGACTCATAGCAAGAGCGTGCGTGCAGAGTAGAAATGCTCCGTAGAGTGTTCAAGGCTGTGACCTTTTAGAAGTAGATCACCAGGCCTGTCTTCCAAGGCGCCTCTGGATGGGTTCAAACTTCCAACCTATCAGCTAGTAATCAAGCGTGTCAGCATTTGTGCCACTCAGGGACTTCTCTCTCTGGCATAGGGACCCTGAATTGTTAACTTCTGGAATCAATACAAATAGCATTTGTGGGTTATGTGCAGCATAGAGAATTGGAAGATGATTCACAAAACTTACATGCTCTCATGTTCAGTAGCAATTGGGGAAAAGCATAAACCCTTTCTTTTAATTGAGACGATGGGCTGAATCTCAGTATAGAACAGTAGGGAAATTGCTAGACTAGATGATTGGGAAATGGGGAGTTGTATTTTCCATATGGATAGCCTGTTTTTTCCATCTGTCAAGTATGATTCTTTCGGCCACTCATGTATCCCACGAGAATAATGGCTTTGTGAGCGTCTAAATGTTGAAAGACGTTTTGACACCTTTGACAAGTGTTGTTCAACAGCTGGGTTTGTAAGATTCCAGTTCTGACAAAGAAAATAACTTGGATTATTAGTCTAAAAATAAATTCCGTATAAATGTTGTCATTTTGGGGATTACTGTCTTAGAAAGTGTAGTTAAAATTTTTTTATAGTGGGTTTTATTCATGTGAACAAATGAGTGTGACTTTACAAGGGAATGCATTATAATATCACAGAAGGCTCTGTCCTTATTCCTGATTCTGTTTCAGGGTAAGAACGACGGTCCAGGTTCCACTGGGACCAGCACAGCTGTGAGCGGGGTGATCTGTGGCAGCACAAAGAGCTCACGATGTCGATGAAGTCATTTAAGGCTCTAACACTGAATTCTTCTCACCGAGTAGCTGGATCCCCGTGGCACTAACAGAGAATCAGTCGGCGCTTCCTTAGAGGGATGGAGCTTTGTCGATTGGGAGTCAGCAGAGAAGGGGTGCAGCAGGGCTTCTCCAGCTGGTGGGTGAGGAGGAAGTGTGGTTTGTTACCCAGGGGTGGCCTGGGTCAGCTTTCTCACCCAGCTGCTGACTACTGAAGTGAAAAGAACAGAGGGGAATCATTTGCTCCAGTTGCTCTTCTTTCTCTTCTTGAAGATTCCTACACCCTCTATGGAATTAAAAAAAAAAAAAATGAGAAGAGAAAAAAGTACAGAATTATATATAGTTCATTTTAACATATGTATGTATATATATATGTATTTCTTTTGAATAGGAAGATTTATACAAAGATAACCATGTGTTGCCAGAAGATTAAAACCTTCAATTGTAATTTTAAATGAGCATTAATCTTGCAGGCTAAACTAGATAAAGGTAAAGCAGCTCAAATCTGTGCATATATAATTTTTTTTTACAGAAGTAAAACAAAATTACCATTGTTCCCATAGGATCAGGAATTAACTTGCAGCAACCCTCGATGAAGATTCTGTAGCAATGGTAAAGACATCTGCTCCCCCCAGGATGTAAAGAGATCCTGAGAGATTCTGAAAGATGGCTGAGAGCCTAAAATTAAAATCCTGGATCCTTGAATCCTGTGCTGCCATAGGCCACTCCCTGTGAGTCCCCTGAGGGATAAATGTGCACCAGGGAAAGGACTTTGGGTGCAGATGCTTGATTGAGGACCTGTGACTGAGCATCCCCCATCTAGTAAGCCTCTTCGCCCTTCGCATTAGGTGCGGGAAGGGGCTATGCTTCTTGGTGCTGTCTCTCCTGAGCCCATCATTGGTTCTTGCCTTGGACTTCCAAACAACTAAAGCTGTGGCTGACTTAATGTTTTTAAATGTGACCCATTCCTAGCAGCCCACCTCCTTCGAGGGAGCATCAGAAACAAGGAAGAAAGCAGGCAAGGGGGAGCATGATTCTCCTAGCTATCAATAGCTTTCCCTGTTCCACTGGAAAGAACTTTTATTGGTCACTTTTTTTTTTCCCTCTTCTTATTTTGTTTTATTCTTTTTTTATTGGAGGCTGTGTCAAGGGAACAAGGCTGGGAGGTGGGAAAGTGTGTACCCCCCAGTTACTGGGTACTCTGTTTCCTGTTGGGAGCAGCATGAAGTTTGCCTTCCCGTCCTCCTTATCTGCAGTCCTTGGTGGCTAAGTTCCAAGATGGCAAATCAGCCAGCAGTGAGCTGGTGTCTCTCCAGCTGAGTAACCATGGCCCATTGGAAAGCAGTGGTGGCCACATAGAGGGAAAAAGGGTGAGGGTGGGAAAGCATGTATCCCTGGTTACTGGGTGCTCTGTCTCCTGTTGGGAGCTCTGTGAAGTTGCCTTCTTGTACTCCTTGTTTGCGTTCCTTTGTGGCTGTGGTCCAAGATGGCAAATGCGTGCTGCCTTAGCTGGTAGGGGACCTCCCCTGTGTAGTTCTCCTTGTTCTCTGTCAGTTTCTTATTCCATTTGGTGCTTGATTGAGTTCTTTATTCTTTCATTTGATGCTTCGGCTTCCAGGATTGGCATTTGTCTCTGTTTTACTTAGTTTTTCTGGTCTTTGCTGCAGAAGGATGGCATGGCGCTTCTGTCTATAGCTTCATGTTGGCTCCACCTCTTTCTCATTGGATTTTAAGAATTTTTCAACTTCATTTTTAATTTCTTCTATTACCCAATAGTTTTTAAGTAAGTTGTTATTCAGTTTGCATGTATTTTTTTTTTTTTTACTGTTCTTTCCATTATTGATTTCTAGCTTTATAGCGTTATGATCAAAGAAGATGTTCTGCATTACAGGTATACATCACTTAACATTCTTCTGGGTAATATCCAACTGCATACATGTCTGTGGTTCCATAAAGTTATAATAGAGTTTAGCAATCCCAATCACAGAACAGGGTGTAGCAGATGTACTTTGCTGGAAATCTGATCCGTCTCTCACTAGCTGTCTGGGTCCCACATCTGCCCTGGCCCCGGGGGCAGAGGGGGAGAGGGTCTCGGTGCCCATCTGTGGCTGCCTGTCCTGCTATATTCACCTCAGGCAGGGTGATGCTGCCAGAGCTGCTGAGCGGTATGCCCTGCTGAGGCCAGAGCTCCACTCAGCCTGGGCGCCCTACACTTGAAGCTCAGGCCTGAGGCTGCAGCTCCTCCCATTGTGGTTGGTCACCTAATTATTTGGCTCATGGGGGTGGTAGGAGAAAGAATAGGAAAGGCATGTGGAGATGTGATTTAAAGGAGGGGCGGGCAGGACTGGAAGAGTTTAAAGCCATTATGGGGGATGGGGAAGGCAGGGAGGAATGAAGGGAATGGAGCTGGCAGCTGTCTGGACAGCAAGTGCGTGCCACAGCAGGTTGGGGGCCAGGTGTGGCTCCTGGAGACGGGCTAGTAGCCATGCAGGACTGACTACGGCAGAGCCAAATTTTTGCACATTCCCTTGGTGTGGCTGGTGACCATCCTGTGTACCTCTCTCCTGTATATACTGTGGTGTTCACACAACGTCCTAATCACGTAATGTCATATTTCACAGAATGTATTGTGGACATTAAGTGGTGCATACCTGTACTTTGATGTTTTTTAATTTATTGAGGTTTGATTTCTGGCCTAAAATGTGGTCTATTCTGGAGAATGGTGCATGCGCATTGGAGAAGAATGTGTACTGTGCTGCTGTTGGGTCGTGTGTTCTGTATATATCTACAAGGTCAAGTTGATCGATTGTGCTAATTTAGATCTTCTGAATCTTTTTTTTTTTTTTTTAATTTATTGTGGTTGAAATGAAAGTTTACAAATCAAGCCAGTCTCTCATACAAAAACTCTGCATATCTTGCTAGGTACTCCTAGCTGCTCTCCCCCTAATGAGACAGCAGACTCCTCCTCTCCACCCTGTATTCCCTGTGTCCATTCAACCAGCTCCTATCCCTTTCTGCTTTCTCATCTCGCCTCTAGACAGGAGCTGCCCACCTAGTCTGATGTGTCTCCTTGAGCCAAGAAGCTCACTCTTCACCAGTATCACTTTCTGTCTTATAGTCCAGTCCAATCCCTGTCCGAAGAGTTGGCTTCGGGAATAGATCCAGTCTTGGGCTAACAAGAGGTTCCAGGCACCATGACCTCCAGGGTCCCTCTAGTCTCAGTCAGACCATAAAGTCATATTTTGAGGAGAATTTGAGGTCTTCATCCCACTGTTCTCCTGCTCCATCGGGGATTTTCTTTTGTGCCCCCTGCCAGTGTAGTCGTCAGTGGTAGCCGGGCATCATCTAGTTCTTCTGGTCTCAGGCTGATATAGTGTCTGGTTTATGTGGCCCTTTCTGAGACCAACTGATGCTCTTAGATGGTTGCTTGCTAGCATTTATGACCCAATACGCCACTCACCAAAGTGAAATGCAGAACGTTTTCTTAATATACTTTGTTATGCCAATTGACCTAGATGTTCCCTGAAATCATGGTTCCCAGACCCCAGTCCTGCTACTCTGGCCTTCGAAGTGTTTGGTTGTATTCAGGAAACTTCTTAGCTTTTTGTTTAGCCCAGTTGTACTGACCTCCCCTGTATTGTGTGTTATCTTTCCCTTCACTTAAAATGGTTCTTGTCTACTATCTAATTAGTGAATACCCCTCTCAGTTCCTCCCCACCCTTATAACCATCAAATAATATTTTCCTCCATGTTTAAACTTTTTCTTGAGTTCTTATAATAGTGGTCTCATACAATGTTTGTCCTTTGGTAACTGACTGATTTCACTCAGCATTATGCCTTCCAGATTCCTCCATGTTATGAGATGTTTCATGGATTCTTCATTGTTCTTCATTGTTAGGTAGTACTCCATTATGGGAATATACCATTATTTATCCATTCATCTGTTGATGGGCACCTCGGTTGCTTCCATCTTTTTTCCTGCTGTACACGGTGCCGCAGTGAACATGGGTGTGCATATACTGTTTATGTGAGGGGTCTTATTTCTCAAGTATATATTCCAAGGAGTGGGATTGCTGGATCATTTCTAGCTTTCTAAGGAAGCGCCAAATTGATTTCCAAAGTAGTAACATTTTACATTCCCACTAGCAGTGTGTAAGTGTTCCAGTCTCTCTACAACCTCTTCAACATTTATTATTTTGTGTTTTTTTGATTAACACTAGCCTTGTTGGGGTGAGATGGTATCTGATTGTAGTTTTGATTTACATTTTTTTTTTTTAATAGCTAATGATCGTGAGTATTTCCTCATGTATCTGTTAGCTCCTGAATGTCTTTGGTGAAGAGCCTGTTCATGTCCTTGCCAGTTTTTTAATTGGGTTATTTGTCTTTTTGTTGTTGAGTTTTTGCTGTATCGTGCAGATTTTAGAGATCAGATGCTGATTTGATTTTTCGTAGCCAAAAAGTTTTCCAGTCTGTTGGTTAGATCTGCAGTATCTTTGTTGAGTTTCTTTCAAGTTGTTCCGTCCTTCATCGAAAGTGATGTGTTAAAGTTTCCTACTACTGTTGTAGAACTGTCTGTTTTACTATTGTAGAACTCCAGTTCAGTTGGAGTTTGCTTTATGTATTTTGGAGGTCTGTCATTAGGAACATAAATATTTATTAGGGTTATGTCCTTTTGGTGGATTAACCCTTTAATAGTTAATGATGCCCTTCTGTCTCTTATAATGGATGTTGACTTTAAGTCTGTTTTATCAGAGATTATTATTGCCATTCCTACTCTCTTTTGGTTACTATTTGTTTGATATGTATATTTTTTCCCATCCTTTGATTTTTAGCCATTTATGTCCTCATATCCGAAGTGTGTCTGTCGTAGGCAACATATTGATGAATCATGGATTTCTTTTATCCATTCTGCACTCTCTCTTTTCTGTGCGATTATTGATAGTTATGTATTTACCGTTGTCATTTTGTCATGCCTTTTTTTTGTGTGGTGTTAATGATTTCTTTGTTCCACTTAAATTTTTTTGCTAAGTTGTTTTTGTTTATGGATTTTCTTTCCATATCCTCAATTGTTGTTGACTTTGTGCTTACTGATTCTTTTTGATTTTCTTTTTGTTTGGTAAGTAGATTTATTAATTTTGCCTGTGGTTACTCTGAAATTCACCTTTATCTTCCTAAGTTTAAAACAGTCTGTTATATCTTGATATCGCCTTGACTTCCTCTCCATTTGTTCCCCCTTTTTGTTTAGAAGCTGTCATTGTTTACAGATTGGCAGCTCTGGTATCCTGTTTTCAGTTTTGCGCTTTATTTTACTTTTGAGAATTCTTTATCTGGGTTGGTATCTGTGTGATGTTGTTATGTGTCTTAGTTTCAGATTGTTCTCTGATATTGTTGGTTCTCTGTCTGAAGGACTCCCTTTAATGTTTTTTTTAAAGGTTGGTCTGATTTTTACAAATTCCCTTATTTTTCTTTTATCTGAAAATGTTCTAGTTTTGTCATTCTATTTGAAAGACAGTTTTGCTGAATATAAGATTCTTGGTTGGCAGTTCTTTTCTTTGAGTGCTTTACATATGTCATCCCATTACTTTCTTGCTGCATGTTTTCTGCTGAGAAATCAGTGCTTAGTCTTATTGGTGCCCCCTTGTAGGTGATATTTTGTTTTTCTTGAGCTGCTCTTTTTTTTAGCTCTTAGAATTCTTTCTTTGGTTTTGGAAAGTTTGATTATGATATGTCTTAGGGACTTTTTTAGGGGGTCTGGAATCGACTGAACGGTGCTGGGTTTGGTTTGTTTGGTTTATCCCCTATGGGGTTTGTTGAGCTTCTTGCATGGAAACCTTCTCATCTTTCATGACATTAGGGAAATTTTCTGGCAATAAATCTTTGAAAATTCTCTCTATACTTTTTTTTTTTCTCTTCCTCTTCTGGAATTTCTATCATGTGTAAATTATTATTCTTGATAGTGTCCCATATAACTTTTAAGCTTTCTTCATTTTTTGTCATTCTTTTTTGTGATTGTTCCTCAAACAACTTAGTAACAAGGAAGTTGTTCTCTATTTTGCTGGTTCTTTCTCTCATTGATTAAATTCTCCTTCTGTGTACTCCATTGCATTATTTACTTCTGATATTTTATTGTTAATCTTCTGAATTTCTAGTTGTTGTTTTTGTATGGTTTCTAATTGTCTGTCTTGTGATTTTGTTCTTGTATTGTTTTCCTGAATTCTTCTAGGGTTTTGTCTGTGTTTTCCTTGATCTCTTTGATGGTCCTATATATGTCTTTTGAATCCCTCATCAGGTGGTTCTATTACTGTTTCTTCCTCAGTAAGGTTTTCTGCTCCTTTATTTTGCTCAGCTTTTTGAGCTGTCTTATCCTGTTTCTTCCTATGATTTGTTATTGTCTACTGTCTCTGAGGTATTAAGGTGTTAATTTATTTATGTATTTCTTTCTTGATTGTATGTTTTGTGCTGATATTTTTTTACTATACTTTAGAAGAGGGTTTACAGTACTAACTAGCTTCTCATTAAATAGTTGGTACACGTATTCTTTTGTGACACTGGATATCAACCCTACGACATGTCAACACTCTCCCCTCCTTGACCTTGGGTTCCCTGTTACCAGCTTTCCTGTCCCCACCTGCCTTCTCATCCTTGCCCCTGGGGTAGTGTGCCCCTTTAGTCTTGTTTTGTTTTATGGGCTTGTTGAATCTTTGGCTGAAGGGTGAGCCTCAGGAGTGACTTCATTACTGAGTTAAAAGTGTGATCGGGGGCCATATTCTTGGGGTTTCTGTAGTCTGTCAAGCCAGTAAGTGTGGTCTTTTTTTGTGAGTTAGAATTGTGTTCTACATTTTTCTCCATCTCTGTCCAGGGCCCTCTGTTGTGACCCCTGTCAGAGCAGTCAGTGGTGGTAGCCAGGCACCATCTAGTTGCACTGGACTCAATCTGGTGGAGGCTGTGGTAGTTTTGGTCCATTAGTCCTTTGGATTAATCTCTCCCTTGTGTCTTTAGTTTTCTTCATTCTACCTTGCTCCTGATGCATGGTAATTTGTTTTGTTTTGATGTATCCAGAGCCTTGTTTCTTTTCTTTCTCTTTAGAATGACTTTATTCCTTTGTATTACTTATTTTGTGGTTCTGGCTTATTTGTAACTTTGGTGGTATATTTTGTCTGAGCATGATTTCCTCTCACTATGGGGTATGGTGGGTCACACTCATGTGTGAATGTTCTTTGGGTAGGCTCGTTTGTCTTCCCTTACTGGATTGAGTGGAGGTGGGAGAGCTGGCTCTTCTCCTGATATTGGGTGACAAGTGTTGGGTGTTCAGGTTCCTTCCATAGCACTTGTGGGACCATGGGATCCTTCTGGGTTAGTGATAGAGTTAGTGTGTTTTCTGGAGGTCAGGGCAGGATGTTTCCATATCCACCATGAGAGAGTGCTACCCAAATAGATGGGGTAGGCCCACTGTACGTGCACAAATTGTTATCTCATTAGGTGGTAGGGTATCAAGGGGTTTCAGCACAAGTGTAGACAGCCTGCAAGAACTCTTTGAATATGGGATGTGTGGCATTGCAGATGGTGAGATGTAGGCTGAGGGCACTAGGATCTCCTGATCATCATTTGACGGAGGTTCAGTTGGCACCTGTCAGGATATATTGCCATTGCTGCTGAGGTGATGTGTCTTTCCAGCTGGTTACTGGAGCATGGGTGCAGGGAGCGTTCTTACTGATCTCTGGGTTGGGCATTGTGTGTGTGCCTTGCGGGTTTCTCAGTGGTTGGGTTGAGAGTGCATGGGTCACGTGTCACTGGGTAGGTAGCACAGGAACTTGCACTGCTGATCACCAGGTGGGTGGAATGGTGGGCGGGAGAGGGGAGTTTCAGTCCTCCGATTGCCAGTCTGGTGGTGGGAGTGGTGGGCTGTGTAGCGCAGGGGTGGATGGAGCGTGCATGAGCCTCTGGTTGCAGGTCCGACAGTGTACGACTGTGTGCTGTGGATTGCCAGGTGTACAAGTTGGCATGAGAATGGACGGGGCAGATGAAAACCTCGGGTTGCAAGTGTGACAGCACGGTGCTGTGTGATGTGGATTGCCAGGTGGCAAAGGGAAGAGAGGCACACTCCTGGGAACTGGGAGGGAAGCGGGGAGCATAGAGAGGGAGCTGAGGCACTCCCCACAGAGTGCAACCAGTGATCAGGACTAGCTCTGACCAGATGCTGGGAGTGCGCTGTTCAGAGTCTGGTCAAGTGAGGGATCTCTAGTTGCCACTTCAAGGATCCTCCACTCTGGCAGTGCCAGCTGCCCTAATGACCGGAAACTGCTGCTGGTGAGTACTTCTGCCCTATTTTCTACCTCACTCCCTACTCTGTGGTTGCCTGGATGCCTAGGGCTCTCGCCTGCCTTCCTGCACTTTGCTTACTTAGGTATGGTTCATGTTTTGCTCACCTTGTTTTGCTCCACGTTTGTCTACACAGTATCTCTATCTCTTAATGGGGGTTCTGTGAAGTTGCCTTCCTGAGCTCCTCACCTAGGAATGTAGCTCACTTTGTCTTAAGATGGCCACATGGTTCTGGGCTGGCTGGCAGGATGCCTACAGTCTGTAAGACTTGTTTGCTGTTTTCATTCAGTTCTCCTTTCCTTCGGTGTTTGACTCATTTGCTGTTCTGGGTTCCCAGATTGTCATCTGTCTTAGTCATCTGGTGCTGCTATAATAGAAATACCACTAGTGGACGGCTTTAAGAAAGGGAAGTTTATTCTGTCAAAATCCAGTAGGCCAGAAGTCTGAATTCAGGGCGCCAGGTCCAGGGGAAGGCTTTCTGTCTTTGTCATCTCTGGAGGAAGGTCCTTATCATCAGTCTTCCCTTGGTCTGGGAGCATCTCCATGCAGAAACATCAGGTCCAAAGGGACACACCTTGTTCCCAGCACTGCATTCTTGGTGGTGTGAGGTTCCCATGTCTCTCTGCCTGCTCCTCTCTCTCGTATCTCAAAATAGATTGGCTTAAGACACTATCTAATCTTAAAGATCTCATCCGTATAACTGCCACTAATCCATCTCATTACATCATAGTGATAGGATTTACAACACATAGAAAAATATCATGAAATGACAAAATGGTGGACAATCACACTATACTAGAAATCATGGCCTAGCCAAGTTAACAAATATTTTGGGGGGACACAGTTCAATCCATGACATCGTCTTTATCTGTTTCACTTGGTTTCTTGGTTCTTTGCTGTAGGGGGACAGCGTGGTGTGTGTGACTAAGCTGCCATCTTGGGTCATTTCCTCCTTCCTTAGCTTCTGTTTATCTGGGAATGTTCTATTTTTTGCCCTCAATTTTGAAGGACTATTTTGTCAGATACAGAATTATTATTTGGCAGTTTCTTTTTTTTTTCTGTCATTGTCATAAGTATGTGACCCCACTGCTTTCTGGCCTTCGTGATTTCTGAGGAGAAATTGATATTTAATCTTTTTGAGGATTCTTTGCATGTGATGATTTGCTTCTCTCTTGCTGCTTTCAAAACTCTTTGTCTTTGGTGTTCATCAGGTTGATTATAATGTGTCTCACTGTGGATCTCTTTGGGTTTATCCTTGGAGTTCATTGAGCTTCTTGCATGCATAGATTCATGACTTTGATCAAATTTGGAAAGTTTTCAGCCATTATTTCTTGAAATATTCTTTCTGTTCCTTTCTTACTTTCTCCTCATTCTGGGATATCCATAATGTGTATATTTTCTGCATGATGGCATCCTACAGGTGTGTTAGACTCTGTACATTGTTTTAAAGTTCTTTTTTCTTTCGGTTTCTCAGATTGGATTATTTCAGTTGTCCTATCTTCAAGTTCACTGATTCTTCCTTCTGCCAGCTCAAATCTGCTGCTGAGCCCCTCTAGTGAATTTTTCATTTCAGTCATTGTACTTTTCTGTTTGGTTCTTTTTTTTATGTGTATAATTTATATCTCTAGTGATATTCTCGCTTTGTTTATAGATTGTTTTTCTGATTTCCGTTAGTTCTTTGTGTTTTCTTTTAGCTCTTTGAGCATATTTAAAAGAGTTGTTTAAAAGTCTTTATCTAGTAAGTCCGGTAACTTGGCTTTCTTGGGGATGATTTCTGTCACTTTGTTCCTTTGAATGGGCCATTCTCCCCTGTTTCTCTGTATACCTTGTGATTTTTTTAATTGAAAATCAGATATTTGAGTAATATGAGGACTTTTGAAATGAGATTCTCCCCCTTGTACCGGACTTTCTTTTCTTCCTTCTTTCATTTCTTCCTCCATTCCTCTCTGTTTGTCTCTTTGTTTTGTTGTTGAAGTCCATTGGTTTAGTGACTTTCACAAATTAGTTTTGCAAAGTCTGAATTACTTGGTGTGTGTGTTCACTGAAGTCTCTGTTTCTTTAGGTTGTGCTCAGCTATTGTTCTGACAGAGACTTCCATGAACACTAGGAGTTGAAACGAAAAAGAAAAAAAATGAAAGAAAACAGGAAAAAGAAGCAAAGGTAAGCAATGAGAGAAAAAATCCTCTGTGGTCCTTGCAGATAGGGTCTGTCCTGCAACACTCCTTCAATACTCAGCAAGGTTTACACTGACCTAGAGATCAACCTAAAGTGAATGTTAAAGGTGTTCTCAGGTCTTTTCTGGGTGAGCATCTTAACCTAGGCGTTTGTGTGTCTTTTTAAATTCCTCAGTATCCCCGGGTGCTTCTGAATGCCCCAGTTTCCCAAAGAAGCTCTCGTTCTGGCCCCTTGACCTTACCCCACAGCTTTCTAACGTGTGTCTGAATCTTCTCCTCTTAACCCAGGACTTTCCGTTAGCCCGCTACTCCTCCATCTGTACTACCTCCTATTAGGCCAACAAGGCTAATAGCAGTAACCAACAAACATTTTGACTGTTTGTGTGACTAATCAGGTATCCGTCAATTACATGTAATTACAATGACTCTGTGTTGGTTGCTGTTGTTTTTAGGTGCCACTGAGTCAATTCTGACTCATAGCAACCCTGTGTGCAACAGAACGAAACACTGGCAGGTCCTGCGCCATCCTCACAGTCGGTGTTATGCTTAAGCCCATTGTTGCAGCCCCTGTGTCAATCCGTCTTGCTGAGGGTCTTCCTCTTTTTCGCTGACCCTTTACTTTATGATGTCCTTCTCCACGGGCAGGTCCCTCCTGATAACATGTGCAAATTATGTGAGACAAAGTTTCACCCACCTTGCTTCTAATGAGCATTCTGTCTGTACTTCCTGCAAGACAGGTTTGTTTGTTCTTCTGGCGATGCATGGTATTTTCAATATTCTTCACCAACACTGTGATTCAAATGTACCAATTCTTTTTCGGTCTTCTTTAATTATTGTCCAACTTTCATGGGCATATGAGGCAATTGAAAACATCATGGCTTGAGTCAGGCGCACCTTAGTTGTTAAAGTGACATCTTTGCTTTCTAACACTTCGAGGAGATACTTGCAGCACATTTGCCCAAATGCAATGTGTCATCTGTTTTCTTGACTGCTGCTTCCATGGATGTTGATTGTGCATCCAAGTAGAATGAAATCCTTGACAACTTCAATCTTTTCTCCGTTTATTGTGATGTTGTTTATTGGTCCAGTTGTCAGGATTTTTGTTTTCTTCATGTTGAAGTGTAATCCATACTGAAGGTTGTGGTCTCTGATCTTCATCAGTAAGTGCTTCAAGTCCTCTTCACTTTCAGCAAGCAAGGTTGTGTCATCTGCATGTCTCAGGTTGTTAATGAGTCTTCCTCCAATCCTAAGTTGCTAAGTAGGTCCAAATCAGTGTTGTTCTCTTCTACCATCACAATCTATATTTATTCCTTTTTTTTTTTTTTTTTTAACAGTTTACAGAATGTCGTTTTCATGTTACCTCATTTAATCTTCACAGCATCCCATGTGGAAAATAGCCTTTGTTCTCTTGTTTTACAGATGCGGAAACTGAGACTCGATGTCGTTAAGTTACTTTCTCCAAACCTTCCAAATAATTAATGGATTTTAAAACTAGACCTTCTGGAACCACAACTTGTACTTTTCATAAGGCAATATTGTATCCCCTGGAATGGAAACAGGTGGTGACCCAAGACTCTCAAGAGTTGCTGTCAGTCAGTCAGTGCCCAGGAGAGTTTCCAGACACAACTTGTGGACCCAGGAGTAGGCAGGGAAGATGAGTGTATTCAGTCCCCTAAGCTATCCACTTGTCTCCCTTCCCCTACTTAAATGGTGCTTGGCTATAAATTGACTATGGCCCAATGGTTCCTTTGTGCATTCTTTCACTCAACAGGTATGTGTTATTTTGGCCATATATGTGACTACTATAGTTCAGAAACCATTCTGCCCACTGAGAATTCAGCAATAAGCAAAATAGATTAAAAAAAAAAGTCTGTGCTCTAATAGAGCTTAAATTCTCAATGGAGAATGTGATAACAGGTAAATGAACAAACATGTTCATTTACTTATTCATTTAATTTTGGGGACAATAAGTACTTTGGAGAGAAATAAAACCAGTAAGAGGAACCTGGAGTTCCAGGGCATGAGGTTTGTTGTTTTAGATAGGTGATGAGAGATGACCTTGTTAAGGTGAAGGAACTGGGAAATGAGACACAGATATAGGGAGAAGGGTACTACTCCAGGATGAATGAACAGCAAGTTGAAAAGCACTAATGCAGCAGGGTGTGTGGGGTTTTCTAGAAACAGCAAGGAAACCAGTGAGTCCAGAGCAGAGTGAGCCAGGGGAAGATGATAAGAGAGGAGTAATAGGGGACAATCATGGAGAGCATTATTGGTCATTTGTCTTTTTTTTTATGGTCAACAGATTTTTTTTTCTGAATTTTATTAGTTTTTTTTGTTTTTTAGAATATACAGAACAAAACATACACCAATTCAACATTTTCTGCATGTACAATTTAGTGACACTGATTGCATTCTTCATGTTGTGCAACCATTCTCACCCTCCTTTTCTGAGTGGTTCCTTCCTCATTAACATAGACTCACCCTATATAGATGGTTCTTAAAAGAGCATATTGCTAAACTCTTGACCGATTTTGAGATGACTTCAGGGAATATTTTTGGTTTAATGTTTAAAAATCATTTCAGGGCAATAGTTTCAGTGGTTAATCTAGTCTGTATGGCTCCAGAAAGTATGGATTCCATGAGAATTTGAAGCTCTGCAATGAGGATTCTTCTATGGACTTTTTGATCAAAATGTTTAGTAATGGTAGACAGACACCATCCAGTTCTTCTGGTCTTATGGCAAAGGAGGCAGTTGTTCATGGAGGCTATTAGCTACACATTCCATCTCCTTCTCTTATTCCCGACCCTCTTTTTTCCCCGCATTGCTCCAGGTGAATAGAGATCAATTGTGCCTTGGACAGCTGCCTGCAAGCGTTTTAAGACCTCAGTCACTACAAAACAAACTAGGAGGTAAAACAGAAGCACTAAATAATACATTATTAGGTCAGTTAACTGGGATGGTCCATGAAATCATAACCGTGAACCTCCAAGCCAAGGAACCAAATCCCATGAGATGTTTGGTTATACATAAGCAGCCTCAACAGCTCCTTTTTTTTTTTTTTTTTTTGTCGTTATAAATATATCTCTCACGCAACTTTTGCCAGTTCAGCTTTTTACAGGTATATAGTTGACAGCAATTACAATACTTAGCTATGCAACCCTTGTTTAATCAATGTGATTTTTCCAACACCGTCAACCCCCGTTTCCTCCTCCTTCCCTGCCTCAGGTAACCACTAATAAACTTTGGGCTCTGTACATTTGCCTTTTCTTGTCTTTTTATATAATGGAGGTCATGTAATATTTTTCCTTTTATGATTGGCTTATTTCACTCAGCATACTGTCACATGTATCAAGACTTTATTTCTCCTACTGGATGATAGTATTCCATTGTATGTATGTACCACATTTTGTTTATGCATTCATTTGTAGATGGGCATTTAGGTTGTTGCCACCTTTTGACTATTGTGAATAGTGCTGCAGTGAACGTTCTTGCACAAGTCCCTATTTGAGTCTTTGCTATCAAGCCTTTCAGGTATATACCTAGGAGTGGAATTGCTCGGTCACATGGTAGCTCCATTTTTGGGTTAAAAAATTTTTTCTTTTTATTCATGGTGCTTTAAGTGAAAGCCTACAAATCAAGTCAGTTTCTCATACAAAATCTTATGAACACCTTGCTATGTACTTCTAGCTGCTCCCCCCGAAATGAGACAGCACACTCCTCATCTCCAACCTGTATTCCCGGTGTCCATTCAACCAGCTCTTATACCTCTCTGCTTTCTCATCTTACCTCTAAACAGCAGTTGCCCAAATAGTCTCATCTGTGTGCTTGAGCCAAAAATCTCACTCCTCACTAGTATTATTTTCTGTCTTATTGTGCAGTCCAATCCCTGTCTGAAGAATTGGCTTTGGGAATGGTACCAGTCTTGGGGTAACAAAGGGTCTGGGGACCATGACTTGCAGGTTACCTCTAGTCTCAGTCAGATCATTAAGCCTAGTCTTTTTATAAGAATTTGAGGTCTGCATCCCACTGTTCTCCTGCTCCATCAGGGATTCTCTGTTGTGTTCCCTGTCAGGGTAGTCATGGGTTGTCGCTGGGCACCATGTAGTTCTTCTGGTCTCAGATTGATGTAGTCTCTGGTTTATGTGGCCCTTTCTGTCTCTTGGGCTCATCTTTACCTTATGTCTTTGTTATTCTTCAGTTTTCTCTGCTCCAGGTGGGTTGAGACCAATTGATGCATCTTAGATGGCTGCCTGCTAGCATTTAAGACCCCAGATGCCACTCATCAATGTGAGATGCAGAATGTTTTCTTTGTGCATTTTGTTATGCAAATGACCTAGATGTCCCCTGAAAACATGGTCCTCAAACCTCAAGCCCTGCTACTCTGGCCTTCAAAGTGTTCAGTTGTATTCAGGAAACTTCCTTTCTTTTAGTTTAGTCCAGTTGTGCTGAGCTCTCCTGTATTGTGTGCCGTCTTTCCCTTCACCGAAAATAGTTCTTGTCTGCTATCTAATTAGTGAATACCCCTTCCCTCCCTCCCCACCCTCATAACCATGAAAGAATATTTTCTTCTGTGTTTAAACTTTTTCTTGAATTCTTATAATAGTGGTCTCGTACAATATTTGTCCTTTTGCAGCTGACTAATTTCATTCAGCATAATGCCTTCCAGATTCCTCCGTACTATAGATGTTTCACGGATTCATCATTGTTCTTAACCATTGTGTAGTATTCCTTTTGTGAATATACCATCATTTATCTATTCATCCATTGATGGGCACCTTGGTTGCTTCCATTTTTTGCTATTATAAACAGTGCTGCAGCGATCATGGGTGTGCATGTATCTGTTTATGTGAGGGCTCTTATTTCTCTAAGATAGATTCCAAGAAGTGGGATTGCTGGATTGTATGGTAGTTCTATTTCTAGCTTTTTAAGCAAGCGCCAACTCAATTTCCAAAGTGGTTGTACCATTTTACATTCCTGTCAGCAGTGTGTAAGTGTTCCAGTCTGTCCACAAGCTCTCGTACATTGATTATTTTGTATTTTTTGGATTAATGCCGGCATTGTTTGGGTGAGATGGTATCTCATTGTAGTTTTGATTTGGATTTCTCTAATGGCTAATGACTGTGAGCATTTCCTCATGTATCTGTTAGCTGCCTTAATGTCTTCTTTGGTGAAGTACCTGTTCATATCCTTTGCTCATTTTTTAATTGCATTATTTGTCTTTTTGTAGTTGAATTTTTACAGTATCATGTAGGTTTTAGAGATCAGATGCTGATGAGAATTGTGGTAGCCCAAAACTTTTTCCCAGTCTGTACGTTATCTTTTTCCTCTTTTGGTGAAGTCTTTGGATAAACATAGGTGTTTGATTTTTTTTTTTCCAGATACCGAGTTTTTCTTCTGGTGTTTGTGCATTGTTACTAATGTTTTGCATACTGTTTATGCCATGTATTAGGGCTCCTAGCACTGTCCGTATTTTTTCTTCCATGATCTTTATTGTTTTAGATTTTCTATTTAGGTCATTGATCTATTTTCAGTTAGTTTTTGTGCATGGTGTGAGGTGTGGGTCTTTTTTCATTTTTTTGCAGATGGATATCCTCTTATGCCAGCACCATTTGTTAAAGAGACTGTCTTTTCCTTATTTAACAGACTTTGGGCCTTTGTCAAATATCAGCTGCTCATATGTGGGTGGATTTATGTCTGGATTCTCATTTCTGTACCATTGGTCTATGTATCTGTTGTTGTACCAGTACCAGGCTGTTTTGACTACTGTGGCAGTATAATAGGTTCTAAAATCAGGTAGTGCAAGGCCTCCCGCTTTGTTCGTTTCCTCAATAATGCTTAACTTATTGGGGACCTCTTTCCTTTTCATATGATGTTGCTGATTTGCTTCTACCTCTCATTAAAATCTGTCATTGGTATTTGGATTGGGATTGCATTGTATCTATGGATCACTTTGGGTAGAACGGACATTTTTACAATGTTGAGTCTCCCTATCCATGAGCAAGGTATGTTTTTCCACTTATGTTGGTCTCTTTTGGTTTCTTGCATTAATGTCTTGTAGTTTTCTTTGTATAGATCTTTTACATCTCTGGTTAGATTTATTCCTAAGTATTTTCTCTTCTTGGGGGCAATTGTAAATGTTATTGATTTGGGGATTTCCCTCTTTGATGTTCTCTTTGTTGGTGTGGAGGGATCCAAATGATTTTTGTGTATTTTTCTTATATGCTGGTACTCTGCTGAAACGTTCTGTTAGTTTCAGTAGTTTTCTTGAGGATTGCTTAGGGTTTTCTGCATATAAGATAATGTCATCTGCAGAGATTCTTTTACTTCTTCTTCGCTAATTTGGGTGCCCTTTTTTTCTGTATCTAGCCTAATCGCTCTGGCTAGGACATCCAGTACAATGTTGAATAAGAGAAATGATAGAGTGTATCCTTCTCTGGTTCCCTTTCTCAAGGGGAATGCTTTCAGACTGTGTGCATTTAGGGTGATGTTGGCTGCTGGCTTTGTATAAATGCCCTGTATCATGTTGAGGAATTTCCCTTATATTCTTATTTTGCTGAGAGTTTTTATCATGAGTAGGTGTTGAACTTTGTCAAATGCCTTTTCTGTAGCAGTTGATAAAATCATGTGGTTCTTGTCTTTTGTTTTATTTATATGGTGGATTCCATTGATTGCATTTCTAATGATGAGCCCTCCCTGCATACCTGATATGAATCCCACTTGGTCATGGTGAATTATTTTTTTTTGATATGTTGTAGAAATCTTTTGGCTAGAAGTTTGTTGAGGGTTTTTGCATCTAGGTTCATGAGGGATATAGGTCTGTCATTTTCTTTTTCTGTGGTGTCTTTACCTGATTTTTGTATCAGGGAAATGCTGGCTTCATAGAGTGAGTTTGGGAGTATCCGATCCTTTTCTGTGCTGTGAAATACCTTGAATAGTGGGGGGGTTAACTCGTCTCTGAAAATTTGGTAGAATTCTCCAGTGAAGCCATCAGGGTCAGAGCTTTTTTTTGTTGGGAGTTCTTTAATTACCTTTTCAATCTCTTCTTTTGATATGAATTTTAGTTGTTCTACCTCTATTTGTGTTTGTTTACGTAGGTAGTGTATTTCTAAAATTTGTCCATTTTTTCCAGGTTTTCAAATTTTCAGAGTACAGTTTTTCATAGTAATCTGAAATGATTGTTTTAATTTCAGTTGGGTCTGTTGTGATATCACCCATGTCATTTCTTATTTCAGTTGTTTGCTTCGTCTCCTGTTTTTCTTTTGTAACTCTGGCCAGTGGTTTATCGATTGTTAGTCTTTTCAAAGAAAGAGCTTTTGGTCTTGTTAACTCTTTCAATTGTTTTGTTCTCTATTTCATTTAATTCTGCACTAAATTTTATTATTTGCTTACTTCTGGTTCCTGAGGGTTTCTTTTGCTGCTGTCTTATTTGTTCAAGTTGTAGGGGTAGTTCTTTGACTTTGGCCCTTTCTTCTCTTTGGACGTGTGCATTTATGGCTATAAATTAACGTCTGAGTACTGCTTTAGTTGAGTCCTAAAGATTCTGATAGGAAGTGTTTTCATTCTCATTGGATTCTATGAATTTCTTTATTCTGTCGATAATTTCTTCTATAACCCAGTCGTTTTTGAGCAAGGTGTTGTTCCATTTCCATGTGTTTGATTTCTTTTCTCTGCTTTTTCTGTTATTGATTTCTACTTTTATGGCTTTATGATCAGAGAAGATGTTTTGTAATATTTCTATGTTTTGGATTCTGTTAAGGCTTGCTTTATGACCTAATATGTGGTGTCTTCTTGAGAATGTTCCAAGAACGTTGGAAAAGAAAGCATACTTGTCTGCTGTTGGGTGGAGTGTTCTGTGTTTGTCTACAAGGTCAAGTTGGTTGACTGTGGCATTTAGATCTTCCGTGTCTTTGTTGAGCATCTTTCTGGATGTTCTGTCCTTCATCAAAAGTGGTGTGTTGAAGTTATTGTATAGCTGTGTATCTCACTTTTCAGTGCTGTTAGAGTTTGCTTTATGTATCTTGCAGCCCTGTCGTTGGGTGCATAAATATTTAATATGGTAATATCCTCCTAGAATATTGTCCCTTTAATCATTATATAGTGTCCTTTCTCATCCTTTGTGGTGGATTTAACTTTAAAGTCTATTTTGTCGGAAATTAATGTGGACACTCCTTCTCTTTTTTGATTGTCGTTTGCTTGATATGTATGTTTTTTTCATCTTCTGAGCTTTAGTTTGTTTGTGTCTTTAAGTCTAAGATGTGTCTCTTGTAGGCAGCATATAAACGGATCGTGCATTTTTTTTTAAGCATTCTGCCACTCTCTGTCTTTTTATTGGCACATTAAGTCCATTTCCGTTCAGGGAAATTATGGAAAAGTATGAGTTTAGTGCTCTCATTTTGATGTCTTTTTGTGTGTGTTGTTGACCATTTCTTTTTTCCACTGAATTTTTTGTGTTGAGTAGTTTTTCTTTATAAATTGTCTTTTCCTTTTTTTGAGTGTTGATTTTGTTTTTGCTGAGTCTTTATGTTTTTCTTGTATTTTATTTTGATGTGTAGGAGTGTTAATCTCCTTTGTGTTTACGGTATTATTTTCCCCTAGTTTTCTAAGTTTAAACCAAACTTTTATCTCTGTATTGCCTTGATTTCTTCATATGAAAGATCTATGAGTACATTTTCTTGTCCCCCTTGATTGATTTAATGCCTTCTTTTACATAATGACGTCTCTTTTTCCCTGTTTTGCGCAATTTTTTATTGACTTGTTTTTGTGATTTCCCTACATTGGTTGATATCTGATTTCTCTGTCGTATGTTCTAATCTTGGGTTTTTGTCTGATGCTATTGACTTTTTGAACCAGAAAACTCCCTTTAGTATTTCATGTAATTTTGTTTTAGTTTTTGCAAATTCCCAAAACTTCTGTTTATCTGGAAATGTCTTAATTTTACCTTCATATTTGAGAGACAGTTTTGCTGGATATATGATTCTTGGCTGGCAGTTTTTTTCCTTCAAGGCTTTTTGTATGTTATTCCATTGCCTGCTTACCTTCATTGTTTCTGTTGAGTAGTTTGAGCTTATTCTTACTGACTCTCCTTTGTAGGTGAGTTTTTCTTTATCCCTAGCTGCACCTAAATTCTCTTTATCTTTGGTTTTGGCAAGTTTGGTTATAATATGTCTCGGTGACTTTCTTTTGGGATCTATCTTGTGTGGAGTTAGGTGAGCATCTTGGATAGATATCTTGTCATCTTTCATGGTATCAGGGAAGTTTTCTGCCAGTAAATCTTCAGCAATTCTGTCTGTATTTTCCATTTTCCGTCCCTGTTCTAGTACTTGAATCACACGTAGATTATTTCTCTTGATAGAGTTCCACATGTTTCTTAGGGTTTATTCAGTTTTTAATATTCTTTTATCGGTTTTTCTTCAAATATATTGGTGTCAAGTGTTTTATCTTCAATCTTGTTAATTCTGACTTTCATTGCTTCAGTTCTGCTCATCTGACTTTCTCTTGAGTTTTCTGATTCTGAAGTATTATTGTTGAAGTTCTGAATTTCTGATTGCAGTGTCTCTATGGATTCTTTCAGCCTTTTAAATTTTTTGTTATGTTCTTGAATAACTGTCTTAATTTCCTCAAATGCTTTATCTGTGTACTCTTTAGTTTGTTCTGCATTTGCCTGATCTCCTTCCTGATCTCTTGAAGAGCTCTGTATATTAATATTTTGCATTCTACCTCTGGTAATTCCAGGAAGACCTCTTCATTCTGAAGTTTCTTTTCTTCTTTGTTTTGGGAGTGTGTTCAAGTGATCATTGTCTGCTTCTTTATATGATTTGATATTAACCGTTGTCTCCAAGCCATCTATAAGTTCCTGTATTAATTTATTTTGTTTGCTTACTGTCTTAGCTTCTTACTTTGTTTTGTTTTGATATACCCAAATAGGCTGCTGGAATGAGCTAACTTCATTATTGGAGGCTTTTAAGCTGTAATGTCTTTGCACGAGGTGGCTCGAGCTGTTACCAAGTATACGAGCATAGGAGTCCATTTGCTTTTCTTGTGTGGATTCAGGGCAGGTGTCCAGTGAACAGGTCACCAAGTGTGTGGTGCATGCTGTCACCTATGGTCTGAGAGGAGAGTAGTGATTGGTATATGCACAAGTTTCTTGTTGCAGCAGGAGGTCACACTCTGAACAAGTCAGGGCTGACAACCACCCCCCAGGTGTCTGTGAGCAAGGTAAGTCCCTGTTCTTTAGAGCATACAGGTGGGTGGGCTCTGAAGCCGTGCCATAACCACCCAGTGCTTTTAACTGTAAGGACTGGGAGGCACCACTTATCCTTGGACCGGTGTTGTGGGTGGCTAGGTGGTATGGGTGGAAACACCAGTCCTCAAGCCCCTGATGTGGGTGGGTGAGGACCCTGCTTAACAGGCAGAGCAGTGTCAAATATCAAAAACTTGGCTCTCCACCCCACAGCTGAAACAGTTAAAGTCAGACTTCAGGCACATAAACCCTTGCAGTGTAACAGCAAAGGCTTAGCTACTGAAATGGGACACAGGTCCATGCAGGGGTCAAAGGCATTCAAAGTCATGGACTGTTTGTGCCTAAACAGGAGCCACTTCTTCCGTAAGTTCCTAGTTTAAGGGAGCCGGCAGATTATTCTTCTCCCAGTTTGTTAATTTGTTCCTTCTGTAAGGGCAGGAGAATGGCTTAAGGTGCACAGTAGGACCTAGCTCAGGCCCAGGAAAACTGACTGTCACCGAAGGTGACTTAGGACCTGGGGCAGAGGGAGGAGGGATCAGATAAATCTGAACGGTAAATTAGATGCAAGCACTTAACTTTTGCCAAGAAGGCTGTTCTTCGCTGATTCCTTAGGGCTGAGTAGATTCTGCTACTCACTCTCTGTGGCTGAGAAAACTGCATTCAGCATGCTACAGCGAGCCCTGCAGTGGTCAAGGCACGGGATTGGGGCTTAGGGGCGCCAGTTCCCACTGAGACAGGTCCAGCAACTCCTCATGCTTCTGAACCATCTTTCCCTCCCCCTGCTGCTCAGTCCAGTTTCTTAACTTTGCTTTGATGTTCACGGGTCCTCGCTTTTCATATATATAATCAATTCACTATTTTTTTTGGGTCTTCTTTGTAAAAGGGACCACCGGAAGCATCTGAGTACTCTCCCATCTTGGCACTGCCTCTCCCATTTTAGTTTTTTGAGGAAGTGCCACAGTTTACCACAACTGCTGTACCGTTTTGTATTCCCACCAGTAATGGATAAGGGCTCCAATTTTCCCACATCCTAACCAACATCTGTTATTTTTTATTATTATTAGACGTCCTGGTGGAAGTGACGTGGTATCTCATTGTGTTTTTGATTTGCATCCCTGTGATGGCTAATGACACTGAGCATCTTTTCATGTCTCTGGTGGCCATTTGAATGCCCTCTTTGGTGAAATGTCTGTTCAAGCCCTTTGCCCATTTTATGATTTTTGTATTTGTCTTTTTGTCACTAAGAGTCAGAATTGACTCATTGGCAACGTGTTTGGTTTGGTTTTTTGTTGAAGTTTTGTATATAGTTTGATTGTTAGATTCTTATACGACATAGAGTTCCTGAAGATATTCTCCAATTTGGTAGCTTGTGTTTTCACCTTTTTGATAAAGTGTTTTTACTTTTTATGAAGTTCCATTTATTTATTTTGCCTTTTGTTCTTTTATTATTATATTAAATAAGCCATTGTTAAAAGCTGGACCTCAAAGCACTGCCCCTGCATTTTCTTCTAAGAAATTTATGGTTTTCGTTCACACATCCGTGAGAGCGAAAATACAACTTTGAGCATTCCAACCGACCAACCCAACCGTGTTGCCGTCAAGTCTATCCTGACTCATAGCAACCCTATAGAACAGAGTAGAACTGCCCCCATAGAGTTTCCAAGGTATGCCTGGTGAATTCAAATTGCTGACCTTTTGGTTAGCAGCTGCAGTGTTTAACCACTACACCACCAGGGCTTTGACCTTGAGTATACACCACCTGAATTTAGACGCCATCTTAAGGATAGATTTCATGCATTGAATACTAATGACCAAAGACCAGAAATGTTGTGGGGTGGCATCAAGGACATCACACATGAAGAAAGCAAAAGATCATTAAAAAAGAGAAGAAAGAAAGAAAAAACCAAAATGAATGTCAGAAGAGACTCTGAATATTGCTCTTGAACATAGAGAAGCTGAAATGAATAGAAGAAATGATGAAGTAAAAGAGCTGAACGGAAGATTTCAAAGGTCCGTTCGAGAAGACAAAGTAAAGTAGTGTAATGAAATGTGCAAAGACATGGAATTAGAAAACCAAAGGGGAAGAACACACTAACCATTTCTGAAGCTGAAAGAACAGAAGAAAAAATTCAAGCCATGAGTTGCAGTATTGAAGGATTCTACAGGAAAATATTGAATAACACAGGAAGCACCAAAAGTAGATGGAAGGAATACACGAAGTCACCGTACCAAAAAGAATTGGTCGATGTTCAACTCTTTCAGGAGGTAGTATATAATCAAGAAACAATGCTACTGAAAAAGGAAGTCCAAGCTGTACTGAAGGCATTGGCGAAAAGCAAGGCTGTAAGAATTGGCAGAATACCAATTGAGATGTTTCAACAAATGAATGCAGTGCTGGAGGTGCCCGCTTATCTGTGTCAAGAAATTTGGAAGCCGTGTACTTGGCCAAGCCACTGGACAAGATCCATATTTGTGCCCATTCCAAATGAAGGTGATCCAACAGAATACAGAAATTATTGAACAACATCATCAATATCACACACAGATAAAATTTTGCTGAAGGTGGTTGTAGCAATACATCAATGGGGAACTGCCAGAAGTTCAAGCCAGATTCAGAAGAGGACATGTAACAAGGTGCATCATTGCTGATGTGAGATGGCCCTTGGCTGAAAGCAGGGAATACCAGAAAGATGTTTACCTGTTTTATTGACTATGCAAAGACATTCAACTGTGTAGATCATAACAAATTATGGGTAACATTTTGAAGAATGGGAATTCCAGAACACTTAATTTTGCTCATGAGGAACCTGTACATAGACCAAGAGGCAGTCATTTGAACAGAAGAAGGGGATACTGAGTGGTTTAAAGTTAAGAAAGGTGTGCGTCAGGGTTGTATCCTTTCAGCATACTTTTTCAATCTGTATGCTGAACAAATAATCCAAGTACACGAAGAAGGATGGGGCATCAGGATTGGAAGAAGACTCATTAACAACCTGAGATATGCAGAAGTCACAACCTTGCTTGCCGACTTAAAAAACATACTGATGAAGATCAAAGATGACAACCTTCAGTGTGGATTGCAACTCAACGTAAAGAAAACGAGACATTTCCAACATGGCACTATAGACAGAAGCACCATGCTATCCCTCTGCAGCAAAGACCCAAAAAACAAAACAAATATATACATCAATTCTGGAACCTTAAGCATCAATTGAAGGAATAAAGAAATCGATCAAGCATCAAATGGAATAAGAAACTGATAGAGAACAGAGAAAACAGAGCTACGGAGTGGAGGTCCCCTACCAGCTAATGCGGCATGGATTCGCCATCTTGGACTACAGCCACCAAGGAATACAGACAGGGAGTATGAGAAGGCAACTTCATGGAGCTCCCAACAGGAGACAGAGCACCTGGTAACCGGGCAAGTGTGTGGTCTTCAGCTAGGTTCTTTGGAGAAGGAAAACCAGTAAAGCGTATGTACATGTAGATACATATATATATATGTGTGTGTGTGTGTTTGTGTATCAATCACATGATTGTAGAGGCTGGAACAACCCAAGTTCATGGATCAGAATAGAGGTTTCTCCTGATTCATGTAGCCCCAGGGGCTGGCGAACCCAAGATGGGCAAGTCAAAGAGGAGCGCTCTTGCTCACAGGCTGTGAAGGCTGATGAATCCCGAGATTGGCAGGTAGGTTGCTAGCTCAAGTCCCAAGAACCAGATGTCAGATGAACTTGAGGTACTTGCAGGGTCCAGAATCAGCCAAACACCTTGGCGAGGCAAGCAGGGAGGAAGTAGGCAGCAGAGGGAGGAGAGATGAATTTGAGGGGCGGTGAACTGCCACATGCCCTGCCTCTGCTGATGCCACTCAGCAGATTCCATCTTGGGGGTGATTACATATCAGATTTCAACAGGAAGTGATCACAATACTGTACAACTGCCAAAACATTGATAATCATGGCCCAGCCCAAGCTGACATGCAATCTTAACCATCACAGTCCATGCCTTGTCAGCTTGGTACCTGTACACATCTCCCCAAACCATACAAAATCTCTGAAGAAAGACAATTAGAAAGTCACACTTGCAGCTAATATGATACAACTAACACACATCCAGCCGAAAACACTCTAGCCCTATTGACATCTTACATTTTATAAGTGAAGAAAACAAAAATATTTGATGCACACATACAAAACAGAAATACTCAAAACAATTACAGTCCTCGTTTCTGCAAGTGGTCATGTGGCCGCAACTGGTATTTAGAACTACCTTCTACCACCACCCATTCCGTATTCCCTTTGTCCTCAGCAAGCACCTCAGCAGGTCATGGTTCTTTGCCTGGTGGGATGGCCCAAACCTTCATTCCTGAAGGGCCTGGGCCATTAGTAGTCATGTCGGAATTGGGTTGCTGTAGTTTTCCGTCGACTTTAATCACAAGGCATGGTAGTACTAGGGGACACCTTAAGAGATCGCCTGCGTTCCAAACATACTCTTCTTTACTTCCATTATGTACTATCAATCTGATTTCCTCTTGGTAATAAGGATCAATCACACCAGCCAGTATGGTAACTCCCTTCTTTGCTTGTTGATCCAGAGACATAAGGAACCCAAAGTGACCAGGTGTCGTTCGTAGCTTCCAGTTCAATGGAATCAGTGATGCGTCTCCAGGTGGTAGCATTCTTCCCTTTGGAACTAAGACCTATAGACATGCAAAGCATAAGGTTGCAGGGATAGGAAGAAGAATCTTATGAGTGGATGACTGGGGGTAATAGTGCATGGTGCCACTTCCATTTCTACCCCTTGATTCCTGGACCCATAAATCCTGATTATGGGAGCAACAGTACCATATACTGGGCCCTGGTTTAGAGCATATAGAGCCTCTGGAGAACACAGTCCCAAACCTGCAAGGTATTGCCACCTACCTAGCGCCGTAATTGTGACTTCAGGGGGCCATTCCATCATTCTGTCATACCGGCTGCTTCAAAATGATGGGGAACATGGTAAGATTAGTGAATTCCATGAGCATGGGCCCACTGCTGCACTTCATTTGCTGTGAAGTGAGTCCCTTGATCAGAGGCAATGCTGTGTGAAGATACCATGACAGTGGATGAGACATTCTGTAAGTTCACGGATGGTAGTTCTGGCAGAAGCATTGCATACTGGGAAGGGAAATCCTTATCCAGAGTAAGTGTCTATTCCACTAAGAGCAAAACGCTGCCTTTTCCATGATGGAAGTGGCCCAGTATAATCAACTTGCCACCAGGTTGTTGACTGATCACATCAAGGGATGGTGCCATATTGGAGAGTCAGTATCGGTCTCTGCTGCTGGCAGATTGGATGCTCATCTGTGGCTGTAGCCAAGTCAGCCTTGGTGAGTGGAAGTCCATGGTGTTGTCCGTGCATAACCTTCATCCCTGCCACCAGGGCCACTTTGTTCATGAGTTCATTGAACAATGACGGGAGTAGCTGGGGAAAGAGGATGACTGGTTTCCATAGAACACATCACCCTATCCACTTAATTATTAAAATAATCCTCTGGTGAGGTCACCCTTTGGTGAGCATTCACATGAGACACATATCTTCACTCCTTTGGCCCATTCAGAGAACACTATCCACATACCTCTTCCCCATAAATTCCTGTCTCCAATTTTTGAATCATATTCCTTCTAAGTCCCTGACCATCCAGCCAAACCTTTGGACACAGCCCATGTGTCAGTATAGAAGCTCACATCTGGCCATTTCTCCTTCCAAGCAAAGTGAAGAACCAGGTGCACTGCTCAAAGTTCTGCCTGTTGGGAGGAGTTCCCGTCAGCACTGTCCTTCAGGGAGGTCCCAGAAAGGGCTGAAGCGCTGCTACTGTTCACTTTTGAGTGGTGCCTGCATGTTGCACAGAATCATCTGTAAACCAGGTACAAGTTTCTCTTTTTCAGTCAACTGATCAGAAGGAGCTCCCCATGAGGCCATAGGTGCAGACTGGGAGATGGACGGTAATATGATAGGAATAGAGACCGTGGGCATTTGGGCTGTTTCCTCATGCAACTTACTCAGGCTTTCAAGTCCTGCTCGGGCCTGATCTTGTATATACTGCTTCCATTTAATGATGGAGTTCTGCTGTGCACATCCAACTTTATGTCTCTGTGGGTCATACAACACGCAGTTGAAAATGGGCAGCTCAGCCCAAATGGTGTTTGGTGTCCCATGGTTAAGCGTTCAGTCTCTGCTAAGGCCCAGTAACAAGCCAAAAGCTGTTTCTCAAAAGGAGAGTAGTTAAATGCAGAGGATGGCAGGGCTTCGCTCCAAAATCCTAAGGGTCTGTGCAGTGGTTCACTGGCAGGGGGCTTGCCAAAGTCTCCAGACAGAATCTCCATCTGCCACGAACGCTTCAAGCACCATTGGATCAGCCGGATCATATGGCCCAAGTGGCAGAGTGGCTTACACAGCAGCCTGAACCTGTTACAGAACCTTCTCTTGTTCTGGGCCCTACTCAAAACTAGGAACTTTTCAAGTCACTTGATAAATAGGCTGGAGTAGCACACCGAAATGAGAAACATTGCCTCCAAATTCCAAAGAGGCTCAGTAGGCACTGTGCCTCTGTTTTAGTTGTGGGAGCAGCCAGATGCAATAACTTATCCTTCAATTTAGAAGGAATATCTCGACATGCCCCATACCATTGGACCCCTAAAAATTTGACTGAGGTGGTAGGTGCCTGAATTTTTTGTGGGATTAATTTACCACTCTCTGGCAGGCAAATGTTTTACCAGTAAGTCCAGAGTCATTGATACTTCTTCCTTACTAGATCCAGTCAGCATAGTGCCATTAATGTAGTGGACCAGTGTGACATCTTATGGGAGGGAAAGCCAATCGTGATCCCTGGTGACTAAATTATGACATAGGGCTGGAGAGCTCATGGAGCGCTGAGGTAGGCCAGTGAAGGTGTATTGCTGGCCTTTCCAGCTGAAGGCAAACTTCTTCTGATGGTCCTTGGAAACAGCTATGGAGAAAAAGGCATTAGCCAGTTCAATAACTGCACACCAGGTACCAGGACATGTATTAATTTGCTCAAGCAGTGAAACTACATCTGGAACAGCATCTACAGTTGGAGTCACAACCTGGTTAAATTTCTGATAACCTACTGTCATCCTCCAAGATCTGTCTGTTTTTTGCACGGGCCAAATAGGCGAGTTGAATGGGGGATGTGGTGGGAATCACCATCCCTGCATCCTTCAAGTCCTTGATGGTGGCAGTAATGTCTGCAATTCCTCCAGGAATGCAGTATAGCTTTTGGTTTACTGTTTTCCTAGGTAGGGGCAGTTCTAATAGCTTCCCCTTGGCTTTTCCTACCAAAATAGCTCTTTCTTCATTTGTGAGGGATTCAGCGTGGGGTTTCTGCCGGTTGTTGAGTGTTATCTATTGCAATAATGCATTCTGGCACTGGGAAAATCACTGTGGGGGGATTCAGGGACCCAATGGACCTACTGTAAAACAAGCATGAGCCAAGACTGCATTAATAACCTGACCTCTGTATATCCCCACTCTGATTGGTGGGCTACAGTGCCGTTTTGGGTCTCCTGGAATTAGTGTCAGTTCAGAGCTACTGTCTGGTAATCCCCAAAAAGTCTGATTATTCTCTTTTCTTCAATGAAAAGTCAGTCTCATAAAAGGTTGTAGACACCTTTGGGGAAGGCTAGGAGAGAACTGAGCATAGAAATTTTTAGCAGTGTATTGGAGTCCTTCCTCATGGGGACCTGGCCTCCCCTTCATTGAAGGCGTTGTGGGTCTTTAAATTTGCTCAAGTATGGGAGTTGACTGTGGGCAATTCGAGTTAGACTGCTGTTCACCTGAACTAGAATTCTTCTGTTCGTACAGATCAAGTAAATATTTAGTAGATTTCCTATCTAATTCACTCCCAGGGACACCATGACTAAGTAGTCATAAGTCTATATGAGTCACACTCTTCTGATTACTGCTTTGATTCTGCTGTCCATTACTGTAACCATGTCCACTTTGTTGACTGAGTGCTGCCACTTAGCCCCTACTATCACAGGGTCCAATCAACCCTATTGTATTTAGGTGTCTTGATTCAGTTAGGGCAGTTCCACTGTCAAATCTGATTTACATGAAATAGCAGTCACAGCAGTCTTCAAGGATGCTGGATTTCCCTTCAGAAATTTGTTCCTCACAGTTGTGGTAAAAGGTGTGTTCTCTGGGCATTCCATGTGTGGATCTGTGGGTTTAACGTGAGAAATGCATTTTAGCATGGCAGTATCTCTAAGCCTTTGAGTACCTTCTTCTACAGTATACCAAAGGAGGTCTGGTACTTCCACTTGATTTAGTGTAGGCCACTGCATAACCCATGCTTCAGCAACCTAACCCAATGAACTGTTAGATCTTTTCCTAACTTCTTGAGGTGAAACACTGAATGAAGAATCTGTGCTTAGTGGACCCATATCAATAAACTCAGACTGATCCATCTTTACGTTCCTTGGAGCATTATCCTGTACCCTTAATAATCATTCCCGCACCTATTCCCCAGGTTCCTGTTTGTACATATTAGAAAACTCAAGTACTTCTCTTGGAGTGTAGCATACTTCCTCCTGGGGCACACTTTGTACTTCACCTTTTGTGGTTCGCTGGGACTTAAGTCTAGTTATAGGTCTAGAAGCCAGAATCTGTAGTGTGGAATTGTTTTGAGAACATTCAGCATTGTCTTGTAAAGCATCTGCCTCCGATGATGCCCCAGAGAATGGCTCAGGCAAGGGCTCTTTAGAGGCAGCTGGGCAGGGGCTAATTTCATTAAATGGAAGTGGAGGGGCTAATGCTTTTACTGGGCAGGGTGGTGTAGCAGACAAACGTGAAGTAATCTCTTCAGATGGAAGTGGTTCTATTGGCAACCCTACCAACAGGAGCGATTAAATGGAATTTAGGGGCTCAGTGTCTCCAGCTTTCTAATTACGTTCCCTTATGTCCCCATCCCAAGTTTCAGGATCTTATTTCTTCCCAATCAGTGCCCTCATTTTAACTTCAGACACCTCTTGAGGTTGGCAATTGAAGTAGGATTGTAATTCAGCCACTCTTGCAGTAAGACTCTGGTTTGGCTTTTGGCAATATCAGTGTTATTGCTACAAGAAATAAGGCTTTCTTTCAAAGCACAAGTGTTTCCACTTTGAGATTGTTTATGCTGCACTTGAGCTTTGACACTGAAGCCCTGAGCGCATCTCTTTCACCAGTTTGTCTAGTGAAAGTAGGACCAACCAACCAGCTTCTGTATACTTCTCATTATGAGAAAATTGTTGAAAGGTATCATGTATGCGATCACCCGGAGCCTCGCCTTTCACCAATACCTAATCTATTGGTGGTGATAATTTGCATATTTGAATTGCCTCATGGCATGGATTAGCAGTGCCTTCTTTACTACTGAGAACAGAGTCATCAACATCTTTGAAATGAACCAGACTTGAAAATTAATTTAGAAAACTCATCTGTACAATTTTGTTTGTCTAGAACCACTCTTGGTAGCAATTGTCTTAGGCTGGGTTCTCTAGAGAAGCAAAACTAGTCAAGGGTATGAATATGTATAGAAAGAGAGATTTACATCAAGGAAGCAGCTCATGAGATTGTAGATTTGCAAGTCCCTGAATCAGGAGAGAGGCTTCTTGTGATTCATGTAGCCGTAGGGGCTGGCAAAGCCCAGATTGGCAGGCTAGAGAGCAGGGCTCTTAAACTCCCAGTCTGTGAAGGTTGATGAATCCCGGGATCAGCAGATAAGTCCCAAGAACTGGAGGTCGGATGAACAAGAGACAGCTGCAGGATCCAGAGCAAGCCAAGAGCCTTGGCAAGATGAGCAGAAAGGAAGTACGTGGCAGAGGGTGAAGAGAGAAAGGCTGAGTGGGGAGTGAGCCACCACAGGCCCTACCTGCACTGATAACCGCTCAGAAGGTTTCATTATGGGGGTTCCATATCTGAAATCCACATATCAGATTTCAACAGGGAAGTGATCACAACATCGTACAAGAGCCAAGACACAGAGAATCGTGGCCCAGCCAAGTTGACACACACAATCTTAACAATCACACATGCCTTGTGATTAATGTCAGTGTAAAATTACAGCAATTCAGTTACGACAGGACTACTAATGGCCCACACCCTTTACAAATGACAGTTTGGTCACCCGACCAGGAAAGAGCCACGACAAGCTGAGGTGCTTGCTTAGAGCAAAGGGAACATGAAATAGGTGGTGGAAGAAGGTAGTTCTAAATACCAGTTTTGGCCATGTGACCAATTGCAGAAATGAGGAGTGTCACTGTTACGAGTGTTTCTGCTTTTATGTGTGCATCAAATATTTTTGTTTTCTCAACTTATAAAATATTAGATATAAACAGGGCTAGTGCATTTTTGGTTGTATGTGTGTTCATTGTATCATGTTAGCACAAGAATGCCTTTATAATTGTCTTTATTCAGAAATTATGTATAGTTTAAGGAGATGTGTAGAGGTGAAAAGTTGGAAAGGGGTGAACTGTGATAGTTAAGAGTATGTGTTAACTTGGTGTGCCATGATTCTCAGAGTTTTGGCAGTCATGTTATGTTGTGGTCACTTCCCTGTTGAGATTTGATATGTGATTACCCCCATGGTGCAATACACTGTGAGTAGCCAGTTGGTTGAAGGGGAGTTTCCTTGGGCCTGTGTCCTGCATCTAGTTTGTGCAGACATTCTCTCAGGGCTCGGGGGGTTTTTGTCATTCTGGAATCTGCAGCTGGCTTCTGTTCGTCTCACCTCCAGTTTTTGGGACGTGAGCTAACAGTTTACCTGTGGTCTTGCCTGCCACTCTTTGGATTTGTTGATCTTCACAGCCTGTGAGCAAAAGCCCTGCTCTCCAGCCTCCCTATCTTGGGTACACCAGCACCTGAGGGTACATGAATCAGGAGAGGCCTCTATCCTGACCCACAGACTTGGGGTGTTGTGGCCTCTAAAACCGTGTGAGCCATTTTCTTGATATAAATCTCTCTCTATATACAGGTATTTATACCCTTAACTGGTTTTGCTTCTTTAGAGAATGCTGCGTAAGTCAGAGCATTCACATGAGATACAAATATGTTTGCTTCTTTGGCCTGTTCAGAGAGGTCTGTCACATGCCACTTCATACTTCCTTGGCTCCAAATTCCAGTCATGTTCCTTCCAAGTCCCTGGCTATCCAGTCAAACTATTGGCCACAACCCATGAATCAGTGTACCACTGCATATCTGGCCATTTATCCTTGCAAGTAAAGTGAAAACTCATGTTCACTGATTGAAGTTCTGCCCATTGAGAGGCTATTCCCTCACCACTGTCCTTCAGGGAGGTCCCAGAAAGGGGCTGTAGTGCTTTGCTGCCGCTCTCCATGTTGAGATGGTGCCTGCATATCATGCAGAGAAACACCTGTAAACCAGATATCAGTTTCTCTTCCTCAGTCCACTGATCATGAGGTCATAGATGAGGACTAGGAAAGGGCAAGTAATGTAATAGGGGTGGAGGCCATGGGCATTTGGGCCATTTCCTTGTGCGACTTACTTGAGCCTTCAGGTCCTGCTCAGGCCTGATATCGTGTGTACCACTTCCATGCAATGATGGAGTGCTGCTGTGCACATCTGGCTTTATGGCTCCGTAAGTCAGACAACAGCCAGTTCATGATGGGCAGCTCTGGATGCATTGTGACTTGGTGTCCTACGGTTAAGTGTTCAGTCTCTACTAAGGCCCTGTAACAAGCCAAAAGCTGTTTCTCAAAAGGAGAGTAGTTAAATGCAGAGGATGGCAGGGCTTTCCTCCAAAATCCTAAGGATCTGCACTGTGATTCACCAATAGGGACCTGCCAGAGACTCTAAACAGGACTCCAAAGACCATCTCTGTCTGCCACTGTCACTTCCAAAACCACTGGCTCTGCCAGATCATATGGCCCACGTGGCAGAGCAGCTTGGACGTCAGACTGAACCTGTTGCAGAGCTTTCTCTTGTTGTGAGCCCTACTCAAAAGGTGTAGCTTTCAAACCACGTGATCAATAGGCTGGAGCAGCACACCCAAATGAGGGATATGATGCCTCTGAAACCCAAAGAGGCCCAACAAATGTTGTGCCTCCACTTTACTGTAGGAAGGGCCAGATACATCAACTTATCCTTCACTTTACAAGGAATATTTCAACATCCCCCACACCACCAGAGCCCTAGAAATTTCACTGAAATGTAGGCATATGGACTTTGTCAGAATAATTTTCCACCCTCTAGCATGCAATGGAAACTCTGGTGGCATACAGTGGTTAAGTGCTTCACCTGCTAACCAAGCGGTCCGCAGTTCGAATGCGCCAGGTGCTCCTTTGAAACTCTATCGGGCATATCTAATCAGTCCTATAGGGTCACTACGAAGCGGAATGGACTCGATGGCAGTGTGTTTGGTTTTTGGGTTAGCATGCAAGTATCTTACCAATAAGTCTAGAGTATTGATACTTCTTTCTTACTATGTTCAGTCAGCATAATGCCATTAATGTAATGGACCAATGTGATGTCTTCTGGAAAGGAAAAGCAATCAAGCTCCCTGAGGACTGAATTATGACATACACCTTGAGAATTGATATACCCCCGAGATAAATTAGTGCAGGTGTATTGCTGGCCTGACCAAGTGAAGGCAAACTGCTTCTGGTGGTCCTTTAAAACAGGGATAGAGAAAAAGGCATCAGTGAGATTAATGGCTGCATACCCCAGAAGATATATTAATTTTCAGGCCACATCCCCAAGGAAGCTTCTCTTCCAGCTGATTGGCTGATCACATCAGATCACAAAATGGAAGATGATTACGTAATTTCGGCCAAATCCCTGAGAATCATGGCCTAACTAAGGTAACACGTAACATGAGCCATCACAGTGGTGACGAAAGTGTTCTGACATAGATACTGGTGATGGTTGAATAGGATTGTGAAAGTAGGTAAAGCCACTATATGACACACTTTAAAGCTATTAAAACAAAACTTTATTTAATAAGAAATCTACCAGTTAATACAGTCTAAGCTATAAAGTATAAATTGAGCTGGAAAAATACCACAACAAAAGTGAAAAAACACCCACTGAGGTGAGAAGAAGAAAAAGTCTGGTTCTGAGGCTGATGTTCCCAGGCTGTGAATGAGGAGCTGCTGTGGAGGAGGCATGGTAAGTGGCTCTGCCTCTGGTGCCCGAGGCAGAGCTAGCGGTGGAGGATTTATTAGCCTGTGGGGCTCCAGTGTTGGAGTAGGAGCAGGATCGATATCAGCTGTTTGTCGGGAGCCAGTTGGAGGTGGCCCAGGATGGAGATCCGCCCCTCCAGCTGACTCTTTGTCTAGGGCCATCGCCGGACCTGGTGATGAAATAGCTGGTGGTCTAAGGACTTCCGGTATTGGTGCAGGAGCAGGTGGTTGAGGAATCATTTCTGTAGGTGGCCCAGGGTGGGAATCGAGCCCTCCAGTAGGCTCTTCTCCTGGTGCCGGGGCCAGAGATGGAGATGGACGGCGGTGTGGTATATTCAGCCCTGGTGTTGGTAGAGGTACAGGAGCAGGGTTGACATCAGCCGGTGGCCCAGAAGCCAGCTCTGAATGTAGCCCAGAATGAGAATCTCATTTTCCAGCTTTCTCCCCATTTGGTGCCAGTGCTGGAGCTGGTGATGCTGCTCTGTGGAGTCCCAGTGTTAGGCCGGGCGCATAATGGACCTCACCAGGCGGTCCAGGAGCTCGTTATGGTCTTGGCCCAGGGAGAGAATCTGATCTTTCAGCAGGCTGTCTGTCAGGTGGCAGTGCTCAACTTGCTGATGGAGGACCTGTTGTTGTACCCAGCTCCAATGTTCCTGCAAGAGCGGGATCTGACTCAGGAAGCGGTCCTTGAGTGTGTTCTGGAAGTTGCCCAGGGTAAAAATCCAGCTCTTCTGCAGGCTCTCCATCTGGTGATGGGATAGGCGGTGCTGTATTGAGCGTCGCTGTCTGTACAGGATCAGAATCGACATCACCAGGTGGTCCATGGCCTGGTTCAGGCGGTGGCCCTGGTTAAGAACGTGAACCTCCAGCGGGCTATCCATCCGCTGCCAGAGCTGAAGCTCGTGACAGAATAGCTGTTGCTCTGTCGACGTCCTGTGTTGGAGCAGGAGCTGGATCGACGTCAGCTGGTGTTCCAGGATCTGGTTCTGGAGGTGGCTCACGACGGGAATCCACCTCTCCATCGGACTCTCCGCCTGATGCTGCTGATTTAGCTGGGGGAAGACCTGGGCTACGTCAAGCTCCAGTGTTGAAACAGGAGCAGGAGCAGGATTGACATCAGCCAGTGGTCCGGGAACTGGTTCTGGAGGTGGCCCAGTATATGAATCAGAGCCTCCATCTGGCTCTTCATCAGGTTCCAGTGCAGGAGCTGGTGATGGAAGCAGTGGTGCTCTGTGGAGCTCTGGTTTTGGTGCAGGAGCAGGATCAACCTCACCAGGTGGTACAGGGGCCGGTTCTGGAGGTGGCCCAGGATGAGAATCCCACCCTTCCGGCAGCTCTGGGTCTGGTGGCAGCGATGGAGCTGGCGATGGAATAGCTGGTGCTCTCTGCAGCTCTGGTGTTGGTGCAGCAGAAGGAGCAGGATTGACATCAGCTTGTGGTCCGGGAGCCATATCTGGAGGTGGCCCAGGAGAGGGGTCCGCCCCTCCTGCCAGCTCTCCATCTGGTGCCAGTGCTGCAGCCGATGACATAGTAGGCGGTGCACTATGGCACTTCGGCGCTGCTATAGGAACCGAATGTACCCCAGGAGATTGTCCAGGAGCCGGTTCTCGGGGCAAAGATAGCTCTCGAGCTCCTTTTGCCATTGGCGCTGGCCCCGGCTCTGGAGCTGCAAGAGGAGAAAGGTTCACCAACATGACTGCCTCTCCTCATGCCTTGCCAATGATGGAAAACACCCACTGCCACAAAGAGAAGCCCATTCCAAGATTTTCCACCCCGGAAAGTCTTCCCAGACTGTTGTCCACCAGAGGAGGGTCTGAAGTTACTCTGAGCTCTGGCTCAACCCCAACCCCTGGGGTTTTTCCGTCGTGCCCCTCCCAAGCTCACATGCAGTCATGCCCAGTCTTCCTCACCCTCTGGCTCTGCCTCAGTGACCTCCATTTGATCCAGCTGTGCCAAGAGAAGTTGGGCACAGCACTCCAGATGTGAGCCTGGCATGTTCACCTGCACATACTCCAGCACGAGCTTTAGGCAGGGGAAGTCTGGGGGCTGATTGAAATCCTCGGAATATTCCTTCAGCCATGTGCCCAGGATAAAAGAGATGGCACTAGGGATGGGTGGTGAAGAGCAGGGTCAGAGGCCTGGCTTTTCCCACCACACTGCCCTCCCAGGGCACCCTTGCAATGGGCCAGTCCCTCTGCCTGCTCCTGCCCTTCCAAAGGTCAGGACCACCCTGCATCACACCCTCTGGTTATCCTGGCAGTGGCAGGCCTGGTTACTGACAGGGGGCTAGCACAGAGCGCTGTCCCAGGGAGCTCCCCATCCATGGTCTGACCAACTCTCCCTCCTTGGGGAGCCTGAATTACATCCATTTCTGTCCCCTGGCCCTCTCCCCACTGGACAGTAACCCGCTAAGGGCACAGAAATGTGTGTCTGCATGTTCATCTCACAGCCCGGCACACAGTAGTGCTTCAGGATTATCTGATGCTGGGTGACACACAGGGTCCGCCCCCTGACCCAGATGTCCAAGCCATAATGCCCCTCCTCTGGAGCGTGTGCACCAGCATGCTGCCTGGTTGTCTGCACATGTGTGAGGGTCTCTTCTCCCATGGACACTGTTCTCCCCTGGAACAGGGGCCCCACATGCAGCTGAGCACCCATGACTGGGGACGGGGATTTCGGAGCAATTGTCTCCACTCCCCAACGCCCCCCCCCACTTCCTGTTTTGGGCCCCAAATACAGAAGGGGGCAACCTGTGATGTGAAGGAATTTTGGGAGGATGAATTGTCTCAGGAGCCTCTCTGAGCCCCCAGCCTCCCCTCTGCTCCCCAGGACACCCAGGTTCCACTCCCATCTCTCTACGATTGCTTACGTCCTGCAGGGTGCGCCCCTAAACTCATCCCTCTAGTGGAATCTAGATGAATGTGGCCCAGGGTCTGCCAACCCCAATCCAGACACTGGTCCCCTGTAACCTCCGTCCTTTTGCAGAGATAAGAGCCCCTCCTTCTCCACACAAAGTCCACTCACCCTTTCAGCTGCTCCTGGGGTTCACCGTACTCAGCAGAATAGGGGTGGTTACATCCATACCTAGAGGTGGTGTGAGGGTGTCACATCTAATGCACTGTGGACACTACTTGCTTAAGATGTCTAGTGTTCCTGTCTGACTCTCGGACTGGAATGGAGGCCCAGGAGGGCAGGGGTTCCTATCTGCTTTGTTCACTGAACAATGCTAAATACCCAGAACGGTGTCTGCAACAGTAGGGGTTTCACGGATCATTGGTGAATGAGTGAACCCACCCAGCACCTTCCCAGGTATCTGAGAGTCCTGTAGCCTCTCTTCCAGCCTCCAGGGATCTCTTTTCTGGCTATACCAAGGACAACCCAAAACCAAAAACCAAAACCAGTTCTGTTGATACCAAGGACAAGGACACACTAAATGGAATCTCAACATCCCCTTACACATGGGAGATAGGTTTGCTGAAGGGCATGTAGTCAGTGAGGAGTGAGGCAGACAGCGTTTTCGTGATGGAGAACATGTGAAGATCCCAGCCCCTCCAGCACCCTTTACCATAGGGATGGGCTCCGGGTACACACTTTCTGTGGATTATCGCATGTGTTCCTGACAGTAATTCTAGCTGATTGGACCTTTATCAGCCCACTTCTCAGGGGAGAAAACTGAGGCTCTGAGTGGTGAAGTGGCATTCTCCAGACTCACAGCTGGTAGGGAGTAGAGTCCCCATTGGGCTGTGGAGGGCAGAGTGCTCACCTTTGGAGCAGCCGGTCTAGGACCTGCTGGGTGGTGGCGTAGGTTCTATAGGTTCGCAGAAAGATGTCGATGTAGGAGAAGTCACCCTTTAGGAAAGCGGGCACCAGGAGCTCCACCAGCTTCTCCAGTGAGCCTGCCTTGAAGGTTTTCATCACCCAGGCCTCATCCAGGTCCTCGTTTGAACCACAGACACACTGAGGTGGGACAGAGGAGGGACATATTGTCAGAGGAACCCCATAAACCACCAGGAGGGTTGGGGGCCCAGAGCTTAGACCAGGCACTCCCTCTCCCTCAGTGACCTGTGGCAGGAGGTGGGACATAAGTGCCTTCAGCAGCAAACAGGACTCGGATTTCCAAGCAGAATTGGAGGTGGGGTCTGATTAGAAACATTAGGAACCTGAAGGGATTTCGTTGACTAAGTAACCATTGTTATCTCCCTGAAGGAAGAGCAGTATCCCAGTGAGTCTTCACGAAACACCCCATTCCAGAGATGAGAAAACAGAGGCTTGGTGATATCCAGTGTCTTCTCGAGGTCACCTGGTCAGAGCCCAGAACTGTCCGACATTAGTGTTCCATGATGTTCCCTCTGTGCTACGTGAAGCCTGCTCTGCTCCTGACTCAGAGGGGAAGGTCTGGTCCAAGCTCACTCTCTCCCAGCTGGAGACAGTGCACACAGCAGACACACCCATGAGATAGGCAAGACATGGATTTTTCTTTCTGTGCGTTAAAGGGGGTTTTGAGAACATGAAGCTATGGAGTACCCAGATGCATACAAGGTTGAGAGCCTAGAGACCCTGGGATGGGAGAAAGACCCCCGCAAACCTGAGGATCTGAACAGATGGCCCAGGGAGTGCAAATGTGAATGATCGGTAAAGGACTGAGAGGCGGTTCAGCTTCTTAGGGCCAACAGGTGCCTCGGAGCCACCCTGCAGTTCTGTTGGCCACCCTGACAGCAGACTGGCAAAACAGAAAGGAACCATAATACCTGGAACAGGCTCAATGCAGAGACGTGGGCAGCATCACAAACTGCTGGGCCACGGGACTGCGACCGCTGTTTTGGGGAGTCTGGCTCTAGTGATCCTAACTTGAAATGTGTGCATCCTCCCCCCCAAGCATGCCACTCCTGGGAGTCTGTCCTGGGTGGGTGAGTGTGTGAGGACACACGTAAGCGTTCCTGCAGCCCTGCAGAAGGCATCAGTCCAGGGCCAGCAGCAGAGAGAGGCTCAGTCACTGTGGGGACAGGCCTCCCTTCTGGAACATTCTGCAGCGAGTCAGGCTACAGCCCCTGACCTGAAGGGGTCACGTGATGTGTTCCCTGAGATTGCAGGTTGTAGAAAAAGATGTGTCATAGCCTAAGCCCCTCGTTTCAGGGTAAAAGAAGCCTGCCAAGTGTGATGATGTGTGAAGGTGGGAGAAGTTGTGCAAGGAGAGCCCAGCCGACTGCTGCCTGAGACCGTGGGGTTGAAAGTTCAACACTAAAACAGCAGCAACAGGCAAAATATGCATGGGCTTATGTGAAGTGAAGACAGTATAAAAACCTCATTTCTGATATTCCTACAACTATGGGTAGAGTGACTTTGTGGCTGGCCAGGGCAGGGAGGACAGTGGGGGAAGGGGGGAAGATCATTTTCTTGTGAGGGGACTGGGGACCCTGGAGAGGGAAGGTCCTGGGAGTAACCTGAGGTCCACAGGGTGGTGTCTTGGTCATCTTGGGTCCCTGGGTAGGGACGTCACTCCCCTCCTCCTGCACTCACCCAGAACCTGCGGCAGCCCTTCATCGCCCGTTTCTTGGGGTAAACCGAGGAGATGATGCCATTCTCCTTTTCCTTGGGGATCTCCTGCGGGGAGTTCTGCAGAGACAGTGCCGGCAGCGGCCAGGGAGGCGTCAAGAGCCCCTCTCAGCCACCTCCTTCTGTTTCTGCCCCTGAAGCCCTTGTGCCTCCGAGGAGCTCCCAGTTCTCCCATGCTGGATGGGTCGGCCTGGGGGTGTACCATCCAGCCGTGACCATGTCCCCAGATAGAGGAATCAACCTCTAATTACTGCAGCAGGATCTGGCAGAAGCTGGGCTGGCACACAGCAGCTGTGGCCCAGGCAATGCCAGCAGGTAGGGCTGCACTTTGACTGCCACACTCAGGGTGAGCTGGATCTCAGAGAAGGTCCAGGTAAGAGTGCTGACTTAGCCTGTGACTCCGACAGTCCCTCCCTACGGCCTCGTCTGAACTGGAACTCCTGGGTAGACTTACATCCCACTGTTCTGTGCGATCAGCGGGGTCAGGGCAGGGAAGTGAAAGAGGCCTCCCCATTTGCCACCCCAGCCCCCAGCCTCCCCAAGGCGCCCAACCTCATGGACTAGGCCCAGCCACGGTCAGACTCAGCCCCATGAACCCAGTGTGGTGAGAGGCCGTGGGGATGGAGCTTGGCGTTGCCCTCAATGTGTACTAGTCCTGAAGCAGCAGCCCAATTTTCATCATCCTCATTATTACTCCTCCCCTCCCAGATCTCCCCCGGTCACATGGCTCCTCCTGCCCTGACCCCCACCACCTCTCTCCCAAATGGACCCTGCCTCATCCAACAACTTTCTGCCTCATCAGTTCTGTCCACATTTCCTCCCAGCCCCCATTACCAGGGACCCCATGAGGACAAGGGCTGGCATGGCCTGGGGGGTGGTATGACCTTGGGGAGGGGTGTGGGGCCACCCAAGTGGGGTCACAGTGGTGACCTGGCCTGGATTGGCAACCTTGGGCCACCCTGTGTTACCTTTGGATTCTTTTTGGTAAATGGCCTGAGCTTTCGTGGGTGGGGGATGAGACCATGTCTCAGCCTTCGTGAAAGTGTCGAACTCCTGGGTCTCTCAAGATTTGATACAAGGGAAGATGGGAGACAAGAAGAAAACATGTTTCTAGTTTGAGTGTCTCCACTCAAGTGAGCTGGGTAGGGGGCTGTGTTTTGAATGTGGGTACCTGGTTACCAGGGTTCCAAGTTCTATGTACTCTGTCGTCAAGGAAGTGAGGTCATGTCCTGGATCTCCTGACTTAGGCCTGATGGCAGATAAAACCTCCCCTCTGCATAAAACCCTCCGATAACTTCCATTATATTTAGAATCTGACCCAGTGCCTCATCTCAGACTAGCGGATACGCAGCCTGCACGATGGCTCCCAACAATCCTACCTCCTGGTCTCCACATCCTGTGTGACCCCCTCCCCTCAGTGTGGATTGGACTCAGGGACTCACTTCTCAAGAGTGTTGTTGTTGTTAAGTGCCATTGAGTCAATTTCAATTCATAATGACCCCATTTGGGGCAATGTTTCTTGGCTCTCTTTTATCCTCTCTCTCTGTTTCTCTCTCAGTCATCTCTGTCTGTCATTTATTTTTCTCTCTCCCTCCAGGCAGCAGCTGTGATGTATGACCTGCCCATGGAGAGACTCATGTGACAAAGACCTGGGGAGGGTCCCGATCAACAGACAGACAGGAGTGAGGCCCCCCAGTCCAAAAGCTCATGGAGTACTGCTGATAACATGGAAGTGAGTAGGGAGCAGATCGTCCGCAGTCAAGACTCAGTTGAGACCACAACCACAGGCTCCTGAGAACTTGGAGAAGTCACCAGGTAAGCCATGCCTGGATTCCTGGCCCACAGAGACTGTGTGCTGTTGTGTGTTGTGAGTCATTAATTTTGGGGGTTCTGTTATCACAGAGCAAGAGAGAACTCCACCAGCCCACCAGGTCATGGGTCCTGGACCTGTTCTCCTCCTCCCTGCCTCCTCTCCTCCTCAGCTCCCTCTAGCTCTACTGGCTGCATTTCAACCACTTCTCTGGACAAACTCACGTCTGTGTCCCAGTCTCTGCAACAGCTCTGTCTTCTCCCTGGCACACTGTCCCCAGACTCGCGCAGGGCTGGTACCTCCTGTCATTCTGGTCAGACATAAATGTCACCTTAGTGAGGCCTCCTGGACCACAGCCCAGTCTTGTCTCACAGCACCCTGCTTTATTTTCTCTATAAAATATGCTTTTTTCTTTGCATGTGTTTGTTTTCATGCTTTTATCCATCTTCATGTCTCCCCTACAGATTGTGAGCTCCAGCGGACAGGGACCACACGGGTCATTTTCAGAACCAGCTCCTGGAGGACCTGCTGATGTTGATCCTGCTCCTGCACTAACACTGGAGCTCCACAGTGCACCAGCTATTCCGTCACCAGCTCCATCACCAGCGTCAGATGGACAGTCAGCTGGAGGCGTAGAGTTCAATCGTAGCCACCTCCTGAATGGCTCCCAGACCACCTCCTGATGTCGATCCGGCTCCTGCTCAACATAAGAGCTCTATAGAGCACCAGGTCCTCCATCTCCAGCTCTGCCTCGGTCTCCAGAGGTTGAGCCATTTGCTGCAAGTCCTCCACGGCCACCCCTCATTCACAGCTAGGGAACGTCAGCTCCAGAAACACACCCTTTCTTCAACTCACCTGAGCGGGAATTTCTTTGGTTTGGTGGTAATATTTTCCCAGATCACTTTATACTTCATAGTTTATGCTATTTTAACTGGTAGATTTCTCATAAAATTTGTTTTAATAATTTTTAAGTGTGTAGTATACTGGCTTTATATACTTTTACAATATTATTCAACCATCATCAGTACCCACTTCATAACATTTTCATCACCACTGTGATAGTTAATGTTATGTGTCAGTTTGGTTAGGCCATGATTCTTAGGGGTTTGGCAGAAATTATGTAATCAGCCTCCATTTTGTGATCTGATGTGAGCAGCCAATCATTTGGAAGAGGAGTTTCCTTGGAGGAGTGAACTGCAAATTAACACATCTCCTGGTACCTGGTATGCAGCCGTTGATGTGGCCAATGCCTTTTTCTTCATCCTTCTTTTGAAGGACAGGCCCTTTTGGTGAATCACTGCACAGATCTGCAGGATTTTGGAGCAAAGCTGTACCGTTCTCTGCAGGTAACTACTTTCCTTTTTTAATAATTTTTATTGTGCTTTAAGTGAAAGTTTACAAATCAAGTCAGTCTGTCACACACAAGCTTACTCCATACTCCATACTCCCACTAACTCTCCGCCAATGAGTCAGCCTGCTCCCTCCTTCCAGTCTCTCCTTTCGTGACAATTTTGCCAGTTTTTAACCCTCTCTACCCTCCCATCTCCCCTCCAGACAGGAGACGCCAACACAGTCTCAAGTGTCCACCTGATACAAGTAGCTCACTCCTCATCAGCACCTCTCTCCATCCCATTGTTCAGTCCCTTCCATGTCTGATGAGTTGTCTTCGGGAATGGTTCCTGTCCTGGGCCAACAGAAGATTTGGGGACCATGACTGCCGGGATTCTCCTAGTCTCAGTCAGACCATTAAGTCTGGTCCTTTTATGAGAATTTGGGGTCTGCATCCCACTGTCCTCCTGCTCCCTCAGGGGTTCTCTGTTGTGCTCCCTGTCAGGGCAGTCATCGGTTGTGGCCGGGCACCATCTAGTTCTTCTGGTCTCAGGATGATGTAAGTCTCTGGTTCATGTGGTGCTTTCTGTCTCTTGGGCTCATAGTTATCATGTGACCTTGGTGTTCTTCATTCTCCTTTCATCGAGATGGGTTGAGACCGACTGATGCACCTTAGATGGCCGCTTGTTAGTATTTAAGAACCCAGACGCCACACTTCAAAGTGGGATGCAGAATGTTTTCATAATAGAATTATTTTGCCAGTTGACTTAGAAGTCTCTTTAAGCCATAGGTCCCAAACCCCCACCCTTGCTCCGTTGACCTTCGAAGCATTCAGTTTATCCAGGAAACTTCTTAGCTTTTGGTCTAGTCCAGTTGAGCTGACCTTCCCTGTGTTGAGTATTGTCCTTCCCTTCACCTAAAGCAGTTCTTATCTACTAACTAATCAGCAAATAACCCTCTCCCACCCTCCCTCCCTCCCCCCTCTCGTAACCACAAATGTATATGTTCTTCTCAGTTTGTACTATTTCTCAAGATCTTATAATAGTGGTCTTATACAATATTTGTCCTTTTGCATCTGACTAAATTCACTCAGTATAATGCCTTCCAGGTTCCTCCATGTTATGAAATGTTTCACAGATTCGTCACTGTTCTTTATCAATGCGTAGTATTCCATTTTGTGAATATACCGTAATTTATTTACCCATTCATCCGTTGATGGACACCTTGGTTGCTTCCAGCTTTTTGCTATTGTAAACAGTGCTGCAATAAACACGGGTGTGCATATATCTGTTCGTGTAAAGGCTCTTATTTCTCTAGGTTATATTCTGAGGAGTGGGATTTCTGGGTGTATGGTAGTTCTATTTCTAACTTTTGAAGAAAATGCCAGATAGATTTCCAAAGTGATTGTACCATTTTACATTCCCAGCAGTAGTGTATAAGAGTTCCAATCTCTCCGCAGCCTCTCCAAGATTTATTATTTTGTGTTTTTTGGATGAATGCCAGCCTTGTTGGAGTGACATGGAACCTCATCGTAGTTTTAATTTGCATTTCTCTAATGGCTACTGATCGAGAGCATTTTTCTCATGTATCTGTTAGCTGCCTGAATATCTTCTTTAGTGAAGTGCGTGTTCATATCCTTTGCCCACTTTTTGATTGGGTTGTTTTTCTTTTTGTGGTTGAGTTTTAACAGAATCATATAGATTTTAGAGATCAGGTGCTGGTCGGAGATGTCACAGCTGAAAATTCTTTCCCAGTCTGTAGGTGGTCTTTTTACTCTTTTGGTGAAGTCTTTAGATGAGCATAGGTGTTTGATTTTTAGGAGCTCCCAGTTATCTGGTTTCTCTTTGTCATTTTTAGTAATGTTTTGTATTCCATTTATGCCTTGTATTATTTTTTATTATTAGGGCTCCTAACGTTGTCCCTATTTTTTCTTCCATGATCTTTATCGTTTTAGTCTTTATGTTAAGTCTTTGATCCACTTGGAGTCAGTTTTTGTGCATGGTGTGAGGTATGGGTCCTGTTTCATTTTTTTGCAAATGAATATCCAGTTATGCCAGCAGCATTTGTTAAAAAGACTCTCTTTTCCCCAATTAACTGACACTGGGCCTTTGTCAAATTATCAGCTGCTCATATGTGGATGGATTTATATCTGGGTTCTCCATTCTGTTCTATTGGTCTATGTGCCTGTTGTTGTACCAGTACCAGGCTGTTTTGACTACTGTGGCTGTGTAATACATTCTGAAATCAGGTAGAGTGAGGCCTTCCACTTTCTTCTTCTTTTTCAGTAATGCTTTACTTATCCGGGGCTTCTTTCCCTTCCAAATGAAGCTGGTGATTTGTTTCTCCCTCACATTAAAAAATGTCATTGGAATTTGGATCGGAAGTGCATTGTATGTATAGATGGCTTTTGGTAGAAGAGGCATTTTTACTATGTTAAGTCTTCCTATCCAGGAGCAAGGTATGTTTTTCCACTTATGTAGGTCCCGTTTAGTTTCTTGCACTAGTATTTGTAGTTTTCTTTGTATAGGTCTTTTACATCTTTGGTAAGATTTATTCCTAAGTCTTTTATCTTCTTGGGGGCTACTGTGAATGGTATTGATTTGGTGATTCCCTCTTCGTTGTTCTTTTTGTTGATGTAGAGGAATCCAAGTGATTTTTGTATGATTATCTTATAACCTGAGACTGCCAAACTCTTCTATTAGTTTCAGTAGTTTTGTGGAGGATTCCTTAGGGTTTTCTGTGTATAAGATCATATCATCTGCAAATAGAGATAATTTTACTTCTTTCTTGCCAATCCGGATGCCCTTTATTTCTTTGTCTGGCCTAATTGCTCTGGCTAGGACCTCTAGCACAATGTTGAATAAGAGCGGTGATAAAGGGCGTCCTTGTCTGGTTCCCGTTCTCAAGGGAAATGCTTTCAGGCTCTCTCCATTTAGAGTGATATTGGCTGTTGGCTTTGTATTGATGCCCTTTATTATGTTGAGGAATTTTCCTTCAATTCCTGTTTTGCTGAGAGTTTTTATCATGAATGGGTGTTGGAGTTTGTCAAATGCCTTTTCTGCATCAATTGATAAGATCATGTGGTTTTTGTCTTTTGTTTTATATGGTGGATTACATTAATGCTTTTCCTAATATTAAACCAACCTTGCATACCTGGTATAAATCCCACTTGGCCATGGTGGATTATTTTTTTGATATGTTGTTGAATTCTCTTGGCTAGAATTTTGTTGAGGATTTTTGCATCTATGTTCATGAAGGACATAGGTCTGTAATTTTCTTTTTTTGTGGTGTCTTTACCTGGTTTTGGTTATCTGGGATATGGTGGCTTCATAGAATGAGTTAGGTAGTATTCCATCATTTTCTATGTTTTGAAATACCTTTAGTAGTAGTGGTGTTAGCTATTCTCAGAATGTTTGGTAGAACTCTGCAGTGAAGCTGTCTGGGCCAGGGCTTTTTTTGGAGGGAGTTTTTTGATTACCTTTTCAATCTCTTTTTTTGTTATGGGTCTATTTAGTTGTTCTACTTCTGATTGTGTTAGTTTACGTAGGTAGAGTTTTTCTAGGAATTCATCCATTTCTTCTAGGTTTGCAAATTTGTTAGAGTACAATTTTTGTAATAATCTGACATGATTCTTTTAATTTCAGTTGGGTCTGTTGTGACATGGCCCATCTCATTTCTTATTTGGGTTATGTGTTTCCTTTCCTGTATTTCTTTAGTCAGTCTGCCAAATGGTTTATCAATTTTGTTAATTTTTTCACAGAACGAGCTTTTGACTTTGTTAATCCTTTCAATTGTTTTTCTGTTCTCTATTTCAGTTAGTTCAGCTCTAATTTTTATTATTTGTTTTCTTCTGGTGCCTGATGGATTCTTTTGTTGCTCGCTTTCTATTTGTTCAAGTTGTAGGGACAGTTCTCTGATTTTGGCTCTTTCTTCTTTATGTATGTGTGCATTTATCGATATAAACTGACCTCTGAGCACTGCTTTTGCTCTGTCCCAGAGGTTTGGATAGGAAGTGTTTTCATTCTCATTGCATTCTATGAATTTCTTCATTCCCTCCTTAATGTCTTCTATAAGCCAGTTGTTTTTGAGCAGGGTATTGTTCAGTTTCCAAGTATTTGATTTCTTTTCCCTGATTTTTCTGTCATTGATTTCCACTTTTATGGCCTTGTAGCCTGAGTAGATGCTTTGTAATATTTCGATGTTTTGGATTCTGCAAAGGTTTGTTTTATGACCTCATATGTGATCTATTCTAGAGAATGTACCATGTGCACTAGAAAAAAAAGTATACTTTGCAGCTGTTGAATGGAGTGTTGTGTATAAGTCTGTGAGGTCAATTTGGTTGATTGTAGCAATTAGGTCTTCCATGTCTCTATTTAGCTTCTTACTGGAAGTGCTATCCTTCTTGGAAAGTGGTGTGTTGAAGTCTCCTACTGTAATTGTGGAGGTGTTTATCTCACTTTTCAGTTCTGTTAAAGTTTTCTTTATGTATCTTGCCGCCGTGTCATTGGGTGCATAAATATTTAATATGGTTATATCTTCCTGGTCAATTGTCCCTTTAATCATTATGTAGAGTCCTTCTTTATCCTTTGTGGTGGATTTAACTTTAAAGTGTATTTTGTCAGAAATTAATATTGCTATTCCTGCTCTTTTTTGCTTGTTGTTTGCTTGGTATATTTTTTTCCATCCTTTGAGTTTTAGTTTGTTCGTGTCTCTATGTGTAAAGTGTGTCTTTTGTAGGCAGCATATAGACGGATTGTGTTTCTTTATCCAGTCTGAGACTCTCTGTCTCTTTATTGGTGCATTTAGTCCATTTACATTCAGCGTAATTTTAGATAAGTATGTGTTTCTATGTGTTTAGTGCTGTCATTTTGATCCCTTTTTTTGTGTGTTGTTGACAATTTCCTTTTTCCATTTGCTTTTTTGTGCTGAGACGTTTTTCTTTGTAAATTGTGTGTTTCTCATTTTCATAGTAGTTGAATTTATGTTGGTTGAGTTGTTATGTTTTTCTTGGTTTTTATTTTGAGTTATGGAATTGTTAGACCTCTTTGTGGTTACCTTAATATCTACCCCTATTTTTCTAAGTAAAAACCTAACTTGTATCGTCGTATATCGCCTTGTTTTCCTCTCCATATGGCAGTTCTATGCCTCCTGTATTTAGTCCCTCTTTTTGATTTTTTTTTTTTACATAATGACTTCAATGATTCCCTGTTTTGAGCATTTTTTTCTTTTTAAAATTAATCTGACTTTGTTTTTGTGATTTCCCTATTTGAGTTGATATCAGGATGTTCTGTTCTGTGACCTTGTGTTGTGTTGGTATCTGATATTACTGATTTTGTGACCAAACAATTTCCTTTAGTATTTCTTGTAGCTGTGGTTTGGTTTTTGCAAATTCTCTAAGCTTCTGTTTATCTGTAAATGTCTTAATTTCGCCTTCATATTTGAGAGAGAGTTTTGCTGGATATATGATCCTTGGCTGGCAGTTTTTCTCCTTCAGTGTTCTATATGTGTCATCCCATTGCCTTCTTGCCTGTATGGTTTCTGCTGAATAGTCTGAACTTATTTTTATTGATTCTCCTTTGTAGGAGACCTTTCTTTTATCCCTGGCTGCTTTTAAAATTTTCTCTTTATCTTTGGTTTTGGCAAGTTTGATGATAATACGTCTTGGTGATTTTCTTTTTGGATCAGTCTTAAATGGGGTTCGATGAGCATCTTGGATAGGTATTCTTTCGTCTTTCTTGATGTCAGGGAAGTTTTCTGCCAACAGATCTTCAACTGTTCTCTCTGTGTTTTCCGTTATTCCTCCCTGTTCTGGAACTCCAATCACACGCAAGTTATTCTTCCTGGTAGAGTCCCACATAATTCCTAGGGATTCTTCATTTTTTTATATTCTTTTATCTGATTTTTTTTCCAGATATATTGGTGTCAATTCCCTCTTCCTCCAGATCTCCCACTCTGCATTCCAATTGCTCGAGTCTGCTCCTCTGACTTTCTATTGCATTGTCCAATTCCGTAATTTTATTGTTAATCTTTTGGATTTCTGAATGCTGTCCCTCTATGGATTCTTGCAGCTTATTAATGTTTCCACTATGTTCTTGAATAATCTTTTTGATTTCTTCAACTGCTTTATCAGTGTGTTCCTTGGCTTTTTCTGTAGGTTTCCTTATTTCATTTATGAGGTCACCCCTGATGTCTTGAAGCATTTTGTAAATTAGTTTTTTATATTCTGCATCTGGCAATTCCAGGATTGTATCTGCATTTGGGAAAGATTTTGATTCTTTAGTTTGGGGAGTTGTGGAAACAATCATGGTCTGCTTCTTTATGTCGTTTGATATCGACTGCTGTCTCTGAGCCATCTATAAGAAATTGTAATGATTTATTTTATATTTGCTCACTGAGTCTTGTTTTGTTTTCTTTCAATATACGTAGATGGGCTACTAGATTGCGCTGTCGTGATTATTGTAGCTCTTGAATCACTTATGTCCTATTACCAGCTGGTTTGGGCTGTTACCAGATATAGAAGCCTAAGAGTCCATTCACTATTCTTGAGTAGAATCTGATTTTGGGTCACCAAGTGTTTGATGCAGACTGTCACCTATCCACCTAGAGGAGTAGTGGTAATAGTTGCATGCACCAGATTCTAGTGGCAGGAGGGGGTCACACTGCATGGGGGGCAGGATGCTGACAGGCTTCCCCCAAGTGCCAGTGAGGTAGGTGTGTCTCTCTTCCTAAAGCACTTTGGTGGGTGGGCTCTGCAGATGTACCTTAGACACCCAATGCATGCACCTCTACAGATTGGTATGTGTCACCATCCTCAGACCCCTAAGGCAGGAGGCTAGGTGGTCTAGGGGGGAGCTTCAGCCCTCAGGTCCCCGATGTGGGTCAGTGAGGGCTCTGTTTAATATGCAGAGATATCAGACTTGGGAAACATGTCTTTTCAGTAATCCGCTAAAACAATTACAGTCAGATCACTATCAGATTTGCCTTTGCATTATAATAGCCACCTTGTTCCCTGTAGGGATGAAAGCCCAAGACTGTGGATCTCATATGCTTGGCTGGAGCTGGTTCTGTATTTTTAGTCCAATTTCGGGAAGTCAGGGAAGGATTTTTGGTCCCTTGGTTTTTTGTTGCTGCTTCTGTCTGGCCAGGAGGAAAAGACCAAAAGATAAAAAAACGGCAGAGCACTTCACTCTCTGGCTCAGAAAATTCCAATGTTAATGAAGCTGCTTGGGAAGGGGAGGGGAGGGATCAGAAAAATAGGAGAGGGTAGCACCCTGGAATATAGACAAAGTTACTTATCTTGCTTGGTGATGACTGTTTTATCTGAGATTCCCGAGGGGTGTGTAGCCTGTGTGCATTGGCTCGGTCGAGATTGCCCCCGAGGATCAGGCCTGCATCCTGTGTTTGTGCTGTCTCAGAAGCCGTGGACAGTTCCTCCGCTCCCAGTCCAAAGCCCAGTGCCAAGGTTCCCAGGCTGGGATGCCGCACTCCAGGCTCCCAAACCAGTCACTGCCTCCCGGTGACTTCTCCTGTCAGCTGCGTTGCTGCACTGCCTGCGTGCACTGGCTGGGCTTCCCCCGAGGTCAATTCCGGGGGCTAGGGCTGGTTCCCCTGTTTGTGCTGTCTCAAATTCAGATTCAGGAGGCGGGGCCAGGATGGCTAACTAGTCAGAAGCTTCCCCTGAACCCTCTTGCAAAAAAGACCCGAAAAAACAAGTGAATCGATTATATATATGACAATCTACGAACCCTGAGGATCAAACACAGAACTAAGGAATCGATCTGAGTGACAGAGGAGCAAGAGACAGTGCAGAAGCAGTGACGAGTTGCCGAGCCCACACAGCACCTCAGCTCCGATTCCTCGGCACCGTTCTTCAGTGCAAATGTGGCAGGGCTGATGGTGATTTCCTGAGAAACAGCAGATTCAGCAAAAGAATGCAAGCTAAGTGGCACACCCCTGACCCTGTGGTGTGTCTACAGCAGGGCTGGCCACAGCATTTTAGAAGCAGCTGCTTTGGTGAAAAAAGGCAAATGAAGTGCCAGCACCTCGATCCCCTGGTGTGACAGCTGCTGATCTGGCTGTGGAGTTTAGGACACAGCTGCTTTAGCGGAAGAAGGCAAGCACGGAATGCAGCCCTAACCCCCTGGGGCCATGTTGGTGGGTACCAGCCAGTGCACACAGGCTACACACATCCTGGAATCTGTGATAAAAGAGCACTCTCGGTACAAGATAGATGATTTTGTCTAATTTACCACATGGATCTAATAGCTCTTTCTTCGAAAAGTACTCTGTCCTATCTATCTGATCCCTCCCACCTCTGCCCTTGCAGGCTTCATTAGCTGGTGAATTCCCTGGGCCTGAGATAGAACCTGTCGCACCCTCTCTGAGCCATTCTCCAGGCCTGGGAGATGGAGCCAATTAACAAACATGGGGAAAATACTTTCCCAACTCCCCTAAACTGGAAGCTCAGAGCAGAAGTGGCTCCAGTCCAGGCATAAGTGATCCACAGACTTTGGCTTTCACCCCTACATGGATCCAGGTGGCTATTATAATGCATGGGGAAATCTGTTAGAGATCTGACTGTAATGGTTTCAGCTGTGTGGTGGAGAGGTAGGTTTTGGAGGTCTGAAACCACTCTGCCTATTAAACAGAGCCCTCACCTACCCACAGCAGAGACCTGAGGGCTGAGGCTCCACCCATGCCACCTAGCCACTCATGAAAGGGGTCTGAGGATAGTGGTACCTACCACTCTTTACAGGGATAAGCACTGGGTGACTAAGGTACAGCTAAAGAGCCCACTCACCAGAGCACTCTAGAGAACAGAGACTCTCCTTCCTCACTGCCACTTGGGGGAAGACTGTCAGCACCCTGCCATCCTCAGAGTGTGACCCCCTGCTGCTACCAGAAACCAGTGCATACAACCATTATCACTACCCCTCTAAGATAGTAGGTGAGAGCCTACACCATGCACTAGGTGACCGACTGTCAGGACACCTGAGCTGAATCCACACAAGAATAGTGAATGGACTCTTAGGCTTATATACCTGGTAACAGCTCTAACCATCTGGTAACAGGACATTAGTGCTTCAAAAATAAAAAGGCTCCAGTACTCAAGTTAGCACACTTTAGTAGCCTATTTGGGTATATTGAAACAAAACAAAGCAAGAAGCTAGGACACAGTGAGAAAACATAAAATAAATTATTACAAGAACTTACAGATGGCTCGGAGACAGCAGTTGATATCAAATCACATAAAAGAAGCAGACTGTGCTGGCTTCAGCAAACTCCCAAAAACAGAGAATCAAGGACTCTGCCGGAGGAAGATGTATTCCTGCAATTGCCAGATGTACAATACAAAAGATTAATATACAGAACACATGAAGACATCAGGGATGATATCAGGCAATATACAGAAAAGCCAAGGAACACAGAGATAAAGCAGTTTAGAAATTAAGATTATTCAAGAACATAATGAAAAATTAACAAGCTGCAAGAATCCATAGAGACAGCATTCAGAAACTGACAAGATTAACAATAAAATTATAGAATTAGACAACACAATAGGAAGTCAGAGTAACAGAATTGAGGAGGTGGAATGCAGAATCACGTCAGACTCTATCAAGAAGAATAACTTGTGAGTGATTTGCATACAAGAACAGGGAGGGATAAGAGAAAATACAGAGGGAATTGTTGAAGGCGTGTTGGCAGAAAACTTCCCTGACATAGTGAAAGATGAAAGGATATCTATCCTAGAACCCCATACACTGTAGGTCCCAAAAGAAAGTCACCAAGACATATTATCATCATTCTTGCCAAAACCAAAGATAATGAGAAAATTTTAAGAGCAGCCAGGGATAAGCAAAAACATCATCTACAAAGGAGAATGAATAAGAATAAGTTCGGACTACTCGGCAGACACAATGTAGGCAAGAATGCAGTGGCAGGACATATATCGAGCATCGAAGGAGAAAAATTGCCAGCCAAGAATCATATATCCAGCAAAACTGTCTCTCAAATATGAAGGCGAAATGAAATCATTTCCAGATAAACACAAGCTTAGGGAATGTGCAAAAACCAAACCAAAAGTACAAGAAATAATAAAGGGAATTCTCTAGTTAGAAAATCAATAATGTTAGATATCAACAGAGCACTAGGACACAGAACAGAGCATTCAGACATCAACTCAGATAGGGAAAGCACAAAAATTAAGATGAAAAAAAGCTGAAAACAGGGAATCAGTGATGTCACTATGTGAAAGATGACAATAATCAATAAAGAGGGACTAAATGAGGTAGCCCCCACATGTCTGTGTTGCTGTGATGCTGGAAGCTAGCCGCTGGTATTCAGACACCAGTAGGGTAACCCATGGAGGACAGGTTTCAGCTGAGCTTCCAGACTAAGACAGACTAGGAAGAAGGACCCTGCAGTCTACTTGTGAAAAGAATTAGCCAGTGAAAACCTTATGAATAGCAGTGGAACATTGTCTGATATAGTGCTGGAAGATGAGCTCCCCAGGTTGGAAGGCACTCAGAAGATGACTGGGGAAGGCCTGCCTCCTCAAAGTAGAGTGGACCTTAATGATGTGGATGGAGTAAAGCTTTCGGGGCCTTCATTTGCCGATGTGGCATGAGTCAAAATGAGAAGAAATAGCTGCAAACATCCGTTAATAATTGGAACCTAGAATGTATGAAGTATGAATCTAGGAAAATTGGAAATTGTTAAAAATGGAATGCATAAACATCGATACCCTAGGCATTAGTGAACTGAAATGGACTGGTATTGGCCATTTTGAATTGGACAATCATATAGTCTACTGTGCTGGCAATGACAACTTGAAGAGGAATGGTATTGCATTCACTGTCAGAAAGAACGTTTCAAGATCTATCCTGAAGTACAACGCTGTCAGTGATAGAATAATATCCATATGCCTACAAGGAAGACCAGTTAATGCGACTGTTATTCAAATTTACGTACCAACCACTAGGGCCAAAGATGAAGAAATAGAAGATTTTTATCAGCTGCTGCAGTCTGAAATTGATTGAACATGCAGTCAAGATGCTTTGATAATTACTGGTGATTGGAATGCGAAAGATGGAAACAAAGAAGAAGGATCAGTAGTTGGAAAATATGGCCTTGGTGATGAACAATGTGTGAAAAATGTCAGAGATCGAATGATAGAATTTTGCAAGACCAGGGACTTCTTCATTGCAAACATTTTCCTTCACCAACATAAATGGTGACTATACACATGGACCTCGCCAGATGGAACGCAGAGAAATCAAATTGACTACATTAAAAAAAAAAAAAAATTTTTTTTTTTTGTGGAAGAGACGATGGAAAAGCTCAATATCATCAGTCAGAACAAGGCCAGGGGCCGACTGTGGAACACACCATCAATTGCTCATATGCAAGTTCAAGCTGAAACTGAAGAAAATCAGAGCAAGCCCACGAGAACCAAAATATGACCTTGAGTAAATCCCACCTGAATTTAGAGACCATCTCAAGAATAGATTTGACGCATTGAACACTAGTAACCAAAGACCAGACGAGTTGTGGAATGACATCAAGGACATCAACCATGGAGAAAGCAAGAGGTCACTGAGAAAACAGGATAGAAAGAAAAGACCAAGGTGGATGTTAGAGGAGACTCTGAAACTTGCTCTTGAGCGTCGAGCAGCTAAAGCAAAAGGAAGAATTGATGAAGTAAAAGAACTGAACAGAAGATTTCAAAGGGGCTCTCGAGAAGACAAAGTAAAGTACTATAAGAACATGTGCAAAGAGCTGGAGATGGAAAACCAAAAGGGAAGAACACGCTCGGCGTTTCTCAAGCTGAAAGAACTGAAGAAAAAATTCAAGCCTTGAGTTGCAACAGTGAAAGATTCCATGGGGAAAATATTAAACGACGCAGGAAACATCAAAAGAAGATGGAAGGAACACACAGAGTCAGTATACCAAAAAGAATTAGGCGATATTCAACTATTTCAAGAGGTGGCATATGTCAGGAACCGATGGTACTGAAGGAAGAAGTCCAAGCTGCTCTGAAGTGATTGGCGAAAAACAAGGCTCCAGGAATTGATGGAATATCAATTGAGATGTTTCAACAAACAGATGCAGCACTGGAGGTGCTCACTCATCTATGCCAAGAAATATGGAAGACAGCTTCCTGGCCAACTGACTGGAAGAGATCCATATTTATGCCTGTTCCTAAGAAAGGTGATCCAACCGAATGTGGAAATTATAGAACAATATCATTAATATCACACACAAGCAAAATTTTGCTGAAGATCATTCAAAAACAGCTGCAACAGTACATCAACAGGGAACTGCCAGAAATTCAGACTGGTTTCAGAAGAGGACGTAGAACCAGGAATATCATTGCTGATGGCAGATGGATCCTGGCTGAAAGCAGAGAATACCAGAAGGATGTTTACCTGTGTTTTATTGACTATGCAAAGGCATTCGACTGTGTGGATCATAACAAATTATGGATAACATTGCGAAGAATGAGAATTCCAGAGCACTTAATTGTGCTCATGAGGAATCTTTACATAGATCAAGAGGCAGTTGTTCAGACAGAACAAGAGGATACTGATCGGTTTAAAGTCAGGAAAGGTGTGCGTCAGGGTTGTATTCTTTCATCATGCCTATTCAATCTGTACACTGAGCAAATAATACGAGAAGGTGGACTATATGAAGATGAACAGGCATCAGGATTGGAGGAAGGCTCATTAACAACCTGCATTATGCAGATGACACAATCTGGCTTGCTGAAAGTGAAGAGGACTTGAAGCACTTACTAATGAAAATCAAAGACCACAGCCTTCAGTATGGATTGCACCTCAACATAAAGAAAAACAATCCTCACAACTGGTCCAATGAGCAATATCATGATAAACAGAGAAAAGATTGAAGTTGTCAAGGATTTCATTTTACTTGGATCCACCATCAATAGTCATGGACGCACCAGTCAAGAAATCAAAAGACGCATTGAATTGGGTAAATCTGCTGCAAGGGACCTCTTTCAATTGTTGAAAAGCAAAGGTGTCACCTTGAAGACTAAGGTGCGCCTGACCCAAGCCATGGTATTTTCAATCGCATCATATGCATGTGAAAGCTGGACAATGAATAAGGAAGACTGAAGAAGAATTGACGCCTTCGTATTGTGGTGTTGGCGAAGAATATTGAATATACCGTGGACTGCCAAAAGAATGAAGAAATCTGTCTTGGAAGACGTACAGCCAGAATGGTCCTTAGAAGCAAGGATGGCGAGACTGCATCTTACATACTTTGGACATGTTGTCAGGAGGGATCAGTCCCTGGAGAAGGGCATCATACTTGGCAGAGTACAGGGTCATTGGAAAAGAGGAAGACCCTCAACAAGGTGGATTGACACAGTGGCTGCAACAATGAGCTCAAGCATAACAATGATTGTTAAGGATGCTTAGGACCAGGCAGTGTTTCGTTCTGTTGTGCATAGAGTTGCTATGAGTTGGAACTGACTCGACAGTGTCTAACTACAACAACAACAACAAGGAAGATCAGTTAATGCAACTATTATTCAAATTTACACACCAACCACTAATGACAGAGATGAAGAAATTGAAGATTTTTACCAATTCTGCAGCCTGAAATTGATCAAATATGCAATCAAGATGCATTGGTAATTACTGGTGATTGGAAGGAGAAAGTTGGAAACACAGATGAAGGATTAGTAGTTGAAAAATATGGCCTTGGTGATAGAAACTATGTGGGAGATTGCATGATAGAATTTTGCAAGACCAGTAAACTATTCATTGCAAATACCTTTTCTCAGCAACATAAATGATGACTACACACGTAGACCTTGCCAGATGGAATACAAAGGAATAAAATCGACATATGTGGAATCTACGTATGTGGAGACAACTGAGACATTCAGTATCATCAGTCAGTACAAGGCTGGGGCTGACTGCAGAGCAGGCCATCAATTACTCATATGCAAGTTCAAGTTGAAGGTGAAGAAAATTAAAACAAGTCCACAAGAGCCAAAGTACACCCTTGAGTATAGCCAACCTGAATTTAGAGACCATCTCCGCAACAGATTTGATGCATTGAACACTAATGAATGAAGAGCAGATAAGTTGTAGGATCATGCATAAAGGACATCATACATGAAGACAGCAAAAGGTCCTTAAAAAGACAAAAAACAAAAAGACCAAAATGGATGTCAGAAGAGACTCTGAAACTTACTCATGAACATCCTGTAGCTAAAGGAAATGGAAGAAATGATGAGTAAAAGAGCTGAACAGAAGATTTCAAATGGCATCCAAGACGACAAAGTAAAGTTTATAATGAAATGTGCAAGACCTGGAGTTAGAAAGCCAAAAGGGAAGAATAAGCTCAGCACTTCTCAAGGTGAAAGAATTGAAGAAAAAATTCAAGCCTCAAGGTGCAATATTGAAGCATTCTACAGGTAAAAAACTGAACAAGCAGGAACCATCAAAAGCTGATGGAAGGAATACACAAAATCAGTGTACCAAAAATAACTGGTCAAAATTCAACTATTTCAGGAGGTAGCATATGATCGAGAACCAATGGTACTGAAGGAAGATGTCCAAGCTGCACTGAAGGCATTGGTGGAAAACAAGGCTCCAGGAGTTGAGGGGAAATCAATAGAAATGTTTCAACAAGCAGATACAATCCTGGAAGCACCCACTCATTTCTACCAAGAAATTTGGCAACAGCTACCTGGCCAACCGACTGGAAGAGATCCATATTCATGCCCATTCCAAAGAAAGGTGATCCAACAGAATGCAGAAATTATTGAACAATATCATTAATATTGTAATAAGTAAAATTTTCCTGAAGATAACTCAAAAATGGTTGCAGCTCTACATTGCCAGGGAGCTGCCAGAAATTCAAACTGGATTCAGAAGGGGATGTGGAATGATGTCAGATGGACCTTGGCTGAAAGCAGAAAATACTAGAACAATGTTTACCTGTATTTTATTGACTATGCAAAGGCATTAGACTGTGTGGATCACAACAATTTATGGATAACATTGCCAAGAGTGGGCATTCCAGAACACTGAATTGTGCTCATGAGAAACCTGTACATAAAGCAAGAGGCAGTCTTTAGAACAGTACAAGTGGATACTGCATGATTAAAAATCAAGAAAGGTGTGTGTCAGGGTTGTATCCTTTCACCATATTTATTTAATCTGTATGCTAAGGAAATAATCTGAGAAGCTGGACTATACGAAGAAGAACAGGGAATCAGTATTGGAGGAAGACTCATTAACATCCTGCCATATACAGATGACTCAGCCTTGCTTGCTGAAAGTGAGAGGACTTGAAGCACTTACTGATGAAGACCACAGCCTTTAGTATGATTTATACCTCAACAGGAAGAAAACAAAAATCCTCACAAGTGGACCAATAAGCAACATCACGATAAAGGAAGAGAAGACTGAAGTTGTCAAGGATTTCATTTTATTTGGATCCACAATCAACGTCTACCGAAGCAGCAGTCAAAAAATCAAAAGATGCACGGCACTGGGAAAATCTGCTGCAAGAGATCTCTTTAAAGTGTCAAAAAGCAAAGATGTCACTTTAAAGTCCTTAAGGACTAGGGTATGCCTGACCCAAGCCATGGTGTTTCCAATCACTTCATATGTGAAAGCTGGACAATGAGTAAGAAAGACTGAAGGAGAACTGATGCCTTTGAATTATGGTGTTGGCGAGGAATATTGAATATACCACAGGCTGCCAGAAGAAGGAATAAATGTGCCTTGAAAGAAATACAGCCAGAATGCTCCGTAGAAGCAAGGATGGCGAGACTTTGTCTTGCTTATTTTGGACATGTTATCAGGAGGGACCAGTCCCTGGAGGATATCACGCTTGGTAAAGTAGAATATCAGGGAGAAAGAGGAAGCCCCTCAATGAGATGGATTGACACAGTGGCTGCAACAGTGAGCTCAAGCATAACAATGATTGTGAGGGTGACACAGGACTGGGCAATATTCTTTCTGTTGTACCTAGGGTCACTATGAGTCATAATTGACTTGACAGCACCTAAGTACAACAACACCACCTTTCAATCATCATTTCACCCTGTCCTCCTCTCAGACCTAGTTAAACTATTTTCTCTTCCCCAGTGTTTCATGCTTCCGTGCTTTTTATATGGCCTGTTCCCCAGGCCTGGAATACCCTTGGCTGGAAGCTCTTACTAGTTCTTTGGAATTCAGTTAAGGCATTACTTCTTGCAAAAATTCTTCCCTGTTTCTATCAGTCAGAAGTGGTGGTCCTATTTGCTTTCTTGCCATGATGTGTGCCTCACTTGCAATACAACACTTTTTAATCTTGAACTGTGATGGCTTACTTCTCTTCCAAAATGAGCTGAAAGACAGGGCTCATGGAGTGTGTTTGTTGAATGAATGAGATCTGATCCCTCACCTTAGGCCTGCTCCTAATTTCCTGTGCTGCCCTCCAAAGGTTACCTGCTTTCCAGCTCCAAATCTGTAACTGTAAAACACAAGGGTTGGGTGGACCACATGGAATCTCCAGCTCAGTTATCATGCTCTTAGACCAGTTTGGAATTTCCAAATATTTTGTTCAGTAAGAACTTTGTCCATTTATATTTATGTTGTTTATTACATGTATACAACATGATGTTTCTTACATAAGCCATTCTCTTTCCTTTGTGGCTAAGCTTGCTTATTGTGAACTCTCCTTCTAAAAAATAAACTTCTTGGGAGTGGTTTACGGAGTTTTGACTGTATTTATAACGTTTCTCTCATGAGTTGAAGGGGGGGCTATAGAAGGCTATATCGTATATTACCTACACATTCCTTAAGTCTGAAATATTTTTTTAAAAAGTAACAACCTATAGAGACCATGAAGAAAATCACTTTAAGCTATGCCTTGTGTGTTAGGTTAAATCTAAATCTGTACAGGATTACACTGGATGAGAAAAAAAAGAAAAAAAAGCAACAGTTATTAAAACACAACTAAAACTCTTTGGTGTCAAGTTGATTCTGACTCATAGAAACGCTGCCCTATAGAGTTTCCAAAGAGCCTCTGGTGGATTTGAACTGCAGACCTTTTGGTCAGCGGTCATAGCACTTAAGCTCTACGCCACCAGCATTTCCAAAAGACAGACACATAGGTATAAAATGTTAGAGAGTAAATTTTTGGATAACCTGTGAGTCTTTGTGAATGAAATCAATTGCATTTAGAGAAGCTGTTTATTGCTAGAGAGATAAAAGTGTAATTAGCAATTATAAAGGAGTCTACAGAGGTTTTGCTCACAACAGACCAATGGGCGGATTTCTGGGGACTTGGCAAATTGGTGGGGTGTTTATATCTTATCTCTTTCTTTTCTTTTCAAATATACCCCAATCTCTTGTTCAGCAATTTCTGGGGGGGAAGAAAAGTGCTTGCGATCACTCGGGGTTTATATCACATCCTAACATAGCCATTTCCTGAGCTAGAATAGTCGAGTTATGTATGTGAGGCAAGTAGACCGAGAAACAGAAAATGAATGAGGGCCTGGATGTCCTTTTTACAAATTCATATCCTCAGGTAAGCATCTCTTTGCTTCCTGTTCCCTCTCTTTATAATGATGACACGTGTAAAGAGAAAAACAAATGTTTTTTTCCTAGTTAAAAGTTCACATTATTCATGCTAGTTAAATATCAGTGAAATCTGTCCTTATTTTACCCAATAGATAGAGCTACAAGTTTACAAGGCAAAAAGCATTCTTCCCCCATTTGGATGCTGTGAAATATATTTTTTAAAGCGTCAGAGCTGGAAAGAAGCTAGTTTGAAGGCTCATGCATTGGGCTTCCGTATTTTTGGTGTCACAAATAAAGTCACTTTAGAAAAAGATGGCTGTTGTTAGCAGAGCGTTCTGAGGGGACCTCACTAATCGAGTTAAAAACTGAGTCAAGCTCCACTGCATTACACATCATTCCGTAGAAAAACTCTGTGCAACAACAGCATCCCGATGTCTTATGAAAAATAATAATAATAATGATGACAGAACTTCATACAATCCCAGTAAAGAGAACTGAGAATCTCCTGGAGTTTTATAAAACGGAATGCCCCTCCTTTATTTAGCCAGCATGGCAAACTAATAGCATAGGTCTTTTACTTGAGGCCTTGCCTATGTGTGGATGCTTTCTATCAGGAGGTCCAGTTTGGACTCCCATTTAACCAATACTGACCTCAGGATTGTTACATGAGAGAGGTAACAGGAGGCTCTGGGGTGGGTCCTGGGAATCTGCATTTTAACAAGTACCCCTGGTGACTCTGTTACACACTTTGGGAAGAGCCTCAGAGAATAACTGTTAATGATATTCAACCAGGAATTTTCTTTTGGTAAGAGGGGCAGAGAATAAGTGAAGATATCACTAGAGAGCTGGTCAGCTTGGCATGGTTGACAAAGATAACAGGTTCTTTTTGAAATATTTAGCTAATCAACTGGAATGAAACTGAGTTATGGACCTGGCTTTTCAATTTGTACCGCTGAACTGTCCTTGGTGTATTTATTTCCTGTGAGTTATTTTTGGCCTTTCTTATCTTTTCTCACATATTGTGTGTAAAATGCCCTCTGTTTTCACAGGCTTCATGTCGTTAGTGTTCTGTGTTGCACAGCTGACTGTTCCTTGTGAAGGAATGACTCCATTGATGTAGGAACTTATGCAGGTGTTCTCACACATGCTGGATAGCAAATCACCTGCGGAGCTTTTCAAACCTATAGCTACGCAGGTTCCACGCCTCACCCCAATCAGAATCTCTGGGCACAGGGGCCCAAAATCTATACCCTCAAAAACCTTTACTGTACAGCCACGCGTGAGAACCACTGATTTAATGATAAACCCAAAATCAAACCGATTGCCACTGAGTTGATTGTGACTCATAGCAACCCTATACGACAGAGTAGAACTGCCCCACAGGGTTCCCAAGGTTGTAATCTTCACAGAAGCAGGTCACCACATCTTTCTCCCATGAAACGGCTGGTGGATTTAAACCACTAACCTTTTGGTTAACAGTTGACCACTTTACCACTGAGCCGCCAGGACTCCTCCAGTTTAATGCTAAAACCAACCCAAACCAAACGCATTGCCATCAAGTTGATTCCGACTCATAGCGACCTTAGAAGACAGCAAAGGAGATTTTCGTTGAGACTTCAAATGTGTTTTTCTTGCTTGGACATCTGTTTATTCCTGCTATAACCAGAACCGGTGCTATACTTTACTTAATGTGCTCCCAGAAACTCTGAATTTTGTGGTATGCGTGCCCTGATACTGAGCAATGTGATGAACAATGTCCAAGGTTACTCACTGGGCTTCACTTCTAGCACTAAGACACACTGACAAGGATGAAGTTCTCTCTAAGTGGCAGTTTAGTCCCCTTGATGAATAGTGAGAGAGAACTGCTTGAAGCAATGTGGTGGAATATCACACCACCTGGTCTGAAGGTTTTAGACAATTTAGCACTTAGACTCTTGAGCCACATCAGTACAACACCGGGTAATAAGAGCTTGGCTATGCTGAACCACAAAGCTTCTAGATGGCCACTCTGTACACTAAGTTCAGGTCAAGTTTGAGAGATTTTAGAGGCAATGGGCTTCTTGACGTCCTGACTCTGGAATTACAGAAGAGCATCTGGGAAAATTTTTAAGACTTCTAAGGCAGGTTTGCTACGGCTTTTAACCAAAAGGCCAGCAGTTCGAATCCACCAGGTGCTCCTTGGAAACTCCACAGGGCAGTCCTACCTTGTCCTATAGGGTCGCTATGAATCAGAATCGACTCGACGGCAGTCGGTTTTAAGGCGGGTTCGTGTACAACCACTCTAGCTTACACTGCAAGCATCAGGTCACTGCATGTTTATCCTATACTCCAAGTGCCCTTCCTGAACTTGCCCTTGTAGTTGTATGACAGACTGTAAATTACATAAAGTAGGGGGGGACTTTATGCCAGAGTCTGGTCCAGCTGCCACTCAGAAACACATGCCCAATATTTCAGAACACAGTCCTGTTATTTCCAAGGATCATACAGTGTCCATTTCTACTTTCCATACCCCAACCCCAAGTTGGCATAGGTTGTTGTGCCTTAGCCTAAGGGTGGGTGGTTGGTGTGGGAGTTAAACACAGCACAGCGGTGAAAGGTCAGGGGTTCCAATCCACCAGCTGCTCCTGGGACAAAGCAGTCTGCTTCCCTCAAGATTTACAGCCTTGGAAACCCTATGGGACAGTTCTTCTCTGTCCTGTAGGGTCCTATGAGTCCAAATCGAGACCACAGCAGTGGATTTGGTTAGCGGGTTTTTTCCTTCAGCAGGTGCCCAAACCATGAGCGTCACCAGGACACCCCCTGCTTAGTCAGTCACTGGAATGCTCTGCCTCACTGGAGGAAGAGGTCTCAAAACTTGAAAATAACATGGGGCAGGTGTAAAACCGACGCTTTCTGACAGATTTTCTTAAAATCTTGCTCCTCGAGGGTCGTCCTGGGACCAGGCGCATCATCACCATGACCTGGGAGCTAGTTAGAAAGGTGGACTCTCAGGTCCCTACCCCAAACTTACTGGATCAGAATCTGCATTTTAACAAGGTACCCAGGTCATGTCTATTCATATTAGGATTTGAGAAACTAAAAGATGTAGCAAATGATCAATCAGTCCCCAAACTGGAAGACTCAGTCTTCCGCGCACGTCCTGCACCCTCTCAGAGCTGTAGCTGCCCAGCCCCAGGGACTTTGGAGCGGGTGGCCAAGGGCCATTTGGTGATTGGCTGCTGTGGCCACGTGACTGGCGCTGGGCCTCCCGTGCGAGCGGATTGGCTCTCGCGGCCCTGGACGGACAGGGCCGGGGCGGGCCAGAGCCTGCTCGGAGGGTCTGGCGCGTGGACCTGAGGGGCGAAGGCGCGAGAGCCTAGTGCACGTGCGGGGAGTGGCAGGGTTTTTTTTTTTTTTTTTTTTTTTTATTCCCGAGCCCTGGGCGGAAGCCGGAGCGTTTCTTCCGAGGTGAGCGACGCCGCGGGGCTGCCGGTCCCATCGCACGTTCGCCGGGTCGGGCGAGCGGGATGGGCGTGGCGGGGTGAGCGGGATGGGCGGGGCTGGGCGCGGATTCACAGGCCAGTCCCCCACCCCGGGATCCCAGATTCTGAGGTGGTTGTAGACCCTCTTCCCTGGTGCGGGCGGGGTGGGGGCAGCGTGACCCGGGGACCGAGCCCGAGTGCGGCCCGGAGAAGCTTCTTTGCCCGCTGGACCTGCAGGCGAGGCCTGGGCCCAGGTTCCCCGCAGTTGGGCGCTCTGAGTGGGCTGAAGGGCCCAGGTTCCCCGCAGGTGGGCGCTCTGAGTGGGCTGAAGGGCCCAGGTTCCCCGCAGTTGGGCGCTCTGAGGGGCCTGAAGGAACCCAGAGATTCCTTACAGGGGTAAAAATGTTCTAAGCAGCTGGGCGCTGGTGGAGCAGGTCTAAATGAGATGCTTAACTGGTGACTGGTAAATTGTGAGGAAGGAAATGCCTGCAGTGAACTGCAGACCAGATCAGCACACTGAGATTCTTGTTCAAGAAGACAGGATTTTGTGTGGGGGGGGGGGGGGCGGTGGGGGGTCGCTGTAAACTGAGGTTTTTTAGGGGCTGTTGAAGAGGGAAATTAGTTATTTTCTGCATGTTACTGGGCTGTTGTGAGAGGAAGGCAGGGTCTAAATTAAGCCTCTTCAGACTTCTTCAGTTCTTTGAAAAGTGTGTGTTTGAAGAAGACCATTTGGCTGGCAGAAGAGGGATGTGCGGGGAGGGAATATCTCCTGTAAACTACGCTTTGAAAAGGGGAGGTGTGTGCAGGAGTTTCAGAGCAGATTAAAACTGCAGGGTATCCCCTACCTCTCTTCTCCATTTCTGCAGACCTGCAATAGGAAGGGCATACTGTACATCCTTATAGTGAAACATAAAAGGTCCCTTCAGTTTTCCAGTGGTTCACTAGTGTTAGTTTTACTGTATTCTGGAGTTTGAATGTAATCCACTTAGAAATTATTCTGGCATGAGATTGACAAAGATCTATATTTACCTGATTCCTTGGAGACACACTGATACCTTTTCCAAGCCCTTTTATTCCTCTTCTCCCTACAAATTTGTTTCTTTAGGAAACACTGTGATTTTCAAACATGTAAGACACACTCCAGAGATGGTTTATCCAATGAGCAAGGTACACACGGGTTTACTTGTGCGTACCTACTAATCTGTAGTCAAAATTTTCCCTGTTTTTCACCACATCAAAGATATGATGAAACCCCTGTGAAATTGTTCACTACTGATTCGTGAGTAAACACAATTAACCCTGTTGTACACCTTGCTTACTGGCTAACCCACCCTTGCATACTGGCAAAATGTCTATACTTGATAGGCAATCAGTTAGCTTGGCAAGTTAAAAAAAAAAATTGAAGAGGGAGCACTTGGATCTGTTAGAGAGATGAGAACTCTGAGGTGAATGGAAGTAAAAGAAGTTGCAGTGAAGCTCAAGCTCGTTGGGAACAACTGTCCCTAGTAAAGTGAAATATAGGTTGTCGGCTAATAGTTTGGAACACAAAGCAAATTATTGGTAATAACTTCAAATTTTGTATAAAATTTTTAAGTTGGTATTGGTGATGGTGAGGGAAGGAATTCTGAAGGTTGAGAGAGGTGGTATAACTTGAAAAAGTATATGCTTTGAGATCTAAAAAAAATAATGTCATTTTTGTCATGCAGGCAGTCCCCGGATTAAGAAGGAGCTCCGTTCCTAAATCTGTCTTTACGTTGAATTTGTACATAAGCCGGAACAGTTAGGTACGGTTTGTATCTAATGTTAGTTAACCAAATGTTTGTCTTAGCACGTAGTGTTCCTTTTGTAGACATAAAAAACATTAAAGAATCATTCCTAGGTACACTAAAATATCTTTAACATGATAATATGGTGATAATAAGAGTGTTTTAATGCTCTTTGCAAAGTAGCACCTGTTTATTATTACGAGCCATTGTATATACCTCAAATTTTTAATATAAATAGGCTTTATGGGGATTAGATTGTAACTACAGATTGCATGTTAGTGAGACGTTTGTAACTGGGGATTGCCTGTGAAAACTACACAAAAGGCGTGCAGTTCTTACGTTCACCTATGGAAGGGGCTGTGAAAAGGTTGAAAAACACTGATCAGGTTAAAGAAGGGAAACCAGGAAGATCGGCAGGCTGAGTGCATCTTGAGGGACGCAGCATGTATCAGTGACCTATAGCATAAGGGTTTACTCTCTGAATCAATGAAAGCTCAGTAGTGTTACTTTCAAAACAATAACAAAATCATTTCCTTCCTGTCCTTTCTGACCCCTGGGTTAGGCACGGGGAGGATGGAGAGAGAATGAAAGATTAGAGTCCGACCAGCATGCCTAAGCAGTAGTGTCCTTTGAGAAGGATCTGTGTCATATTGTGTACATGTAAGAGCCTTCACATTGGGAGGGGTCTGAGCACCTTCCTTAGGATGTAAGGTAGAGCTAGATAGCATAGCTACAGGTAGGGGCTGGGAGTGCTGTTATCTGATACTGAAACAGTGGGGGAAAAGGAGAACCAGGAAATGTTGAATTCAGTGAGGCTCTTGCATTTGCAAGATCGAGGAGGCATTTCCAGGCAGAAGTGCCTCATCGTTGGCCAGCCTGGCTTTGCTTTACATGGCTTCCAGACGACCTGCAAGTCACAGTGGAGGCTCCTGTGTAGGTTACACATCTCAGATGGTAGCTTATACTTATGATGTGCTCTAGAAAAGAAAGGCTCCTAAAGACAGAAGTCTAGGCTGCCATTCCTGTCACCCATAGGCTTCCAGAAAGCAGATTGTGCCCTCCCTACCAGCAGGTGGCACTGCTGTCTCTGGGAATTCCTGGAGGAGGTGAAATAATGGAGCTGGCAAACTAGCAGTGTGTAGCCTCTAGTCTACAGGATCTTGAGAGGCTTTGTGAGATCTCAGTCAAAGAGAAGCTCAAAGAAAATAATTGTGAAAGCCAAATTGTTTACGTAAGGTTGAAATAATAGGTTTTTGTGGAGACTGAGGGATGGCTGTGGTTACTTTGCTAGGGGTGTGCGTGTGTGTGTTTTTGCGTGTGTAGTGGGGGAGAAGGTGGGATGTAACCTAACAATTAAGCATCATAATACAGGTTTTGAATTTTGGGTTGCATAAGTTGGTTAATTGAACCTGAAGTTGAAATCATGATTCAATTAAAATTCCCCATAACTTCATAGTTTCTAACTCGTTGCATGTAAACCTAGTCTACACACATGGGTGGGATTCTGGAAACATACATGTGACTTTTAAACCTGATCAATATCCAGTAATTATAAACCTTGAAGGTAGGGATGAGAGTATTAGTAAAAATAATGTTGGTTAATTAGTCAGTATACTTCAGGGCTGGCACAGAAGGCATGTCAAAGTTATTCTGAAATCAGTTTCTTCTAAAACTTGGAACTTTCTAATAAGTATGGATTTTCTTAAATTCTGTCCTTTTGAGATTGTATTCACAACCCAAAACTTGAACATTGGTTTTATTGACCTCACGAGCCATGGTTCATTCATCCATTCTCTTTTCTGAAATAACTAGATGGCTGTTCTTTGAGGTGAATTTTGTAGACGTGATGTTTGAGGGAGATGGGTGCTGTTTCCAGTGAAGGGGAGGTTACAGTGTATAATGAGGACTTCAGCTTTGACCCTGACCCAGGTAGAGTACACTGCCTTTGGTGCCAGTATGCCAGTCACCTGCTTCCTCTTTCAGTTCGTATTCTATGCTCAGCTTATTGGAGGTTTATTTCTGTCTCTCTTCAAATGAACTGATGAGCTTGTTTTTACTACCGATGACGAATCCTAAAATTCTGCTGGTGCTAGCTCAACATTGTTAGTCATTAAAAAAAGATGCATATCAAAACCACAAAGACATACGACCTCACCCCCACTAGAATGGCTATAATAAAAAAAAAAAAAGAGGAAAATAACAGGTGTTTGCAAGGATGTGGAGAAATGGAACCCTCGTTCATTACTGGTGGGAATGCAAAATGCCATACTCGCTGTGGAAAACAGTTTGGTGGTTCCTCAAAAAAGTTCAATGCAGAACTATCATATGAGCCAGCAGTTCGAATCCTAAGCATATGGCCCAAAGAATTGAAAGCAGGGATGCAAACAGTACCTAACAACAATAACAGCAATGACCCTCAGAGGAAGGCAGGGTATTTTACAGGTGAGGAAATCAAGACTCAGAGTTGTTAAGTAACTAAGGCAAGGTTACTGTGCTTGTGTCTTATCCCAAATTTCTTGCTCTAAACCTAATGTAGCCAGAATGCTCATTAGAAGTGAGGATAGCAAAACTTCATACTCACATGCTTTGGACATACGATCAGGAGGGTTGAGCCCCTGAAGACCATCATGCTTGGAAAAATAGAGGGTCACCAAAAAAGAGGAAAGCCCTCAATGAGATGGATTGACACAGTGACTGAAACAGTGGGCTCAAACACAGCAATGATTGTGAGGATGGCATTGTTCCATTCTGTTGTACACAGGGTCTCTGTGAGTCAGAATTGACGGCACCTAACGAAAACAACAAACGTAATGCTGTGTTCCTGGTTGGGCTGGAGTCAGCCTTGTACAACAGAGATTCCTGGCTGCCCAGCAGTCTGTGTGGATAGCTCTAGCCCGCATAATGTGAGTGGAAGTGGGAGGTACTGAGATCCATTTCTAGGGAAAAGAGACAAACTCAACAAGATAACTCCCATGCAGCTCCTCCATTGTGTTTTCCACTCCTAGCTGGCTTGAAAGGAGTGAAGTCCCCAGAACAACCTTGGTCTTTGAGGGGAAGGGGAGATTGGTGTAGGCACAGGTATCTGGTTGCAGAAGGGGGTCATGCTCTGAACAAGGCAGGGGGCTGCCAGCCATCCCCCGAGTGTCTGTGAGGAAAGTGTGTCCCTGTTCCCTAGAACGCAGAGTTCGGTGGGTTCTGCAGCTGGACCACAGGCACCCAATGCTTTTGGTTGTAAGGACTGGTAGGCATCACTTACCCTTGGACCCCTGCCATGGGTGGCTAGGTGACATGGGTGGAGCCACCAGTCCTCAGGCCCCTGATGTAGGTAGGTGAAGACCCTGTTTAATAGGCAAAGAGTTGTCAAACATCAAAAACCCACCTCTCCACCACACAGCTGAGACTGTTAAAGTCAGATCTCAAGCAGATGCACCATTGCGGTCTACCAACAAGGGCCTAATCTGAAATGGGCCCACACAGCTCCATGCAGGGGTTAAAGGTATTCAAAGTTCACGGACCATTTGTGCCTGGACAGGAGCCGCTTCTGTCCTGAGCTCCCCAGGTTAGTGGAGCTGGCAGATTATCTTTTCCCCCAAGGCCGGGAGAATGGCTCAGGGTGCGCATCAGGACCTATCTCAGGCCCAGGGAAATCAGTGGCCACTGAAGCTGGCTTGGTGGCTTGGGGATACGGTAAAATAAATGCAAGTACTTAGCTTTTGCCGAGAGAGCTGTTCTTCTGTGGTTTGGGAGGTGTGAGTAGACTGTGCAGCTGGCTGTCTCTCCCTGAGGAAACCATGTCCTGAATGCCACCACCAGCCCTGCTGCAGTTGCTCTGGGGGATTGTGCCTGAGGGGCACTGGTTCCTGCCGAGTCATTTCTAGCAACTCCTTGCAGCTTCTGAGCCATCTCTCCGTCCCCCTGCCACTCAGTCTGACTTCTGAACTTTGCCTTTGGTGTTCAGGGATCCTACCTTGTCATATATATAACCATTTCACTTGTTTTTTTCAGGTCTTTGTTGTAAGAGGGATCCCGGAAGCATCAGACTACTCCACCATCTTGGCCCCGCCTCACCCCAGAGCAACCTTAGAAATTGTTTCAGAGATGGCAAGACAGTTGTCAGCCTGGGTCCCTGGATCACTGCATTGAGGAGGCCCACCTCAGTGACAGACCTTTCACCTGTCCAGTATGTGTACAGGAGCTAGGAGTAAACTTTTATTTTGAGCTTGAGCCATTATCTGTGTTTGGGTCTATTTCTTAAGCACTTAGCCAACTTTAACAAATACACTCGAGCAGTGACTTAGTAATTGAAGTCGTGGGTCTGTTGGCCTAATGCATTCATTCCTTTTTTTGTCTCTGGCAGTTGGTGATTGATTGATCATGGTCCAGCATGCAGAAGTGAGTGAGTGGTGAAAAGCAGGAGAGCTGATGGATTGTGAAGATGTGTTTGAAGGCTGTCACACTGTCTACTTCAGGGTAAGGCAAAGGCAGTGGCTGCCACTGTTACTCTGACTTTGCCAGGTCATAGGGACTCTTGTCTCTCCAGCCTCTTGGAGTTAGTGCAATGGGATACCCTGCCTGTGAAAGGTTCCCAAAGCCTCTGTTGATTCAACTCATAGACACCATGCTTATGAATAATTGTGAAGAGAAAACCATTAGGTTTTGGGTGATAGGATGGAATTCGTTATGTGGGTGGAAATATCTCAGGCATCATTAGGGATTTATTGACATGAGACATGATTTTCCTAGAACCAGGGAAGGGTTGTTGGGCCTTCCTGAGGTGTGTTGTCGAGAATGGAACCAGGTCTGATTGCCTTTTTCATGTACCATATCAGGTTGTTAGCTCTGCCAGCTCACATTCCCTCAACCACCATCCTCCTTCTCCGTGGATCACTTTCCTTAGCTGTTCTTTTGTTAATTACTTTTTCTATAAAGGAAACAGCTTGCCAAAGAGTTGAGGATTCCAGGTTTGGTGGATAATAGCATTAGCAAAGCACGTGGTTCTGCCAGTTCCACTTTATCCTTCATCAGTGGCAGTCACATGTCCATTTACTCATCTATTTACAGTTCCTAGTGAATCAGGCAAGGAGCCCTGGTGGCGCAAAGATTAAGCACTTGGCTGCTAACCATAAGGTTGGCAGTTCAAACCCACACACCAGCTGGGAGAAAGACCTGGGAATCTGATGGCACCTAACAACAGTGAATCAGGCATTGGCATTGGGAGCATTATGACCAAGGCTGCCTTTGAGCTCTCATTCGTGCTGAAGAGTTTTGAGGCCAGAAGGACAAAGTCACTGTTTGGCGTACCCTTCTGAGAGTCCAGGTGGAAGTCTTGGAAGAAGGAGTAGAAAAGATACCACATCTCTTTTTGAGCTCTCCAGCTTCTGCAGCTTGAACTGAAAGTAGACTCCTTGAAGAGAAAATTACAACTAATAGAAATCTAGGCAGAGCCAAGGATGGTTAGGAAAGAGGGACAGGGAGTGAAAAATTAAAAAAGAAAAATTGTATTCAGCTTAAAAACTGGTTGGAGTGTTGTTTTCAGCTTACGATAGTAATTTGGAGCCCTTAGTAGATAATGTCCCATTGCCCAGCCTCAGACAGAGGGCAGCCAGAAAGGCTGATGTCCTTAGATGCCTCACATGGCTTGGTAATGAATGTAATTTACTGAGCAAAAGAGACAACTAGGGGCTGTAGATCTCTGGAGATTCCCATCAATGTGCATCATTACTGCTGTGGAGTGAAGCATGTGTGTGGGGATGAGCAAAGCAGAGAAAAGGCAGCTGCGAGAGCATGTCAGCAACTGAAGACTCCAGGTGAGCAGCCAGGCACAGGCAGACCACAGCGCAGGGGATGGAGGTTGCTAAGGAAAGGAGCTGGTCTTTGCCAGGTTTTCTCAATAAAGGAAAAGAGTTGGGCTTTGTGAGCTCTACTCATGTTCCTCTATGGCTCCCTGTATCTGTTTTAAAAAAAAAAATTTTTTTTTTTTAAGAGTAACTAAAAAGCATTTTTTTTTTTAAAAGTATAACATGTCAGATATAGCACTTGACTGCCATGTGTAAATGCTGTAGAATGATAAAATTGTACAGTAAGCCATTCTTTAACTATCAATTAGGGGCCAAAGAACGTAGTCCTAGAGATTAGGTCAATGCAGTTGACATTTTGATCCAGACAGTTCTTGTTTGTTGCGGGGGCGGGGGGAAGGGGGAGTTGTTGTAGGATGTTTAGCAGCATCACTGGCCTCTGCTCACTGGATGCCAGTAGCACTGCCCCCCTCCCGAATTGTGACAATCAAAAATGTCTCCAGACGTGGCAGATGTCTGCCTGAGGGGGGAGGGGCACCAAAAGAGCCCCAGGTGAGAGTGACTCCAGTGGGAGATAGGAATTTAATCTTACTCTGAGTTTTTCTGGGATTGTATTTTAATGATTTAACCTCATCGTGCCTCAGTTTCACTACCTGTAAACACAGTGTAAGGAAGTAATGTGCATAGTACTGCGTGGCAACTAGGGGGTTTTGTAAGTGCTCAGAAACAATACCTGTCTCCCCACATTTCCAAGACCCAAAGATCCCTCTTAATCTTTGTGATGGCAGTAAGTGAGGGGCAGTGGGAATCTGGAGAAGGGTAAAGGCTTAGTGGTGTGGGAAATGGTGAACAGCAGTGGCATCTGAGTTTATCTGAAGGCATCCTGTCCTAGTTTATTGTGACAGTGTATTCTGGATGAAGGCTTTCTTTTGGAGAGGAAAGAAAGGGGAGGGTGGAGGAGGCAGGAAGGAGGCTGTTGAGAAGAGCAGTCAGGAAAGTGCACTTGGTGGGGCGATCTCGTGATGTGAAAGTGACTCATGTATAATTGGGCCAGAGGACACAGAGAAGTAACCCCCAAAATCAAAGTGTCTTTTCAAATGACTGCTGATCCAGAAGGGTTGTTGCAGGTGATTAATGCAGAACAAAAACTTTTTGGAAAAGTCTCTTTGTTCTAGAGCCTTAGGTTTCTGTCTCCTCTCTTTTGGAATATGGGAAAACGTTGTCTTCACATAGGCTTTTCATGAATGCTTTACTATGATCCGTGTGTTCTTTTATTACTCTTCAGAACTGTGTGTTGAAAAGGTGAAAAAGGCTGTAATCCTGATCTAGACCTGAGTGATCTACGTTATTTTGATAGAAAGCACCAACTTGACTCTAAGACGGGCAGTGCAGGAATTAGATGTGAACCATCCTGGAAGGCTAGCATTCACCCTTGCTGTGTTTTTGGTCTCTGTAGTGTTAGACACACTTGCAAAGTTTATGACAGACGTGGACAGGTATTGGATCTAATACGTGGAGAAGCCTTCTTAGACAGGTAGCCTTGTTTTTTCACATTCTGTCTGCCCTGCATTTATAGTACTAGGTGTTAAGTTTTTTTTAAAAAATAATTTTTATTGTGCTTTAAGTGAAAGTTTACAAATCGAGTCAGTCTGTCACACATAAACCTATATACACCTTACTACATACTCCCATTTACTCTCCCCCTAATGAGTCAGCCCGCTCCCTCCCTCCAGTCTTGCCTTTCGTGACCTTTTTGCCAGTTTCTAACCCTCTCTACCCTCCCATCTCCCCTCCAGAGAGGACATGCCAACACAGTCTCAAGTTTTTTTACCTGATACAAGTAGCTCACTCTTCATCAGCATCTCTCTCCAATCCATTGTCCAGTCCCTTCCATGTCTGATGAGTTGTCTTCGGGAATGGTTCGTGCCCTGGGCCAATAGAAGGTTTGGGGACCATGACTGCCGAGATTCTTCTAGTCTCGGTCAGACCATTAAGTATGGTCTTTTTATGAGAATTTGGGGTCTGCATCCCACTGTTCTCCTGCTCCCACATGGGTTCTCTGTTGTGCTCCCTGTCAGGGCAGTCATTGGTTGGCCAGGCACCATCCAGTTCTTCTGGTTTCAGGATGATCAAAGTCTCTAGTTCATGGTGCCTTTTCTGTCTCTTGGGCTCATAGTTATCGTGTGACCTTGGTGTTTTTCGTTCTCCTTTGATCCACGTGGGTTGAGACCAATTGATGCATCTTAGATGGCCGCTTGTTAGCATTTAAGACCCCAGACGCCACATTTCAAAGTGGGATGCAGAATGTTTTCATAATAGAATTTATTTTGCCAATTGACTTAGAAGTCCCCTTAAGCCATAGTCCCCAAACCCCTGCCTTTGCTCCACTGACCTTCGAAGCATTCAGTTTATACCGGAAACTTCTTTGATTTTGGTCCAGTCCAGTTGAGCTGACCTTCCCTGTGTTGAGTATTGTCCTTCCGTTCACCTAAAGTAGTTTTTATCTACTAACTAATCAGTAAATAACCCTGTCCCACACTCCCTCCCTCCCCCCTCTTGTAACCAGAAAAGAATGTGTTCTTCTCAGTTTATACTATTTCTCAAGATCTTAGAATAGTGGTCTTATACAATATTTGTCCTTTTGCATCTGACTAATTTCACTCAGCATAATGCCTTCCAGATTCTTCCATGTTATGAAATGTTTCGCAGATTCGTCACTGTTCTTTATCGATGCGTAGTATTCCATTGTGTGAATATACCATAATTTATTTAACCATTCATCTGTTGATGGACACCTTGGTTGCTTCCAGCTTTTTGCTGTTGTAAACAGAGCTGCAATAAAAATGGGTGTGCATATATCTGTTCGTGTAAAGGCTCTTATTTCCCTCTTCTGAGGAGTGGGATTTCTGGGTTGTATGGTAGTTCTATTTCTAACTTTTTAAGAAAATGCCAGATAGATTTCCAAAGTGGTTGTACCAATTTACATTCCCACCAGCACTGTATAAGAGTTCCAATCTCCCTGCAGCCCCTCCAACATTTATCGTTTTGTGTTTTTTGGATCAATGCCAGACTTGTTGGAGTAAGATGGAATCTCATTATAGTTTTAATTTGCATTTTTCTAATGGCTAATGATCGAGAGCATTTTTCTCATGTATCTGTTAGCTGCCTGAATACCTTCTTTAGTGAAGTGCGTGTTCATATCCTTTGCCCACTTTTTGATTGGGTTGTTTTTCTTTTTGTGGTTGAGTTTTAACAGAATCATGTAGATTTTAGAGATCAGGCGCTGGTCGGAGATGTCATAGCTTTAAATTCTTTCCTAATCTGTAGGTGGTCTTTTTACTCTTTTGGTGAAGTCTTTAGATGAGCATAGGTGTTGGATTTTTAGGAGCTCCCAGTTTTCTGGTTTCTCTTCGTCATTTTTGGTAATGTTTTGTATTCTGTTTATGCCTTGAATTAGGGCTCCTAAGGTTGTCCCTAGTTTTTTTTCCATGATCTTTATCGTTTTAGTCTTTATGTTTAGGTCTTTGATCCACTTGGAGTTAGTTTTTGTGCATGGTGTGAGGTATGGGTCCTGTTTCATTTTTTTGCAAATGGATATCCAGTTATGCCAGCACCGTTTGTTAAAAAGACTGTCTTTTCCCCAATTAACTGATACTGGGCCTTTGTCAAATATCAGCTGCTCATATGTGGATGGATTTATATCTGGATTTATATCTGGGTTCTCTATTCTGTTCCATTGGTCTATGTGCCTGTTGTACCAGTACCAGGCTGTTTTGACTACTGTGGCTGTATAATAGGTTCTAAAATCAGATCGTGTGAGGCCTCCCACTTTCTTCTTCTTCTTCAATAATGCTTTGCTTATCCGGGGGTTCTTTCCCTTCCATATGAAGTTGGTGATTTGTTTCTCCATTACATTAAAAAAGGTCATTGGAATTTGGATCGGAAGTATAGATGGCTTTTGGTAGAAAAGATATTTTTACTATGTTAAGTCTTCCTATCCATGAGCAAGGTATGTTTTTCCACCTAAGTAGGTCCTTTTTAGTTTCTTGCAGTAGTACTTTGTAGTTTTCTTTGTATAGGTCTTTTACATCTTTGGTAAGATTTATTCCTAAGTCTTTTATCTTCTTGGGGGCTACTGTGAATGGTATTGATTTGGTGATTTCCTCTTCGATGTTCTTTTTGTTGATGTAGAGGAATCCAAGTGATTTTTGTATGTTTATCTTATAACCTGAGACTCTGCCAAACTCTTGTATTAGTTTCAGTAGTTTTCTGGAGGATTCCTTAGGGTTTTCTGTGTATAAGATCATGTCATCTGCAAATAGAGGTAATTTTACTTCCTCCTTGCCAATCCTGATGCCCTTTATTTCTTTGTCTAGCCTAATAGCTCTGGGTAGGACCTCTAGCACAATGTTGAATAAGAGCGGTGATGAAGGGCATCCTTGTCTGGTTCCTGTTCTCGAGGGAAATGCTTTCAGGCTCTCTCCATTTAGAATGATGTTGGCTGTTGACTTTGTGTAGATGCCCTTTATTATGTTGAGGAATTTCCCTCAATTCCTGTTTTGCTGTGAGTTTTTATCACGAATGGGTGTTGGACTTTGTCAAATGCCTTTTCTGCATCAATTGATAAGATCATGTGGTTTTTGTCTTTTGTTTTTTTTTTTATATGGTAGATTACATTAATGGTTTTTCTAATATTAAACGAACCTTGCATACCTGGTATAAATCCCACTTGGTCGTGGTTGATTATTTTTTTAATATGCTGTTGAATTCCATTGGCTAGAATTTTGTTGAGGATTTTTGCATCTATGTTCATTAGGGATATAGGTTTGTAATTTTCTTTTTTTGTGATGTCTTTACCTGGTTTTGGTATCAGGGATATGGTGGCTTCATAGAATGAGTTAGGTAGTATTCCATCATTTTCTATGCTTTGAAATACCTTTAGTAGTAGTGGTGTTAACTCTTCTCTGAAAGTTTGGTAGAACTCTGCAGTAAAGCCATCCGGGCCAGGGCTTTTTTTTATTGGGAGTTTTTTGATTACCGTTTCAAACTCTTTTTTTGTTATGGGTCTATTTAGTTGTTCTACTTCTGATTGTGTTTGTTTAAGTAAGTAGTGTTTTTGTAGGAATTCATCCATTTCTTCTAGGTTTGCAAATTTGTTAAAGTACCATTTTTTGTAATAATCTGATATGATTCGTTTAATTTCAGTTGGGTGTGTTGTGATGTGGCCCATCTCGTTTCTTATTTGGATTATTTGTGTCCTTTCCTGTATTTCCTTAGTCAGTCTGGCCAATGGTTTATGAATTTTGTTAATTTTTTCAATGAACCAGCTTTTGGCTTTCTTAATTCTTTCAATTGTTTTTCTGTTCTCTATTTCAGTTAGTTCAGCTCTAATTTTTATTATTTGTTTTCTTCTGGTGCCTGATGGATTCTTTTGTTGCTCACTTTCTATTTGTTCAAGTTGTAGGGGCACTTCTCTGATTTTGGCTCTTTCTTCTTTATGTATGTGTGCATTTATCGATATAAATTGACCTCTGAGCCCTGCTTTTGCTGTGTCCCAGAGATTTGGATAGGAAGTGTTTTCATTCTCATTGCATTCTATGAATTTCTTTGTTCCCTCCTTAATGTTTTCTATAAGCCAGTCTTTTTTGAGTAGGGTATTGTTCAATTTCCAAGTATTTGATTTCTTTTCCCTGATTTTTCTGTTATTGATTTCCACTTTTATGACCTTGTAGTCTGAGAAGATGCTTTGTAATATTTCGATGTTTTGGACTCTGCAAAGGTTTGTTTTATGACCTAATATGTCATCTATTCTAGAGAGTGTTCCATGTGCACTAGAAAAAAAAGTATACTTTGCAGCTGTTGGATGGAGTGTTCTGTATAAGTCTATGAGGTCAAATTGGTTGACCTCATAGACTTATACAGAACACTCCATCCAACAGCTGGTCAAATTGTAGCAATTAGGTCTTCCGTGTCTCTATTGAGGTTCCTACCGGAGGGAAGTCCTATCCTTCTTAGAAAGTGGTGTGTTGAAATCTCCTGGTATAATTGTGGAGGTGTCTATCTCACTTTTCATTTCTGTTAAAGTTTGTTTTATGTATCTTGCAGCTCTGTCATTGGGTGCATAAATATTTAATATGGTTCTATCTTCCTGGTCAGTTGTCCCTTTAATCATTATGTCGTGTCCTTTATCCTTTGTGGTGGATTTAACTTTAAAGTTTATTTTGTCAGAAATTAATATTGCTATTCCTGCTCTTTTTTGCTTGTTGTTTGCTTGATATATTTTTTTCCATCCTTTGAGTTTTAGCTTGTTTGTGTCTCTAAGTCTAAGGTGTCTTTCTTGTAGGCAGCATATAGATGGATCGTGTTTCTTTATCCAGTCTGAGACTCTCTGTCTCTTCATTGGTGCATTTAGTCCATTTACATTCAGCATAATTATAGATAAGTATGTGTTTATTGCAGTCATTTTGATGCCTCTTTGTGTGTGTTGTTGACAATTTCACTTTTCCACTTACTTTTTTGTGCTGAGACGTTTTTCTTTGTAAAATGTGTGTTCCTTGTTATCATAGTAGTCGAATTTATGTTGGTTGAGTCGTTATGTTTTTCTTGGTTTTTATTTTGAGTTATGGAATTGTTATACCTCTTTGTGGTTACCTTAACATTTACCCGTATTTTTCTAAGTAAAACCTAACTTGTATCGTCCTATATCGCCTTGTTTTCCTCTCCATATGGCAGTTCTATGCCTCCTGTATTTAGTCCCTCTTTTTGATTATTGTGATCTTTTACATAATGACTTCAATGATTCCCTGTTTTGAGCATTTTTTTCTTTTTAAAATTAATCTTAATTTGTTTTTGTGTTTTCCCTATTTGAGTTGATATGAGGATGTTCTGTTCTGTGACCTTGTGTTGTGTTGGTATCTGATATTATTGATTTTGTGACCAAACAATTTCCTTTAATATTTCTTGTAGCTGTGGTTTGGGTTTTGCAAATTCTCTAAGCTTGTGTTTATCTGTAAATGTTTTAATTTCACCTTCATATTTGAGAGAGAGTTTTGCTGAATATATGATCCTTGGCTGGCAGTTTTTCTCCTTCAGTGCTCTATATATGTCATCCCAATGCCTTCTTGCCTGTATGGTTTCTGCTGAGTAGTCTGAACTTATTCTTATTGATTCTCCTTTGTAGGAGACATTTCTTTTATCCCTGGCTGCTTTTAAAATTTTCCCTTTATCTTTGGTTTTGGCGAGTTTGATGATAATACATCTTGGTGATTTTCTTTTTGGATCAATCTTAAATGGGGTTCGATGAGCATCTTGGATAGATATCCTTTCGTTTTTCATGATGTCAGGGAAGTTTTCTGGCAACAGATCTTCAGCTATTCTCTCTGTATTTTCTGTTATCCCTCCCTGTTCTGGAACTCCAATCACACGCAAGTTATTCTTCTTGATAGAGTCCCACATGATTCTTAGGGTTCCTTCATTTTTTTTTTAATTCTTTTATGTGATTTTTCTTTATATTGGTGTCCATTGCCTTATCCTCCAACTCCCCCACTCTGCATTCCAATTGCTCGATTCCGCTCCTCTAACTTCCTATTGAGTTGTCTAATTCTGTAATTCTACTGTTAGTCTTTAGGATTTCTGAATGCTCTCTCTCTATGGATTCTTGCACCTTATTAATGTTTCCACTATGTTCTTGAATAATCTTTTTGATTTCTTCAACTGCTTTATCAGTGTGTTCCTTGGCTTTTTGTGTAGATTGCCTTATTTCATTTTTGAGGTCACCCGTGATGTCTTGAAGCATTGTGTAAATTAGTTTTTTATATTCTGTATCTGGCAATTTCAGGATTGTATCTTCATTTGGGCAAGATTTTGATTCTTTAATTTGGGGAGTTGTAGAGGTAATCATGTGATTTGATATTGACTGCTGTCTCTGAGACATCTATAAGATATTGTAATGATTTATTTTGTGTTTGCTCACTGGGTCTTATCTTGTTTTGTTTTCTTTCAATATAGATGGGCTACTAGATTGTGCTGTCTTGATTGTTGTAGCCTTTGAATCACTTATGTCCTATTGCCAGCTGGCTTGGGCTGTTACCAGGTATATAAGCCTAAGAGTCCATTCACTATTCTTGGGTAGAATCTGATTTTCGGTCACCAAGTGTGTGGTGTAGACTGTCACCTATTCAATAGAGGAGTAGTGGTGATAGTTGTGTGCACCAGATTCTAATAGCAGCAGGGGGTCACACTCCAGTGGGGGCAGGATGCTGACCGGGTTCCCCCAGGTGCCACTGAGGTAGGTATTCTATATTCCTAAAGCACTTTGGTGGGTGGGCTCTGCAGATGTACCTTAGGCACCCAATGCATGTACCTCTACAGATTGGTAGGTGTCACTATCCTCAGACTCCTATGGCAGGAGGCTAGGTGGTTTGGGTGAAGCTTCAGCCCTCAGTTTTCAGTTGTGGGTCAGTGAGGCCTCTGTTTAATAGGTAGAGATATCAGACCTGGGCAATCTGTCTTTCCAGTAATGCGCTAAAACAATTACAGTCAGATCCCTATCAGAATTGCCTTTGCATTATAATAGCCACCTTGTGGCCTGTAGGGATGAAAGCCCAAGACTGTGGATCTCATATGCTTGGCTGGAGCTGGTTCTGTATTTTCAGTCCAATTTTGGGAAGTCAGGGAAGGAATTTTGGTCCCTGGGTTTTTTGTAGCTGCTTCTTTCAGGCCAGGAGAATGGGTTAGGAAAAGACAAGAAACAAACAAACAAAGAAAAACCACAGAGTACTTCACTCTCTGGCGCAGAAAATTCCAATATTAATGAAGCCACCTGGGAAGGGGAGGGGAGGGATCAGATAGATAGGAGAGAGTAGCACCCAGGAATATAGACAAAGTTACTTACCTTGCTTGGTGATGACTGTTTTTTCTGAGATTCCCGAGGGGCGTGTAGCCTGTGTGCTCTGGCTGGGTCGAGATTGCCCCCGAGGGTCAGGCCCGTGTCCCGTGCTGTTGCCGTCTCAGAAGCCATGGTCAGTTCCTCCGCTCCCAGTCCAAAGCCCAGCTCCAGGGTTCCCCGGCTGGGACGCCGCACTTCAGGCTCCAAAACCAGTCACTGCCTACTGGTGACTTCTCCTCCTGTCAGCCGCACTGCTGCGCTGCCTGCGTGCTCTAGCTGGGCTTCCTCTGAGGTCACTTCTTGGGGCTAGGGCTGTGTCCCATGATTTGTGCCATCTGAGAAGCCGTGGTCAGTTCCTCCGCTCCCAGTACAAAGCCCGGCGCCAAGGTTCCCCAGCTGGGACGCCGCACTTCAGGCTCCAAAACCAGTCGCTGCCTACTGGTGACTTCTCCTCCTGTCAGCCGTGTCGCTGCGCTGCCTGCGTGCACTGGCTGGGCTTCCCCCGAGGTCACTTCTGGGGGCTAGTGCTGTTTCCTGTGTTTGTTCCGTCTCAGGATGCCGTGCTCAGCTCCCCTGCGCCCAGTCCAAAGCCTGGTGCCAAGGTTTTCTGACTGGGATGCTGGCTCCAGGCTCTGAAAACAGTTGCTGCTTCCCCATGATTGCTCGTTCTCTGGTTAGCTGCATCAGTGTGCAGCCTGCTTCCACTGGCTGAGTCTCTGTCACTCAGGTCAACTCTTTAGATTTGTGTTTGATGGTCAGGGTTCGTAGATTGTCACGTATGTGATCGATTCATTTGTTTTTCTGAGTCTTTGTTGCAAGAGGGATCCGAGGTAGCTTCTACCTAGTCAGCCGTCTTGGTCCCGAGGTGTTAAGTGTTTACTAGAAGAAAGGGAGACTTCTGTGTAGCAGAAAGGGGACGGTGAGAGAAGCTGTTCTTGTAGATAGGTTGGTGTCTTAGTCGTCTAATGCTGCTGTAGCAGAAATGCCACAAATGGATGGCTTTAACAAAGAGAAATTTGTTCTTTCACAGTTTAGGAGGCTAGAAGTCCAAATTCATGATGCTAGCTCCAGGGGAAGGCTCTTTCTCTGTGTGAGCTCTGGGGGGAGGTCCTTGTCAGCAATCTTCCCATCCTAGAAGCTTCTAAGTGCAGGGGCCTTGGGCCCAAAGGAAGCGCTCCCCTCCTGGGTCTGTGTTCTTGGTGTTAGGAGGTCCCCATGTGTCTGTCCTCACTTCTCTCTTTTATATCTTCAAAGAGATTGATTTAAAATAAAAACTAATTTTGTAGATTGACTCCTGCCTCATTAACATAACTGCCGTCAAGCCCAGCTCATTAACATTCTAGAGGTAGGATTTACAATGCATAGGAAATTACATCAGATGATCAAGTGGTGGACAGTCATACAATACTGGGAATCCTGGCCTAGCCATGTTGACTTACATTTTGAGGGGGACACAATTCAATCTATGACAGTTGGTGTTTGAATGGTTGAAGTTTTTATTTTAGTACTACTCAGAGTGTGATCCTAGCAGTATCAGCATTACCTGGGAACTTGTTAGAGATGTAAAGGATGGGGGCTGAACCCAGACCTCCTGAATCAGACACTTGGGGTTGGAGCTCAATAATCTGTGTTTTAACAAGCCCTCCATGATTCTTACATGTGCTAAAATTTGAGAGTGCTGGTCTAGTCATGCGTGATATGCTGAAATTTTATGCGTAGTGTCTGCATGTGTATGGAGGGCAAGGGTTAAGGAAGTGCTTTATGAGGTAGTCGGAGGATGAGTAAGACTGTCTTGTGATATACTTTGGGATCATTTTCCCAGGGCATGGTCTAAACCTTTAACTATGCTGTCCAGTACAATAGCCACAGGCCACAGGTGGCTATTTATACTTAAATTAATTACAATTAAAAAAAAAACTTAGTTATTCAGTTGAACTAGCCACCTTTCAAGTGCTTAGTAGCCACATGTGCTTAGGGCTGCCTTATTGGAGAGCACAGATGTACAGCGTGTTCATCATCACAGAAAGTTCTATTGGACAGCACTGTTTCAGCCTGTAATGACCCCTGTTTGACTCATACAGGCTGGAAACCCCCACTTGTAGTGATGGTATGTTCTAGTTAAGTGAATACGTCAAGTCGTTGAAAACAGAATTGAGTTTTGGACTTCTGTACTCTGGGGAGACTTTCAGTCTGTAGTTGTATCCTGGTGAACTTTCTACCTTGTGGTGGCATCTGCCTGGTATATAAAGTCCCGTGGGTCTGTCTCCCACATAATTGAGCAGACTGCATCTAAAATATTTGCTCTTTACTCGTTAGAGGGAGCATGAGAAAGAAGAAAGCAGGCAAAGGGGAGCATGATTCTCCTAGCTATCAATAGCTTTCCCTGTTCCACTAGAAAGAACTTTTATTGGTCACTTTTTTTTTCTCTCTTCTTATTTTATATTATTCTTTTTTTATTGGGGTCTGTGTCGAGGGAACAAGGGTGGGAGGTGGGAAAATGTGTACCCCCAGTTATTGGGTACTCTGTTTCCTGTTGGGAGCAGCATGAAGTTTGCCTTCCCGTCCTCCTTATCTGCAGTCCTTGGTGGCTAAGTTCCAAGATGGCAAATCAGCCAGCAGTGAGCTGGTGTCTGTCCAGCTGAGTAACCATGGCCCATTGGAAAGCAGTGGAGGCCACATAGAGGGGAAAAGGGTGAGGGTGGGAAAGCATGTATCCCTGGTTACTGGGTGCTCTGTCTCCTGTTGGGAGCTCTGTGAAGTTGTCTTCTTGTACTCCTTGTTTGCGTTCCTTTGTGGCTGTGGTCCAAGATGGCAAATGCGTGCTGCTTTAGCTGGTAGGGGACCTCCACTCTGTAGTTCTCCTTGTTTCCTGTCAGTTTCTTATTCCATTTGGTGCTTGATTGAGTTCTGTATTCTTTCATTTGATGCTCAGGCTTCCAGGATTGACATTTGTATCTGTTTTACTTAGTTTTTCTGGTCTTTGCTGCAGAAGGATGGCATGGCGCTTCTGTCTATAGCTTCATGTTGGCTCCACCTCTTTCTCATTGGATTTTAAGAATTTTTCAATTTCATTTTTAATTTCTTCTATTACCCACCAGTTTTTAAGTAAGTTGTTATTCAGTTTCCATGTATTTTTTTTTTACTGTTCTTTCTATTATTATTTTCTAGTTTTATAGCGTTATGATCAAAGATGTTCTGCATTACAGGTATACATCACTTAACATTCTTTTGGGTAATATCCAACTGCATACATGTCTGTGGTTCCATAAAGTTATAATAGAGTTTAGCAATCCCAATCACAGAACAGGATGTAGCAGATGTACTTTGCTGGGAATCTGATCCGTCTCTCACTAGCTGTCTGGGTCCCACATCTGCCCTGGCCCCGGGGGCAGAGGGGGAGAGGGTCTCGGTGCCCATCTGTGGCTGCCTGTCCTGCTATATTCACCTCAGGCAGGGTGATGCTGCCAGAGCTGCTGAGAGGTATGCCCTGCTGAGGCCACAGCTGCAGTCAGCCTGGGCGCCCTACACTTGAAGCTCAGGCCTGAGGCTGCAGCTCCTCCCATTGTGGTTGGTCACCTAATTATTTGGCTCATGGGGGTGGTGGGAGAAAGAATAGGAAAGGCATGTGGAGATACGATGTAAAGGAGGGTGGGCAGGACTGGAAGAGTTTAAAGCCATTATGGGGGATGGGGAAGGCAGGGAGGAATGAAGGGAATGGAGCTGGCAGCTGGCTGGACAGCAAGTGCGTGCCACAGCAGGTTGGGGGCCAGGTGCGGCTCCTGGAGACGGGCTAGTAGCCATGCAGGACTGACTATGGCAGAGTCAAATTTTTGCACAATCCCTTGGTGTGGCTGGTGACCATCTTGTGTACCTCTCTCCTGTATATACTGTGGTGTTCACACAACGTGCTAATCATGTAATGTCATACTTCACAGAATGTATTGTGGACATTAAGTGGTACATACCTGTAGTTTCATGTTTTTTAATTTATCGAGGCTTGGTTTGTGGCCTAAAATGTGGCCTATTCTGGAGAATGATACATGCGCGTTGGAGAAGAATGTGTACTGTGCTGCTGTTGGGTGGTGTGTTCTGTATATATCTAGAAGGTCGAGTTGATTGATTGTGTTAATTTAGATCTTCTGTATCTTTTTTTTTTAAAAGTTTATTGTGGTTTAAATGCAAGTTTACAAATCAAGTCAGTCTCTCATACAAAAACTCTGCATATCTTGCTATGTACTCCTAGCTGCTCTCCCCCTAATGAGACAGCGCACTCCTCCTCTCCACTCTGTATTCCCTGTGTCCATTCAACCAGCTCCTATCCCTTTCTGCTTTCTCATCTCGCCTCTAGACAGGAGCTGCCCACATAGTCTCATGTGTCTACTTGAGTCAAGAAGGTCACTTCTCACCAGTATCACTTTCTGTCTTATAGTCCAGTCCAATCCATGTCTGAAGAGTTGGCTTTTGGAATAGATCCAGTCTTTGGCTGACAGAGGTTCCAGGGACCATGACCGCCTTGGTCCCTCTAGTCTCAGTCAGAGCATTAAGTTGTCTTTTGAGGAGAATTTGAGGTCTGCATCCCACTGTCTTCCTGCTCCATCAGGAATTTTCTTTTGTGCCCCCTGCCAGGGCAGTCGTCGGTGGTAGCCGGGCATCATCTAGTTCTTCTGGTCTCAGGCTGATGTAGTCTCTGGTTTATGTGGCCCTTTCTGAGACCAACTGATGCTCTTAGATGGCTGCTTGCTAGCATTTATGACCCCAGATGCCACCCACCAAAGTGAAATGCAGAACTTTTTCTTAATGTACTTTGTTATGCCAATTGACCTAGATGTTCCCTGAAATCATGGTTCCCAGACCCCAGTCCTGCTACTCTGGCCTTTGAAGTGTTTGGTTGTAATCAGGAAACTTCTTAGCTTTTTGTTTAGTCCAGTTGTGCTGAGCTCCCCTGTATTGTGTGTTATCTTTCCCTTCGCCTAAAATGGTTCTTGTCTACTATCTAATTAGTGAATACCCCTCTCAGTTCCTCCCCACCCTCATAACCATAAAAATAATATTTTCTTCCATGTTTAAGCTTTTTCCTGAGTTCTTACAATAGTGGTCTCATATAATGTTTGTCCTTTGGTAACTGACTGATTTCACTCAGCATTATGCCTTCCAGATTCCTCCATGTTATGAGATACTTCATGGATTCTTCATTGTTCTTCATTGTTAGGTAGTACTCCATTATGGGAATATACCATTATTTATCCATTCTTCCGTTAATGGGCACCTCGGTTGCTTCCATCTTTTTTGCTGCTGTAAACGGTGCCGCAGTGAACGTGGATGTGCATACACTGTTTATGTGAAGTCTCTTATTTCTCAAGTATATATTCCAAGGAGTGGGATTGCTGGATCATTTGGTAGTTCTATTTCTAGCTTTCTAAGGAAGCGCCAAATTGATTTCCAAATTAGTACTATTTTACGTTCCCACTAGCAGTGTATAAGTGTTCCAGTCTCTCTACATTTTCTTTAACATTTATTATTATGTGTTTTTTGGATTAACAGTAGCCTTGTTGGGGTGAGATGGTATCTCATTGTAGTTTTGATTTACATAGTGAGCATTTCCTCATGTATTTTTAGCCCCTGAATGTCTTTGGTGAAGAGCCTGTTCATGTCCTTTGCCCATTTTTTAATTGGGTTATTTGTCTTTTTGTTGTTGAGTTTTTGCTGTATCGTGTAGATTTTAGAGATCAGGTGCTGATCGGATTTTTCGTAGCCAAAAACTTTTTCCCAGTCTGTTGGTTAGACCTGCTGTATCTTTGTTGAGTTTCTTTCAAGTTGTTCTGTCCTTCATTGAAAGTGATGTGTTAAAGTTTTCTACTACTGTTGTAGAACTTTCTGTTTTACTATTGTAGAACTCCAATTCTGTTGGAGTTTGCTTTATGTATTTTGGAGCTCTGTTATTAGGTACATAAATATTTATTATGATTATGTCCTTTTGGTGGATGAACCCTTTAATAGTTAATGATGCCCTTCTGTCTCTTATAATGGATGTTGACTTTAAGTCTGTTTTATCAGAGATTATTATTGCCACTGCTACTCTCTTTTGGTTACTATTTGTTTGATTTTTTTTCCATCCTTTGATTTTTAACCATTTATGTCCTCATGTCTGAAGTGTGCCTGTTGTAGGCAACATATTGATGGATCATGGATTTTTTTTTAATCCATTCGGCTACTCTCTGTCTCTTTTCTGTGTGATTATTGATAGGTATGAATTTACTGTTATTTTGTTATGCCTTTTTTTTTTTTTCTGGTGTTGGTAATGATTTCTTTGTTCCACTTAAATTTTTTTGCTAAGTTCTTTCTGTTTATGGATTTTCTTTCCATAACCTCAATTGTTGTTGACTTTGTGCTTACTGATTCTTTTTGATTTTCTTTTTGTTTGGTGAGTAGATTTATTAATTTTGCCTGTGGTTACTCTGAAATTTACCTGTATCTTCCTAAGTTTAAAACAGTCTGTTATAGCTTGATACCACCTTGACTTCCTCTCCATTTATTCCCCCTTTTTGTTTAGAAGTTGTCATTGTTTACAGACTGACAGCTCTGGTACCCTGTTTTCAGTTTTGCACTTTATTTTACTTTTGAGAATTCTTTATCTGTGTTGGTATCTGTGTGATGTTGTTACGTGTCTTAGTTTCAGATTGTTCTCTGATATTGTTGGTTCTCTGTCTGAAGGACTCCCTTTAATGTTTTTTTGAAAGGTTGGTCTGATTTTTACAAATTCCCTTATTTTTCTTTTATTTGAAAATGTTCTAGTTTTGTCATTCTATTTGAAAGACAGTTTTGCTGAATGTAAGATTCTTGGTTGGCAGTTCTTTTTTTTGAGTGCTTTATATATGTCATCCCATTACCTTCTTGCTGCATGTTTTCTGCTGAGAAATCAGTGCTTAGTCTTATTGGTGCCCCCTTGTAGGTGATATTTTGTTTTTGTTGAGCTGCTCTTAGAATTCTTTCTTTGGTTTTGGAAAGTTTGATTATGATATGTCTTAGTGACTTTTTGGGGGTCTGGCATTGACTCAACGGCGCTGGGTCTGGTTTGTTTGGTTTATCCTGTATGGGGTTTGTTGAGCTTCTTGGATGGAAACCTTCTTGTCTTTGATGACATTAGGGAAATTTTCTGGCAATAAATCTTTGAAAATTCTCTCTATACTTTTTTTTTTCTCTTCCTCTTCTGGAATTTCTATTATGTGTAAATTATTATTCTTGATAGTGTCCCATATAACTTTTAAGCTTTCTTCATTTTTTGTCATTCTTTTTTGTGATTGTTCCTCAAACAACTTAGTAACAAGGAATTTGTTCTCTATTTTGCTGGTTCCTTCTCTCATTGATTAAATTCTACTTCTGTGTGCTCCATTGCATTATTTACTTCTGATATTTTATTGTTAATCTTCTGAATTTCTAGTTGTTGTTTTTGTGTGGTTTCTAATTGTCTATCTTGTGATTTTGTTCTTGTATTGTTTTCCTGAATTCTTCTAGGGTTTTGTCTGTGTTTTCCTTGATCTCTTTGATAGTCCTGTATATGTCTTTTGAATCCCTCATCAGGTGGTTCTATTATTGTTTCTTCGTCAGTAAGGTTTTCTGCTCCTTTATTTTGCTCACTTGTTTGAGCTGTCTTATCCTGTTTCTTCCTATGATTTGTTATTGTCTACTGTCTCTGAGGTATTAAGGTGTTAATTTATTTATATATTTCTTTCTTGATTGTATGTTTTGCGCTGATATTTTTTTATTATACTTTAGATGAGGGTTTACAGTACAAACTAGCTTCTCACTAAATAGTTGGTACACATACTGTTTTGTGACATTGGATATCAACCCCACAACATGTCAACACTCTTCCTTCCTTGACCTTGGGTTCCCTGTTACCAGCTTTCCTGTCCCCACCTGCCTTCTCATCCTTGCCCCTGGGGTAGTGTGCCCCTTTAGTCTTGTTTTGTTTTATGGGCTTGTTGAATCTTTGGCTGAAGGGTGAGCCTCAGGAGTGACTTCATTACTGAGCTAAAAGTGTGATGGGGGGCCATACTCTTGGGGTTTCTGTAGTCTGTCAAGCCAATAAGTCTGGTCTTTTTTTTGTGAGTAGAATTTTGTTCTACATTTTTCTCCATCTCTGTCCAGGGCCCTCTACTGTGATCCCTGTCAGAGCAGTCAGTGGTGGTAGCCAGGCACCATCTAGTTGCACTGGACTCAATCTGGTGGAGGCTGTGGTAGTTTTGGTCCATTAGTCCTTTGGATTAATCTCTCCCTTGTGTCTTTAGTTTTCTTCATTCTACCTTGCTCCTGATGCATGCTAATTTGTTTTGTTTTGATGTATCCAGAGCCTTGTTTCTTTTCTTTCTCTTTAGAATGCCTTTATTCCTTTGTATTATTTATTTTGTGGTTCTGGCTTATTGTTACTTTGGTGGTATATTTTGGCTGAACATGATTTCTTCTCACTATGGGGTATGGTGGGTCACACTCATGTGTGAATCTTCTTTGGGTAGGCTCGTTTGTCTTCCCTTACTGGATTGAGTGGAGGTGGGAGAGCTGGTTCTTCTCCTGATATTGGGTGACAAGTGTTGGGTGTTCAGGATCGTTCCATAGCACTTTTGGGACCATGGGATCCTTCTGGGTTAGTGATAGAGTTAGTGTGTTTTCTGGAGGTCAGGGCAGGATGTTTGCATGTCCAGCATGAGAGAGTGCTACCCAAATAGATGGGGTAGGCCCACTGTAAATGCACAAATTGCTATCTCATTAGGTGTTAGGGTATCAAGGGGTTTCAGCACAAGTGTAGACAGCCTGCAAGAACTCTTTGGATGTGGGATGTGTGGCATTGCAGATGGTGAGATGTAGGCTGAGGGCACTAGGATCTCCTGATCATCATTTGGCGGAGGTTTAGTTGGCACCTGTCAGGATATATTGCCATTGCTGATGGTGATATGTCCTTCCAGCTGGTTACTGGAGCATGGGTGCAAGGAGCATTCTTACTGATCTCCGGGTTGGGCATTGTGTGTGTGCACTGCTGGTTTCCCAGTGGTTGGGTTGAGAGTGCATGGGTCACGTGTCACTGGGTAGGTAGCACAGGAACTTGCGCCAGGTGGGTGGAATGGTGGGCCGGAGAGGGGAGTTTCAGTCCTCCGATTGCCAGTCTGGTGGTGGGAGTGGTGGGCTGGGTAGCGCAGGGGTGGATGGAGCGTGCATGAGCCTCTGGTTGCAGGTCCGACAGCGTACGACTGTGTGCTGTGGATTGCCAGGTGTGCAAGTTGGCATGAGAATGGATGGGGCAGATGAAAACCTCAGGTTGCAAGTCTGAGAGCACGGTGCTGTGTGATGTGGATTGCCAAGTGGCGAAGGGAAGAGAGGCACACTCCTGGGAACTGGGAGGGAAGCAGGGAGCATAGAGAGGGAGCTGAGGCACTCCCCACAGAGTGCAACCAGTGATCAGGACCAGCTCTGACCAGATGCTGGGAGTGGGCTGTTCAGAGTCTGGTCAAATGAGGGATCTCTAGTTGCCACTTCAAGGATCCTCCACTCTGGCAGTGCCAGCTGCCCTAATGACCAGAAACTGCTGCTGGTGAGTACTTCTGCCCTGTTTTCTAGGTGAGTCTCTACTCTGTGTTTGCCTGGATCCCTAGGGCTCTCGCCTGCCTTCCTGCACTTTGCTTCCTTAGATATGGTTCATGTTTTGCTCACCTCGTTTTGTTCCACGTTTGTCTACACAGTATCTCTATCTCTTAATGGAGGTTCTGTGAAGTTGCCTTCCTGAGCTCCTCACCCAGGAATGTAACTCACTTTATCTTAAGATGGCCACATGGTGCTGGGCTTTCTGGCAGGACGTCTACAGTCTGTAAGTCTTGTTTGCTGTTTACATTCAGTTCTCCTTTCCTTCGGTGTTTGACTCATTTGCTGTTCTGGGTTCCCAGATTGTCATCTGTCTTAGTCATCTAGTGCTACTATAATAGAAATACCACTAGTGGATGGCTTTAAGAAAGAGAAGTTTATTCTGTCCAAGTCCAGTAGGTCAGAAGTCTGAATTCAGGGCGCCAGGTCCAGGGGAAGGCTTTCTGTCTTTGTCATCTCTGGAGGAAGGTCCTTGTCATCAGTCTTCCCTTGGTCTGGGAGCATCTGAGTGCAGAAATGTCAGATCCAAAGGACACACCCCGTTCCCAGCACTGCATTCATGGTGGTGTGAGGTTCCCATGTGTCTCTGCTCGCTCCTCTCTCTCATATCTCAAAATAGATTGGCTTAAGACACTATCTAATCTTGCAGATCTCATCAGTATAACTGCCACTACTCCATCTCATTACATCATAGTGATAGGATTTACAACACATAGAAAAATATCATGAAATGACAAAATGGTAGACAATCACACTATACTGGAAATCATGGCCTAGCCAAGGTCAGAGATATTTTGGGGGGACACAGTTCTATCCATGACATCATCTTTATCTGTTTCACTTTGTTTCTTGGTTCTCTGCTGTAGGGGGACAGCATGGTGTGTGTGACTAAGCTGCCATCTTGGGTCATTTCCTACTTCCTTAGGTTTTGTTTCTCTGGGAATATTCTATTTTTTGCCCTTAGTTTTGAAGGACAGTTTTGTCAGATACAGAATTATTAGTTGGCAGTTTTTTTTTTCTTTCATCGTTACAAGTATGTCACCCCACTGCTTTCTGGCCTTCATGGTTTCTGAGGAGAAATTGATACTTAATGTTTTTGAGGATTCTTTGCATGGGATGATTTGCTTCTCTCTTGCTGCTTTCAAAACTCTTTATCTTTGGTGTTCATCAGCTTGATTATAATGTGTCTCACTGTGGATCTCTTTAGGTTTATCCTTGGAGTTCATTGAGCTTCTTGCATGCATAGATTCATGACTTTCATCAAATTTGGTAAGTTTTCAGCCATTATTTCTTCGAATATTCTTTCTGTCCCTTTCTTACTTTGTCCTCATTCTGGGATTTCCATAATGTGTGTATTTTCTGCAGGATGGTGTCCTACAGGTCTGTTAGACTGTGTACATTGTTTTGAAATTCTTTTTTCTTTCGGTTTCTCAGATCGAATTATTTCAGTTGTCATATCTTCAGGTTCACTGATTCTTCCTTCTGCCAGCTCAAATCTGCTGTTGAGCCCCTCTAGTGAATTTTTCATTTCAGTTATTGTACTTTTCTGTTTGCTTCTTTTTTGTGTATATATATAATTTATATCTCTAGTGATATTCTCGCTTTGTTTATAGATTGTTTTTCTGATTTCCTTTAGTTCTTTGTGTTTTGTTTTAGCTCTTTGAGCATATTTAAAAGAGTTGTTTAAAAGTCTTTATCTAGTAAGTCCAGTATCTTGGCTTTCTTGGGGATGATTTCTGTCACTTTGTTCCTTTGAATGGGCCATTCTCCCTTGTTTCTCTGTATACGTTGTGATTTTTTTAATTGAAAATCAGATATTTGAGTAATATTTTAACTCTTGAAATGAGATTCTCCCCCTTCTACCGGACTTTCCTTTCTTCCTCCATTCCTCTCTGTCTCTCTCTTTGTTTTGTTGTTGAAGTCCATTGGTTTAGTGACTTTCACAAATAAATTTTGCAAAGTCTGAATTACTTGGTGTGTGTGTTCACTGAAGTCTCTGTTTCTTTAGGTTATGCTCAGCTATTGTTCTGACTGAGACTTCCATGAACACTAGGAGTTGAAAAGAAAAATTAAAAAAATGAAAGAAAACAGGAAAACGAAGCAAAGAAAAGGTAAGCAATGAGAGGAAAAGTCCTCTGTGGTCTTTGCAGATTGGGTCTGTACTGCAACACTCCTTCAATACTTAGGAAGGTTTACGCTGACCTAGAGATCAACCCCAAGTGAATGTTAAAGGTGTTCTCAGGTCTTTTCTGGGTGAGCATCTTAACCTAGGCGTTTGTATGTCTTTTTAAATTCCTCAGTATACCTGGGTGCTTCTGAGTGCCCCAGCTTCCCAAAGAAGCTCTCTTTTTGGCCCCTGACCTTACCCCACAGCTTTCGAATGTGTGTCTGAATCTTCCTCTCTTAGCCCAGGACTTTCAGTGAGCCCGCTACTCCTCCACCTGTACTACCTCTAAGATAGATGATACAGAGACATGAGTTTTGCTTCAGCCCTTTAGGTAGCCACTGACAGGTTCAAACAGACAAACATAGTACTTTGTGCATGAGGTTTGGTTTACTCCTTTCAGAATCCAGGACCAGAGTCCCAAGCTGAAAATATGGGTTGCCCCTTCAAGCTGGCTACTGAGCCAGGGCAGGGGAGAGGCATAGGCCAGTAACAGAAAGCCACACAATTTTCCTACCATTTTCTTGACGTTACCCGCTTCTTGATTCAGTGATCGTTTGATTGCCATGTGCCTCTGACTGTGTACCAGAGTTCTGACAAGGTTAATTCTGACAGATTCTACTTGCTTTTTGTGTTTACTTGGTAGTCAGGAGCTTGGAGCTTTTTCCTTTACCATCGTGGTGATATCATCCTAGCGTTACTATGTTTCATTTGGTTCCCAAGTCTACAATTCATCTCTATTTCTATGAGCTTAAACTTTTCAAATGGCATTATGACTTAGGTACAGTAAAATGCACAGATCATCAGTATACAGTCTGATGAGCTTTGAAAAATGCAAACAGCATGTAACCCACTATGAAAATAAGGCTATTTCTGTCACATCAGTAATTTCAATTTGCCCCTTTCGAGTTAATTCTACTCCCCCTCCCCACAAGATAATTACTATAGCTTATTTTTGTCTGCTCTAGAATTTCATAGGAATGGAATCACGCAGCATGTCGTCTTTTATATCAGGCATTTCCTACCTTCTATGAATTTAAATTAAACTTTTCACTTTCTATGGTGCTACCCTTCCCTGCACATTTCATGTGGAGCAACCTGTCTTGAACATGTTTAAATATCATGGGTAAAGAGAGGCCTAACTTTAAAAGTCAGAGAATGGCTTGGAATTTTGGAAATGGGTTTAGTACTTCCTAGTTACATGACCATCTGAGTTTTGGCAGTTAAGCTCTCTGAACATCACTCATTGCTTTTTTTTTTTTAATAATTTTTATTGTGCTTTAAGTGAAAGTTTACAAATCTAGTCAGTCTATCACATATAAGCTTATATACACCTTACTCCATACTCCCCCTTACTGTCCCCGTAATGAGTCAGCCCGCTCCCTCGTTCCAGTCTCTCCTTTTGTGACAATTTTGCTAGTTTCTAACCCTCTCTATCCTCCCATCTCCCCTCCAGACAGGAGATGCCAACACAGTCTGAAGTGTCCTCCTGATACAAATAGCTCGCTCTTGGTCAGCATCTCTCTGCAACCCATTGTCCAGTCCCTTCCATGTCTGATGAGTTGTCTTCGGGAATGGTTCCTGTCCTGGGCCAACAGAAGGTTTGGGAGCCATGACAGCCGGGATACCTCTAGTCTCAGTCAGACCATTAAGTCTGGTCTTTTTATGAGAATTTCGGGTCTGCATTATCCCACTGTTCTCCTGCTCCCTCAGGGGTTCTCTGTTGTGCTCCCTGTCAGGGCAGTCATGGGTTGTGGCCGGGCACCAACTAGTTCTTCTGGTCTCAGGATGATGTAAGTCTCTAGTTCATGTGGTCCTTTCTGTCCCTTGGGCTCATAGTCATCGTATGACCTTGATGTTCTTCATTTTCCTTTGATCCAGGTGGGTTGATACCAATTGATGCATCTTAGATGGCCGCTTGTTAGCATTTAAGACCCCAGACGCCACATTTCAAAGTGGGATGCAGAATGTTTTCATAACAGAATTATTTTGCCAATTGACTTAGAAGTCCCCTTAAGCCATAGTCCCCAAACCCACACCCTTGCTCCACTGACCTTTAAAGCATTCAGTTTATCCCAGAAACTTCTTTGCTTTTGGTCTAGTCCAGCTGAGCTGACCTTTCGTATGTTGAGTATTGTCCTTCCTCTCACCTAAAGTAGTTCTTATCTACTAACTAATCAGTAAATAACCCTCTCCCACCCTCCCTCCCTCCCCCCCATAACCACAAAAGTATGTGTTCTTTTCAGTTTATACTCTTTCTCAAGATCTGTTAATAGTGGTCTTATACAATATTTGTCCTTTTGCCTCTGAGTAATTTCACTCAGCATAATGCCTTCCAGGGTCCTCCATGTTATGAAATCTTTCGCAGATTCGTCACTGTTCTTTATCGATGCGTAGTATTCCATTGTGTGATTATACCACAATTTATTTAACCATTCATCCGTTGATGGACACCTTGGTTGCTTGCAGCTTTTTGCTATTGTAAACAGAGCTGCAATAAACATGGGTGTGCATATATCTGTTCGTGTAAAGGCTCTTATTTCTCTAGGTTATATTCTGAGGAGTGGGATTTCTGGGTTTTATGGTAGTTCTATTTCTAACATTTAAGAAAACGCCGGATGGATTTCCAAAGTGGTTGTACCATTTTACATTCCCACCAGCAGTGTGTAAGTGTTCCAATCTCTCTGTAGCCTCTCCAGCATTTATTATTCTGTGTTTTTTGGATTAATGCCAGCCTTGTTGGTGTGAGATGGAATCTCATCATAGTTTTAATTTGCATTTCTCTAATGGCTAATGATCGAGAGCATTTTCTCATGTATCTGTTAGCTGTCTGAATATCTTGTTTAGTGAAGTGCATGTTCATATCCTTTGCCCACTTTTTGATTGGGTTGTTTGTCTTTTTGTGGTTGAGTTTTAACAGAATCATATAGATTTTAGAGATCAGGCGCTGGTCGGAGATGTCACAGCTGAAAAAATTTTCCCAGTCTGTACATGGTCTTTTTACTATTTCGATGAAGTCTTTAGATGAGCATAGGTGTTTGATGTTTAGGAGCTCCCAGTTATCTGGTTTCTCTTCGTCATTTTTGGTAATGTTTTGTATTCTGTTTATGCCTTGTATTAGGGCTCCTAAGGTTGTCCCTATTTTTTCTTCCATGATCTTTATCGTTTTAGTCTTTATGATTAGGTCTTTGATCCACTTGGAGTTAGTTTTTGTGCATGGTGTGAGGTATGGGTCCTGTTTCATTTTTTTGCAAATGGATATCCAGTTATGCCAGCGCCATTTGTTAAAAAGAGTGCCTTTTCCCCAATTAACTGACACTGGGCCTTTGTCAAATATCAGCTGCTCATATGTGGATGGATTTATGTCTGGGTTCTCAATTCTGTTCCATTGGTCTATGTGCCTTTTGTTGTACCAGTACCAGGCTGTTTTGACTACTGTGGCTGTATAATAGGTTCTAAAATCGGATAGAATGAGGCCTCCCACTTTCTTCTTCTTTTTCAGTAATGCTTTAATTATCCAGGACTTCTTTCCCTTCCATATGAAGTTGCTGATTTGTTTCTCCATCACATTAAAAAATGTCATTGGAATTTGGATCGGAAGTGCATTGTATGTATAGATGGCTTTTGGTAGAAGAGGCATTTTTACTATATAAGTCTTCCTATCCATGAGCAAGGTATGTTTTTTCACTTACGTAGGTCCTTTTTTGTTTCTTGCACTAGTACTTTGTAGTTTTGTTTGTATAGATCTTTTACATCTTTGGTAAGATTTATTCCTAAGTATTTTATCTTCTTGGGGGCTAATGTGAATGGTATTGATTTGGTGATTTCCTCTTCGATGTTCTTTTTGTTGATGTAGAGGAATCCAAGTGATTTTTGTATGTTTATCTTATAACCCGAGACTCTGCCAAACTCTTGTATTAGTTTTAGTAGTTTTCTGGAGGATTCCTTAGGGTTTTCTGTGTATAAGATCATGTCATCTGCAAATAGAGATAATTTTACTTCCTCCTTGCCAGTCCGGATGCCCTTTATTTCTTTGTCTAGCCTAATAGCTCTGGCTAGGACCTCTAGCACAATGTTGAATAAGAGTGGTTTTAAAGGGCGTCCTTGTCTGGTTCCCGTTCTCAAGGGAAGTGCTTTTAGGCTCTCTCCATTTAGAATGATGTTGGCTGTTGGCTTTGTATTTTTTTTTTTTTTTCAGATGCCCTTTATTATGTTGAGGGATTTTCCTTCAATTCCTATTTTGCTGAGAGTTTTTATCATAAATGGGTGTTGGACTTTGTCAAATGTCTTTTCTTCATCAATTGCTAAGATCATGTGATTTTTGTCTGTTGTTTTATGTATATGGTGGATTACATTAATGGTTTTTCTAATATTAAATGAACCTTGCATACCTGGTATAAATCCCACTTGGTCATGGTGGATTATTTTTTTGATATGTTGTTGAATTCTATTGGCTCGAATTTTGTTGAGGATTTTTGCATCTATTTTCTTTTTTTGTGATGTCTTTACCTGGTTTTGGTATCAGGGATATGGTGGCTTCATAGAATGGGTTAGGTAGTATTCCATCTTTTTCTATGCTTTGAAATACCTTTAGTAGTAGTGGCGTTAACTCTTCTCTGGATGTTTGGTAGAACTTTGCAGTTAAGCCCTCCGGGCCAGGGCTTTTTTGTGTTGGGAGTTTTTTGATTACTGTTTCAATCTCTGTTTTTTTTATGGGTGTATTTAGTTGTTCTACTTCTGATTGTGTTAGTTTAGGCAGGTAGTGTTTTTCTAGGAATTCATCCATTTCTTCTAGGTTTGCAAATTTGTTAGAGTACAATTTTTGTAATAATCTGATATGATTCTTTTAATTTCAGTTGAGTCTGTTGTGATGCGGCCCATCTCGTTTCTTATTCGGCTTATTTGTTTCCTTTATTTCTTTAGTCAGTCTTGCCAATGGTTTATCAATTTTGTTAATTTTTTTCAAAGAACCAGCTTTTGGCTTTGTTAATTCTTTCAATTGTTTTTCTGTTCTCTAATTCATTTAGTTTAGCTCTAATTTTTATTTGTTTTCTTCTGGTGCCTGATGGATTCTTTTGTTGCTCACTTTCTATTTGTTCAAGTTGTAGGGACAGTTCTCTGATTTTGGCTGTTTTTTCTTTATGTATGTGTGCATTTATCGATATAAATTGACCTCTGAGCCCTGCTTTTGCTGTGTCCCAGAGGTTTGGATAGGAAGTGTTTTCATTCTCATTGCATTCTATGAATTTCCTTATTCCCTCCTTAACGTCTTCTATAAGCCAGTTTTTTTTGAGCAGGGTATTGTTCAGTTTCCAAGTATTTGATTTCTTTCCCCTGGTTTTTCTGTTATTCATTTCCACTTTTATGGCCTTATGGTCTGAGAAGATGCTTTGTAATATTTCGATGTTTTGGATCCTGCACAGGTTTGTTTTATGACCTAATATGTGCTCTATTCTGGAGAATGTTCCATGTGCGCTAGAAAAAAAAGTATACTTTGCAGCAGTTGGGTGGAGTGTTCTGTATAAGTTTATGAGGTCAAATTGGTTGATTGTAGCAATTAGGTCTTCCATGTCTCTGTTGAGCTTCTTACTGCAAGTCCTGTCTTTCTCCGAAAGTGGTGTGTTGAAGTCTCCTGCTATAATTGTGGAGGTGTCTATCTCACTTTTCAGTTCTGTTAAAGTTTGTTTTATGTATCTTGCAGCCCTGTGATTGGGTGCATAAATATTTAATATGGTTCTATCTTCCTGGTCAATTGTCCCTTTAGTCATTATGTAGTGTCCTTCTTTATCCTTTGTGGTGAATTTAAATTTAAAGTCTATTTTGTCAGAAATTAATATTGCTACTCCTGCTCTTTTTTGCTTGTTGTTTGCTTGATATATTTTTTTCCATCCTTTGAGTTTTAGTTTGTTTGTGTGTTTAAGTCTAAGGTGTGTTTCTTGTAGGCAGCATATAGATGGATCGTGTTTCTTATCCAGTCTGAGACTCTCTGTCTCTTTATTGGTGCATTTAGTCCATTTACATTCAGCATAATTATAGATATGTATGTGTTTAGTACTGTGATTTTGATTCCTTTTTATGTGCGTTGTCGACAATTTCATTTTTCAATTATTTGTGCTTAGACGTTTTTCTTTGTAAATTGTGTTCCTCCATTTCATAGTATTTGACTTTATGTTTGCTGAGTCATTATGTTTTTCTTGGTCTTTGTTTTGAGTTATGGAGTTGTTATACCTCTTTGTGGTTACCTTAATATTTACCCCTATTTTTGTAAGTAAAAACCTAACTTGTATTGTTCTATATCGCCTTGTATTCCTCTCCGTATGGCAGTTCTCTACCACCTGTATTTAGTCCCTCTTTGTGATTATTGTGATCTTTTACATATTGACTTCAATGATTCCCTGTTTTGAGTGTTTTTTTTCTTTTTAAAATTAATCTTAGTTTGTTTTTGTGATTTCCCTATTTGAGTTGATATCAGAATGTTCTGTTTTGTGACCTTTTGTTGTGCTGGTATCTGATATTATTGGTTTTCTGACCAAACAATTTCCTTTTGTATTTCTTGCAGCTTTGGTTTGGTTTTTGCAGATTCTCTAAGCTTGTGTTTATCTGTAAATGTTTTCATTTTGTCGTCATATTTGAGAGAGAGTTTTGCTGGATATACGATCCTTGGCTGGCAGTTTTTCTCCTTGAGTGCTGTGTATATGTCATCCCATTGCCTTCTTGACTGCATGGTTTCTGCTGAGTTGTCTGAACTTATTCTTATTGATTCTCCTTTGTAGGAGACCTTTCTTTTCTCCCTGTCTGCTTTTAAAATTTTCTGTTTGTCTTTGGTTTTGGCAAGTTTGATGGTAATATGTCTTGGTGATTTTCTTTTTGGATCAATCTTAAATGGGGTTCGATGAGCATCTTGGATAGATATCCTTTCGTCTTTCATGATATCAGGGAAATTTTCTGCCAACAGATATTCAGCTGTTCTCTCTGTATTATCTGTTATCCCTCCCTGTCCTGGGACTCCAATCACACGCAAGTTATTCTTCTTGATAGAGTCCCACATGATTCTTAGAGTTTCTTCATTTTTTTAAATTCTTTTATCTGATTTTTCTCAGCTATATTGGTGTCAATTCCCTTTTCCTCCAGATCCCCCACCCTGCATTCCAATTGCTCGAGTCTGCTCCTCTGACTTCCTATTGAGTTGTCTAATTCTGTAATTTTGCTGTTAATCTTTTGGATTTCTGAATGCTGTCTCTCTATGGATTCTTGCAGCTTATTAATTTTTCCACTTTGTTCTTGAATAATCTTTTTGAGTTCTTCAACTGCTTTATCAGTGTGTTCCTTGGCTTTTTCTGTAGATTACCTTATTTCATTTCTAAGGTCATCCCTGATGTCTTGAAGCATTCTGTAAATTAGTTTTTTACATTCTACATCTGGCAATTCCAGGATTGCATCTTCATTTGGGAAAGATTTTGATTCTTTAGTTTGGGGAATTGTAGACGCAGTCATTGTCTGCTGCTTTATGTGGTTTGATATCGACTGCTGTCTCTGAGCCACCTCTAAGATAGTGTAGTAATTTGTTCCATATTTGCCAACTGAGTCTTATCTTGTTTTGTTTTCTTTCAATATATGTAGATGGGCTACTAGATTGCGCTGTCTTGATTATTGTAGCCCTCGAATCACTTATGTCCTATTACCAGCTGGTTTGGGCTGTTACCAGATACATAAGCCTAAGAGTCCATTCACTATGCTTGAGTAGAATCTGATTTTGGTTCATCAAGTGTTTCGTACAGACTGTCACCTATCCACCTAGAGAAGTAGTGGTGATATTTGTGTACACCAGATTCTAGTAGCAGCAGGGTTTCACACTCCAGTGGGGGAAGGATACTGACAGTCTTCCCCCAAGTGCCAGTGAGGTAGGTGTGTCTCTATTCCTAATGCACTTTAGTGGGTGGGCTCTGCAGCTGTACCTTAGGCCCCCAATGCATGCACCTCTACAGATTGGTAGGTATCACCCTCCTTAGACCCCTAAGGCAGGAGGCTAGGTGGTCTGGGGGGAGCTTCAGGCCTCAGTTCCCTGTTGTGGGTAAGTGAGGGCTCTGTTCAATACGCAAAGATATCAGACCTGGGAAACTTGTCTTTCCAGTAATGGGCTAAAACAAGTACAGTCAGATCCCTATCAGAATTGCCTTTGCGTTATACTAGCCACCTTGTTCCCTGTAGGGATGAAAGCCCAAGACTGTGGATCACATATGTTTGGCTGGAGCTGGTTATGTGTCTTTAGTCCAATTAGGGAAGGATTTTTGGTCCCTGGGTTTTTTTGTAGCTGCTTCTCTCAGGCCAGGAGTATGGGTTAGGAAAAGACCAGAAAAAAAAGAAACAAACAAACAAAAACCGCAGCACACTTCACTCTCTGGCTCAGGAAATTTCAATGTTAATGAAGCCGCCTGGGAAGGGGAGGGGAGGGGAGGGTTCAGATAAATAGGAGAGAGTAGCACCCCGGAATATAGACAAAGTTACTTATTTTGCTTGGGATTACTCTTTTCTCTGAAATTCCCAAGGTGCGTGTTGACTGTGTGTTCTGGGTGGGTAGAGATTGCCCCCGAGGGTCAGGCCCGTGTCCTGTGCTTGCACTGTCTCAGAAGCAGTGGTCAGTTCCTCCGCTCCCAGTCCAAAGCCCAGTGCCAATGTTCCCTGGCTGGGACGCCACACTCCAGGCTCCAAAACCAGTCGATGCCTACTGGTGGTGGCTTCTCCTCCTGTCAGCCACGTGGCTGCGCTGCCTGTGTGCACTGGCTGGGCTTCCCCCGAGGTCACTTCTGGGGGCTAGTGCCGCGTCCCTTGTTTGCGCTGCCTCAGGATGCCGTGCTCAGGTCCCCTGAGCCCAGTTGAAAGCCCGGCGCCAAGGTTTCCTGACTGGGACGCTGGCTGCAGGCTCCGAAAGGAGTTGTTGCTTCCCTGTGGTTGTTCGTTCTCAGTCTCTGTCACTTAGGTCAACTCTTTAGATCTGTGTTTGATGGTCAGGGTTCGTAGATTGTCATGTATGTGATCGATTCACTTGTTTTTCCGAGGCTTTGTTACAAGAGGGATCCGAGGTAACTTCTACCTAGTCAGCCGTCTTGGCCCCCGCCTCCTCTGTAAGCCACTTATCGCTTTTAAAATAGTTGTTGTAATATTTACCTCACAAGAGTTTTTTATTAGAATAAAATGAAATAATGCATAAAAAGTACTCACCACTTGTGAGTACTAAAAAATCATCATTCTCCTTTTAGGCCCACAAGGCTAATAGCAGCAACCAACAAATATTTTGCGTGTTTGTATGACTAATCAGGTATCCGTCAATTACAATGTAATTGTAATTACAATGGCCCTGTTGGTTGCTGTTGTTTTTAGGTGCCACTGAGTTGATCCTGACTCATAGCAACCCTGTGTACAACAGAACGAAACACTGACAGGTCCTGCGCCATCCTCATAGTCGGTGTTATGCTTAAGCCCATTGTTGCAGCCACTGTGTCAATCCATCTTGCCGAGGGTTTTCCTCTTTTTCACTGACCCTTTACTTTATGTTGCCCTTCTCCACGGACAGGTGCCTCCTGATAACATGTCCAAATTATGTGAGACAAAGTCTCACCAACCTTGCTTCTATTGAGCATTCTGTCTGTACTCCTTGTAAGACAGATTTGTTTGTGCTTCCACAATTCATGGTATTTTCAATATTCTTCACTAACAGTATAATTCAAATGTACCAATTCTTCTTCAGTCTTCCTTAATTATTGTCCAACTTTCATGGGCATATGAGGCAATTGAAAACATCATGGCTTGAGTCAGGCGCACCTTAGTTGTTAAAGTGACATCTTTGCTTTCTAACACTTCAAAGAGATACTTGCAGACATTTGGCAAATGCAATGTGTCATCTGATTTCTTGACTGCTGTTTCCATGGATGTTGATTGTGGATCCAAGTAGAACAATGTCCTTGACAACTTCAATCTTTTCTCCGTTTATCGTGATGTTGTTTATTGGTCCAGTTGTCAGGATTTTTGTTTTCTTCATGTTGAAGTGTAATCCGTACTAAAGGCTGCGGTCTTTGATCTTTATCAGTAAGTGCTTCAAGTCCTCTTTCAGCAAGCGAGCTTGTGTCATATGCATGTCTTAGGTTGTTAATGAATCTTCCTCCAATCCTAAGTTGCTAAGTAGGTCCAAATCAGTATTGTTCTCTTCTACCATCACAATCTATGTTTATTGCTTTTTTTTTTTTTAACAGTTTACGGAACGTTGTTTTCATGTTACCTCTTTTAATCTTCATTGCATCCCATATGGAAAATAGCTGATATGTTCTCTTGTTTTACAGATGAGGAAACTGAGACTCGATGTAGTTAAGTTACTTTCTCAAACCTTCCAAATAATTAATGGATTTTAAAACTAGACCTTCTGGAACCACAACTTGTACTTTTCATACGGCAAGATTGTATCCCCTGGAATGGAAATAGATGGTGACCCAAGACTGTCAAGTCTTGCTGTCAGTCAATCTGTACCCAGGAGAGTTTCCAGACACAGCTTGTGGACCCAGGAGTAGGCAGGGAAGATGAGTGTATTCAGTCCCCTAAGCTATCCACTTGTCTCCCTTCCCCTACTTAAATGGTGCTTGGCTATGAATTGACTATGGCCCAATGGTTCCTTTGTGCATTCTTTCACTCAACAGGTGTGTTATTTTGGTCATATATGTGACTACTATAGTTCAGAAACCATTCTGCCCACTGAGAATTCAGCAATAAGCAAAATAGATTAAAAAAAAAAAAAGTCTATGCTCTAATAGAGCTTAAATTCTCAATGGGGAATATGGTAATAGATAAATGAACAAACATGTTCATTTACTTATTCATTTAATTTTGGGGACAATAAATACTCTGGAGAGAAATAAAACCAGTAAGAGGAACCTGGAGTTTCAGGGCATGAGGTTTGTTGTTTTCAATAGGTGATGAGAGATGACCTTGTTAAGGTGAAGGAATTGGGAAATGAGACACAGATATGGGGAGAAGGGTAGTGCTCCAAGATGAATGAACAGCAAGTTGAAAAGCACTAATGCAGCAGGGTGTGTGGGGTTTTCTAGAAAGAGCAAGGAAACCAGTGAGTCCGGAGCAGAGTGAGCCAGGGGAAGATGATAAGAGAGGAGTAATAGGGGACAATCATGGAGAGCCTTCTTGGTCATTTGTCTTTTTTTTTTTTTATGGTCAACAGATTTTTTTTTTCTGAATTTTATTAGTTTTTTTGTTATTGAGAATATACGGAACAAAACATACACCAATTCAACATTTTCTGCATGTACAATTTAGTGACACTGATTGCATTCTTCATGTTGTGCAACCATTCTCACCCTCCTTTTCTGAGTGGTTCCTTCCTCATTAACATAGACTCACTGTATATAGATGGTTCTTAAAAGAGCGTATTGCTACACTCTTGGCTGATTTTAAGATGACTTCAGGGAATATTTTTGGTTTAATGTTTAAAAATCATTTCAGGGCAATAGTTTCAGTGGTTAATCTAGTCTGTATGGTCCAGAAAGTATGGATTCCATGAGAATTTGAAGTTCTGCAATCAGGATTCTTCTATGGACTTTTTGATCAAAATGTTTAGTAATGGTAGACAGACACCATCCAGTTTTTCTGGTCTTATGGCAAAGGAGGCGGTTGTTCATAGAAGCAATTAGCTACACATTCCATATCCTCCTCTTATTCCTGACCCTCTTTTTTCCCGTGTTGCTCCAGGTGAATAGAGACCAACTGTGCCTTGGACAGCTGCCTGCAAGCGTTTTAGGACCTCAGTCACTACAAAACAAACTAAGCAGTAAATACATTATTAGGTCAGTTAACTGGGATGGTCCATGAAATCATAACTGTAAACCTCCAAGCCAAGGAACCAAATCCCATGAGGTGTTTGGTTATACATAAGCAGCCTCAACAGCTCCTCTTTTTTTTTTTTTTTGTAGTTATAAATATATCTATCACACAACTTTTGCCAACTCAGCTTTTTACAGGTGTATAATTGACAGCAATTACAATACTTAGCTGTGCAACCCTTGTTTAATCAATGTGATTTTTCCAACACCGTCAACACCCCATTCCTCCTCCTTCCCTGCCTCAGGTAACCACTAATAAACTTTGGGCTCTGTACATTTGCCTTTTCTTGTCTTTTTATGTAATGGAGGTCATATAATATTTTTCCTTTTATGATTGGTTTATTTCACTCAGCATACTGTCACATGTATCAAGACTTTATTTCTCCTACTGGATGATAGTATTCCATTGTATGTATGTACCACATTTTGTTTACGCATTCATTTGTAAATGGGCATTTAGGTTGTTTCCACCTTTTGACTGTTGTGAATAGGCTGCAATGAACATTCTTGTACAAATCCCTATCTGAGTCTTTGCTTTCAAGCCTTTCAGGTATATACCTAGGAGTGGAATTGCTCGGTCATATGGTAGCTCCATTTCTGGGTAAAAAAATATTTCTTATTATTTATTGTGGTGTAAGTGAAAAGCTACAGATCAAGTCAGTTTCTCATACAAAAACTTATGAACACCTTGCTCTGTACTTCTAGCTGCTCTCCCCCTAATGAGACAGCACACTTCTCATCTCCAACCTGCATTCCTGGTGTGCATTCAACCAGCTCTTATACCCCTCTGCTTTCTCATCTCACCTCTAAACAGCAGTTGCGCATATAGTCTCATGTGTCTGCTTGAGCCAAAAGTCTCAGTCCTCACTAGTATCATTTTCTGTCTTATTGTGCAGTCCAATCCCTGTCTGAAGAATTGGCTTTGGGAATGGTACCAGTCTTGGGGTAACAAAGGGTCGGGGGATCATGACTTGCAGGTTACCTCTAGTCTCAGTCAGATCATTAAGCCTAGTCTTTTTATAAGAATTTGAGGTCTGCATCCCACTGTTCTCCTGCTCCATCAGGGATTCTCTATTGTGTTCCCTGTCAGGGTAGTCATCGGTTGTCGCTGGGCACCGTCTAGCTCTTCTGGTCTCAGACTGATGTAGTCTCTGGTTTATGTGGCCCTTTCTGTCTCTTGGGCTCCTCTTTACGTTATGTCTTTGTTATTCTTCATTTTCCCTTGCTCCAGGTGGGTTGAGAGCAATTGATGCATCTTAGATGGCTGCCTGCTAGCATCTAAGACCCCAGATGCCACTCACCAATGTGGGATGCAGAATATTTTGTTATGCAAATGACTTGGATGTCCCCTGAAACCATGGTCCTCAAACCTCCACCCCTGCTACTCTGGCCTTCAAAGTGTTCAGTTGTGTTCAGGAAACTTCTTTTCTTTTAGTTTAGTCCATTTGTGCTGAGCTGTCCTGTATTGTGTACTGTCTTTCCCTTCACCTAAAATAGTTCTTGTCTGCTATCTAATTAGTGAATACCCATTCCCTCCCTCCTCACGCATGTAACCATGAAAGAATATTTTCTTCTGTGTTTAAATTTTTTCTTGAATTCTTATAATAGTGGTCTTGTACAATATTCGTCCTTCTGCAGCTGACTAATTTCACTCAGCATAATGCCTTCCAGATTCCTTCGTACTATAGATGTTTCACGGATTCATCATTGTTCTTAACCATTGTGTAGTATTCCATTTTGTGAATATACCATCATTTATCTATTCATCCATCGATGGGCACCTTGGTTGCTTCCATTTTTTGCTGTTATAAACAGTGCTGCAGTGACCATGGGTGTGCATGTATCTGTTCATATGAGGGCTTTTATTTCTCTAAGATAGATTCCAAGATGTGGGATTGCTGGATTGTATGGTAGTTCTATTTCTAGCTTTTTAAGCAAGCGCCAACTCAATTTCCAAAGTGGTGGTACCATTATACATTCCCATCAGCAGTGTATAAGTGTTCCAGTCTCTCCACAAGCTCTCGTACATTTATCATTTTGTAGTTTTTGGATTAATGCCAGCATTGTTTGGGTGAGATGGTATCTCATTGTAGTTTTGATTTGGATTTCTCTAATGGCTAATGACTGTGAGCATTTCCTCATGTATCTGTTAGCTGCCTTAATGTCTTCTTTGGTGAAGTGCCTGTTCATATCCTTTGCCCATTTTTTAATTGCATTATTTGTCTTTTTGTAGTTGAATTTTTACAGTATCATGTAGGTTTTAGAGATCAGATGCTGATGAGAATTGTGGTAGCCCAAAACTTTTTCCCAGTCTGTAGGTTATCTTTTTACTCTTTTGGTGAAGTCTTTGGATGAGTATAGGTGTTTGATTTTTAGGAGCTCCCAGATATCGAGTTCCTCTTCTGGTGTTTGTGCAGTGTTACTAACGTTTTGCATACTGTTTATGCCATGTATTAGGGCTCCTAGCACTGTCCGTATTTTTTCTTCCATGATCTTTATTGTTTTAGATTTTCTATTTAGGTCTTTGATCCATATTGAGTTAGTTTTTGTGCATGGTGTGAGGTATGGGTCATGTTTCCTTTTTTTGCAGATGGATATCCTCTTATGCCAGTGCCATTTGTTAAAGAGACTGTCTTTTCCTTATTTAACAGACTTTGGGCCTTTGTCAAATATCAGCTGCTCATATGTGGATGGATTTATGTGTGGATTCTCAATTCTGTTCCATTGGTCTCTGTGTCTGTTGTACCAGTACCATTCTGTTTTGACAGCTTGGCAGTGTAATATGTTCTAAGATCAGGTAGTGCAAGGCCTCCCGCTTTGTTCTTTTCTTCAGTAATGCTTAACTTATCGGAGACCTCTTTCCTTTCCATATGACGTTGGTGATTTGTTTCTCCATCTCATTGAAATACGTCATTGGTATTTGGATTGGGATTGCGTTGTATCTATGGATCACTTTGGGTAGAACAGACATTTTTACAATGTTGAGTCTCCCTATCCATGAGCAAGGTATGTTTTTCCACTTATGTTGGTCTCTTTTGGTTTCTTGCTTTAATGTCTTTTCTTTGTATAGATCTTTTACATCTCTGGTTAGATTTATTCCTAAGTATTTTCTCTTCTTGGGGGTAATTGTAAATGGTATTGATTTGGTGATTTCCTCTTTGTTGGTGTAGAGGGATCCAAATGATTTTTGTATATTTTTCTTGTATCCTGGTACTCTGCTGAAATGTTCTATTAGTTTCAGTAGTTTTCTTGAGGATTGCTTAGGGTTTTCTGTGTATAAGATAATGTCATCTGCAGAGATTCTTTTACTTCTTCTTCACTAATTTGTGTGCCCTTTTTTTCTGTATCTAGCCTAATCGCTCTGGCTAGGACATCCAGTACAATGTTGAATAAGAGTGATGATAGACGGCATCTTTCTCTGGTTCCCTTTCTCAAGGGGAATGCTTTCAGACTCTCTGCATTTAGGATGATGTTGGCTGTTGGCTTTGTATAAATGCCCTGTATTATGTTGATGAATTTGCCTTATATTTTTATTTTGCTGAGAGTTTTTATCATGAATAGGTGTTGGACTTTGTGAAATTTCTTTTCTGCATCAGTTGATAAGATTATGTGGTTCTTGTCTTTTGTTTTATTTATATGGTGGATTACATTGATTGTATTTCTAATGTTGAGCCCTCCCTGCATACCTGATATGAATCCCACTTGGTCATGGTGAATTATTTTTTTTTGATACGGTTTTGAAATCTTTCGCCTAGAAGGTTATTGAGGGTTTTTGCATCTAGGTTCATGAGGAATATACGTCTGTAATTTTCTTTTTCTGTGGTGTCTTTACCTGGTTTTTGTATCAGGGAGATGCTGGCTTCATAGAATGAGTTTTGGAGTATCCCATCCTTTTCTATGCTGTGAAATACCTTTAGTAGTAGTGGGGTTAACTCGTCTCTGAATGTTTGGTAGAATTCTCCAGTGAAGCCATCAGGGTCAGAGCTTTTTTTGTTGGGAGTTCTTTAATTACCTTTTCAGTCTCTTTTTTTGATATGAATTTTAGTTGTTCTACCTCTATTTGTGTTCGTTTACGTAGGTAGTGTGTTTCTAAAATTTGTCCATTTTTTCTAGGCTTTCAAATTTGTTAGAGTACAATTTTTCATAGTAATCTGAAATGATTCTTTTAATTTCAGTTGGGTCTGTTGTGATATCACCCATCTCATTTCTTATTTTAGTTATTTGCTTCGTCTCCTGTTTTCCTTTTGTAAGTGGTTTATCGATTGTTAATCTTTTCAAAGAAAGAGCTTTTGGTCTTGTTAACTGTTTCAATTGTTTTGTTGTTCTCTATTTCATTTAATTCTGCACTGTAATAATTTATTTTGTATTTATTTATTTTGTTTACTTCCTGTCTTAGCTTCTTACTTTGTTTTGTTTTGATATACCCAAATTGGCTGCTGGAATGAGCTAACTTGATTATTGGAGCCTTTTAAGCTGTAATGTCTTTTCACGAGATGGCTAGAACTGTTACCAAGTATACGAGCATAGGAGTCCATTCACTTTTCTTGTGTGGATTCAGGGCAGGTGTCCAGTGAACAGGTCACCAAGTGTGTGGTGCATGCTGTCACCTATGGTCTGAGAGGAGAGTAGTGATTGGTATATGCACAAGTTTCTTGTTGCGGCAGGAGGTCATACTGTGAGCAAGTCGGGGCTGACAACCACCCCCTAGGTGTCTGTGAGGAAGGTGAGTCCCTGTTCTCTAGAGTGTACAGGTGGGTGGGCTCTGAAACCGTGCCATAGCCACCCAGTGCTTTTAACTGTAAGGACTGGGAGGCACCACTTATCCTTGGACCGGTGTTGTGGGTGGCTAGGTGGTATGGGTGGAAACACCAGTCCTCAAGCCCCTGATGTGGGTAGGTGAGGACCCTGCTTAACAGGCAGAGCAGTGTCAAATATTAAAAACTTGGCTCTCCACCCCACAGCTGAAATAGTTAAAGTCAGGCTTCAGGCACATAAACCCTTGCAGTGTAACAGCAAGGGCTTAGCTACTGAAATGGGACACAGGTCCATGCAGGGGTCAAAGGCATTCAAAGTCATGGACTGTTTGTGCCTGAACAGGAGCCACTTCTTGCCTAAGTTCCCAGTTTAGATTAGCCAGCAGATTATTCTTCTCCCTGTTTGTTAATTTGCTCCTTCTGTAAGGCCTGAGTGCCTTAAGGTGCGCAGCAGGACCTAGCTCAGGCCCAGGAAAACTGACTGTTCCTGAAGCTGACTTAGGACCTGGGGCAGAGGGAGGAGGGATCAGATAAATCTGCACAGTAAATTAGATGCAAGCACTTAACTTTTGCCAAGAAGGCTGTTCTTCGCTGATTCCTGAGGCATGAGTAGATTCTGCTGCTCACTGTCTTTGGCTGAGAAAACCGCATTCAGTATGGTACAGCCAGGGCTGCCGTGGTCAAGCCAGGGATTGGGGCTTAGGGGTGCTGGTTCCCACTGAGACAGGTCCAGCAACTCCTCATGATTCTGAACCATCTGTCCCTCCCTGCTGCTGCTCAGTCCAGTTTCTTAACTTTGCTTTGATGTTCACAGGTCCTCACTTTTCATATATATAGACAGTTCACTGTTTCGGGGGGGTCTTCTTTGTAAAAGGGACCACCGGACGCATGTGAGTACTCCCCCATCTTGGCACTGCCTCTCCTATTTTAGTTTTTTGAGGAACTGCCACAGTTTTCCACAACTGCTGTACCGTTTTGTATTCCCACCAGTAATGGATAAGGGCTCCAATTTCCCCACATCCCAACCAATGTCTGTTATTTTTAGACATCCTGGTGGAAGTGACATGGTATCTCATTGTGTTTTTGATTTGCATCCCTCTGATGGCTAATGACACTGAGCATCTTTTCATGTCTCTGGTGGCCATTTGAATGCCCTCTTTGGTGAAATGTCTGTTCAAGCCCTTTGCCCATTTTATGATTTTTTTGTCTTTTTGTCACTAAGAGTCAGAATTGACTCATTGGCAACGTGTTTGGTTTGGTTTTTTGTTGAAGTTTTGTATATAGTTTGATTGTTAGATTCTTATACGACATAGAGTTCCTGAAGATATTCTCCAATTTGGTAGCTTGTGTTTTCACTTTTTTGATAAAGTGTTTTTACTTTTTATGAAGTTCTATTTATTTATTTTGCCTTTTGTGCTTTTATTATTAAATAAGCCATTGTTAAAAGCTGGACCTCAAAGCACTGCCTCTGCATTTATGGTTTTCGTTCGCACATCCGTGAGGGCTAAAATACAACCTTGAGTATACCAACCAACCATCCCAACCCTATTGCCATCAAGTGTATCCTGACTCAAAGCAACCCTATAGGACAGAGTAGAACCGTCCTCACAGAGTTTCCAAGGTGTGCCTGGTGGATTCAAAGTGCTGATCTGTTGGTTAGCAGCTGTAGCACTTAACCACTACACCACCAGGGCTTTGACCTTGAGTATACACCACCTGAATTTAGATGCCATCTTAAGAATAGATTTCATGCATTGAATACTAATGACCAAAGACCAGAAATGTTGTGGGATGGCATCAAGGACATCACACATGAAGAAAGCAAAAGGTCATTAAAAAAGAGAAGAAAGAAAGAAAGGACCAAAACGAATGTCAGAAAAGACTCTGAATATTGCTCTTGAACATAGAGAAACTAAAACGAACAGAAGAAAGGATGAAGTAAAAGAGCTGAACAGAAGATTTCAAAGGTCTGTTCGAGAAGACAGAGTAAAGTAGTATAATGAAATGTGCAAAGACATGGAATTAGAAAACCAAAGGGGAAGAACACACTAAGCATTTCTGAAGCTGAAAGAACTGAAGAAAAAATTCAAGCCATGAGTTGCAGTACTGAAGGATTCTACAGGAAAATATTGACTAACCCAGGAAGCACCAAAAGTAGATGGAAGGAATACACAAAGTCACTGTAGCAAAAAGAATTGGTCGATGTTCAGCTCTTCCAGGAGGTAGTAAATGATCAAGAAGCAATGCTACTGAAAAAAGAAGTCCAAGGTGTAGTGAAGGCATTGGCGAAAAGCAAGGCTGTAAGAATTGGCAGAATACCAATTGAGATGTTTCAACAAATGAATGCAGTGCTGGAGGTGCCCACTTATCTGTGTCAGGAAATTTGAAAGCCGTGTACTTGGCCAAGCCACTGGACAAGATCCATATTTGTGCCCACTCCAAATGAAGGTGATGCAACAGAAATTATTGAACGACATCATCAATATCACACACAGGTAAAATTTTGCTGAAGATCATTCAAAGGTGGTTGTACCTATACATCAATGGGGAACTGCCAGAAGTTCAAGCCAGATTCAGAAAAGGACGTGGAACAAGGTGCATCATTGCTGATGTGAGATGGCCCTTGGCTGAAAGCAGGGAATACCAGAAAGATGTTTACCTGTTTTATTGACTCTGCAAAGACATTCAACTGTGTAGATCATAACAAATTATGGGTAACATTTAAAGAATGGGAATTCCAGAACACTTAATTTTGCTCATGAGGAACCTGTACAATGACCAAGAGGCAGTCATTTGAACAGAACAAGGGGATACTGAGTGGTTTAAAGTTAAGAAAGGTGTACGTCAGGGTTGTATCCTTTCAGCATACTTTTTCAATCTGTATGCTGAACAAATAATCCAACTACGTGAAGAAGGATGGGGCATCAGGATTGGAAGAAGACTCATTAACAACCTGAGATATGCAGATGTCACAACCTTGCTTGCCGACTTAAAAAACATACCGATGAAGATCAAAGATGACAACTTTTAGTATGGATTGCGACTCAACATAAAGAAAACAAGACATTTCCAACATGGCACTATACATAGAAGCAGCATGCCATCTGTCTGCCGCAAAGACCCAAAAAACAAAACAAATATATACATCAGTTCTGGAACGTTAAGCATCAAATGGAGGAATAAAGAACTCGATCAAGCATCAAATGGAATAAGAAACTGATAGAGAACAGAGAAAACAGCTATGGACTGGAGGTTCCCTACCAGCTAATGCGGCATGGATTCGCCATCTTGGACTACAGCTACGAAGGAATACAGACAGGGAGTATGAGAAGGCAACACGAGACAGAGCACCTGGTAACTGGGCATATGTGCTGTCTTAAGCTAGGTTCTTTGCAGAAGCAAAACAGTAAAGCGTATATACATATGCATACGTGTATGTATATATATGTGTGTGTGTGTGTGTTTGTGTATCAATCACATGATTGTAGAGGCTGGAACAACCCAAGTCCGTGGATCAGAATAGAGGTTTCTCCTGATTCATGTAGCCCCAGGGGCTGGCGAACCCAAGATGGGCAGGTCAAAGAGGAGGGCTCTTGCTCACAGGCTGTGAAGGCTGATGAATCCCAAGATTGGCAGGTAGGTTGTTAGCTCAAGTCCCAAGAACCAGAGGTCAGGTGAACTCGAGGAACCTGTAGGGTCCAGAATCAGCCAAACGCCTTGGCGAGGCAAGCGGAGAGGAAGTAGGCAGCAGAGGGAGGAGAGATGAAGGCTCAGGGGCGGTGAACTGCCACATGCCCTGCCTCTGCTGATGCCACTCAGCAGATTCCATCTTGGGGGTGATTACACATCACATTTCAACAGGAAGTGATCACAATACTATACAACTGCCAAAAATTGATAATCATGGCCCAGCCCAAGCTGACATGCAGTCTTAACCATCACAGTCCACACCTTGTCAGCCTGGCACCTGTACACATCTCCCCAAACCATACAAAATCTCTGAAGAAAGACAATTACAAAGTCACACTTGCAGCTAACATGATACAACTGACACACATCCAGCCAAAAACACACTAGCCCTGTTGACATCTTACATTTTATAAGTGGGGAAAACAAAAATACTCGATGCATACATACAAAGCAGAAATACTCATGACAATTACAGTCCTCGTTTCTGCAAGTGGTCACGTGGCCGCAACGGGTATTTAGAACTACCTTTACCACCACCCATTCCGTATTCCCTTTGCCCTCAGCAAGGACCTCAGCAGGTCATGGTTCTTTGCCTGGTGGGATGACCCAAACCTTCATTCCTGAAGGGCCTGGGCCATTAGTAGTCATGTCGGAATTGGGTTGCTGTAGTTTTCCGTTGACCTTAATCACAAGGCATGGTAGTACTAGGGGACGGCTTAAGAGATCTCCTGCATTCCAGACATACTCTTTTTTACTTCCATTATGTACTATCAATTTGATTTCCTCTTGGTAATAAGAATCAATCACACCAGCCAGTATGGTAACTCCCTTCTTTGCTTGTTGATCCAGAGACATAAGGAACCCAAAGTGGCCAAGTGGCATTCGTAGCTTCCAGTTTAGTGGAATCAGTGATGCGTCTCCAGGTGGTAGCATTCTTCCCTTTGGAACTAAGACCTCCAGACATAGAAAGCGTAAGGTTGCAGGGACAGGAAGAAGAATCTTATGAGTGGATGACTAGGAGTAATAGTGCATGGTGCCGCTTCCATTTCTACCCCTTGATTCCTGGACCCATGAATCCTGATTATGGGAGAAACAGTACCATATACTGGGCGCTGGTTTAGAGCATATAGAGCCTTTGGAGAACACAACCCCAAACCTGCAAGGTATTGCCACCTACCTAGCACCATAATTGTGACTTCAGGGGGCCATTCCATCATTCTGTCAAACCAGCTGCTTCAAAATGATGGGGAACATGGTAAGATTAGTGAATTCCATGAGCATGAGCCCACTGCTGCACTTCATTTGCTGTGAAGTGAGTCCCTTGATCAGAGGCAATGCTGTTTGAGATACCATGACTGGGATAAGACATTCTGTAAGTTCACGGATGGCAGTTTTGGCAGAAGTGTTGCATACTGGAAAGGCAAATCCTTATCCAGAGTAAGTGTCTATTCCACTAAGAACAAAAGGCTGCCTTTTCCGTGATGGAAGTTGTCCAGTGTAATCAACTTGCCACCAGGTTGTTGACTGATCACATCAAGGGATGGTGCCATATTGGAGAGTCAGTATTAGTCTCTGCTGCTGGCAGATTGGGTGCTCAGCAGTGGCTGTAGCCAAGTCAGCCTTGGTGAGTGGAAGTCCATGTTGGTTCCATGCATAACCTTCATCCCTGCCACCAGGGCCACTTTGTTCATGAGTCACTTGAACAATGATGGGAGTAGCTGGGGAAAGAGGATGACTGGTTTCCAAAGAACACATCACCCTATCCACTTAATTGTTAGAATAAACCTCTGGCGAGGTCACCCTTTGGTGAGCATTCACATGGCACACATATCTTCACTTCTTTGTCCCATTCATAGAGGACTATCCACATACCTCTTCCCCATAAATTCTTGTCTCCAATTTTTGAATCATATTCCTTCTAAGTCCCTGACCATCCAGCCAAACCTTTGGACACAGCCCATGTATCAGCATAGAAGCTTACATGTGGCCATTTCTCCTTCCAAGCAAAGTGAACAACCAGGTGCACTGCTCAAAGTTCTGCCTGTTGGGAGGAGTTCCTGTCAGCACTGTTCTTCAGGGAGGTCCCAGAAAGGGCTGAAGTGCTGCCACTGTTCCCTTTTGAGTGGTGCCTGCATATTACACAGAATCATCTGTAAACCAGGTACAAGTTTCTCTTTTTCAGTCAACTGATCAGAAGGAACTCCCCATGAGGCCATAGGTGCAGACTGGGAGAAGGAAGGTAATGTGCTAGGAATAGAGACCATGGGCATTTGGGCTGTTTCCTCATGCAACTTACTCAGGCTTTGAAGTCCTGCTTGGGCCCGATCTTGTATATACTGCTTCCATTTAATGATGGAGTGCTGCTGTGCACATCCAACTTTATTTCTCTGTGGGTCATACAATACCCAGTTCATGATGGGCAGCTCAGCCCAAATGGTGACTTGGTGTCCCATGGTTAAGTGTTCAGTCTCTACTAAGGCCCAGTAACAAGCCAAAAGCTGTTTCTCAAAAGAAGAGTAGTTAAATGCAGAGGATGGCAGGGCTTCGCTCCAAAATCCTAAGGGTCTGTGCAGTGGTTCACCAGTAGGGGCCTGCCAAAGTCTCCAGACAGAATCTTCATCTGCCACGGACACTTCAAGCACCGTTGGATCAGCTGGATCATGTGGCCCAAGTGGCAGAGTGGCTTACACAGCAGCCTGAACCTGTTGCAGAACCTTCTCTTGTTCTGGGCCCCACTCAAAACTAGCAACTTTTCAAGTCAGTTGATGAATAGGCTGGAGTAGCACACCGAAACGAGAAACGTATTGCCTCCAAATTCCAAAGAGGCTCAGTAGGCATTGTGCCTCTGTTTTAGTTGTGGGAGCAGCCAGATGCAATAACTTATCCTTCAGTTTAGAGGGAATATCTCAACATGCCCCGTACCACTGGACCCCTAAAAATTTGACTGAGGTGGTAGGTGCCTGAATTTTTGTGGGAATAATTTACCACTCTCTGGCAGGCAAATGTTTTACCAATAAGTCCAGAGTCATTGATACTTCTTTCTTACTAGGTCCAATCAGCATAATGCCGTCAATGTAGTGGACCAGCTGTGACATCTTATGGAAGGGAAAGGCAATCGTGGTTCCTGCTGACTAAATTATGACATAGGGCTGGAGAGCTCATGGAGCACTGAGGTGGGCTTGTGAAGGTGTATTGCTTGCCTTGCCAGCTGAAAGTGAACTTCTCCTGATGATCCTTCAAAACAGTTATGGAGAAAAAGGCATTAGCCAGTTCAGCAGCTATACACCAGGTATCAGGACATGTATTAATTTGCTCAAGCAATCAAACTACATCTGGAACAGCATCTGCAGTTGGAGTCACAACCTGGTTAAGTTTTTGATAATCTACTGTTGTTCTCCTAGGTCCATGTGTTTTTTGCACAGGCCAAATAGGCGAGTTGAATGGGGGATGTGGTGAGAATCACCACCCTTGCATCCTTCAAGTCCTTGATGGTGGCAGTAATGTCTGCAATTCCTCCAGGAATGCAGTATAGCTTTTGGTTTACTGTTTTCCTAGGTAGGGGCAGTTCTAATGGCTTCCACTTGGCTTTTCCTACCAAAATAGCTCTTTCTTCATTTGTGAGGGATTCAGCGTGGGGTTTCTGCCGGTTGTTGAGCGTATCTATTGCAATAATGCATTCTGGCACTGGGAAAATCACTATGGGGAGATTCAGGGACCCACTGGACCTACTGTGAAACAAACATGAGCCAAGACTCCATTAAGAACCTGACCTTTATATACCCCCACTGTGACTGGTGGGCTACAGTACCGTTTTGTGTCTCCTGGAATTAGTGTCAGTTCAGAGCTACTGTCCGGTAATCCCCAAAAAGTCTGATTATTTTCTTTTCATCAGTGAAAAGTCACTCTCATAAAAGGTTGTAGACACCTTTGGGGAAGGCTAGGAGAGAATTGAGCGTATAAATTTTTGACAGTGTATTGGAGTCCTTCCTCATGGGGACCTGGCCTCCCCTTCATTGAAGGGGTTGTGGGTCCTTAAATTTGCTCAAATATGGGAGTTGACTGAGAGCGATTCGCGTTAGACTGCTGTTCGCCTGAACTGGAGTTCTTCAGTTTGTACAGATCAAGTAAATATTTAGTAGATTTCCTATCTAATTCACTCCTAGGGACACCATGACTAAGTAGTCTTAAGTCCATATGAGTCACACTATTCTGATTACTGCTTTGATTCTGCCGTCCATTACTGTAACCACGTCCACTTGTCTTTGTTGATTGAGTGTTGCCACTTGGCCCCTGCTATCACAGGGTCCAATCAACCCTATTGTATTTAGGTGTCTTGATTCAGTTAGGGCAGTTCCCAGTGTCAAATCTGATTTACATAAAATAGCAGTCACAGCAGTCTTCAAGGATGCTGAATTTCCCTTCAGAATTTTTTTCCTCACAGTTGTGGTAAAAGGTGTGTTCTCTGGGCATTCCATGTGTGGGTCTGTGGGTTTAACCTGAGAAATCCATTTTAGCATGCCAGTATCTCTAAGCCTTTGAATACCGTCTTCTACAGTATACCAAGGCATGTCTGGTACGTCAACTTGATTTACTGTAGGCAACTGCGTGACCCATGCTTCAGCAACCTAACCAAAGGAACTATTAGATCTTTTCCTAACTTCTTGAGGTGAAACACTGAATGAAGAATCTGTGCTTAGTGGACCCATAGCAATAAACTCAGTCCGATTCATGTTTACGTTCCTTGGAGCATTATCTTGCACCCTTAATAACCATTCCCACACCTATTCCCCAGGTTCCTGTTTTCACGTATTAGAAAACTCAAGCACTTCTCTTGGAGTGTAGCGTACTTCCTCCTGGGTCACACTTTGTACTTCACCTTTTGTGGTTCGCTGGGACTTAAGTCTAGTTATATGCCTAGAAGCCAGAATCTGTAGTGTGGGATTGTTTTGAGAACATTCAGCATTGTCTTGTAAAGCATCTGCCTCAGATGATGCCCCAGGCAATGGCTCAGGCAAGGGCTCTTTAGAGGCAGCTGAGGAAGGGCTAATTTCATTAAATGGAAGTGGAGGGGCTAATGCTTTTACTGGGCAGGGTGGTGTAGCAGACAAACGTCAAGTAATCTCTTCCGATGGAAGTGGTTCTATTGGCAACCCATCCAACAGGAGTGATTAAATGGAATTTAGGGGTTCACTGTCTCCAGCTTTCTAATTATCTTCCCATATGTCCCCATCCCAAGTTTCAGGGTCTTATTTCTTCCCAATCAGTGCCCTCATTTTAACTTCAGACACCTCTTGAGGTTGGCAATTGAAGTAGGATTGTAATTCAGCCACTCTTACAATAAGACTCTGGTTTGGTTTTTGGCAATATCAGCGTTATTGCTACAAGAAATAAGGCTTTCTTTCAATGCACAAGTGGAAACTTTGAGGTTGTTTATGCTGCACTTGAGCTTAGACACTGAAGCCCTGAGTGCATCTCTTTCTTTCACCAGTTTGTCTGGTGAAAGTAGGACCAACCAACCAGCTCCTGTATACTTCTCATTATGAGAAAATTGTTGAAATGTATCATATATGCGATCACCCAGAGCCTCGCCTTTCACCAATACCTGATCTGTTGGTGGTGATAATTTGCATATTTGAATTGCCTCATGCCATGGATTAGCAGTGCCTTCTTTACTACTGAGAGCAGAGTCATCAACATCTTCAAAACTAACCAGACTTGAAAATTAATTTAGAAAACTCATCCTTAAAATTTTGTTTGTCTAGAACCACTCTCGGTACCAACTGTCTTAGGCTGGGTTCTCTAGAGAAGCAAAGCTAGTCAAGGGTATAAATATGTATAGAAAGAGAGATTTACATCAAGGAAGCAGCTCATGTGATTGTAGATTTGCAAGTCCATGCATCAGGGTAGAGGCTTCTTCTGATTCATGTAGCAACAGGGGCTGGCAAACCCCAGATTGGCAGGCTAGAGAGCAGGGCTCTTAAACGCACAGGCTGTGAAGGTTGATGAATCCCAGGATCGGCAGATAAGTCCCAAGAACTGGAGGTTGGATGAACAAGAGACAGCTGCAGTATCCAGAGCAAGCCAAGAGCCTTGGCAAGATGAGCAGGAAGGAAGTACGTGGCAGAGGGTGAAGAGAGAAAGGCTGAGTGGGGAGTGAGCCACCACAGGCCCTACCTGCACTGATACCACTCAGAAGGTTCCATTATGGGGGTTCCATATCTGAAATCCACATATCAGCTTTCAACAGGGAAGTGATCATAACATCGTACAACAGCCAAGACACAGAGAATCGTGGCCCAGCCAAGTTGACACACACAATCTTAACAATCACACATGCCTTGTGATTAATGTCAGTGTAAAATTACAGCAATTCAGTTACGACAGGACTACTAATGGCCCACACCCTTTACGAATGACAGTTTGGTCACCCGACCAGGAAAGAGCCACGACGAGCTGAGGTGCTTGCTTAGAGCAAAGGGAACATGGAATAGGTGGTGGAAGAAGGTAGTTCTAAATACCAGTTATGGCCATGTGACCAACTGCAGAAACCAGGAGTGTCACTGTTACGAGTGTTTCTGCTTTGTATGTGTGCGTCAAATATTTTTGTTTTCTCAACTTATAAAATATAAGATGTAAACAGGGCTAGTGCATTTTCAGTTGTATGTGTGTTCATTGTATCATGTTAGCACAAGAATGCCTTTATAATTGTCTTTATTCAGAGATTATGTATGGTTTAAGGAGATGTGTAGAGTTGGAAAGGGGTGAACTGTGGTAGTTAAGAGTATGTGTTAACTTGGCTGTGCCGTGATTCTCAGAGTTTTCGCAGTCATGTTATGTTGTGGTCACTTCCCTGTTGAGATTTAATATGTGATTACCCCCATGGTGCCATATGATGTTAGTAGGCAATTGGTTGAAGGGGAGTTTCCTTGGGTGTGTGTCCTGCATCTATTTTGTGCAGACATTCTGGCAGGGCTCGGGGGCTTTTGTCATTGTGGAATCTGCAGCTGACTTCTGTTCGTCTCACCTCCAGTTTTTGGGACGTGAGCTAACAGTTTACCTGCGGTCTTGCCTGCCACTCTTTGGATTTGTTGATCTTCATAGCCTGTGAGCAAAAGCCCTGCTCTCCAGCCTGCCGATCTTGGGTACACCAGCACCTGAGGGTACATGAATCAGGAGAGGCCTCTATCCTGACCCACAGACTTGGGATGTTGTGGCCTCTAAAACCGTGTGAGCCATTTTCTTGATATAAATCTCTCTCTATATATATAGGTATTTATACACTTTACTGGTTTTGCTTCTTTAGAGAACGCTGCCTAAGTCAGAGCATTCACATGAGATACAAATATGTTTGCTTCTTTGGCCTGTTCAGGGAGGTCTGTCACATGCCACTTCTTTATACCTCCTTGTCTCCAAATTCCAATCATGTTCCTTCCAAGTCCCTGGCTATCCAGTCAAACTATTGGCCACAACCCATGAATCAATGTACCACTGCATATCTGGCCATTTATCCTTGCAAGTAAAGTGAAAACTCATGTTCACTGATTGAAGTTCTGCCCATTGAGAGGCTATTCCCTCAGCACTGTCCCTCAGGGAGGTCCCAGAAAGGGGCTGTAGTGCTTTGCTGCCACTGTCCGTGTTCAGATGGTGCCTGCATATCATGCAGAGAAACACCTGTAAACCAGACATCAGTTTCTCTTCCTCAGTCAACTGATGATGAGGTCATAGATGAAGACTAGGAAAGGGCAAGTAATGTAATAGGGGTGGAGGCCATGGGCATTTGGGCCATTTCCTCATGCGACTTACTTGAGCCTTCAGGTCCTGCTCAGGCCTGATATCATGTATACCACTTCCATTTAATGATGGAGTGCTGCTGTGCACATCTGGCTTTATGGCTCCGTAAGTCAGACAACAGCCAGTTCATGATGGGCAGCTCTGGACGCATTGTGACTTGGTGTCCTACGGTTAAGTGTTCAGTCTCTACTAAGGCCGTGTAACAAGCCAAAAGCTGTTTCTCAAAAGGAGAGTAGTTAAATGCAGAGGATGGCAAGGCTGTGCTCCCAAATCCTAAGGATCTGCACTGTGATTCACCAGTAGGGGCCTGCCAGAGACTCTAAACAGGACTCCAAAGACCATCTCTGTCTGCCACTGTCGCTTTCCAAACCACTGGCTCTGCCAGATCATACGGCCCAAGTGGGAGAGCAGCTTGGACGTCAGACTGAACCTGTTGCAGAGCTTTCTCTTGTTGTGGGCCCTACTCAAAAGGTGTAGCTTTCAAACCACGTGATCAATAGGCTGGAGCAGCACACCCAAATGAGGGATATGATGACTCCAAAACCCAAAGAGGCCCAACAAATGTTGTGCCTCCTCTTTACTGTAGGAAGGGCCAGATACATCAACTAATTCTTCACTTTACAAGGAATATTTCAACATCCCCCACACCACCAGAGCCCTAGAAATTTCACTGAAATGTAGGCATATGGATTTTTGTCAGAATAATTTTCCACCCTCTAGCATGCAATGGAAACTCCGGTGGCAGACAGTGGTTACGTGCTTCAGCTGCTAACCAAGAGGTCCGCAGTTCGAATCCGCCAGGTGCTCCTTTGAAACTGTATCGGGCAGATCTAATCAGTCCTATAGGGTCACTACGAGTCGGAATTGACTCGATGGCAGTGTGTTTGGTTTTTGGGTTAGCATGCAAGTATCTTACCAATAAGTCTAGAGTATTGATACTTCTTTGGTACTAGGTTCAGTCAGCATAGCGCCATTAATGTAATGGACCAATGTGACGCCTTCTGGAAAGGAAAAGCAATCAAGCTCCCTGAGGACTGAATTATGACATACACCTTGAGAATTGATATAGCCCCGAGATAAATTAGTGCAGGTGTATTGCTGGCCTGACCAAGTAACGGCAAACTGCTTCTGGTGGTCCTATAAAACAGGGATAGAGAAAAAGGCATCAGTGAGATTAATGGCTGCATACCCCAGAAGATATATGAATTTTCAGGCCACATCCCCAAGGAAGCTTCTCTTCCAACTGATTGGCTGATCACATCAGATCACAAAATGGAAGATGATTACATAATTACGGCCAAATCCCTGAGAATCATGGCCTGACTAAGTTAACACGTAACATGAGCCATCACAGTGGTGACGAAAGTGTTCTGACGTAGATACTGGTGATGGTTGAATAGGATTGTGAAAGTAGGTAAAGCCACTATATGACACACTTTAAAGCTATTAAAACAAAACTTTATTTAATAAGAAATCTACCAGTTAATACAGTCTAAGCTATAAAGTATAAATTGAGCTGGAAAAATACCACAACAAAAGCGAAAAAACACCCACTGAGGTGAGAAGAAGAAAAAGTCTGGTTCTGAGGCTGATGTTCCCTGGCTGTGAATGAGGAGCTGCTGTGGAGGAGGCATGGCAAGTGGCTCTGCCTCTGGTGCCCGGGGCAGAGCTAGCGGTGGAGGACTTAATAGCCTGTGGGGCTCCAGTGTTGGAGTAGGAGCAGGATCGATATCAGCTGTTTGTCGGGAGCCAGTTGGAGGTGGCCCAGGATGGAGATCCGCCCCTCCAGCTGACTCTTTGTCTAGCGCCATCGCCGGACCTGTTGATGAAATACCTGGTGCCCTAAGGACTTCCGGTGTTGGTGCAGGAGCAGGTGGTTGAGGAACCATTTCTGTAGATGGCCCAGGATGGGAATCGGGCCCTCCAGCAGGCTCGTCCCCTGGTGCCGGGGCCAGAGATGGAGATGGACGGCTGTGGGCTATATTGAGCCCTGGTGTTGGTAGAGGTACAGGAGCAGGGTTGACATCAGCTGGTGGCCCAGGAGCCAGCTCTGAATGTAGCCCAGAATAAGAATCTCATTTTCCTCCTTTCTCCCCGTTTGGTGCCAGTGCTGGAGCTGGTGATGCTGCTCTGTGGAGTCCCAGTGTTAGGCCAGGTGCATGATGGACCTCACCAGGCGGTCCAGGAGCTGGTTATGGTCTTGGCCCAGGGAAAGAATCTGATCTTTCAGCAGGCTGTCTGTCAGGTGGCAGTGCTCGACTTGGTGATGGAGGACCTGTTGTTGTACCCAGCTCCAATATTCCTGCAAGAGCGGGATCTGACTCAGGAAGCGGTCCTTGAGTGTGTTCTGGAAGTTGCCCAGGGTAAAAATCCAGCTCTTCTGCAGGCTCTCCATCTGGTGATGGGATAGGCGGTGCTGTATTGAGCGTCGGTGTCTGTACAGGATCAGAATCGACATCACCAGGCGGTCCATGGCCTGGCTCAGGCGGTGGCCCTGGTTAAGAACGTGAACCTCCAGCGGGCTATCCATCCGCTGCCAGAGCTGAAGCTTTGGACAGAATAGCTGTTGCTCTGTCGACGTCCTGTGTTGGAGCAGGAGCTGGATCGATGTCAGCTCGTGGTCCAGGATCCGGTTGTGGAGGTGGCTCACGATGGGAATCCACCTCTCCATCGGACTCTCCGCCTGATGCTGCTGATTTAGCTGGGGGAAGACCTGGGCTACGTCAAGCTCCAGTGTTGAAACAGGAGCAGAAGCAGGATTGACATCAGCCAGTGGTCCGGGAACTGGTTCTGGAGGTGGCCCAGGATACGAATCTGAGCCTCCAGCTGGGTCTTCGTCAGGTTCCAGTGCAGGAGCTGGTGATGGAAGCTGTGGTGCTCTGTGGAGCTCTGGTTTTGGTGCAGGAGCAGGATCAACCTCACCAGCTGGTACAGGGGCCGGTCCTGGAGGTGGCCCAGGATGAGAATCCCACCCTTCCGGCAGCTCTGGGTCTGGTGGCAGCGATGGAGCTGGCGATGGAATACCTGGTGCTGTCTGCAGCTCTGGTGTTGGAGCAGCAGAAGGAGCAGGACTGACATCAGCTTGTGGTCCGGGAGCCATATCTGGAGGTGGCCCAGGAGAGGGGTCCGCCCCTCCTGCCAGCTCTCCATCTGGTGCCAGTGCTGCAGCCGATGAAACAGTAGGCGGTGCACTATGGCAATTTGGTGCTGCTACAGGAACCGAATGTACCCCAGGAGATTGTCCAGGCACCGGTTCTTGGGGCGAAGATAGCTCTCGAGCTCCTTTTACCATTGGCGCTGGCCCCGGCTCTGGAGCTGCAAGAGGAGAAAGGTTCACCAACATGACTGCCTCTCCTCATGCCTTGCCAATGATGGAAAACACCCCCTGCCACAAAGAGAAGCCCATTCCCAAGATTTTCCACCCCGGAAAGTCTTCCCAGACTGTGGTCCACCAGAGGAGGGTGTGAAGTTACTCTGAGCTCTGGCTAAACCCCAACCCCTGGGGTTCTTCCGTCGTGCCCCTCCCAAGCTCACATGCAGTCATGCCCAGTCTTCCTCACTCTCTGGCTGTGCCTCATTGACCTCCATTTGAACCAGTTGTGCCAAGAGAAGTTGGGCACAGCGCTCCAGAGGTGAGCCTGGCATGTTCACCTGCACATACTCCAGCACGAGCTTTAGGCAGGGGAAGTCTGGGGGCTGATTGAAATCCTCCGAGTATTCCTTCAGCCATGTGCCCAGGATAAAAGAGATGGCGCAAGGGATGGGTGGTGAAGAGCAGGGTCAGAGGCCTTCCAAAGGTCAGGGCCACCCCGTATTACACACTCTGGTTATCCTGGCAGTGGCAGGCCTGGTTACTGACAGGGGGCTAGCACAGAGCCCTATCCCAGGGAGCTCCCCATCCATGGTCTGACCAATTCTCCCTCCTTGGTGAGCCTGAATTACATCCATTTCTGTCCCTGGTCCTCTCCTCACTGGACAGTAACCCTCTAAGGGCACAGAAATATGTGTCTGCATGTTTATCTCGCAACCCGGCACACAGTAGTGCTTCAGGATTATCTGATGCTGGGTGACACACAGGGTCCGTCCCCTGACCCAGATGTCCAGGCCATGATGCCCCTCCTCTGGAGCGTGTGCACCAGCATGCTGCCTGGTTGTCTGCACGTGTGTGAGGGTCCCTTGTCCCATGGACACTGTTCTCCCCTCAGACAGGGGCCCCACATGAAGCTGAGCACCCATGACTGGCGACGGGGATTTGGGAGCAATTTTCTCCACTCCCGACCCCCCCCCACTTCCTGTTTTGGGCCCAAAATTCAGAAGGGGGCAACATGTGATGTGAAGGAATTTTGGGAGGATGAATTGTCTCAGGAGCCTCTCTGAGCCCCCAGCCTCCCCTCTGCTCCCCAGGACACCCAGGTTCCACTCCCATCTCTCTACGATTGCTTACGTCCTGCAGGGGCCGCCCCTAAACTCATCCCTCTAGTGGAATCTAGATGAATGTGGCCCACGGTCTGCCAACCCCAATCCAGACACAAGTCCCGTGAAACCTCTGTCCTTCTGTAGAGATAGAGCCCCTCCTTCTCCACACAAAGTCCACTCACCCTTTCAGCTGCTCCTGGGGTTCACCGTACTCAGCAGAATAGGGGTGATTACATCCATACCTAGAGGTGGTGTGAGGGTGTCACATCTAATGCACTGTGGACACTACTTGCTTAAGATATCTAGTGTTCCTGTCTGACTCTCGGACTGGAACGGAGGCCCAGGAGGGCAGGGGTTCCTATCTGCTTTGTTCACTGAACAATGCTAAATACCCAGAACAGTGTCTGCAACAGTAGGGGCTTCACGGATCACTGGTGAATGAGTGAACCCACCCAGTACCTTCCCAGGTATCTGAGAGTCCTGTAGCCTCTCTTCCAGCCTCCAGGGATCTCTTTTCTGGCTATACCAAGGACAAGCCAAAACCAAAAACCAAATCCAGTGCCATTGATACCAAGGACAAGGACACACTAAATGGAATCTCAACATCCCCTTTACAAATGGGAGGTAGGTTTGCTCAAGGGCACGTAGTCAGTGAGGAGTGAGGCAGACAGCTTCTTCGTGATGGAGAACATGTGAAGATCCCAGCCCCTCCAGCACCCTTTACCATAGAGCTGGGCTCCGGGTACACACTTTCTGTGGCTTATCCCATGTGGTCCTGACAGTAATTCTAGCTGATTGGACCTTTATCAGCCCACTTCTCAGGGGAGAAAACTGGGGCTCTGAGTGGTGAAGTGCCATTCTCCAGACTCACAGCTGGTAGGGAGTAGAGGCCCCATTGGGCTTTGGAGGGCAGGGCAGTCACCTTTGGAGCAGCTGGTTTAGGACTTGCTGGGTGGTGGCGTAGGTTCTATAGGTTCACAGAAAGATGTCGATGTAGGAGAAGTCACCCTTTAGGAAAGCGGGCACCAGGAGCTCCACCAGCTTCTCCAGTGAGCCTGCCTTGAAGGTTTTCATCACCCAGGCCTCATCCAGGTCCTCGTTTGAACCACAGACACACTGAGGTGGGACAGAGGAGGAACATATTGTCAGAGGCAACCCCATAAACCATCAGGAGGGTTGGGGGCCCGGAGCTTAGACCAGGCACTCCCTCTCCCTCAGTGACCTGTGGCAGGAGGTGGGACATGAGTGCCTTCAGCAGCAAACAAGACTTGGATTTCCAAGCAGAATTGGAGGTGGGGGCTGATTACAAACATTAGGAACCTGAAGGATTTCGTTAACTAAGTAACCACTGTTATCTCCCTGAAGGAAAAGCAGTATCCCAGTGAGTCTTCACAAAACACCCCATTGAGAAAATAGAGGCTTGGTGATATCCAGTGTCTTCCTGAGTTCACCTGGTCAGAGCCCAGAACTGTCTGACATTAGTGTTCCATGATGTTCCGTCTGTGCAACATGAAGCCTGCTCTGCTCGTGACTCGGAGGGGAAGGTCTGGTGCAAGCTCACTCCCTCCCAGGTGGAGACAGTGCACACAGCAGACACACCAATGAGATAGGCAAGACATGGATTTTTCTTTCTGTGCATTAAAGGGGGTTTTGAGAACATGAAGCTATGGAACACCCAGACGCATACAAGGTTGAAAACCTAGAGACTCTGGGGTGGGAGAAAGAGCCCCGCAAAACTGAGGATCTGAACAGGTGGCCCAGGGAGTGCAAATGTGAATGATCGGTAAAAGACTGAGAAGGAGGTTCAGCTTCTTAGGGCCAACAGGTGCCTCAGAGCCACCCTGCAGTTCTGTTGGCCACCCTGACAGCAGACTGGCAAAACAGAAAGGAACCATAATACCTGGAACAGGCTCAATGCAGAGACGTGGCCAGCATCACAAACTGCTGGGCCACAGCACTGTGACCGCTGTTTTGGGAAGGAGTCTGGCTCTAGTGATCCTAACTTGAAATGTGTACATCCTCCCCCCAAGCATGCCACTCCTGGGAGTCTGTCCTGGGTGGGTGAGTGTGTGAGGACACACGTAAGCATTCCTGCAGCCCTGCAGAAGGCATCAGTCCAGGACCAGCAGCGGAGAGAGGCTCAGTCACTGTGGGGACAGGCCTCCCTTCTGGAACATTCTGCAGCGAGTCAGGGTAGAGTCCCTGACCTGAAGGGGTCACGTGATGTGTTCCCTGAGATTACAGGTTGTAGAAAAAGATGTGTCATAGCCTAAGCCCTCGTTTTAGGATAAAAGAAGCCTGCCAAGTGTGATGATGTGTGAAGCTGGGAGAAGTTGTGCAAGGAGAGCCGAGCCGACTGCTGCCTGAGACCCTGGTGTTGAAAGTTAAACACAAACAGCAGCAACAGGCAAAATATGCATGGGCTTATGTGAAAAGAAAAAAAAAAAGAAAATTTTTTTTTTTTTTTGTGAAGACAGTATAAAAACCTCATTTCTGATATTCCTACAAATATGGGAAGAGTGACTTTGTGGCTGGCCAGGGCAGGGAGGACAGTGCGGAGTGGGGGAGATCATTTTCTTGTGAGGGGACTGGGGACCCTCGAAAGGGAAAGCCCTGGGAGTGACCTGAGGTCCACAGGGTGGTGTCTTGGTCACCTTGGGTCCCTGGGTAGGGACGTCACTCCCCTACCCCTGCACTCACCCAGAACCTGCGGCAGCCCTTCATCGCCCGTTTCTTGGGGTAAACCGAGGAGACGATGCCATTCTCCTTTTCCTTGGGGATCTCCTGCGGGGAGTTCTGCAGAGACAGTGCCAGCAGCGGCCAGGGAGGCGTCAAGAGCCCCTCTGAGCTGCCTCCTTCTCTTTCTGCCCCTCAAGCCCTTGTGCCTCCGAGGAGCTCCCAGTTGTCCCATGCTGGATGGGTCGGCCTGTGGGCTGTACCATCTAGCCCTGACCATGTCCCCAGATAGAGGAATCAACCTCTAATTACTGCAGCATGATCTGGCAGAAGCTGGGCTGGCACAGGGTCAGCAGTGGCCCAGGCAATGCCAGCAGCCGGGGCTGCACATTGACTGCCACACTCAGGGTGAGCTGGATCTCAGAGAATGTCCAGGTGAGAGTGCTGACTTAGCCAGTGACCCCGACAGTCCCTCCCTAAGGCCTCGTCTGAACTGAAACCCCTGGGTAGACTTACATCCCTGCGTTTTGTGTGATCAGCGGGGTCAGGGCAGGGAAGTGAAAGAGGCCTCCCCATTTGCCACCCCAGCCCCCAGCCTCCCCAAGGCACCCAGCCTGATGGACTAGGCCCAGCCACGGTCAGACTCAGCCCCATGAACCCAGGGTGGTGAGAGGCTGTGGGGATGGAGCTTGGGGTTGCCCTCAATGTGTGCTATTCCTGAAGCAGCAGCCCAATTTTCATTATCCTCATTATTACTCCTCGCCTCCCAGATCTCCCCAGGTCACATGGCTCCTCCTTCCCTGACCCCCACCACCTCTCTCCCAAATGGACCCTGCCTCATCCAACAACTTTCTGCCTCATCAGTTCTGTCCACATTTCCTCCCAGCCCCCATTACCAGGGACCCCATGAGGACAAGGGCTGGCATGGCCTGGGGGGGGTGGTATGACCTTGGGGAGGGGTGTGGGGCCACCCAAGTGGGCTCACCGTGGTGGCTCTCTTTTATCCTCTCTCTCTGTTTCTCTCTCAGTCATCCCGTGTCTGTCATTTATTTTTCTCTCTCCCTCCAGGCAGCAGCTGTGATGTATGACTTGCCCATGGAGAGACTCATGTGACAAAGACCTGAGGGAGGGTGCTGATCAACAGACAGACAGGAGTGAGGCCCCCCAGTCCAAAAGCTCATGGAGTCCTGCTGATAACACGGAAGTGAGTAGGGAACAGATCCTCCCCAGTCAAGACTCAGTTGAGACCACAACCAGAGGCTCCTGAGAACTTGGAGAAGTCACCAGGTAAGCCATGCCTGGGTTCCTGGCCCACAGAGACTGTGTGCTGTTGTGTGTTGTGAGTCATTAGTTTTGGGGGTGTTGTTATCACAGAGCAAGAGAGAACTCCACCAGCCCACCAGGTCATGGGTCCTGGACCTGTTCTCCTCCTCCCTGCCTCCTCTCCTCCTCAGCTTCCTCTAGTTCTACTGGCTGCATTTCAACCACTTCTCTGGACAAACTCACGTCTGTGTCCCAGTCTCCACAACAGCTCTGTCTTCTCCCTGGCACGCTGTCCCCAGACTCGCGCAGGGCTGGTGCCTCCTGTCTTTCTGGTCAGACATAAATGTCACCTTAGTGAGACCTCCTGGACCACACCCCAACTTTATCTCACAGCACCCTGCTTTATTTTCTCTATAAAATATGCTTTTTTCTTTGCATGTGTTTGTTTTCATGCTTTTATCCATCTTCATGTCTCCCCTACAGATTGTGAGTTCCAGTGGACAGGGACCACATGGGTCATTTTCAGAACCAGCTCCTGGACAACCTGCTGATGTTGATCCTACTCCTGCACTAACACTGGAGCTCCATAGTGCACCAACTCTTCCGTCACCACCTCCATCACCAGCGTCAGATGGACAGTCAGCTGGAGGCGTAGAGTTCAATGGTAGCCACCTCCTGAATGGCTCCCAGACCACCTGCTGATGTTGATCCGGCTCCTGCTCAACATAAGAGCTCTATAGAACACCAGGTCCTCCATCTCCAGCTCTGCCTCAGTCACCAGAGGTTGAGCCATTTGCTGCAAGTCCTCCACAGCCACCCCTCATTCACAGCTAGGGAACGTTAGCTCCAGAAACACACCCTTTCTTCAACTCACCTGAGCGGGAATTTCTTTGGTTTTGTGGTAATATTTTTCCAGATCACTTTATACTTCATAGTTTATTCTATTTTAACTGGTAGATTTCTCATAAAATTTGTTTTAATAATTTTTAAGTGTGTAGTATACTGGCTTTATGTACTTTTACAATCTTATTCAACCATCATCAGTACCTACTTCAGAACATTTTCATCACCACTGTGATGGTTAATGTTATGTTTCAGTTTGGTTAGGTGATGATTCCCAGGGTTTGGCAGACGTTATGTAATTAGCCGCAATTTTGTGATCTGATGTGAGCAGCCAATCCGTTGGAAGAGGAGTTTCCTTGGAGGAGTGAACTGCAAATTAACACATCTCCTGGTACCTGGTATGCAGCCGTTGATGTGGCCAATGCCTTTTTCTTCATCCTTCTTTTGAAGGACGGGCCCTTCTTGGTGAATCACTGCGCTGATCTGCAGGATTTTGGAGCAAAGCCCTGCCATCCTCTGCAGATAACTACTTTCCTTTTTTTTTTTTAAATAATTTTTGTGGTGCTTTAAGTGAAAGTTTACAAATCAAGTCAGTCTGTCACATATAAGCTTATATACACCTTACTCCATACTCCCACTATCTCTCCCCCAATGAGTCAGCCCGCGCCCTCCTTCCAGTCTCTCCTTTCGTGACAATTTTGTCAGTTTCTAACCCTCTCTATCCTCCCATCTCCCCTCCAGACAGGAGACGCCAACACAGTCTCAAGTGTCTACCTAATACAAGTAGCTCACTCTTCATCAGCATCTCTCTCCAACCCATTGTTCAGTCCCTTCCATGTCTGATGAGTTGTCTTCGGGAATGGTTCCTGCCCTGGGCCAACAGAAGGTTTGGGGACCATGACCGCCGAGATTCTTCTAGTCTCAGTCAGACCATTAAGTCTGGTCTTTTTATGAGAATTTGGGGTCTGCATCCCACTGATCTCCTGCTCCCTCAGAGGTTCTCTGTTGTGCTCCCTGTCAGGGCAGTCATCGATTGTGGCCGGGCACCAACTAGTTCTTCTGGTCTCAGGATGATGTAAGTCTCTGGTTCATGTGGCCCTTTCTGTCTCTTGGGCTCATAGTTATTGTGTGACCTTGGTGTTCTTCATTCACCTTTCATCGAGATGGGTTGAGAACGACTGATGCATCTTAGATGGCCGCTTGTTAGCATTTAAGACCCCAGACGCCACGCTTCAAAGTGGGATGCAGAATGTTTTCATAATAGAATTATTTTGCCAGTTGACTTAGAAGTCCCCTTAAGCCATAGTCCCCAAACCCCCACCCTTGCTCCGCTGACCTTCAAAGCATTCAGTTTATCCCGGAAACTTCCTTGCTTTTGGTCCAGTCCAGTTGAACTGACCTTCCCTGTATTGAGTATTGTCCTTCCCTTCACCTAAAGTAGTTCTTATCTACTAACTAATCAGCAAATAACCCTCTCCCACCCTCCCTCCCTCCCCCCTCTCGTAACCACAAAAGTATGTGTTCTTCTCAGTTTGTACTATTTCTCAAGATCTTACAATAGTGGTCTTATACAATATTTGTCCTTTTGCCTCTGACTAATTTCACTCAGTATAATGCCTTCCAGGTTCCTCCATGTTATGAAATGTTTCACGGATTCGTCGCTGTTCTTTATCGATGCGTAGTATTCCGTTTTGTGAATATACCGTAATTTATTTAACCATTCATCCGTTGCTGGACACCTTGGTTGCTTGCAGCTTTTGGCTGTTGTAAACAGTGCTGGAATAAACATGGGTGTGCATATATGTGTCCGTGTAAAGGCTCTTATTTCTCTAGGTTATATTCTGAGGAGTGGGATTTCTGGGTTGTATGGTAGTTCTATTTCTAACCTTTTAAGAAAACGCCAGATAGATTTCCAAAGTGATTGTACCATTTTACATTCCCAGCAGTAGTGTGTAAGAGTTCCAATCTCTCCGCAGCCTCTCCAACATTTATTATTTTGTGTTTTTTGGATGAATGCCAGCCTTGTTGGAGTGACATGGAACCTCATCGTAGTTCTACTTTGCATTCGCTAATGGCTAATGATCGAGAGCATTTTTCTCATGTATCTGCTAGCTGCCTGAATATCTTCTTTTGTGAAGAGCGTGTTCATATCCTTTGCCCACTTTTTGATTGGGTTGTTTGTCTTTTTGTGGTTGAGTTTTAACAGAATCATATAGATTTTAGAGATCAGGTGCTGGTCGGAGATGTCACAGCTGAAAATTTCTTCCCAATCCGTAGGTGGTCTTTTTACTCTTTTCATGAAGTCTTTTGATGAGCATAGGTGTTTGATTTTTAGGAGCTCCCAGTTACCTGGTTTCTCTTTGTCATTTTTAGTAATGTTTTGTATTCCATTTATGCCTTTAATTAGGGCTCCTAACGTCCCTATTTTTTCTTCCATGATCTTTATCGTTTTAGTCTTTTTGTTTAGGTTTTTGATCCACTTGGATTCAGTTTTTGTGCATGGTGTGAGGTATGGGTCCTGTTTCATTTTTTTGCAAATGGATATCCAGTTATGCCAGCACCATTTGTTAAAAAGACTCTCTTTTCCCCAATTAACTGACACTGGGCCTTTGTCAAATATCAGCTGCTCATATGTGGATGGATTTATATCTGGGTTCTCAATTCTGTTCCATTGGTCTATGTGCCTGTTCTTGTACCAGTACCAGGCTGTTTTGACTACTGTGGCTTTATAATATATTCTGAAATCATGTAGCGTGAGGCCTCCCACTTTGTTCTTCTTTTTCAGTAATGCTTTACTTATCCGGGGCTTCTTTCCCTTCCAAATGAAGCTGGTGATTTGTTTCTCCATCACGTTAAAAAAGGTCATTGGAATTTGGATCGGAAGTGCATTGTATGTATAGATGGCTTTTGGTAGAACAGGCATTTTTACTATGTTAAGTCTTCCTATCCAGGAGCAAGGTATGTTTTTCCACTTATGTAGGTGCCTTTTCGTTTCTTGCACTAGTACTTTGTAGTTTTGTTTGTATAGGTCTTTTACATCTTTGGTAAGATTTATTCCTAAGTATTTTATCTTCTTGGGGGCTACTGTGAATGGTATTGATTTGGTGATTTCCTCTTCGTTGTTCTTTTTGTTGATGTAGAGGAATCCAAGTGATTTTTGTATGATTATCTCATAACCTGAGACTCTGCCAAACTCTTGTATTAGTTTCAGTAGTTTTCTGGAGGATTCCTAAGGGTTTTCTGTGTATAAGATCATGTCATCTGCAAATAGAGATAATTTTACTTCTTCCTTGCCCATCTGGAAGCCCATTATTTCTTTGTCTAGGCTAATTGCTCTAGCTCGGACCCCTAGCACAATGTTGAATAAGAGCGGTGATAAAGGGCATCCTTGTCTGGTTCCCGTTCTCAAGGGAAATGCTTTCAGGCTCTCTCCATTTAGAGTGATATTGGGTGTTGGCTTTGTATTGATGCCCTTTGTTATGTTGAGGAATTTTCCTTCAATTCCTATTTTGCTGAAAGTTTTTATAATGAATGGGTGTTGGACTTTGTCAAATGCCTTTTCTGCATCAATTGATAAGATCATGTGGTTTTTGTTTTTTGTTTTATTTATATGGTGGATTACATTAATGGTTTTTCAAATATTAAACCAACCTTGCATACCTGGTATAAATCCCACTTGGTCATGGTGGATTATTTTTTTGATATGTTGTTGAATTCTCTTGGCTAGAATTTTGTTGAGGATTTTTGCATCTATGTTCATGAGGGATATAGGTCTGTAATTTTCTTTTTTTGTGGTGTCTTTACCTGGTTTTGGTATCAGGGATATGGTGGCTTCATAGAATGAGTTAGGTAGTATTCCATCATTTTCTATGCTTTGAAATGCCTTTAGTAGTAGTGGTGTTAAGTCTTCTCTGAATGTTTGGTAGAACTCTTCAGTGAAGCCGTCCGGGCCAGGGCTTTTTTTTTGGGAGTTCTTTGATTACCTTTTCAATCTCTGTTTTTGTTATGGGTCTATTTAGTTGTTCTACTTCTGATTGTGTTAGTTTAGGTAGGTAGTGTTTTTCTAGGAATTCATCCATTTCTTCTAGGTTTGCAAATTTGTTAGAGTGCAATTTTTCGTAATAATCTCATATGACTCTTTTAATTTCAGTTGGGTCTGTTGTGATATGGCCCATCTTGTGTCTTATTTGGCTTATTTGTTTCCTTTCCTGTATTTCTTTAGTCCGTCTGGCTAATGGTTTATCAATTTTGTTAATTTTTTCAAAGAACGAGCTTTTGACTTTGTTAATCCTTTGAATTATTCTTCTGTTCTCTATTTCATTTAGTTCAGCTCTAGTTTTTATTATTTGTTTTCTTCTGGTGCCTGATGGATTCTTTTGTTGCTCGCTTTCTATTTGTTCAAGTTGTAGGGACAGTTCTCTGATTTTGGCTCTTTCTTCTTTTTGTATGTGTGCATTTATCGATATAAACTGACCTCTGAGCCCTGCTTTTGCTGTGTCCCAGAGGTTTTGATGGAAGTGTTTTCATTCTCGTTGCATTCTATGAATTTCTTTCTTCCCTGCTTAATGTCTTCTATAAGCCAGTCTTTGTTGAGCAGGGTATTGTTCAGTTTCTAAGTATTTGATTTCTTTTCCCTGATTTTTCTGTTATTGATTTCCACTTTTGTGGCCTTGTGGTCTGAGAAGATGCTTTGTAATATTTCGATGTTTTGGATTCTGCAAAGGTTTGTTTTATGACCTAATATGTGATCTGTTCTAGAGGAAGTTCAATGTGCCGTAGAAAAAAAAGTATACTTTGCAGCTAGCTGGGTGGCGTATTCTGTATAAGTCTATGAGGTCAAGTTGGTTGATTGTAGCGATTAGGTTTTCCGTGTCTCTGTTGAGCTTCTTACTGGAAGTCCTGTCCTTCTCCGAAAGTGGTGTGTTGAAGTCTCCTACTATAATTGTGGATGTGTCCATCTCACTTTTCAGTCCTGTTAATGTTTGTTTTATGTATCTTGCAGCCCTGTCATTGGGTGCATAAATATTTAACATGGTTATATCTTCCTGGTCAATTGTCCCTTTAATCATTATGTAGTGTCCTTCTTTATCCTTTGTGGCGGATTTAACTTTAAAGTCTATTTTGTCAGAAATTAATATTGCTACTCCTGCTCTTTTTTGCTTGTTGTTTGTTTGATTTATTTTTTTCCAACCTTTGCGTTTTAGTTTGTTTGTGTCTCTAAGTATAAAGTGTGTCTTTTGTAGGCAGCATATAGACGGATTGTGTTTCTTTATCCAGTCTGAGACTCTCTCTTTATTGCTGCATTTAGTCCACTTACATTCAGTGTAATTATAGATTAGTGCTGTCCTTTTGATGCCTTTTCGTGTGTGTTGTTGACAATTTCATTTTTCCACTTACTTTTTTGTGCTGAGACGTTTTTCATTGTAAATTGTGTGTTCCTCATTTTCATAGTAGTTGAATTTATGTTGGTTGAGTTGTTATGTTTTTCTTGGTTTTTATTTTGAGTTATGGAATTGTTAGACCTCTTTGTGGTTACCTTAATATCTACCCCTATTTTTCTAAGTAAAAACCTAACTTGTATCGTCCTATATCGCCTTGTTTTCCTCTCCATATGGCAGTTCTATGCCTCCTGTATTTAGTCCCTCTTTTTGATTATTGTGATCTTTTACATAATGACTTCAATGATTCCCTGTTTTGAGCATTTTTTTTTTTAATTAATCTTAATTTTTGTTTGTGATTTCCCTATTTGAGTTGCTATCAGGATGTTCTGTTCTGTGACCTTGTGTTGTGTTGGTATCTGATATTACTGATTATTTCTTCTAGCTGTGGTTTGGATTTTGCAAATTCTCTAAGCTTGTGTTTATCTGTAAATGTCTTAATTTCGCCTTCATATTTGAGAGAGAGTTTTGCTGGATATATGATCCTTGGCTGGCAGTTTTTCTCCTTCAGTGCTCTATATATGTTATCCCATTGCCTTCTTGCCTGTATGGTTTCTGCTGAGTAGTCTGAACTTATTTTTATTGATTCTCCTTTGTAGGAGACCTTTCCTTTATCCCTGGCTGCTTTTAAAATTTTCTCTTTATCTTTGGTTTTGGCAAGTTTGATGATGATATGTCTTGGTGATTTTCTTTTTGGATCAATCTTAAATGGGGTTCAGTGAGCATCTTGGATAGCTATTCTTTCATCTTTCTTCATGTCAGAGAAGTTTTCTGCCAACAGATCTTCAACTATTCTCTCTGTGTTTTCTGTTATTCCTCCCTGTTCTGGAACTCCAATCACACGCAAGTTTTTCTTCCTGGTAGAGTCCCACATGATTCTTAGAGATTCTTCATTTTTTTTAATTCTTTTATCTGATTTTTTTTTCAGATATATTGGTGTCAATTCCCTGGTCCTCCAGATCTCCCACTCTGCATTCCAATTGCTCGAGTCTGCTCCTTTGACTTCCTGCTGCGTTGTCTAAATCTGTAATTTTATTGTTAATCTTTTGGATTTCTGAATGCTGTCTCTCTATGGATTCTTGCAGCTTATTAATGTTTCCACTATGTTCTTGAATAACCTTTTTGATTTCTTCAACTGTTTTATCCGTGTCTTCCTTGGCTTTTTCTGTGGATTGCTTTATTTCATTTATGACGTCACCCCTGATGTCTTGAAGCATTCTGTAAATTAGTTTTTTATATTCTGCGTCTGGCAATTCCAGGATTGTATCTGCATTTGGGAAAGATTTTGATTCTTTAGTTTGGGGAGTTGTAGAAGCAATCATGGTCTGCTTCTTAATGTGGTTTGATGTCGACTGCTGTCTCTGAGCCATCTAGAAGAAATTGTAATGATTTATTTTATATTTGCTCACTGAGTCTTGTTTTGTTTTCTTTCAATATACGTAGATGGGCTACTAGATTGTGCTGTCGTGATTATTGTAGCCCTTGAATCACTTATTTCCTATTACCAGCTGGTTTGGGCTGTTACCAGATATAGAAGCCTAAGAGTCCATTCACTATTCTTGAGTAGAATCTGATTTTGGGTCACCAAGTGTGTGGTGCAGAGTGTCACCTATCCACCTAGAGGAGTAGTAGTGGTCATCACTTGTCGCCTGTGAACATGGGCTCGGCTGTAGTCATAAGTCCTCTGGTTGGGATCATTCTATGTGAAGAGGGGCTGAAAGAGTAAGTGTGTCTGTGTGTGTGCTGAGCTAAAAGAGAGAGGAAGGAGGGGAGAAAGATAATGTGGAAAAGAAAACTAAAGCAGTATTTGAGGCAGATGAAGGGACAGAGACTACGCAATTTTCTTTCTTGGCTTAACTGAAACATGAAACAGAGCTGAGCTTTCAGCACCCAAAGGCCACTGTGTAAGGGAACCTCAGAGGAATAACTCAGTGGTGATCAGGAAGCTAGAGCAACCCAGCCAGGGGTTAGGGCAGAGTCCAGGAGGCTCCTGTGTTGGCCACTTTTTTCATCTCTAGGTTAGACCTGATGACTAGCATCTAACGTTTCGTGTTACCTGACAAGCTGGAGATAGCCTGTTGTTTTTTAGTCTTTAAATATTGTCATCTGTACCCAAATCTTCTGCAAAAGACCTCTTTAAAGCATTAGAAAGTGAAGGTATCACTTTGAGGACTAAGGTGTACCTAACCCACACCATGATATTTTTAGTAGCCTCATATGCATGCCAAAGGTGGACAGTGAAGAAGGAAAATAGAAGGAATATCTCGACATGCCTCACACCACAGGACTCCTAGAAACTTCCCTGAGGTGGAAGGTGCCTGAATTTTTGTGGGATAATTTCCCACCCTCTAGCATGCAGCTGTTTTACCAATAAGTCCAGAGTCACTGACACTTCTTCCTTACTAGGTCCAATCAGTTATGGACCCATGTGATGTCTTGTGGAAGGGGAAGGTGATAAAGTTCCCAGCAGTGTAAATTACGACCTATGGCTGGAGAGTTGATGTAGCCATGAGATAGGCAACTGAAAGTGTATTGCTCATGAAGGTGGAGAGACAGGAATGTCCCAAGTCCATGGGTCAGGAAAGAGGCTTCTGATTCACATAGCCACAGGAGCTATAAACTCAAGATCGGCAGGCCGGAGACCAGGGCTGTTGCTCACAGTCTGTGAAAATGGGCAAATCCCAAGATTGGCAGGAAGACCACAGCTAAGCTGCTAGCTCAAGTCCCAAGAAGTAGAGGTCAGAAAAACAGAAGCCAGCTGCAGGACCCCGAATGAGTGAAAATCCCCGAGCCCTGCCCGAATGTCTGCCCACACTCAATGCAGGCTACATGCCCAAGGAAGCTCCCTTCAACTGCTTGGCTACTCACAGCAGATCCCATCATGGGGTGATCCCGTATCAAATCTCAACAGGGAAGTGATCACAACATTACAGGACTGCCAAAACGCTGAGAATCATGGCCCAGCCAAGTTAACACACAATCTTAACCATCACAGATCTTGATCTTCTTGCCCTTCCACGAGACCTCACACTGGTCCATTACATTCATGACATCATGCTGATTGAACTTAGTAAGAAAGAAGTATCAATGACTCTAGACTTATTGGTAAGACATTTGTATGCTAGATGGCGGGAAATTATTCCAACCATAATTCAGTTTCCCTACACCTCAGTGAAATTTCTAGGGCTCCAGTGGTATGGGGCATGTCAAGATATTCCTTGTAAAGTGAAGGAAAAGTCAATTTTTCTGGCCCCTCCCACAACTAAAAAGGAGGCACAACACCTGTTGGGCCACTTTGGATTGTGGAGGTAACTTATCCCTCATTTGGGTGTGCTACTGTGCCTATTTATCAAGTGACTCGGAAAGCTGCTAGTTTTGAGTGGGGCCCAGAACAAGAGAAGGCCTTGCAGCAGGTGCAGGCTGATGGTGCAGGCTGCTCTGCCGCTTGGGTCATGTGATCTGGCAGATCCGATGCTTCTGGAAGTGTCCATGGCAGATAGAGATGCTGTGTGGAGTCTCCTATTAGTGAATCACAGTGCAGATCCTTAGGATTTTGGAAGAAAGCCCTGCCATCCCATAGCTAGGATTGATGGGTCCAGGAATCAAGGGATGGAAATGGAAGTGGCACCATTCACTATTACCCCTAGAGATTCACTTGCAAAATTTTTGCTTCCGATCCTCAAGACTTTATGTTCTGCAGGCCTAGAGGCTTAGTTTCAAAGTGAGGGATGATCCAAGCAGGAGACAAAACACTGATTGAACTGGAAGTTAAGAATGCCACTAGCCGGGGGCCAAGATGGCGGACTAGATGGACGCTACCGCGGATCCCTCTTGCAACAAAGACTCGGAAAAACAAGTGAATCGATCACATACATAATAATCTACGAACTCTGAACAACAAGCACACACTTAGAGATGGAAAACGAACAAATACGGGCAGACAGTGACCGTTTTCAGAACTAGGAGCCAGCGTACCAGGCAGGTGACCTTCGGAGCCCGATCTGGGGCAGAGCCCAGGGGCGCAGATGGTACAGACAAAGGGCCCAGCCCTACCCCCCCGAACCCATCCCGGGAGGGAGCCTACCTGGTTGGCGCGGGCGGCGTAGCGGCACAGCCGGAGGGAGAAGCACCCGGGAGGCAGTGACTAATCTTGGAGCGGGGAGAGCAGCGTCTCAGCCGGGGAGCCGTCCCGCCAGGAGTTTGGCGGGAAGCGGGCGGGTCGTGAGCGGGGGGGGGGGTCAGCTATATTTCCCTAAAGCGACCCCGGGGCGGGGCCCGCACGTTCGTGCGGGTGGACGCCCACCCAGTTCGCGCTAGCAGTGTCGAGCACCGGAGGGAGAAGTCCCCGGGAGGAAGTGACGGGTCTCGGAGCGGGTAAAGCAGCGTCCCAGCCGGGGACCCGTCCCGCCCGGATTTTGGCGGACGGGGGCGGATTGTGAACGCGGTGTTCAGCTCTATATTCTGTGGTGCTACACTCCTAGCTCTCTGATCCCTCCCCCACCCTCCCCAGGCAGTTCCATTAACATCCGAATACCCGGAGCCAGAGGGAGAATTCAGATAGGGATCTGACTGCATTTTTTTTTTAGCTGATTACCTGGAAAATCTAGTTTCCCAGTGATGGCTCAGAGACAGCAGTCCATATCAAACCACATAAAGAAACAGACCATGACAGCTTCTCCAACCCCCCAAACAAAAGAATCAAAATCTTTCCCAAATGAAGATACAATCCTGGAATTATCAGATACAGAATATAAAAAACTAATTTACAGAATGCTTAAAGATATCACAAATGAAATTAGGCTAACTGCAGAAAAAGCCAAGGAACACACTGATAAAACTGTTGAAGAACTCAAAAAGATTATTCAAGAACATAGTGGAAAAATTAATAAGTTGCAAGAATCCATAGAGAGACAGCATGTAGAAATCCAAAAGATTAACAATAAAATTACAGAATTTGACAACGCAATAGAAAGTCAGAGGAGCAGACTCGAGCAATTAGAATGTAGACTGGGACTTCTGGAGGACCAGGGAATCAACACCAACATAGCTGGAAAAAAATCAGATAAAAGAATTAAAAAAAATGAAGAAACCCTAAGAATCATGTGGGACTCTATCAAGAAGGATAACTTGCGAGTGATTGGAGTCCCAGAACAGGGAAGGGGGACAGAAAACACAGAGAAAATAGTTGAAGAACTCCTGACACAAAACTTCCCTGACATCATGAAAGACGAAAGGATATCTATCCAAGATGCTCATCGAACCCCATTTAAGATTGATCCAAAAAGAAAAACACCAAGACATATTATCATCAAACTTGCCAAAACCAAAGACAAACAGAAAATTTTAAAAGCAGCCAGGGAGAAAAGAAAGGTTTCCTTCAAGGGAGAATCAATAAGAATAAGTTCAGACTACTCGGAAGAAACCATGCAAGCAAGAAGGGAATGGGATGACATATACAGAGCACTGAAGGAAAAAACTGCCAACCAAGGATCGTATATCCAGCAAAACTCTCTTTGAAGTATGAAGGAGAAATTAAGATATTTACAGATAAACACAAGTTTAGAGAATTTGCAAAAACTAAACCAAGACTGCAAGAAATGCTAAAGGAGATTGTTTGGCCTGATGACCAATAATATCAGGTACCAACACAATACAAAGTCACAAAACAGAACGTCCTGATATCAACGCAACTCAAAGAGGGAAAGAACAAAAACAAACAAATTAAGACTAATTCTAAAAAGTAAATAAATAAACAAAATAATACACACAACAGGAAATCATGGAAATCAATAGATAAACGATCACAATAATCAAAAAGAGGGACTAAATATATGAGGCATTGAACTGCCAGATGGAGAGTGATACAAGGCGATATAGAAGGATACAAGTTAGGTTTTTATTTAGAAAAATAGGGGTATATAATAAGGTAACCACAAAAAGGAATATCAATTCCATAACTCAAGAAAAAAGCCAAGAAAAAAGGTAACGACTCAACAAACACAAAGTTAAACATTATGAAAATGAGGATCTCACAAGCTACTAAGAAAAACGTCTCAGCACAAAAAAGCATGTGGAAAAATGAAATGGCCAACAACACACATGAAAAGGCATCAAAATGACAGCACTAAAAACTTATTTATCTATAATTACGCTGAATGTAAATGGACTAAATGCACCAATAAAGAGACAGAGTCACGCACTGGATAAAGAAACACGATCCATCTATATGCTGCCTACAAGAGACACACTTTAGACTTAGAGACACAAACAAACTAAAACTCAAAGGATGGAAAAAAATATATCAAGCAAACAATAAGCAAAAAAGAAGAGGAGTAGCAATATTAATTTCTGACAAAATAGACTTTAGACTTAAATCCGCCACAAAGGATAAAGAAGGACACTATATAATGATAAAAGGGACAATTGATTAGGGAGACATAACCATATTAAATATTTACACACCCAATGACAGGGCTGCAAGATACATAAATCAAATTTTAACAGAATTGAAAAGTGAAATAGACACCTCCACGTTTACAGTAGGAGACTTCAACACACCACTTTTGGAGAAGGACAGGACTTCCAGTAAGAAGCTCAATAGAGACACGGAAGACCTACTTACAACAATGAACCAACTTGACCTCATTGACTTATACAGAACTCTCCACCCAACTGCTGCAAAATATACTTTTTTGTCTAGTGCACATGGAACATTCTCTAGAATAGACCACATATTAGGTCGTAAAACAAATCTTTGCAGAATCCAAAACATCGAAATATTACAAAGCATCTTCTCAGACCACAAGGCAATGAAGCTGGAAATCAATAACAGAAAAACTAGGGAAAAGAAATCAAATACTTCGAAAATGAAGAATACCCTCCTGAAAAAAAGACTGGGTTATAGAAGACATCAAGGAGGGAATAAGGAAATTCTTAGAAAGCAACGAGAATGAAAATACTTCCTATCAAAACCTCTGGGACACAGCAAAAGCAGTGCTCAGAGGCCAATTTATATCGATAAATGCACACATACAAAAAGAAGAAAGAGCCAAAATCAGAGAACTGTCCCGACAACTTGAACAAATAGAAAGCGAGCAACAAAAGAACCCATCAGGCACCAGCAGAAAACAAATAATAAAAATTAGAGCTGAACTAAATGAATTAGAGAACAGAAAAACAATTGAAAGAATTAACAAAGCCAAAAGTTGGTTCTTTCAAAAAATTAACAAAATTGATAAACCGTTGGCTAGACTGACTAAAGAAAAACAGGAAAGGAAACAAATAACCCGAATAAGAAACGAGAAGGACCACATCACAACAGAGCCAAATGAAATTAAAAGAATCATTTCAGATTACTACGTAAAATTGTACTCTAACAAATTTGAAAACCTAGAAGAAATGGATAAATTCTTGAAACAATACTACCTACCTAAACTAACACATTCAGAAGTAGAACAACTAAATAGACCCATAACAAAAAAAGAGATTGAAACGGTAATCAAAAAACTTCCAACAAAAAAAAGTCCTGGCCCAGACGGCTTCACTGCAGAGTTCTACCAAACCTTCAGAGAAGACTTAACACCTTTACTGTTGAAGCTATTTCAAAGCATAGAAAGAGACGGAATACTACCCAACTCATTCTATGAAGCTACCATCTCCCTGATACCAAAACCAGGTAAAGACATTACAAAAAAAGACAATTTTAGACCTATATCCCTCATGAACATAGATGCAAAAATCCTCAACAAAATTCTAGCCAATAGAATTCAACAACACATCAAAAAAATAATTCACCCTGATCAAGTGGGATTTATACCAGGTATGCAAGGCTGGTTTAATATGAGAAAAACCATTAATGTAATCCACCATATAAATAAAACAAAAGATAAAAACCACATGATCTTATCAATAGATGCAGAAAAGGCATTTGACAAAGTTCAACACCCATTTATGATAAAAACTCTTACCAAAATAGGAATTGAAGGAAAATTCCTCAATATAATAAAGGGCATCTATGCAAAGCCAAGAGCCAATATCACTGTAAACGGAGAGAACCTGAAAGCATTTCCCTTGAGAACGGGAACCAGACAAGGATGCCCTTTATCACCGCTCTTATTCAACATCGTACTTGAAGTCCTAGCCAGGGCAATTAGGCTAGACAAAGAAATAAAGGGTATTTAGATTGGTAAGGAGAAAGTAAAGCTATCACTATTTGCAGATGACATGATCGTATACATGGAAAACCCTAAGGAATCCTCCAGAAAACTACTGAAACTAATACAAGAGTTTGGAAGAGTCTCAAGTTATAAAATAAACATACAAAAATCACTTGGATTCCTCTACATCAACAAAAAGAACACCGAAGAGGAAATCACCAAATCAATACCATTCACAGTAGCCCCCAAGAAGATAAAATACTTAGGAATAAATCTTACCAAGGATATAAAAGACCTATACGAAGAAAACTATAAAACTCTGCTACAAGAAATTCAAAAGGACATACTTAAGTGGAAAAACATACCCTGCTCATGGATAGGAAGACTTAACATAGTAAAAATGTCTATTCTACCAAAAGCCATCTATACATATAACTCACTTCCAATCCAAATACCAATGTCATATTTTAAGGGGATAGAGAAACAAATCACTAATTTCATATGGAAGGGAAAGAACCCCCGGATAAGCAAAGCATTACTGAAAAAGAAGAAGAAAGTGGGAGGCCTCACTGTACCTGATTTCAGAACCTATTATACAGCTACAGTAGTCAGAACAGCCTGGTACTGGTACAAGAACAGGCACATAGACCAATGGAACAGAATTGAGAACCCAGATATAAATCCATCCACGTATGAGCAGCTGATATTTGACAAAGGACCAGTGTCAGTCAATTGGGGAAATGATAGTCTTTTTAACAAATGGTGCTGGCATAACTGGATATCCATTTGCAAAAGAATGAAACAGGACCCATACCTCACACCATGCACAAAAACTAACTCCAAGTGGATCAAAGACCTAAACATAAAGACTAAAACGATAAAGATCATGGAAGAAAAAATAGGATCAACCCTAGGAGCCCTAATACAGGGCATAAACAGAATACAAAACATTACCAAAAATGATGAAGAGAAACCAGATAACTGGGAGCTCGTAAAAATCAAACACCTATGCTCATCTAAAGACTTCACCAAAAGAGTAAAAAGACCACCTACAGACTGGGAAAGAATATTCAGCTATGACATCTCAGACCAGCGCCTGATCTCTAAAATCTACATGATTCTGTCAAAACTCAACCACAAAAAGACAAACAACCCAATCAAGAAGTGGGCAAAGGATATGAACACACACTTCACTAAAGAAGATATTCAGGCAGCCAACAGATACATGAGAAAATGCTCCCGATCATTAGCCATTAGAGAAATGCAAATTAAAACTATGATGAGATTCCATCTCACACCAACTAGACTGGCATTAATCCAAAACACACAAAATAATAAATGGAGAGGCTGTGGAGAGATTGGAACTCTCATACACTGCTGGTGGGATTGTAAAATGGTACAACCACTTTGGAAATCCATCTGGCGTTATCTTAAACAGTTAGAAATAGAACTACCATACAACCCAGAAATCCCACTCCTCGGAATATACCCTAGAGATACAAGAGCCTTCATACAAACAGATATATGCACACCCATGTTTATTGCAGCTCTGTTTACAATAGCAAAAAGCTGGAAGCAACCAAGATGTCCGTCAACGGATGAACGGGTAAATAAATTGTGGTATATTCACACAATGAAATACTACGCATCGATAAAGAACAGTGACGAATCTCTGAAACATTTCATAACGTGGAGGAATCTGGAAGGCATTATGCTGAGCGAAATTAGTCAGAGGCAAAAGGACAAATATTGTATAAGACCACTATTATAAGATCTTGAGAAATAGAAAAAACGGAGAAGAACACATACTTTTGTGGTTACAAAGGGGGGAGGGAAGGAGGGAGAGGGCTTTTTATTGATCAATCTGCTTTGGGTGAAGGGAAAGACAACACTCAATATAAGGAAGGTCAGCCTAATTGGACTGGACTAAAAGCAAAGAGGTTTCCAGGATAAAATGAAAGCTTCAAAGGTCAGCGGAGCAGGGGCTGGGGTCTGGGGAACTTGGTTTGAGGGGACTTCTAAGTCAATTGGCAAAATAATTCTATTATGAAAACATTCTGCATCCCACTTTGAATTGTGGCGCCTGGGGCCCTAAATACCAACAAGCGGCCATTTCCAGGATAAAATGAAAGCTTCAAAGGTCAGCGGAGCAGGGGCTGGGGTCTGGGGAACTTGGTTTGAGGGGACTTCTAAGTCAATTGGCAAAATAATTCTATTATGAAAACATTCTGCATCCCACTTTGAATTGTGGCGCCTGGGGCCCTAAATACCAACAAGCGGCCATCTAAGATACATCAATTGGTCTCAACCCACCTGGAGCAAAGGCAAAGGAAGAACACCAAGGTCACACGACAACTAAGAACCAAAGAGACAGAAAGGGCCACATGAACCAGAGACCTACATTATCCTGAGACCAGAAGAACTAGTTGGTGCCCGGCCACAATCGATGTCTGCCCTGTCAGGGAGCACAACAAACAACTCCTGAGGGAGCAGGAGACCAATGGGATACAGACCCCAAATTCTCATGAAAAGACCATACCTAATGGTATGACTGCGACTAGAGGAATCCCAGAGACAATGCTCGCCAGAACTTCTGATGGCACAGGACAGGAACCATCCCCGAAGACAAATCATCATGCATGAAAAGGACTGGTCAGTTGCGGGGGGGGAGAGAGATGCTGATGAAGAGTGAGCTAATTAAATCAGGTGGACACTGGAGAGTGTGTTGGCAACTCTTGACTGGAGGGGGGATGGGAAGATAGAGAGAGAGGGAAGATGGCAAAATTGGCACGAAACGAGAGACTGAAAGGGCTGACTCAATAGGGGGAGAGCAAGTGGGAGAAGGGAGTAAGATGTATGTAAACCTACATGTGACAGACTGATTGGAATGGTAAATGTTCACTTGAAGCTTAATAAAAATTAATTTAAAAAAAAAAAAAAAGAATGCCACTAGCCACTTTGGGCTCCTCGTGCCTCTGGATCAACAGGCAAAGAAAGGGGTTACCATATTGGCTCATGTGATTGATCCTGATTACCAAGGGGAAATCAGAGTGATATTGCATGATAAAAGTAAAGAAGAGGATTTCTGGGACACAGAAGATCCCTGAGGACGTCTCGTAGTACTACCATGCCCTGTGATTAAAGACAATGGAAAACTACAGGAACTCAATTCTGACATGATTGCTAATGGCCCAGAACGTATGGGTCGCACCACCAGGCAAAGAACCATGCCAGTTGAGGTGCTTGCGGAGGGTAAAGGGAATGCAGAAGTGGTGGTAGAAGAAGGTTGTTTTAAATACCAGTTATGACCACATGATCAGCTGAAGAGATGAGGACTATAATTGTTATGAGTATTTCTTCCCTGTATGTGTGCATCAAATATTTTTGTTTTCTTCACTTAAAAAATAGAAGATATAAATGGTACTAGTGCAGTTAGGCCAAGAGGGGAACTGACTTTCCCAAGATCACACCACCAGAACCCAGCCCTGCTTGAAGGTGTCCACCATGCGTGCTGCTTCCCACTCCTGCTTGAAATTCTTGAGCCTCTGAGTTGGTGCATTAGCTACAGGGGCAGATATTCCAAAAGGCAAGGTAAGCATTGTCAACACCACATTTTGATGTGGTGAAACCCATGCGAAATTGTTCACTACAGATTAGTAATTAAGCACAAGTAAACTTGTGCTTACCTTGCTTACTGGGTCATCTGCCCCCATCAGGGATTGTCAATTTGAAAAGAGGCTTTGATTCTGTAGGAAGGTGCTGTGGGGTTGAGAGAAACAGATGCCAGCCATACCTAGAAGCAGAGACTTTGATGTGGTGACAAAATATGAAAATGTTCACTATAGATGGCCTGGTAAGCAGGTAAGCCCTGTGCTTACCTTGCCTATTGGATAATCTGCCCCTAATTAACTACATGCAACGTCAGCCAACAGGTTCTTATCTCACATACACTTGCTGACGTCCCTAAGAAGAAGATGCTAGAATGATCCTCACTGTAAGGGTGGGGGACCAGGGAGGCTCTGGGAAGCACAAAGACTTGTATAAGGTTGGAGACTGGTTAAGAGGGATGAGCTGTGTCTGAACCCAGCTGTTTGCTGCACCCAAGCCTTCCCCAGGTTCCGTGGGCTGAGGAGAGAGGGCTGTGTTGGTGTCACTGTGTACAGTTATGGAGATGGCATGGGGAGAGGTGAGCATTAGGCAGCCCAGAAAAGACTTTTGGGAGGTCTCATCTGAGGTCGGGCCCAGGTAAGGGGACCCAGGACATGGCTTCACTTCCTTGACAACAGAGTACATAGAACTTGGAACCCTGGTAACCAGGCACCCACATGCAAAACAAGGCCCCCTACCCAGCTCACTTGAGTGGAGACACTTGAGCTGAGAACATGTTTTCTTGTTGTTTCTCATCCTCTTTTGTACCGAAGCTTGAGAAATCCAGGAGTTCGACCCTGTCCCAAAGGCTGAGACAAGGTCTCATATCCCACCCCCGACAGCTCCGGCCACTTTCCAAAAGGAAACCGAAGGTAACACAGGGTGGCCAGAGCTGCCAGTCCAAGCCAGTCCACCACTGTGATCCCACCTGGGTGGCCTCACATCCCACCCCAGGTTATACCAGCCCCCAGGCCATGTCGACCCTTGTCCTCATGGGGTCCCTGGTAACAGGGGCAGGGAGGAAATGAGGACAGAACCGCTGAGACAGAAAGTTGTTGGCTGAGGCAGGGTCCATTTGGGAGAAAGGTGGGTGGGAGTCAGAGAAGGAGGGCCATGTGATCTGGGGAGATTTGGGAGGGGAGAGGTGAGGATGAGGATGATGAAAATGGTGCTGTTGCTTGAGGGCAACCCCAAGCTCCAGGCCCACAGCCCCTCACCGTCACTGGGTTCATGGGGCTGGGTCTGACCTGGAATGGGGTGGTGGCCGGGCCTAGTCCATCAGGTTGGCTGCCTTGGAGACTGGGAGCTGGAGCACCAAGGCGGAGACCTCCTTTACGTCCCTGCCCCAACCCCACTGATCACATAGAACTCTGCAACCTAAGTCTGCCCAGAGGTCCCAGTTCAGACCAGGGCTTTAGGGAGGGACTGTCGGGGTCACAGTCTGAGTGAGCACTCTCACCTGGGCCTTCTCTGAGATACGGCTCGCCTTGAGTGGGGCAATCAAATCGCAGTCCTAACTACTGGCATTGCCTGGGACACTGCTGACCCTGTGCCAGCCCAGCTTCTGCCAGATCCTGCTGCAATACTCAGAGCTTGATTTTTCTATCCGTGGGCTTGGCTGGGGCTGGGTGGTGCAGCCCCCAGGCCGACCCGCTCATCACATGGTGACAGATGGGAAACTGGGAGCTCCTCTGAGGCCCAGGGGGCACGAGGACCTAAAGGGGCAGAACGTGAAGGAGGTGGCACAGAGGGGCCCTTGATGCCTCCCGGGCCACTGCCAGCACTGTTTCTCCAGAGCCCGGCGAAGAAGATCCCCAAGGAAAAGGAGAATGGCATCATCCACTCGGGGTCCAGGAAGGGCTGGTGTAGGTTCAGGGTAAGTGCAGGTGAGGGGAGTAGGTCCCCGGGTGGGACCCTAGATGACCAGGGGGCGCCCGGGGCCCAGACACCGTCCTGGAGACCACCAGTTCCCTCCCAGGACTTTCCCTCTCGAGGGCCCCCAGTCCCCTCTCAATGAAATTGACCACCAACCTTTCCTGTCCCCCCAAGCCCCTGCCACTGCCCTCCCTGCCCTGGCCAGCTACAAAGCCTCTTTTCCCATATTTGTAGGAATATCAGAAAGGGGTTTTTCATAGTGTTGTCGCTTCACATCAGCCCATGCGTCTTTTTGCGTGTTGCTGCTGTTTTAGTGTTTAACTTCCAATCCCAGGGCCCTGGGCAGCAGTCGGCTGGACTGTCCTTCCACACCTTCTCCCAGCCTCACACATCGTCACGCTTAGCAGGCTTCTTTTACCCTGAAGCGCAGGGCTCAGGCTATGAAACATCTTTTTCTGCCACCGGCAAGCTCGAGGAACACATCACGTGACCCCTCCAGTTCACGAACTGTGTCCTCACTCACTGCAGAATGTTCCAGAAGGGGGGCCTGTCCCCACAGTGACTGAGCCTCTCACTGCTGCTGGCCCTGGACTGATTGCCTTCTGCCGCCCTTTCAGCAGGGCTGCAGGAATGCTTATGTGTGTCCTCACACAGTGACCCACCAAGGACAGACTCCTAGGAGTGGCATGCTAGGGAAAGGATGTGCACATTTCAAGTTAGGATCACTAGAGCCAGGCTCCTTCCCAAGACAGCGTTCGCAGTCCTGTGGCCCAGTATTCTATGGCAATGGCCGTGTCCCTGCATCGAGCCAGTTCTGGGTATTAGAGTTCTTTTCCATTTTGCCAATCTGCTGTCAGGGTGGCCAATGGAACTGCAGGGTGGCTTTGAGGTGTTTGTTGGCCCTGGGAAGCGGAGCCCCCCTCACTCCTTTATTGGCCATTCGGATTCACTCTTCCTGAGTCATTTGTTCAGACCCTCAATTCTGTGGAGGTCTTTCTCCCACCCCAGGATCTCCAAGCTCTCACCCGTGGCTGGATCTGGGTGCTCCACAGCTTCAGGTTCTCAAAGCCCCCTTTAATGTACAGAAAGAAAAATCCATGTCTTGCTTATCTCATGGGCGTGTCTGCTCTGTGCACTGTCTCCAGCTGGGAAAGGGTGAGCTTGCACCAGACATTCCCCTCTAAGTCAGGAGCAGAACAGGCCTCATGTAGCACAAAGGGAACATCACAGAGCCCTAGCATCGGACGCTTCAGGGCACTGACTAGGTGACTTCGAGCAGACACTAGACGTCACCAAGCCTCTGTTTTCTCATCTGTGGAATGGGGTGTTCTGTGAGGACTCACTGGGATACTGCTTTTCCTCCAGGGAGATGCCATTGTTACTTAGTTAACAAAATCCCTTCAGGTTCCTAATGTCTGTAATCATCCCCCACCTCCAATCCTGCTTGGAAAGCCGAGGCCTGTTTGCTGCTGAAGGCACTCCTGTCCCACCTCCTGCCACAGGTCACTGAAGGAGAGGGAGTGCCGGGGCTGAGCTCCAGGCCCCAACCCTCCTGGTGGTTCATGGGGCTGCCTCTGACACTATGTCCCTCCTCTGTCCCCCCTCCCAGTGTGTCTGTGGTTCTGAAGAGGACCTGGATGAGGCCTGGGTGACGAAAACTTTCAAGGCAGGCTCACTGGAGAAGCTGGTGGAGAACTTGGTGCCCGCCTTCCTAAAGGGTGACTTCTCCTACATCGAAATCTTCCTTGGAACCTACAGAACCTATGCCACCACCCAGCAGGTCCTAGACCAGCTGCTCCAAAGGTGAGCGCCTGCCTTCCACAGGCCAGTGGAGACTCTGCCCCCTACCAGCTGTGAATCTGGAGAATGTCACTTCACCACTCAGAGCCTGTTTGCTCCACTGACAAATGGGGTGGTAAAGGACAAATCAGCTAGAATTACTATCAGGACCCTGTGGGACAAGCCATGGGAAGTGTGTATCAGAGGCCAGCTCTTTGGTAAAGGGTGTTGGAAGGGCTGGGATGTTCACATTCATTATTTTCTTCTCACCCATGAAGAAGCTGTCTGGCTCAGCCCTCAGTGACCATGTGCCCTTGAGCAAACCTATTTCCCATTTGTAAAGGGGGGTTGAGATTCTTTTTAGTGGGTCCTTGACCTTGGTATAGCCAGAATAGGGATCCCTGGAGGCTAGTAGAGGGGTCCTAAGACTCTCAGATACCTGGGAAGGTGCTGATAGGGTTCACTCCTTCACCAGTTAGCCATGAAGCCCCTACTGTTGCAGACACTGTTCTAGGCACTTAGCATCGTTCAGTAGATGGAGCACATAGGAAGCCCTGCCCTCCTGGGCCTCCATTCTAGTCAGGCAGTCAGACAGGAACACCAGATACCATAAGCAGGTAGTGTCCACAGTGCATTCGATGTGACACCCTCACGCCACCTCTAGGTATGGATGTAATCACCCCTCTTCTGCCCAGGACGGTGAACCCCAGGAGCAGCTGAAAGGGTGAGTGGACTTTGGGTGGAGAAAGAGGGGCTCCTGTCTATACAGAAGGGTGGAGGCTGTATGGGGCCTGTGTCTGGATTGGGGCTGGGCAGACACTGCACCCCATACATCTAGATTCCACTAGAGGAATGAGTTTAGGAGCGCCCCCTGCAAGACATAAGCAGTCATACAGAGCTGAGGGTGGAACCTGGGTGTCCTGGGGAGCAGACGGGAGGCTGGGGGCTCAGAGAGGCCTCTGAGAGAACCCATCCCCCCACAGTCCCCTCACATTTCCACTTGCCCCCTCCCCTATTGGGGGCCCAAAATAGGAGGTGTGGGGTGGGAGGGAGAGAAATCTGCTCCTGAATCTCACTCCCCAGTCGTGGGTGCTCAGCTGCATGTGGGGCCCCTGTCCCAGGGGAGAATAGCGTCCATGGGAGAAAAGACCATCACATGCATGCAGAGAATCAGGCAGCATGCTGGTGCACAATCTCCAGAGGAGGGGCCCTATGGCCTGGGCAGCTGGGGCAGGGGACAGCCTCCATATGTTGCCCAGCATCAGATAATCCTAGAGCACTACTGTGTGCCAGGCTGTGAGATGAACATGCAGACACACATCTCTGTGCCCTTAGAGGGTTACTGTCCAGTGGGGAGAGGGCCAGAGGAGAGAAAGGGATGTAATTCAGGCTTTCCGAGGAGGGAGAGTTGTTCAGACCATTGATGGGGAGCTCCCTGGGATGGAGGCTGTGTGCTAGCCCTCTGCTCAGTGACCAGGCCTGCTACTGCCAGGATAGCCAGAGGGTGTGATGCAGGGTGGTGCTGACCTTTGGAAGGACGGGCAGACACAGGGCTCTTTGCAGGGGTGCCCTGGGAGGAAAGTGTGGCAGGAAAGCAAGGCTTCTGACCCTGCTCTTCACCACCCACCCCCAGCGCCATCTCTTTTATCCTGGACACATGGCTGAAGGAATACTTGGAGGATTTCGATCAGCCCCCATACTTCCCCTGCCTAAAGCTCGTGGTGGAGTATGTGCAGGTGAACATGCCAGGCTCACATCTGGAGCGCCATGCCCAGCTTCTCTTGGCCCAGCTGGATCAAATGGAGGTCACGGAGCCACAGCCAGAGGGTGAGGAGGACTGGGCATGCTTGCATGTGAGCTTGTGAGGGGGACACGGGAAGACCCCCAGAGGCTGGGGTTGGCCTATAGCGCAGAGTAACCTCAGACCCTCCTCTGGTGGACCATGGTCTGGGAAGACTTCCTGGGGTGGAAATCTTGGGAATGGGCTTCTCTTGATGGCCGTGAGATGTTTTTCATCATCGGAAAGGCATGAGGAAAAGCAGTCATATTGATGAACATTTCTCCTCTTGCAGCTTCAGAGCCAAGGCCAGGGCCAGTTGTAAAAGTAGCTCAAGATCCATCTTTGCCCCAGGAACTGGCTCCTGCACCATGTTCTGGGGTATATTCTGCTCCTGTATTGGCACCGGAGCTCCACAGCACACCACCTATTATATCGCCAGCTCCAGCACCGGCACCAGATAGAGAGCCAGCTGGAGGGGTGGATTCCCACCCAGGGTCACCTCCAGAACTGGCTCCTGGATCACTGGCTGATGTCAGTCCTGCTTCTGATGCAACAGCGGAGCTCCATACCACACCAGCTATTTCATCACCAGCGCCTGCACTGGCACCAGATGGAGGGCCAGCTGGAGGGTCAGAGTCTTATCCTGGGCCACCTTCAGAGCTGGCTCCTGGACCACTGGCTACTGTCAATCCTGCTCCTGCTCCAATACCAGAGCTCGATGTAGCCCAGGCCCTCCTCCAGCTCCATCACCAGCATCCGATGGACAACTGGATGGAGAGGTGGATTCCCATCCTGGGCTTCTTCCAGAACCGGAACCTGGACCACCAACTCATGTCGATCCTGCTCCTCCTCCAACACAGGAGCTCCGTAGAGCAACAGCTGTTCCATGACCAGCTTCAGCTGTGGCAGCAGAGGAATAGCCCGATGGACGTTCGGATTCTTAACCTGGACCACCTAGAGAGTGAGACACTGGACAACCTGGTGATGGAGATCCTGGTCCTGAACCGACACCGAAGCTCAATAGAGCATCAGCAGCTCCAGCACTGCCAAGAGATGGAGAGCTGGATTTTTACGCTGGGTGACTTCCAGAACAGAATCCAGGACCAATTCCTGCGTTATATTCTGTCCTTGCAGCAACGTTGGAGCCGGGTACAACAACAGGTCCTCCATCACCAAGTTGAGCAGGCAGAGAGCTTACTGGAAGATCGGATTCTCTTCCTCGGCCAACACCATAATGGGCTCCTGGACCACCTGGTGGAGTTGATCATGCTCCTGGACTAACACTGGACCTCCATAGAGCACCATCACCAGCTGCATCACTGGTACCAGATGGACAGCTGGCTGGAAGGTCTGATTCTTATCCTGGGCTACATCCAGAACTGCCTCCTGGACCACCGGCTGATGTCATCCCTACTCCTGCTGCTACAACAACACCAGAGCTCACTGTAGCCCACCACCCTTCATCTCCAGGTCTGGCCTGGGCACCAGGAGAACAGCTGGCTGGATGAGCTGGATTCCAACCGTGCACAACCTCCAGAAATGATTCCTCTATCACCTGCTGATGTTGATCCTGTTCCTGCATCAACACTGGAGCTCCTCAGAGCTCCAGCAGTGGCACTAGACAAAGAGCCAGCTGGAGCATTGGATTCCTATCCTTGGCCACCTGCAGAACCAGCTTCCATACCACCGGCTGATGTCCATTCTGATCCTGCACCAACACTGGAACTTGTTGGAGCCACAGGTCTTCCTTCTCCAGCTTCATCACCAACAGCAGATGAAGGGCCAGCTGGAGGGGTGGATTTCCATCCTGGGCCACTTCCAACTGCCTCCCAGATGAACAGCTAATATTGATCCAGCTTCTGTTCCAACACTGGAGCCCCATCTCCAGCTCAGTCTGGGGCACCAGAGGCTGAGCTAGTTGCCACACCTCCTCCACAGCAGCTCCTTATTGACAGCCAGGGAACATCCACTCCAGAAGCAGACCCTTACTTCTCCTCACCTCAGTAGGTACTATTTGGTTTTGTTTTAGTATTTTTCCAGCTGAATTTATTCTGTATAGTTTATAGTATTTTAACTGGTAGATTTCTCATTAAATAAAGTTTTGTTTTAATAGCCTGTGAGTGTGTAATACAGTGGCTTTATGTACTTCCACAATCCTATTCACCGTTACCAGCGTCTACTTCAGAACATTTTCATCACCGCTGTGTTGATTAATGTTATGTGTCAACTTGGGTAGGCCATGATTCTCAGGGTTTTGGCAGACATTATGTAAGCATACTCCATTTTATGATCTGATATGAGCAATCAGTTGGAAGAGGCGTTTCCTTGGGAATGTGGCCTGCAAATTAATACATTTCCTGGGGTATGCAGCCATTAATCTGGCCAATGTGTTTTTCTCCATCCCTGTTTTGAAGGACCACCAGAAGCAGTTTGCCTTCAGCTGGCAAGGTCAGCAGTACACCTTCACTGTCTTATCTCAGAGGTATGTCAACTCTCTAGCCCTGTGTCATAATTTAATTCACAGTGACCTTAATCGCCCTTTCCTTCCACAATATGTCACGCTGGCGCATCACATTGATGACATTCTGCTGAATGGACTTAGTAAGAAAGACATATCAATGACTCTACAGTTATTGGTACAATATTGCTACAGGGTGGGAATTATTCCAAAAAAATTCAGATGTCTTCCACCTCAGTAAACTTTCTAGGGCTCCAGTGGTGTGGTCATGTCAAGATGTTCCTTGTAAAGTCAAGGATAAGTTGATGTATCTGGCCCCTTCTACAACTGAAAAGGAGGCACAACCCCTGCTGTACGTCTTTGTATTTTGGAAGCAACGTACCCCTGATTTGGGTGTGGTACTCCAGCCTATTGATGGATGTTTGCAGCTGTTTCTTCTCATTTTGAGTCGTGCCACATCAGCAAATGAAGGCCGCGAAAGCTTTACTCCATCTACATCATTAAGGTCAAATCTACTTTGAGGAGTCAGATCTTCCCCAGTCATCTTTTGACTGGGGGGGGGGGGGCTCATTTTCCAGCACTATATCAGACAATGTTCTGCTGCTATTCATAAGGGGGGGCTCATTTTCCAGCACTGTATCAATGTTCTGCTGCTATTCATGAGGTTTTCACTGGCTAATGCTTTTCAGAAGAAGACTGCCGGCTCCTTCTTCCTACTCCGTCTTAGTCTGGAAGCTCAGCTGAAACCTGTCCTCCGTGGGTGACCTTGCTGGTATCTGAATACTGGTAGCATAGTTTCCAGCATCACAGCAACACACAAGCCCCCACAGTACGACAAATTGAAACACATGTGGGGAAAACATCCATTAATAATTGGAACCTGGAATGTATGAAGTACGAATCTAGGAAATTGGAAATCGTCAAAAATGAAATGGAACGCACAAACATTAATATACTAGGCATTAGTGAGCTGAAATGGACTGGTATTGGCCATTTTGAATCAGACAATCATATAGTCTATGCTGGGAATGACAACTCGAAGAGGAATAGTGTTGCATTCTTCGTCAAAAAGAACATTTCAAGATCTATCCTGAAGTACAACGCTGTCAGTGATAGGATAATATCCATATGCCTACAAGGAAGACCAGTTAATACGACTATTATTCAAATTTACGCACCAACCACTAGGGCCAAAGATGAAGAAATAGAAGATTTTTATCAGCTGCTGCAGTCTGAAATTGATCGAACATGAAATCAAGATGCATTATTACTGGCGATTGGAATGCGAAAGTTGGAAACAAGGAAGAAGGATCAGTTTTTGGAAAATATGGCCTTGGTGATAGAAACAATGCCGGAGATCAAATGATAGAATTTTGCAAGACCAACGGCCTCTTCATTCCAAATACCTTCTTTCACCAACATAAACGGTGACTATACACATGGACCTCACCAGATGGAACACACAGAAATCAACTTGACTGCATCTGTGGAAAGAGACCATGGAAAAGCTCAATGCCTTCAGTCAGAACAAGGCCAGGGGCTGACTGTGAAACAGACCATCGATTGCTCATATGTAAGTTCAAGCTAAAACTGAAAAAAATCAGAGCAAGTGCACGAGAGCTAAAATATAACCTTGAGTATATCCCACCTGAAATGAGAGACCATCTCAAGAATAGATTTGATGCATTGAACACTAGTGACCAAAGACCCGATGAGTTGTGGAATGACATCAAGGACATCAACCATGGAGAAAGCGAGAGGTCACTGAGAAGACAGAAAAGAAAGAAAAGGCCAAGGTGGATGTCAGAGGAGACTCTGAAACTCACTCTTGAGCGTCGAGCAGCTAAAGCAAAAGGAAGAATTGATGAAGTAAAAGAACTGAACAGAAGATTTCAAAGGGGCTCTTGAGAAGACAAAGTAAAGTATTATAAGAACATGTGCAAAGAGCTGGAGATGGAAAACCAAAAGGGAAGAACATGCTCGGTGTTTCTCAAGCTGAAAGAACTGAAGAAAAAATTCAAGCCTCGAGTTGCAACAGTGAAGGATTCCATGGGGAAAATATTAAACGACGCAGGAAGCATCAAAAGAAGATGGAAGGAACACACAGAGTCATTATACCAAAAAGAATTAGGCGATATTCAACTATTTCAAGAGGTGGCATATATCAGGAACCGATGGTACTGAAGGAAGAAGTCCAAGCTGCTCTGAAGTGATTGGCGAAAAACAAGGCTCCAGGAATTGATGGAATATCAATTGAGATGTTTCAACAAACAGATGTAGCGCTGGAGGTGCTCACTCGTCTATGCCAAGAAATATGGAAGACAGCTTCCTGGCCAACTGATTGGAAGAGATCCATATTTATGCCTATTCCCAAGAAAGGTGATCCAACCGAATGTGGAAATTATAGAACAATATCATTAATATCACACACAAGCATAATTTTGCTGAAGATCATTCAAAAACAGCTGCAGCAGTACATCAACGGGGAACTGCCAGAAATTCCGGCTGGTTTCAGAAAAGGACGTAGAACCAGGAATATCATTGCTGATGGCAGATGGATCCTGGCTGAAAGCAGAGAATACAAGAAGGATGTTTACCTGTGTTTTATTGACTATGCAAAGGCATTCGACTGTGTGGATCATAACACATTATGGATAACATTGCGAAGAATGGGAATTCCCGAGCACTTAATTGTGCTCATGAGGAATCTTTACATAGATCAAGAGGCAGTTGTTCAGACAGAACAAGTGGATACTGATTGGTTTAAAGTCAGGAAAGGTGTGTGTCAGGGTTGTATTCTTTCATCATGCCTATTCAATCTGTACACTGTGCAAATAATACGAGAACGTGGACTATATGAAGATGAACAGGGCATCAGGATTGGAGGAAGGCTCATTAACAACCTGCGTAATGCAGATGACACAACCTGGTTTGCTGAAAGTGAAGAGGACTTGAAGCACTTACTAATGAAGATCAAAGACCACAGCCTTCAGTATGGATTGCACCTCAACATAAAGAAAAACAATCCTCAGAACTGGTCCAATGAGCAATATCATGATAAACAGAGAAAAGATTGAAGTTGTCAAGGATTTCATTTTACTTGGATCCACAATCAAAAGCCATGGAAGCAGCGGTCAGGAAATCAAAAGACGCATTGAATTGGGTAAATCTGCTGCAAGGGATGTCTTTCAATTGTTCAAAACCAAAGGTGTCACCTTGAAGACTAAGGTGTGCCTGACCCAAGCCATGGTATTTTCAATCGCATCATATGCATGTGAAAGCTGGACAAAGAATAAGGAAGACCGAAGTAGAATGGATGCCTTCGAATTGTGGCGTTGGTGAAGAATATTGAATATACCGCAGACTGCCAAAAGAATGAACAAATCTGTCTTGGAAGACGTACAGCCAGAATGCTCCTTAGAAGCAAGGATGGCGAGACTGCATCTTACATACTTTGGACATGTTGTCAGGAGGGATCAGTCCCTGGAGAAGGGCCTCATGCTTGGCAGAGTACAGTGTCAGCAGAAAAGAGGAAGACCCTCAGTAAGGTGGATTGACACAGTGGCTGCAACAATGAGCTCAAGCATAACAATGATTGTTAAGGATGCTTAGAACCAGGCAGTGTTTCGTTCTGTTGTGCATAGGGTTGGTATGAGTTGGAACTGACTCGACGGGGCCTAACTACAACAACTGCAACAAGGAAGATCAGTTAATGCAACTATTATTCAAATTTACACACCAACCACTAATGACAGAGATGAAGAAATTGAAGATTTTTACCAATTCTGCAGCCTGAAATTGATCAAATATGCAATCAAGATGCATTGGTAATTACTGGTGATTGGAAGGAGAAAGTTGGAAACACACATGAAGGATTAAAAAAAAAAATTTGGATTAGTAGTTGAAAAATATGGCCTTGGTGATAGAAACTATGTGGGAGATTGCATGGTAGAATTTTGCAAGACCAGTAAACTATTCATTGCAAATACCTTTTCTCAGCAACATAAATGATGACTACACACGTAGACCTTGTCAGATAGAATACAAAGGAATAAAATCGACATGTCTGCAATCTACATATGTGGAGACAACTGAGACATTCAGTATCGTCAGTCAGAACAAGGTTGGGGCTGACTGCAGAGCAGGCCATCAATTACTCATATGCAAGTTCAAGTTGAAGGTGAAGAAAATTAAAACAAGTCCACAAGAGCCAAAGTACAACCTTGAGTATATCCAAACTGAATTTACAGACCATCTCCAGAACAGATTTGATGCACTGAACACTAATGAATGAAGAGCCGATAAGCTGTAGGATCATGCATAAAGCATATCATACATGAAGACAGCAAAAGGTCCTTAAAAAGACAAAAAAAAAAAAAAAGACCAAAATGGATGTCAGAAGAGACTCTGAAACTTACTCATGAACATCGTGTAGCTAAAGCAAATGGAAGAAATGATGAGTAAAAGAGCTGAACAGAAGATTTCAAATGGCATCCAAGGAGACATAAAGTTTATAATGAAATGTGCAAGACCTGGAGTTAGAAAACCAAAAGGGAAGAATAAGCTCGGCACTTCTCAAGGTGAAAGAATTGAAGAAAAAATTGAAGCCTCAAGGTGCAATATTGAAACATTCTACAGGTAAAAAACTGAACAAGCAGGTAGCATCGAAAGATGATGGAAGGAATACACAGAGTCGCTGTACCAAAAATAACTGTCAAATTCAACCATTTCAGGAGGTAGCATATGAGAAGGAAGATGTCCAAACTGCACTGAAGGCATTGGTGAAAAACAAGGCTCCAGGAGTTGTGGGGAAATCAATAGAAATGTTTCAACAAGCAGATACAATGCTGGAAGCACCCACTCATTTATACCAAGAAATTTGGCCACAGCTACCCTGGCCAACCGACTGGAAGAGATCCATATTCATGCCCATTCCAAAGAAAGGTGATCCAAGAGAATGCAGAAATTATTGAACAATATTATCAATAGTGTAATAAGTAAAATTTTCCTGAAGATACCTCAAAAATGGTTGCAGCTCTACATTGCCAGGGAGCTGCCAGAAATTCAAACTGGATTCAGAAGGGGATGTGGAATGATGTCAGATGGATCTTGGCTGAAAGCAGAAAATACTAGAACAACATTTACCTGTATTTTATTGACTATGCAAAGGCATTAGACTGTGTGGATCACAACAATTTATGGATAACATTGCCAAGAGTGGGCATTCCAGAACACTTAATCGTGCTCATGAGAAACCTGTACATAAAGCAAGAGGCAGTCTTTAGAACAGTACAAGTGGATACTGCATGATTAAAAATCAAGAAAGGTGTGTGTCAGGGTTGTATCCTTTCACCATATTTATTTAATCTGTATGCTAAGTAAATAATCTGAGAAGCTGGACTATACGAAGAAGAACAGGGAATCAGTATTGGAGGAAGACTCATTAACATCCTGTCATATACAGATGACACAACCTTGCTTGCTGAAAGTGAGAGGACTTGAAGCACTTACTGATGAAGACCACAGCCTTTAGTATGATTTATACCTCAACAGGAAGAAAACAAAAATCCTCACAACTGGACTAATAAGCAACATCACGATAAAGGAAGAGAAGACTGAAGTTGTCAAGGATTTCATTTTACTTGGATCCAGAATCAACGTCTACCGAAGCAGCAGTCAAAAAATCAAAAGATGCATTGCACTGGGAAAATCTGCTGCAAGAGATCTCTTTAAAGTGTTAAAAAGCAAAGATGTCACTTTAAAGTCTTTAAGGACTAGGGTATGCCTGACCCAAGCCATGGTGTTTCCAATCGCTTCATATGTGAAAGCTGGACAATGAATAAGAAAGACCGAAGGAGAATTGATGCCTTTGAATTATGGTGTTGGCGAGGAATATTGAATATACCACAGGCTGCCAGAAGAAGGAATAAATCTGCCTTGGAAGAAATACAGCCAGAATGCTCCGTAGAAGCAAGGATGGCGAGACTTTGTCTCGCTTATTTTGGACATGTTATCAGGAGGGACCAGTCCCTGGAGGACATCATGCTTGGTAAAGTAGAATATCAGGGAGAAAGAGGAAGCCCCTCAATGAGATGGATTGACACAGTGGCTGCAACAGTGGGCTCAAGCATAACGATTCTGAGGGTGACACAGGACTGAGCAATGTTCTTTCTGTTGTACCTAGGGTCACTGTGAGTCATAATTGACTTGATAGCACCTAACCAGAACACCACCACCTTTTAATCATCATTTCACCCTCTTCCCCTCTCATACCTATTTAAACTATTTTCTCTTCCGCAGTGTTCCATGCTTTCGTGGTTTTTATACGGCCTGTTCCCCAGGCCTAGAATACCCTTGGCTGGCAAACTCTTACTAATTCTTTGGAATTCAATTAAGGCATTACTTCTTGTAAAAATTCTTCCCTGATTCCATCAATCAGAAGTGGTGGTCCTATTTGATTTCTTGCCATGCTGTGTGCCTCACTTGCAATACAACACTTTTTAATCTTGAATTGTGATGGCTTACTTCTCTTCCAAAATGAGCTGAAAGACAGGGCTCATGGAGTGTGTTTGTTGAATGAATGAGATCTGATCCCTCACCTTATGTCTGCTCCTAATTACCTGTGCTGCCCTCCAAAGGTGACCTGCTTTCCAGCTCCAAATCTGTAACTGTAAACCACAAGGGTTGGGTGGACCACGTGGAAACTCCAGCTCTGTTATCATGCTCTTATACCAGTTTGGAATTTCCAAACATTTTGTTCAGTAAGAACTTTGTCCATTTATATTTATGTTGTTTATTACATGTATACAACATGATGTTTCTTACATAAGCCATTCTCTTTCCTTTGTGGCTAAGCTTGCTTAGTGTGAACTCTCCTTCTAAAAAATAAACTTCTTGGGAGTGGTTCAAGGAGTTTTGACTGTATTTATAACGTTTTCTTTCATGAGTTGAAGGGGGGGCTATAGAAGGCTATATTGTATATTACCTACACATTCCTTAAGTCTGAAATATTTTTTTAAAAAGTAACAACCTATAGAGACCATGAAGAAAATCATTTTATCTAAGCTGTGCCTTGTGTGTTAGGTTAAATCTAAATCTGTACAGGATTACACTGGATGACAAAAAAAAGAAAAAAAAGCAACGGTTATTAAAACACAACTAAAACTCTTTGGTGTCAAGTTGATTCTGACTCACAGAAACCCTACAGGATAGAGCAGAACTGCCCTATAGAGTTTCCAAGGAGCTCCTGGTGGATTTGAACTGCAGACCTTTTGGTCAGCGGTCATAGCACTTAACCTCTACGCCACCAGCATTTCCAAAAGACAGACACATAGGTATAAAATGTTACAGAGGGTAAATTTTGGGATAACCTGAGAGTCTTTGTGAATGAAATCAATTGCATTTAGAGAAGCTGTTTATTGCTAGAGAGATAAAAGTGTAATTAGCAATTATAAAGGAGTCTACAGAGGTTTTGCTCACAACAGACCAATGGGCGGATTTCTGGGGACTTGGCAAATTGGTGGGGTGTTTATATCTTATCTCTTTCTTTTCTTTTCAAATATACCCCAATCTCTTGTTCAGCAATTTCTAGGGGGGAAGAAAAGTGCTTGCGATCACTCGGGATTTATATCACATCCTAACATAGCCATTTCCTGAGCTAGAATACTCGAGTTATGTATGTGAGGCAAGTAGACCGAAAAACAGAAAATGAATGAGGGCCTGGATGTCTTTTTACAAATTCATATCCTCAGGTAAGCATCTCTTTGCTTCCTGTTGCCTCTCTTTATAATGTTGACACTGATAAAGAGAAAAACAAATTTTTTTTCCTAGTTAAAAGTTCACATTATTCATGCTAGTTAAATATCAGTGAAACCTGTCCTTATTTTACCCAGTAGATAGAGCTACAAGTTTACAAGGCAAAAAACATTCTTCCCCCATTTGGATGCTGTGAAATATATTTTTTAAAGCGTCAGAGCTAGAAAGAAGCTAGTCTGAAGGCTCACGCATTGGGCTTCCGTATTTTTGGTGTCACAAATAAAGTCACTTTAGAAAAAGATGGCTGTTGTTAGCAGAGCGTTCTGAGGGGACCTCACTAATTGAGCTAAATACCGAGTCAAGCTCCACTGCATTACACATCATTCCGTAGAAAAACTCTGTGCAACAACAGCATCCGGATGCCTGATTAAAAATAATAATAATAATAACGACAGAACTTGATACAATCCCAGTAAAGAGAACTGAGAATCTCCTGGAGTTTTATAAAATGGAATGGCCCTCCTTTATTTAGCCAGCATGGCAAACTAATAGCATAGGTCTTTTACTTGAGGCCTTGCCTATGTGTGGATGCTTTCTATCAGGAGGTCCAGTTTGGATTCCCATTTAACCAATACTGACTTCAGGATCGTTACATGAGAGAGGTAACAGGAGGCTCTGGGGTGGGTCCTGGGAATCTGCATTTTAACAAGTACCCCTGGTGACTCTGTTACACACTTTGGGAAAAGCCTCAGAGAATAACTGTTACTGATATTCAACCAGGAATTTGCTTTTGGTAAGAGGGGCATAGAAGAAGTGAAGATATCACTAGAGAGCTGGTCAGCTTGGCATGGTTAACAAAGATAATAGGTTCTTTTTGAAATATTTAGCTAATCAACTGGAATGAAACTGAGTTATGGACCTGGCTTTTCAATTTGTACCGCTGAATTGTCCTTGGTGTATTTATTTCCTATGAGTTATTTTTGGCCTTTCTTATCTATTCTCACATATTGTGTGCAAAATGCCCTGTTTTCACAGTCTTAATGTCATTAGTGTTCTGTGTTGCAGAGCTGACTTTTCCTTGTGAAAGAATGACTCCATTGATCTAGGAACTTATGCAGGTGTTCTCACACATGCTGGATAGCAAATCACCTGCGGAGCTTTTTAAACCTATAGCTACACAGGTTCCACGCCTCACCCCAATCGGAATCTCTGGGCACAGGGGCCCAAAATCTATACCCTTAAAAACCTTTACTGTACAGCCACGCTTGAGAACCACTGATGTAATGATAAACCCAAAATCAAACCCACTGCCATTGAGTTGATTGTGACTGATAGCGATCCTATACGACAGAGTAGAACTGCCCCATAGGGTTCCCAAGGTTGTAACCTTCACAGAAGCAGGTCACCACATCTTTCTCCCATGAAATGGCTGGTGGATATAAACCACTAACCTTTTGGTTAACAGCTGACCACTTTACCACTGAGCCACCAGGACTCCTCCAGTTTAATGCTAAAACCAACCCAAACCAAACGCATTGCCATCAAGTTGATTCCGACTCATAGCGACCTTAGAAGACAGCAAAGGAGATTTTCGTTGAGACTTCAAATGTGTTTTTCTTGCTTGGACATCTGTTTATTCCTGCTATAACCAGAACCGGTGCTATACTTGATTTAATGTGCTCCCAGAAACTCTGAATTTTGTGGTATGCGTGCCCTGATACTGAGCAATGTGATGAACAATGTCCAAGGTTACTCACTGGGCTTCACTTCTAGCACTAAGACACACTGACAAGGATGAAGTTCTCTCTAAGTGGCAGTTTAGTCCCCTTGATGAATAGTGAGAGAGAACTGCTTGAAGCAATGTGGTGGAATATCACACCACCTGGTCTGAAGGCTTTAGACAATTTAGCACTTAGACTCTTGAGCCACATCAGTACAACACCGGGTAATAAGAGCTTGGCTATGCTGAACCACAAAGCTTCTAGATGGCCACTCTGTACACTAAGTTCAGGTCAAGTTTGAGAGATGTTAGAGGCAATGGGCTTCTTGACGTCCTGACTCTGGAATTACAGAAGAGCATCTGGGAAAATTTTTAAGACTTCTAAGGCAGGTTTGCTATGGCTGCTAACCAAAAGGCCAGCAGTTCGAATCCACCAGGTGCTCCTTGGAAACTCCACAGGGCAGTCCTACCCTGTCCTATAGGGTCGCTATGAATCGGAATGGACTCGACGGCAGTGGGTTTTAAGGCAGGTTAGTGTACAACCACTCTAGCTTACACTGCAAGCATCAGGTCCCTGCATGTTTTTCCTATACTCCAAGTGCCCTTCCTGAACTTGCCCTTGTAGTTGTATGACAGACTGTAAATTACATAAAGTAGGGGGGACTTTATGCCAGAGTCTGGTCCAGCTGCCACTCAGAAACACATGCCCAATATTTCAGAACACAGTCCTGTTATTTCCAAGGATCATACAATCTCCATTTCTACTTTCCATACCCCAACCCCAAGTTGGCATAGGTTTTTGTCCCTTAGTCTAAGGGTGGGTGGTGTGGGAATTAAACAGAGCACAGTGGTGAAAGGTCAGGGGTTCCAATCCACCAGCTGCTCCTGGGACAAAGCAGTCTGCTTCCCTCAAGATTTACAACCTTGGAAACCCTATGGGGCAGTTCTACTCTGTCCTGTAGGGTCCTATGAGTCCAAATCGAGACCACAGCAGTGGGTTTGGTTAGCGGGTTTTTTCCCTCAGCAGGTGCCCAAACCATGAGCGTCACCAAGACACACCGTGCTTAGTCACTGGAATGCTCTGCATCACTGGAGGAAGAGGTCTCAAAACTTGAAAATAACATGGGGCAGGTGTAAAACCGACGCTTTCTGACAGATTTCCTTAAAATCTTGCTCCTCGAGGGTGGTCCTCGGACCAGGCGCATCATCACCACCACCTGGGAGCTAGTTAGAAAGGTGGACTCTCAGGTCCCTACCCCAAACTTACTGCATCGGAATCCGCATTTTAACAAGGTACCCAGGTGATGACTATTATTAGGATTTTAGAAACTAAAAGATGTAGCAAATGATCAATCAATCAGTCCCCGAACACGGATCCTCAGTCTTTTGCGCACCTCTCACACCCTCTCTGCACTGTAGCAGCTGAGCCCCCAGGGACTTGGGAGCTGGCGGCCGAGGGCTATTTTGTGATTGGCTGCTGTGGCCACGTGACTGCCGCTGGGCCTCCCGTGCGAGCGGATTGGCTCTCCGGCCGCTGACCGACAGGGCCGGGACGGGCCAGAGCCTGGTCGGAGGGTCTCGCGCCTGGACCGGAGGGGCGAAGGCGCGAGAGCCTAGTGCGCCTGCGGGAGCGGCAGGTTTTTTTTTTTTTTTTTTCCCCCCAGAGCCCTCGGAGGAAGCCGGAGCGTTTCTTCCGAGGTGAGCGACGCCGCGGGGCTGCCAGTCGCATCGCACGTTCGCCGGGTCGGGGCGAGCGGGATGGGCGGGGCGGGGCGGGGCGGGGCGGGGTGAGCGGGATGGGCCTGGCGGGGCGGGCAGGGGTTCACACGCCCCTCCACCACCCGGGGATCCCCGATTCTGAGGTGGACGCAGACCCTCTTCCCTGGTGCGGGCGGGGTGGGGGCGGCGTGACCCGGAGACCGAGCCCGAGTGCCGCCCGGAGAAGCTTCTCTGGCCGCTCGACCTGCAGGCGAGCCCTCCGCCCAGGTTCCCCGCAGTTGGGCGCTCTGAGTGGGCTGAAGGGACCATGTTCACCGCAGTTGGGCGCTCTGAGTGGGCTGAAGGGCCCAGGTTCCCCGCAGTTGGGCGCTCTGAGTGGGCTGCAGGGCCCAGGTTCCCCGCAGTTGGGCGCTCTGAGTGGGCTGAAGGGCCCATGTTCACCGCAGTTGGGCGCTCTGAGTGGGCTGAAGGGCCCAGGTTCCCCGCAGTTGGGCGCTCTGAGTGGGCTGAAGGGACCATGTTCACCGCAGTTGGGCGCTCTGAGTGGGCTGAAGGGCCCAGGTTCCCCGCAGTTGGGCGCTCTGAGTGGGCTGCAGGGCCCAGGTTCCCCGCAGTTGGGCGCTCTGAGTGGGCTGAAGGGCCCATGTTCACCGCAGTTGGGCGCTCTGAGTGGGCTGAAGGGCCCAGGTTCCCCGCAGTTGGGCGCTCTGAGTGGGCTGAAGGGCCCAGGTTCCCCGCAGTTGGGCGCTCTGAGTAGACTGAAGGGCCCAGGTTCCCCACAGTTGGGCGTTCTGAGTGGGCTGAAGGGACCAACTTCCCCCCAGTGAGGCGCTCTGAGTGGGCTGAAGGGCCCAGGTTCCCCGCAGCTGGGCGCTCTGAGTGGGCTGCAGGGCCCACGTTCCCCGCAGCTGGGTGCTCTGAGTGGGCTGAAGGGCCCAGGTTCCCCGCAGCTGGGCGCTCCGAGTGGGCTGCAGGGCCCAGGTTCCCCTCAGTTGGGCGCTCTGAGTGGGCTGCAGGGCCCAGGTTTCCCGCAGGTGGGCGCTCTGAGTGGGCTGCAGGGCCCATGTTTCCCGCAGTTGGGTGCTCTGAGTGGGCTGAAGGGCCCAGGTTCCCCGCAGTTGGGCGCTCTGAGTGGGCTGAAGGGCCCAGGTTCCCCGCAGGTGGGCGCTCTGAGTGGGCCGCACGACCCAGAGATTCGTTACAAAGGTAAAAATGTTCTAAGCAGCTGGGCGCTGGCGGAGCAGATCTAAATGAGAAGCTTAACTGGTGACTGGTAAATTGTGAGGAAGGAAATGCCTGCAGTGAACTGCAGACCAGATCAGCACACTGAGATTCTTGTTCAAGAAGACAGGATTTTGTGTGTGTGTGTGGGGCGGGGGTGGGGGGTCGCTGTGAACTGAGGCTTTTCTGGGGCTGTTCAAGAGGGAAATTAGTTATTTTCTGCATGTTACTGAGCTGTAGGGTGAAGGCAAGGTCTAAATTAAGCCTCTTCAGACTTCCTCAGTTCTTTGAAAAGTGTGTGTTTGAAGACGACCATTTGGCTGGCAGAAGAGGGATGTGCGGGGAGGGAATATCTCCTGTAAACCACGCTTTGAAAAGGGGAGGTGCCTGCAGGAGTTCAAGAGCAGATTAAAACTGCAGGGTATCCCCTACCTCTCTTCTCCATTTCCGCAGACCTGCAATAGGAAGGGCATAGTGTACATCCTTATAGTGAAACATAAAAAGTCCCTTCAGTTTTCCAGTGGTTAACTAGTGTTAATTTTACTGTATTCTGGCGTTTGAATGTAATTCACTTAGAATTTATTCTGGCATGAGATTGACAAAGATTTATATTTACCTGATTCCTTGGAGACACCCTGATACCTTTTCAAAGCCGTTTTATTCCTCTTCTCCCTACAAATTTGTTTCTTTAGGAAACACTGTGATTTTCAAACATGTAAGTCATACTCCAGAGATGGTTTATCCAATAAGCAAGGTACACACGGGTTTACTTGTGCCTACCTACTAATCTGTAGTCAAAATTTTCCCTGTTTTTCACCACATCAAAGGTGTGATGAAACCCCCGTGAAATTGTTCACTACTGATTAGTGAGTAAACACAATTAACCCTGTTGTACACCTTGCTTACTGGCTAATCCACCCTTGCATACTGGCAAAATGTCTGTACTTGATAGGCAATCAATTAGCTTGGCAAGTTAAAAAAAAAATTGAAGAGGGAGCACTTGGATCTGTTAGAGAGATGAGAACTCTGAGGTGAATGGAAGTAAAAGAAGTTGCTATGAAGCTCAAGCTCGCTGGGAACAACTGTCCCTAGTAAAGTGAAATACAGGTTGTTGGCTAATAGTTTGGAACACAAAGCAAATTATTGGTAATAACTTAAAATTTTGTCTAAAATTTTTAAGTTGGTGATGGTGAGGGAAGGAATTCTGAAGGTTGAGAGAGGTGGTATAACTTGAAAAAGTATGTGCTTTTAGATCTAAAAAAAAAAAAAATGTCATTTTTGTCATGCAGGGAGTCCCCGGATTAAGAAGGAGCTCCGTTCCTAAATCTGTCTTTAAGTTGAATTTGTACATAAGCCGGAACAGTTAGGTACAGTTTGTATCTAATATTAGTTAACCAGATGTTTGTCTTAGCACGTAGTGTTCCTTTTGTAGACATAAAAAGCATTATAGAATCATTTCCAGAAACACTCAAATATCTTTAACATAATATGGTGATAATAACAGTGTTTTAATGCTCTTTGCAAAGTAGCACCTGTTTATTATTACGAGCCATTGTATATACCTCAAATTTTTAATATAAATAGGCTTTATGGGGATTGGTTTGTAACTACAGGTTGCATGTTAGTGGGACGTTTGTAACTGGGGACTGCCTGTGAAAACTACACAAAGGGCGTGCAGTTCTTACGTTCACCTGTGGAAGGGGCTGTGAAAAGGTTGAAAAACACTGATCAGGTTAAGCAAGGGAAACCAGGAAGATTGGCAGGCTGAGTGCATCTTGAGGGACGCAGCATGTATGAGTGACCTATAGCACAAGGGTTTACTCTCTGAATCAATGAAAGCTCAGTAGTGTTACTTTCAAAACAATAACAAAATCATTTCCTTCCTGTGCTTTCTGTCCTTTGGGTTAGGCGCGGGGAGGATGGAGAGTGAATGAAAAATTAGAGTCTGACTTGCATGCCTAAGCAGTAGTGTCCCTTGAGAAGGATCTGTGTCACATTGTGTACCTGTAAGAGCCTTCACATTGGGAGGGGTCTGGGCACCTTCCTTAGAATGTAAGGTAGAGCTAGATAGCACAGCTACAGGTGGGGGCTGGGAGTGCTGTTATCTGATACTGAAGCAGTGGGGGAAAAGGAGAGCCAGGAAATGTTGAATTCAGTGAGGCTCTTGCATTTGCAAGATTGAGGAGGCATTTCCAGGCAGAAGTGCCTCATCGTTGGCCAGCCTGGCTTTGCTTTACATGGCTTCCAGACGACCTGCCAGTCACAGTGGAGGCTCCTGTGTAGGTTACACATCTCAGATGGTAGCTTATGCTTATGATGTGCTCTAGAAAAGAAAGGCTCCCAAGGACAGAAATCTAGGCTGCCATTCCTGTCACCCATAGGCTTCCAGAAAGCAGATTGTGCCCTCCCTACCAGCAGGTGGCACTGCTGTCTCTGGGAATTCCTGGAGGAGGTGAAATAATGGAGCTGGCAAACTAGCAGTGTGTAGCCTCTAGTCTACAGGATCTTGAGAGGCTTTGTGAGATCTCAGTCAAAGAGAAGCTCAAAGAAAATAGTTGTGAAAGCCAAATTGTTTACGTAAGGTTGAAATAATGGGTTTTGTGGAGACTGAGGGATGGTTGTGGTTACTTTGCTAGGGGTGTGTGTGTGTGTGTGTTTTTGCGTGTGTAGTGGGGGAGAAGGTGGGATGTAACCTAACAATTAAGCATCATAATACAGGTTTTGAATTTTGGGTTGCATAAATTGGGTAATTGAACCTGAAGTTGAAATCATGATTCAATTAAAATTCCCCATAACTTCATAGTTTCTAATTCGTTGCATGTAAACCTAGCCTACACACATGGGTGGGATTCTGGAAACATACATGTGACTTTTAAACCTGATCAATATCCAGTAATTATAAACCTTGAAGGTAGGCGTGAGAGTACTAGTAAAAATAATGTTGGTTAATTAGTGAGTATACTTCAGGGCTGGCACAGAAGGCAGGTCAAAGTTATTCTGAAATCAGGTTCTTCTAGAACTTGGAAGTTTCTAATAAGTATGGATTTTCTTAAATTCTGTCCCTTTGAGATTGTATTCACAACCCAAAACTTGAACATTGGTTTTTTTGACCTCACGAGCCATGGTTCATTCATCCATTCTCTTTTCTGAAATAACTAGATGGCTGTTCTTTGAGGTGAATTTTGTAGACATGATGTTTGAGGGAGATGGGTGCTGTTTCCAGTGAAGGGGAGGTTACAGTGTATAATGAGGACCTCAGCTTTGACCCTGACCCAGGTAGAGTACACTGCCTTTGATGCCAGTACGCCAGTCACCTGCTTCCTCTTTCAGTTCGTATTCTATGTTCAGCTTATTGAGGGTTTATTTCTGTCTCTCTTCAAATGAACTGATGAGCTTGTTTTACTACCGATGACGAATCCTAAAATTCTGTTGGTGCTACCTCAACATTGTTAGTCATTAAAAAAAAAAAAAATTAGGGAGATGCAAATCAAAACCACAAAGACATACCACCTCACCCCCAGTAGAATGGCTGTAATAAAAAAAAAAAAAAGGAAAATACAGGTGTTTGCAAGGATGTGGAGAATTTGGAACCTCATTCATTACTGGTGGGAATGCAAAATGCTATAGTCGCTGTGGAAAACAGTTTGGTGGTTCCTCAAAAAATTTCAGTGTAGAGCTATCATATGAGCCAGCAGTTCGAATCCTAAGCATATGGCTCAAAGAATTGAAAGCAGGGATGCAAACAGTACCTAACAACAATAACAGCAATGACCCTCAGAGGAAGGCAGGGTATTTTACAGATGGGGAAATCAAGACTCAGAGTTGTTAAGTAACTAAGGCAAGGTTACTGTGCTTGTGTCTTATCCCAAATTTCTTGCTCTAAACCTAATGCAGCCAGAATGCTCATTAGAAGTGAGGATAGCAAAACTTCATCTCGCATGCTTTGGACATATGATCAGGAGGGTCGAGCCCCTGAAGAACATCATGCTTGGGAAAATAGAAGGTCACCAAAAAAGAGGAAAGCCCTCAATGAGATGGATTGACACAGTGACTGAAACAGTGGGCTCAAACACAGCAATGATTGTGAGGATGGCACAGGACCAGGCAGTGTTTCATTCTGTTGTACACAGGGTCTCTCTGAGTCTGAATTGACGGCACCTGACAACAACAACAACAAACGTAATGCTGCCTTCCTGGTTGGGCTGGAGTCAGCCTTGTACAACAGAGATTCCTGGCTGCGGAGCAGTCCGTGTGGATAGCTCTAGCCCGCATAATGTGAGTGGAAGTGGGAGGTACTGAGATCCATTTCTAGGGAAGAGAGACAAACTTAACAAGATAACTCCCATGCAGCTCCTCCATTGTGTTTTCCACTCCTAGCTGGCTTGAAAGGAGTGAAGTCCCCAGAACAACCTTGGTCTTTGAGGAGAAGGGGAGATTGGTGTAGGCACAGGTATCTGGTTGCAGAAGGGGGTCACGCTCTGAACAAGGTAGGGGGCTGCCAGCCGTCCCCCCGAGTGTCTGTGAGGAAAGTGTGTCCCTGTTCCCTAGAACGCAGAGTTCGGTGGGTTCTGCAGCTGGACCACGGGCACCGAATGCTTTTGGTTATAAGGACTGGTAGGAATGACTTACCCTTGGACCCCTGTCGTGGGTGGCTAGGTGACATGGGTGGAGCCACCAGTCCTCAGGCCCCTGATGTAGGTAGGTGAAGACCCTGTTTAACAGGCAAAGAGTTGTCAAACATCAAAAACCCACCTCTCCACCACACAGCTGAGACTGTTAAAGTCAGATCTCAAGCAGATGCACCGTTGCAGTCTACCAACAAGGGCCTAATCTGAAATGGGCCCACACAGCTCCATGCAGGGGTTAAAGGTATTCAAAGTTCACGGACCATTTGTGCCTGGACAGGAGCCGCTTCTGTCCTGAGCTCCCCAGCTTAGTGGAGCTGGCAGATTATCTTTTCCCCCAAGGCCGGGAGAATGGCTCAGGGTGTGCATCAGGACCTATCTCAGGCCCAGGGAAATCAATGGCCACTGAAGCTGGCTTGGGGGCTTGGGGGCACGGTAAAATAAACGCAAGTACTTAGCTTTTGCCGAGAGAGCTGTTCTTCTGTGGTTTGGGAGGTGTGAGTAGACTGTGCGGCTGGCTGTCTCTCCCTGAGGAAACCATGTCCTGAATGCCACCACCAGCCCTGCTGCAGTTGCTCTGGGGGATTGTGCCTGAGGGGCACTGGTTCCTGCGGAGTCAGGTCTAGCAACTCCTTGCAGCTTCTGAGCCATCTCTCCGTCCCCCTGCCACTCAGTCTGACTTCTGAACTTTGCCTTTGGTGTTCAGGGATCCTACCTTGTCATATATATAACCGTTTCACTTGTTTTTTCAGGTCTTTGTTGTAAGAGGGATTCTGGAAGCATCTGACTATTCCACCATCTTGGCCCCGCCTCACCCCAGAGCAACCTTCGAAATTGTTTCAGAGATGGCAAGACTTGTCAGCCTGGGTCCCTGGATCACTGCATTGAGGAGGCCCACCTCAGTGACAGACCTTTCACCTGTCCAGTATGTGTACAGGAGCTAGAAGTAAACTTTTATTTTGAGCTTGAGCCATTATCTGTGTTTGGGTCTATTTCTTAAGCACTTAGCCAACTTTAACAAATACACTCGAGCAGTGACTTAGTAATTGAAGTCGTGGGTTTGTTGGCCTAATGCATTCATTCCTTTTTTTGTCTCTGGCAGTTGGTGATTGATTGATCGTGGTCCAGCATGCAGAAGTGAGTGAGTGGTGAAAAGCAGGAGAGCTGATGGATTGTGAAGATGTGTTTGAAGGCTGTCACACTCTCTACTTCAGGGTAAGGCAAAGGCAGTGGCTGCCACTGTTACTCTGACTTTGCCAGGTCGTAGGGACTCTTGTCTCTCCAGCCTCTTGGAGTTAGTGCAATGGGATACCCTGCCTGTGAAAGGTTCCCAAAGCCTCTGTTGATTCAACTCATAGACACCATGCCAGTGAATAATTGTGAAGAGAAAACCATTAGGTTTTGGGTGATAGGATGGAATTCATTATGTGGGTGGAAATATCTCAGGCATCATTAGGGATTTATTGACATGAGACATGATTTTCCTAGAACCAGGGAAGGGTTGTTGGGCCTTCCTGAGGTGTGTTGTCGAGAATGGAACCAGGTCTGATTGCCCTTTTCCTGTACCATATCAGGTTGTTAGCTCTGCCAACTCACATTCCCTCAACCACCATCCTCCTTCTCCGTGGATCACTTTCCTTAGCTGTTCTTTTGTTAATTACTTTTTCTAGAAAGGAAACAGCTTGCCAAAGAGTTGAGGATTCCAGGTTTGGTGGATAATAGCATCAGCAAAGCACGTGGTTCTGCCAGTTCCACTTTATCCTTCATCAGTGGCAGTCACATGTCCATTTACTCATCTATTTACAGTTCCTAGTGAATCAGGCAAGGAGCCCTGGTGGCGCAAAGGTTAAGCACTTGGCTGCTAACCATAAGGTTGGCAGTTCAAACCCACCCAGCGGCTGGAAGAAAGACCTGGGAATCTGATGGCACCTAACAACAGTGAATCAGGCATTGGCATTGAGAGCATTATGACCAAGGCTGGCTTTGAGCTCTCATTTGTGCTGACGATGTTTGAGGCCAGAAGGACAAAGTCACTGTTTGGTGTGCCCTTCTGAGAGTCCAAGCGGAAGCCTTGGAAGAAGGAGTAGAAAAGATACCACATCTTGTTGAGCTCTCCAGCTTCTGCAGCTTGAACTCAAAGCAGACTCCTTGAAGAGAAAATTACAACTAATAGAAATCTAAGCAGAGCCAAGGATGGTTAGGAAAGAGGGACAGGGAGTGAAAAATTAAGAACGAAAACTTGTATTCAGCTTCAAAACTGGTTGGAGTGTTGTTTTCAGCTTAGGATAGTAATTTGGAGCCCTTACTAGATAATGTCCCATTGCCCAGCCTCAGACAGAGGGCAGCCAGAAAGGTTGATGGCCTTAGGTGCCTCACATGGCTCGGTAATGAATGTAATTTACGGAGCGAAACAGACAACTAGGGGCTGTAGATCTCTGGAGATTCCCATCAATGTGCATCATTACTGCTGTGGAGTGAAGCATGTGTGTGGGGATGAGCAAAGCAGAGAAAAGGCAGCTGCAAGAGCATGTCAGCAACTGAAGACTCCAGGTGAGCAGCCAGGCACAGGCAGACCACAGCTCAGGGGATGGAGGTTGCTAAGGAAAGGAGCTGGTCTTTGCCAGGTTTTCTCAATAAAGGAAGAGAGTTGGGCTTTGTGAGCTCTACTCATGTTCCTCTATGGCTCCCTATATCGTGTGTTTTAAAAAAAAAAAAAAAATTTTTTTTTTAGAGTAACTGAAAAGTATTTTTTTTTTTTAAGTATAACATGTCAGAAATAGCACTTGACTAAAAAAGGGGGGCATGTGTAAATGCTGTAGAATGATAAAATTGTAGAGTAAGCCATTCTTTAACTATCAATTAGGGGCCAAAGAACGTAGTCCTAGAGATTAGGTCAATGCAGTTGACATTTTGATCCAGACAGTTCTTGTTTGTTGCGGGGGCGGGGGGAAGGGGGAGTTGTTGTAGGATGTTTAGCAGCATCACTGGCCTCTGCTCACTGGATGCCAGTAGCACTGCCCCCCTCCCGAATTGTGACAATCAAAAATGTCTCCAGACGTGGCAGATGTCTGCCTGAGGGGGGAGGGGCACCCACAGAGCCCCAGGTGAGAGTGACTCCAGTGGGAGATAGGAATTTAATCTTACTCTGAGTTTCTCTGGGATTGTATTTTAATGATTTAACCTCATCGTGCCTCAGTTTCACTACCTGTAGACACAGTGTAAGGAAGTAATGTGCATAGAACTGCGTGGCAACTAGGGGGTTGTGTAAGTGCTCAGAAACAATACCTGTCTCCCCACATTTCCAAGACCCAAAGATCCCTCTTAATCTTTGTGATGGCAGTAAGTGAGGGGCAGTGGGAATTTGGAGAAGGGTAAAGGCTTAGTGGTGTGGGAAATGGTGAACAGCAGTGGCATCTGAGTTTATCTGAAGGCATCCTGTCCTAGTTTATTGTGACAGTGTATTCTGGATGAAGGCTTTCTTTTGGAGAGGAAAGAAAGGGGAGGGTGGAGGAGGCAGGAAGGAGGCTGTTGAGAAGAGCAGTCAGGAAAGTGCACTTGGTGGGGCGATCTCGTAACGTGAAAGTGACTCATGTATAATTGGGCCAGAGGACACAGAGAAGTGACCTCCAAAATCAAAGTGTCTTTTCAAATGACTGCTGATCCAGAAGGGTTGTTGCAGGTGATTAATGAAGACCAGAAACTTTTTGGAAAAGTCTCTTTGTTCTAGAGCCTTTAGGTTTCTGTCTCCTCTCTTTTGGAATATGGGAAAACGTTGTCTTCACATAGGCTTTTCATGAATGCTTTACTATGATCCGTGTGTTCTTTTATTACTCTTCAGAACTGTGTGTTGAAAAGGTGAAAAAGGCTGTAATCCTGATCTAGACCTGAGTGATCTACGTTATTTTGATAGAAAGCACCAACTTGACTGTAAGACGGGCAGTGCAGGTATTAGATGTGAACCATCCTGGAAGGCTAGCATTCACCCTTGCTGTGTTTTTGGTCTCTGTAGTGTTAGACACACTTGCAAAGTTTATGACAGACGTGGACAAATCTTGGATCTAATACGTGGAGAAGCCGTCTTAGACAGGTAGCCTTGTTTTTTCATCTTCTGTCTGCCCTGCATTTATAGTACTAGGTGTTAAGTTTTTTTTTTTTTAAATAATTTTTATTGTGCTTTAAGTGAAAGTTTACAAATCGAGTCAGTCTGTCACACATAAACCTATATACACCTTACTACATACTCCCATTTACTCTCCCCCTAATGAGTCAGCCCGCTCCCTCCCTCCAGTCTTGCCTTTCGTGACTTTTTTGCCAGTTTCTAACCCTCTCTACCCTCCCATCTCCCCTCCAGACAGGAGATGCCAACACAGTCTCAAGTTTCCAACTGATACAAGTAGCTCACTCTTCATCAGCATCTCTCTCCAATCCATTGTCCAGTCCCTTCCATGTCTGATCAGTTGTCTTCGGGAATGGTTCGTGCCCTGGGCCAATAGAAGGTTTGGGGACCATGACCACCGGGATTCTTCTAGTCTCAGTCAGACCATTAAGTCTGGTCTTTTTATGAGAATTTGGGGTCTGCATCCCACTGTTCTCCTGCTCCCACATGGGTTCCCTGTTGTGCTCCCTGTCAGGGCAGTCATTGGTTGGCCAGGCACCATCCATTTCTTCTGGTCTCAGGATGATCTAAGTCTCTAGTTCATGTGGCCTTTTCTGTCTCTTGGGCTCATAGTTATCGTGTGACCTTGGTGTTTTTCGTTCTCCTTTGATCCACGTGGGTTGAGACCAATTGATGCATCTTAGATGACCGCTTGTTAGCGTTTAAGACCCCAGACGCCACACTTCAAAGTGGGATGCAGAATGTTTTCATAATAGAATTTATTTTGCCAACTGACTTAGAAGTCCCTTTAAGCCATAGTCCGCAAACCCCCGGCTTTGCTCCACTGACCTTCGAAGCATTCAGTTTATCCTGGAAACTTCTTTGCTTTTGGTCCAGTCCAGTTGAGCTGACCTTCCCTGTATTGAGTATTGTCCTTCCGTTCACCTAAAGTAGTTCTTATCTACTAACTAATCAGTAAATAACCCTGTCCCACACTCCCTCCCTCCCGCCTCTTGTAACCAGGAAAGAATGTGTTCTTCTCAGTTTATACTGTTTCTCAAGATCTTATAATAGTGGTCTTATACAATATTTGTTCTTTTGCATCTGACTAATTTCACTCAGCATAATGCCTTCCAGATTCCTCCATGTTATGAAATGTTTCACGGATTCGTCACTGTTCTTTATCGATGTGTAGTATTCCATTGTGTGAATATACCATAATTTATTTTACCATTCATCTGTTGATGGACACCTTGGTTGCTTCCAGCTTTTTGCTGTTGTAAACAGAGCTGCAATAAACATGGGTGTGCATATATCTGTTCGTGTAAAGGCTCTTATTTCCCTCTTCTGAGGAGTGGGATTTCTGGGTTGTATGGTAGTTCTATTTCTAACTTTTTAAGAAAATGCCAGATAGATTTCCAAAGTGGTTGTACCAATTTACATTCCCCCCAGCACTGTATAAGAGTTCCAATCTCCCTGCAGCCCCTCCAACATTTAACATTTTGTGTTTTTTGGATCAATGCCAGACTTGTTGGAGTAAGATGGAATCTCATTATAGTTTTAATTTGTCTGTTTCTAATGGCTAATGATCGAGAGCATTTTTCTCACGTATCTGTTAGCTGCCTGAATACCTTCTTTAGTGAAGTGTGTGTTCATATCCTTTGCCCACTTTTTGATTGGGTTGTTTGTCTTTTTGTGGTTGAGTTTGAACAGAATCACACAGATTTTAGAGATCAGGCGCTGGTCGGAGATGTCATAGCTTTAAATTCTTTCCGAATCTGTAGGTGATCTTTTTACTCTTTTGGTGAAGTCTTTAGATGAGCATAGGTGTTTGATTTTTAGGAGCTCCCAGTTATCTGGTTTCTCTTCGTCATTTTTGGTAATGTTTTGTATTCTGTTTATGCCTTGCATTAGGGCTCCTAATGTTGTCCCTATTTTTTCTTCCATGATCTTTATCATTTTAGTCTTTATGTTTAGGTCTTTGATCCACTTGGAGTTAGTTTTTGTGCATGTTGTGAGGTGTGGGTCCTGTTTCATTTTTTTGCAAATGGATATCCAGTTATGCCAGCACCGTTTGTTAAAAAGACTGTCTTTTCCCCAATTAACTGATACTGGGCCTTTGTCAAATATCAGCTGCTCATATGTGGATGGATTTATATATGGATTTATGTCTGGGTTCTCAATTCTGTTCCATTGGTCTATGTGCCTGTTGTTGTACCAGTACCAGGCTGTTTTGACTAGTGTGGCTGTATAATAGGTTCTAAAATCAGATAGAGTGAGGCCTCCCACTTTCTTCTTCTTTTTCAGTAATGCTTTACTTATCCGAGGCTTCTTTCCCTTCCATATGAAGCTGGTGATTTGTTTCTCCATCACATTAAAAAATGTCATTGGAATTTGGATCGGAAGTGCATTGTATGTATAGATGGCTTTTGGTAGAAGAGGCATTTTTACTATGTTAAGTCTTCCTATCCAGGAGCAAGGTTTGTTTTTCCATTTACGTAGGTCCTTTTTTGTTTCTTGCACTAGTACTTTGTAGTTTTGTTTGTATAGATCTTTTACATCTTTGGTAAGATTTATTCCTAAGTATTTTATCTTCTTGGGGGCTACTGTGAATGGTACTGATTTGGTGATTTCCTCTTCATTGTTGTTTTTGTTGATGTAGAGGAATCCAAGTGATTTTTGTATGTTTATCTTATAACCTGAGACTCTGCCAAACTCTTGTATTAGTTTCAGTAGTTTTCTGGAGGATTCCTTAGGGTTTTCTGTGTATAAGATCATGTCATCTGCAAATAGAGGTAATTTTTCTTCCTCCTTGCCAATCCGCATGCCCTTTATTTCTTTGTCTAGCCTAATAGCTCTGGGTAGGACCTCTATCTAGCACAGTGTTGAATAAGAGCGGTGATAAAGGGCATCCTTGTCTGGTTCTCGTTCTCAACGGAAATGCTTTCAGGCTCTCTCCATTTAGAGTGTTGTTGGCTGTTGACTTTGTGTAGATGCCCTTTATTATGTTGAGGAATTTTCCTTCAATTCCTGTTTTGCTGTGAGTTTTTATCACGAATGGGTGTTGGACTTTGTGAAATGCCTTTTCTGCATGAATTGATAAGATCATGTGGTTTTTGTCTTTTGTTTTATTTATATGGTGGATTACATTAATGGTTTTTCTAATATTAAACCAGCCTTGCATACCTGATATAAATCCCACTTGGTCATGGTGGATTATTTTTTTAATATGTTGGTGAATTCCATTGGCTAGAATTTTGTTGAGGATTTTTGCATCTATGTTCATTAGGGATATAGGTTTGTAATTTTCCTTTTTTGTGATGTCTTTACCTGGTTTTGGTATCAGGGATATGGTGGCTTCATAGAATGAGTTAGGTGGTATTCCATCATTTTCTATGCTTTGAAATACCTTTAGTAGTAGTGGTGTTAACTCTTCTCTGAAAGTTTGGTAGAACTCTGCAGTAAAGCCATACGGGCCAGGGCTTTTTTTTTATTGGGAGATTTTTGATTACCGTTTCAAACTCTTTTTTTATTATGGGTCTATTTAGTTGTTCTACTTCTGAATGTGTTAGTTTAAGTAAGTAGTGTTTTTCTAGGAATTCATCCATTTCTTCTAGGTTTGCAAATTTGTTAAAGTACAATTTTTCGTAATAATCTGATATGATTCTTTTAATTTCAGTTGGGTGTGTTGTGATGTGGCCCATCTCGTTTCTTATTTGGATTATTTGTGTCCTTTCCTGTATTTCCTTAGTCAGTCTGGCCAGTGGTTTATCAATTTTGTTAATTTTTTCAAAGAACCAGCTTTTGGCTTTGTTAATTCTTTCAATTGTTTTTCTGTTCTCTATTTCATTTAGTTCAGCTCTAAAAAAAAAAAAAAAAAAAAATTTTTTTTTTTTTTTTTCTATTATTTGTTTTCTTCTTGTGCGTGATGGATTCTTTTGTTGCTCACTTTCTATTTGTTCAAGTTGTAGCGACAGTTCTCTGATTTTGGCTGTTTTTTCTTTATGTATGTGTGCATTTATCGATATAAATTGACCTCTGAGCCCTGCTTTTGCTGTATCCCAGAGGTTTTGATAGGAAGTGTTTTCATTCTGGTTGCATTCTATGAATTTCTTTGTTCCCTCCTTAATGTTTTCTATAAGCCAGTCTTTTTTGAGCAGAGTATTGTCCAGTTTCCAAGTATTTGATTTCTTTTCCCTGATTTTTCTGTTATTGATTTCCACTTTTATGACCTTGTAGTCTGAGAAAATGCTTTGTAATATTTCGATGTTTTGGATTCTGCAAAGGTTTGTTTTATGACCTAATATGTCATCTATTCTAGAGAGTGTTCCATGCGCACTAGAAAAGAAAGTATACTTTGCAGCTGTTGGATGGAGTGTTCTGTATAAGTCTATGAGGTCAAGTTGGTTGATTGTAGCAATTAGGTCTTCCGTGTGTCTATTGAGCTTCTTACTGAAGGGAAGTCCTATCCTTCTTAGAAAGTGGTGTGTTGAAATCTCCTACTATAATTGTGGAGGTGTCTATCTCACTTTTCAGTTCTGTTAAAGTTTGTTTTATGTATCTTGCAGCTCTGTCATTGGGTGCATAAATGTTTAATATGGTTCTATCTTCCTGGTCAATTGTCCCTTTAATCATTATGTCGTGTCCTTTATCCTTTGTGGTAGATTTAACTTTAAAGTCTATTTTTTCAGAAATGAATATTGCTACTCCTTCTCTTTTTTGCTTGTTGTTTGCTTGATATATTTTTTTTCCATCCTTTGAGTTTTAGTTTGTTTGTGTCTCTAAGTCTAAGGCATGTTTCTTGTAGGCAGCATATAGATGGATCGTGTTTCTTTATCCAGTCTGAGACTCTCGGTCTCTTCATTGGTGCATTTAGTCCATTTACATTCAGCATAATTATAGATAAGTATGTGTTTATTGCAGTCATTTTGATGCCTCTTTGTGTGTTGTTGACAATTTCACTTTTCCACTTACTTTTTTGTGCTGAGACGTTTTTCTTTGTAAAATGTGTGCTCCTCGTTATCATAGTAGTTGAATTTATGTTGGTTGAGTCGTTATGTTTTTCTTGGTTTATATTTTGAGTTATGGAATAGTTATACCTCTTTGTGGTTACCTTAACATTTACCCATATTTTTCTAAGTAAAAACCTGACTTGAATCATCCCGTATTGCCTTGTTTTCCTCTCCATATGGCAGTTCTATGCCTCCTGTATTTGGTCCCTCTTCTTGATTATTGTGATCTTTTACATAATGACTTCAATGATTCCCTGTTTTGAGCATTTTTTTCTTTTTAAAATTAATCTTAATTTGTTTTTGTGATTTCCCTATTTGAGTTGATATGAGGATGTTCTGTTCTGTGACCTTGTGTTGTGTTGGTATCTGATATTATTGTTTTTGTGACCAATTTCCTTTAATACTTGGTTTTTGCAAATTCTCTAAGCTTGTGTTTATCTGTAAATGTTTTAATTTCACCTTCATATTTGAGAGAGAGTTTTGCTGAATATATGATCCTTGGCTGGCAGTTTTTCTCCTTCAGTGCTCTATATATGTCATCCCAATGCCTTCTTGCCTGTATGGTTTCTGCTCAGTAGTCTGAACTTATTCTTATTGATTCTCCTTTGTAGGAGACCTTTCTTTTATCCCTGGCTGCTTTTAAAATTTTCCCTTTATCTTTGGTTTTGGCAAGTTTGATGATGATATGTCTTGGTGATTTTCTTTTTGGATCACTCTTAAATGGGGTTCGGTGAGCATCTTGGATAGATAGCCTTTCGTTTTTCATGATGTCAGGGAAGTTTTCTGCCAACAGATCTTCAACTATTCCCTCTGTATTTTCTGTTATCCCTCCCTGTTCTGGAACTCCAATCACACGCAAGTTATTCTTCTTGATAGAGTCCCACATGATTCTTAGGGTTCCTTCATTTTTTTTTAATTCTTTTATGTGATTTTTCTTTATATTGGTGTGCATTGCCTTATCCTCCAGCTGCCCCACTCTGCATTCCAATTGCTCGATTCTGCTCCTCTAACTTCCTATTGAGTTGTCTAATTCTGTAATTCTACTGTTAGTCTTTTGGATTTCTGAATACTCTCTCTCTATGGATTCTTGCAGCTTATTAATGTTTCCACTATGTTCTTGAATAATCTTTTTGATTTCTTCAACTGCTTTATCAGTGTGTTCCTTGACTTTTTGTGTAGATTGCCTTATTTCATTTTTGAGGTCACCCGTGATGTCTTGAAGCATTGTGTAAATTAGTTTTTTATATTCTGTATCTGGGAATTCCAGGATTGTATCTTCATTTGGGCAAGATTTTGATTCTTTAATTTGGGGAGTTGTAGAGGTAATCATGTGATTTGATATTGACTGCTGTGTCCGAGCCATCTATAAGATATTGTAATGATTTATTTTATGTTTGCTCACTGAGTCTTATCTTGTTTTGTTTTCTTTCAGTATGCATAGATGGGCTACTAGATTGTGCTGTCTTGATTGTTGTAGCCTTTGAATCACTTATGTCCTATTACCAGCTGGCTTGGGCTGTTACCAGGTAAATAAGCCTAAGAGTCCATTCACTATTCTTGGGTAGAATCTGATTTTCGGTCACCAAGTGTGTGGTGTAGACTGTCACCTATTCAATGGAGGAGTAGTGGTGATAGTTGTGTGCACCAGATTCTAATAGCAGCAGGGGGTCACACTCCAGTGGGGGCAGGATGCTGACAGGGTTCCCCCAGGTGCCAGTGAGGTAGGTGTGCTCTATTCCTAAAGTACTTTGGTGGATGGGCTCTGCAGCTGTACCTTAGGCACCCAATGCATGTACCTCTACAGATTGGTAGGTGTCACTATCCTCAGACTCCTATGGCAGGAGGCTAGGTGGTTTGGGTGAAGCTTCAGCCCTCAGTTTTTGGTTATGGGTCAGTGAGGCCTCTGTTTAATAGGTAGAGATATCAGACCTGGGCAATCTGTCTTTCCAGTAATCCGCTAAAACAATTACAGTCAGATCCCTATCAGAATTGCCTTTGCATTATAATAGCCACCTTGTGGCCTGTAGGGATGAAAGCCCAAGACTGTGGATCTCATATTCTTGGCTGGAGCTGGTTCTGTATTTTCAGTCCAATTTTGGGAAGTCAGGGAAGGATTTTTGGTCCCTGGGTTTTTTGTAGCTGCTTCTTTCAGGCCAGGAGAATGGGTTAGGAAAAGACAAAAAACAAACAAACAAAAAAAAACTGCAGAGTACTTCACTCTCTGGCGCAGAAAATTCCAATATTAATGAAGCCGCCTGGGAAGGGGAGGGGAGGGATCAGATAGATAGGAGAGAGTAGCACCCAGGAATATAGACAACGTTACTTACCTTGCTTGGAGATGACTGTTTTTCCTGAGATTCCCGAGGAGCGTGTAGCCTGTGTGCTCTGGCTGGGTCGAGATTGCCCCCGAGGGTCAGGCCCGTGTCCCGTGCTGTTGCCGTCTCAGAAGCCATGGTCAGTTCCTCCGCTCGCAGTCCAAAGCCCAGCTCCAAGGTTCCCCAGCTGGGATGCTGCACTTCAGGCTCCAAAACCAGTCACTGCCTACTGGTGACTTCTCATCCTGTCAGCCGCAGTGCTGCTCTGCCTGCATGCACTAGCTGGGCTTCCCCCGAGGTCACTTCTGGGGGCTAGTGCTGTTTCCTGTGTTTGTTCCGTCTCAGGATGCCGTGTCCAGCTCCCCTGTGCCTAGTCCAAAGCCTGGCGCCAAGGTTTTCTGACTGGGATGCTGGCTCTAGGCTCCGAAAACAGTTGCTGCTTCCCTGTGATTGCTCGTTCTCTGGTTAGCTGCATCCGTGTGCAGCCTGCTTCCACTGGCTGAGTCTCTGTCACTCAGGTCAACTCTTTAGATTTGTGTTTGATGGTCAGGGTTCGTAGATTGTCACATATGTGATAGATTCACTTGTTTTTCTGAGTCTTTGTTGCAAGAGGGATCCGAGGTAGCTTCTACCTAGTCAGCCATCTTGGTCCCGAGGTGTTAAGTGTTTACTAGAAGAAAGGGAGACTTCTGTGCAGCAGAAAGGGGACAGTGAGAGAAGCTGTTCTTGTAGATAGGTTGGTGTCTTAGTCGTCTAATGCTGCTGTAACAGAAATGGCACAAATGGATGGCTTTAACAAAGAGAAATTTGTTCTCTCAGAGTTTAGGAGGCTAGAAGTCCAAATTCATGATGCTAGCTCCAGGGGAAGGCTCTTTCTCTGTGTGAGCTCTCGGGGGAGGTCCTTGTCATCAGTCTTCCCATCCTAGAAGCTTCTCAGTGCCGGGGCCTTGGGTCCAAAGGAAGTGCTCCCCTCCTGGGTCTGTGTTCTTGGTGTTAGGAGGTCCCCATGTGTCTGTCCTCACTTCTCTCTTTTACATCTTCAAAGAGATTGATTTAAAATAAAAACTAATTTTGTAGATTGACTCCTGCCTCATTAACATAACTGCCGTCAAGCCCAGCTCATTAACATTCTAGAGGTAGGATTTACAATGCATAGGAAATTACATGAGATGACCAAGTGGTGGACAGTCATACAATACTGGGAATCCTGGCCTAGCCATGTTGACTTACATTTTGAGGGGGACACAATTCAATCTATGACAGTTGGTGTTTGAATGGTTGAAGTTTTTATTTTAGTACTACTCAGAGTGTGGTCCTAGCAGTATCAGCATTACCTGGGAACTTGTTAGAGATGTAAATGATAGGGGCTCAACCCAGACGTCCTGAATCAGAAACTTGGGGTTGGAGCTCAATAATCTGTGTTTTAACAAGCCCTCCATGATTCTTACGTGTGCTAAAATTTGAGAGTGCTGGTCTAGTCATGCGTGATATGCTGAAATTTTATGCGTAGTGTCTACATGTGTATGGAGGGCAAGGGTTAAGGAAGTGCTTTATGAGGTAGTCGGAGGATGAGTAAGACTGTCTTGTGATATACTTTGGGATCATTTTCCCAGGGCATGGTCTAAGCCTTTAACTATGCTGTCCAGTACAATAGCCACAGGCCACAGGTGGCTATTTATACTTAAATTAATTACAATTAAAAAAAACTTAGTTATTCAGTTGAACTAGCCACCTTTCAAGTGCTCAGTAGCCACATGTGCTTAGTGCTGCCTTATTGGAGAGCACAGATGTAGAGCACGTTCATCATCACAGAAAGTTCTATTGGCCAGCACTGTTTCAGCCTGTAATGACCCCTGTTTGACTCATACAGGCTGGAAACCCCCACTTGTAGTGATGGTGTGTTCTAATTACGTGAATACGTCAAGTCGTTGAAAACAGAATTGAGTTTTGGACTTCTGTACTCTGGGGAGACTTTCAGTCTGTAGTTGTATCCTGGTGAACTTTCTACCTTGTGTTGGCATCTGCCTGGTATAGAAAGTGCCGTGGGTCTGTCTCCCACATAATTGAGCACACTGCCTCTAAAATATTTGCTCTTTGATCTGCTAAGCTGTCTCTTTCCATTTGGTCTCCCCATGCCCTGACCATTGGTGGTAAAGCTTGTTTGGGCAGATGTCTCTATCAACACTGCCTTGAGCTTTATAAAGAGTCTGGAAGAGACGGCAAGAGAATTTCACCCCTTCTGTTTCCCCAGCGTGGCTCAAAGAACTGTTTCCTAAGAGGATATTAATTCACAAACTTAATCTGTGAAGAGTTATCCTCTGAAGAATTAATCTCTAAGGTAAAATTTCAGCAGACATATTACAGCACAGATTTAGTAATTAGTCCCTTTAGTAACGTGGAAAAAATTTCAGTTGTTACTTTATTGCTATTATCAAGGAGCTCTGATGATGCATTGGTTAAGTGCTCAGCTGCTAACCGAAAGGTCGTGGTTCGAACCCAGCAGTTGCTCTGTGGGAGAAAGATGTGGCAGTCTGCTTGTCTAAAGATTACAGCTTTGGAAACCCTGTGGTGCAGTCTACTCTGTCCTGTCAGGCTGTTCTGAGTTGGAATTCACTTGATGGTAGAGTTTGGTTTTGGCGTCACTGTTATCAACAACAGCAATAATTATTCTTAGTTGCTAAGAAATTATTCTAATTAGAACAAATGAAAAAAGATGTGGAAATGCACAGTTTTTAAAAGATAAAACTGAAAGCTAACTGGGCCCATGGGAGGGGGTATGAGAGTAAGAACTTCTTTTGTCTTTAGCATTATTGCTGGACGTGAGGGAAGGAGGTGCATAGGGGCTCACATTGATTTTTGGACAGTCTTGACTTGAGTTGTTCACTTCTTACGGAGGATGTTGCTTATTCTCTTACTGCCGTCCTCTCTTTAACTTGCCTTTCTTACCCTCTTCTGTCTGCCCAGAATGTTGGAGGGGGCCCAGTGTTTCTCAAGGAGGGTGTTTTGGTGTGACTTATCGTTGTATGGAACTGTCCTTGCCCATTTAGGAACATTTAGCATCCCTGGTCACTCGATGCCCGTGTTGCTCCAACTTAACCAAGTCATCACGTCAAGCAAAGATATCCACCCCAGCCACAATACACATTTCCAAATGCCTGTGATTGAGAATCACTGGTAGCTAAAGAGATGAGCTTGGTGTCTTTCTTGGGAGGGAGAAGTGATTAGAGTTGGTGAAGGTGCAGGTGCTCCGAGGGGCTGGCTCATTAATTTCTGACACAGCTGGCCCCAAACAGCCACTTCTTGCAGTGCTGGAACTGATGTTGGGAACTAATTTTATTCTATTAGACTAGAAGAATTGCATTCTGCTACTGTAAGACTTGGCCCCGGAGGCTGAAAGTCAACAGAGGCCTCTGTTACTGCCAGGGAGGGACCTAACTCACGAGCAGGAAGATAGTTCCTGGTCTGATGCCACTCCAGGGTGTGTCTGCACTAACATTGGCTGCTCATTCGTATTCTACTTCTTGGCCATTAACATGACTCAGCATTTCCATTTTGGCTTCTCTTCTGGTGTCTTTCTGCTCCTGCTCTCCCTTCTTGCTCCCACAACCTAGCCGATGGTCTGTGTATGCACCAAACTCCAGGAAAAGAATGGACTGTGATAGGTTCTGTAGTAGCTATCATCCCTATTGGCGTAAGCTCTCATACCAGGCAATCCGATGGATGCTGATACCTTCTGCTGGTCTGTCTTAGTCATCTAGTGCTGCTATAACAGAAATACCACAAGTGGATGGCTTTCACAAAGAGAAATTTATTTTCTCACAATCTGGTAAGCTACAAGTCCAAATTCAGGGCATCAGTTCCAGGGGAAGGCTTTTTCTCTTTGTCGGCTTTGGAGGAAGGCCCTTGTCCTCAATCTTCCCCTGGTCGAGGAGCTTCTCAGGTGCAGGGACCCGGGATCCAAAGGACGTGCTCTGCTCCTAGTGCTTCTTTCTTGGTGGTATGAGGTCCCCCTCTCTGCTAGCTTCCTTTTCCTTTTATGTCTTGTAAGATAAATGTGGTGCAGGCCACACCCAGGAAAACCCCCTTCACAATGAATCAGTGGTGTGACCTCAGTAAGGGTGTTACGATCCTACCTTATCCTCTTTAACATAAAATTACAATCATAAAATGGAGGAAACCGCACAATTGGAAATCATGGCCCAGCCAAATTGATACACACATTTTTTGCCAGGACATAATTCAATCCACGACATGGTCCAAACATTTGTGGCCTAGGGCTACTTGCTTCAGTTAGGACTGTGGTCCTGGCGGTTTCCCTAGAAGAGAGCAGTGGTAGAATAGACTGATAGAACATGAGACCCCCTCCAGTGTAAACCAAAAAAACCAGTTGCCCTTGCATCATTTCTGACTCAAGGTGACCCCATATGTGCTGAGTAGACCTGTTCCATAGGGTTTTCAATGCCGTGAAACAGGTCAGCAGGCCTTTCTTCCAGGGAGCCTCAGGGTGGCTTCGAACTACCACCCTTTTGGTTAGTAGTCAAGTACTTAACCGTTTGCACCATCCAGGGACTCCGTCTCCAGTATGTTGCTGTTGTTGGTTGCCATCGAGTTGATTCTGACTCATAGCAAGAGCATGCGTGCAGAGTAGAGCTGCTCCATAGGGTTTTCAATGCTGTGACCTTTTAGAAGTAGATCACCAGGCCTGTCTTCCAAGGCACCTCTGGATGGGTTCAAACTTCCAACTTTTCAGCTAGTAATCGAGTGCGTCAGTGTTTGCGCCACTCAGGGACTTCTCTCTCTGACATAGGGACCCTGAGTTGTTAACTTTGGGAATCAGTATAAATAGCATTTGTGGGTTACGTGTAGCATAGAGAATTGGAAGATCATTCACAAAACTTACATGTTCTCATGTTCGGGAGCATTTGGGGAAAAGCATGAACCCGTTCTTTTAATTGAGACGATGGGCTTCCTCTCAGTATAGAATAGTAGGGAAATTACTAGATTAGATGATTGGGACATGGGGAGTTGTATCTACCATATGGCTATCCTATTTTTTGCATCCGTCAAGTGTGATTCTCTCGGGCACTCATGTATCCCATGAGAATAATGGCTAGGTGACTGTCTAAATGTTGAAAGACGTTTTGACATCTGTGACACTTGCTGTTCAACAGCTGGGTTTGTAAGATTCCAGGTCGGACAAAAAAAATAACTTGGCGTATTAGTCTAAAAATAAATTCCGTGTAAATCGTGTCATTTCAGGGATTACTGTCTTAGAAAGCATAGTTAATATGTTGTTATAGTGGGTTTTGTTCATGTGAACCAACGATTGAGTGTGACCTTACAAGAGAATGCATTATAATATCACAGAGAGCTCTGTCCTTATTCCTGATTCTGTGTCAGGGTAAGAACGACGGTCCAGGTTCCACTGGGACCGGCACAGCTGTGAGCGGGGTGATCTGTGGCAGCACAAAGAGCTCACGATGTCGATGAATTCATTTAAGGCTCTAACACTGAATTCTTCTCACCGAGTAGCTGGATCCCCGTGGCACTGCACACAGAGAATCAGTCGGCGTTTCCTTAGAGGAATGGAGCTTTGTCGATGGGGAATCAGCAGAGAAGGGGTGCAGCAGAGCTTCTCCAGCTGGTGGGTGAGGAGGAAGTGTAGTTTGTTACCCAGGGGTGGCCTGGGTCAGCTTTCTCACCCAGCTGCTGACTACTGAAGTGAAAAGAACAGAGGGGAATCATTTGCTCCAGTTGCTCTTCTTTCTCTTCTTGAAGATTCCTACACCCTCTATGGAATTAAAAAAAAAAAAAAAAGAGAAGAGAAAAAAGTACAGAATTATGTATAGTTCATTTTAACATATGTATGTATATATATGTATTTCTTTTGAATAGGAAGATTTATACAAAGATAACCATGTGTTGCCAGAAGATTAAAACCTTCAATTTTAATTTTAAATGAGCATTAATCTTGCAGGCTAAACTAGATAAAGGTAAAGCAGCTCAAATCTGTGCATATATAATTTTTTTTTACAGAAATAAAACAAAATTACCATTGTTCCCATAGGATCAGGAATTAACTTGCAGCAACCCTCGATGAAGATTCTGTAGCAATGGTAAAGACTTCTGCTCCCTCCAGGATGTAAAGAGATCCTGAGAGATTCTGAAAGATGGCTGAGAGCCTAAAATTAAAATCCTGGATCCTTGAATCCTGTCCTGCTGCAGGCCACTCCCTGTGAGTCCCCTGAGGGATAAATGTGCACTAGGGGAAGGACTGTGGGTGCAGATGCTTGATTGAGGACCTGTGACTGAGCACCCCCCATCTAATGAGCAGCCCCGCCCTTCCCATTAGGTGCGGGAAGGGGCTATGCTCCTTGGTGCTGTCTCTCCTGAGCCCATCATTGGTTCTTGCCTTGGACTTCCAAACAAGTAAAGCTGTGGCTGACTTAATGTTTTTAAATGTGACCCGTTCCTAGCAGCCCACCTCCCTAGAGGGAGCATCAGAAACAAGGAAGAAAGCAGGCAAGGGGGAGCATGATTCTCCTAGCTATCAATAGCTTTCCCTGTTCCACTAGAAAGAACTTTTATTGGTCACTTTTTTTTCCCCTCTTCTTATTTTATTTTATTCTTTTTTTTATTGGAGGCTGTGTCGAGGGAACAAGGCTGGGAGGTGGGAAAGTGTGTACCCCCAGTTAGTGGGTACTCTGTGTCCTGTTGGGAGCACCATGAAGTTTGCCTTCCCGTCCTCCTTATCTGCAGTCCTTGGTGGCTAAGTTCCAAGATGGCAAATCAGCCAGCAGTGAGCTGGTGTCTCTCCAGCTGAGTAACCATGGCCCATTGGAAAGCAGTGGTGGCCACATACAGGGAAAAAGGGTGAGGGTGGGAAAGCATGTATCCCTGGTTACTGGGTGCTCTGTCTCCTGTCGGGAGCTCTGTGAAGTTGCCTTCTTGTACTCCTTGTTTGCGTTCCTTTGTGGCTGTGGTCCAAGATGGCAAATGCGTGCTGCCTTAGCTGGTAGGGGACCTCCACTCTGTAGTTCTCCTTGTTCTCTGTCAGTTTCTTATTCCATTTGGTGCTTGATTGAGTTCTTTATTCTTTCATTTGATGCTCAGGCTTCCAGGATTGACATTTGTATCTGTTTTACTTAGTTTTTCTGGTCTTTTCTGCAGAAGGATGGCATGGCGCTCCTGTCCATAGCTTCATGTTGGCTCCACCTCTTTCTCATTGGATTTTAAGAATTTTTCAACTTCATTTTTAATTTCTTCTATTACCCATAGTTTTTAAGTAAGTTGTTATTCAGTTTCCATGTATTTTTTTTTTTTTTTTTACTGTTCTTTCTATTATTGATTTCTAGTTTTATAGAGTTATGTTCAAAGAAGATGTTCTGCATTACTGGTATACATCACTTAACATTCTTCTGGGTAATATCCAACTGCACACATGTCTGTGGTTCCGTAAAGTTATAATAGAGTTTAGCAATCCCAATCACAGAACAGGATGTAGCAGATGTACTTTGCTGGAGATCTGATCCATCTCTCACTAGCTGTTTGGGTCCCACATCTGCCCTGGCCCCGGGGGCAGAGGGGGAGAGGGTCTCGGTGCCCATCTGTGGCTGCCTGTCCTGCTATATTCACCTCAGGCAGGGTGATGCTGCCAGAGCTGCTGAGGGGTCTGCCCTGCTGAGGCCACAGCTCCAGTCAGCCTGGGCGCCCTACACTTGAAGCTCAGGCCTGAGGCTGCAGCTCCTCCCTTTGTGGTTGGTCACCTAATTATTTGGCTCATGGGGGTGGTAGGAGAAAGAATAGGAAAAGCATGTGGAGATGTGATGTAAAGGAGGGGCAGGCAGGACTGGAAGAGTTTAAAGCCATTATGGGGGATGGGGAAGGCAGGGAGGAATGAAGGGAATGGAGCTGGCAGCTGTCTGGACAGCAAGTGCGTGCCACAGCAGGTTGGGGGCCAGGTGTGGCTCCTGGAGACGGGCTAGTAGCCATGCAGGACTGACCATGGCAGATTCAAATTTTTGCACATTCCCTTGGTGTGGCTGGTGACCACCCTGTGTACCTCTCTCCTGTATATACTGTGGTGTTCACACAACGTCCTAATCACGTAATGTCATATTTCACAGAATGTATTGTGGACATTAAGTGGTACATACCTGTACTTTGATGTTTTTTAATTTATTGAGGGTTGGTTTGTGGCCTAAAATGTGGCCTATTCTGGAGAATGGTACATGCGCATTGGAGAAGAATGTGTACTGTGCTGCTGTTGGGTGGTGTGTTCTGTATATATCTACAAGGTCGAGTTGATTGATTGTGTTAATTTAGATCTTCTGAATCTTTTTTTTTTTTTTTAAAGTTTATTGTGGTTGAAATGAAAGTTTACAAATCAAGTCAGTCTCTCATACAAATCTCTGCATATCTTGCTATGTACTCCTAGCTGCTCTCCCCGCAATGAGACAGCACACTCCTCCTCTCCACCCTATATTCCCTGTGTCCATTCAGCCAGCTCCTATCCCTTTCTGCTCTCTCATCTCGCCTCTAGACAGGAGCTGCCCACCTAGTCTGATGTGTCTACTTGAGCCAAGAAGCTCACTCCTCACCAGTATCACTTTCTGTCTTATAGTCCAGTCCAACCCCTGTGTGAAGAGTTGGCTTTGGGAATAGTTCCAGTCTTCGGCTAAGAGAGGTTCCAGGCACCATGACCTCCAGGGTCCCTCTAGTCTCAGTCAGAGCATTAAGTCATCTTTTGAGGAGAATTTGAGGTCTGCATCCCACTGTCCTCCTGCTCCATCAGGGATTTTCTTTTGTGCCCCCTGCCAGGGCAGTCGTCGGTGGTAGCCGGGTATCATCTAGTTCTTCTGGTCTCAGGCTGATGTAGTCTCTGGCTTATGTGGCCCTTTCTGAGACCAACAGATGCTCTTAGATGGCTCCTTGCTACCATTTATGACCCCAGACGCCGCTCACCCAAGTGAAATGCAGAACGTTTTCTTAATATACTTTGTTATGCCAATTGACCTAGATGTCCCCTGAAATCATGGTTCCCAGACCCCAGTCCTGCTACTCTGGCCTTCGAAGTGTTTGGTTGTATTCAGGAAACTTCTTAGCTTTTTGTTTAGTCCAGTTGTACTGACCTCCCCTGTATTGTGTGTTATCTTTCCCTTCACTTAAAATGGTTCTTCTCTACTATCTAGTGAATGCCCCCTCACTTCCTCCCCACCCTTATAACCATCAAATGATATTTTCCTCCGTGTTTAAACTTTTTCTTGAGTTCTTATAATAGTGGTCTCATACAATGTTTGTCCTTTGGCAACTGACTGATTTCACTCAGCATTATGCCTTCCAGATTCCTCCATGTTATGAGATATTTCATGGATTCTTCATTGTTCTTAATTGTTAGGTAGTACTCCATTATGAGAATATACCATTATTTATCCATTCATCTGTTAATGGGCACCTTGGTTTCTTCCATCTTTTTTGCTGCTCTAAACGGTGCCGCAGTGAACATGGATGTGTTTTACTCCATTATGGGAATATACCATTATTTATCCATTCATCCGTTAATGGGCACCTTGGTTTCTTCCATCTTTTTTGCTGCTCTAAACGGTGCCGCAGTGAACATGGATGTGCATATACTGTTTATGTGAAGGCTCTTATTTCTCAAGTATATATTCCAAGGAGTGGGATTGCTGGATCATATGGTAGTTCTATTTCTAGCTTTCTAAGGAAACGCCAAATTGATTTCCAAAGTAGTACCATTTTACTTTCCCACTAGCAGTGTATAAGTGTTCCAGTCTCTCTACATTTTCTTTAACATTTATTATTTTGTGTTTTTTGGATTAACGGTAGCCTTGTTGGGGTGAGATGGTATCTCATTGTAGTTTTGATTTACATTTCTGTAATAGCTAATGATCGTGAGCATTTCCTCATGTATCTGTTAGCCCCTGAATGTCTTTGGTGAAGAGTCTGTTCATGTCCTTTGCCCATTTTTTAATTGGGTTATTTGTCTTTTTGTTGTTGAGTTTTTGCTGTATCGTGTAGATTTTAGAGATCAGGTGCTGATCGGATTTTTCGTAGCCAAAAACTTTTTCCCAGTCTGTTGGTTAGACCTGCTGTATCTGTTGAGTTTCTTTCAAGTTGTTCTGTCCTTCGTCGAAAGTGATGTGTTAAAGTTTCCTACTACTGTTGTAGAACTTTCTGTTTTACTATTGTAGAACTCCAATTCTGTTGGAGTTTGGTTTATGTATTTTGGAGCTCTGTCATTAGGTACATAAATATTTATTATGATTATGTCCTTTTGGTGGATGAACCCTTTAATAGTTAATGATGCCCTTCTGTCTCTTATAATGGATGTTGACTTTAAGTCTGTTTTATCAGAGATTATTATTGCCATTCCTACTCTCTTTTGGTTACTATTTGTTTGATTTTTTTTCCATCCTTTGATTTTTAACCATTTATGTCCTCATGTCTGATATGTGTCTGCTGTAAGCAACATAGTGATGGATCATGGATTTTTTTTTAATCCATTCTGCTACTCTCTTTCTCTTTTCTGTGTGATTATTGATAGGTATGGATTTACTGTTATTTTGTTATGCCTTTTTTTTTTTTTTGGTGGTATTAATGATTTCTTTGTTCCACTTAAATTTTTTTGCTAAGTTCTTTCTGTTTATGGATTTTCTTTCCATAACCTCAATTGTTGTTGACTTTGTGCTTACTGATTCTTTTTGATTTTCTTTTTGTTTGGTGAGTAGATTTATTAATTTTGCCTGTGGTTACTCTGAAATTTACCTTTATCTTCCTAAGTTTAAAACAGTCTGTTATATCTTGATATCACCTTGACTTCCTCTCCATTTATTCCCCCTTTTTGTTAAGAAGTTGTCATTGTTTACAGATTGACAGCTCTGGTACCCTGTTTTCAGTTTTGTGCTTTGTTTTACTTTTGAGAATTCTTTGTCTGTGTTGGTATCTGTGTGATGTTGTTATGTGTCTTAGTTTCAGATTGTTCGCTCGTATTGTTGGTTCTCTGTCTGAAGGACTCCCTTTAATGTTGTTTTGAAAGGTTGGTCTGATTTTTACAAATTCCCTTATTTTTCTTTTATCTGAAAATGTTCTAGTTTTGTCATTATATTTGAAAGACAGTTTTGCTGAATATATGATTCTTGGTTGGCAGTTCTTTTCTTTGAGTGCTTTATATATGTCATCCCATTACCTTCTTGCTGCATGTTTTCTGCTGAGAAATCAGTGCTTAGTCTTATTGGTGCCCCCTTGTAGGTGATACTTTGTTTTTCTTGAGCTGCTCTTAGAATTCTTTCTTTGGTTTTGGAAAGTTTGATTATGATATGTCTTAGTGACTTTTTGGGAGTTCTGGCATCGACTCAACGGCGCTGGGTTTGGTTTGTTTGGTTTATCCTGTATGGGGCTTGTTGAGCTTCTTGGATGGAAACCTTCTCATCTTTGATGACATTAGGAAAATTTTCTGGCAATAAATCTTTGAAAATTCTCTCTATACTTTTTTTTTTCTCTTCCTCTTCTGGAATTTCTATTATGTGTAAATTATTGTTCTTGATAGTGTCCCATATACCTTTTAAGCTTTCTTCATTTTTTGTCATTCTTTTTGGTGATTGTTCCTCAAACAGCTTAGGAACAAGGAATTTGTTCTCTATTTTGTGGGTTCTTTCTCTCATTGATTAAATTCTACTTATGTGTACTCCATTGCATTATTTACTTCTGATATTTTATTGTTAATCTTCTGAATTTCTAGTTGTTGTTTTTGTTTGGTTTCTAATTGTCTATCTTGTGATTTTGTTCTTGTATTGTTTTCCTGAATTCTTCTAGGGTTTTGTCTGTGTTTTCCTTGATCTCTTTATGTTCCTATATATGTCTTTTGAATCCCTCATCAGGTGGTTCTATTACTGTTTCTTCCTCAGTAAGGTTTTCTGCTCCTTTATTTTGCTCACTTGTTTGAGCTGTCTTATCCTGTTTCTTCCTATGATTTGTTATTGTCTACTGTCTCTGAGGTATTAAGGTGTTAATTTATTTATATATTTCTTTCTTGATTGTATGTTTTGTGCTGTTTTTTTTTTTATTATACTTTCGAAGAGGGTTTACAGTACAAACTAGCTTCTCACTAAATAGTTGGTACACATATTGTTTTGTGACATTGGATATCAACCCCACGACATGTCAATACTCTCCCCTCCTTGACCTTGGGTTCCCTGTTACCAGCTTTCCTGTCCCCACCTGCCTTCTCATCCTTGCCCCTGGGGTAGTGTGCCCCTTTAGTCTTGTTTTGTTTTATGCGCTTGTTGAATCTTTGGCTGAAGGGTGAGCCTCAGGAGTGACTTCATTACTGAGCTAAAAGTATGATGGGGGGCCATACTCTTGGGGTTTCTGTAGTCTGTCAAGCCAGTAAGTCTGGTCTTTTTTTGTGAGTTAGAATTTTGTTCTACGTTTTTCTCCATCTCTGTCCAGGGCCCTCTATTGTGATCCCTGTCAGAGCAGTCAGTGGTGGTAGCCAGGCACTGTGTAGTTGCACTGGACTCAGTCTGGTGGAGGCTGTGGTAGTTTTGGTCCATTAGTCCTTTGAATTAATCTCTCCCTTGTGTCTTTAGTTTTCTTCATTCTACCTTGCTCCTGATGCATGCTAATTTGTTTTGTTTTGATGTATCCAGAGCCTTGTTTCTTTTCTTTCTCTTTAGAATGCCTTTATTCCTTTGTATTATTTATTTTGTGGTTCTGGCTTATTTGTAACTTTGGTGGTATATTTTGGCTGAGCATGATTTCCTTTCACTATGGCGTATGGTGGGTCATACTCATGTGTGAATCTTCTTTGGATAGGCTCGTTTGTCTTCCCTTACTGGATTGAGTGGAGGTGGGAGAGCTGGTTCTTCTCCTGATATTGGGTGACAAGCGTTGGGTGTTCAGGTTCCTTCCATAGCACTTGTGGGACCATGGGATCCTTCTGGATTAGTGATAGAGTTAGTGTGTTTTCTGGAGGTCAGGGCAGGATGTTTCCATATCCACCATGAGAGAGTGCTACCCAAATAGATGGGGTAGGCCCACTGTACGTGCACAAATTGTTATCTCATTAGGTGGTAGGGTATCAATGGGTTTCAGCACAAGTGTAGACAGCCTGCAAGAACTCTTTGGATGTGGGATGTGTGGCACTGCAGATGGTGAGATGTAGGCTGAGGGCACTAGGATCTCCTGATCATCATTTGACGGAGGTTCAGTTGGCACCTGTCAGGATATATTGCCATTGCTGATGAGGTGATGTGTCTTTCCAGCTGGTTACTGGAGCATGGGTGCAGGGAGCATTCTTACTGATCTCTGGGTTGGGCGTTGTGTGTGTTCACTGCTGGTTTCCCAGTGGTTGGGTTGAGAGTGCATGGGTCACGTGTCACTGGGTAGGTAGCACAGGAGATTTCACTGCTGATCGCCAGGTGGGTAGAATGGTGGGCGGGAGAGGGGAGTTTCAGTCCTCCGATTGCCAGTCTGGTGGTGGGAGTGGTGGGCTGTGTAGCGCAGGGGTGGATGGAGCGTGCATGAGCCTCTGGTTGCAGGTCCGACAGTGTACGACTGTGTGCTGTGGATTGCCAGGTGTGCAAGTTGGCATGAGGATGGATGGGGCAGATGCAAACCTTGGGTTGCAAGTGTGACAGCACGGGGCTGTGTGAAGTGGATTGCCAAGTGGCGAAGGGAAGAGAGGCACACTCCTGGGAACTGGGAGGGAAGCGGGGAGCATAGAGAGGGAGCTGAGGCACTCCCCACAGAGTGCAACCAGTGATCAGGACTAGCTCTGACCAGATGCTGGGAGTGCGCTGTTCAGAGTCTGGTCAAGTGAGGGATCTCTAGCTGCCACTTCAAGGATCCTCCACTCTGGCAGTGCCAGCTGCCCTAATGATCAGAAACTGCTGCTGGTGAGTACTTCTGCCCTATTTTCTAGCTCACTCCCTACTCTATGGTTGCCTGGATCCCTAGGGCTCTCGCCTGCTTTCCTGCACTTTGCTTCCTTAAATATGGTTCACGTTTTGCTCACCTCGTTTTGCTCCACGTTTGTCTGCACAGTATCTCTGTCTCTTAATGGGGGTTCTGTGAAGTTGCCTTCCTGAGCTCCTCACCCAGGAATGTAACTCACTTTGTCTTAAGATGGCCACGTGGTGCTGGGCTGGCTGGCAGGACGTCTACAGTCTGTAAGTCTTGTTTGCTGTTTTCATTCAGTTCTCCTTCCCTTCAGTGTTTGACTCATTTGCTGTTCTGGGTTCCCAGATTGTCATCTGTCTTAGTCATCTAGTGCTACTGTAATAGAAATACCACTAGTGGATGGCTTTAACAAAGAGAAGTTTATTCTGTCAATGTCCAGTAGGCCAGAAGTCTGAATTCAGGGCGCCAGGTCCAGGGGAAGGCTTTCTGTCTTTGTCAGCTCTGGAGGAATGTCCTTGTCCTCAGTCTTCCCTTGGTCTGGGAGCATCTGAGTGCAGAAATGTCAGATCCAAAGGACACACCCTGTTCCCAGCACTGCATTCATGGTGGTGTGAGGTTCCCATGTGTCTCTGCTCGCTCCTCTGTCTCATATCTCAAAATAGATTGGCTTAAGACACTATCTAATCTTGCAGATCTCATCAGTATACCTGCCACTAATCCATCTCATTACATCATAGTGATAGGATTTACAACACATAGAAAGCTATCAAGAAATGACAAAATGGTAGGCAATCACACTATACTGGAAATCATGGCCTAGCCAAGTTCACAGATATTTTTGGGGGACACAGTTCACTCCATGATATCATCTTTATCTGTTTCACTTGGTTTCTTGGTTCTCTGCTGTAGGGGGACAGCATGGTGTGTGTGACTAAGCTGCCATCTTGGATCATTTCCTACTTCCTTAGGTTTTGTTTCTCTGGGAATATTCTATTTTTTGCCCTCAGTTTTGAAGGACAGTTTTGTCAGATACAGAATTATTAGTTGGCAGTTTTTTTTTTTTTTTTCTTTCATCGTTATAAGTATGTCACCCCACTGCTTTCTGGCCTTCAAGGTTTCTGAGGAGAAATTGATACTTAAATCTTTTTGAGGATTCTTTGCATGGGATGATTTGCTTCTCTCTTGCTGCTTTCAAAACTATTTATCTTTGGTGTTCATGAGCTTGATTATCATGTGTCTCACTGTGGATCTTTTTAGGTTTATCCTTGGAGTTCATTGAGCTTCTTGCATGCATAGATTCATGACTTTCATCAAATTTGGTAAGTTTTCAGCCATTATTTCTTCAAATATTCTTTCTGTCCCTTTCTTGCTTTCTCCTCATTCTGGGATTTCCATAATGTGTATATTTTCTGCATGATGGTGTCCTACAGTTCTGTTAGACTCTGTACATTGTTTTAAAATTCTTTATTCTATCAGTTTCTCAGTTTGGATTATTTCAATTGTCCTATCTTCAGGTTCACTGATTCTTCCTTCTGCCAGCTCAAATCTGCTGTTCAACCCCTCTAGTAAATTTTTCATTTCAGTTATTGTACTTTTCTGCTTCTTTCTTTTTTGTATATATCTATAATTTATAATTTATATCTCTAGTGATATTCTTGCTTTGTTTATAGATTGTTTTTCTGATTTCCTTTAGTTCTTTGTGTTTTCTTTTAGCTCTTTGAGCATATTTAAAAAAAAAAGAGTTGTTTAAAAGTCTTTATCTAGTAAGTCCAGTATCTTGGCTTTCTTGGGGATGATTTCTGTCACTTCGTTCCTTTGAATGGGCCATTCTCCCTTGTTTCTCTGTATACATTGTGATTTTTTTAATTGAAAATCAGATATTTGAGTAACTCTTGAAATGAGATTCTCCCCCTTCTACCAGACTTTCCTTTCTTCCTCCATTCCTCTCTGTCTCTCTCTTTGTTTTGTTGTTGAAGTCCATTGGTTTAGTGACTTTCACAAATTAGTTTTGCAAAGTCTGAATTACTTGGTGTGTATGTTCACAGAAGTCTTTGTTTCTTTAGGTTGTGCTCAGCTATTGTTCTGACAGAGACTTCCGTGAACACTAGGAGTTGAAAAGAAAAATTAAAAAAATGAAAGAAAACAGGAAAACGAAGCAAAGAAAAGGTAAGCAATGAGAGAAAAAGTCCTTTGTGGTCCTTGCAGATAGGGTCTGTCCTGCAACACTCCTTCAATACTTAGCAAGGTTTACGCTGACCAGAGATCAACCCAAAGTGAATGTTAAAGGTGTTCTCAGGTCTTTTCGGGGTGAGCATCTTAACCTAGGCATTCGTATGTCTTTTTAAATTCCTCAGTATACCCGGGTACTTCTGAATTCCCCAGCTTCCCAAAGAAGCCCTCTTTGTGGCCCCTGACCTTACCCCACAGCTTTCTAATGTGTGTCTGAATCTTCCTCTCTTAGCCCAGTACTTTCAGTGAGCCCGCTAGTCCTCCACCTGTACTACCTCTAAGAGAGGTGATATAGAGACGTACGTTTTGCTTCAGCCCTTTAGGTAGCCACTGACAGGTTCAAACAGACAAACATAGTACTTTGTGCATGAGGTTTGGTTTACTCCTTTCAGAATCCAGGACCAGAGTCCCAAGCTGAAAATATGGGTTGCCCCTTCAAGCTGGCTACTGAGCCAGGGCAGGGGAGAGGCGTAGGCCAGTAACAGAAAGCCACACAGTTTTCCTCCCATTTTCTTGACGTTACCCCCTTCTTGATTCAGTGTTTGTTTGATTGCCACGAGCCTCTGACTGTGTACCAGAGTTCTGACAAGGTTAATTCTGACAGATTCTACTTGCTTTTGATGTTTACTTGGTAGTCAGGAGCTTGGAGCTTTTTGCTTTACCATCATGGTGATACCATTCTAGCGTTACTATATTTCATTTGGTTCCCAAGTCTACAATTCATTTCTATTTCTATGAGCTTAAACTTTTCAAATGGAATTATGAGTTAGGTACAGTAAAATGCACAGATCATCAGTATACAGTCTGATGAGCTTTGAAAAATGCAAACAGCATGTAACCCACTATCAAAATACAGGCTATTTCTGTCACATCAGTAATTTCAATTTGCCCCGTTCGAGTTAATTCTACTCCCCCTCCCCACAAGATAATTACCATAGCTTATTTTTGTCTGCTCTAGAATGTCATACAAATGGAATCATGCGGCATGTCGTCTTTTATATCAGGCATTTCCTACCTTCTATGAATTTAAATTAAACTTTTCAGTACTATTGTACTACCCTTCCCTGCACATTTCATGTGGAGCAACCTGTCTTGAACATGTTTAAATATTATGAGTAAAGAGAGGCCTAACTTTAAAAGTCAGAGAATGGCTTGGTATTTTGGAAAGGGGTTTAGTACTTCCTAGTTACATGACCATATGAGTTTTGGCAGTTAAGCTCTCTGAACATCACTCATCGCTTTTTTTTTTTTTTTAATAATTTTTATTGTGCTTTAAGTGAGAGTTTACAAATCTAGGCAGTCTGTCACATATAAGCTTATATACACCTTATTCCATACTCCCCCTTACTGTCCCCCTAATGAGTCAGCCCGCTCCCTCGTTCCAGTCTCTCCTTTTGTGACAATTTTGCTAGTTTCTAACCCTCTCTACCCTCCCATCTCCCCTCCAGACAGGAGATGCCAACACAGTCTCAAGTGTCCTCCTGATACAAATAGCTCACTCTTTGTCAGCATCTCTCTGCAACCCATTGTCCAGTCCCTTCCGTGTCTGATGAGTTGTCTTCGGGAATGGTTCCTGTCCTGGGCCAACAGAAGGTTTGGGAACCATGACAGCCGGGATACCTCTAGTCTCAGTCAGACCATTAAGTCTGGTCTTTTTATGAGAATTTGGGGTCCGCGTCCCGCTGTTCTCCTGCTCCCTCGGGGGTTCTCTGTTGTGCTCCTTGTCAGGGCAGTCATGGGTTGTGGCCGGGCACCATCTAGTTCTTCTCGTCTCAGGATGATGTAAGTCTCTAGTTCATGTGGTCCTTTCTGTCCCTTGGGCTCATAGTCTTCGTGTGACCTTGGTGTTCTTCATTCTCCTTTGATCCAGGTGGGTTGAGACCAATTGATGCATCTTAGATGGCCGCTTGTTAGCATTCAAGACCCCAGATGCCACATTTCAAAGTGGATGCAGAATGTTTTCATAATAGAATTATTTTGCCAATTGACTTTGAAGTCCCCTTAAGCCATAGTCCCCAAACTCACACCCTTGCTCCACTGACCTCTAAAGCATTCAGTTTATCCCGGAATCTTCTTTGCTTTTTGTCTAGTCCAGCTGAGCTGACCTTTCGTATATTGAGTATTGTCCTTCCCTTCACCTAAAGTAGTTCTTATCTACTAACTAATCAGTAAATAGCCCTCTCCCACCCTCCCTCCCTCCCCCCCATAACCACAAAAGTATGTGTTCTTTTCAGTTTATACTATTTCTCAAGATCTGTTAATAGTGGTCTTATACAGTATTTGTCCTTTTGCCTCTGAGTAATTTCACTCAGCATAATGCCTTCCAGGGTCCTCCATGTTATGAAATCTTTCGCAGATTCGTCATTGTTCTTTATCGATGCGTAGTATTCCATTGTGTGATTATACCACAATTTATTTAACCATTCATCCGTTGATGGACACCTTGGTTGCTTGCAGCTTTTTGCTATTGTAAACAGAGCTGCAATAAACAGGGTTGTGCATATATCTGTTCGTGTAAAGGCTCTTATTTCTCTAGGGTATATTCTGAGGAGTGGGGTTTCTGGGTTGTATGGTAGTTCTATTTCTAACATTTAAGAAAACGCCAGATAGATTTCCAAAGTGGTTGTACCATTTTACATTCCCACCAGCAGTGTGTAAGTGTTCCAATCTCTCCGTAGCCTCTCCAGCATTTATTATTTTGTGTTTTTTGGATTAATGCCAGCCAGAATCTCATCATAGTTTTAATTTGCATTTCTCTAATGGCTAATGATCGAGAGCATTTTCTCATGTATCTGTTAGCTGCCTGAATATCTTCTTTAGTGAAGTGCGTGTTCATATCCTTTGCCCACTTTTTGATTGGGTTGTTTGTCTTTTTGTGGTTGAGTTTTAACAGAATCATATAGATTTTAGAGATCAGGCGCTGGTCAGAGATGTCACAGCTGAAAAAATTTTCCCAGTCTGTACATGGTCTTTTTACTATTTCGATGAAGTCTTTAGATGAGCACAGGTGCTTGATGTTTAGGAGCTCCCAGTTATCTGGTTTCTCTTTGTCGTTTTTGGTAATGTTTTGTATTCTGTTTATGCCTTGTATTAGGGCTCCTAAGGTTGTCCCTATTTTTTCTTCCATGATCTTTATCGTTTTAGTCTTTATGTTTAGGTCTTTGATCCACTTGGAGTTAGTTTTTGTGCATGGTGTGAGGTATGGGTCCTGTTTCATTTTTTTGCAAATGCATATCCAGTTATGCCAGCGCCATTTGTTAAAAAGAGTACCTTTTCCCCAATTAACTGATACTGGGCCTTTGTCAAATATCAGCTGCTCATATGTGGATGGATTTATATCTGGGTTCTCAATTCTGTTCCATTGGTCTATGTGCCTTTTGTTGTACCAGTACCAGGCTGTTTTGACTACTGTGGCTATATAATATGTTCTAAAATCGGATAGAATGAGGCCTCCCACTTTCTTCTTCTTTTTCAGTAATGCTTTAATTATCCGGGACTTCTTTCCCTTCCATATGAAGTTGGTGATTTGTTTCTCCATCACATTAAAAAATGTCATTGGAATTTGGATCGGAAGTGCATTGTATGTATAGATGGCTTTTGGTAGAATAGGCATTTTTACTATGTTAATTCTTCCTATCCAGGAGCAAGGTATGTTTTTCCACTCACGTAGGTCCTTTTTTGTTTCTTGCACTAGTACTTTGTAGTTTTGTTTGTATAGGTCTTCTACATCTTTGGTAAGATTTATTCCTAAGTATTTTATCTTCTTGGGGGCTACTGTGAATGGTATTGATTTGGTGATTTCCTCTTTGATGTTCTTTTTGTTGATGTAGAGGAATCCAAGTGATTTTTGTATGTTTATCTTATAACCTGAGACTCTGCCAAACTCTTGTATTAGTTTCAGTAGTTTTCTGGAGGATTCCTTAGGGTTTTCTGTGTATAAGATAATTTTACTTCTTTTTTGCCAATCCGGATGCCCTTTATTTCTCTGTCTAGCCTAATTGCTCTGGCTAGGACCTCTAGCACAATGTTGAATAAGAGCGGTGATAAAGGGCGTCCTTGTCTGGTTCCCGTTCTCAAGGGAAGTGCTTTCAGGCTCTCTCCATTTAGAATGATGTTGGCTGTTGGCTTTGTATAGATGCCCTTTATTATGTTGAGGGATTTTCCTTCAATTCCTATTTTGCTGAGCGTTTTTATCATAAATGGGTGTTGGACTTTGTCAAATGTCTTTTCTGCATCAATTGCTAAGATCATGTGGTTTTTGTCTGTTGTTTTATATATATGGTGGATTGCATTAATGGGTTTTCTAATATTAAACCAGCCTTGCATACCTGGTATAAATCCCACTTGGTCATGGTGGATTATTTTTTTGATATGTTGTTGAATTCTATTGGCTCGAATTTTGTTGAGGATTTTTGCATCTATATTCTTTTTTTGTGATGTCCTTACCTGGTTTTGGTATCAGGGATATGGTGGCTTCATAGAATGAGTTAGGTAGTATTCCATCTTTTTCTATGCTTTGAAATACCTTTAGTAGTAGTGGCGTTAACTCTTCTCTCAATGTTTGGTAGAACTCTGCAGTGAAGCCGTCCGGGCCAGGGCTTTTTTTTGTTGGGAGTTTTTTGATTACCGTTTCAATCTCTTTTTTTTGTTATGGGTCTATTTAGTTGTTCTACTTCTGATTGTGTTAGTTTAGGCAGGTAGTGTTTTTCTAGGAATTCATCCATTTCTTCTAGGTTTGCAAATTTGTTAGAGTACAATTTTTGTAATAATCTGATATGATTCTTTTAATTTCAGTGGAGTCTGTTGTGATGCGGCCCATCTCGTTTCTTATTCGGGTTATTTGTTTCCTGTATTTCTGTAGTCAGTCTGGCTAATGGTTTATCAATTTTGTTAATTTTTTTCAAAGAACCAGCTTTTGGCCTTGTGTATTCTTTCAATTGCTTTTCTGTTCTCTAATTCATTTACTTTAGCTTTAATTTTATTATTTGTTTTCTTCTGGTGCCTGATGGATTCTTTTGTTGCTCACTTTCTATTTGTTCAAGTTGTAGGAACAGTTCTCTGATTTTGGCTCTTTTTTCTTTATGTATGTGTGCATTTATCGATATAAATTGACCTCTGAGCCCTGCTTTTACTGTGTCCCAGAGGTTTTGATAGGAAGTATTTTCATTCTCATTGCATTCTATGAATTTCTTTATTCCCTCCTTAGTGTCTTCTATAAGCCAGTTTTTTTTTGAGCAGGGTATTGTTCAGTTTCCAAGTATTTGATTTCTTTTCCCTGGTTTTTCTGTTATTCATTTCCACTTTTATGGCCTTGTGGTCTGAGAAGATGCTTTGTAATATTTCGATGTTTTGGATTCTGCAAAGGTTTGTTTTATGACCTAATATGTGCTCTATTCTGGAGAATGTTCCATGTGTGCTAGAAAAAAAGGTATACTTTGCAGCAGTTGGGTGGAGTGTTCCGTATAAGTCTATGAGGTCAAATAGGTTGATTGTAGCAATTAGGTCTTCCATGTCTCTATTGAGCTTCTTACTGGAAGTCCTGTCTTTCTCCGAAAGTGGTGTGTTGAAGTCTCCTGCTGTAATTGTGGAGGTGTCTATCTCACTTTTCAGTTCTGCTAAAGTTTGTTTTATGTATCTTGCAGCCCTGTGATTGGGTGCATAAATATTTAATATGGTTATATCTTCCTGGTCAATTGTCCCTTTAATCATTATGTAGTGTCCTTCTTTATCCTTTGTGGCAGATTTAACTTTAAAGTCTATTTTTTCAGAAATTAATATTGCTACTCCTGCTCTTTTTTGCTTGTAGTTTGCTTGATATATTTTTTTCCATCTTTTGAGTTTTAGTTTGTTTGTGTCTCTAAGTCTAAGGTGTGTCTCTTGTAGGCAGCATATAGATGGATCGTGTTTCTTTATCCAGTCTGAGACTCTCTGTCTCTTTATTGGTGCGTTTAGTCCATTTACATTCAGCGTAATTATAGATATGTATGTGTTTAGTACTGTGATTTTGATGCCTTTTTATGTGCGTTGTTGACAATTTCATTTTTCAATTATTTGTGCTGAGACGTTTTTGTTTGTAAATTGTGTTCCTCCTTTTCATAGTATTTGACTTTATGTTTGCTGAGTCATTATGTTTTTCTTGGTCTTTGTTTTGAGTTATGGAGTTGTTATACCTCTTTGTGGTTACCTTAATATTTACCCGTATTTTTCTAAGTAAAAACCTAACTTATATTGTTCTATATCGCCTTGTATCCCTCTCCATATGGCAGTTCTATACCACCTGTATTTAGTCCCTCTTTGTGATTATTGTGATCTTTTACATATTGACTTCAATGATTCCCTGTTTTGAGTGTTTTTTTTCTTTTTAAAATTAATCTTACTTTGTTTTTGTGATTTCCCTATTTGAGTTGATATCAGAATGTTCTGTTTTGTGACCTCGTGTTGTGCTGGTATCTGATATTATTGGTTTTCTGACCAAACAATTTCCTTTTGTATTTCTTGCAGCTTTGGTTTGGTTTTTGCAAATTCTCTAAGCTTGTGTTTATCTGTAAATGTTTTCATTTCATCTTCATATTTGAGAGAGAGTTTTGCTGGATATATGATCCTTGGCTGGCAGTTTTTCTCCTTCAGTGCTCTGTATATGTCATCCCATTGCCTTCTTGACTGCATGGTTTCTGCTGAGTAGTCTGAACTTATTCTTATTGATTCTCCTTTGTAGGAGACCTTTCTTTTATCCCTGGTTGCTTTTAAAATTTTCTCTTTACTTTGGTTTTGGCAAGTTTGATGGTAATATGTCTTGGTGATTTTCTTTTTGGATCAATCTTAAATGGGGTTCGATGAGCATCTTGGATAGATATCCTTTTGTCTTTCATGATATCAGGGAAATTTTCTGCCAACAGATATTCAGCTGTTCTCTCTGTATTATCTGTTATCCCTCCCTGTCCTGGGACTTCAATCACACGCAAGTTATTCTTCTTGATAGAGTCCCACATGATTCTTAGAGTTTCTTCATTTTTTTAAATTCTTTTATCTGATTTTTCTCAGCTATATTGGTATCAATTCCCTTGTCCTCCAGATCCCCCACCCTGCATTCCAATTGCTCAAGTCTGCTCCTCTGAGTTCCTATTGAGTTGTCTAATTCTGTAATTTTGCTGTTAATCTTTTGGATTTCTGAATGCTGTCTCTCTATGGATTTTTGCAGCTTATTAATTTTTCCACTTTGTTCTTGAATAATCTTTTTGAGTTCTTCAACTGCTGTATCAGTGTGTTCCTTGGCTTTTTCTGTAGATTGCCTTATTTCATTTCTGAGGTCGCCCCTGATGTCTTGAAGCATTCTGTAAATTAGTTTTTTACATTCTACATCTGGCAATTCCAGGATTGTATCTTCATTTGGGAAAGATTTTGATTCTTTAGTTTGGGGAATTGTAGACGCAGTCATTGTCTGCTGCTTTATGTGGTTTGATATCGACTGCTGTCTCTGAGCCATCTCTAAGATAGTGTAGTAATTTGTTCTATATTTGCCAACTGAGTCTTATCTTATTTTCTTTCAATATATGTAGATGGGCTACTAGATTGTGCTGTCTTGATTATTGTAGCCGTTGAATCACTTATGTCCTAGTTCCAGCTGGTTTGGGCTGTTACCAGATATATAAGCCTGAGAGTCCATTCACTATGCTTGAGTAGAATCTGATTTTGGTTCATCAAGTGTTTGGTGCAGACTGTCACCTATCCACCTAGAGAAGTAGTGGTGATATTTGTGTGCACCAGATTCTAGTAGCAGCAGGGTTTCACACTCCAGTGGGGGAAGGATACTGACAGTCTTCCCCCAAGTGCCAGTGAGGTAGGTGTGTCTCTATTCCTAATGCACTTTAGTGGGTGGGCTGGGCAGCTGTACCTTAGGCCCCCAATGCATGCACCTCTACAGATTGGTAGGTATCACCCTCCTTAGACCCCTAAGGCAGGAGGCTAGGTGGTCTGGGGGGAGCTTCAGGCCTCAGTTCCCTGGTGTGGGTAAGTGAGGGCTCTGTTCAATACGTAAAGATATCAGACCTGGGAAACTTGTCTTTCCAGTAATGGGCTAAAACAATTACAATCAGATCCCTATCAGAATTGCCTTTGCATTATACTAGCCACCTTGTTCCCTGTAGGGATGAAAGCCCAAGACTGTGGATCACATATGTTTGGCTGGAGCTGGTTATGTGTCTTTAGTCCAATTAGGGAAGGATTTTTGGTCCCTGGGTTTTTTTGTAGCTGCTTCTCTCAGGCCAGGAGAATGGGTTAGGAAAAGACCAGAAAAAAAAAGAAACAAACAAACAAAAACCGCAGCACACTTCATTCTCTGGCTCAGGAAATTTCAGTGTTAATGAAGCCGCCTGGGAAGGGGAGGGAAGGGGAGGGTTCAGATAAATAGGAGAGAGTAGCACCCCGGAATATAGACAAAGTTACTTATCTTGCTTGGGATTACTGTTTTATCTGAGATTCCCAAGGGGCGTGTTGACTGTGTGTTCTGGGTGGGTAGAGATTGTCCCCGAGGGTCAGTCCTGTGTCCTGTGCTTGCACTGTCTCAGAAGCAGTGGTCATTTCCTCCGCTCCCAGTCCAAAGCCCAGCGCCAGTGTTCCCCGGCTGGGATGCTGCACTCCAGGCTCCAAAAGCAGTCAATGCCTACTGGTGGCTTCTCCTCCTGTCAGCCACGTGGCTGCGCTGCCTGTGTGCACTGGCTGGGCTTCCCCCGAGGTCACTTCTGGGGGTAGTGCCACGTCCTGTGTTTGCGCTGTGTCAGGATGCCGTGCTCAGGTCCCCTGCGCCCAGTCCAAAGCCCGGCACCAAGGTTTCCTGACTGGGACGCTGGCTGCAGGCTCCGAAAGGAGTTGTTGCTTCCCTGTGGTTGTTCGTTCTCAGTCTCTGTCACTTAGGTCAACTCTTTAGATCTGTGTTTGATGGTCAGGGTTCGTAGATTGTCATGTATGTGATCGATTCACTTGTTTTTCCGAGGCTTTGTTACAAGAGGGATCCGAGGTAGCTTCTACCTAGTCAGCCGTCTTGGCCCCCGCCTCCTCTGTAAGCCACTTATCGCTTTTAAAATAGTTGTTGTAATATTTACCTCACAAGAGTTTTTTATTAGAATAAAATGAAATAGTGCATAAAACGTACTCACCACTTGTGAGTACTAAAACATCATCATTCTCCTTTTAGGCCAACAAGGCTAATAGCAGCAACCAACAAATATTTTGTGTGTTGTATGACTAATCAGGTATCCGTCAATTACAATGTAATTGTAATTACAATCACCCTGTTGGTTGCTGTTGTTTTTAGGTGCCACTGAGTTGATCCTGACTCATAGCAACCCTGTGTACAACAGAACGAAACACTGGCAGGTCCTGCGCTATCCTCACAGTCGGTGTTATGCTTAAGCCCATTGTTGCAGCCACTGTGTCAATCCATCTTGCCGAGGGTTTTCCTCTTTTTTGCTGACCCTTTACTTTATGTTGCCCTTCTACACGGACAGGTCCTTCCTGATAACATGTCCAAATTATGTGAGACAAAGTCTCACCAACCTTGCTTCTATTGAGCATTCTGTCTGTACTTCTTGTAAGACAGATTTGTTTGTTCTTCCGGCAGTTCATGGTATTTTCAATATTCTTCACTAACACTATAATTCAAATGTACCAATTCTTCTTCAGTCTTCCTTAATTATCGTCCAACTTTCATGGGCATATGAGGCAATTGAAAACATCGTGGCTTGAGTCAGGCGCACCTTAGTTATTAAAGTTACATCTTTGTTTTCTAACACTTCAAAGAGATACCTACAGCACATTTGCCCAAATGCAATGTGTCGTCTGATTTCTTGACGGCTGCTTCCATGGATGTTGATTGTGGATCCAAGTAGAATGACGTCCTTGACAACTTCAATCTTTTCTCCGTTTATCGTGATGTTGTTTATTGGTCCAGTTGTCAGGATTTTTGTTTTCTTCATGTTGAAGTGTAATCCGTACTAAAGGCTGCGGTCTTTGATCTTTATCAGTGAGTGCTTCAAGTCCTCTTCACTTTCAGCAAGCAAGGTTGTGTCATCTGCATGTCTTAGGTTGTTAATGAATCTTCCTCCAATCCTAAGTTGCTAAGTAGGTCCAAATCATTGTTGTTCTCTTATAGCGTCATAATGTATATTTATTGCTTTTTTTTTTTTAACAGTTTACACAACGTTGTTTTCATGTTACCTCTTTTAATCTTCATTGCATCCCATTTGGAAAATAGCTGATATGTTCTCTCATTTTACAGATGAGGAAAGTGAGACTCGATGTAGTTAAGTTACTTTCTCAAACCTTCCAAATAATTAATGGATTTTAAAACTAGACCTTCTGGAACCACAACTTGTACTTTTCATATGGCAATATTGTATCCCCTGGAATGGAAATAGATGGTGACCCAAGACTCTCAAGTCTTGCCGTCAGTCAATCTGTACCCAGGAGAGTTTCCAGACACAACTTGTGGACCCAGGAGTAGGCAGGGAAGATGAGCGTATTTAGTCCCCTAAGCTATCCATTTGTCTCCCTTCCCCTACTTAAATGGTGCTTGGCTATGAATTGACGATGGCCCAATGGTTCCTTTGTGCATTCTCTCACTCAACAGGTGTGTGTTATTTTGGCCATATATGTGACTACTATAGTTCAGAAACCATTCTGCCCACTGAGAATTCAGCAATAAGCAAAATAGATTAAAAAAAAAAAAGTCTGTGCTCTAATAGAGCTTAAATTCTCAATGGAGAATATGGTAATAGATAAATGAACAAACATGTTCATTTACTTATTCATTTAATTTTGGGGACAATAAGTACTCTGGAAAGAAATAAAACCAGTAAGAGGGACCTGGAGTTCCAGGGCATGAGGTTTGTTGTTTTCGATAGGTGATGAGAGATGACCTTGTTAAGGTGAAGGAATTGGGAAATGAGACACAGATATAGGGAGAAGGGTAGTGCTCCAAGATGAATGAACAGCAAGTCGAAAAGCACTAATGCAGCAGGGTGTGTGGGGTTTTCTAGAAACAGCAAGGAAACCAGTGAGTCCGGAGCAGAGTGAGCCGTGCACCAAGATGAATGAACAGCAAGTTGAAAAGCACTAATGCAGCAGGGTGTGTGGGGTTTTCTAGAAACAGCAAGGAAACCAGTGCATCCGGAGCAGAGTGATCCAGGGGAACATGATAAGAGAGGAGTAATAGGGGACAATCATGGAGAGCCTTATTGGTCATTTGTCTTTTTTTTTTTTTTATGGTCAACAGATTTTTTTTCCTAAATTTTATCAGTTTTTTTGTTGTTGAAAATATACAGAACAAAACATACACCAATTCAACATTTTCTGCATGTACAATTTAGTGACACTGATTGCATTCTTCATGTTGTGCAACCATTCTCACCCTCCTTTTCTGAGTTGTTCCTTCCTCATTAACATAGACTCACCATATATAGATGGTTCTTAAAAGAGCGTATTGCTACACTCTTGGCTGATTTTAAGATGACTTCAGGGAATATTTTTGGTTTAATGTTTAAAAATCATTTCAGGGCAATAGTTTCAGTGGTTAATCTAGTCTATATGGTCCAGGAAGTATGGATTCCATGAGAATTTGAAGTTCTGCAATCAGGATTCTTCTATGGACTTTTTGATCAAAATGTTTAGTAATGGTAGACAGACACCATCCAGTTCTTCTGGTCTCATGGAAAAGGAGGCGGTTGTTCCTGGAGGCAATTAGCTACACATTCCATATCCTCCTCTTATTCCTGACCCTCTTTTTTCCCGTGTTGCTCCAGGTGAATAGAGACCAATTGTGCCTTGGACAGCTGCCTGCAAGCGTTTTAAGACCTCAGTCACTACAAAACAAACTAAGCACTAAATACATTATTAGGTCAGTTAACTGGGATGGTCCATGAAATCATAACTGTAAACCTCCAAGCCAAGGAACCAAATCCCATGAGGTGTTTGGTTATACATAAGCAGCCTCAACAGCTCCTCTTTTTTTTTTTTTTTTGTAGTTATAAATATATCTATCACACAACTTTTGCCAATTCAGCTTTTTACAGGTGTATAATTGACAGCAATTACAATACTTAGCTGTGCAACTCTTGTTTAATCAATGTGATTTTTCCAACACCGTCAACACCCCATTCCTCCTCCTTCCCTGCCTCAGGTAACCACTAATAAACTTTGGGCTCTGTACATTTGCCTTTTCTTGTCTTTTTATATAATGGAGTTCATATATTTTTCCTTTTATGATTGGTTTATTTCACTCAGCATACTATCACATGTATCAAGACTTTATTTCTCCTACTGGATGATAGTATTCCATTGTATGTACGTACCACATTTTGTTTACGCATTCATTTGTAGATGGGCATTTAGGTTGTTTCCACCTTTTGACTGTTGTGAATAGGCTGCAGTGAACATTCTTGTACAAATCCCTATTTGAGTCTTTGCTTTCAAGCCTTTCAGGTATATATCTAGCAGTGGAATTGCTCGGTCATATGGTAGCTTCATTTCTGGGTAAAAAAAATATTTCTTATTATTTATTGTGGTTTAAGTGAAAGGCTACAAATCAAGTCAGTTTCTCATACAAAAACTTACGAACACCTTGCTCTGTACTTCTAGCTGCTCTCCCCCTAATGAGACAGCACACTCCTCATCTCCAACCTGTATTCCCGGTGTCCATTCAACCAGTTCTTATACCCCTCTGCTTTCTCATCTCACCTCTAAACAGCAGTTGCGCATATAGTCTCATGTGTCTGCTTGAGCCAAAAGTCTCAGTCCTCACTAGTATCATTTTCTGTCTTATTGTGCAGTCCAATCCCTGTCTGAAGAATTGGCTTTGGGAATGGTACCAGTCTTGGGGTAACAAAGGGTCGGGGGATCGTGACCTGCAGGTTACCTCTAGTTTCAGTCAGATCATTAAGCCTAGTCTTTTTATAAGAATTTGAGGTCTGCATCCCACTGTTCTCCTGCTCCATCAGGGATTCTCTATTGTGTTCCCCGTCAGGGTAGTCATCGGTTGTCGCTGGACACCATCTAGCTCTTCTGGTCTCAGACTGATGTAGTCTCTGGTTTATGTGGCCCTTTCTGTCTCTTGGGCTCATCTTTACCTTATGTCTTTGTTATTCTTCATTTTCCCTTGCTCCAGGTGGGTTGAGAGCAATTGATGCATCTTAGATGGCTGCCTGCTAGCATCTAAGACCCCAGATGCCACTCACCAATGTGGGATGCAGAATATTTTGTTATGCAAATGACCTGGATGTCCCCTGAAACCATGGTCCTCAAACCTCCAACCCTGCTACTCTGGCCTTCAAAGTGTTCATTTGTATTCAGGAAACTTCCTTTCTTTTAGTTTAGTCCAGTTGTGCTGAGCTCTCCTGTATTGTGTGCTGTCTTTCCCTTCACCTAAAATAGTTCTTGTCTGCTATCTAATTAGTGAATACCCATTCCCTCCCTCCTCACGCGCGTAACCATGAAAGAATATTTTCTTCTGTGTTTAAATTTTTTCTTGAATTCTTATAATAGTGGTCTCGTACAATATTCGTCCTTTTGCAGCTGACTAATTTCACTCAGCATAATGCCTTCCAGATTCCTTCGTACTATAGATGTTTCACGGATTCATCATTGTTCTTAACCATTGTGTAGTATTCCATTTTGTGAATATACCATCATTTATCTATTCGTCCATCGATGGGCACCTTGGTTGCTTCCATTTTTTGCTGTTATAAACAGTGCTGCAGTGAACATGGATGTGCATGTATCTGTTCATATGAGGGCTTTTATTTCTCTAAGATAGATTCCAAGAAGTGGGATTGCTGGATTGTATGGTAGTTCTATTTCTAGCTTTTTAAGCAAGCGCCAACTCAATTTCCAAAGTGGTGGTACCATTTTACGTTCCCATCAGCAGTGTATAAGTGTTCCAGTCTCTCCACAAGCTCTCGTACATTTATCATTTTGTATTTTTTGGATTAATGCCAGCATTGTTTGGGTGAGATGGTATCTCATTGTAGTTTTGATTTGGATTTCTCTAATGGCTAATGACTGTGAGCATTTCCTCATGTATCTGTTAGCTGCCTTAATGTCTTCTTTGGTGAAGTGCCTGTTCATATCCTTTGCCCATTTTTTAATTGCATTATTTGTCTTTTTGTAGTTGAATTTTTACAGTATCATGTAGGTTTTAGAGATCAGATGCTGATGAGAATTGTGGTAGCCCAAAACTTTTTCCCAGTCTGTAGGTTATCTTTTTACTCTTTTGGTGAAGTCTTTGGATGAGTATAGGTGTTTGATTTTTTAGGAGCTCCCAGATATCGAGTTCCTCTTCTGGTGTTTGTGCAGTGTTACTAACGTTTTGCATACTGTTTATGCCATGTATTAGGGCTCCTAGCACTGTCCATATTTTTTCTTCCATGATCTTTATTGTTTTAGATTTTCCCTTTAGGTCTTTGATCCATATTGAGTTAGTTTTTGTGCATGGTGTGAGGTATGGGTCATGTTTCCTTTTTTTGCAGGTGGATATCCTCTTATGCCAGTGCCATTTGTTAAAGAGACTGTCTTTTCCTTATTTAACAGACTTTGGGCCTTTGTCAAATATCAGCTGCTCATATGTGGATGGATTTATGTGTGGATTCTCAATTCTGTTCCATTGGTCTCTGTGTCTGTTGTACCAGTAGCATTCTGTTTTGACAACTTGGCAGTGTAATATGTTCTAAGATCAGGTAGTGCAAGGCCTCCCGCTTTGTTCTTTTCTTCAGTAATGCTTAACTTATCGGAGACCTCTTTCCTTTCCATATGACGTTGGTGATTTGTTTCTCCATCTCATTGAAATACGTCATTGGTATTTGGATTCGGATTGCATTGTATCTATGGATCACTTTGGGTAGAACAGACAGTTTTACAATGTTGAATCTCCCTGTCCATGAGCAAGGTATGTTTTTCCACTTATGTTGGTCTCTTTTGGTCTCTTGCATTAATGTCTTGTTTTCTTTGTATAGATCTTTTACATCTCTGGTTAGATTTATTCCTAAGTATTTTCTCTTCTTGGGGGTAATTGTAAATGGTATTGATTTGGTGATTTCCTCTTTGTTGGTGTAGAGGGATCCAAATGATTTTTGTATATTTTTCTTGTATCCTGGTACTCTGCTGAAATGTTCTATTAGTTTCAGTAGTTTTCTTGAGGATTGCTTAGGGTTTTCTGTGTATAAGATAATGTCATCTGCAGAGATTCTTTTACTTCTTCTTCACTAATTTGGGTGCCCTTTATATCTGTATCTAGCCTAATCGCTCTGGCTCAGACATCCAGTTCGTTGTTGAAGAAGAGTGATGATAGAGGGCATCCTTCTCTGGTTCCCTTTCTGAAGGGGAATGCTTTCAGACTCTCTGCATTTAGGATGATGTTGGCTGTTGGCTTTGTATAAATGCCCTGTATTATGTTGATGAATTTCCCTTATATTTTTATTTTGCTGAGAGTTTTTATCATGAATAGGTGTTGGACTTTGTCAAATTTCTTTTCTGCATCAGTTGATAAGATTATGTGGTATTTGTCTTTTGTTTTATTTATATGGTGGATTACATTGATTGTATTTCTAATGTTGAGCCCTCCCTGCATACCTGATATGAATCCCACTTGGTCATGGTGAATTATTTTTTTTTGATACGGTTTTGAAATCTTTCGCCTAGAAGGTTATTGAGGGTTTTTGCATCTAGGTTCATGAGGAATATACGTCTGTAATTTTCTTTTTCTGTGGTGTCTTTACCTGGTTTTTGTATCAGGGAGATGCTGGCTTCATAGAATGAGTTTTGGAGTATCCCATCCTTTTCTATGCTGTGAAATACCTTTAGTAGTAGTGGGGTTAACTCGTCTCTGAATGTTTGGTAGAATTCTCCAGTGAAGCCATCAGGCATCAGGGTCAGAGCTTTTTTTGTTGGGAGTTCTTTAATTACCTTTTCAGTCTCTTTTTTTTGATATGAATTTTAGTTGTTCTACCTCTATTTGTGTTTGTTTACGTAGGTAGTGTGTTTCTAAAATTTGTCCATTTTTTCTAGGCTTTCAAATTTGTTAGAGTACAGTTTTTCATAGTAATCTGAAATGATTCTTTTAATTTCAGTTGGGTCCGTTGCGATATCACCCATCTCATTTCTTGTTTCAGTTATTTGCTTCGTCTCCTGTTTTTCTTTTGTAAGTGGTTTATCGATTGTTAATCTTTTCAAAGAAAGAGCTTTTGGTCTTGTTAACTCTTTCAGTTGTTTTGTTGTTCTCTATTTCATTTAATTCTGCACTGTAATAATTTATTTTGTATTTATTTATTTTGTTTGCTTCCTGTCTTAGCTTCTTACTTTGTTTTGTTTTGATATACCCAAATAGGCTGCTGGAATGAGCTAACTTGATTCTCGGAGCCTTTTAAGCTGTAATGTCTTTTCACGAGATGGCTAGAACTGTTACCAAGTATACGAGCATAGGAGTCCATTCACTTTTCTTGTGTGGATTCAGGGCAGGTGTCCAGTGAACAGGTCACCAAGTGTGTGGTGCATGCTGTCACCTATGGTCTGAGAGGAGAGTAGTGATTGGTATATGCACAAGTTTCTTGTTGCAGCAGGAGGTCATACTGTGAGCAAGTCGGGGCTGACAACCACTCCCTAGGTGTCTGTGAGGAAGGTGAGTCCCTGTTCTCTAGAGTGTACAGGTGGGTGGGCTCTGAAACCGTGCCATAGCCACCCAGTGCTTTTAACTGTAAGGACTGGGAGGCACCACTTATCCTTGGACCGGTGTTTTGGGTGGCTAGGTGGTATGGGTGGAAACACCAGTCCTCAAGCCCCTAATGTGGGTAGGTGAGGACCCTGCTTAACAGGCAGAGCAGTGTCAAATATTAAAAACTTGGCTCTCCACCCCACAGCTGAAATAGTTAAAGTCAGGCTTCAGGCACATAAACCCTTGCAGTGTAACAGCAAGGGTTTAGCTACTGAAATGGGACACAGGTCCATGCAGGGGTCAAAGGCATTCAAAGTCATGGACTGTTTGTGCCTGAACAGGAGCCACTTCTTGCCTAAGTTCCCAGTTTAGGGAAGCCAACAGATTATTCTTCTCCCTGTTTGTTAATTTGCTCCTTCTGTAAGGCCTGAGTGGCTTAAGGTGCGCAGCAGGACCTAGCTCAGGCCCAGGAAAACTGACTGTTACTGAAGCTGACTTAGGACCTGGGGCAGAGGGAGGAGGGATCAGATAAATCTGCACAGTAAATTAGATGCAAGCACTTAACTTTTGCCAAGAAGGCTGTTCTTCGCTGATTCCTGAGGCATGAGTAGATTCTGCTGCTCACTCTCTTTGGCTGAGAAAACCACATTCAGTATGGTACAGCCAGGGCTGCTGTGGTCAAGCCAGGGATTGGGGCTTAGGGGCGCTGGTTCCCACTGAGACAGGTCCAGCAACTCCTCATGATTCTGAACCATCTGTCCCTCCCCCCTGCTGCTCAGTCCAGTTTCTTAACTTTGCTTTGATGTTCATGGGTCCTCACTTTTCATATATACAGTCAGTTCACTGTTTTTTGGGGGTCTTCTTTGTAAAAGGGACCACCGGAAGCATGTGAGTACTCCCCCATCTTGGCACTGCCTCTCCTATTTTAGTTTTTTGAGGAACTGCCACAGTTTTCCACAACTGCTGTACCGTTTTGTATTCCCACCAGTAATGGATAAGGGCTCCAATTTCCCCACATCCCAACCAACGTCTGTTATTTTTATTATTAGACATCCTGGTGGAAGTGGCATGGTATCTCATTGTGTTTTTGATTTGCATCCTTCTGATGGCTAATGACACTGAGCATCTTTTCATGTGTCTGGTGGCCATTTGAATGCCCTCTTTGGTGAAATGTCTGTTCAAGCCCTTTGCCCGTTTTATGATTTTTTTGTCTTTTTGTCACTAAGAGTCAGAATTGACTCATTGGCAACGTGTTTGGTTTGGTTTTTTGTTGACATTTTGTATATAGTTTGATTGTTAGATTCTTATACGACATAGAGTTCCTGAAGATATTCTCCAATTTGGTAGCTTGTGTTTTCACTTTTTTGATAAAGTGTTTTTACTTTTTATGAAGTTCTATTTACTTATTTTCCCTTTTGTGCTTTTATTATTAAATAAGCCATTGTTAAAAGCTGGACCTCAAAGCACTGCCTCTGCATTTATGGTTGTAGTTCGCACATCCGTGAGGGCTAAAATACAACCTTGAGTATACCAACCAACCAACCCAACCCTATTGCCGTCAAGTGTATCCTGACTCAAAGCAACCCTATAGGACAGAGTAGAACCGCCCCCACAGAGTTTCCAAGGTGTGCTTGGTGGATTCAAATTGCTGATCTGTTGGTTAGCAGCTGTAGCACTTAACCACTACACCACCAGGGCTTTGACCTTGAGTGTATACCACCTGAATTTAGACACCATCTTAAGAATAGATTTCATGCATTGAATACTAATGACCAAAGACCAGAAATGTTGTGGGATGGCATCAAGGACATCACACATGAAGAAAGCAAAAGGTCATTAAAAAAGAGAAGAAAGGAAGAAAGGACCAAAACGAATGTCAGAAAAGACTGTGAATATTGCTCTTGAACATAGAGAAACTAAAACGAACAGAAGAAAGGATGAAGTAAAGGAGCTGAACAGAAGATTTCAAAGGTCTGTTCGAGAAGACAAAGTAAAGTAGTATAATGAAATGTGCAAAGACGTGGAATTAGAAAACCAAAGGGGAAGAACACACTAAGCATTTCTGAAGCTGAAAGAACTGAAGAAAAAATTCAAGCCATGAGTTGCAGTACTGAAGGATTCTACAGGAAAATATTGACTAACCCAGGAAGCACCAAAAGTAGATGGAAGGAATACACAAAGTCACTGTAGCAAAAAGAATTGGTCGATGTTCAGCTCTTTCAGGAGGTAGTATATGATCAAGAAGCAATGCTGCTGAAAAAAGAAGTCCAAGCTGTACTGAAGGCATTGGCGAAAAGCAAGGCTGTAAGAATTGGCAGAATACCAATTGAGATGTTTCAACAAATGAATGCAGCGCTGGAGGTGCCAACTAATCTGTGTCAAGAAATTTGGAAGACGTGTACTTGGCCAAGCCACTGGACAAGATCCATATTTGTGCCCACTCCAAATGAAGGTGATGCAACAGAAGTTATTGAACGACATCATCAATATCACACACAGGTAAAATTTTGCTGAAGATCATTCAAAGGTGGTTGTAGCTATACATCAATGGGGAACTGCCAGAAGTTCAAGCCAGATTCAGAAAAGGACGTGGAACAAGGTGCATCATTGCTGATGTGAGATGGCCCTTGGCTGAAAGCAGGGAATACCAGAAAGATGTTTACCTGTTTTATTGACTCTGCAAAGACATTCAACTGTGTAGATCATAACAAATTATGGGTAACATTTAAAAAATGGGAATTCCAGAACACTTAATTTTACTCATGAGGAACCTGTACAATGACCAAGAGGCAGTCATTTGAACATATCAAGGGGATACTGAGTGGTTTAAAGTTAAGAAAGGTGTGCGTCAGGGTTGTATCCTTTCACCATACTTTTTCAATGTGTATTCTGAACAAATAATCCAACTACGTGAAGAAGGATGGGGCATCAGGATTGGAAGAAGACTCATTTACAGCCTGAGATATGCAGATGTCACAACCTTGCTTGCCGACTTAATGCACATACTGATGAAGATCAAAGATGACAACCTTTAGTATGGATTGCAACTCAACATAAAGAAAACAAGACATTTCCAACATGGCACTATACACAGAAGCAGCATGCCATCTCTCTGCAGCAAAGACCCAAAAAACAAAACAAATATATACATCAGTTCTGGAACGTTAAGCATCAAATGAAGGAGTAAAGAACTCGATCAAGCATCAAATGGAATAAGAAACTGATAGAGAACAGAGAAAACAGCTATGGACTGGAGGTCCCCTACCAGCTAATGCGGCATGGATTCGCCATCTTGGACTACAGCTACCAAGGAATACAGACAGGGAGTATGAGAAGGCAACACGAGACAGAGCAACTGGTAACTGGGCATATGTGCTGTCTTAAGCTAGGTTCTTTGGAGAAGCAAAACAGTAAAGCGTATATACATATGCATACGTGTATGTATATATGTGTGTGTGTGTGTGTGTTTGTGTATCAATCACGTGATTGTAGAGGCTGGAACAACCCAAGTCCATGGATCAGGATAGAGGTTTCTCCTGATTCATGTAGCCCCAGGGGCTGGCGAACCCAAGATGGGCAGGTCAAAGAGGAGGGCTCTTGCTCACAGGCTGTGAAGGCTGATGAATCCCAAGATTGGCAGGTAGATTGTTAGCTCCAGTCCCAAGAACCAGAGGTCAGATGAACTCGAGGTACCTGCAGGGTCCAGAATCAGCCAAAAGCCTTGGCGAGGCAAGCAGGGAGGAAGTAGGCAGCAGAGGGAGGAGAGATGAAGGCTGAGGGGCGGTGAACTCCCACATGCCCTACCTCTGCTGATGCCACTCAGCAGATTCCATCTTGGGGGTGATTACACATCACATTTCAACAGGAAGTGATCACAATAGTATACAACTGCCAAAACATTGATAATCATGGCCCAGCCCAAACTGACATGCAGTCTTAACCATCACAGTCCACACCTTGTCAGCCTGGCACCTGTACATATCTACCCAAACCATACAAAATCTCTGAAGAAAGACAATTACAAAGTCACACTTGCAGCTAACATGATACAGCTAACACACATCCAGCCGAAAACACACTAGCCCTGTTGACATCTTACGTTTTATAAGTGAAGAAAACAAAAATATTTGATGCATACATACAAAGCAGAAATACTCATAACAATTACAGTCCTCGTTTCTGCAAGTGGTCACGTGGCCGCAACTGGTATTTAGAACTACCTTCTACCACCACCCATTCCGTATTCCCTTTGCCCTCAGCAAGGACCTCAGCAGGTCATGGTTCTTTGCCTGGTGCCGTGACCCAAACCTTCACTCCTGAAGGGCCTGGGCCATTAGTAGTCATGTCGGAATTGGGTTGCTGTAGTTTTCTGTTGACCTTAATCACAAGGCATGGTAGTACTAGGGGACGGCTTAGGAGATCTCCTGCATTCCAGACATACTCTTTTTTACTTCCATTATGTACTATCAATCTGATTTCCTCTTGGTAATAAGAATCAATCACACCAGCCAGTATGGTAACTCCCTTCTTTGCTTGTTGATCCAGAGACATAAGGAACCCAAAGTGGCCAGGTGGCATTCGTAGCTTCCAGTTTAGTGGAATCAGTGATGCGTCTCCAGGTGGTAGCATTCTTCCCTTTGGAACTAAGACCTCCAGACATAGAAAGCGTAAGGTTGCAGGGACAGGAAGAAGAATCTTATGAGTGGATGACTAGGAGTAATAGTGCATGGTGCCGCTTCCATTTCTACCCCTTGATTCCTGGACCCATGAATCCTGATTATGGGAGAAACAGTACCATATACTGGGCGCTGGTTTAGAGCATATAGAGCCTTTGGAGAACACAGCCCCAAACCTGCAAGGTATTGCCACCTACCTAGCAGCATAATTGTGACTTCAGGGGGCCATTCCATCATTCTGTGAAACCAGCTGTTTCAGAATGATGGGGAACATGGTAAGATTAGTGAATTCCATGAGCATGAGCCCACTGCTGCACTTCATTTGCTGTAAAGTGAGTCCCTTGATCAGAGGCAATGCTGTTTGAGATACCATGACTGGGATAAGACATTCTGTAAGTTCAGGGATGGTAGTTTTGGCAGAAGTGTTGCATACTGGAAAGGCAAATCCTTATCCAGAGTAAGTGTCTATTCCACTAAGAACAAAATGCTGCCTTTTCCATGATGGAAGTTGTCCAGTGTAATCAACTTGCCACCAGGTTGTTGACTGATCACATCAAGGGATGGTGCCATATTGGAGAGTCAGTATTGGTCTCTGCTGCTGGCAGATTGGGTGCTCAGCAGTGGCTGTAGCCAAGTCAGCCTTGGTGAGTGGAAGGCCATGTTGGTTCCATGCATAACCTTCATCCCTGCCACCAGGGCCACCTTGTTCATGAGTCCCTTGGACAATGATGGGAGTAGCTGGGGAAAGAGGATGACTGGTTTCCACAGAACACATCACCCTATCCACCTAATTGTTAAAATAATCCTCTGCCGAGGTCACCCTTTGGTGAGCATTCACATGACACACATATCTTCACTTCTTCGTCCCATTCATAGAGGACTATCCACATACCTCTTCCCCATAAATTCTTGTCTCAAATTTTTGAATCATATTCCTTCTAAGTCCTTGACGATCCAGCCAAACCTTTGGACACAGCCCATGTATCAAAATAGAAGCTCACATCTGGCCATTTCTCCTTCCAAGCAAAGTGAACAACCAGGTGCACTGCTCAAAGTTCTGCCTGTTGGGAGGAATTCCCGTCAGCACTGTCCTTCAGGGAGGTCCCAGAAAGGGCTGAAGCGCTGCTACTGTTCCCTTTTGAGTGGTGCCTGCATATTGCACAGAATCATCTGTAAACCAGGTACAAGTTTCTCTTTTTCAGTCAACTGATCAGAAGGAACTCCCCATGAGGCCATAGGTGCAGACTGGGAGAAGGAAGGTAATGTGCTAGGAAAAGAGACCATGGGCATTTGGGCTGTTTCCTCATGCAACTTACTCAGGCTTTGAAGTCCTGCTTGGGCCCGATCTTGTATATACTGCTTCCATTTAATGATGGAGTGCTGCTGTGCACATCCAACTTTATTTCTCTGTGGGTCATACAATACCCAGTTCATGATGGGCAGCTCAGCCCACATGGTGACTTGGTGTCCCATGGTTAAGTGTTCAGTCTCTACTAAGGCCCAGTAACAAGCCAAAAGCTGTTTCTCAAAAGAAGAGTAGTTAAATGCAGAGGATGGCAGGACTTCGCTCCAAAATCCTAAGGGTCTGTGCACTGGTTCACCGGTAGGGGCCTGCCAAAGTCTCCAGACAGAATCTTCATCTGCCACGGACACTTCAAGCACCGTTGGATCAGCTGGATCATGTGGCCCAAGTGGCAGAGTGGCTTACACAGCAGCCTGAACCTGTTGCAGAACCTTCTCTTGTTCCGGGCCCCACTCAAAACTAGCAACTTTTCAAGTCAATTGATAAATAGGCTGGAGTAGCACACGGAAATGAGAAACGTATTGCCTCCAAATTCCAAAGAGGCTCAGTAGGCATTGTGCCTCTGTTTTAGTTGTGGGAGCAGCCAGATGCAATAACTTATCCTTCAGTTTAGAGGGAATATCTCAACATGCCCCGTACCACTGGACCCCTAAAAATTTGACTGAGGTGGTAGGTGCCTGAATTTTTGTGGGAATAATTTACCACTCTCTGGCAGGCAAATGTTTTACCAGTAAGTCCAGAGTCATTGATACTTCTTTCTTACTAGGTCCAATCAGCATAATGCCGTCAATGTAGTGGACCAGCTGTGACATCTTATGGAAGGGAAAGGCAATCATGGTTCCTGCTGACTAAATTATGACATAGGGCTGGAGAGCTCATGGAGCGCTGAGGTAGGCCAGTGAAGGTGTATTGCTTGCCTTGCCATCTGAAAGTGAACTTCTCCTGATGGTCCTTCAAAACAGTTATGGAGAAAAAGGCATTAGCCAGTTCAGCAGCTATACACCAGGTATCAGGACATGTATTAATTTGCTCAAGCAATCAAACTACATCTGGAACAGCATCTGCAGTTGGAGTCACAACCTGGTTAAGTTTTTGATAATCTACTGTTGTTCTCCTAGGTCCATCTGTTTTTTGCACAGGCCAAATAGGCGAGTTGAATGGGGGATGTGGTGAGAATCACCACCCTTGCATCCTTCAAGTCCTTAATGGTGGCAGTAATGTCTGCAATTCCTCCAGGAATGCCGTATAGCTTTTGGTTTACTGTTTTCCTAGGTAGGGGCAGTTCTAATGGCTTCCACTTGGCTTTTCCTACCAAAATAGCTCTTTCTTCATTTGTGAGGGATTCAGCGTGGGGTTTCTGCCGGTTGTTGAGCGTATCTATTGCAATAATGCATTCTGGCACTGGGAAAATCACTATGGGGAGATTCAGGGACCCACTGGACCTACTGTGAAACAAACATGAGCCAAGACTCCATTAAGAACCTGACCTCTATATACCCCCACTGTGACTGGTGGGCTACAGTACCGTTTTGTGTCTCCTGGAATTAGTGTCAGTTCAGAGCTACTGTCCGGTAATCCCCAAAAAGTCTGATTATTTTCTTTTCATCAGTGAAAAGTCACTCTCATAAAAGGTTGTAGACACCTTTGGGGAAGGCTAGGAGAGAATTGAGCATATAAATTTTTGACAGTGTATTGGAGTCCTTCCTCATGGGGACCTGGCCTCCCCTTCATTGAAGGGGTTGTGGGTCCTTAAATTTGCTCAAGTATGGGAGTTGACTGAGAGCGATTCGCGTTAGACTGCTCTTCACCTGAACTAGAGTTCTTCAGTTTGTACAGATCAAGTAAATATTTAATAGATTTCCTATCTAATTCACTCCTAGGGACACCATGACTAAGTAGTCTTAAGTCCATATGAGTCACACTATTCTGATTACTGCTTTGATTCTGCCATCCATTACTGTAACCACGTCCACTTGTCTTTGTTGATTGAGTGTTGCCACTTGGCCCCTACTATCACAGGGTCCAATCAACCCTATTGTGTTTAGGTGTCTTGATTCAGTTAGGGCAGTTCCCAGTGTCAAATCTGATTTACATAAAATAGCAGTCACAGCAGTCTTCAAGGATGCTGAATTTCCCTTCAGAATTTTTTTCCTTACAGTTGTGGTAAAAGGTGTGTTCTCTGGGCATTCCATGTGTGGGTCTGTGGGTTTAACCTGAGAAATCCATTTTAGCATGCCAGTATCTCTAAGCCTTTGAATAGCGTCTTCTACAGTATACCAAGGCATGTCTGGTACTTCAACTTGATTTACTGTAGGCAACTGCGTGACCCGTGCTTCAGCAACCTAACCAAAGGAACTATTAGATCTTTTCCTAACTTCTTGAGGTGAAACACTGAATGAAGAATCTGTGCTTAGTGGACCCATAGCAATAAACTCAGTCCGATTCATGTTTACGTTCCTTGGAGCATTATCCTGCACCGTTAATAACCATTCCCACACCTATTCCCCAGGTTCCTGTTTGTACATATTAGAAAACTCAAGCACTTCTCTTGGAGTGTAGCGTACTTCCTCCTGGGTCACACTTTGTACTTCACCTTTTGTGGTTCGCTGGGACTTAAGTCTAGTTATATGCCTAGAAGCCAGAATCTGTAGTGTGGGATTGTTTTGAGAACATTCAGCATTGTCTTGTAAAGCATCTGCCTCAGATGATGCCCCAGGCAATGGCTCAGGCAAGGGCTCTTTAGAGGCAGCTGAGGAAGGGCTAATTTCATTAAATGGAAGTGGAGGGGCTAATGCTTTTACTGGGCAGGGTGGTGTAGCAGACAATCGTCAAGTAATCTCTTCAGATGGAAGTGGTTCTATTGGCAACCCAACCAACAGGAGTGATTAAATGAAATTTAGGGGCTCACTGTCTCCAGCTTTCTAATGATCTTCCCATATGTCCCCATCCCAAGTTTCAGGATCTTATTTCTTCCCAATCAGTGCCCTCATTTTAACTTCAGACACCTCTTGAGGTTGGCAATTGAAGTAGGATTGTAATTCAGCCACTCTTACAATAAGACTCTGGTTTGGTTTTTGGCAATATCAGTGTCATTGCTACAAGAAATAAGGCTTTCTTTCAAAGCACAAGTATTTCCACTTTGAGATTGTTTATGCTGCACTTGAGCTTTGACACTGAAGCCCTGAGCGCATCTCTTTCACCAGTTTGTCTAGTGAAAGTAGGACCAACCAACCAGCTTCTGTATACTTCTCATTATGAGAAAATTGTTGAAAGGTATCATGTATGCGATCACCCGGAGCCTCGCCTTTCACCAATACCTAATCTATTGGTGGTGATAATTTGCATATTTGAATTGCCTCATGGCATGGATTAGCAGTGCCTTCTTTACTACTGAGAACAGAGTCATCAACATCTTTGAAACTAACCAGACTTGAAAATTAATTTAGAAAACTCATCTGTACAATTTTGTTTGTCTAGAACCACTCTTGGTAGCAATTGTCTTAGGCTGGGTTCTCTAGAGAAGCAAAACTAGTCAAGGGTATGAATATGTATAGAAAGAGAGATTTACATCAAGGAAGCAGCTCATGAGATTGTAGATTTGCAAGTCCCTGAATCAGGAGAGAGGCTTCTTGTGATTCATGTAGCCGTAGGGGCTGGCAAAGCCCAGATTGGCAGGCTAGAGAGCAGGGCTCTTAAACTCCCAGTCTGTGAAGGTTGATGAATCCCGGGATCAGCAGATAAGTCCCAAGAACTGGAGGTCGGATGAACAAGAGACAGCTGCAGGATCCAGAGCAAGCCAAGAGCCTTGGCAAGATGAGCAGGAAGGAAGTACGTGGCAGAGGGTGAAGAGAGAAAGGCTGAGTGGGGAGTGAGCCACCACAGGCCCTACCTGCACTGATAACCGCTCAGAAGGTTTCATTATGGGGGTTCCATATCTGAAATCCACATATCAGATTTCAACAGGGAAGTGATCACAACATCGTACAAGAGCCAAGACACAGAGAATCGTGGCCCAGCCGAGTTGACACACACAGTCTTAACCATCACACATGCCTTGTGATTAATGTCAGTGGAAAATTAGAGCAATTCAGTTACGACATGAGTACTAATGGCCCAGACCCTTTAGGAATGACGGTTTGGGTCACCCGACCAGGAAAGAGCCACGACGAGCTGAGGTGCTTGCTTAGAGCAAAGGGAACATGGAATAGGTGGTGGAAGAAGGTAGTTCTAAATACCAGTTTTGGCCATGTGACCAATTGCAGAAATGAGGAGTGTCACTGTTACGAGTGTTTCTGCTTTTATGTGTGCATCAAATATTTTTGTTTTCTCAACTTATAAAATATTAGATATAAACAGGGCTAGTGCATTTTTGTTTGTATGTGTGTTCATTGTATCATGTTAGCACAAGAATGCCTTTATAATTGTCTTTATTCAGAAATTATGTATAGTTTAAGGAGATGTGTAGAGGTGAAAAGTTGGAAAGGGGTGAACTGTGATAGTTAAGAGTATGTGTTAACTTGGTGTGCCATGATTCTCAGAGTTTTGGCAGTCATGTTATGTTGTGGTCACTTCCCTGTTGAGATTTGATATGTGATTACCCCCATGGTGCAATACACTGTGAGTAGGCAATTGGTTGAAGGGGAGTTTCCTTGGGCCTGTGTCCTGCATCTAGTTTGTGCCGACATTCTCTCAGGGCTCGGGGGGTTTTTGTCATTCTGGAATCTGCAGCTGGCTTCTGTTCGTCTCACCTCCAGTTTTTGGGACGTGAGCTAACAGTTTACCTGTGGTCTTGCCTGCCACTCTTTGGATTTGTTGATCTTCACAGCCTGTGAGCAAAAGCCCTGCTCTCCAGCCTCCCTATCTTGGGTACACCAGCACCTGAGGGTACATGAATCAGGAGAGGCCTCTATCCTGACCCACAGACTTGGGGTGTTGTGGCCTCTAAAACCGTGTGAGCCATTTTCTTGATATAAATCTCTCTCTCTATATACGTATTTATACACTTAACTGGTTTTGCTTCTTTAGAGAACGCTGCGTAAGTCAGAGCATTCACATGAGATACAAATATGTTTGCTTCTTTGGCCTGTTCAGAGAGGTCTGTCACATGCCACTTCATACTTCCTTGGCTCCAAATTCCAATCATGTTCCTTCCAAGTCCCTGGCTATCCAGTCAAACTATTGGCCACAACCCATGAATCAGTGTACCACTGCATATCTGGCCATTTATCCTTGCAAGTAAAGTGAAAACTCATGTTCACTGATTGAAGTTCTGCCCATTGAGAGGCTATTCCCTCACCACTGTCCTTCAGGGAGGTCCCAGAAAGGGGCTGTAGTGCTTTGCTGCCGCTCTCCATGTTGAGATGGTGCCTGCATATCATGCAGAGAAACACCTGTAAACCAGACATCAGTTTTCTCTTCCTCAGTCAACTGATGATGAGGTCATAGATGAAGACTAGGAAAGGGCAAGTAATGTAATAGGGGTGGAGGCCATGGGCATTTGGGCCATTTCCTTGTGCGACTTACTTGAGCCTTCAGGTCCTGCTCAGGCCTGATATCGTGTGTACCACTTCCATGTAATGATGGAGTGCTGCTGTGCACATCTGGCTTTATGGCTCCGTAAGTCAGACAACAGCCAGTTCATGATGGGCAGCTCTGGATGCATTGTGACTTGGTGTCCTACGGTTAAGTGTTCAGTCTCTACTAAGGCCCTGTAACAAGCCAAAAGCTGTTTCTCAAAAGGAGAGTAGTTAAATGCAGAGGATGGCAGGGCTGTGCTCCCAAATCCTAAGGATCTGCACTGTGATTCACCAATAGGGGCCTGCCAGAGACTCTAAACCGGACTCCAAAGACCATCTCTGTCTGCCACTGTCGCTTCCAAAACCACTGGCTCTGCCAGATCATATGGCCCACGTGGCAGAGCAGCTTGGACGTCAGACTGAACCTGTTGCAGAGCTTTCTCTTGTTGTGAGCCCTACTCAAAAGGTGTAGCTTTCAAACCACATGATCAATAGGCTGGAGCAGCACACCCAAATGAGGGATATGATGCCTCCGAAACCCAAAGAGGCCCAACAAATGTTGTGCCTCCACTTTACTGTAGGAAGGGCCAGATACATCAACTTATCCTTCACTTTACAAGGAATATTTCAACATCCCCCACACCACCGGAGCCCTAGAAATTTCACTGAAATGTAGGCATATGGACTTTGTCAGAATAATTTTCCACCCTCTAGCATGCAATGGAAACTCTGGTGGCATACAGTGGTTAAGTGCTTCAGCTGGTAACCAAGAGGTCCGCAGTTCGAATCCGCCAGGTGCTCCTTTGAAACTCTATCGGGCATATCTAATCAGTCCTATAGGGTCACTACGAAGCGGAATGGACTCGATGGCAGTGTGTTTGGTTTTTGGGTTAGCATGCAAGTATCTTACCAATAAGTCTAGAGTATTGATACTTCTTTCTTACTATGTTCAGTCAGCATAATGCCATCAATGTAATGGACCAATGTGATGTCTTCTGGAAAGGAAAAGCAATCAAGCTCCCTGAGGACTGAATTATGACATACACCTTGAGAACTGATATACCCCCGAGATAAATTAGTGCAGGTGTATTGCTGGCCTGACCAAGTGACGGCAAACTGCTTCTGGTGGTCCTTTAAAACAGGGATAGAGAAAAAGGCATTAGGGAGATTAATGGCTGCATACTCCGGAAGATATATTAATTTTCAGGCCACATCCCCAAGGAAGCTTCTCTTCCAACTGATTGGCTGATCACATCAGATCACAAAATGGAAGATGATTACATAATTACGGCCAAATCCCTGAGAATCATGGCCTAACTAAGTTAACACGTAACATGAGCCATCACAGTGGTGACGAAAGTGTTCTGACATAGATACTGGTGATGGCTGAATAGGATTGTGAAAGTAGGTAAAGCCACTACATGACACACTTTAAAGCTATTAAAACAAAACTTTATTTAATAAGAAATCTACCAGTTAATACAGTATAAGCTATAAAGTATAAATTGAGCTGGAAAAATACCACAACAAAAGCGAAAAAACGCCCACTGAGGTGAGAAGAAGAAAAAGTCTGGTTCTGAGGCTGATGTTCCCTGGCTGTGAATGAGGAGCTGCTGTGGAGGAGGCATGGCAAGTGGCTCTGCCTCTGGTGCCCGAGGCAGAGCTAGCGGTGGAAGATTTATTAGCCTGTGGGGCTCCAGTGTTGGAGTAGGAGCAGGATCGATATCAGCTGTTTGTCGGGAGCCAGTTGGAGGTGGCCCAGGATGGAGATCCGCCCCTCCAGCTGACTCTTTGTCTAGCGCCATCGCCGGACCTGGTGATGAAATAGCTGGTGGTCTAAGGACTTCCGGTGTTGGTGCAGGAGCAGGTGGTTGAGGAACCATTTCTGTAGGTGGCCCAGGATGGGAATCGGGCCCTCCAGTAGGCTCTTCTCCTGGTGCCGGGGCCAGAGATGGAGATGGACGGCGGTGTGGTATATTGAGCCCTGGTGTTGGTAGAGGTACAGGAGCAGGGTTGACATCAGCCGGTGGCCCAGGAGCCAGCTCTGAATGTAGCCCAGAATAAGAATCTCATTTTCCAGCTTTCTCCCCATTTGGTGCCAGTGCTGGAGCTGGTGATGCTGCTCTGTGGAGTCCCAGTGTTAGGCCAGGCGCATGATGGACCTCACCAGGCGGTCCAGGAGCTGGTTATGGTCTTGGCCCAGGGAAAGAATCTGATCTTTCAGCAGGCTGTCTGTCAGGTGGCAGTGCTCGACTTGCTGATGGAGGACCTGTTGTTGTACCCAGCTCCAATGTTCCTGCAAGAGCGGGATCTGACTCAGGAAGCGGTCCTTGAGTGTGTTCTGGAAGTTGGCCAGGGTAAAAATCCAGCTCTTCTGCGGGCTCTCCATCTGGTGATGGGATAGGCGGTGCTGTATTGAGCGTCGCTGTCTGTACAGGATCAGGATCGACATCACCAGGTGGTCCATGGCCTGGCTCAGGCGGTGGCCCTGGTTAAGAACGTGAACCTCCAGCGGGCTATCCATCTGCTGCCAGAGCTGAAGCTTGGGACAGAATAGCTGTTGCTCTGTCGACGTCTTGTGTTGGAGCAGGAGCTGGATCGATGTCAGCTGGTGTTCCAGGATCTGGTTCTGGAGGTGGCTCACGATGGGAATCCACCTCTCCATCGGACTCTCCATCTGATGCTGCTGATGGACCTGGGGGAAGACCTAGGCTACGTCAAGCTCCAGTGTTGAAACAGGAGCAGAAGCAGGATTGACATCAGCCAGTGGTCCGGGAACTGGTTCTGGAGGTGGCCCAGGATACGAATCTGAGCCTCCATCTGGCTCTTCATCAGGTTCCAGTGCAGGAGCTGGTGATGGAAGCAGTGGTGCTCTGTGGAGCTCTGGTTTTGGTGCAGGAGCAGGATCAACCTCACCAGGTGGTACAGGGGCCGGATCTGGAGGTGGCCCAGGATGAGAATCCCACCCTTCCGGCAGCTCTGGGTCTGGTGGCAGCGATGGAGCTGGCGATGGAATAGCTGGTGCTCTCTGCAGCTCTGGTGTTGGAGCAGCAGAAGGAGCAGGATTAACATCAGCTTGTGGTCCGGGAGCCATATCTGGAGGTGGCCCAGGAGAGGGGTCCACCCCTCCTGCCAGCTCTCCATCTGGTGCCAGTGCTGCAGCCGATGACATAGTAGGCGGTGCACTATGGCACTTCGGCGCTGCTATAGGAACCGAATGTACCCCAGGAGATTGTCCAGGCGCCGGTTCTCGGGGCAAAGATAGCTCTCGAGTTCCTTTTACCATTGGTGCTGGCCCCGGCTCTGGAGCTGCAAGAGGAGAAAGGTTCACCAACATGACTGCCTCTCCTCATGCCTTGCCAATGATGGAAAACACCCACTGCCACAAAGAGAAGCCCATTCCAAGATTTTCCACCCCGGAAAGTCGTCCCAGACTGTGGTCCACCAGAGGAGGGTCTGAAGTTACTCTGAGCTCTGGCTCAACCCCAACCCCTGGGGTTTTTCCGTCGTGCCCCTCCCAAGCTCACATGCAGTCATGCCCAGTCTTCCTCACCCTCTGGCTCTGCCTCAGTGACCTCCATTTGATCCAGCTGTGCCAAGAGAAGTTGGGCACAGCACTCCAGATGTGAGCCTGGCATGTTCACCTGCACATACTCCAGCACGAGCTTTAGGCAGGGGAAGTCTGGGGGCTGATTGAAATCCTCGGAATATTCCTTCAGCCATGTGCCCAGGATAAAAGAGATGGCGCTAGGGATGGGTGGTGAAGAGCAGGGTCAGAGGCCTGGCTTTTCCCACCACACTGCTCTCCCAGGGCACCCTTGCAATGGGCCAGTCCCTCTGCCTGCTCCTGCCCTTCCAAAGGTCAGGACCACCCTGTATCACACCCTCTGGTTATCCTGGCAGTGGCAGGCCTGGTTACTGACAGGGGGCTAGCACAGAGCGCTGTCCCAGGGAACTCCCCATCCATGGTCTGACCAACTCTCCCTCCTTGGGTAGCCTGAATTACATCCATTTCTGTCCCCTGGCCCTCTCCCCACTGGACAGTAACCCGCTAAGGGCACAGAAATGTGTGTCTGCATGTTCATCTCACAGCCCGGCACACAGTAGTGCTTCAGGATTATCTGATGCTGGGTGACACACAGGGTCCGCCCCCTGACCCAGATGTCCAGGCCATAATGCCCCTCCTCTGGAGCGTGTGCACCAGCATGCTGCCTGGTTGTCTGCACATGTGTGAGGGTCTCTTCTCCCATGGACACTGTTCTCCCCTGGAACAGGGGCCCCACATGCAGCTGAGCACCCATGACTGGGGACGGGGATTTTGGAGCAATTGTCTCCACTCCCCAACGCCCCCCCCCACTTCCTGTTTTGGGCCCCAAATACAGAAGGGGGCAACCTGTGATGTGAAGCAATTTTGGGAGGATGAATTGTCTCAGGAGCCTCTCTGAGCCCCCAGCCTCCCCTCTGCTCCCCAGGACACCCAGGTTCCACTCCCGTCTCTCTATGATTGCTTACGTCCTGCAGGGTGCGCCCCTAAACTCATCCCTCTAGTGGAATCTAGATGAATGGGGCCCAGGGTCTGCCAACCCCAATCCAGACACAGGTCCCCTGTAACCTCCGTCCTTTTGCAGAGATAAGAGCCCCTCCTTCTCCACACAAAGTCCACTCACCCTTTCAGCTGCTCCTGGGGTTCACCGTACTCAGCAGAATAGGGGTGGTTACATCCATACCTAGAGGTGGTGTGAGGGTGTCACATCTAAAGCACTGTGGACACTACTTGCTTAAGATGTCTAGTGTTCCTGTCTGACTCTTGGACTGGAATGGAGGCCCAGGAGGGCAGGGCTTCCTATCTGCTTTGTTCACTGAACAATGCTAAATACCCAGAACAGTGTCTGCAACAGTAGGGGTTTCACGGATCATTGGTGAATGAGTGAACCCACCGAGCACCTTCCCAGGTATCTGAGAGTCCTGTAGCCTCTCTTCCAGCCTCCAGGGATCTCTTTTCTGGCTATACCAAGGACAACCCAAAACCAAAAACCAAAACCAGTTCTGTTGATACCAAGGACAAGGACACACTAAATGGAATCTCAACATCCCCTTTACAAATGGGAGGTAGGTTTGCTGAAGGGCACGTAGTCAGTGAGGAGGGAGGCAGACAGCTTCTTCGTGATGGAGAACATGTGAAGATCCCAGCCCCTCCAGCACCCTTTACCATAGGGATGGGCTCCGGGTACACACTTTCTGTGGATTATCGCATGTGTTCCTGACAGTAATTCTAGCTGATTGGACCTTTATCAGCCCACTTCTCAGGGGAGAAAACTGAGGCTCTGAGTGGTGAAGTGGCATTCTCCAGACTCACAGCTGGTAGGGAGTAGAGTCCCCATTGGGCTGTGGAGGGCAGAGTGCTCACCTTTGGAGCAGCCGGTCTAGGACCTGCTGGGTGGTGGCTTAGGTTCTATAGGTTCGCAGAAAGATGTCGATGTAGGAGAAGTCACCCTTTAGGAAAGCGGGCACCAGGAGCTCCACCAGCTTCTCCAGTGAGCCTGCCTTGAAGGTTTTCATCACCCAGGCCTCATCCAGGTCCTCGTTTGAACCACAGACACACTGAGGTGGGACAGAGGAGGGACATATTGTCAGAGGCAACCCCATAAACCACCAGGAGTGTTGGGGGCCCAGAGCTTAGACCAGGCACTCCCTGTCCCTCAGTGACCTGTGGCAGGAGGTGGGACATGAGTGCCTTCAGCAGCAAACAGGACTCGGATTTCCAAGCAGAATTGGAGGTGGGGGCTGATTAGAAACATTAGGAACCTGAAGGGATTTCGTTGACTAAGTAACCATTGTTATCTCCCTGAAGGAAGAGCAGTATCCCAGTGAGTCTTCACGAAACACCCCATTCCAGAGATGAGAAAACAGAGGCTTGGTGATATCCAGTGTCTTCTCGAGGTCACCTGGTCAGAGCCCAGAACTGTCCGACATTAGTGTTCCATGATGTTCCCTCTGTGCTACGTGAAGCCTGCTCTGCCCCTGACTCAGAGGGGAAGGTCTGGTCCAAGCTCACTCCCTCCCAGCTGGAGACAGTGCACACAGCAGACACACCCATGAGATAGGCAAGACATGGATTTTTCTTTCTGTGCGTTAAAGGGGGTTTTGAGAACGTGAAGCTATGGAGTACCCAGATGCATACAAGGTTGAGAGCCTAGAGACCCTGGGATGGGAGAAAGACCCCCGCAAACCTGAGGATCTGAACAGGTGGCCCAGGGAGTGCAAATGTGAATGATCGGTAAAGGACTGAGAGGCAGTTCAGCTTCTTAGGGCCAACAGGTGCCTCGGAGCCACCCTGCAGTTCTGTTGGCCACCCTGACAGCAGACTGGCAAAACAGAAAGGAACCATAATACCTGGAACAGGCTCAATGCAGAGACGTGGCCAGCATCACAAACTGCTGGGCCACGGGACTGCGACCGCTGTTTTGGGGAGTCTGGCTCTAGTGATCCTAACTTGAAATGTGTGCATCCTCCCCGCCAAGCATGCCACTCCTGGGAGTCTGTCCTGGGTGGGTGAGTGTGTGAGGACACACGTAAGCGTTCCTGCAGCCCTGCAGAAGGCATCAGTCTAGGGCCAGCAGCAGAGAGAGGCTCAGTCACTGTGGGGACAGGCCTCCCTTCTGGAACATTCTGCAGCGAGTCAGGCTACAGCCCCTGACCTGAAGGGGTCACGTGATGTGTTCCCTGAGATTACAGGTTGTAGAAAAAGATGTGTCATAGCCTAAGCCCCTCGTTTTAGGATAAAAGAAGCCTGCCAAGTGTGATGATGTGTGAAGCTGGGAGAAGTTGTGCAAGGAGAGCCCAGCCGACTGCTGCCTGAGACCCTGGGGTTGAAAGTTCAACACTAAAACAGCAGCAACAGGCAAAATACGCATGGGCTTATGTGAAGTGAAGACAGTATAAAAACCTCATTTCTGATATTCCTACAACTATGGGAAGAGTGACTTTGTGGCTGGCCAGGGCAGGGAGGGAAGATCATTTTCTTGTGAGGGGACTGGGGACCCTGGAGAGGGAACGTCCTGGGAGTAACCTGAGGTCCACAGGGTGGTGTCTTGGTCATCTTGGGTCCCTGGGTAGGGACGTCACTCCCCTCCCCCTGCACTCACCCAAAACCTGCGGCAGCCCTTCATCGCCTGTTTCTTGGGGTAAACCGAGGAGATGATGCCATTCTCCTTTTCCTTGGGGATCTCCTGCGGGGAGTTCTGCAGAGACAGTGCCGGCAGCAGCCAGGGAGGCGTCAAGAGCCCCTCTGAGCCACCTCCTTCTGTTTCTGCCCCTGAAGCCCTTGTGCCTCCGAGGAGCTCCCAGTTCTCCCATGCTGGATGGGTCTGCCTGGGGGTGTACCATCCAGCCGTGACCATGTCCACGGATAGAGGAATCAACCTCTAATTACTGCAGCAGGATCTGGCAGAAGCTGGGCTGGCACACAGCAGCTGTGGCCCAGGCAATGCCAGCAGGTAGGGCTGCACTTTGACTGCCACACTCAGGGTGAGCTGGATCTCAGAGAAGGTCCAGGTAAGAGTGCTGACTTAGCCTGTGACTCCGACAGTCCCTCCCTACGGCCTCGTCTGAACTGGAACTCCTGGGTAGACTTACATCCCACTGTTCTGTGCGATCAGGGGCGTCAGGGCAGGGAAGTGAAAGAGGCCTCCCCATTTGCCACCCCAGCCCCCAGCCTCCCCAAGGCGCCCAACCTAATGGACTAGGCCCAGCCACGGTCAGACTCAGCCCCATGAACCCAGTGTGGTGAGAGGCCGTGGGTATGGAGCTTGGCGTTGCCCTCAATGTGTGCTAGTCCTGAAGCAGCAGCCCAATTTTCATCATCCTCATTATTACTCCTCCCCTCCCAGATCTCCCCCGGTCACATGGCTCCTCCTGCCCTGACCCCCACCACCTCTCTCCCAAATGGACCCTGCCTCATCCAACAACTTTCTGCCTCATCAGTTCTGTCCACATTTCCTCCCAGCCCCCATTACCAGGGACCCCATGAGGACAAGAGCTGGCATGGCTTGGGGGGTGGTATGACCTTGGGGAGGGGTGTGGGGCTTCCCAGGTGGGTCACAGTGGTGGCCTGGCCTGGATTGGCAACCCTGGGCCACCCTGTGTTACCTTTGGATTCTTTTTGGTAAATGGCCTGAGCTGTCGTGGGTGGGGGATGAGACCATGTCTCAGCCTTCGTGAAAGTGTCGAACTCCTGGGTCTCTCAAGATTTGATACAAGGGAAGATGGGAGACAAGAAGAAAACATGTTTCTAGTTTGAGAGTCTCCACTCAAGTGAGCTGGGTAGCGGGCTGTGTTTTGAATGTGGGTCCCTGGTTACCAGGGTTCCAAGTTCTATGTACTCTGTCGTCAAGGAAGTGAGGTCATGTCCTGGATCTCCTGACTTAGGCCTGATGGCAGATAAAACCTCCCCAATGTCTCCCCTGGGCTGCTGAGTGCTCACCTCTCCCCATGCCATCTCCATACTTGTACACAGTGACACCAAGACAGCCCTCCCCACCCCCACCCCCAGAACCTGAGGAAGGCCTGGGTGTAGCCAGGGCCCCAGCTTTGAGCTGACAGAGCTGGGTTCAGACAAAGGTCATCCTTGTCAACCAGTTTGTGACTGTGAACAAGTCTTTGTGTTTCTCAGAGCCTCCTCAGTCCCCTTACCCACACAATAGGAATCATTCTGGCATCTTCTTCCCAGGGACCTCAGCAGGTATATGTGAGATAACACCTGTAGAACCTGTGGGCTGACTAATCAGGGGTGGATTATCTAATAGGCAAGGTAAGCACAGGGCTTACCTGCTTGCCAGATTATGTGTAATGAACAGTTTCACCTTTTCACATTTTTTCAGCACATCTAATACTCTGCTTCTGGGTATGGCTGGCATCTGTTTCTCCCAACCCCACAGCACCTTCCTACAGAATCAAAGCCTCTTTTCAAATTTACAATCCCTGACGCGGGCAGATGACCCTGGAAGCAAGGTAAACAGGTCTCCTTGTGCTTACTTACTAACCTGTAGTGAAGAATTTCACATGGGTTTTGCCACATCAAAGATGTGGTGTTCACCGTGCTTACCTTGCCTATTGGATAATCTGCCCCTGTAGCTAATGCACAAACTCAGAGATGGAAGAATTTCAAGCAGGTGTGGGAAGCAGCATGGAGTACATCTCCAAACAGGGCTGGGTTCTGGTGGTGTGAGCTTGGGAAATTCACTTCCCCTCTTGGCCTCATTTCCCAGTCAGCACCAGGAGGGGTTTGGAATTAAATGAACATCAGATGGTGTCACCCTCTGCATAAAACCCTCCGATAACTTCCATTATATTTAGAATCTGACCCAGTGCCTCATCTCAGACTAGCGGATACGCAGCCTGCACGATGGCTCCCAACAATCCTACCTCCTGGTCTCCACATCCTGTGTGACCCCCTCCCCTCAGTGTGGATTGGACTCAGGGACTCACTTCTCAAGAGTGTTGTTGTTGTTAAGTGCCATTGAGTCGATTTCAATTCATAATGACCCCATTTGGGGCAATGTTTCTTGGCTCTCTTTTATCCTCTCTCTCTGTTTCTCTCTCAGTCATCTCTGTCTGTCATTTATTTTTCTCTCTCCCTCCAGGCAGCAGCTGTGATGTATGACCTGCCCATGGAGAGACTCATGTGACAAAGACCTGGGGAGGGTCCCGATCAACAGACAGACAGGAGTGAGGCCCCCCAGTCCAAAAGCTCATGGAGTACTGCTGATAACATGGAAGTGAGTAGGGAGCAGATCGTCCGCAGTCAAGACTCAGTTGAGACCACAACCACAGGCTCCTGAGAACTTGGAGAAGTCACCAGGTAAGCCATGCCTGGATTCCTGGCCCACAGAGACTGTGTGCTGTTGTGTGTTGTGAGTCATTAATTTTGGGGGTTCTGTTATCACAGAGCAAGAGAGAACTCCACCAGCCCACCAGGTCATGGGTCCTGGACCTGTTCTCCTCCTCCCTGCCTCCTCTCCTCCTCAGCTCCCTCTAGCTCTACTGGCTGCATTTCAACCACTTCTCTGGACAAACTCACGTCTGTGTCCCAGTCTCCACAACAGCTCTGTCTTCTCCCTGGCACGCTGTCCCCAGACTCGCGCAGGGCTGGTGCCTCCTGTCATTCTGGTCAGACATAAATGTCACCTTAGTGAGGCCTCCTGGACCACAGCCCAGTCTTGTCTCACAGCACCCTGCTTTATTTTCTCTATAAAATATGCTTTTTTCTTTGCATGTGTTTGTTTTCATGCTTTTATCCATCTTCATGTCTCCCCTACAGATTGTGAGTTCCAGCGGACAGGGACCACATGGGTCATTTTCAGAACCAGCTCCTGGAGGACCTGCTGATGTTGATCCTGCTCCTGCACTAACACTGGAGCTCCACAGTGCACCAACTATTCCGTCACCAGCTCCATCACCAGCGTCAGATGGACAGTCAGCTGGAGGCGTAGAGTTCAATCGTAGCCACCTCCTGAATGGCTCCCAGATCACCTCCTGATGTCGATCCGGCTCCTGCTCAACATAAGAGCTCTATAGAACACCAGGTCCTCCATCTCCAGCTCTGCCTCGGTCTCCAGAGGTTGAGCCATTTGCTGCAAGTCCTCCACGGCCACCCCTCATTCACAGCTAGGGAACGTCAGCTCCAGAAACACACCCTTTCTTCAACTCACCTGAGCGGGAATTTCTTTGGTTTGGTGGTAATATTTTCCCAGATCACTTTATACTTCATAGTTTATTCTATTTTAACTGGTAGATTTCTCATAAAATTTGTTTTAATAATTTTTAAGTGTGTAGTATACTGGCTTTATATACTTTTACAATATTATTCAACCATCATCAGTACCCACTTCATAACATTTTCATCACCACTGTGATAGTTAATGTTATGTGTCAGTTTGGTTAGGCCATGATTCTTAGGGGTTTGGCAGAAATTATGTAATCAGCCTCCATTTTGTGATCTGATGTGAGCAGCCAATCATTTGGAAGAGGAGTTTCCTTGGAGGAGTGAACTGCAAATTAACACATCTCCTGGTACCTGGTATGCAGCCATTGATGTGGCCAATGCCTTTTTCTTCATCCTTCTTTTGAAGGACAGGCCCTTTTGGTGAATCACTGCACAGATCTGCAGGATTTTGGAGCAAAGCTGTACCGTTCTCTGCAGGTAACTACTTTCCTTTTTTAATAATTTTTATTGTGCTTTAAGTGAAAGTTTACAAATCAAGTCAGTCTGTCACACACAAGCTTACTCCATACTCCATACTCCCACTAACTCTCCGCCAATGAGTCAGCCTGCTCCCTCCTTCCAGTCTCTCCTTTCGTGACAATTTTGCCAGTTTCTAACCCTCTCTACCCTCCCATCTCCCCTCCAGACAGGAGACGCCAACACAGTCTCAAGTGTCCACCTGATACAAGTAGCTCACTCTTCATCAGCATCTCTCTCCATCCCATTGTTCAGTCCCTTCCATGTCTGATGAGTTGTCTTCGGGAATGGTTCCTGTCCTGGGCCAACAGAAGATTTGGGGACCATGACTGCCGGGATTCTCCTAGTCTCAGTCAGACCATTAAGTCTGGTCCTTTTATGAGAATTTGGGGTCTGCATCCCACTGTCCTCCTGCTCCCTCAGGGGTTCTCTGTTGTGCTCCCTGTCAGGGCAGTCATCGGTTGTGGCCGGGCACCAACTAGTTCTTCTGGTCTCAGGATGATGTAAGTCTCTGGTTCATGTGGTGCTTTCTGTCTCTTGGGCTCATAGTTATCATGTGACCTTGGTGTTCTTCATTCTCCTTTCATCGAGATGGGTTGAGACCGACTGATGCACCTTAGATGGCCGCTTGTTAGCATTTAAGAACCCAGACGCCACACTTCAAAGTGGGATGCAGAATGTTTTCATAATAGAATTATTTTGCCAGTTGACTTAGAAGTCTCTTTAAGCCATAGGTCCCAAACCCCCACCCTTGCTCCGTTGACCTTCGAAGCATTCAGTTTATCCAGGAAACTTCTTAGCTTTTGGTCTAGTCCAGTTGAGCTGACCTTCCCTGTGTTGAGTATTGTCCTTCCCTTCACCTAAAGCAGTTCTTATCTACTAACTAATCAGCAAGTAACCCTCTCCCACCCTCCCTCCCTCCCCCCTCTCGTAACCACAAATGTATATGTTCTTCTCAGTTTGTACTATTTCTCAAGATCTTATAATAGTGGTCTTATACAATATTTGTCCTTTTGCATGTGACTAAATTCACTCAGTATAATGCCTTCCAGGTTCCTCCATGTTATGAAATGTTTCACAGATTGGTCACTGTTGTTTATCGATGCGTAGTATTCCATTTTGTGAATATACCGTAATTTATTTACCCATTCATCCGTTGATGGACACCTTGGTTGCTCCCAGCTTTTTGCTATTGTAAACAGTGCTGCAATAAACACGGGTGTGCATATATCTGTTCGTGTAAAGGCTCTTATTTCTCTAGGTTATATTCTGAGGAGTGGGATTTCTGGGTGTATGGTAGTTCTATTTCTAACTTTTGAAGAAAATGCCAGATAGATTTCCAAAGTGATTGTACCATTTTACATTCCCAGCAGTAGTGTATAAGAGTTCCAATCTCTCCGCAGCCTCTCCAAGATTTATTATTTTGTGTTTTTTGGATGAATGCCAGCCTTGTTGGAGTGACATGGAACCTCATCGTAGTTTTAATTTGCATTTCTCTAATGGCTACTGATCGAGAGCATTTTTCTCATGTATCTGTTAGCTGCCTGAATACCTTCTTTAGTGAAGTGCGTGTTCATATCCTTTGCCTACTTTTTGATTGAGTTGTTTGTCTTTTTGTGGTTGAGTTTTAACAGAATCATATAGATTTTAGAGATCAGGTGCTGGTCGGAGATATCACAGCTGAAAATTTTTTCCCAATCCGTAGGTAGTCTTTTTACTCTTTTGGTGAAGTCTTTAGATGAGCATAGGTGTTTGATTTTTAGGAGCTCCCAGTTATCTGGTTTCTCTTTGTCATTTTTAGTAATGTTTTGTATTCCATTTATGCCTTGTATTATTTTTTATTATTAGGGCTCCTAATGTTGTCCCTATTTTTTCTTCCATGATCTTTATCGTTTTAGTCTTTATGTTAAGTCTTTGATCCACTTGGAGTCAGTTTTTGTGCATGGTGTGAGGTATGGGTCCTGTTTCATTTTTTTGCAAATGGATATCCAGTTATGCCAGCAGCATTTGTTAAAAAGACTCTCTTTTCCCCAATTAACTGACACTGGGCCTTTGTCAAATTATCAGCTGCTCATATGTGGATGGCTTTATATCTGGGTTCTCCATTCTGTTCCATTGGTCTATGTGCCTGTTCTTGTACCAGTACCAGGCTGTTTTGACTACTGTGGCTGTGTAATACATTCTGAAATCAGGTAGAGTGAGGCCTCCCACTTTCTTCTTCTTTTTCAGTAATGCTTTACTTATCCGGGGCTTCTTTCCCTTCCAAATGAAGCTGGTGATTTTTTTCTCCATCACATTAAAAAATGTCATTGGAGTTTGGATCGGAAGTGCATTGTATGTATAGATGGCTTTTGGTAGAAGAGGCATTTTTACTATGTTAAGTCTTCCTATCCAGGAGCAAGGTATGTTTTTCCACTTATGTAGGTCCCGTTTAGTTTCTTGCACTAGTATTTGTAGTTTTCTTTGTATAGGTCTTTTACATCTTTGGTAAGATTTATTCCTAAGTCTTTTATCTTCTTGGGGGCTACTGTGAATGGTATTGATTTGGTGATTCCCTCTTCGTTGTTCTTTTTGTTGATGTAGAGGAATCCAAGTGATTTTTGTATGATTATCTTATAACCTGAGACTCTGCCAAACTCTTCTATTAGTACCAGTAGTTTTCTGGAGGATTCCTTAGGGTTTTCTGTGTATAAGATCATATCATCTGCAAATAGAGATAATTGTACTTCTTTCTTGCCAATCCGGATGCCCTTTATTTCTTTGTCTGGCCTAATTGCTCTGGCTAGGACCTCTAGCACAATGTTGAATAAGAGCGGTGATAAAGGGCGTCCTTGTCTGGTTCCCGTTCTCAAGGGAAATGCTTTCAGGCTCTCTCCATTTAGAGTGATATTGGCTGTTGGCTTTGTATTGATGCCCTTTATTATGTTGAGGAAATTTCCTTCAATTCCTGTTTTGCTGAGAGTTTTTATCATGAATGGGTGTTGGACTTTGTCAAATGCCTTTTCTGCATCAATTGATAAGATCATGTGGTTTTTGTCTTTTGTTTTATTTATATGGTGGATTACATTAATGCTTTTCCTAATATTAAACCAACCTTGCATACCTGGTATAAATCCCACTTGGCCATGGTGGATTATTTTTTTGATATGTTGTTGAATTCTCTTGGCTAGAATTTTGTTGAGGATTTTTGCATCTATGTTCATGAAGGACATAGGTCTGTAATTTTCTTTTTTTGTGGTGTCTTTACCTGGTTTTGGTATCTGGGATATGGTGGCTTCATAGAATGAGTTAGGTAGTATTCCATCATTTTCTATGTTTTGAAATACCTTTAGTAGTAGTGGTGTTAGCTATTCTCAGAATGTTTGGTAGAACTCTGCAGTGAAGCCGTCTGGGCCAGGGCTTTTTTTGGAGGGAGTTTTTTGATTACCTTTTCAATCTCTTTTTTTGTTATGGGTCTATTTAGTTGTTCTACTTCTGATTGTGTTAGTTTAGGTAGGTAGTGTTTTTCTAGGAATTCATCCATTTCTTCTAGGTTTGCAAATTTGTTAGAGTACAATTTTTTGTAATAATCTGACATGATTCTTTTAATTTCAGTTGGGTCTGTTGTGACATGGCCCATCTCATTTCTTATTTGGGTTATGTGTTTCCTTTCCTGTATTTCTTTAGTCAATCTGCCAAATGGTTTATCAATTTTGTTAATTTTTTCGAAGAACGAGCTTTTGACTTTGTTAATCCTTTCAATTGTTTTTCTGTTCTCTATTTCAGTTAGTTCAGCTCTAATTTTTATTATTTGTTTTCTTCTGGTGCCTGATGGATTCTTTCGTTGCTTGCTTTCTATTTGTTCAAGTTGTAGGGACAGTTCTCTGATTTTGGCTCTTTCTTCTTTATGTATGTGTGCATTTATCGATATAAACTGACCTCTGAGCCCTGCTTTTGCTGTGTCCCAGAGGTTTGGATAGGAAGTATTTTCATTCTCATTGCATTCTATGAATTTCTTTATTCCCTCCTTAATGTCTTCTATAAGCCAGTTGTTTTTGAGCAGGGTATTGTTCAGTTTCCAAGTATTTGATTTCTTTCCCTGATTTTTCTGTCATTGATTTCCACTTTTATGGCCTTGTAGCCTGAGTAGATGCTTTGTAATATTTCGATGTTTTGGATTCTGCAAAGGTTTGTTTTATGACCTCATGTGTGATCTATTGTAGAGAATGTACCGTGTGCACTAGAAAAAAAACTATACTTTGCAGCTGTTGAATGGAGTGTTGTGTATAAGTCTGTGAGGTCAATTTGGTTGATTGTAGCAATTAGGTCTTCCGTGTCTCTATTTAGCTTCTTACTGGAAGTCCTATCCTTCTTGGAAAGTGGTGTGTTGAAGTCTCCTACTGTAATTGTGGAGGTGTTTATCTCACTTTTCAGTTCTGTTAAAGTTTTCTTTATGTATCTTGCCGCCGTGTCATTGGGTGCATAAATATTTAATATGGTTATATCTTCCTAGTCAATTGTCCCTTTAATCATTATGTAGTGTCCTTCTTTATCCTTTGTGGTGGATTTAACTTTAAAGTGTATTTTGTCAGAAATTAATATTGCTATTCCTGCTCTTTTTTGCTTGTTGTTTGCTTGATATATTTTTTTCCATCCTTTGAGTTTTAGTTTGTTCGTGTCTCTATGTGTAAAGTGTGTCTTTTGTAGGCAGCATATAGACGGATTGTGTTTCTTTATCCAGTCTGAGACTCTCTGTCTCTTTATTGGTGCATTTAGTCCATTTACATTCAGCGTAATTTTAGATAAGTATGTGTTTCTATGTGTTTAGTGCTGTCATTTTGATCCCTTTTTTTGTGTGTTGTTGACAATTTCCTTTTTCCATTTGCTTTTTTGTGCTGAGACGTTTTTCTTTGTAAATTGTGTGTTTCTCATTTTCATAGTAGTTGAATTTATGTTGGTTGAGTTGTTATGTTTTTCTTGGTTTTTATTTTGAGTTATGGAATTGTTAGACCTCTTTGTGGTTACCTTAATATCTACCCCTATTTTTCTAAGTAAAAACCTAACTTGTATCGTCGTATATCGCCTTGTTTTCCTCTCCATATGGCAGTTCTATGCCTCCTGTATTTAGTCCCTCTTTTTGATTTTTTTTTTTTACATAATCACTTCAATGATTCCCTGTTTTGAGCATTTTTTTCTTTTTAAAATTAATCTTAATTTGTTTTTGTGATTTCCCTATTTGAGTTGATATCAGGATGTTCTGTTCTGTGACCTTGTGTTGTGTTGATATCTGATATTACTGATTTTGTGACCAAACAATTTCCTTTAGTATTTCTTGTAGCTGTGGTTTGGTTTTTGCAAATTCTCTAAGCTTGTGTTTATCTGTAAATGTCTTAATTTCGCCTTCATATTTGAGAGAGAGTTTTGCTGGATATATGATCCTTGGCTGGCAGTTTTTCTCCTTCAGTGTTCTATATGTGTCATCCCATTGCCTTCTTGCCTGTATGGTTTCTGCTGAATAGTCTGAACTTATTTTTATTGATTCTCCTTTGTAGGAGACCTTTCTTTTATCCCTGGCTGCTTTTAAAATTTTCTCTTTATCTTTGGTTTTGGCAAGTTTGATGATAATACGTCTTGGTGATTTTCTTTTTGGATCAGTCTTAAATGGGGTTCGATGAGCATCTTGGATAGGTATTCTTTCGTCTTTCTTGATGTCAGGGAAGTGTTCTGCCAACAGATCTTCAACTGTTCTCTCTGTGTTTTCCGTTATTCCTCCCTGTTCTGGAACTCCAATCACACGCAAGTTATTCTTCCTGGTAGAGTCCCACATAATTCCTAGGGATTCTTCATTTTTTTATATTCTTTTATCTGATTTTTTTTCTAGATATATTGGTGTCAATTCCCCGGTCCTCCAGATCTCCCACTCTGCATTCCAATTGCTCGAGTCTGCTCCTCTGACTTTCTATTGCATTGTCTAATTCCGTAATTTTATTGTTAATCTTTTGGATTTCTGAATGCTGTCTCTCTATGGATTCTTGCAGCTTATTAATGTTTCCACTATGTTCTTGAATAATCTTTTTGATTTCTTCAACTGCTTTATCAGTGTGTTCCTTGGCTTTTTCTGTAGGTTTCCTTATTTCATTTATGAGGTCACCCCTGATGTCTTGAAGCATTTTGTAAATTAGTTTTTTATATTCTGCATCTGGCAATTCCAGGATTGTATCTGCATTTGGGAAAGATTTTGATTCTTTAGTTTGGGGAGTTGTGGAAACAATCATGGTCTGCTTCTTTATGTGGATTGATATCGACTGCTGTCTCTGAGCCATCTATAAGAAATTGTAATGATTTATTTTATATTTGCTCACTGAGTCTTGTTTTGTTTTCTTTCAATATACGTAGATGGGCTACTAGATTGCACTGTCTTGATTATTGTAGCCCTTGAATCACTTATGTCCTATTACAAGCTGGTTTGGGCTGTTACCAGATATAGAAGCCTAAGAGTCCATTCACTATTCTTGAGTAGAATCTGATTTTGGGTCACCAAGTGTTTGATGCAGACTGTCACCTATCCACCTAGAGGAGTAGTGGTAATAGTTGCATGCACCAGATTCTAGTGGCAGGAGGGGGTCACACTGCATGGGGGGCAGGATGCTGACAGGCTTCCCCCAAGTGCCAGTGAGGTAGGTGTGTCTCTCTTCCTAAAGCACTTTGGTGGGTGGGCTCTGCAGATGTACCTTAGACACCCAATGCATGCACCTCTACAGATTGGTATGTGTCACCATCCTCAGACCCCTAAGGCAGGAGGCTAGGTGGTCTAGGGGGGAGCTTCAGCCCTCAGGTCCCCGATGTAGGTCAGTGAGGGCTCTGTTTAATATGCAGAGATATCAGACTTGGGAAACATGTCTTTTCAGTAATCCGCTAAAACAATTACAGTCAGATCACTATCAGATTTGCCTTTGCATTATAATAGCCACCTTGTTCCCTGTAGGGATGAAATCCCAAGACTGTGGATCTCATATGCCTGGCTGGAGCTGGTTCTGTATTTTTAGTCCAATTTCGGGAAGTCAGGGAAGGATTTTTGGTCCCTTGGTTTTTTGTTGCTGCTTCTGTCTGGCCAGGAGGAAAAGACCAAAAGATAAAAAAACGGCAGAGCACTTCACTCTCTGGCTCAGAAAATTCCAGTGTTAATGAAGCTGCTTGGGAAGGGGAGGGGAGGGATCAGAAAAATAGGAGAGGGTAGCACCCTGGAATATAGACAAAGTTACTTATCTTGCTTGGTGATGACTGTTTTATCTGAGATTCCCGAGGGGTGTGTAGCCTGTGTGCATTGGCTGGGTCGAGATTGCCCCTGAGGGTCAGGCCTGCGTCCTGTGTTTGTGCTGTCTCAGAAGCCGTGGACAGTTCCTCCGCTCCCAGTCCAAAGCCCAGTGCCAAGGTTCCCAGGCTGGGATGCCGCACTCCAGGCTCCCAAACCAGTCACTGCCTCCCGGTGACTTCTCCTGTCAGCTGCGTTGCTGCACTGCCTGCGTGCACTGGCTGGGCTTCCCCCGAGGTCAATTCCGGGGGCTAGGGCTGGTTCCCCTGTTTGTGCTGTCTCAAATTCAGATTCAGGAGGCGGGGCCAGGATGGCTAACTAGTTAGAAGCTTCCCCTGAACCCTCTTGCAAAAAAGACCCGAAAAAACAAGTGAATCGATTATATATATGACAATCTACGAACCCTGAGGATCAAACACAGAACTAAGGAATCGATCTGAGTGACAGAGGAGCAAGAGACAGTGCAGAAGCAGTGACGAGTTGCCGAGCCCACACAGCACCTCAGCTCCGATTCCTCGGCACCGTTCTTCAGTGCAAATGTGGCAGGGCTGATGGTGGTTTCCTGAGAAACAGCAGATTCAGCAAAAGAATGCAAGCTAAGTGGCACACCCCTGACCCTGTGGTGTGTCTACAGCAGGGCTGGCCACAGCATTTTAGAAGCAGCTGCTTCAGTGAAAAAAGGCAAATGAAGTGCCGGCACCCCAACCCCCTGGTGTGACAGCCGCTGGTCTGGCTGTGGAGTTTAGGACAAAGCTGCTTTAGCGGAAGAAGGCAAGCACGGAATGCAGCTCTAACCCCCTGGGGCCATGTTGGTGGGTACCAGCCAGTGCACACAGGCTACATGCATCCTGGAATCTGTAATAAAAGAGCACTCTCGGTACAAGATACGTGATTTTGTCTAATTTACCACATGGATCTAATAGCTCTTCCTTCTGAAAGTACTCTCTCCTATCTATCTGATCCCTCCCGCCTCTGCGCAGCAGGCTTCATTAGGAGGTGAATTCCCTGGGCCTGGGATAGAATCTGTTGCACCCTCTCTGAGCCATTCTCCAGGCCTGGGAGATGGAGCCAATTAACAAACATGGGGAAAATACTTTCCCAACTCCCCTAAACTGGAAGCTCAGAGCAGAAGTGACTCCAGTCCAGGCATAAGTGATCCACAGACTTTGGCTTTCACCCCTACGTGGATCCAGGTGGCTATTATAATGCATGGGCAAATCTGTTAGAGATCTGACTGTAATGGTTTCAGCTGTGTGGTGGAGAGGCAGGTTTTGGAGGTGTGAAACCACTCTGCCTATTAAGTAGAGCCCTCACCTACCCACAGCAGGAACCTGAGGGCTGAGGCTCCACCCATGCCACCTAGCCACTCATGAAAGGGGTCTGAGGATAGTGGTACCTACCAGTCTTTACAGGGATAAGCACTGGGTGCCTAAGGTACAGCTAAATAGCCCACCCACCAGAGCACTCTAGAGAACAGAGACTCTCCTTCCTCACTGCCACTTGGGGGAAGACTGTCAGCACCCTGCCATCCTCAGAGTGTGACCCCCTGCTGCTACCAGAAACCAGTGCATACAACCATTATCACTACCCCTCTAAGATAGTAGGTGAGAGCCTACACCACACACTAGGTGACTGACTGTCAGGACACCTGAGCTGAATCTACACAAGAATAGTGAATGGACTGTTAGGCTTATATACCTGGTAACAGCTCTAACCATCTGGTAACAAGACATTAGTGCTTCAAAAAAAAAAAGGCTCCAGTACTCAAGATAGCACACTCTAGTAGCCTATTTGGGTATATTGAAACAAAACAAAGCAAGAAGCTAGGACACAGTGAGAAAACATAAAATAAATTATTACAAGAACTTACAGATGGCTCGGAGACAGCAGTTGATATCAAATCACATAAAAGAAGCAGACTGTGCTGGCTTCAGCAAACTCCCAAAAACAGAGAATCAAGGACTCTGCCGGAGGAAGATGTATTCCTGGAATTGCCAGATGTACAATACAAAAGATTAATATAGAGAACACATGAAGACATCAGGGATGATATCAGGCAATATACAGAAAAGCCAAGGAACACACAGATAAAGCAGTTTAGAAATTAAGATTATTCAAGAACATAATGAAAAATTAATAAGCTGCAAGAATCCATAGAGACAGCATTCAGAAATTGACAAGATTAACAATAAAATTATAGAATTAGACAACACAATAGGAAGTCAGAGTAACAGAATTGAGGAGGTGGAATGCAGAATCACGTCAGACTCTATCAAGAAGAATAACTTGTGAGTGATTTGCATACAAGAACAGGGAGGGATAAGAGAAAATACAGAGGGAATTGTTGAAGGCGTGTTGGCAGAAAACTTCCCTGACATAGTGAAAGATGAAAGGATATCTATCCTAGAACCCCATACACTGTAGGTCCCAAAAGAAAGTCACCAAGACATATCATCATCATTCTTGCCAAAACCAAAGATAATGAGAAAATTTTAAGAGCAGCCAGGGATAAGCAAAAACATCATCTACAAAGGAGAATGAATAAGAATAAGTTCGGACTACTCGGCAGACACAATGTAGGCAAGAATGCAGTGGCAGGACATATATCGAGCATCGAAGGAGAAAAATTGCCAGCCAAGAATCATATATCCAGCGAAACTCTCTCTCAAATATGAAGGCGAAATGAAATCATTTCCAGATAAACACAAGCTTAGGGAATTTGTAAAAACCAAACCAAAAGTACAAGAAATAATAAAGGGAATTCTCTAGTTAGAAAATCAATAATGTTAGTTATCAACAGAGCACTAGGACACAGAACAGAGCATTCAGACATCAACTCAGATAGGGAAAGCACAAAAATAAAGATTAAAAAAAGCTGAAAACAGAGAATCAGTGATGTCATTATGTGAAAGATGACAATAATCAATAAAGAGGGACTAAATAAGGTAGCCCCCACGTGTGTGTTGCTGTGATGCTGGAAGCTAGCCGCTGGTATTCAGACACCAGTAGGGTAACCCATGGAGGACAGGTTTCAGCTGAGCTTCCAGACTAAGACAGACTAGGAAGAGGGACCCGGCAGTCTACTTCTGAAAAGAATTAGCCAGTGAAAACCTTATGAATAGCAGTGGAACATTGTCTGATATAGTGCTGGAAGATGAGCTCCCCAGGTTGGAAGGCACTCAGAAGATGACTGGGGAAGGCCTGCCTCCTCAAAGTAGAGTGGACCTTAATGATGTGGTTGGAGTAAAGCTTTCGGGGCCTTCATTTGCTAATGTGGCATGAGTCAAAATGAGAAGAAATAGCTGCAAACATCCGTTAATAATCGGAACCTGGAATGTATGAAGTATGAATCTGGGAAAATTGGAAATTGTTAAAAATGGAATGCATAAACATCGATACCCTAGGCATTAGTGAACTGAAATGGACTGGTATTGGCCATTTTGAATTGGACAATCATATAGTCTACTGTGCTGGCAATGACAACTTGAAGAGGAATGGTATTGCATTCACTGTCAGAAAGAATGTTTCAAGATCTATCCTGAAGTACAACGCTGTCAGTGATAGGATAATATCCATATGCCTACAAGGAAGACCAGTTAATGCGACTGTTATTCAAATTTACGTACCAACCACTAGGGCCAAAGATGAAGAAATAGAAGATTTTTATCAGCTGCTGCAGTCTGAAATTGATTGAACATGCAGTCAAGATGCTTTGATAATTACTGGTGATTGGAATGCGAAAGATGGAAACAAAGAAGAAGGATCAGTAGTTGGAAAATACGGCCTTGGTGATGAACAATGTGTGAAAAATGTCAGAGATCGAATGATAGAATTTTGCAAGACCAGGGACTTCTTCATTGCAAACATTTTCCTTCACCAACATAAATGGTGACTATACACATGGACCTCGCCAGATGGAACGCAGAGAAATCAAATTGACTACATAAAAAAAAAAAAAAATTTTTTTTTTTTTTTGTGGAAGAGACGATGGAAAAGCTCAATATCATCAGTCAGAACAAGGCCAGGGGCCGACTGTGGAACACACCATCAATTGCTCATATGCAAGTTCAAGCTGAAACTGAAGAAAATCAGAGCAAGCCCACGAGAACCAAAATATGACCTTGAGTAAATCCCACCTGAATTTAGAGACCATCTCAAGAATAGATTTGACGCACTGAACACTAGTAACCAAAGACCAGACGAGTTGTGGAATGACATCAAGGACATCAACCATGGAGAAAGCAAGAGGTCACTGAGAAAACAGGAAAGAAAGAAAAGACCAAGGTGGATGTTAGAGGAGACTCTGAAACTTGCTCTTGAGCGTCGAGCACCTAAAGCAAAAGGAAGAATTGATGAAGTAAAAGAACTGAACAGAAGATTTCAAAGGGGCTCTCGAGAAGACAAAGTAAAGTACTATAAGAACATGTGCAAAGAGCTGGAGTTGGAAAACCAAAAGGGAAGAACACGCTCGGCCTTTCTCAAGCCGAAAGAACTGAAGAAAAAATTCAAGCCTTGAGTTGCAACAGTCAAGGATTCCATGGGGAAAATATTAAACGACGCAGGAAATATCAAAAGAAGATGGAAGGAACACACACAGTCAGTATACCAAAAAGAATTAGGCGATATTCAACTATTTCAAGAGGTGGCATATGTCAGGAACCGATGGTACTGAAGGAAGAAGTCCAAGCTGCTCTGAAGTGATTGGCGAAAAACAAGGCTCCAGGAATTGATGGAATATCAATTGAGATGTTTCAACAAACAGATGCAGCACTGGAGGTGCTCACTCATCTATGCCAAGAAATATGGAAGACAGCTTCCTGGCCAACTGACTGGAAGAGATCCATATTTATGCCTGTTCCTAAGAAAGGTGATCCAACCGAATGTGGAAATTATAGAACAATATCATTAATATCACACACAAGCAAAATTTTGCTGAAGATCATTCAGAAACAGCTGCAACAGTACATCAACAGGGAACTGCCAGAAATTCAGACCGGTTTCAGAAGAGGACGTAGAACCAGGAATATCATTGCTGATGGCAGATGGATCCTGGCTGAAAGCAGAGAATACCAGAAGGATGTTTACCTGTGTTTTATTGACTATGCAAAGGCATTCGACTGTGTGGATCATAACAAATTATGGATAACATTGCGAAGAATGGGAATTCCCGAGCACTTAATTGTACTCATGAGGAATCTTTACATAGGTCAGAGGCAGTTGTTCAGACAGAACAAGAGGATACTGATTGGTTTAAAGTCAGGAAAGGTGTGCGTCAGGGTTGTATTCTTTCATCATGCCTATTCAATCTGTACACTGAGCAAATAATACGAGAAGGTGGACTATATGAAGATGAACAGACGTCAGGATTGGAGGAAGGCTCATTAACAACCTGCATTATGCAGATGACACAATCTGGCTTGCTGAAAGTGAAGAGGACTTGAAGCACTTACTAATGAAAATCAAAGACCACAGCCTTCAGTATGGATTGCACCTCAACATAAAGAAAAACAATCCTCAGAACTGGTCCAATGAGCAATATCATGATAAACAGAGAAAAGATTGAAGTTGTCAAGGATTTCATTTTACTTGGATCCACCATCAATAGTCATGGACGCACCAGTCAAGAAATCAAAAGACGCATTGAATTGGGTAAATCTGCTGCAAGGGACCTCTTTCAATTGTTGAAAAGCAAAGGTGTCACCTTGAAGACTAAGGTGCGCCTGACCCAAGCCATGGTATTTTCAATTGCATCATATGCATGTGAAAGCTGGACAATGAATAAGGAAGACTGAAGAAGAATTGACGCCTTCGAATTGTGGTGTTGTCGAAGAATATTGAATATACCGCGGACTGCCAAAAGAATGAACAAATCTGTCTTGGAAGAAGTACAGCCAGAATGCTCCTTAGAAGCAAGGATGGCGAGACTGCATCTTACATACTTTGGACATGTTGTCAGGAGGGATCAGTCCCTGGAGAAGGGCATCATACTTGGCAGAGTACAGGGTCATTGGAAAAGAGGAAGACCCTCAACAAGGTGGATTGACACAGTGGCTGCAACAATGAGCTCAAGCATAACAATGATTGTTAAGGATGCTTAGGACCAGGCAGTGTTTCGTTCTGTTGTGCATAGAGTTGCTATGAGTTGGAACTGACTCGACAGCGCCTAACTACAACAACAACAACAAGGAAGATCAGTTAATGCAACTATTATTCAAATTTACACACCAACCACTAATGACAGAGATGAAGAAATTGAAGATTTTTACCAATTCTGCAGCCTGAAATTGATCAAATATGCGATCAAGATGCATTGGTAATTACTGGTGGTTGGAAGGAGAAAGTTGGAAACACAGATGAAGGATTAGTAGTTGAAAAATATGGCCTTGGTGATAGAAACTATGTGGGAGATTGCATGATAGAATTTTGCAAGACTAGTAAACTATTCATTGCAAATACGTTTTCTCAGCAACATAAATGATGACTACACACGTAGACCTTGCCAGATGGAATACAAAGGAATAAAATCGACATATGTGGAATCTACGTATGTGGAGACAACTGAGACATTCAGTATCATCAGTCAGTACAAGGCTGGGGCTGACTGCAGAGCAGGCCATCAATTACTCATATGCAAGTTCAAGTTGAAGGTGAAGAAAATTAAAACAAGTCCACAAGAGCCAAAGTACACCCTTGAGTATAGCCACCCTGAATTTAGAGACCATCTCCACAACAGATTTGATGCATTGAACACTAATGAATGAAGAGCAGATAAGTTGTTGGATCATGCATAAAGGACATCATACATGAAGACAGCAAAGGTCCTTAAAAAGACAAAAAACAAAAAGACCAAAATGGATGTCAGAAGAGACTCTGAAACTTACTCATGAACATCCTGTAGCTAAAGGAAATGGAAGAAATGATGAGTAAAAGAGCTGAACAGAAATTTTCAAATGGCATCCAAGACGACAAAGTAAAGTTTATAATGAAATGTGCAAGACCTGGAGTTAGAAAAACAAAGGGAAGAATAAGCTCGGCACTTCTCAAGGTGAAAGAATTGAAGAAAAAATTCAAGCCTCAAGGTGCAATTTAGAAGCATTCTACAGGTAAAAAACTGAACAAGCAGGAAGCATCAAAAGATGATGGAAGGAATACACAGAATCAGTGTACCAAAAATAACTGGTCAAAATTCAACTATTTCAGGAGGTAGCATATGATCGAGAACCAATGGTACTGAAGGAAGATGTCCAAGCTGCACTGAAGGCATTGGTGGAAAACAAGGCTCCAGGAGTTGAGGGGAAATCAATAGAAATGTTTCAACAAGCAGATAAAATGCTGGAAGCACCCACTCATTTCTACCAAGAAATTTGGCAACAGCTACCTGGCCAACCGACTGGAAGAGATCCATATTCATGCCCATTCCAAAGAAAGGTGATCCAACAGAATGCAGAAATTATTGAACAATATCATTAATATTGTAATAAGTAAAATTTTCCTGAAGATAACTCAAAAATGGTTGCAGCAGTACATTGCCAGGGAGCTGCCAGAAATTCAAACTGGATTCAGAAGGGGATGTGGAATGATGTCAGATGGACCTTGGCTGAAAGCAGAAAATACTAGAACAATGTTTACCTGTATTTTATTGACTATGCAAAGGCATTAGTCTGTGTGGATCACAACAATTTATGGATAACATTGCCAAGAGTGGGCATTCTAGAACACTTAATTGTGCTCATGAGAAACCTGTACATAAAGCAAGAGGCTGTCTTTAGAACAGTACAAGTGGATACTGCATGACTAAAAATCAAGAAAGGTGTGTGTCAGGGTTGTATCCTTTCACCATATTTATTTAATCTGTATGCTAAGTAAATAATCTGAGAAGCTGGACTATACGAAGAAGAACAGGGAATCAGTATTGGAGGAAGACTCATTAACATCCTGCCATATACACATGACACAACCTTGCTTGCTGAAAGTGAGAGGACTTGAAGCACTTACTGATGAAGACCACAGCCTTTAGTATGATTTATACCTCAACAGGAAGAAAACAAAAATCCTCACAACTGGACCAATAAGCAACATCACGATAAAGGAAGAGAAGACTGACGTTGTCAAGAATTTCATTTTATTTGGATCCACAATCAACGTCTACCGAAGCAGCAGTCAAAAAATCAAAAGATGCACGGCACTGGGAAAATCTGCTGCAAGAGATCTCTTTAAAGTGTCAAAAAGCAAAGATGTCACTTTAAAGTCCTTAAGGACTAGAGTATGCCTGACCCAAGCCATGGTGTTTCCAATTGCTTCATATGTGAAAGCTGGACAATGAATAAGAAAGACCGAAGGAGAATTGATGCCTTTGAATTATGGTGTTGGCGAGGAATATTGAATATACCACAGGCTGCCAGAAGAAGGAATAAGTTTGCCTTGAAAGAAATACAACCAGAATGCTCCGTAGAAGCAAGGATGGCGAGACTTTGTCTTGCTTATTTTGGACATGTTATCAGGAGAGACCAGTCCCTGGAGGATATCACGCTTGGTAAAGTAGAATATCAGGGAGAAAGAGGAAGCCCCTCAATGAGATGGATTGACACAGTGGCTGCAACAGTGAGCTCAAGCATAACAATGATTGTGATGGTGACACAGGACTGGGCAATATTCTTTCTGTTGTACCTAGGGTCACTATGAGTCATAATTGACTTGACAGCGCCTAAGCACAACAACACCACCTTTCAATCATCATTTCACCCTGTTCTCCTCTCAGACCTAGTTAAACTATTTTCTCTTCCCCAGTGTTCCATGCTTCCGTGCTTTTTATATGGCCTGTTCCCCAGGCCTGGAATACCCTTGGCTGGAAGCTCTTACTAGTTCTTTGGAATTCAGTTAAGGCATTACTTCTTGCAAAAATTCTTCCCTGTTTCCATCAATCAGAAGTGGTGGTCCTATTTGCTTTCTTGCCATGATGTGTGCCTCACTTGCAATACAACACTTTTTAATCTTGAATTGTGATGGCTTACTTCTCTTCTAAAATGAGCTGAAAGACAGGGCTCATGGAGTGTGTTTGTTGAATGAATGAGATCTGATCCCTCACCTTAGGCGTGCTCCTAATTACCTGTGCTGCCCTCCAAAGGTTACCTGCTTTCCAGCTCCAAATCTGTAACTGTAAAACACAAGGGTTGGGTGGACCACGTGGAATCTCCAGCTCTGTTATCATGCTCTTATACCAGTTTGGAGTTTCCAAATATTTTGTTCAGTAAGAACTTTGTCCATTTATATTTATGTTGTTTATTACATGTATACAACATGATGTTTCCTTACATAAGCCATTCTCTTTCCTTTGTGGCTAAGCTTGCTTATTGTGAACTCTCCTTCTAAAAAATAAACTTCTTGGGAGTGGTTCAAGGAGTTTTGACTGTATTTATAACGTTTTCTTTCATGAGTTGAAGGGGGGGCTATAGAAGGCTATATCGTATATTACCTACACATTCCTTAAGTCTGAAATATTTTTTTAAAAAGTAACAACCTATAGAGACCATGAAGAAAATCATTTTATCTAAGCTGTGCCTTGTGTGTTAGGTTAAATCTAAATCTGTACAGGATTACACTGGATGACAAAAAAAAAAAAAAAAAAAGCAACAGTAATTAAAACACAACTAAAACTCTTTGGTGTCAAGTTGATTCTGACTCATAGAAACGCTGCCCTATAGAGTTTCCAAAGAGCCTCTGGTGGATTCGAACTGCAGACCTTTTGGTCAGCGGTCATAGCACTTAACCTCTACGCCACCAGCATTTCCAAAAGACAGACACATAGGTATAAAATGTTAGAGAGTAAATTTTTGGATAACCTGTGAGTCTTTGTGAATGAAATCAATTGCATTTAGAGAAGCTGTTTATTGCTAGAGAGATAAAAGTGTAATTAGCAATTATAAAGGAGTCTACAGAGGTTTTGCTCACAACAGACCAATGGGCAGATTTCTGGGGACTTGGCAAATTGGTGGGGTGTTTTATCTTATCTCTTTCTTTTCTTTTCAAATATACCCAAATCTCTTGTTCAGCAATTTCTGGGGGGAAGAAAAGTGCTTGCGATCACTCGGGGTTTATATCACATCCTAACATAGCCATTTCCTGAGACAGAATAGTCGAGTTATGTATGTGAGGCAAGTAGACTGAGAAACAGGAAATGAATGAGGGCCTGGATGTCCTTTTTACAAATTCATATCCTCAGGTAAGCATCTCTTTGCTTCCTGTTCCCTCTCTTTATAATGATGACACCCATAAAGAGAAAAACAAATGTTTTTTTCCTAGTTAAAAGTTCACATTATTCATGCTAGTTAAATATCAGTGAAATCTGTCCTTATTTTACCCAATAGATAGAGCTACAAGTTTACAAGGCAAAAAACATTCTTCCCCCATTTGGATGCTGTGAAATATATTTTTTAAAGCGTCAGAGCTGGAAAGAAGCTAGTTTGAAGGCTCATGCATTGGGCTTCCGTATTTTTGGTGTCACAAATAAAGTCACTTTAGAAAAAGATGGCTGTTGTTAGCAGAGCATTCTGAGGGGACCTCACTAATTGAGTTAAAAACTGAGTCAAGCTCCACTGCATTACACATCATTCCGTAGAAAAACTCTGTGCAACAACAGCATCCCGATGCCTTATGAAAAATAATAATAATAATAATAATGACAGAACTTCATACAATCCCAGTAAAGAGAACTGAGAATCTCCTGGAGTTTTATAAAATGGAATGGCCCTCCTTTATTTAGCCAGCATGGCAAACTAATAGCATAGGTCTTTTACTTGAGGGCTTGCCTATGTGTGGATGCTTTCTATCAGGAGGTCCAGTTTGGACTCCCATTTAACCAATACTGACTTCAGGATTGTTACATGAGAGAGGTTAACAGGAGGCTCTGGGGTGGGTCCTGGGAATCTGCATTTTAACAAGTACCCCTGGTGACTCTGTTACACACTTTGGGAAAAGCCTCAGAGAATAACTGTTACTGATATTCAACCAGGAATTTGCTTTTGGTAAGAGGGGCATAGAATAAGTGAAGATATCACTAGAGAGCTGGTCAGCTTGGCATGGGTAACAAAGATAATAGGTTCTTTCTGAAATATTTAGCTAATCAACTGGAATGAAACTGAGTTATGGACCTGGCTTTTCAATTTGTACCGCTGAACTGTCCTTGGTGTATTTATTTCCTATGAGTTATTTTTGGCCTTTCTTATCTATTCTCACATATTGTGTGCAAAATGCCCTGTTTTCACAGTCTTCACGTCATTAGTGTTCTGTGTTGCAGAGCTGACTGTTCCTTGTGAAAGAATGACTCCATTGATCTAGGAACTTATGCAGGTGTTCTCACACATGCTGGATAGCAAATCACCTGCGGAGCTTTTTAAACCTATAGCTACGCAGGTTCCACGCCTCACCCCAATCAGAATCTCTGGGCACAGGGGCCCAAAATCTATACCCTTAAAAACCTTTACTGTACAGCCACGCTTGAGAACCACTGATGTAATGATAAACCCCAAATCAAACCCATTGCCATTGAGTTGATTGTGACTCATAGCGATCCTATACGACGGAGTAGAACTGCCCCCATAGGGTTCCCAAGGTTGTAACCTTCACAGAAGCAGGTCACCACATCTTTCTCCCATGAAACGGCTGGTGGATTTAAACCACTAATCTTTTGGTTAACAGTCGACCCCTTTACCACTGAGCCACCAGGACTCCTCCAGTTTAATGCTAAAACCAACCCAAACCAAACTCATTGCCATCAAGTTGATTCCGACTCATAGCGACCTTAGAAGACAGCAAAGGAGATTTTCGTTGAGACTTCAAATGTGTTTTTCTTGCTTGGACATCTGTTTATTCCTGCTGTAACCAGAACCGGTGCTATACTTGATTTAATGTGCTCCCAGAAACTCTGAATTTTGTGCTATGCCTGGCCTGGTACTGAGCAATGTGATGAACAATGTCCAAGGTTACTCACTGGGCTTCACTTCTAGCACTAAGACACACTGACAAGGACGAAAGTTCGCTGTAAGTGGCAGTTTAGTCCCCTTGATGAATAGTGAGAGAGAACTGCTTGAAGCAATGTGGTGGAATATCACACCACCTGGTCTGAAGGCTTTAGAGAATTTAGCACTTAGACTCTTGAGCCACATCAGTACAACAAACTGGGTAATAAGAGCTTGGCTATGCTGAACCACAAAGCTTCTAGATGGCCACTCTGTACACTAAGTTCAGGTCAAGTTTGAGAGATTTTAGAGGCAATGGGCTTCTTGACGTCCTGACTCTGGAATTACAGAAGAGCATCTGGGAAAATTTTTAAGACTTCTAAGGCAGGTTTGCTATGGCTGCTAACCAAAAGGCCAGCAGTTTGAATCTACCAGGTGCTCCTTGGAAACTCCACAGGGCAGTCCTACCCTGTCGTATAGGGTCGCTATGAATCGGAATGGACTCGATGGCAGTGGGTTTTAAGGCAGGTTAGTGTACAACCACTCTAGCTTACACTGCAAGCATCAGGTCCCTGCATGTTTTTCCTATACTCCAAGTGCCCTTCCTGAACCTGCCCTTGTAGTTGTATGACAGACTGTAAATTACATAAAGTAGGGGGGGACTTTATGCCAGAGTCTGGCCCAGCTGCCACTCAGAAACACATGCGCAATATTTCAGAACACAGTCGTGTTATTTCCAAGGATCATACAGTGTCCATTTCTACTTTCCATACCCCAACCCCAAGTTGGCATAGGTTGTTGTGCCTTAGCCTAAGGGTGGGTGGTTTGGGAATTAAACAGAGCACAGTGGTGAAAGGTCAGGGGTTCTAATCCACCAGCTGCTCCTGGGACAAAGCAGTCTGCTTCCCTAAAGATTTACAGCCTTGGAAACCCTATGGGACAGTTCTACTCTGTCCTGTAGGGTTCTATGAGTCCAAATCGACACCACAGCAGTGGGTTTGGTTCGGGGGTTTTTTCCCTCAGCAGGTGCCCAAACTATGAGCGTCACCAGGACACCCCCTGCTTAGTCAGTCACTGGAATGCTCTGCCTCACTGGAGGAAGAGGTCTCAAAACTTGAAAATAACATGGGGCAGGTGTAAAACCGACGCTTTCTGACAGATTTCCTTAAAATCTTGCTCCTCGAGGGTGGTCCTCGGACCAGGCGCATCATCACCACCACCTGGGTGCTAGTTAGAAAGGTGGACTCTCAGGTCCCTACCCCAAACTTACTGGATCTGAATCCACATTTTAACAAGGTACCCAGGTGATGACTATTATTAGGATGTTAGGAACTATACATGTAGCAAATGATCAATCAATCAGTCCCTGAACACAGAGACTTAGTCTTTTGCGCACGTTTCTCACCCTGTCTGCGCTGTAGCAGCAGAGCCCCCAGGGACTTCGGAGCCGGCGGCCGGCTATTTCGTGATTGGCTGCTGTGGCCACGTGACTGCCGCTGGGCCTCCCGTGCCAGCGGACTGGCTCTCGCGGCCCTGGAGGGACAGGGCCGGGGCGGGCCAGAGCCTGGTCGGAGGGTCTGGCGCGTGGACCCGAGGGGCGAAGGCGGGAGAGCCTAGTGCGCCTGCGGGAGCGGCAGGGTTTTCCCCCCCGCGCCAGCCGTCGGCGGAAGCCGGAGCCTTTCTTCCGAGGTGAGCGACGCCGCGGGGCTGCGGGTCCCATCGCACGTTCGCCGGGTCGGGCGAGCGGGATGGGCGTGGCGGGGCGAGCGGGATGGGCCTGGCAGGGCGGGCGGGGGTTCACACGCCCCTCCCCCACCCCGGGATCCCAGATTCTGAGGTGGTCGCAGACCCTCTTCCCTGGTGCGGGCGGGGTGGGGGCGGCTTGACCTGGAGACCGAGCCCGAGTACCTCCCGGAGAAACTTCTCTGGCCGCTCGACCTGCAGGCGAGCCCTCGGCCCAGGTTCCCCGCAGTTGGACGCTCTGAGTGGGCTGAAGGGCCCAGGTTCCCCGCAGTTGGGCGCTCTGAGTGGGCTGAAGGGCCCAGGTTCACTGCAGTTGGGCGCTCTGAGCGGGCTGAAGGGACCCAGAGATTCGTTACAAAGGTAAAAATGTTCTAAGCAGCCGGGTGCTGGTGGAGCAGATCTAAATGAGAGGCTTAACTACTGACTGGTAAATGTGAGGAAGGAAATGCGTGCAGTGAACTGCGGACAGGATCAGCACACTGAGATTCTTGTTCAGGAAGACAGGATTTTGTGTGTGTGTGTGTGTGGGGTGGGGGGTCGCTGTGAACTGAGGCTTTTCTGGGGCTGTTCAAGAGGGAAATTAGTTATTTTCTGCATGTTACTGGGCTGTAGGGTGAGGAAGGCAGGGTCTAAATTAAGCCTCTTCAGACTTCCTCCGTTCTTTGAAGTGTGTGTTTGAAGAAGACCATTTGGCTGGCAGAAGAGGGATGTGTGGGGAGGGAATATCTCCTGTAAACCACGCTTTGAAAATGGGAGGTGCGTGCAGGAGTTTAAGAGCAGATTAAAACTGCAGGGTATCCCCTACCTCTCTCCTCCATTTCCGCAGACCTGCAATACGAAGGGCATAGTGTACATCCTTATAGTGAAACATAAAAAGTCCCTTCAGTTTTCCAGTGGTTAACTAGTGTTAATTTTACTGTATTCTGGAGTTTGAATGTAATCCACTTAGAATTTATTCTGGCATGAGATTGACAAAGATTTATATTTACCTGATTCCTTGGAGACACCCTGATACCTTTTCCAAGCCCTTTTATTCCTCTTCTCCCTACAAATTTGTTTCTTTAGGAAACACTATGATTTTCAAACATGTAAAACATACTCCAGAGATGGTTTATCCAATAAGCAAGGTACACACGGGTTTACTTGTGCCTACCTACTAATCTGTAGTCAAAATTTTCCCTGTTTTTCACCACATCAAAGGTGTGATGAAACCCCCATGAAATTGTTCACTACTGATTCGTGAGTAAACACAATTAAGCCTGTTGTACACCTTGCTTACTGGCTAATCAACCCTTGCATACTGGCAAAATGTCTGTACTTGATAGGCAATCAATTAGCTTGGCAAGTTAAAAAAAAAAAATTGAAGAGGGAGCACTTGGATCTGTTAGAGAGATGAGAACTCTGAGGTGAATGGAAGTAAAAGAAGTTTCAGCGAAGCTCAAGCTCGCTGGGAACAACTGTCCCTAGTAAAGTGAAATATAGGTTGTCGGCTAATAGTTTGGAAGACAAAGCAAATTATTGGTAATAACTTAAAATTTTGTCTAAAATTTTTAAGTTGGTGATGGTGAGGGAAGGAATTCTGAAGGTTGAGAGAGGTGGTATAACTTGAAAAAGTATATGCTTTTAGATCTAAAAAAGAAAATGTCATTTTTGTCGTGCAGGCAGTCCCCGGATTAAGAAGGAGCTGCCTTCCTAAATCTGTCTTTACGTTGAATTTGTACATAAGCCGGAACAGTTAGGTATGGTTTGTATCTAATGTTAGTTAACCAAATGTTTGTCTTAGCACGTAGTGTTCCTTTTGTAGACATAAAAAGCATTAAAGAATCATTCCCAGATACACTAAAATATCTTTAACATGATAATATGGTGATAATAACAGTGTTTTAATGCTCTTTGCAAAGTAGCACCTGTTTATTATTACGAGCCATTGTATATACCTCAAATTTTTAATATAAATAGGCTTTATGGGGATTGGTTTGTAACTACAGGTTGCATGTTAGTGGGACGTTTGTAACTGGGGACTGCCTGTGAAAACTACACAAAGGGCGTGCAGTTCTTACGTTCACCTGTGGAAGGGGCTGTGAAAAGGTTGAAAAACACTGTTCAGGTTAAGCAAGGGAAACCAGGAAGATTGGCAGGCTGAGTGCATCTTGAGGGACGCAGCATGTATCAGTGACCTATAGCATAAGGGTTTACTCTCTGAATCAATGAAAGCTCAGTAGTGTTACTTTGAAAACAATAACAAAATCATTTCCTTCCTGTCCTTTCTGTCCCTTGGGTTAGGCACGGGGAGGATGGAGAGTGAATGAAAGATTAGAGTCCGACTTGCATGCCTAAGCAGTAGTATCCCTTGAGAAGGATCTGTGTCACATTGTGTACCTGTAAGAGCCTTCACATTGGGAGGGGTCTGAGCACCTTCCTTAGGATGTAAGGTAGAGCTAGATAGCATAGCTACAGGTGGGGGCTGGGAGTGCTGTTATCTGATACTGAAGCAGTGGGGGAAAAGGAGAGCCAGGAAATGTTGAATTCAGTGAGGCTCTTGCATTTGCAAGATTGAGGAGGCATTTCCAGGCAGAAGTGCCTCATTGTTGGCCAGCCTGGCTTTGCTTTACATGGCTTCCAGACGACCTGCCAGTCACAGTGGAGGCTCCTGTGGAGGTTACACATCTCAGATGGTAGCTTATACTTATGATGTGCTCTAGAAAAGAAAGGCTGCTAAAGACAGAAGTCTAGGCTGCCATTCCTGTCACCCATGGGCTTCCAGAAAGCAGATTGTGCCCTCCCTACCAGCAGGTGGCACTGCTGTCTCTGGGAGTTCCTGGAGGAGGTGAAATAATGGAGCTGGCAAACTAGCAGTGTGTAGCCTCTAGTCTACAGGATCTTGAGAGGCTTTGTGAGATCTCAGTCAAAGAGATGCTCAAAGAAAATAGTTGTGAAAGCCAAATTGTTTACGTAAGGTTGAAATAATGGGTTTTGTGGAGACTGAGGGATGGTTGCGGTTACTTTGCTAGGGGTGTGTGTGTGTGTGTGTTTGCATGTGTAGTGTGGGAGAAGGCAGGATGTAACCTAACAATTAAGCATCATAATACAGGTTTTGAATTTTGGGTTGCATAAATTGGGTAATTGAACCTGAAGTTGAAATCATGATTCAATTAAAATTCCCCATAACTTCATAGTTTCTAATTCGTTGCATGTAAACCTAGCCTACACACATGGGTGGGATTCTGGAAACATACATGTGACTTTTAAACCTGATCAATATCCAGTAATTATAAACCTTGAAGGTAGGCGTGAGAGTACTAGTAAAAATAATGTTGGTTAATTAGTGAGTATACTTCAGGGCTGGCACAGAAGGCAGGTCAAAGTTATTCTGAAATCAGGTTCTTCTAGAACTTGGAAGTTTCTAATAAGTATGGATTTTCTTAAATTCTGTCCCTTTGAGATTGTATTCACAACCCAAAACTTGAACATTGGTTTTTTTGACCTCACGAGCCAGGGTTCATTCATCCATTCTCTTTTCTGAAATAAGTAGATGGCTGTTCTTTGAGGTGAATTTTGTAGACGTGATTTTTGAGGGAGATGGGTGCTGTTGCCAGTGAAGGGGAGGTTACAGTGTATAATGAGGACCTCAGCTTTGACCCTGACCCAGGTAGAGTACACTGCCTTTGATGCCAGTACGCCAGTCACCTGCTTCCTCTTTCAGTTCGTATTCTGTGCTCAGCTTATTGGAGGTTTATTTCTGTCTCTCTTCAAATGAACTGATGAGCTTGTTTTTACTAGCAATGACGAATCCTAAAATTCTGCTGGTGCTAGCTCAACATTGTTAGTCATTAAAAAATTTAGGGAGATGCAAATCAAAACCACAAAGACATACCACCTCACCCCCACTAGAATGGCTATAATAAAAAAAAAAAAAAAGGAAAATACAGGTGTTTGCAAGGATGTGGAGAAATTGGAACCTCATTCATTACTGGTGGGAATGCAAAATGCCATAGTCGCTGTGGAAAACAGTTTGGTGGTTCCTCAAAAAAGTTCAACTTAGAGCTATCATATGAGCCAGCAGTTCGAATCCTAAGCATATGGCCCAAAGAATTGAAAGCAGGGATGCAAACAGCACCTAACAACAATAAGAGCAATGACCCTCAGAGGAAGGCAGGGTATTTTACAGATGGGGAAATCAAGACTCAGAGTTGTTAAGTAACTAAGGCAAGGTTACTGTGCTTGTGTCTTATCCCAAACTTCTTGCTCTAAACCTAATGCAGCCAGAATGCTCGTTAGAAGTGAGGATAGCAAAACTTCATCTCACATGCTTTGGACATATGATCAGGAGGGTCGAGCCCCTGAAGAACATCATGCTTGGGAAAATAGAAGGTCACCAAAAAAGAGGAAAGCCCTCAATGAGATGGATTGACACAGTGACTGAAACAGTGGGCTCAAACACAGCAATGATTGTGAGGATGGCACAGGACCAGGCAGTGTTTCATTCTGTTGTACACAGGGTCTCTCTGAGTCAGAATTGACGGCACCTGACAACAACAACAACAAATGTAATGCTGTGTTCCTGGTTGGGCTGGAGTCAGCCTTGTACAACAGAGATTCCTGGCTGCTGAGCAGTCCGTGTGGATAGCTCTAGCCCGCATAATGTGAGTGGAAGTGGGAGGTACTGAGATCCATTTCTAGGGAAGAGAGACAAACTTAACAAGATAACTCCCATGCAGCTCCTCCATTGTGTTTTCCACTCCTAGCTGGCTTGAAAGGAGTGAAGTCCCCAGAACAACCTTGGTCTTTGAGGGGAAGGGGAGATTGGTGTAGGCACAGGTATCTGGTTGCAGAAGGGGATCACGCTCTGAACAAGGCAGGGGGCTGCCAGCCGTCCCCCCGAGTGTCTGTGAGGAAAGTGTGTCCCTGTTCCCTAGGACGCAGAGTTCGGTGGGTTCTGCAGCTGGACCACGGGCACCGAATGCTTTTGCTTGTAAGGACTGGTAGGAATGACTTACCCTTGGACCCCTGTCGTGGGTGGCTAGGTGACAAGGGTGGAGCCACCAGTCCTCAGGCCCCTGATGTAGGTAGGTGAAGACCCTGTGTAAGAGTCAAAGAGTTGTCAAACATCAAAAACCCACCTCTCCACCACACAGCTGAGACTGTTAAAGTCAGATCTCTAGCAGATGCACCGTTGCGGTCTACCAACAAGGGCCTAATCTGCAATGGGCCCACACAGCTCCATGCAGGGGTTAAAGGTATTCAAAGTTCACGGACCATTTGTGCCTGGACAGGAGCCGCTTCTGTCCTGAGCTCCCCAGGTTAGTGGAGCTGGCAGATTATTTTTTCCCCCAAGGCCGGGAGAATGGCTCAGGGTGTGCATCAGGACCTATCTCAGGCCCAGGGAAATCAATGGCCACTGAAGCTGGCTTGGTGGCTTGGGGGCACGGTAAAATAAACGCAAGTACTTAGCTTTTGCCGAGAGAGCTGTTCTTCTGTGGTTTGGGAGATGTGAGTAGACTGTGCGGCTGGCTGTCTCTCCCTGAGGAAACCATGTCCTGAATGCCACCACCAGCCCTGCTGCAGTTGCTCTGGGGGATTGTGCCTGAGGGGCACTGGTTCCTGCCGAGTCAGGTCTAGCAACTCCTTGCAGCTTCTGAACCATCTCTCCGTCCCCCTGCCACTCAGTCTGACTTCTGAACTTTGCCTTTGGTGTTCAGGGATCCTCCCTTATCATATATATAACCATTTCACTTGTTTTTTCAGGTCTTTGTTGTAAGAGGGATCCCGGAAGCATCTGACTATTCCACCATCTTGGCCCCGCCTCACCCCAGAGCAACCTTAGAAATTGTTTCAGAGATGGCAAGATTTGTCAGCCTGGGTCCCTGGATCACTGCATTGAGGAGGCCCACCTCAGTGACAGACCTTTCACCTGTCCAGTATGTGTACAGGAGCTAGAAGTAAACTTTTATTTTGAGCTTGAACCATTATCTGTGTTTGGGTATATTTCTTCAGCACTTAGCCAGCTTTAACAAATACACTCGAGCAGTCACTTAGTAATTGAAGTCGTGGGTCTGTTGGCCTAATGCATTCATTCCTTTTTTTGTCTCTGGCAGTTGGTGATTGATTGATCATGGTCCAGCATGCAGAAGTGAGTGAGTGGTGAAAAGCAGCAGAGCTGATGGATTGTGAAGATGTGTTTGAAGGCTGTCACACTGTCTACTTCAGGGTAAGGCAAAGGCAGTGGCTGCCACTGTTACTCTGACTTTGCCAGGTCATAGGGACTCTTGTCTCTCCAGCCTCTTGGAGTTAGTGCAATGGGATACCCTGCCTGTGAAAGGTTCCCAAAGCCTCTGTTGATTCAACTCATAGACACCATGCTTATGAATAATTGTGAAGAGAAAACCATTAGGTTTTGGGTAATAGGATGGAATTCATTATGTGGGTGGAAATATCTCAGGCATCATTAGGGATTTATTGACATGAGACATGATTTTCCTAGAACCAGGGAAGGGTTGTTGGGCCTTCCTGAGGCGTGTTGTCGAGAATGGAACCAGGTCTGATTGCCCTTTTCTTGTACCATATCAGGTTGTTAGCCCTGCCAGCTCACATTCCCTCAACCACCATCCTCCTTCTCCGTGGATCACTTTCCTTAGCTGTTCTTTTGTTAATTACTTTTTCTATAAAGGAAACAGCTTGCCAAAGAGTTGAGGATTCCAGGTTTGGTGGATAATAGCATTAGCAAAGCACGTGGTTCTGCCAGTTCCACTTTATCCTTCATCAGTGGCAGTCACATGTCCATTTACTCATCTATTTACAGTTCTTTTTTTTTTTTAGTGAATCAGGCAAGGAGCCCTGGTGGCGCAAAGGCTAAGCACTTTGCTGCTAACCATAAGACTGACAGTTCAAACCCACCCAGCAGCTAGAAGAAAGACCTGGGAATCTGAAGGCAGCTAACAACAGTGAATCGGGTATTGGCATTGGGAGCATTATGACCAAGGCTGGCTTTGAGCTCTCATTTGTGCTGACGATTTTTGAGGCCAGAAGGAGAAAGTCAGTGTTTTGTGTACCCTTCTGAGAGTCCAGGTAGAAGTCTTGGAAGAAGGAGTAGAAAAGATACCACATCTCTTTTTGAGCTCTCCAGCTTCTCCAGCTTGAACTCAAAGCAGACTCCTTGAAGAGAAAATTACAACTAATAGAAATCTAAGCAGAGCCAAGGATGGTTAGGAAAGAGGGACAGGGAGTGAAAAATTAAAAAAGAAAAATTGTATTCAGCTTAAAAACTGGTTGGAGTGTTGTTTTCAGCTTACGATAGTAATTTGGAGCCCTTACTAGATAATGTCCCATTGCCCAGCCTCAGACAGAGGGCAGCCAGAAAGGCTGATGTCCTTAGATGCCTCACATGGCTTGGTAATGAATGTAATTTACTGAGCAAAAGAGACAACTAGGGGCTGTAGATCTCTGGAGATTCCCATCAATGTACATCATTACTGCTCTGGAGTGATGCATGTGTGTGGGGATGAGCAAAGCAGAGAAAAGGCAGCTGCAAGAGCATGTCAGCAACTGAAGAATCCAGGTGAGCAACCAGGCACAGGCAGACCACAGCTCAGGGGATGGAGGTTGCTAAGGAAAGGAGCTGGTCTTTGCCAGGTTTTCTCAATAAAGGAAAAGAGTTGGGCTTTGTGAGCTCTACTCATGTTCCTCTATGGCTCCCTATATCGTGTGTTTTAAAAATATATATATATTTTTTTTAAGAGCAACTAAAAAGTATTTTTTTTTTTTAAGTATAACATGTTGGAAATAGCACTTGACTGCCATGTGTAAATGCTGTACAATGATAAAATTGTAGAGTAAGCCATTCTTTAACTATCAATTAGGGGCCAAAGAACGTAGTCCTAGAGATTAGGTCAATGCAGTTGACATTTTGATCCAGACAGTTCTTGTTTGTTGCGGGGGCGGGAAAAAGGGGGAGTTGTTGTAGGATGTTTAGCAGCATCACTGGCCTCTGCTCACTGGATGCCAGTAGCACTGCCCCCCTCCCGAATTGTGACAATCAAAAATGTCTCCAGACATGGCAGATGTCTGCATGAGGGGGGAGGGGCACCCAAAGAGCCCCAGCTGAGAGTGACTCCAGTGGGAGATACAGGAATTTAATCTTGCTCTGAGTTTTTCTGGGATTGTATTTTAATGATTTAACCTCATCGTGCCTGAGTTTCACTACCTGTAGACACAGTGTAAGGAAGTAATGTGCATAGAACTGCGTGGCAACTAGGGGGTTGTGTAAGTGCTCAGAAACAATACCTGTCTCCCCACATTTCCAAGACCCAAAGATCCCTCTTAATCTTTGTGATGGCAGTAAGTGAGGGGCAGTGGGAATCTGGAGAAGGGTAAAGGCTTAGTGGTGTGGGAAATGGTGAACAGCAGTGGCATCTGAGTTTATTTGAAGGCATCCTGTGCTAGTTTATTGTGACAGTGTATTCTGGATGAAGGCTTTCTTTTGGAGAGGAAAGAAAGGGGAGGGTGGAGGAGGCAGGAAGGAGGCTGCTCAGAAGAGCAGTCAGGAAAGTGCACTTTGTGGGGCTATCTCGTAACGTGAAAGTGACTCATGTATAATTGGACCAGAGGACACAGAGAAGTAACCCCCAAAATCAAAGTGTCTTTTCAAATGACTGCTGATCCAGAAGGGTTGTTGCAGGTGATTAATGAAGACCAGAAACTTTTTGGAAAAGTCTCTTTGTTCTAGAGCCTTAGGTTTCTGTCTCCTCTCTTTTGGAATATGGGAAAACGTTGTCTTCACATAGGCTTTTCATGAATGCTTTACTATGATCCGTGTGTTCTTTTATTACTCTTCAGAACTGTGTGTTGAAAAGGTGAAAAAGGCTGTAATCCTGATCTAGATCCGAGTGATCTACGTTATTTTGATAGAAAGCACCAACTTGACTGTAAGACGGGCAGTGCAGGTATTAGATGTGAACCATCCTGGAAGGCTAGCATTCACCCTTGCTGTGTTTTTGGTCTCTGTAGTGTTAGACACACTTGCAAAGTTTATGACAAACGTGGACAAATCTTGGATCTAATACGTGGAGAAGCCGTCTTAGACAGGTAGCCTTGTTTTTTCATCTTCTGTCTGCCCTGCATTTATAGTACTAGGTGTTAAGTTTTTTTTTTTTTTTTTTAATAATTTTTATTGTGCTTTAAGTGAAAGTTTACAAATCGAGTCAGTCTGTCACACATAAACCTATATACACCTTACTACATACTCCCATTTACTCTCCCCCTAATGAGTCAGCCCGCCCCCTCCCTCCAGTCTTGCCTTTCGTGACTTTTTTGCCAGTTTCTAACCCTCTCTACCCTCCCATCTCCCCTCCAGACAGGAGATGACAACACAGTCTGAAGTTTCCACCTGATACAAGTAGCTCACTCTTCATCAGCATCTCTCTCCAATCCATTGTCCAGTCCCTTCCATGTCTGATCAGTTGTCTTCGGGAATGGTTCGTGCCCTGGGCCAATAGAAGGTTTGGGGACCATGACTGCCGAGATTCTTCTAGTCTCAGTCAGACCATTAAGTCTGGTCCTTTTATGAGAATTTGGGGTCTGCATCCCACTGTTCTCCTGCTCCCACATGGGTTCCCTGTTGTGCTCCCTGTCAAGGCAGTCATTGGTTGGCCAGGCACCATCCAGTTCTTCTGGTCTCAGGATGATCAAAGTCTCTAGTTCATGTGGCCTTTTCTGTCTCTTGGGCTCATAGTTATCGTGTGACCTTGGTGTTTTTCGTTCTCCTTTGATCCACGTGGGTTGAGACCAATTGATGCATCTTGGATGGCCGCTTGTTAGCATTTAAGACCCCAGACGCCACACTTCAAAGTGGGATGCAGAATGTTTTCATAATAGCATTATTTTGCCAATTGACTTAGAAGTCCCCTTAAGCCGTAGTCCCCAAACCCCCGCCTTTGCTCCATTGACCTTCGAAGCATTCAGTTTATCCCGGAAACTTCTTTGCTTTTGGTCCAGTCCAGTTGAGCTGACCTTCCCTGTATTGAGTATTGTCCTTCCGTTCACCTAAAGTAGTTCTTATCTACTAACTAATCAGTAAATAACCCTGTCCCACACTCCCTCCCTCCCCGCTCTTGTATCCAGAAAAGAATGTGTTCTTCTCAGTTTATACTATTTCTCAAGATCTTAGAATAGTGGTCTTATACAATATTTGTCCTTTTGCATCTGACTAATTTCACTCAGCATAATGCCTTCCAGATTCCTTCATGTTATGAAATGTTTCACAGATTCGTCACTGTTCTTTATCGATGCATAGTATCCCATTGTGTGAATATACCATAATTTATTTAACCTTTCATCTGTTGATGGACACCTTGGTTGCTTCCAGCTTTTTGCTATTGTAAACAGAGCTGCAATTAACATGGGTGTGCATATATCTGTTCGTGTAAAGGCTCTTATTTCCCTATTCTGAGGAGTGGGATTTCTGGGTTGTATGGTAGTTCTATTTCTAACTTTTCAAGAAAATGCCAGATAGATTTCCAAAGTGGTTGTACCAATTTACATTCCCACCAGCACTGTATAAGAGTTCCAATCTCCCTGTAGCCCCTCCAACATTTATCATTTTGTGTTTTTTGGATTAATGCCAGACTTGTTGGAGTAAGATGGAATCTCATTATAGTTTTAATTTGCATTTTTGTAATGGCTAATGATCGAGAGCATTTTTCTCATGTATCTGTTAGCTGCCTGAATACCTTCTTTAGTGAAGTGCGTGTTCATATCCTTTGCCCACTTTTTGATTGGGTTGTTTTTCTTTTTGTGGTTGAGTTTTAACAGAATCATACAGATTTTAGAGATCAGGCACTGGTCGGAGATGTCATAGTTTTAAATTCTTTCCTAATCTGTAGGTAGTCTTTTTACTCTTTTGGTGAAGTCTTTAGATGAGCATAGGTGTTTGATTTTTAGGAGCTCCCAGTTATCTGGTTTCTCTTCGTCGTTTTTGGTAATGTTTTGTATTCTGTTTATGCCTTGCATTAGGGCTCCTAAGGTTGTCCCTATTTTTTCTTCCATGATCTTTATCGTTTTAGTCTTTATGTTTAGGTCTTTGATCCACTTGGAGTTAGTTTTTGTGCATGGTGTGAGGTGTGGGTCCTGTTTCATTTTTTTGCAAATGGATATCCAGTTATGCCAGCACCGTTTGTTAAAAAGACTGTCTTTTCCCCAATTAACTGATACTGGGCCTTTGTCAAATATCAGCTGCTCATATGTGGATGGATTTATATCTGGATTTATATCTGGGTTCTCAATTGTGTTCCATTGGTCTATGTGCCTGTTGTTGTACCAGTACCAGGCTGTTTTGACTAGTGTGGCTGTATAATAGGTTCTAAAATCAGATAGAGTGAGGCCTCCCACTTTCTTCTTCTTTTTCAGTAATGCTTTACTTATCCGAGGCTTGTTTCCCTTCCATATGAAGTTGGTGATTTGTTTCTCTATTACATTAAAAAAGGTCATTTGAATTTGGATCGGAAGTATAGATGGCTTTTGGTAGAATAGACATTTTTACTGTGTTAAGTCTTCCTATCCATGAGCAAGGTATGTTTTTCCACTTAAGTAGGTCCTTTTTAGTTTCTTGCAGTAGTACTTTGTAGTTTTCTTTGTATAGGACTTTTACATCTTTGGTAAGATTTATTCCTAAGTCTTTTATCTTCTTGGGGGCTACTGTGAATGGTATTGATTTGGTGATTTCCTCTTCGATGTTCTTTTTGTTGATGTAGAGGAATCCAAGTGATTTTTGTATGTTTATGTTATAACCTGAGACTCTGCCAAACTCTTGTATTAGTTTCAGTAGTTTTCTGGAGGATTCCTTAGGGTTTTCTGTGTATATGATCATGTCATCTGCAAATAGAGGTAATTTTACTTCCTCCTTGCCAATCCGGATGCCCTTTATTTCTTTGTCTAGCCTAATAGCTCTGGGTAGGACCTCTAGCACAATATTGAATAAGAGCGGTGATAAAGGGCATCCTTGTCTGGTTCCTGTTCTCAGCGGAAATGCTTTCAGGCTCTCTCCATTTAGAGTGATGTTGGCTGTTGACTTTGCATAGATGCCCTTTATTATGTTGAGGAATTTTCCTTCAATTCCTGTTTTGCTGTGAGTTTTTATCATGAATGGGTGTTGGACTTTGTCAAATGCCTTTTCGGCATCAATTGATAAGATCATGTGGTTTTTGTCTTTTGTTTTATTTATATGGTGGATTACATTAATGGTTTTTCTAATATTAAACCAGCCTTGCATACCTGGTATAAATCCCCCTTGGTTGTGGTGTTATTTTTTTAATATGTTGTTGAATTCCATTGGCTAGAATTTTGTTGAGGATTTTTGCGTCTATGTTCATTAGGGATATAGGTTTGTAATTTTCTTTTTTTGTGATGTCTTTACCTGGTTTTGGTATCAGGAATATTGTGGCTTCATAGAATGAGTTAGGCAGTATTCCATCATTTTCTATGCTTTGAAATACCTTTAGTAGTAGTGGTGTTAACTCTTCTCTGAAAGTTTGGTAGAACTCTGCAGTAGAGCCATCCGGGCCAGGGCTTGTTTTTATTGGGAGTTTTTTGATTACCGTTTCAAACTCTTTTTTTTATTATGCGTCTATTTAGTTGTTCTACTTCTGATTGTGTTTGTTTAAGTAAGTAGTGTTTTTCCAGGAATTCATCCATTTCTTCTAGGTTTGCAAATTTGTTAAAGTACAATTTTTCGTAATAATCTGATATGATTCTTTTAATTTCATTTGGGTGTGTTGTGATGTGGCCCATCTCGTTTCTTATTCGGATTATTTGTTTCCTTTCCTGTATTTCCTTAGTTAGTCTGGCCAGTGGTTTATGAATTTTGTTAATTTTTTCAAAGAACCAGCTTTTGGCTTTGTTAATTCTTTCAATTGTTTTTCTGTTCTCTATTTCATTTAGTTCAGCTCTAATTTTTATTATTTGTTTTCTTCTTGTGCGTGATGGATTCTTTTGTTGCTCGCATTCTATTTGTTCAAGTTGTAGGGACAGTTCTCTGATTTTGGCTGTTTTTTCTTTATGTATGTGTGCATTTATCGATATAAACTGACCTCTGAGCCCTGCTTTTGCTGTGTCCCAGAGGTTTGGATAGGAAGTATTTTCATTCTCATTGCATTCTATGAATTTCTTTCTTCCCTGCTTAATGTTTTCTATAAGCCAGTCTTTTTTGAGCAGAGTATTGTTCAGTTTCCAAGTATTTGATTTCTTTTCCCTGATTTTTCTGTTATTGATTTCCACTTTTATGACCTTGTAGTGTGAGAAGATGCTTTGTAATATTTCGATGTTTTGGATTCTGCAAAGGTTTGTTTTATGACCTAATATGTCATCTATTCTAGAGAGTGTTCCATGTGCACTAGAAAAAAAAGTATACTTTGCAGCTGTTGGATGCAGTGTTCTGTATAAGTCTATGAAGTCAAGTTGGTTGATTGTAGCAATTAGGTCTTCCGTGTATCTATTGAGCTTCTTACTGAAGGGCAGTCCTATCCTTCTTAGAAAGTGGTGTGTTGAAATCTCCTACTATAATTGTGGAGGTGTCTATCTGACTTTTCAGTTCTGTTAAAGTTTGTTTTATGCATCTTGCAGCTCTGTCACTGGGTGCATAAATGTTTAATATGGTTCTATCTTCCTGGTCAATTGTCCCTTTAATCATTATGTAGTGTCCTTTATCCTTTGTGGTAGATTTAACTTTAAAGTCTATTTTTTCAGAAATTAATATTGCTACTCCTGCTCTTTTTTGCTTGTTGTTTGCTTGATATATTTTTTTCTATCCTTTGAGTTTTAGTTTGTTTGTGTCTCAAAGTATAAAGTGTGTCTCTTGTAGGCAGCATATAGATGGATCGTGTTTCCTTATCCAGTCTGAGACTCTCGGTCTCTTCATTGGTGCATTTAGTCCATTTACATTCAGCATAATTATAGATAAGTATGTGTTTATTGCAGTCATTTTGATGCCTCTTTGTGTCTCTTGTTGACAATTTCACTTTTCCACTTACTTTTTTGTGCTGAGACGTTTTTCTTTGTAAAATGTGTTTTCCTCGTTATCATAGTAGTTGAATTTATGTTGGTTGAGTCATTATGTTTTTTTGGTTTTTATTTTGAGTTATGGAATTGTTATACTTCTTTGTGGTTACCTTAACATTTACCCGTATTTTTCTAAGTAAAAACCTAACTTGTATCGTCCTATATCACCTTGTTTTCCTCACCTTATGGCAGTTCTATGCCTCCTGTATTTAGTCCCTCTTCTTGATTATTGTGATCTTTTACATAATGACTTCAATGATTCCCTGTTTTGAGCATTTTTTTCTTTTTAAAATTAATCTTAATTTGTTTTTGTGATTTCCCTATTTGAGTTGATATCAGGATGTTCTGTTCTGTGACCTTGTGTTGTGTTGGTATCTGATATTATTGATTTTGTGGCCAATTTCCTTTAATACTTGGTTTTTGCAAATTCTCTAAGCTTGTGTTTATCTGTAAATGTTTTAATTTCACCTTCATATTTGAGAGAGAGTTTTGCTGAATATATGATCCTTGGCTGGCAGTTTTTCTCCTTCAGTGCTCTATATATGTCATCCCAATGCCTTCTTGCCTGTATGGTTTCTGCTGAGTAGTCTGAACTTATTCTTATTGATTCTCCTTTGTAGGAAACCTTTCTTTTATCCCTGGCTGCTTTTAAAATTTTTAGCTTTTAAAATTTTCCCTTTATCTTTGGTTTTGGCAAGTTTGATGATAATACGTCTTGGTGATTTTCTTTTTGGATCAATCTTAAATGGGGTTCGATGAGCATCTTGGATAGATATCCTTTCGTTTTTCATGATGTCAGGGAAGTTTTCTGGCAACAGATCTTCAGCTATTCTCTCTGTATTTTCTGTTATCCCTCCCTGTTCTGGAACTCCAATCACACGCAAGTTATTCTTCTTGATAGAGTCCCACATGATTCTTAGGGTTCCTTCATTTTAAAAAAATTCTTTTATGTGATTTTTCTTTATATCGGTGTCCATTGCCTTATTCTCCAACTCCCCCACTCTGCATTCCAATTGCTCGATTCCGCTCCTCTAACTTCCTATTGAGTTGTCTAATTCTGTAATTCTACTGTTAGTCTTTTGGATTTCTGAATGCTGTCTCTCTATGGATTCTTGCAGCTTATTAATGATTCCACTATGTTCTTGAATAATCTTTTTGAGTTCTTCAACTGCTTTATCAGTGTGTTCCTTGGCTTTTTGTGTAGATTGCCTTATTTCATTTTTGAGGTCACCCCTGATGTCTTGAAGCATTGTGTAAATTAGTTTTTTATATTCTGTATCTGGCAATTCCAGGATTGTATCTTCATTTGGGCAAGATTTTGATTCTTTAATTTGGGGAGTTGTAGAGGTAATCATGTGATTTGATATTGACTGCTGTGTCCGAGCCATCTATAAGATATTGTAATGATTTATTTTATATTTGCTCACTGAGTCTTATCTTGTTTTGTTTTCTTTCAATATACGTAGATTGGCTACTAGATTGTGCTGTCTTGATTGTTGTAGCCTTTGAATCACTTATGTCCTATTACCAGCTGGCTTGGGCTGTTACCAGGTATATAAGCCTAAGAGTCCATTCACTATTCTTGGGTAGAATCTGATTTTCGGTCACCAAGTGTGTAGTGTAGACTGTCACCTATTTAATGGAGGAGTAGTGATAGTTGTGTGCACCAGATTCTAATAGCAGCACGGGGTCACACTCCAGTGGGGGCAGGATGCTGACAGGGTTCCCCCAGGTGCCAGTGAGGTAGGTGTGCTCTATTCCTAAAGCACTTTGGTGGATGGGCTCTGCAGATGTACCTTAGGCACCCAATGCATGTACCTCTACAGATTGGTAGGTGTCACTATCCTCAGACTCCTATGGCAGGAGGCTAGGTGGTTTGGGTGAAGCTTCAGCCCTCAGTTTTCGGTTGTGGGTCAGTGAGGCCTCTGTTTAATAGGCAGAGATATCAGACCTGGGCAATCTGTCTTTCCAGTAATCCGCTAAAACAATTACAGTCAGATCCCTATCAGAATTGCCTTTGCATTATAATAGCCACCTTGTGGCCTGTAGGGATGAAAGCCCAAGACTGTGGATCTCATATTCTTGGCTGGAGCTGGTTCTGTATTTTCAGTCCACTTTCGGGAAGTCAGGGAAGGATTTTTGGTCCCTGGGTTTTTTGTAACTGCTTCTTTCAGGCCAGGAGAATGGGTTAGGAAAACACAAAAAACAAACAAACAAAGAAAAACTGCAGAGTACTTCACTCTCTGGCGCAGAAAATTCCAATATTAATGAAGCCGCCTGGGAAGGGGAGGGGAGGGATCAGATAGATAGGAGAGAGTAGCACCCAGGAATATAGACAAAGTTACTTACCTTGTTTGGTGATGACTGTTTTTTCTGAGATTCCCGAGGAGCGTGTAGCCTGTGTGCTCTGGCTGGGTCGAGATTGCCCCCAAGGGTCAGGCCCGTGTCCCGTGCTAGTGCCGTCTCAGAAGCCATGGTCAGTTCCTCCGCTCGCAGTCCAAAGCCCAGCTCCAAGGTTCCCCAGCTGGGATGCTGCACTTCAGGCTCCAAAACCAGTCACTGCCTACTGGTGACTTCTCCTCCTGTCAGCCGCACTGCTGCGTTGCCTGCGTGCACTAGCTGGGCATCCCCCGAGGTACTTCTTGGGGCTAGGGCTGTGTCCCGTGATTTGTGCCGTCTGAGAAGCCGTGGTCAGTTCCTCCGCTCCCAGTATAAAGCCCGGCGCCAAGGTTCCCCAGCTGGGACGCCGCACTTCAGGCTCCAAAACCAGTCGCTGCCTACTGGTGACTTCTCCTCCTGTCAGCCGTGTCGCTGCGCTGCCTGCGTGCACTGGCTGGGCTTCCCCCGAGGTCACTTCTGGGGGCTAGTGCTGTTTCCTGTGTTTGTTCCGTCTCAGGATGCCGTGCTCAGCTCCCCTGTGCCCAGTCCAAAGCCTGGCGCCAAGGTTTTCTGACTGGGATGGTGGCTCCAGGCTCCGAAAACAGTTGCTGCTTCCCTGTGATTGCTCGTTCTCTGGTTAGCTGCATCCGTGTGCAGCCTGCTTCCACTGGCTGAGTCTCTGTCACTCAGGTCAACTCTTTAGATTTGTGTTTGATGGTCAGGGTTCGTAGATTGTCACGTATGTGATCGATTCACTTGTTTTTCTGAGTCTTTGTTGCAAGAGGGATCCGAGGTAGCTTCTACCTAGTCAGCCATCTTGGTCCCGAGGTGTTAAGTGTTTACTAGAAGAAAGGGACACTTTCGTGTAGCAGAAAGGGGACAGTGAGAGAAGCTGTTGTTGTAGATAGGTTGGTGTCTTAGTCGTCTAATGCTGCTGTAACAGAAATGGCACAAATGGATGGCTTTAACAAAGAGAAATTTGTTCTCTCAGAGTTTAGGAGGCTAGAAGTCCAAATTCATGATGCTAGCTCCAGGGGAAGGCTCTTTCTCTGTGTGAGCTCTCGGGGGAGGTCCTTGTCAGCAATCTTCCCATCCTAGAAGCTTCTAAGTGCAGGGGCCTTGAGTCCAAAGGAAGCGCTCCCCTCCTGGGTCTGTGTTCTTGGTGTTAGGAGGTCCCCATGTGTCTGTCCTCACCTCTCTCTTTTATATCTTCAAAGAGATTGATTTAAAATAAAAACTAATTTTGTAGATTGACTCCTGCCTCATTAACATAACTGCCACCAATCCCACCTCATTAACATTCTAGAGTTAGGATTTACAGTGCATAGGAAATTACATCAGATGACCAAGTGGTGGACAGTCATACAATACTGGGAATCCTGGCCTAGCCATGTTGACTTACATTTTGAGAGGGACACAATTCAATCTATGACAGTTGGTGTTTGAATGGTTGAAGTTTTTATTTTAGTACCACTCAGAGTGTGATCCTAGCAGTATCAGCATTACCTGGGAACTTGTTAGAGATGTAAATGATAGGCGCTCAACCCAGACCTCCTGAATCAGAAACTTGGGGTTGGAGCTCAATAATCTGTGTTTTAACAAGCCCTCCATGATTCTTACGTGTGCTAAAATTTGAGAGTGCTGGTCTAGTCATGCGTGATATGCTGAAATTTTATGCATAGTGTCTGCATATGTATGGAGGGCAAGGGTTAAGGAAGTGCTTTATGAGGTAGTCGGAGGATGAGTAAGACTGTCTTGTGATATACTTTGGGATCATTTTCCCAGGGCATGGTCTAAACCTTTAACTATGCTGTCCAGTACAATAGCCACAGGCCACAGGTGGCTATTTATACTTAAATTAAATACAATTAAAAAAAACTTAGTCACTTGAACTAGCCACCTTTCAAGTGCTCAGTAGCCACATGTGCTTAGTGCTGCCTTATTGGAGAGCACAGATGTAGAGCACGTTCATCATCACAGAAAGTTCTATTGGACAGCATTGTTTCAGCCTGTAATGACCCCTGTTTGACTCATACAGGCTGGAAAACCCCACTTGTAGTGATGGTATGTTCTAGTTAAGTGAATACGTCAAGTCGTTGAAAACAGAATTGAGTTTTGGACTTCTGTACTCTGGGGAGACTTTCAGTCTGTAGTTGTATCCGGGTGAACTATTTACCTTGTGGTGGCATCTGCCTGGTATAGAAAGTGCCGTGGGTCTGTCTCCCACATAATTGAGCACACTGCCTCTAAAATACTTGCACTTCGCTCTGCTAAGCTGTCTCTTTCCATTTGGTCTCCCCATGCCCTGACCATTGGTGGTAAAGCTTGTTTGTGCAGGATGTCTCTGTCAATACTGCCTAGAGCTTTATAACGTGTCTGGAAGAGGTGACAAGAGAATTTCACCTCTTCTGTTTCCCCAGCATGGCTCAGAAACTGTTTCCTAAAAAAAAGAGAGGATATTAATTCACAAACTTAATCTGTGAAGAGTTATCCTCTGAAGAATTAATCTCTAAGGTGAAATTTCAACAGACATAGTACAGCACAGATTTAGTAATTAGTCCCTTTAGTAACGTGGAAAAAATTTCAGTTGTTACTTTATTGCTATTATCAAGGAGCTCTGATGATGCAGTGGTTAAGTGCTCAGCTGCTAACCGAAAGGTCGTGGTTCGAACCCAGCAGTTGCTCTGTGGGAGAAAGATGTGGCAGTCTGCTTGTCTAAAGATTACAGCTTTGGAAACCCTGTGGGGCAGTCTACTCTGTCCTGTCAGGTTGTTCTGAGTTGGAATTGACTTGATGGTAATAAGTTTGGTTTTGGCATTGCTGTTATCAACAACAGGAATAATTATTCTTAGTTGCTAAGAAATTATCCTAATTGGAACAAATGCAAAGATGTGGAAATGCACAGTTTTTCAAAGATGAAACTGAAAGGTGACTGGGCCCATGGGAGGGGGTATGAGAATAAGAACTTCTTTTGTCTTTAGCATTATTGCTGGAGGTGAGGGAAGGAGGTGCATAGGGGCTCACATTGATCTTTGGAGAGTCTTAACTTGAGTGGTTCACTTCTTACGGAGGATGTTGCTTATTCTCTTACGCCGTCCTCTCTTTAATTTGCATTTCTTACCCTTTTCTGTCTGCCCAGAATGTTGGAGGGGGCCCAGTGTTTCTCAAGGAGGGTGTTTTGGTGTGATTTATCATTGTATGGGACTGTCCTTGCCCATTTAGGAACACTGAGCATCCCTGGTCACTCGATGCCCGTGTTACTCCAACCTAACCAAGTCATCATGTCAAGCAAAGATATCCACCCCACCCACAATACACATTTCCAAATGCCTGTGATTGAGAATCACTGGCTGCTAAAGAGATGAGCTTGGTGTCTTTTTTGGGAGGGAGAAGTGATTAGAGTTGGTGAAGGTGCGGGTGCTCCGAGGGGCTGGCTCATTAATTTCTGACACAGCTGGCCCCAAACAGGCACTTCTTGCAGTGCTGGAACTGATGTTGGGAACTAATTTTATTCTATTAGACTAGAAGAATTGCATTTTGCTACTGCAAGACTTGGCCCTGGAGGGTGAAGGTCGACAGAGACCTCTGTTACTGCCACAGAGGGACCTAACTCATGAGCAGGAGGATAGTTCCTGGTCTGGTGCCACTCCAGGGTGTGTCTGCTCTAACATTGGCTGCTCATTGGTACTCTACTTCTTGGCCATTCACATGATTCAGCATTTCCATTTTGGCTTCTCTTCTGGTGTCTTTCTGCTCTTGCTCTCCCTTCTTGCTCCCACAACCTAGCTGATGGTCTGTATATGGACCAAACTCCAAGAAAAGAATGGACTATGATAGGTTCTGTAGTAGCTATCATCCCTATTGGCCTAAGCTCTTATACCAGGCAATCCGATGGATGCTGATACCTTCTGCTCGTCTCTTAGTCATCTAGTGCTGGTACGGCAGAAATACCACAAGTGGGTGGCTTTAAGAAAGAGAAATTTATTTTCTCACAATCTAGTAAGCTACTAGTCCAAATTCAGGGCGTCAGTTCCAGGGGAAGGCTTTGTCTCAAGGCTTTCTTTTCTCAAGGAAAGCCGTTGTCTTCAATCTTCCCCTGGTCAAGGAGCTTCTCAGGTGCAGGGACCCTGGGTCCAAACATGCTCTGCTCCTAGTGCTTCTTTCTTGGTGGTATGAGGTCCCCCTCTCTGCTAGCTTCCCTTTCCTTTTCTGTCTTGTAAGATAAATGTGGTGCAGGCCACACCCCAGGGAAACCCCCTTTACAATGAATCAGTGGTGTGACCTCAGTAAGGGTGTTACAATCCTACCTTATCCTCTTTAACATAAAATTACAATCATAAAGTGGAGGAAACCGCACAATTGGAAATCATGGCCCAGCCAAATTGATACATACATTTTTGGGGGGGACATAATTCAATCCACGACATGGTCCAAACATTTGTGACCTAAGGCTACTTGCTTCAGTAAGGACTGTGGTCCTGGCAATTTTCCTAGAAGAGAGCAGTGGTAGAATAGACTGATAGAACATGAAACCCCTCTCCAGTGTAAACCAAAGAAACCAGTTGCCCTTGCATCATTTCTGACTCAAGGTGACCCCCATATGTGCGGAGTAGACCTGTTCCATAGAGTTTTCAATGCCGTGAGCTTACAGGAACAGGTCAGCAGTCCTTTCTTCCTGGGAGCCTCAGAGTAGCTTCGAACTACCACCGTTTTGGTTAGTAGTCAAGTGCTTAACCATTTGCACCACCCAGGGACTCCTTCTCTAGTATGTTGCTGTTGTTGGTTGCCATCAAGTTGATCCCAACTCATAGCAAGAGCGTGCGTGCAGAGTAGAGCTGCTCCATAGGGTTTTCAACGCTGTGACCTTTTTAGAAGTAGATCTTCCAACCTTTCAGCTAGTAATGGAGTGCGTCACTGTTTGCGCCACTCAGGGACTTCTTTCTCTGACATAGGGACCCTGAATTGTTAACTTCTGGAATCAGTATACATAGCATTTGTGGGTTCTGTGTAGCATAGACAATTGGAAGGTCGTTCACAGATCTTACATGTTGTCATGTTTGGTAGCATTTGGGGAAAAGCATGGACCCGTTCTTTTAATTGAGATGATGGGCTACATCTCAGTATAGAATAGCAGGGAAGTTGCTAGACTAGATGATAGGGATATGGGGAGTTGTATTTACCATATGGATATCCTATTTTTTGCATCCGTCAAGTGTGATTCTCTCAGGCACTCATGGATCCCACGAGAATAACGGCTAGGTGACTGTCTAAATGTTGAAAGACGTTTTGACATCTGTGACAATTGCTGTTCAACAGCTGGGTTTGTAAGATTCTAGTTCTGACAAAGAAAATAACTTGGCTTATTAGTCTAAAAAGAAATTCCATATAAATGTTGTCATTTTGGGGATTACTGTCTTAGAGAGAGTGTAGTTAAAATTTTTTTATAGTGGGTTTTGTTCATGTGAACCAACGATTGAGTGTGACCTTACAAGAGAATGCATTATAATATCACAGAGAGCTCTGTCCTTATTCCTGATTCTGTGTCAGGTTAAGAACGACGGTCCAGGTTCCACTGGGACCGGCACAGCTGTGAGCGGGGTGATCTGTGGCAGCACAAAGAGCTCACGATGTCGATGAAGTCATTTAAGGCTCTAACACTGAATTCTTCTCACCGAGTAGCTGGATCCCGGTGGTACTGCACACAGAGAATCGGTCAGCGTTTCCTTAGAGGGATGGAGCTTTGTTGATTGGGAGTCAGCAGAGAAGGGGTGCAGCAGAGCTTCTCCAGCTGGTGGGTGAGGAGGAAGTGTAGTTTGTTACCCAGGGGTGGCCTGGGTCAGCTTTCTCACCCAGCTGCTGACTACTGAAGTGAAAAGAACAGAGAGGAATCATTTGCTCCAGTTGCTCTTCTTTCTCTTCTTGAAGATCCCTACACCCTCTATGGAATTAAAAAAAAAAAAAAAATGAGAACAGAAAAAAGTGCAAAATTATATATAGTTCATTTTAACATATGTATGTATATATATGTATTTCTTTTGAATAGGAAGATTTATACAAAGATAACCATGTGTTGCCAGAAGATTAAAACCTTTCATTTTAATTTTAAATGAGCATTAATCTTGCAGGCTAAACTAGATAAAGTAGCTTAAATCTGTGTATATATAATTTTTTTTTTACAAAAATAAAACGAAATTATCATTGTTCCCATAGGATCAGGAATTAACTTGCAACAACCCTCGATGAAGATTCTGTAGCAATGGTAAAGATTTCTGCTCCCCCCAGAATGTAAAGAGATCCTGAGAGATCCTGAAAGATGGCTGAGGGCCTAAAATCTTGGATACTTGAATCCTGTCCTGCCGTAGGGCACTCCCTGTGAGACCCCTGAAGGATAAATGTGCACCAGGGGAAGGACTGGGGGGTAGATGTTTGACTGAGGACCTGTGACTGAGGACCCCCCCGCCCCGCACCTAGTGAGCCGCCCGCCCTTCCCATTAGGTGCGGAAAGGGGCGATGCTTCTTGGTGCTCTCTGTCCTGAGCCCATCATTGGCTGTTGCCTTGGACTTCCAAACAACTAAAGCCGTGGCTGACTTAATGTTTTTAAATGTGACCCATTCCTAGCAGCCCACCTCCTTCGAGGGGGCATCAGAAACAAGGAAGAAAGCAGGCAAGGGGGAGCATGATTCTCCTAGCTATCAATAGCTTTCCCTGTTCCACTAGAAAGAACTTTTATTGGTCACTTTTTTTTCCCCTCTTCTTATTTTATTTTATTCTTTTTTTATTGGAGGCTGTGTCAAGGCAACAAGGTTGGGAGGTGGGAAAGTGTGTACCCCCAGTTACTGGGTACTCTGTGTCCTGTTGGGAGCACCATGAAGTTTGCCTTCCCGTCCTCCTTATCTGCAGTCCTTGGTGGCTAAGTTCCAAGATGGCAAATCAGCCAGCAGTGAGCTGGTGTCTCTCCAGCTGAGTAACCATGGCCCATTGGAAAGCAGTGGTGGCCACATAGAGGGAAAAAGGGTGAGGGTGGGAAAGCATGTATCCCTGGTTACTGGGTGCTCTGTCTCCTGTTGGGAGCTCTGTGAAGTTGCCTTCTTGTACTCCTTGTTTGCGTTCCTTTGTGGCTGTGGTCCAAGATGGCAAATGCGTGCTGCCTTAGCTGGTAGGGGACCTCCACTCTGTAGTTCTCCTTGTTCTCTGTCAGTTTCTTATTCCATTTGGTGCTTGATTGAGTTCTTTATTCTTTCATTTGATGCTTCGGCTTCCAGGATTGGCATTTGTCTCTGTTTTACTTAGTTTTTCTGGTCTTTGCTGCAGAAGGATGGCATGGCGCTTCTGTCTATAGCTTCATGTTGGCTCCACCTCTTTCTCATTGGATTTTAAGAATTTTTCAATTTCATTTTTAATTTCTTCGATTACCCAACAGTTTTTAAGTAAGTTGTTATTCAGTTTGCATGTATTTTTTTTTACTGTTCTTTCTATTATTGATTTCCAGTTTTATAGTATTATGATCAAAGATGTTCTGCATTACAGGTATACATCACTTAACATTCTTCTGGGTAATATCCAACTGCATACATGTCTGTGGTTCCATAAATTTATAATAGAGTTTAGCAATCCCAATCACAGAACAGGATGTAGCAGATGTACTTTGCTGGAAATCTGATCCGTCTCTCACTAGCTGTCTGGGTCCCACATCTGCCCTGGCCCCGGGGGCAGAGGGGGAGAGGGTCTCGGTGCCCATCTGTGGCTGCCTGTCCTGCTATATTCACCTCAGGTAGGGTGATGCTGCCAGAGCTGCTGAGGGGTATGCCCTGCTGAGGCCACAGCTCCAGTCAGCCTGGGCGCCCTACACTTGAAGCTCAGGCCTGAGGCTGCAGCTCCTCCCATTGTGGTTGGTCACCTAATTATTTGGCTCATGGGGGTGGTAGGAGAAAGAATAGGAAAGGCATGTGGAGATATGATGTAAAGGAGGGTGGGCAGGACTGGAAGAGTTTAAAGCCATTATGGGGGATGGGGAAGGCAGGGAGGAATGAAGGGAATGGAGCTGGCAGCTGGCTGGACAGCAAGTGCGTGCCACAGCAGGTTGGGGGCCAGGTGTGGCTCCTGGAGACGGGCTAGTAGCCATGCAGGACTGACTACGGCAGAGCCAAATTTTTGCACATTCCCTTGGTGTGGCTGGTGACCATCCTGTGTACCTCTCTCCTGTATATACTGTGGTGTTCACACAACGTCCTAATCACGTAATGTCATATTTCACAGAATGTATTGTAGACATTAAGTGGTACGTACATACCTGTACTTCGATGTTTTTTAATTTATTGAGGCTTGGTTTGTGGCCTAAAGTGTGGCCTCTTCTGGAGAATGATACATGCGCGTTGGAGAAGAATGTGTACCGTGCTGCCGTTGGATGGTGTGTTCTGTATATATCTAGAAGGTCGAGTTGATTGGTTGTGTTAATTTAGATCTTCTGTATCTTTTTTTTTTTAAAGTTTATTGTGGTTGAAATGAAAGTTTACAAATCAAGTCAGTCTCTCATACAAAAACTCTGCATATCTTGCTATGTACTCCTCCTAGCTGCTCTTCCCCTAATGAGACAGCGCACTCCTCCTCTCCACCCTGTATTCCCTGTGTCCATTCAACCAGCTCCTATCCATTTCTGCTTTCTCATCCCGCCTCTAGACAGGAGCTGCCCACATAGTTTCATGTGTCTACTTGAGTCAAGAAGGTCAGTTCTCACCAGTATGACTTTCTGTCTTATAGTCCAGTCCAATCCATGTCTGAAGAGTTGGCTTTTGGAATAGATCCAGTCTTGGGCTGACAGAGGTTCCAGGGACCATGACCTCCTGGGTCCCTCTAGTCTCAGTCAGAGCATTAAGTCGTCTTTTGAGGAGAATTTGAGGTCTGCATCCCATTGTCTTCCTGCTCCATCAGGAATTTTCTTTTGTGCCCCCTGCCAGGGCAGTCGTCGGTGGTAGCCGGGCATCATCCGGTTCTTCTGGTCTCAGGCTGATGTAGTCTCTGGTTTATGTGGCCCTTTCTGAGACCAACTGATGCTCTTAGATGGCTGCTTGCTAGCATGACCCCAGACGCCACCCACCAAAGTGAAATGCAGAACTTTTTCTTAATCTACTTTGTTATGGCAATTGACCTAGATGTTCCCTGAAATCATGGTTCCCAGACCCCAGTCCTGCTACTCTGGCCTTTGAAGTGTTTGGTTGTAATCAGGAAACTTCTTAGCTTTTTGTTTAGTCCAGTTGTGTTGACCTCCCCTGTATTGTGTGTTATCTTTCCCTTCGCCTAAAATGGTTCTTGTCTACTATCTAATTAGTGAATACCCCTCTCAGTTCCTCCCCACCCTAATAACCATAAAAATAATATTTTCTTCCATGTTTAAGCTTTTTCCTGAGTTCTTATAATAGTGGTCTCATACAATGTTTGTCCTTTGGCAACTGACTGATTTCACTCAGCATTATGCCTTCCAGATTCCTCCATGTTATGAGATATTTCATGGATTGTTCATTGTTCTTAATTGTTAGGTAGTACTCCATTATGGGAATATACCGTTATTTGTCCATTCATCCGTTAATGGGCACCTTGGTTGCTTCCATCTTTTTTGCTGCTGTAAACGGTGCCGCAGTGAACATGGATGTGCATATACTGTTTATGTGAAGGCTCTTATTAGGTATATATTCCAAGGAGTGGGATTGCTGGATCATTTGGTAGTTCTATGTCTAGCTTTCTAGGGAAGCGCCAAATTGATTTCCAAAGTAGTACCATTTTACGTTCCCACTAGCAGTGTATAAGTGTTCCAGTCTCTCTACATTTTCTTGAACATTTATTATTTTGTGTTTTTTGGATTAACAGTAGCCTTGTTGAGGTGAGATGGTATCTCATTATAGTTTTGATTTACATTTCTCTAATGGCTAATGATAGTGAGCATTTCCTCATGTATTTTTAGCCCCTGAATGTCTTTGGTAAAGAGCCTGTTCATGTCCTTTGCCCATTTTTTAATTGGGTTATTTGTCTTTTTGTTGTTGAGTTTTTGCTGTATCGTGTAGATTTTAGAGATGAGGTGCTGATCGGATTTTTCGTAGCCAAAAACTTTTTCCCAGTCTGTTGGTTAGACCTGCTATATCTTTGTTGAGTTTCTTTCAAGTTGTTCTGTCCTTCATCGAAAGTGATGTGTTAAAGTTTTCTACTACTGTCGTACAACTTTCTGTTTTACTATTGTAGAACTCCAATTCCGTTGGAGTTTGCTTTATGTATTTTGGAGCTCTGTTATTAGGTACATAAATATTTATTTTCATTATGTCCTTTTGGTGGATTAACCCTTTAATAGTTAATGATGCCCTTCTGTCTCTTATAATGGATGTTGACTTTAAGTCTGTTTTATCAGAGATTATTATTGCCATTCCTACTCTCTTTTGGTTACTATTTGTTTGATTTTTTTTCCATCCTTTGATTTTTAACCATTTATGTCCTCATGTCTGAAGTGTGTCTGTTGTAGGCAACATATTGATGGATCATGGATTTTTTTTAATCCATTCTGCTACTCTCTGTCTCTTTTCTGTGTGATTATTGATAGGTATGAATTTACTGTTATTTTGTTATGCCTTTTTTTTTTTTTTTTTGGTGTTGGTAATGATTTCTTTGTTTCACTTAAATTTTTTTGCTAAGTTCTTTCTGTTTATGGATTTTCTTTCCATAACCTCAGTTGTTGTTGAGTTTGTGCTTACTGATTCTTTTTGATTTTCTTTTTGTTTGGTGAGTAGATTTATTAATTTTGCCTGTGGTTACTCTGAAATTTACCTTTATCTTCCTAAGTTTAAAACAGTCTGTTATAGCTTGATACCACCTTGACTTCCTCTCCATTTATTCCCCCTTTTTGTTTAGAAGTTGTCATTGTTTACAGACTGACAGCTCTGGTACCCTGTTTTCAGTTTTGCACTTTATTTTACTTTTGAGAATTCTTTATCTGTGTTGGTATCTGTGTGATGTTGTTACGTGTCTTAGTTTCAGATTGTTCTCTGATA